>NC_142649.1:104770000-106046000 GCF_055504915.1 Nelumbo nucifera | reverse complement strand
TCCATCTTTTCATGAGTGAACAGAAATACATTAAATCGTTTTGACAGCTTATGATTATTGGTCTGACTCGCAACTAATCCTTCCTGGCTTCAACCACACTAATAGGCTAATGGCTCCATCAGTTCTTCTAGTGCTATGAAATCTTTCAGCTGGTCTAACACCTGACGATCAATAACATTACAAGGCAATTCTACCCAATTTTCCACCGGCTGATGGTAAGGTTGGATGATCGGTCAGGCAACGTTTGGGCCCTTTTTGGTTTTTTTTGTAAAAGAAACAATTCATTAGGGAAAAAACAGAATACGAGGACCAAATAAAAAGACTAACAAAAACCACAGCATAAGATTCATCCAAACCATCCTCGACTGATTATTTTGAATACCTTCATAGTTCATACAACCAGGGGAGGAGCCGCTCCATACAAGCCATTCCCTGTCTCCCCAGTCCCCAACCTCTGAGTCTTTTGAAAACCGATATGTTTACAATCATCACTGCCATTCTTATTTAAGGAAATCTCTTAATGGAGTCTTAAAATTTGTTTTTGGATAGACAATGGAGTCTTAAGGAACTTCCCTACACAACCCCGTCTATTTGTATCATATGACGAATCCTGTAGCAAAATCTAAGACTGTCCACGAGACATGGAACCCATAGGATTTTCGCTCCTAAATGGCTAAATCATATATCTATATATATATATATATATATATATATTCTGTTTGGTATTAAAACTCAATAGTACTTAAAAAACCCCACACTTATCCCCAACAGCCAGCACAGTGATCTCACAACATTCCATTTTGATAAATGGTTGAACCTAACTCATAAGTGCTTGTCTTAGATGACAAGTAAGCGTGGTCATTTACAAAATAAGAATACTTTTGGTCTTTTCACTGGTGATGTCCTTGATCTATCAAAGAATGAGGTGTCCCAAATCAATAATAATACCCTTTTCTAATGACTCCTGTTACTGAGAAAGCTAGGATTGGACGAAATGTATCTTTACCCTGTTCAATTTATGACATGGCCCTGATGAGTTTGCTCCCAACTTCCTCAAAGCTTCTATTGACTTGCTCAACAAAGTTTATGCGTTTATTCTATGTCAGATGTACGATGAATAAATAAAAATTGATTATTTTATGGACCACGTTAATAGGGCCCTTTTCAAGAGTCTAAGGTTTAACCCATCAGGGCAAAAGAGGCATTTATTTTGAATGTTGTAGTGAAAACTGAAAACTGAAAAAGAAACACCTCGGCTGAAGCCTGTGGGTACTTACATCGACTCCTCAGTCCTCAGTCCTCACTGGGTCAGGATTCACTTCACCTGCACAGTACTGGTTAAGAGACCCTAACGTAGTCATCTGAGGGCCCATGGAATTATTTCAGATTCAGGTCCATCATATAATATCCATGATCCCACCTAAACTTGAAAATCGAAATGGATGACCAATGACCATGACCATGACCAATCTTCTTTATAGCGACTACCAACTATGGGCATGGAGCCATGGACTAGTAACTGCTCTACAAGGATCTGCCATTTCCAATGACTTGGTGCGCTCTCTCCGCCTCTCTGTTTCATGCTCACTTATCTAGGCTTTATGGTAAAAAACTAATAGGGGCGTGGACGAAAAAGAAACCCAGATCAATGACCAGTGTGCTGAGGACTATTAGTATCTATTGAAAAACAACTGCGGATTAGAATATATCAGTCTTCTGTCAGTCAGGATTTAGCACCTCCATAGCCAATGTCTGTTGTAGATGATGATGATAATAATGTGGGTACTGGAGCTACAAGTGTCCGTGGCTTTGTACAGACTTCAGCTCCGGTGTCTCATGCTGGAGGAATTCTATATTCTTTCCATTCCTTCCCTCTCTGGTCGAAGCGGAGTCTTGAAGGAAAACTTTGGTTGTTTAGGAAAAACAGCCTGGGCTAGGCATGAAACGTTACGTTGCCATGGGTGTGGAATAGAAAGAGAATTTGCAAATAATATGTGTGATGCACAGCAAACTCTCAAACAGCTCAGGCTGTTTTTTTTTTTTTTTTCCAGATATGAGATAACCAATTAAAGTTTTCCCAGACTTGGGAATTGAATCCCGCCTTCACCGAAGTCTTTGACTCTTTTGGGGTTTCTGGATTTGGGGGAGTCCCCCATAGGGTTTTTGGTTCTTATGAGCTAAAAAATACTCCAAATCAAGGGTTTTTGGTTGTGAGTGCTTATCTCTGTTTGCTTTGGCATGAAATGAACCGAAATCGTTTTCTAAATTCATCTATTAATCAATAGTTTTCTCTCCTCTGTGGCAAAAACATTATTTTTTAAACCATTTGCAATTTTGCACCAAAGTAAATTAATGGGGGCTCAATAGCTGAAATACTCTGTCTGAAATTTTGGAAACAAACGGAATATTAATAGATAAATAGAGGGAGTGTCTCAGGGTCAGCACAACACATGGACCAAGTAAACGAAGGCTAGAAAAATGAGCTGGATGGGAAGTTTATATCGTCTCTGTTATAAAGTATTTCTGAAAACCATCTTCCACACCAAACAGAACCCATTTCTGAACCCAAGTACCACCAACTAATTAACCTTCGTAGTTAAGATATTGCAGTCATCACGGTGCAGTAAATCGTACCGCCTCTGATCTACCGACTCGTGTCGGTGTACCCCGTGTTGGGAACCCATGGGTAACCGATTACCAAGAACTTTCTTCCCTCGCTCAACTTTTTCATCACGGAAATAGGAATAGACCCTACTCAGAAGAGAAAAGAAAAGAAATAAAATAAAATACAGAATTGGTTTAACAAAGGGAACTGTTTTAACCACCATTACTCCTCTTTATTTTCTTTTGATTATGATTATATTTTATTGTTTTACAGGGAGACTGGGAGAGTAAACTCAAGGTTCCCCATTTGTCATCATCTCCTTTAATTTTCTCTTTCTTACATTTTTCTTCTTTGGGTCTTGTTGCTTTTGGTCTTGTTTTTTCTTTTGTTGTTGTTCACAGTTTAGCTGTGGGTTGGTGCATCTCTCTCTCTCTTCCTCCCCCCCCCTCCCCCTTCATCTCAGGCGGATAAACCGGTGAGTTTTGCAGATCCAAAGAACCACAGCCGGGCGAAAAAAAGCTGTTCGGTTTTTTGGTATGCCGAATTAATGATGCATTTCTTCATTTCTTTCTTGGTGCCAAAGATTTTTTCTGTATTCTTTCTGAAGGTCATCTTTGAAGGTGTTGAGTAACAGAAACAACATTTGCTTTGAGGTGTTGAAGAACGAAAATACATTTTATTTTCCTCCTTTTCTCTTCAATGCCACTTGCGATGTTGGTGTTGTTGTTCCTGTTGCTTGCTTGTCTTTTTGAGTCTTAATGTTCTGCTACAATTGCATTTATTACTGTATAAATGTTCTCTTCATCTTTTTTCTTTCCCTTCTAATCTTGGTTGAAATTGATCGATAAGGGCGTTTATTATTGCTTTCTTGTATGTATATATGTATGTACTTCTGGTTTCTTGCTCAGTTTTCTTGTCCAGACAGACCACAGATTTTGATTGGCAGAGTAGTAGGGTTCAGTTTTTCCAACTATTTCTCTTATGTTCCCCTCCATAGGCGTGAACTCCCATCTGGGCTCTTGTTTATTACGAAAGAAAGTCTTTATTTTCTTTAAAAGCAGATTCATTTCTCTTGTACGTAGTATTAATTGTGATGCTGGGACTAAGGAGAAGGAGAAGAAAGGGGGTTTTGGTTTCCTCCCCTGTTTTGGGTTTCCCAGGTTTCTTGATCTGTTCTTCAGACTCATTGGTTTGTATCTCATGCATAGACTTCCAGTTTTTTTTCGTCCTTTTTCTTGTATTTTTCTTTTCTTCTTTTACATGTTCTATGAAACATCTTATTATTTTTTTTTATTCTCGTGGATCCTTGATGATTGGAGTACGTTGAAGTTCCTGTTCTTTTGGGAACATAGATCCTTTCTTCATCTATAATAGTATTTGATTAATGATGAATCTTCTCTGTTTAGGTTATTTCTTGAATATGAATAGTGATTTGTTAACAATTTTCTTTTTATTGATCTTTTTTTCTGTTTTTAATTAATTGAGCAAAGGGGCTTGTTAGGAGTGTTGCATGTCGGTTCTTGACATTTCCCTTTGTTTTGAAGGAAAATTCGATGGAGGAGGAAGGCGAGTTCCGGAGCTGGGATGAACTAATACCGGACGCGCTGGGGCTAATCTTCAAGAACCTTTCTCTTCAAGAGACACTGACTGTGATTCCAAGGGTTTGCAAATCCTGGAACAGAGCAGTAATGGGGCCTTACTGCTGGCAGGAGATCGACATTAAGGAGTGGAGCCTCCGCTGCCAACCTGAGCAGCTGGATCGAATGCTTAAAATGTTGATCAGAAGAAGCTGTGGTTCTCTCCGCAAGCTCTGTGTATCCGGCCTCCCCAATGAACCCATTTTGTCCTTTATCGCGGACCAGTAAGCGGACCACTTCTGTGAACTCATCCTGCTGATCTTTTTTAAGTCCTCTACTTAATTCAAAAATCAAGTGATTCCTTTTCAACTCTCAGGATTAGGCAGAGATTTTAGATGAACCCATTAACCCAATTTTGGTTTCTTCTTCCCTTGTTATTTTCTTTTGCTAGCTTAATCCATGGATTTGTTGATTTGGGTTTTGTTCTAATCCGTTTTGCAAGTGCCGGCTCCCTTCAAACCTTGCAGCTGCCGAGAAGTGAAATAAGTGATTCAATGGTGGAACAGGTAGCAGATAGGCTGTCTACAATTTCGTTTCTGGACCTCAGCTACTGTGGGAAGATTGGTGCCCGTGCTCTGGAGGCGATTGGGAAGCACTGTAAATTGCTGGTGGGGTTGAGACGGGTCATGCACCCATTGGAGGTTGAAGACAGATTCTCACAAGATGACGAGGCCCATGCCATTGCCACTACAATGCCCAAGCTCAAGCACCTTGAGATGGCCTACCTTCTCATCACTACAGAAGGTGTGCTTGAGATCCTCTCAAACTGCCGGGAGCTTGAATTCCTGGACATCAGAGGGTGTTGGGATGTGAAACTTGATGAGAAATTCCTCAAAGAAAAGTACTCAGGATTGAAGGTTCTGGGACCCTTGATCGTTGATTGTTACGAGAGGACTTACTGGGATGATTGCTCGGATTACTCAGACTCTTCTAGCTACTTGGACTGGGACTTTGTTGCTGGTGAACTGTATGATGGAGAGAGCTCTGATGGGGTTTGGGATGATGAGCAAAGGTTTGAGGAGTTGGAGCTGAGGTTCTACCAAGGATTTGAGGAAGATGCTGCTTTTGAATGGCCCCAGTCTCCTTGATTGCTCTTGCCTCTTGCTGCTGCTTCCATTTTCCAGTGGAAGGTTAGAGAGATTCTACCAATGCAATTTACCCCTAAATCTACTCTACTTGCAATCACTGTCACTGTTACTTAGCTGCCACTTCTACTTTGCTTGGGACCTTTTATTGATAGGTTTTAAGGATGTAAGCGTTGCCATATAAAAGTGCGTGCTTTGTATCTTTGATTCTCTTCTCAATTTCTCATTAAAAACAGGTTTATTCAATTAACCAAGGCAAAATATCATCACCTAACAGTCTCCTCCGTTGAACGAGCCTCAACTTGCTTTACTTATTGAGCTAGACAATAAATAAACAAAGGAATAAAGTAAAGTGGGAATCCATTAATGGTTATTGTTAATTCATGTTGGATCTAGCTAGCATTTGCATTTCATGATGTATATTTTGGCCGGTTTTGCCTTGAAGTTTTTAACCTCTCCTGTTTTGCCCAGGTTGTGTAAATATAGTCATCACTCAATCACTCGCTCTGATATGTGATTCCTTCTTTTAGTTCTTGATAAGATTCCAAAAGAGAAAAAGTGATCTCGTGTTTAGTCTCTATTCTCTAATGGTGGATGGTGGTGGTGGTGGGTCCTTCTCCCTATATTATGATTCCATACATCTTTCATAATTATTTATTTTTATTTTTTATTTTTTTGCACCAGAGCTCTTATCCAGTCCCCTCTGCTTGAAATTGAAATTAAATTGGACTTAGATAGGGTGGTTAGGGATAATTTGGGTTGAAAAATGATCAACTGGTCCTATAATAATCTTTTTTTTTTTTTAAATACTGGAGTGGAATATTTTCAAACATATAGAATTTGTTGCGTCAAATGTAGTTCTTGAACTACAACTTGTGTTTGAGTTTGAACCTTTGGTGTCCATTGTCCAACTCGCTTTAAATGGTCTAGGCTTTATGATAGGTCTAATTTAATTGCTACTCAAGTCATTCACCTTGGGTAATTTCTGTCATGTCAACCAACTGCAACCAGATGGTAGACGCCTAGACCGAAACAAACTCCTGATAAATATTTATTTCTGATGTGTCCCATTCACTTTCAGATATTTACTCTCAGGATATGTTTCAATCAAGGATACTCCTGGAATAGGTGATGTTTAGAAAATAAGGTAGAAGAAAACCTCCAAGTACATTTCAGTTGTGGACCAGCGGGACCACAGTTGGGAAAACCTGTAGACCCTGTTTCCTCGGGTAATTGAATTTTTTCATGTTTTTTTATTTTTTATGTAAATAAGAAATTATTATTTTAATTATAAAAATTTATTATTAAAAGAGATATCTTTGAACGTATTGATAACTTTTCCTCTAAAAGTTATTTATCTATTTAGGAGATAATTCGGATCAACTGAATATGATGGCTGTGGAACCAATAATGAGTTTCCACGCCATTAATAAATTTATGGGCCTCACTGTGATAGGTGTGAGGCCTATGTGTTTTTTATTATTGGTGTAGAATTTTATCATTAGTTTCACAGCATGCGGAACCGTTATTGTGTTTAATCAAACCTTGCTCTAGGAAATGGGTAATTAAACTTGTCTCGATGGTCATATAAATCTAAAGAAAAGAAGCCATTTCTCAAAATCCAAAAAAAAGAAGAACGCCCCCTTAAAGACGGTGAGATAGTATCCAGTTCCCACCGAGTTGGGAGTTGGGACGGCCTCTCTTCTTCCATGCAACAAGTTGGCCTAGATGGTATACAAAAGATCGGACATTTTCTTTTTTTCTTTTTTCTTTTTTTTTGATACACTTTTCAGGGCATTTCATACTACCTCCTCCCTTACTACCACACCCATTGGTAGTAAGGGAGGAGGTAGTATGAAATGCAAATTCTGATTTTTTATAAGTACTGACTGTACTGTCCATTGTAAAAATTAAGGCTGTCTGGTTGCCGTGCAAAATTATTTGCATTGATGCAAAATAATGATAATGCAAATTCTGATTTTTCTTTTTCTTTTTTTTATTTTACCTTATTTTGTTTAATTGCAATACAAATGAATAAAAATAAAGTCTAAAGGAGAAACAAGTCAAATCTAAAATAAAATTAAACAAAAAAAATTGTATTATTTTCATTTGCACTCCCTTGCATTTATATTAGTGCAAATAAAATTGTACTTCAACCAAATGCAGTCCAAGGTACAAAGATTTTCTCATTTTCTATTGTAAGACTTAAATGGGGTTAGGTAACATACCCTGAGGCTTTGGAAATTACTTAAACATATTCCCTAGGGGTTTAAAGTGTACTTAAACATACCTGAACTTAAAAGCATACTATGTTATTAAAAATGCACCATCACGTGACCTGTTTAAAAATTTTAAAACCCTATTTTACCCTCCTAACAATTGAAACAGCTATTTCTCCTGCAACTTAAGCTGATAACTTTTCCTCTTTTCATTGAGATCAAATCAGTCTCCCACAAGATTGTTCCCCATAATGTGCCGTGTATTGAGAACATCTCCTGATGATGATATCATCATTTCTGGTATTATCATTGGGAGATGTTCCCAATATCGGTGGGGATGTGCTGTGGGACGTTGGGGGGGGGGGGGGGGGGGGGGGTGTGCTGATTTGAACTCCTCATTTGCCCACAATGCAAATGCCACGCCACTCTCACTCCCCCTCTTCTTCTCCCCCAATGAAACAAGCACCAAAGAGGGACTCCGGATCTTATGCCCATGTCTATCCACAATACATTATTCCTATGCATTGGGAACATCTCCCGTGCCTAGTATTATATGAGACCAAATCTGCTCCTCACACCTGGCGCCTCACAGACGCCTCACATGCACACCCTACCATACATTGGGAACATCTCCCATACTTACTAATTATTATTCACGGGAGATGTTTTCAATGCACGGCGGACATGCATGCGAGGCACCCATTTGTGAGGAGCAGATCCCATCTTGTATTATATAGGAGGATAAGATGTTCTTTATGTGTGACTAAGATGATATATGGGTAGATGTGGGTAGAGTTATTGTGGGCAGGATATCCAGACTTGAAAAAGTGGCTTCAAATTAGTAGAAGAACAAGAAGAGCATTTTTCTTTCTCTCTTCTCTTTCAATATTTTGCCCCTGCAAAACATTTCACCAAGTTCTGCATTAACCTGATCGGAGGTATCTTCATATTAATACGGTGACAACTTCCCATCTTCTTTCCAGTCATGGGCTTGTTTTCTACACCCACTTCCTGTATCATCTTCACCACCCTTCCAATGCCATGAAGGGTCGTTTGGTGGGGAGCAAACTGGTGCAGAGGAAGCGGATATTAAGGAGTAAGAACCTTGTAAATTTCTTCCTTGAAGCATAAGTTTGGGATTGAGCACATGTTTATCCAATGGTGGTTCAGACCCACTCCACCAAAGTCTTTTTCTCCAAATCCGGGGTCAACATTTGGAGTCTGAAACACTGAAGCTGTATATGTCACCATTCTCATTCACAAGAAGCGTGTAAGAAACAACAAATCATTCAGACAAAGACAAAGAGGTAACAAAGATGTGGAGAAAAAAAGAACAAAAGGAAATTATTTTTCTTGAATGGATCATAAGCAAACCCGTGTAACCACTAACCAACACAAGTTAAACCAGTAATTATTGGTCCAAGCTTAAAGTAAACCCCAATCCAGAAGATAGGCCGCTGTAAAAAGAGCTTTCAAATGAAAAGCAGTTATTAGATGAACGTGGACAGTGGACACAGCCTCTGGGGACAGTTGCTTGAATTCTCTCCTCTCCTCCCTCAACCAATTCTTTTGGTACCGGACAAAGCCTCTAACAATCACCGCTACATCAGATCAACCAATCTCTACATCAGGAACAAGTGCACAAAGTCAGCATTGCCACTTGTGCCATGTTAGAAAAGAGTATGGCTTCTTTCTTTATTGGATACAACTAAGTTGTCACACTTACAAGCGAAGAAAGAATTTGTCTGGGTATTTTTTTCAGCATCTCTTTCGCTACAAATGTCTTCTGCCTAATCTTGGATTCTGCGTGGGTTTCCTGTCTATCAAAATGGTAACAAGGTACGTTTAAGTCTTGTGATAGAATTCAGGGTATGTTTAAATCAATTTCTCAAATATAAGGAAATGTTTAAGGTGGTATTTGGAATCATTGCTGTTTCTTGATAAAAAAAACAGACGTTTTTGAAAAATAGCACATTGATCCCAAGTCTCTGACCCTTTTTCCTTTTATCTTTTCGATATTTCTGGGGCTTCTTCCAGCACTAGTTCCAATCTATTTGAAAATAAATGTAAGTAGATGAGGCAGCAATGAGTTAATTGTTGTCTCCTTAAATACTGGTTTCTTTGAAAGAGGGCGGTCATGATAGAGTGGCCAATCTACAGATTCAACATATGGCTAATCCGAAGGGTGTCCAATATCATAGATTGACTACAAGCAAGGTTTTTGAATTGCCGTTGATTCAGACAGTCGGACCGTTCAGCCTGGGAATCGTTCAAGCAACCGATTCTGTTTTACCCCAAACTTAATTTTAGAAAAAAAAAATGTTGAAAAAGTTAACAACCCATTGATCTAGGTGGTCGAACTATTGGCCCGTCAACTCATTTAACGGTTTTGACCGTTTTTATTTTTAATTAATTTTTTAATTTATTTGCCAAAACGGGCTATCCATTTCAGACCATTAACCCGGAAACTGGTGACCAGAACAGTTTTATTTCCGAATCATTTTTTAAAACGTTGACCACAAGTGTCCTCTACATGAATGATCATCTCTATGCCCACCTGTATTGGAGCTTAGATAAATTGTATCAGCAATTTGAAGTTGTAATCTTTTAGGGATTTTGGGTTGAAACCTGCAGGATGAATTGGAGCAAGGGTTTTTTGTTAGTCGAATTATTTAGAAATCGGCAATGTGGTAATTTGGTTGGATTAGCCATATCATCCCTCCACTACACAAAAATGAAGCTTCTTCCAACTCTGTTGGATTAGGTTGCTAGAAAGATCAGTTTCCTCAACCTCAAGCGATGAATCGGGGGTGTCCAAAGAGAAGCGCAGAACCCAAGCTGTAGACCACAGAAGTAGGTGTAAGATGAGAGCTTGAGGGGGGGATAATAAAAGAGTAAAGAGGCCATGATTAGCACCAGGACAACTGCATTCTGCAGCCTTTGGGTAACATCTATGATATCCACGCTTTGATTTGCCATTTAGGCCCTCCTAAGTCCTAGCACCAAGTCTGAAATCTGTGGGTGTGGGGTGCACGTTCCTCTTGCAATGTCAAGACAAAAGGAAGTGTCGGAGGGAAGGGGTGGTCGGGACTGCAACCAACCAAAACCACCAACCCCACCCTCAGGCCTCACCAACTTGGCACTTGCTCTGATTTCTGAACAGTTTCTACCGGTTTCCTATTAACGACGTGTGGCCCCACACACCACTCTGTTGATCCATCAACACCTCTCACTCTGGGCTGATCGTGGATCGTGATCTGATGGCAAGTTCCCAATCCATTTCTCTTGAGTATTCCTAAAATGACACTTATGCCCCTCTGGATTTAAACTCGTTGTCTTTTTATAACTCTGTACCCCCCCCCCTAGTACAAAAAATCACTATTCTGCTATTCTGCTACCTTTAAAGTTATGGATGGAGGAAGTTGATAGTCCTTGGGACAAAATAACAATAGAATTTTGAAAAAATAGAAAGTGAAAAAATACATCAAACAAAACAAACATATCAGTATTGCAAAAAGCATGTTTGCAAGGCAAAGGGACTTTTTTGTAGCTGGGGAGCCCAGCAGAAACTTTATTGCAACCCCTCCCTGCCCACTTCTGTGCATGAGGGGTCGGTTCGCAGTTCGCTTACCAACACAAAGGTCGGTCGGCTTGGGTCTCATGGCTAATAAAGACCTGACAATTTTTGTCCTTTGAGCAAACTCCATTCATATTGTCAAACTCTTTGAGCAAACTTCATTAATGTTTAATGAAGAAGAGATTATTACCCTCGAAGCCATGGCTGTCTAGTACAAGTATGGGTGAGAAGTGTAACACGTATTCTCATCCCATCAATAGTTTGCTCATTGCAGCAGCAATGGAATAAAAACAACACGAATGAACTGTTAAGGTTTTGTCCCCGCAACAGTGACAGAAGAAAACTGGACCGTGGCTACTCGTAATAATGGAGTAAATATTGGACCTGCGTAACGGAATGATCAAATCATTCACCAAATAATTTCCCAAGTTAAACCAGACTACTCACCCAAAGATTTAAGTGAGCAACAGATGTTGCGAAATACACACCATAAATTACATATACTTGATCAGTGATTTGATGGCTCAATAGGCTACGCTTGCATCATAGGGAAACTTGAGCAAACATCACCAAGGGCGCCCTCAATTAATGGGGTTAAAGACTATAAAGTTTCATAGCTGATACGTCTTTCAAATGCTAGATCTTCATTTGACTAAGATTTTAGACATTCGGAAACCAGTGGATAGGATGATTGCCAAGTCTTTAGATGAAGACTTCATGAGATTGAAAGCTAGGTTTTGCTTTGCCATGAAACTATGCGAGTCTATTTAGACTTGCAGAGCTAGAGCCTAATAAATTTGATCTGTACAATTCCTCATCCGAAATTATAGGTGGTATACTCCACGCTCCAAGAGAATGTCCTGACAGCTTCCCACCTATACAAAGTTAACATTTAAAACTACAGAGGTTAAACCAGGGAAATTACATGTTTTATCATTTACTTCAAATCTTAATGCAAAGGAATACTTACCTTCTCTTGTGGCCTCTTCACATCTTCTCCAATAATTTGAAGAGAGCTCTGGATCCAAGAGTTTGGATAGATGTTTATACTTCTCTTCAGCCTCACTTATGCATTTTGCCTACCAGAAATATTTATATAAAATAAGGTTAGGAGAAGTTTAGAATCCAGCTTCTACAAATAAATGCAAATACACTTTTCTCTAATGTGGTTTGTCCTGATATTATTTTTGAGCTTTTGAAGTGCATGAGAATTCACATGATCTCTGGTACTCTAGGTTTCTTTCAGTTCCCCAGGAAAAAAAATAGTCCTATCCATGCTGGTTAGAGACCCACGCTTTGTTCCACCATGTCCTTAATTTTCAGAGACAGAAGTTTGATAAATTTATAACGCTCACAAACTTGCTCTAAATTTTCCAGGCAACAGGATTATTCAGAGAGGGATTCAAAGATTATTGTGATTGTCTGAAAGGAACTTCGGAGGCACCTTGGAACATAAAAAATATCTTATGGTGAATGTTGTAGGATAAGTCATGAATTGAAGTTTGAGTTTGAGTTTGTTCATGTTTATAGGGAAGCCAATCAGGAGGATCATTGTGATTGTCTGAAAGGACCATTGAGTTTGAGTTTGCTTTGCCGACTTTTGGGGAAGTGCTACCCCACCAAAAGTATCATTGGTGAATGTGATAGGAACATTGTAATTGTTTGAAAGGAACTCTAGAGGCACCTTGGAACATCGAAAATATCATTGGTGAATGATGTAGGATAAGTCATGAATCGAAGTATGAGTTTATTAATGCTTATGGGGAAGCCAATAAGGCTGCTGACTGGCTTGCCAACATTTGTCATAGCTAATAGCTTCAGTTCAAGTTTATCTAGTAATAGTGCTTTATTGTATATTTGCTTTGCTGACTTTTGGGGAAGTGCTACCTCACTACCACCCCCTGGCTTTGTGTAACCCCTTGTTCACCCAACAAAGAAGAGGAATTAATGACATCCAACTGACACCAACAACAAAAAGTTTCTAGTCATTTTAGAATTATGTAAAGGGAATGATGGCTAGTCACACAATCATTTTCATTACTCACCAGCATAGTTGGTGCTGCTGAAGCTCCATATATTCGAACAAACATGCGCAGAATATTGAAATTATTCTCTGTCACATCATCCTACATAAAATGACATCATCCTTCAAATAAGAAGAAAGGTTGTCCTAAAAGAAAAGGAGATCAGAAGGTAACATTGTGTAAATACGTTGACACACCTCATAGTCAAACCTACAGCATCACCATTGTTATCTTGTTATAAGCCATATTTCACATTTCCCAGAAGAAAGAAAACAAAGAAAGGATTAGAAAATGAGGTACATTACTGAGAAATGGTAAGATTAGTAATTCAACAGAACACACAAATTTTAAAAGAAAATGTTTATTTAGATATTTATCTTGCAGCATCCATGCTATACCACAGCATGCATGAAGACAATACATATATGTGCATTGCAAATGCTTATGTCCATGAAGAAATGCAATCATGCCAAATCCAGAAATGAATAAGTATCAGTCCAAGCACACCAGAAGAATATGCATGCACAAAAAAAAAAAAAAGCAACATTAATAATACAAGGGACAGACAGGGGAAGCAATTTCAAAGAAAAAAATAAAGACAAGGAAAGCAAAGGAATGTACTCACAAGTCATCAGAAACTTCAACAAGGAATTCTGAGATTGATAAAAATTCCATATGCAAGTCATTAACCTAAAAAGAAATTTCAAAGAAAGACATTATTATCAACAACAGTAGTCTGGCAGAATGCATCCATCTAAATAGAAATATATATATTTCATAAATATCCATGTGATTCAACAATAGAGGCATAATTATGCTCCAAGATGAAGAGTGGGAACAATTAGTTAAACCTGTTGACTCCAGATTTTAATGGAAACCATCTACAACCCATAATTGCAACAAGATGAAAGAGTCGTACAAATAAGGATATTTAAATAATGAAGCAAAATTTACACTTTAAGAGGAATGCAAAGGAGAAAAAAGAACTACAGCTATTTGATAGTGCAGGCAATGACCAATAGATATGCATTACTTGGGACCATTATCTTCATTTTAGTTCTGGAGATCAAGTTGAAAAGAATATAGCTTGATATATTCATGGAACTCAACACAGTGTTGCATGGATGCAAATATGGACACAGGAATCAAAATATGATGCATGTTCAAGAGTCTGACTTGGCAAGATGAGAAAACATGGACTCGCAGACATATCAATGGAAAAGTATATACTGTTAAAATAGTAAACATTTTTTGAATTCTAACATTATATACCTGTGAAGGTCCAAAATGTTTGCCTTTGCTACCAAGTAATGTTTCATACAAAAAAATAGCATTTATCTTGTACATAAGTTGTTCATTTATGTCAAATAAACTAAAAGATAAATAGGAAATTTTACATAAAAGTGTCTTCAAGAATCAGTGTCAGACTCCAAGATGTGTCTGACATGGAAACATCATCCATTTAGGAGAGTTCATGCAACACTAAGAACCACAGGATGTTGCACTTGTCTGCTTCTGATACACTTATTGGTTTTATTTTGGTATGTGATGAATTCACTGAGAATTCACCACATACACTATTGCTCTAAGCCAAATCTAAACCACTCTAATAACACTCATTAGGCAGTGTCTTCCATTTCTAAGAGGCAAAGACTTCCACCCTGTGAAGACACATGACAGAAGCAGAAACAGCCTGGTTTCAGTTTATACATCAACAGTTACAAGACAGTAACACATTTCACTGAATCATTAACGTTGCATAATCATTTTATTACATTTCAATTGAAAGAAAAATGACAAGCCATATAAAATAAAGGACTTCAAAAGAAAAATCTTAGTAGTTTGATGTTATGGTCTGTTTGGTTTGCAGGAATAGGGGTCTGGAATTGGAATGATCCATTCCAATTCCAACCATTTGGTTGGGTGGAACCGGAATCCCATTCCCATTCCTGGTTGAATGGCATTCCCACATTTGAGGGAATGGCCATTCCCTCCCCCTCCCTTGGGAATGAGAATCCATTCCAACAGATTCTGATTCCAATTTCGATTCCAGTCTGAACCAAACAGGCAGGAGGAATAGACCTTTCCAATTCGAACTGAACCAAATGGATCCTTAGGGTAATGACGTCATATCTGTTAGCAGGAAAGCTTGCAAGAATCTTTATAGGCATAATTTTCATGAATAAACATTAAGAAACATTGCAAGAGGACGGGGAGATTCAATTATCTTATCATGGGACCTTTACTAATAGTTTTTAATACATCTAACCAGCCAAGCTTACCAAAAGGAAAATTACCGGTTTTCCTCTCAACTTATATAACAAAAGATTCAGAACTCGATAGTCAAAAGATTTCAAATGAATTGCTCTCATCACATCTTCGATTGACACCTGAAAAGAAATGTATATTTTTAAGTCAGTACCTCACCAGCATAATCTTGGGTAAATATCATATTTAAAATAAATATTTCTTTGCATTGAATGTGCATCTCACACAATGTATTACATAATTCTTTTTAACACTAAAGCTGAAAACTTTCTGGTTCCTGAGTTAAATACCTCAAGACTTAATATATTATTGCTAGTATAGTGAATTTAAACAATTCAGAAAATTTTTGTGTATCACTGAGAAAAATATCCATGTATCATCTACAGCATCCATAAGAAGCGGTCTGTTGCATGTTGAACAGGCTAGAAGGGCTAGGCCTCTAGGGGCGGGCAAAAAAAGGACATGGGTTGAAGTAGTAAGAAATGATCTAAGCACTCATAATTTAACAATGGATATAGCACTAAACAGAATAGAATGGTTAAACAGGATTCATGTAGCCAACCCCAAATAGTTGGGATAAGGTTTAATTGATGATGATTATTACATAATCATGAAAGATTTCATTGAGAATCAATAGAAGCTTATATGTGTAACTTCCAAAAGCCCAAGATTTCACAAACTATCAGAGCATCAAGAAGACACTTCATGATAAAGAAAGTTGGAATATCTTGTTTGATTTCTAGAAGGAAAAAGGGAGCATCGATTCTGCTTCTCTTTTTCTTGAATTTGAACAAAATTTCACATGCTTGGCAGACCCTGAATTATGAAAACTGATCAATAATCAGTCTGATTCTGATTAGGATGAATTTAATTAATTTATTTATTTTTTTTATCAGTAGATTCGGATGAATTTTATTCAAATCCTAGATTGGTTTATATTTTCTCATTTCCCTTACAGGTACTGATGGTGTTTTACAAAGAACCTGCATCACCAAACAGCTTTTCCTTAGATAATTTTTCCTTAAGACTAAGAGTTCATATGGCACATATCCACAATCGGATACTACCTAATGCTTGCTACAGATAGAAGCATCATATCTGCTATACACTGGTCCAGGAGCATCTGCAATAGCTTTTTCCAGAATCTGTTATTTCAATATGTACTATCTCACTAACTCAAAAGGTAAACAGGTGAGTTCGGGGTTCAAAAAGGGAGGGGAATGGAAGTCATTTATGCCTTGCCACATCACTAGAGACGAATGCTGTTTTTTCCAACTCATGTTTCGAATGGATTGTCTTTGCCCTTCTAGACTGCATGAGGTGCAGTCCTGTTTGGTACTCACATATCTAATAAAAAATGGTTCTTGCAATTATTCAGAGAATTTATAAGGACAAGCAAGAAGATTGCCAATGGGGTTGCCACACTGCTTAGAAGGATTTATAATGATATTTGTCTGCAGACCCTAGTTTCTTACTCTTATAATTCGGCCTGCCTTTGAGTTCTGTTAGTCTGATAACAGCCAAGAAGAAATAGGAAGAAAGAAGGAAGAAAGAGAGAGAGAGAAAGGAGGAGAAAAGGAGAGAAGAAAAGTCTGGTTCGAATTAGGGAAAAGTGCCTCTCCCATTCGGCCAGACATTTTTTATATTATTAATATAATGGAAAAGACACATGTGCCCTTATTTAAGTGAGGGACACTAGTTCTAATATAATTGTAGAGAACACTGATGTGGGCCCCACAGCTGTGGTCCCACTCTGTCCGTAGGGTAGAATGTGCCCTAATCATCCTAGGGTTAACTAATGGTCAATCTGTTATTCCAGTTGTTATTTATATTTCAGTTTTATATTGTTTTATGTGTTATGTAAATACCAAGGGCAGATTTGTCCTTTCATGTAACTAGCATAACCTATAAATACTAAATAGAAGTGGCGGCGGCAGAACATTCAGATTCTGTCCTTCCTTTCAATTATTGTGTTCTACTGCTCTCTCTCTACTCTTTCTCCTCTCTCTCCTCTATACCTTTTTCTCCTTTTTCGAACTTGAAATCTATTAGGGTTCAAGACTGATAGCAGTCTTGAACATCTACTTGGTATCAGAGCAAGGTTAGGGTTTCTCATGTGAGTCTAGTCCAGCCGACCACATGAGAATTCCCTAGGGCTGGAAGCTGAGAAAGTGGAGTTCGTGGACTGACTCTTGGAGATCGCCAGAGGGTTTAGCAGCTGTTGAAGACGTGTCACGGTTGCAGAGTGTTGGTGATCAGGAAGAATCAGAGAACACTAGGGTTCGGGTAACCTTGGAAGGCAGCGAACAGTTTTTTTCTTGTAAGTTATCTATTTTCTAAGAGAAGTACTATCAGAGAGGATAGGTTGGACCTATCTGGAAAGGGCGGCTGAACCATTCTAGGGTTTTCTCCCTTCTATTCTCTAGGGTTTTATAGCAAACCCTACTATTGGGCCAAACTGCCTTAGGGTTCTTTTCTCCCACTCAAGGGTTTGAAAGTGATCTTGCAGCAAACCCTAATAAGCTTGCGGCAAGCCCTAATGTTAGACTGAACCCTGCAATTTACCTGGAGCTGTCCTCAAGTTTTGTTAGCATTGATCAGCTTTTAGGGTTTCATATTAACCCTACTGCAAGTCTATCTGTACGGTACTGATTGGAATGTGCCACTGAAATGTTTTCTTTAAGGACTGATTAAAACCCTAATTCTGCCAAGCATATCAGACCTGCTTCTAAGCTGATTTTTTCAGATCCTTTTGGGGCTTTCAAACTCTCTTAAGGGGTGAGAACTGTACGGACTGCTGCTGTGTTTGCTAGTTGGTTTCAGATCAGATTTCTACCTGTTTTGTGCACATACACTGTGAATACAGATTGGTCCTACACTGTTTTGATTGTGATTGGTAATCCAAGTGCTGTTTTTTGAGACTTGACCGAGATGAGTTTAAAAATCAGGCAAAAGGCAATTTTGGGAACAACAATTATGGTAGTGTTTCTGAGACAGGTGGTCAGATTACAACCGTAAAGTTTGATGGATCAAACTATTTGGAATGGGTCCAATCAGCCGTGATGGCTATTGAGGGAAGAGGTAAATTAGGGTACCTCTTGGGAGATGTGAAAGAACCCCCCAAGGGAGACCCTACGTATACCAAGTGGATCCAAGAAAACTACTTAATTATGACATGGTTGTGTAATTCTATGCAGCCTCATATTAGCCGAAATTACTTGTGGGCAAAGACAGCTAAGGAGATAATGGGATGAGATGAAAGAAACTTATTCCCAACCCCTTAATGTTGCCAGAGCATATGAATTGAAATGTGAAGTGAAAAACCTTAAACAAGGAGAGAAACCGATTTCAGTATACTTCTCTACCTTGCAGTCTCTATGGTGTGAGATTGATCACTTAGAGACTCTTGAGTGGGAGAATCCCAAAGATGCACAGATATATAGAAAGCAGGTCAAGACAAACAGGGTGTTTGAGTTTCTGGCAGGCCTAAATTCAAATTATGATATTGTGCGGCAACAGATTTTGATTAGAGATAGTGTGACTCTCTCTCAGGCATACTCCTTAGTACATAGTGAAGAGACCAGAAGGAAAGTTATGATGCAACCTCAGCCTCTCACACCAGCCTTTGCAGCTGTCAAACCCAAATCAGGGAGTGATTCAGAGAAGGATATGAGGAAGGAAGACAAAAAGGATGTGGTAATGTGAACATTGTAAGAAACCCAAACATACAAAAGAAACATGTTGGAAACTGCATCCTCACTTGGTTCCGGCAAAGTTGAGAAGCAAGAATGGCAATGCTCATGTGGCCGTGAACATTGATTCAGCATCCTCATTTGGCACAAGAGGAACACCTTTAGAAACCTTAGCTGCAGTTCGGGCTGCCCTAATACAGTTAGAAAAGGAAGTTGGAAGTTCAGCTCAGCCACCGCAGTCACCATCAGCTCCTGCCACATCTGCCTTCGCACATTCAGGTACCCGAGCCTCAGCCTACCATGCCTTAGCTCCAGGTACTACTGAACCTTGTTGGGTAATAGATTCAGGTGAATCCGACCACATGACTAGCTTGCCTTCACTGTTTACCACTTACCATTTGTCTTCGGGTAGGGATAAAGTATCTATTGCTGATGGCTCCCTGGTCCCTATTTCTGGGAAGGGTGACATTAAGTTATCAGATACTATCTCCCTGTCATCTGTTTTGCATGTTCCTAAGCTTGATACTAATCTTCTTTCAGTCAGTAGTATTACCAAGCATATGAACTGCTCAGTAACCTTCTTCCCTGACCGATGTGTTTTTCAGGACTTGGAGACGAAGAAGGTGATTGGGACTGGCCGTGAGACGAATGGGATTTATCTGCTCGGGGAGAGGTCTCGTCAGGAAGAGTCAGTAGAGAAGATGTCTTTTGTTTCTCAGAGTGTGAGTTCGGTTATGCCAAAGCATAACCGATTGGGTCATTTATCCTTTTGG
The DNA here is from genome assembly GCF_055504915.1 of Nelumbo nucifera. NCBI lineage: Eukaryota > Viridiplantae > Streptophyta > Magnoliopsida > Proteales > Nelumbonaceae > Nelumbo > Nelumbo nucifera. The sequence goes on along the minus strand of NC_142649.1, from coordinate 106,026,120 downwards.
TCCCTAAAGAGTCTGTTTCCTGCTTTTATTTGAGTCTATTGAGTTGTCTCGGTTGCAGTGTGAAAGTTGTGAGTTTGCTAAACATTGTAGAAAGTCTTATTTATTGAGTAATAAAAGGAGTAATAATTCTTCTGATATTGTGCATACTGATGTTTGGGGGCCCTATCACATTCCTTCCATGGGTGGGTACAGATATTTATTGTTATTTGTTGATGATCATACCCGTTTTTCTTGGGTTTATCTCATGCGTTCACGAGATGAGGTTCTTGCCCTGATCCAAAACTTTCACCAAATGATCCTAACCCAATTTGATGCCAAGATCAACGTTCTTAGATCCGATAACGCAAAGGAATACTTTGCTAAACCATTGGCATCTTACCTTCTTAATCATGGGGTTATACACCAAAGCTCTTGCCCTCATACACCTCAGCAGAATGGAGTTGCAGAAAGGAAGAATAGGCACATCTTGGAGGTGGCTAGAAGTCTTATGTTTACTTCCAATGTCCCTATTCGCTTCTGGGGTGATGCTATCCTCATGGCAATATATCTTATTAATCGGGTTCCTTCACGGGTCCTTGATATGAGATCTCCTTTTCCCTTCTATACCCAAGTGATGAGTTGTTTTCTATTCCCCTTAAAACATTCGGTTGTACCTGCTTTGTTCAGCTTCTCGGACCCCATCACTCCAAGTTCGAACCCAAGGCCTCCAAATGCATTTTCCTTGGTTATGCACAAACTCAAAAGGGTTATTGCTGCTATGATCCTGTCTCAGGGAGGAAGTTTGTCTCCATGGATGTCACTTTCTTTGAGGAGACACCCTATTATCCTCGGGTTTCTCCTCAGGGGGAGAGTAGTGAGAGTGGGGTAGTTCCTTTACCTATTCCATTGGGCGATGAGAGCTGCAATGGTGAGGGTGGTCAGAGGGATCAGGAGTTGAGGGTCTATCACAGGCGATGCAGGCAGGTTGATCCCGATCATCAGCAGTCCAAGCCAGCTCCAATCTCATCTGCAGCTCCAAGTCCAGGTATTACAGTCCCAGAGCCCATAGAGACTTCCTCTATTGTTGCCATTTCACCTCCTGCAGATGACCTTGACCTTCCGATTGCCATCCGTAAAGGGAAACGACATTGTACCACATCTACAACCCACTGTATTTCCCAGTTTTTATCCTATGATCGCCTATCTCCTACCTACAAGTCCTACCTTAGTTCTGTTGCCAATGTCCCTATTCCAAGAACAGTGCAAGAAGCCATATCCGTCCCAGAATGGAAAGATGCAATGCAGGTTGAGATGGATGCCCTGTTGAAAAATAACACCTGGGAGCTAGTTGATCTGCCCAAAGGAAAGAAACCAGTTGGCTGCAGATGGGTATTTACCGTGAAGCACAATGCAGATGGATCCATTGAGAGGTATAAAGCTCGATTAGTTGCAAAAGGGTTCATTCAGACTTATGGTATAGATTACTTGGAGACCTTTGCCCCAGTAGCCAAGATGACCACCATTTCGAGTCCTATTATCCCTTGCAGCAAGTCACAGTTGGCCTTGTATGGATTCTATTATCCCTTACATGTATTTACCTCCTGGATTCTATGATGCAGAAATAGGTAAGAAGGTCTACCGGCTCAACAAGGCTTTGTATGGTTTGAAGCAGTCACCTAGGGCTTGGTTTGATAGATTCAGACTAGCCCTTGTGAAGTTCGGTTACGTACAGGCCCAGTCAGATCATACTTTATTCATCAAGAGGGTAGAGTCCTCCTTGACACTACTTGCAGTATATGTTGATGATATTGTGGTGACAGGGAATGATAGCCATGAGGTTGAGTCCCTTAAACAACTCCATCAAGAATTTGAGGTAAAAGACCTTGGTGTACTTCGGTATTTTTTGGGTATTGAGGTTGCTAGATCCAAACAGGGGATCTTTATCTCTCAAAGGAAATATGTCCTAGACTTGCTGGCAGAAACTGGAAAGTTAGGTGTCAAGCCTGCGGATACACCCATTGAACAGAACCACAGGATTAGTGCAGAGTGGGAAGCCTCTTGAAGACAAGGTTATGTTCCAGCGATTGGTAGGAAAGCTCCTATATCTCTGCCTCACTCGGCCAGATATTACTTATGTTGTTAGTGTTGTCACCTAGTACATGCATTCTCCTAGAACTACACATCTTCTTGCGGCAAAAAGGATATTAGCATACTTGAAGAGATGCCCGGGTAGGGGTATACTGTTCAAGAACAATAACCACATGAAGGTGGAGGTCTATACGGATGCCAATTGGGCTGGGAGTGTTGATGACAAAAGGTCTACCTCAGGATATTGTGCTCTTGTGGGAGGTAATCTGGTCTCTTGGAGAAGTAAGAAACAAAGTGTTGTCTCCCGATCTAGTGCTGAAGCAGAATACAGGTCAATGGCTAACGGAGTGGTTGAAATCCTATGGCTGAGATCTCTACTTGAGGAGTTGGGTATTGAGTATGAGAAGCCCCTGATGCTGTATTGCGATAATCAAGCAGCTATTAATATAGCACATAATCCAGTGCAGCATGACAAAACCAAACACATTGAAGTTGACCGACATTTTGTACGAGAGAGGGTCTCATCTCAAGAAGTATGCCTCCCTTACATCACATCCAGTATGCAACTAGCAGATATCCTCACTAAAGTCGTATCAAGAAAGAAGCTAGAGGCGGATCTATCCAAGTTGGGAATGATAAACATTTATTCCCAACTTGAGGGGGAGTGTAGAGAACACTGATGTGGGCCCCATAGCTGTGGTCCCACTCTGTCCGTAGGGTAGAATGTGCCCTAGTCATCCTAGGGTTAGCTGATGGTCAATCTGTTATTCCAGTTATTTATATTTCAGTTTTATATTGTTTTATGTGTTATGTAAATACCAAGGGCAGATTTGTCCTTTCATGTAACTAGCATAACCTATAAATACTAAATAGAAGTGGCGGCAGCATAACATTCAAATTTTGTCCTTCCTTTCAATTCTTGTGTTCTATTGCTCTCTCTACTCTTTCTCCTCTCTCCTCTATACCTTTTTCTCCTTTTTCGAACCTGAAATCTATTAGGGTTCAAGACTGATAGTAGTCTTGAACATCTACTATAATATTACAGATCAGCAACCTCAACATAAGTATAAAGACAGAAATACCCCTACACTAACACTCCCCATCAATCTGGTGAGTATATATCATATAATCCCAGCTTGTTACATATGTAGTCCACTCTTCCCCGACTCAACTCTTTTGTGAATAAGTCTGCCCACTGGTTTCCTGTGTTAACGTATGCAGTGTCTATCACTCCATTCAGCACCTTCTCTCTCACAAAGTGGCGCCTGATTGTCACAATAGAGCTTCATTGGAGTATTAATGTTGTATCCTATCTCCTGTAAAAGGTTCCTTAGCCACACTAATTCACAAGCAATATGTGTCATATCTCTATATTTTTCCTTTGCACTGCTTCTTGCCACGACTGTCTGCTTCTTACTTTTCCATGTCACCAGATTACCCCCCAGAAAAGTGCAATAACCTGTGGTAGACCGCCTATTAGACATAGAACCAGCCCAGTCAGCATCAATATACCCTTCTATTTCGAGTTTTCCACCACTTTTGTATATCAAACCACGACCGGGGCCCCTTTTAAATACCTCACAATTCTTAGGACCGCATTCCAATGAGGAACCAGAGGTTTCTGCATAAACTGACTTACCACACTAATTGCAAATGAAATATCTGGCCGAGTAATGGTTAGGTAGTTTAGTTTACCTACAAGTCATCGGTATCTGCCAAGGTCTTCAAACACTTCACCCATATCGCTGCTCAGCCTAGTATTTGTTTCCATAGGTGTTTCAGTTAGTTTAGCACCTAACAAACCTGTTTCTTCCAGCAAATCAAGCACATATTTTCTCTTACACAAATTAATACCAAGGTCCTTTGTTTGAAAATGTTCCTGTAGAAAAGTCTTCAACCTGTCAATGCCCATTTTATCATTCCCAGTAATAACAATATCATCTACATACACTACCAATAGTATTTTTCCTGTCGGAGAGTCATAATTGAAGACGGAATGATCAACTTGGCATTGTTTCATACCAAACTTCTTTACCACCTCACTGAACCTACCAAACCATGCTCGATGAGACTGTTTAAGCCCATATATAGCCTTCTTTAGTCTGCATACCTTACCATCCTCCCCCTGAGCAACATACCCTGGTAGTTGCTCCATATAGACCTCCTCGAGCAAATCACTATGCAAAAAGGCATTCTTGATATCAAGCTGATATAGGGGCCAATCATACATAGCTGCAAGAGAGATCACAACACGAACCGACCCTATGTTAGCAACTGGGGAGAAGGTCTCTGTGTAGTCAATACCATAGGTTTGGGAGTACCCTTTTGCAACCAATCGAGCTTTCAGGCGCTCAATACTACCATCAGGCAAATACTTAACAGTATAAACCCACTTACAACCGACAGCCTGCTTCCCAGGAGGAAGAGCGGTGAAGTCCCAAGTATGATTATGAAGTAGAGCTGAGAGCTCTTCTTCCATTGCACGGCACCACCCTGGAGAGGCAAGGGCTTCCTGGACATCCTTAGAAACAACAACTGAGGATAACAAAGAGATAAACTGGCGATGAGAGGCGGAAAGGTGAGTGAGTGAAACAGGATTAGAAATAGGATGAAGGGTGCAAGTGTGTTTACCTTTCCGCAAGGCAATGGGAATATCAAGATCAGATACTGGGTTAGGGGCTAGTGTGGAGACAATTGCCGAATCTATCGACGGTGATGGAGCCAGAGGAGTAGCAGCCGATACACGTGGGCGATGTGTATACACTTGACGGATAGGTGGGCGCTCAGCAGGTGGTGGCACTGGAGGCAAGGACTTGGTCACAGCTGGAACAAAGGGAACAGAATCGGCAACTGAAAGTGGAAGAGGGGCAGGTGATGAGGAGGAAGAAACATCACCGGACCCCAAGAAAAACAGAGTAGACTCAAAGAAGGTAACATCAGCACACAAAGGAACGTTGAGAACTAGGATAGTAACACTTATACCCTTTCTGGGTCCGAGAATATCCAAGGAAGATGCACTTAAGGGATCGTGCATCTAACTTGTCATTCCCGGGGCCCAGATTATGGACGAAGCAGGCACACCCAAATACTCGAGGAGAAAGAGGAAACGGAGACAAGGTGGGAAACAAGGTAGTAAATGGGGAATGACCATCAAGGATAGACGTGGGCATCCAATTAATCAAGAAGCAAGAAGTAAGCACCGCATCACTCCAAAAGGGTTTGGGAACATTCATGTGATGCATGAGGGATTGTGTTGTTTCCAAGAGATGACAATTCTTTCTCTTAGCCACCCCATTTTGTTGTGGGGTGTAGGTACATGAGGTTTGATGTATAATGCCATGTTAGTCCAAGTATTCTTAAAATGATGAAGATAAATATTCACTGCCATTATCAAAACGAAAAATTTTAATGTGAACACCAAATTGATTGCGAATCTCAGCATAAAATTTCTAGAAGATGGTAAACAATTCACTTCTTTCTTTCATTAAATAGAACCACATCATCCTTGAAAAATCATCAACAAGAATGATAAAATATCTATATCCATTGTATGACATCACTTTATAAGGACCCCAAACATCCGAGTGAATCAAGGTAAAAGGACTCGACACACGGTTATCAACCCAAGAACTAAAGAGAACACGATGGTGTTTCCCAAACTGACACGACTCACAATCTAAAACAGAAAGTTGACTCAACGAAGGAACCAAAGATTTCAAAACTTTCAATGAAGGATGACCAAATCGACAATGCCACTGGAGAGGACAGAGAGATGATTGGAGAGTTGTTGATGTTCTTCCACCACCGTCAAGATAATACAATACACCAGCTTCATGCCCTCCACCAATCTTCATCCCCGTCTTGAGATCCTGAAAAACACACATAGAAGGGTAAAAGGTAATGGAACAATTAAGTGACTTGGTCAGTTTATTAACAGACATAAGGTTAAACGGAAATTTAGGGACATACAGAACTGAGGATAGGAATACAAGGTCCAAGTCAACATTACCAACACCACAAATGGAGGATGTGGAACCATTAGCAAGGGTAACAAATTGTGATGTTAAGTAATGAGAGAGGGAAGAAAACACACTTGGAGTTCCAGTCATGTGATCGGAGGCTCCAGAGTCAATAATCCAGGGATTGGGTGTGGATGTCAAACAAACCATACCTGAGTGTGCAAAAGTAGTCGTGTTCTACTGAGATGTGGATTGGACAAACCTCTCATACTCATCACGGGGAACACTCACCATCACCTTCCCGGGACCATCTGTGGATGTAGGAGGCATCTGATCAGCTGAACGATTCTCCTGTCTGAAACTAGAACTGGTGTCACTAGTCATGGCATGATTGGCCCAGGTTGAGGGTGGACCATGCAAGTCATAGCAATAATTAATGGTATGTCCATCCATACCACAATGAGTACACCTCATCGGACCCAAGCCGCGTCCTCTACCACGGGCTCCCCCTGAATCTCTACCTCCAATATGACCACCACCACAGTTATATGTAGGTCCACCACCACCACTCCGGCCATATACCGGACCACTGCTACCACCACAGCCAGACTAAGCTCCTCGAGCTCTACCTCTAACACCACGGCCCCTTGACACTACAAAGGCTAATCTATCTGAGACATTAGAGTTCTCAGTAGATCCAATAGAAGTCCTTCGAAGTCGAACAAACACCTCTTCTAAAGAAGGGAGAGCTGACCCTCCTAGTATCTGAGCCCGTACTAGTTCATACTCAAATTTCAGCCCCACCAAAAATTGAGTCAGTCAAGATGTTCTCTTTGTTGTTGCTGAATTTTGACATCAGAAGTGGGGGTGATAAACATTCAACTCATTACGGATGTTTCTCATACTAGCATAGTACTCCTCAAGACTCTGATTGCCCTATTGCAGATTAAAGTATTCCTGATACAGCTGATATACTCTAGTTGTATTGTCTTGACCAAAATACAACTTCTTAGCATGGTTCCACACATCTTTGGCAGTGTCAAGAAACATGAAATTTACACTAATCTTGGGTTCCATACTATTCCATAACCACGTGATAATCTGTGCATCATCTTGTTCCCAGTCTTCATACTCATGAGAATCAGTGAAGGGTTTCTCCTCCCTTATGTGTTTCATCTTCTTCTTTGCCTTCAGAAAAACTTCTACAGATTTAGCCCAAGGTACATAATTCTCTCCATTCAGTTTAATGGAGGTCATTTGAACATTCAGGTAGTCAATAGGTATCATCACATTAGATTTGCTATCATTATCTCCCATTGCTGAATTCTGTTATCACTGAATTCGGCACATTGCACACTGCTTGATCACACTGATCACACTGATTTCAGCACTTGTTATTGTTGAAGGTTGCACTCTTTACACCACAAACCCTACCCTACGACTACCTGAAATCTCACCACTATATGGGCACCACTCCTTCGAATCACACAAAAAAACAGCATAAACCCTAGCACACTACAGTCTGAAATCCCATCATACGATCTGAAACATACTTCCTATTTAATTCATAACAGAAAATATGCATAAAAATCTCTTACCTCATCACTTGAAAGACAAACCACACGAGAAGAAAATCAGTCCACACAAGACACCCACCGCACCACACGAATCAGCCCTCTTCTCTTCATCGATTAGGGGAGGGCTTCTTAGGAACCACAACAACCAATCACACAAGACACAACTGGAAGCATAGAAACCTCCAAGGGAAGAGGGCGACCACTCCTTTTCAGCCCTTTCCCTTATCTCCAATCGATGGCAGAGAAATCAAGGGAAAACCCTAGATTGAGTGCACAGAGAACAGAAATCTGGGCAGATCCGAGTTGCTTAGTTGTGCTCTGATACCATGTTATAATTCGGCCTGCCTTTGAATTTTGTTAGTCTGATAACAGCCAAGAAGAAAGAGGAAGAAAGGAGGAGGAAAGAGAGAGAAAGGAGGAGAAAATGATAGAAGAAAAGTCTGGTTCGAATTAGGGAAAAGTGCCTCTCCCATTCGGCCAGACATGTTTTTATATTATTAATGTAATGGAAAAGACACATGTGCCCTTATTTAAGTGAGGGACACTAGTTCTAATATAATATTACAGATCAGCAATCTCAACATAAGTATAAAGACAGAAATACCCCTACACTAACACTTACTCCTAAAAGGTTGCAAGATAAGAGCAGGATCAGTTTCAAAAGGAATTGGAAAGAGATGGTGAATATGATCAATTTTCTGTCACTTTTGCATCTCTTTATTTCTTTTTTTTTCTTTTGATGATGCTTTCTCATCTTCTTTATACACGAATACATTAAAATATTCAATATCTATGCAATGATAAAAACTCCGAGATGACAAGCATGAAAACTTGGATTTCAGTCTGAGAGCAGCCACTTTATGAGTTGGGGGTTAAGTTCCATATCCAGTTAAGGCCTCCCAAGACCCCAGATTACCAGGACCTAATGACCTTTTATTACCATATATTCATGAAATATTTTTCATTATAAATTAAAAAAAAAAAAACACTTACATCTCATACTAAATCAATGAACTGAAATTTTCTTTCAGTTCAAAGTCATATGGATAAAAGGTCATTACCTAATGTTGGCTCCCATTATCTGGATCTTGGGAAAGGTGAGATAGAAACATCATCTCACAAAAACCAGAAAAAAAAAACAATCAAACAGATGATTTGAAACAAGGACCCATTGAGGCATTGATACAATATCTTTTTAAGGTTAATTAAACTACGAAGTACTCTCAATGCAAACCAACACCATATTGTTTGAGATGTGGCTACTTGAATTCAGTACTCTAAATGCACAATCAACAAATCGAAAGCAGGAGAGCAGCACATTTAACTGACATTTTGTCTGAAAATAAAATGCAGATAAGTTGGGTATTAAGTTTGTGTAATTCCAGCCTGTAGAAATTACATAGATTCTCTGTTTTCTAGTATAGATCCTCTGTGCACACATACAACGCCAAGTAGTTTTCTTCTAAACAAGAAAAAGGAAGAAAATAGAAAACAAACATGTTTATTTCAATAACTTCATCAAGCAATCTTAGCAGTAAAATAAATGAAAATACAAGAAGACACAGGTACCTCCTCCCTGCCTAGAAGTGCATGACAGAGCTTCCTCTCCAGTGCCCAATACTCTTTTCCACAATTGAGCTCTGCTCTTATCCTGAAACCTTCAGGTAAAACAAAAATAACATTGTCATATCTTCAAATGTTTCAAAAGAATGCATCTTTCCTGCCAAAGAGGGATGTGGGCATTAAAACAAAAGACCTCTCTGTCAAAAGTCCATGCTGCTCAATTAGAAGAACAAGGGGTCTGAATGGATCAATTATAAAATTTTCCAGCAAGCTATTTGTGATCCCCTGCTTCCTTTCCTGCATCTTAGAAATGGTAGAGCTAGCATTCAGTTAGAGAAAAAATATATTATAACATATACTTGTGGAGCTCTCAATGTTACTACCTTGTAAATATTACTAAGGTGTTTGGATCCTCCTTCCATATCTACAAGTCCCTCTGGAGAAGAATGCAAAATTTTCTCATTAAAACTGTCAAGCTGTATCAAGAAAAAGACGAGACAATTAAGAAATAGAAGATACTAAAATAAAATAAAATAAAGCCTGGACACTGATAACTCAGGCCAGATTTCTTGAAGATTACAACCTTCTCTTTTATCGACTTTGCACATTGCAGTATCAAATATGAAAAATGCATAGCATTTAAACCATGTGTATTTCACATGGCTCAAACATCATAAGTTGCAAGATTAAAGCTCTAGGACCACTACACAACTTCAGGCTATAAAAGTTATTTAGTGCCTAACAAGAAGTGATTGCTGACTATTACAAGTTTAGATCCTCTTACCTGATAAATATAGCTTTCCGTAAACGAAAGGACAGGAAGGTATCTGAATATTGATCTTGGTCTGCTCACATCCATTTCATGAAACATAAAATAAGACCTGCACTGCTAATTGGTCATGCAGTAATTAAATTACTGAAGCAACATTAAAGCTTTTCAAACCAAGATAAGAAATACAACCATATCCTGTTATTATATCCAAAATTTTGCTTACAAGAGACAAAAAAGGAATCACATATAAAACCTCTAGAAAAAATTGCTTGTACAGAGTACAAGGAAATAACAAAAGCATAAATGGTGAATGAAGCTATCTGTATTGAGGAAGACTCCATACAACAAGGTTGACAACACCTAGGGGTCAAATGGATTGGATCGTGATCTGATCCAAATTCGAACCTGATTCTATTTTGTCAGATACGGATATCCCCCTGTTGGGTTTACAGATTGGATCATATTGAACAATAGGATCTGAATAAAAATTGGATTGGATTCAGTTCACCCCCTATCCAGTCCGAAAGAATACAATATGTTATTTATTTATATATAAATATGTTTATATTGCATTTTTGTAAATTATTATATTATTTTTCCTTTTATAAAAAGACATGTATATATATGATGAAAATAGTTGAAAAAGATACAAGTATTTTTTTTGTTTTTCTTTATACAAACTATTATGTTTTTTTCCTTCTAATAATTTATTAATTTTTTCAGAAATTAAATCGGATTAGATAAGATTCAGATACTGACATCCTTAATGGATTCAGATTCAAATCAACATTTGTGAGACCAATTGATCTTCAGATCGGATCAGATATACCCCGGTTCAAATCTGATCCGATCCGTTTGCATCCCTAACAACACTGGGTAATTGGGGTATAGTCACCACTCCAAGGAACCCCAGACATTTGGCTGAAGTTGTCAAATCAATTCTTTTTCGTCAAAAGAAAAGGTTCTCAGGTTGTAGCTCAATTTTATTAGATGTTTAACAATAATTCTTATTTACTTCACTTATTGTCAAAATATTGTTTTGGAATTTGGGGTCATTTGTCAAAATATTGTTTGGAGCCATTGAAACATAGATTAACTCATAACAAATAACTCAGATGGAATTTTGAGCATTTTGCATCATATTGAAATTATGATTTGTTGATAATACATAACTGATCAAATCATTGGAATTTGCGTTCAATGCAGCAATCAAGCCACTCACCAACACATCCATGGGACATGTAGCAAATTATGAGAAAATGGATTGTTACTTCAATTTTGCAAGATGATTAATAATACATTCAATCTTATTTACCAAAAAATAATAATAATACATTCTATCTTGCAATGCAAGATCCAAGCCACACCTAAGTGAAAGAAACAAATTTTTTTTGAAATATTCATGAATGATGCAAATCAAGTACAATCTGATATAGGACAAAAGAGTATTGTCAATGGGGTAAGACAATGACTAGTAATTTTGGCTTCTCTAGTCAAAGACTACTTAGTTCTCAAGCATTGCCTAGTTGAGCATAAAAAGATATTTTCTAAATTTAAGATAATGATACAATCATAAAGCTAATATAGACTACAAAAATGCAATAAAGAAATTATATAGAACATTTACTTTACAGTCTTTATTTTGCAAACATAAAAAGAAAGTGCTGGATGGGATACAGTTTGAGTCCCTTTCAGCGGAGGAAGCTAGAGACTTGGAGAAGCCCTTTTCAGAGGAAGAAGTGTGGGAGGTGGTAAAAGGGTTGGAGGGTGATAAGGCCCCGGGGCCTGATGGTTTCACACTCTTATTCTATAAGAAGTGCTGGGGTTTCATGGAACAAGATGTAATGGAGGTGATTAAGGAATTCCATGAAAGAGTTGCTCTCGAAAGAAGTCTTAATCACACTTTCATCACCCTAATTCCAAAGAAGAAAGGTGCAGTAAAGTTAAATGATTTCAGACCAATCAGCCTCTTAAGCAGTAACTAAGCTCTTGGCTAATGGGATGGCAAAAGTGATTTCAAGCTTGATTGCTGAAACCCAAGGTGCTTTCGTGGGGGAAAGACTAATAGTTGATGGAGTCCTCATAGCAAATGAATTAATAGATTCAAGGAAGAAAAGTGGTTGTGTGGGACTGTTATGTAAAGTAGACATGGAGAAGGCATGACCATGTAAATTGGAATTTCCTTGATTATATGTTGAGGAGGATGAATTTTGGGGTAAAATGGAGAAATTGGATAAAAGTATGTCTTTCTTCTTCCTCATTTTTGGTTCTCATAAATGGAACCTCATTTGGGCATTTTGGAAGCACTAGGGGTCTTCAACAGGGAGATCCCCTCTCCCCTCTCTTATTTACATGTGTAACAGAAGCCCTCTTCAGAATGGTAGAGAGAGCAAGGGAGGGAGGATTGCTGGAAGGCTTCCATGTAGGGAATGGGGAAGTAGAGGTTCCTCTTCTGCAATTTGCAGATGACACACTCTTTTTCTGTGATGCATCTTGGGAACAATTTTTCGAGAGGTGGTTTCAGGCTTACACATCAACATCCAAAAGAGTGAGATATTGGCAGTTGGGGAAGTGGAAAACCTGGATTCTTGGGCGGATGATTGAGGATGTAAAGTGGGTAAACTCCCTTCAAAATACCTGGGTACGCCTTTGGGTGAAAGCTGTAAATCTAAAACCATTTGGGAACCTATTATTGAGAAAGGTTGATAGGAAACTGGCCTCTTGGAAATCCAAGTACTTGTCAAAAGGGGGGAAAGTCACCTTAATTAAGAGTGCCTTATCTTCCCTCCCTGTCTACTATTTGTCTTTATTTTAATTCCAGCTAAATGGGCTGCAGATATAGAAAAAAGGACAAGAGATTTCCTGTGGAGGGGTTGGAAGGAGGACTCTAAGTGTCATTTGGTAAACTGGAAGAGACTCTGCTCACCCAGGGAACAAGGAGGTTTAGGGATAAGATCAGTGAAAGATGTCAACTCAGCCTTGCTAGGGAAATGGCTGTGGAGATTCAACGAGCACTCTGACAACCTATGGAGAAGATTAGTTGTGGCAAAGTATGGCTATAGCAGCAGGGAGTGGGAAACAGAAGAGGCAAGATCCCCTTGTGGCTGTTCAGTTTGGAAGGCTATCCAGAAAATTAATCCTCAGTTCTTGAAGGGCATTAAATATGGAGTGGGAAATGGTCACAGGGAGCTGTTTTGGAAGGATTACTGGTGCAGTGAGGGCCCTCTATCGACCTTATTTACTAATCTGTTTGAGATAGCTTTAAATAAGGATGCTTCCGTGGCTGACTATATAGAGAGGCAAAATGGTTTTGTTACATGGAACACTCTGTTCAGGAGGAACTTGAATGACTGGGAAGTGGAGTCTCTAGTCAACCTGTTGCAGATTTTGTATGATGGCCAAGGTCCTGGGTTCAGGGGAGGACAAAAGAAAATGGTTGTTTGAGAAGTCAGGCTCTTTTTCATTAAAGGCCTTTTTTAACTACCTGTCAAGGGAAGAGACCTCTCACTTTCCGAGCAACAGGATCTAGATCAAGCCTGTTCCTTCAAAACTAGCTTTTTTTGTTTGGTCTGCGTGCTAGATAAGATTTTAACCAAGGAGAATTTATCTAGAAGAGTTTTAGAAGTGACAGATCTGGAATGCACATTCTGTAATGGAAATGTGTAAAGTATTAGTCATTTATTACTGCACTGTGACTTCACTTACTGGGTTTGGACAAGACTGCTAGAGACTTTTGGGGTTAATATGTTTCCCAAATGATGTGAAGGGCTTCCTAGAGGCTTGGTTCCTAGGAGGCCTCAGCAAGGCTGGAAAAGTAGCATGGAGTATCCTCCCCGCTGCTGTTTTCTGGGTAGTATGGGGTGATAGAAATTTGAGAATTTTTGAGGGAAGAAATCAAAATTAGAGGTGCTCAACAGGATTATGGGGATGGTGTTTTCATGGCTGACAAACCATCCACTCTTCAAAAACAGTCAAACTTGTTCTTTTTTTGAGCCTGATTTCCTTTTTGTAAGAAGATCATAGTTTTTTTGTTGGGTTGTTTTTCAGAGGCTGGCTTTTCTGAGTTTTTCTGTCTATTTCTGCCGTACAGTCTCTCATTGTACAGGGACCTTTTGTAATCTGCCCTTTTGTTATTAATGAAAAACTTTACCTTACAATTCAAAAAAAAAAAAAAAAACATAAAAGGAAAGTCTGGATGGGCATCTGGTCTGGCCTCTTTGTTTGTGGCAACTTAACATCAACACATAATTGATTGGAAGAAAACATAAAAGAATCCTTCCTTTGTTGTTCTCTTAGTTTATGTTCTATTTTTTGTTTTATGTGCTACTACAAATGTTTAGGGTCAGTCACATCTCTTTTTTGTTTTTTCTTATCTATCTAGAGTTCTTCTAGGTCTTATCCCCTCCCTGGGCAGCTGGGCTGTAGATGGTTGTACTATTTCTTCCCTCTTGTCACACTTCACACATAATTAACAAAAACATCACTACTATAAGACAAGGAATAGCTCACAAAATCTTCAAGGGTAGAATTTGCTCGCTCAATTGCATCTAGCCCAACCATGGCAATCTCTTCAGTGTTGGCCCTCAGTGAACCAAGATCAATCTTGTTATCAAGGCAAAGTTGTGAAGGCTGCTCTGCACAGTTCTGTTCATAACCTGCAATGCATGTAAAGCTTAATTCCTTCTTATAGAACTTGTCCTCAAGAATTTTCTAGCAAGAAATATCTCAGAATTCAGTCCCAAGATACATGGAAACCTAGGGAACATTTATTCTGTTAAATTGGAAACATCTCTAATGCTGAAGGAAAGGAGCAAATTGGAAATCCAAGTTGAGACATGACTGGCTTATTTAACTTGAAGAATTCATATGATATTTCAAGATTTGTAAGGATATTATAGACACCAATGACAGATTTAGTTTGTTAGATTCCTCAGTGGAAACAGAAAGAGTTCTGAACAAGAAAATCTGGATAACCCACCGGTACAAAACAATAATGCCTTTACTACATTCAGCTACTGCTACAAAATGTTAAGCATAATAGCACACCTCCATACTATATTTTTATGACAAATATTTAGTTTGTTAGATTCCTCCATGGAAACAACAAGATTTTTGAACAAGAAAGTCCAGATAGCCCACCATTACAAAACAATAATGCCTTTACTGCAGCTACTGCCACAAAATGTTAAGCATAATAGCAGAACGCCACACTGTATTTTTATGACAAATATAGACACTAATGACATATTTAGTCTGTTAGATTCCTCCATGGAAACAGCAAGAGTTCTGAACAAGAAAAACCAGAAAACCCACCATTACAAATATCTTTACTGCATGCAGCTTACTGCTACAAAATGTTAAGCACAACAGCACAACTCTGAACTATACTTTTATGGCAAATTTCAGTTTTTCTGTTGAAATGAATGACAAAAAGGAACAAACTGGAAGATGTCTATATCAGTGTTTCCAGAGACATTTGAGGTATGAACCTCAAAACACACCTCAAGGAGGGAATAGCTGAAGTTCCCTGTGCCCAAGGTGCAAGTATGAAGTCCAACATGTTCAATTGCTCATGAAGCATGAAGGAGACATGAATGAGATGAGGCTTAATCCTCACGTGAGATTCAGACCCTCTTCACACTTCAAGTCCAAGGCATGGGCTTCATGAACATTTCGAATATTCTTGTCAAACAATGTATATCAAATTCAAAATAAAATGTTGAAATTCAGTTTATTTTTCTTTCATTCCTAGTCCAATAGTATTAGTGTAATTTAGCACCACTAACACAGTAAAACTCAAAGAAAAAAGAACACTCGATATATTTCATTTAATTATTCATCTACTAAAACAGGCACACTTTTGAGGTTTTTTTTTTTTTGAGGCAGACACCTTTTCAACAACTCAAGTCTGAGGCCTAAGCTTCATGAACATGTCAAATATTCTTATGAAAATTTTAAAAAATCAAAACAAAATGTTGAAATTTAGCTGTAAGCAATTCACAGATCTTAATTCCAGCAGGATTAGTGTACCTAGTTGGCCCAATAAAACATAAAAGGTCTAAAATAAAATAAGAGAACAACTTATGTATATATTGTTCTAATGGTTAATTAGCTATGCAAGTGTGCTGTGAACAATAGAGAGCAGAAGAGATCAAGGGGAAAGAATGACAGTTTTGCCCTTATGAAGTTTGGACAGAACATAAACAAATATAAACATAAAAGAAAGGACATTAATACCCCTAACTTCAATTTATTTAACTCATGATTACTCATTTATTAATATTATCCTGTTCATGATGGTACACCTCACATGTTATTCGAGTGAAATGCCTTGCCTCATGCTTCAGCATTTTACAACATTGGTCTAAATCATATTGACAAAGTAGTTTTGTTCTTTCTTCGACAATCATGGCAAATATCAAATACCACTGTCTTTTCGCAAAGGATATGCCCCATTTGACAAAAGCAATATGTGCAGTAGTCATAAGCAAATTCAGAAAAAAAAAATCATAATATCATTGCAACATATCCATAGATATTAACAAAGTCAATAAGTTACAACTTATGAATCAACTACCAGAGTGTTAGTTATTCTAGGATATACAAGCCAACAAATTTTTATGGCTCATGTCACATTTCAAGTTGAATTATGACTGTGAAGATATATCTTGATGTACACTATTAGAGTAGTCCTTGTTGTACAGTATCGTACTTATTATTTTATTTGTTCTTTTTATCTTTCAGCCCTGTAAGGGCATTCTTGTAACTGTACATATATTTTATCTCTTTAGTATAAAAGAGACTCTTTGGGGTGGGGGTCAACTATTCTTGACACCCCTAAATTCTGTTTTTTTCTTGCTCTCAATTCGGTTCACATGGTATCAGAGCAGGCTGCTCTTTGATCTTTTTTTCTCTCTGATCCACCTTGTTCTCTTGATCCATTGAGAACTGCATCTCTACCAATTGGCCCTAGACTGTTTTGATCTTTCCAAGAACCACTTTTCTGTTTTCTGCGCATCCAGAGAGAGAGATTTTATTGGATCTCTTTCGTTTGACATCCATAGATCCGTGAAGTTTTGAGAGAGGTCTGGACTTCTCTTCTAGGCGGCTGCGCCCAGACTTTCCTTTTCTGGATTGTGTGTTCAGTTTTCTTTTTCTATTGGATCTTGAACAATCTCTGGGGGAAAGTAAGGGGTTTCTTTCTCAGTTTTTGAGTCTCTTGGATTCGTTTACAGCTTATTTCACTCGTTTTTTATCAAGTTTTACTTCAGTTTAGTTCCTTTAAACTTCAGTGGAACCCTATTTTGTGCTACTTTCTTGCTGTAATGGCTTCAAACAGAGGTGATATCATTCTTGTGAAGATGAACGGACAGAACTATGGGATGTGGAAGTTCCATTTTGACTTTTAGTTGAAGGGAAAGTTTAGAAGGATATCTGAATGGAACGGTCACTAAACCAGCTGAGACTGAGGCCAAGGCTTTACAACAATGGAAGTTGGACAATGGTAAGCTTGTTTCTTGGATTCTGAGTTCTATTTATTATCATATATTTGTAGCTATGAGGAGAAAGAAAACAGCCTATGGAGATGTACATGTATTTGGAAAAAGTTTATCAACAGTCCAACGTATCTAAACAGTATCAGATAGAATCAGAAATATTTTTCTATAGCTAAAGAGATAGGAGGATATAGGAATATTATTCTAGTTTTCTTGATTTATGGGCTGAATATGAGATTGTTCACATTGAACCCTTGGATCTAGTAGAGTGTGAAATATCTTTAGAAGCACTTTGAGAAGAGAAAGGTGACTCAGTTCTTAATGAGGTTAGACCTAAATATGAGATATTTGGGTCCAACATTCTGAGTAGGGGAATACTTCCAGATATAGATTATGTTTTAGGGGAACTTCTGAGGGAAGAGACTAGACTTCTCATTGCAGCCGGGTTTGATGGGAAGATGGCTGAAGTTGGGGCTGAAACAGCCTTTGTTGCTCATAGGGGTAAGAAGCCAACCTCCAAGGACTTCTCCAAAACCCAGTGTTATGAGTGTAAGGATTTTGGACACATTGCATCTCATTGTAAGAAGAAGAATGTGTGTACCTATTGCAAGCAACATGGTCACATCATTCTAGATTGTCTAGTCCGACCAGCTAAGGGTTCTCAGAAAAAGACTCAGCCTCAAGCCTATCAGGCAACAAATGGATAAGCAATAGACATTGTATCCACCAAGGATGATTCTTCAGTGAAAGGTGATTCAACAGGTGTCATGGATGAAGAAAAGGTTCAGCAATTGGTATCTTCTACTATTTCCTCTGCTT
This sequence comes from Nelumbo nucifera, assembly GCF_055504915.1. Classification (NCBI taxonomy): domain Eukaryota; kingdom Viridiplantae; phylum Streptophyta; class Magnoliopsida; order Proteales; family Nelumbonaceae; genus Nelumbo; species Nelumbo nucifera. Next base: position 106,007,867 of record NC_142649.1, on the reverse strand, counting down.
TCTCTGCTATTGGCTTGTCTGGTAAGGTCTCTGCATATTGTTCTTCCCCTTCACATGCTTGGATTATAGATTCAAGTGCCACCAACCATATGACAGGAGCCTACCTCAATCACTCAAATCCTTCCACTGAAATTCACCATAAACATATTATTATTGCCAATGGTGAAAAGTTAGACATCATTGGTAGCAATGGTCTGTCCCTTCAACTGTCACCAACCAGATCCTTCCCTCTCTCCAAAACCCTCTTAGTACCCAACCTTACTACTAATCTGATTTCTGTTGGCCAACTTGTTGATGAAGGAAATGTTCTCACCTTTTCTCATGATGGTTGCTTGATACAAGACCGGTACACTGGGAAGGTGAAAGGGAAGGGGCGTAGGCTAGGCCATCTATTTGCGCTGGAGTTCGAGAATTCTCAATCAGGGGTATCCTCAGCTTTACTTAGTTCTTCTTTGTTTGATTCTCAGTTGAGTTATAGAAATAACATTTAAGATTTATGGCATAAACGATTGGGTCATCCATATTCCCCAAAATTAAAATTTTTGTTTGACTCAGGTTTGATTAAGAATAAAATTCCTCCTATTCATACTTTTGATGTTTCTTGCACTACATGTTGTTTGAGTAAAAGTCATGTTTTACCATTTCTTCATACATCTGAACATGCCACTAAACCTTTTGAAATAATACATAGTGATGTTTGGTCTGCTTCTATTACCTTACGATTGGGATACGGATATTTCATATTATTTATAGATGATTGTACCAGATATACTTGGATTTATTTTCTACGGCACAAATCAAAAGTCTTTGGTGCATTTAAATTGTTTCATACTATGGTGCAAAATCAATTCAAGTGCAATGTGACTATCCTCCGCTCAGATTCAGGGGGAGAATATAGAGATGGAGACTTTCTGGCATACTTAAGGAGTTATGGAATTCAATCTCAGCGCAACTACTCAGACACTCCACAACAGAATGGTGTGGCTAAACGGAAGAATGGACATATTCTCGGTGTTGTACAGACATTACTACAGGAGTCTCATACTCCAACTTCATTTTGGGTAGAAGCAGCCAGTACAGCCGTGTATTTGATCAATTTTCTTCCCTCATCTGTTCTAGGTAACACTTCTCCCTTCCAAAAACTTTTTGGTCATCCCCCAGATTTCTCTAGTCTTCATGTTTTTGGTTGTCTTTATTTTGTTCATCTTCCTGTTCGTGAACGATCTAAATTAACTGTTCAGTCTGCTATGTGTGCCTTCGTGGGATATAGTCCTAACCACAAAATATTTTTGTGCTATGATCCTGATATTCGTTGTATTTGGATTTCCCGGAATGTTGTATTTTTTGAACATATCTCCTTCTTTGTTGGGGTTGCTAGATTGCCCACTCCTTCCATCTCTATTTTACAAGACTTTGATTCAAATGACACTACTACTTCCTCAACTGAGAGAGATTTTCTCGTCTTCACTCGCAAGTGGCTACATGTCTTGGCTCCTGCGCCTACAACCCCCCCATTCCACTCGGTCCAGAGCATCCATCTCTGATATCCTCTGTAAGTGATACCTTGACCCAAGTTCAGTTATTCCACTTCGTCATTCTACTCATATTTCTCGACCACCTGACCACTATGGTTTTCCTTCAAACCATAGTTCCTTTTTTGTTATACTTTCTTCCATAGATATCCCTAAGTCTTATCAGCAATCCATTAGAAGTTCTTAGTGGAAAGAAGCCATGGATGCTGAAATTCAAGCCCTCCATGAGAATGATACTTGGGATCTTGTGCCAACTCCTCCAGATACTTCTATTGTTGGAAGCCGTTGGGTCTATATGATCAAACTGAAGTCAAATGGTTCCCTCGAGCATTATAAGGCTCAGTTAGTTGCCCAAGGATACAGTCAGAAATATGGGATTGATTATGAAGAAACATTTGCCCCGATTGCTAAGATCACCACAGTTCGGACTCTTATGGCCATATATGTTGTTTATTCTTGGACTATTTATTAATTAGATGTGAAGAATGCTTTTCTTCATGGTGAACTGAAGGAGACAGTCTACATGAAACCTCTGCTTGGATATTGTAATGATCCTTCACGTGTCTGTCGCCTAAAGAAGTCTCTATATGGTCTGAAGCAAGAACCCAGGGCTTGGTTTGAGCGCTTCCGGGATGTTGTTGCAACTGGGTATAATCAAAGTTCCTCTGACTACTCCCTCTTTGTTAAGAGAAGACCCCAAGGTATCACTATCCTCCTATTGTATATTGATGGCATGCTTTAACTAGGGATGATCATGATGGCATTTGTGAGCTGAAGTCCTTACTTAATAACTCATTTCACATGAAGGACCTGGGTCCTCTTACTTCTTGGGTTTGGAGGTTCATTGTAGCAGTCGAGGGTATTTTATTTGTCAACAAAAATACGCCTCCGATCTCGTCAAATTAGTTGGAATCACTTATGAGAAACATGTTGATACCCCCTGGAGCTGAATGTCAAGCTATCTAAATTCGAAGGCCTCATCCTTCCTGATGCTACCTAGAACCGTCGGCTTGTTGGCTCTTTGATCTATTTTACTATCACCAGGCCTGATATTTCACATGTTGTTCAGGTCGTCAGTCAATTTGTCTCTACCCCGTGGCAACCTCATATGACTATTGTTCGCCGCATCATCCATTATGTTAGAGACACAACCTCTTAGGGACTGTTTTTCTCTTCCTCATCATCTATACAGTTGAGGGTTTATGTTGATGTCGATTGGGCTGGTTGCCTTGACACTCATCGATCCACTACTGGGTGGTGCGTTTTCATGGGTGACTCTCTCATCTCCTAGAAGTGCAAGAAACAGAAAACTGTCTCTAAGTCTTCTACTGAAGCCAAGTATAGAGCTATGTCTTCTGCATGTAGTGAGATTGTTTGGCTGAAGTCCCTTTTCATGGAGCTGTTAGACAGTTTTGTATGCCCTTAGCTTCAATCAGAATGATGTACTTTATGAGTTTATTGTAAATAAATAAAAGTGCATATTTGATTCATGTTCCATTGGTATGTTTCTGTGTAATACCCTTAAACTGGACACTTAATGAGACTCGTGTTAGTTTAGAATGTTCACAGCCAGTGGGTCGGTCTGGGGAGACCTATCCTGATAAGGCTGACACTGTGGTGCCACCATGTCGGTTGGGGTGGCCTGTCTCAGCTGCCAGGGTGAGACCCTAGGCACATACAGTGTAGGATTAATTGAATCTATGAAATGGACCAGATTTCTAGTATTGCCCTGGACGTTGGAGATTGATGGGCAAAACTGGAAAGTTACACCCGACCCCTAGACTCGATTATGATACTGCACTAGGTGTCGGATTTGACTATCTTTGATGTACCAATCAGTGAGATCCTTAGCGGGGGTCAAAATCTAGGTATGTTGGGGCAGTCTGAGAATTCATCTAAGTGGGTGATCATAGTGACAAGATCAGCCCCTTTGTCGAACACCAGTAATGATCGGGGATGTACTCTCACTGATGGAAACCAAGACTGCCGGCAGTCGATTTCAATCGTTGAGATTTGTTTTGCAAAGTATATTTTATATGAGATATAAAAGTATATATTATGGTTTCTAAAATGTTTGCAAAAAAGATTTTAATTCCCGGGATCCATATAAGTAGAGAGTGCAACACTGTTCCTTGCAGCCGAGGGAAAGGTCCTCTCTTGTTGGGCAGTGTATGATCATTATGGGCTGAGAGGTTATGTGTAAGACCATTGAGGGTAATATCTGATGGGCTAATCTTGCATCTGCCCACAGTCCCTGGGTGTTACAAGGTGGCTTGGCCCAGGGACCACTTAGGGTAAGTGTTGGGCCCATAGAGCCCATTTGATGGGTTTCGGGGGGTGCACTGTCCATAACAGTGTATTCGGCCAGGCCTTATAACAAAGGTTGGGCCGAACCCATGTGGCTGATGTGTAGATCAATGCTTGGGTCCCACGCCATACAAGGAAACCCAACTGGGCAGCAGTTAGGAAGGTTAAGTGAGCACATAAGCTTAATGGACCTAAAGCCCATTTTGAACTGGGCTATTTAATTAGTTAATTATGGGGCGAATTCTGAAATGGATTAGCAGATAGGATAGGGCAAGACCCTATCCACTCAGAGAGTCCAGATCTGAATGTGATTCAGATCTAGAAACCTCCTAATGAGATTAGGAGAAAGCTAATCTAATTTGCAGATAAGATAAGGGTTTATCCTTATCACCTAAAGAGAGGGTTGATCCAAATATGATTTGGATAAGCAGCTCCTAATTGGATTAGGAGCTGATCTTTTAGGTTAACAAAAGAAGGAGGGGGCGGCAACCTTGAGAAGACACATAATCAGATCCTCTTCAGAGCTGAAATCACAGAAGAAAGAATTAAGCAACCCTGCAGAATTCTTTTTTGCCGCCTCCTTGTTCTTGCCGCCCTGTTTGCCAGTTCGATCTCCAGTTGTGGGAGAAGTCAAGATTCGATCTTGACATCAATTCTTTGAGAAATGATTGATATGAAGCTGTGCTCACGTGCCATCCTGCTGTTTTTGCGAAGGACAGAATTCTTGGAGAAGAATACTGCTAATTCTGCTCCATCCTGCACTGTGCCATCTTCAGTGGGAGCAGTCTTTGGATCCTTCCTTGGGCATGAACACCTTCATTGAGGGATACTATTTCTCCGTATCAGGTATAATCCTCTCCTACTCCTTTTGGTTTAGATCTGGTTCAGTTTATGGTTCAAGATTGATCCTTGAAAATATGATTTTCTAAATAGGGAATGCGATTCCCAGTTGAAGGGAGAGAATTTTTTTGAAATTCGCCCCTTTATTCCGCAAGATTAGGGCGTCCATACGATGGATCTCTCATCCCTTCAGGATCTTGGTATTCCTCTTCCTACTCCTATCACTCTATATGCCAACAACACCAACGCCATCAAAATCGCATCTAATCCGGTCTTTCATGAGAGGACTAAACATATCGAGATGGATTGTCACTTTATTAGAGACCTTCTTGTTGCAGGCTCTATATCTCTTTCTCATGTAGCCTCTTACATGCAAATTGTCAACATCTTCACCAAGGCCATGACTAAAATTCGACATTTCATTCTTGCGGGCAAACTGATGCTGATGTCTGCGCATCAATTTGAGGGGGAGTGTGAAGATATATCTTGATGTACACTATTAGAGTAGTCCTTGTTGTATAGTATTGAATTCTTATTATTTTATTTGTTCTTTTTATCTTTCAACCCTGTAAGGGCATTCTTGTAACTGTACATATATTTTATCTGTTTAATATAAAAGACTCTTTGGGGTGGGGGTCAACTATTCTTGACACCCCTAATTCTGTTTTCTTCTTGCTCTCAATTCGGTTCATAATGACTTTGCATGCTTAACCAATTTCATATCCACTTATATCATTGTCAATTTTTTATTATTTGGAAAATTGGATAAGTATCAATTGTAGGCTTAAAAGGCCTAAAAGTGTAATGCAATTTTCCCCTATATCAATGTATACTAGTCAGCTAGGTCCAGTTGTTTTCTACATACTTTCTCCAGTAAGCCAAAGCACTGCTTCCTCAAAAACTTCAGCTGAAATCTGCCAAGGAAACAATAACAAAAAATGGTGAATCTTATAGTCATGTTAGTAATAGAAACAAATTCTAAACCTTAACTCACCTTTGCCAAGAGCTCTGACATCAAATGGCACTTCTGATACATGTTGAGCATGCCAGATGGTTGTACCTTCAGAATATCAAATGACAAATACAAGATCAATAAAGAACAGTCTCTCTTGCTTTTGTTTTATGATGAGAATGTTTACAGGTGAAAGAATGGATGTCAAAGACCAAATATGAGCTAGAAAGAACCAGAAAAAGGATAGCACAAGAAGGAAAAAAAGAACACGACATTTAGGAAATAGGTTGCTGTTATATGTGCATGTGTATGAGCAATCTTTCCAGCCTAGAAGGACCGAGGATCAACTTATGCTAAGATGTAAAAGAACATTGCATGTGCATGGAAGTGCAAGATTTCCTCCAACCAAACAAATGTCAATGTGTCATGAGATCATAAACCTCATAAGGCTATGTTTGGAAGCAATGTAAAAGTACATCGATGAGGTTTTACACCGAATCGTAAAAAAGTTACCATTGAGATTCGAAAAGAGTGGAGAAAAGTGTTGAATTTTTACATTGATTTTATCGATGTAGTAGGAGTGGCCATGAGCCGAGCTTCTCATGAGCTATTTGAGCTCGGATCGTCTCGGTTTAAACCAAGCTTCGAGCCAAACTCGAGCTTGACATAGGCTCGTTTGCTAATTGAGCCAAGCTCGAGCCCAGTGAAGCTCGGCTTGTGAGGCTCGCGAGCCTAGTATAATAAATAAATAATTTTTTATTATACATATACATATAAATATTATAATAATAATTCTTATTCTATGATAATATTTTATATATAATATTTTTATTTTTTATGTATAATGGTAAATAATTTTTATAATTCTTATTTTTTGTATGTAAAATAAAAACATTATTCATATGTATATTTTTTATTTTTTATATGTATAATAATAAATGTTTTTTATAATTCTTAATTTTTTGTATGTAAAATAAAAAAATATTTTTATATGTATACTTTTTATTTTTTAGAAAAAAAAACTTGGCTTGCACTCAAGCTCGAACTGAGCTCGAACTTGCGAGCTTTGATCTGAACCGAGCTCGAGCTCAAATCTCTAACTAGAATCGAGCTCGAGCTCGAGCCTGACACAGTTTCAGCAAGCCGAGCTCAAATAGCCAAGTATTCAGCTCGAATCCACCCCTACGATGTAGTATCTACATCTATTATTGATGTAAAACTTTACTTTTGATGAGGTTTTACATCGATTTATGATGTAAAACTCCACTCCATCCAAACGCTGACAAAACCGAACCAGCATAAACTTTTACATCGATGACGTTTTCCATTGCTTCCAAACACAGTGTAAGGGGTTAAACCACCAGGGACAACCCAACTGCAACCAAACACTCTTTCCATCTCCCAAAGGTGCCACGTTAGCAGGGAATAAAAAGACTTCACACATTGACTACATTATCTTGCTTATTTTCAGGGTGTTTGGTTCCGTTGGCGTTTATTCAATAAACGCTGCCACATAGGCACCACTTCAGCAGTTTCCCTCTCTTGCTCTTTTGTACAGATCGAGAATGGCAAAAGTGGACTTCGGTTTTTGTGCACGCCTACCGTTTGGGGGAGTTATTTTTTAAAGCTTCCACAAACAGTTAAGCATTTTTTTACTGTTACGCTGATGTGGAGCCTAGTGGCACCTAGTTGTCATAAACGGTTGTAATTATTACCTTTCTCGGTTTTGCAAGCAAATAAAGTACAAACGTTGAATGAAAAAAAGTAAACGGAACCAAACACATACTTTGTCAATCTAATTGTCATGTTACTTCCAATTAGATTAACTCTACAACTTCATTTCAATAAGTGTCTAATCTGGTAATGATGTCCAACTTGCCTTCAGTTCAAATATTCTCCAACAAAAGTGCAATAGAAATGTGATCAATCCACTACTTTATAATAACTCGTTTGAAATCTTTACAAAATAATTTGTTATTAAGAGTAGGTTACTAGCAAGCCACTAAGATCATCATCGTCATGATCCATGCCTTATCCCAACTATATGGGGTCGGCTACATGAATCATGTTTTGCCAATCCGTTCTATTTAACTTCAAGCCACTAAGATACGGTCCCTAAATGTTTATATAGAAACCCATACTCCAGTTCCAAATAGATGAACCCATTATAATGTAATTAGCAAGAAAACACATACAGACAAGTTACAATTTAGGCTTTAGCGGACCCTAACAAGGTCACGTTACACAAAGGCAGTAGTTAGTTACAGATTTGGATTCCGTGCTTAGAGATTCAATATGTTATCAGAAAATCACGAGACACCCCACCCTTACTGGATAGAGAGAATAATTACAAAAGATAATGTAGAAATTAGAAGAAAGGTGAGCATTATTCAAAGAAGGTGGCTCTCCATGAATGGATAGATAGACGAATAGAGATAATAATGCTTAAAAAAAAAAAAAAAGCAAATAGCAAATAACCCGTTGGAGATAAAGAGGGGAATACCATAAAGAGCATGAAATCGGCCAGGAAGCGATCGGAATCATGATGGCTTGAGGAGAGACCACGCGTTTGCATGAAGGCCAGCATTCTCTGTACCTCTTCCAGTTTCTTTAGAGCTTCCATTCTCTCGTCAAATACGAAATGACGCACCCAGTCTGGAACACAGATATAGAAGTGATATACAATTCCAGAGGATTCTCTCTCAATCTGAGGCTGTTTAGCGGGAAGTTACGGTATATAGTGCCCTGCTCTTCTCACTTCGTCTGCGTCGAGGTCCGGTTCAAATAAAACCTGATTTTAATCTATGTTAAATGAAATAATTAATAGGGAAAATTCCACTTTAATAACGGGGTAGCAAAAATGTTCAATTGATCCCTACCGTTAGTTGTCTATCACGTGATGATCATATCATATTATATGTATAATTTTTGAAAATATCAAATTTTGAAATTATCTTTAATTTTTGAAAATTTTTCTGTTTTCGTTCTTGTACAGAAAGTTTTTTGTTTTTTATTCCACTCCCCTGCTAACTTTTATCAGAGAAAAGCGCAAAGCCCCAAGTCTAACAACAAATCGAGGCCATAAAGTATGCTTCTAAGGCCGTACAGGTTTTCGGGTTCACCCTGATTGGTGTTTCAAGGAAAGGATTCAGTATGCATTGTCACACGGAAGAAAGTCCCGGACAAGCTTAAGCTTTTGGATCAGACTAGCGTTACACACCTTTTCGCCATTACCAGTAACGAAGCAGCGGAGTTCTTGTTCAAACGTGGATGTGAGATGCCTATGGATGTATTGGCCAGGTGGATCGCAGACAAATCACATATATATACTCAACATGTCTATATGAGACCTCTAGGAGTAGCTGCTATGGTTTTGGGCATTGATGAAGAAGTTGGAGTAGCTGTTTGGTGCATCTCCCGGGAGATGTTCCCCATCCTATATGGTCAGATGTGCATGTTAGGTCAGAGTGAGGCGCTTTGTGTGAGTAACAGATCCCAATCCTACAAGTGCTGGTTTAAAATAATAGGAGGCAATTAATTTGTCAGAGAAGAAAATAAAAATTGATTCTGCATTTTCTTATGAGGAAACCGTATAAGGACTGCAATTTCTGCTAGAGATCAAATCAGCCCCCCATAAGACCGTCTCACAATGGGTATTGGAACATCTCTTGATGATAGTATTAGAAATGATGATATTATCATTTGGAGATATTCTCAATACACAACAGGAATGTGTTGTAACACGTTGTGGGGTGCAGTCTTGTGGGGGACTGATTTGAACTCTTTCCGCTATAGTTCTAGGATACTAAGGCCACTCAAATTGAAGTGGGAGTTGTCAGAAAGGAAAATACAGTTTTCAAAAGCTGAGTTTGGTTTGAAGTAAGAGGTAGGGAAAGGAAAATGTAAGAAAACATTTTTTCTACTTTCTCCTTCAAACCAAACATAGCAAAAGTGTTGACCACAGAGGAGCTTGACGATCATTTGACAGCCATAAGTGAGTATGATTGAGTCACCAAATATGTACCAGGGCTACATGGCATAAACTCTTTGCAGGTTGATTGAAGACAAATTTGTTATTTTTTGGTGGTGGTGGTGGTGGTGTCGGCTATGCAATTGACCCCATACCGACTGCCAGTTAAAGGATTTTTTTTTCTCTAAACACGATGGAAGCTGATACTAAAGTTTATGGCCCCATACCTGCATCATTGGGTAGGCTCAAAGATAAAACGCTTTCAGGTAAGCATCGTGTTTGGCTTCTTCATCGTTTCTCTTCTTATTTTGTTTAGATCGGTGACAAACTCCCATTTTCGGTGGTTGTGGCTGTTCTGGAGTAGAGCATCTGACGGTGAAGAACATGGTTTTTAAAACTGAACCGGTCAGGGGTCCAGTTATCAGTTTGAACGGTCTGATTGTTCGACCCGAACTGCCGGTCCGTTTTGACAAAAAAATTAAAAAAAAATTAAATTTGAAAAATGGTCAAAACCGTTTGAACGGTTAACCGGCCGGTTCAGCGGTTTGCTGACCAAAATCAACGATTTTGGGAAAAAATGGAACCGGTCATGTAATGGATTCCTGGTTTTTTCGGTCCAACCATCTGGTCTGGTCCGGTTTTGAAAACCATGGTGAAGAATCATCCTCTATCATTCTTGTAGATTTTGACGAAAAAGTGCTTATATTCTCTTCTCCATAGCCATGTTTTCATTGGGGTTTTTCTCCGTTTTTTTTTTCAGCCATGATATCGGAAGTGACTGACAAGTGAAGAGAATCATCGTTTCTGGGCGAGGTTTCTTCAAGTATGGAATTTAAGTGGTTAGTGGTCTATTGGTCTTTTGTTCTTTTCTTGCGCTAACCAAGGGAACTATGGTTAGGTTGCGAGTTACTCTATTCTGCCCATTCATCTTATAAGAAAATTAGGTAAAGGGCATTTTTATCCTTTAATATGATAACATTCATTAATGGTTTTGACCAACTTAACACTTTTTGAAAGTTTGGGTATTGCAATGACACGTTTGAAAGTCCAGGTATTAACTTAAAATTACTCCCCCCCCCCCCCCCCCCCCAAAGTTCAAGGTACTAAACTGGAATTTTCCCTAATTAATAATTCATATTAGTAGCTTGTTCTTCAATACAATGTGGTGTGGTCACATGGGTAGGGATGACAATTTTCCCCATCCCGATCCTATACGACTTCCAAACCACATCGAGTCCAGATCACCTCCCAACAAAATACCTTCCAACACTCTACTAACAACATCTGACTCCTCACATCTGATACATGGCAGGTCCCACTTTTACATTGGGCCCTGGTTTATAACGGGATGTGTGGTGTTAGATGTTGTTGGTACAGTGTTGGAAGGTATTTTGTTGACAGGTGATCCCAAGTTGATCCTGTCGAGTCAGGGATGTGGATTGCTTTGGTGGGGCGAGGACAATAAGGATTAATAGGTATCTCAGATCGGGGTAGGGTGGGGATGGGAAATGAAGTCTTCGCTTGTTCCAATTCCAACAAAATAAATTTAAAATATTATTTATATTTTAAAATTTTATTTTATTTTAAATGTTGGTACCTTTTCTTGGTTTTTGTGTGATTTAAATTAATTGCCTTTGTTGTTGCTTTTTGACCTTTTGTCTTTTTTGTCTTGTTTGCTTTTGGAGTGGCTTGAGTCCTACATGGACTAGGAGAAGCACTCTTCTTAGGTTTATCTTATACCGTTTTTTTTTTTTTTTTGGTTTGTATTTGGGGCATGTGGAGAGAGTGCACCTAGACCACTACATGCATGCACGCACTCAGATAGGTCCAGGGCCCTTGCCCTATCTTTGTTTATTTTCTTTTTGATTTTCCTTTAAAGTTTTAATGTTTTAACCAAGAATCCATTTCCGAACGTTCTCTTTGTAACTGCCCACTCTCCTATTGCGTGGGAGAACTCCCAAAGTTGGTGGGAAGTTGTTAAGAGATGTTTTTGTCCTAGGTTTTCTTAATAGCCAAGACATCTACATTTATATAGCAGTGAACTTTGGCCTTTCTACTATGAGTTCTTGCTCTCTTCTCATGGATGCAACTTTTGCTCTCCCCCACTATGTTTTTCCTCCTTCACTGGTTGAATCATTTTGGGTGCACATAATATTATGGTTTTGTTGCTTTGTGAGTGCACATAACGCCAAGGCTGAGAGTTGTTGTATCCCGGAGGTCGACCACCTGTAAATAATTAATTTAACCATGTTTTTTGTTTTTAGTTGGTTTATTTGGCATGTAATATAGATTAAGAGTTGTTTTAGGAGGAATTTTAGGTGGGAGAGATAGTTTAGGAGAAATTTTAGGAAGGGGTTGGCTAGTGTTTGGGAACATGAGAGAGAGAGAGAGAGAGTAGTGGGACTCTAATGAAGAAGAGAAGGCTACCACGTAACTACATGGAAGGGCTAGGTTTTATGCAAGTTTCCATTTATGGATTGGGAGAGATTATAGGAAAAGATGAGAGAGAGAATTATAGGAAAAGGTTTAATAAGTTAATGGGTTTTCTTCCTAAAATAAAGTTAGTGGGTTTTCTTCCTAAATTAATGGGGCAAAAAAGGGAAGATTACTGGCAACTCCATGGGCTTCTAGAAGGAATCTTGCACCCCTCTAGAATTGCTCAGGGTAATGGGGCAAAGAGAGGGCATTTGACTTGGAAAGCTCTACTTTAGTATATACTAGTGGGCGTCGTGCGATGCACGGAATGGGGCATTTCTCCTTGTCCCCTCGCTCTCATAGTCAAGACACTCTACACCATCCCTGCATTAGGGTGGGTTCAAGGCGAGGCACCCATTCCCTATTGGGGATGGGGAATCCCCAAATTTTTCCAACTCGAGGCAACCACCTAAAACAATCTAATTTGTAGATATTTTACAAATAGGATTATGAGAATTTGGTGGTATTTTAGGAATTGAATTATGACAATTTAGGGATATTTTATAAATGGAAATGTGGGACCCTAGAATTATAAGAATATGAGGAAAACATAGAAATATTTTAAAAATCAATATTAAATCTAGAATTATGTGCAAAATCCATCCCTTCCCCATCCCTGATTTAGAGCAAAAATATTTTCCCCGTCCCCACTCTATCTCTTCACAATCCCTATCTAAAATTCAAGAAAACTTATCCCATTCAAGGTGGGGCAAGGTAGGGCCCTAATTTTATAGGGAAACTTGCCATCTCTATAATTCTACCAATTTTCTATAACTAATTAAATAACAATAAATTATAATATTTTATGATAATTTCCAAAAATCATTGAAATTGTTGTTGATTAGAAAAAAAAATGTACAGTAAATTAGTTATTTACAATAACAATAAATGAATGAGTTAATGTAGATTATTAACTTTTTAAGCCAAAATTATTTACTACATTAGTTTTAATTAAAAATAAATCATTTGTTGTTAATTGATGTAAAGCCAAGAGTGGCTGATCTAAATCGGTGTGAATAGATTTAATAATTTTCCTAAATTATTTCATAATTATTTATTAAAATAATAATGAATTGTTAATAAATAAAAGAAAATTCCCCATAGGTAACCTGTAATTTGGGTGGAGTGCCGATTTAATACTTTAAAATGCAACAATCTAGTAACTGTTCATTTCGTGACAATGTAGCACCTATCCTTAATGAACGTCAGTATGTATATCACATGACCTCCCTCATGTGCAATTTAAAATTTTTGAAAATGTCAAAATTACCCTTACAAAATACATCGGTCATGAGACTATAACTTTAAAATACACTGTTCGCCGTTGTCGCCTTCGTCGTCGGCAGTTAGAATAGAAGACTACAAGCACAGTCCCGTCTACTATGCCGTTGCACTTGAAGACCATACCACCCTCTCCCGACTCCTCTCTTCCCTTCCATCATTGGCCGATCCCTCCCAAATTCACACCAAGTTGGACTTGATTGCCCAGGAAAGAGTAGCCGACCAGATCTCTTCCATCCTCGACCGCCGTGATGTTCCTCATCGTAAAACCCCTCTCCACCTCGTCGTCCGTCTCAACGACTCTTACGCCAGCCGTACCCTTGTTGCTGCCGGCGCCAATGTCTCCCTTCAGAATGCCTTTGGATGGAACCCCTTACAGGAAGCGGTGTGTCGCTGCAGCTCTGAGATCGCTCTCACTCTGCTCCACCTCCACCACCGTTTCGCCTGGTCTAAATGGCGCCGTAGACTCCCTCGCCTCGTTCCGGTTCTTCGAAGAATGCGAGACTTTTAGTTTCTATAGCTTCTCCCTCCCCTCTCTTTATTATAAAGTAAAAAAGCTGTAGCTCACAGTGTAGGCTTCAATGTCCTTGATCCAGTCGTTGTGGGACTGAATGCTATCGCAAGAGAGGCCCAGTAGCTTCACTCCTTGCTTGCTAAATTCCTCTTCATAGGCTGCCATCCTACCCAACTCTGTCGTGCATACCGGAGTGAAGTCCCCAGGGTGAGAGAAGATAATGGCCCAGCCATCTCCTATGTAGTCGTGAAGCTTGAATTTTTCTTTTGCGGTTTCAACTTCCAGGTTTGGAACAGTGTCGCCAATCGTCAGTCCAGGCATTTTCAGCGCTGAGAGAGCATTCTTCCGATCTAGTACGAGCGATGACAACCGATTTTTGACTAGTTTTCTTTTTTTGTGACCATTCTTTCCATGCCCATCAAACACCCCACAAATCCACAGGAAACCTTGTGCCATCCCGAGCGCTGCACATCGTGGGCAGAGATAAGAAAGTAAAGTTGAGCTTCCTATACCCAGCCAGCACTGGGCGTAACATCAAGGAGATAGTGACGGTGGTGGACTCCTTGCAGAAGGCAGCGAAGCATAAGGTGGTGACCCCAGCGAACTGGAAGTAGGGGGATCCCATCATTAGTGAGGCATGCAGCGCGACCTCGACCATAGCCGCTGTTGTCCGGTGCTCGCCGCTTGGCTCTTCGCTGTGCATGCTAGGTCAGCACTACAGGTACCGTCAGCTCTGCCCACGTCGTCAGACGGTCCGATGGTACCGGATGACTCCCAGAAATGCGTCAACTCACTTCAGAGCTCGCTGCAATCGTAACATAAACATTCCACAGCCCAACTCCACATGCGACGCCATTCTCTGTTTCTGTGGCATTCGGCTCCATCAGATTACCTCGCTGAGTTGCCCCGTTGCATTCAACCTTACCTCCCATAGGAACGCAACTCCGACGGCTGCCATCAAGAATTTGGAACGGAATTGAGGTGTTCAACGAAAGAGACGATGAACAGTGGCAGTGAACAGTAAAAACTTAGATTAACCTTAAGGGGCATTTATCTCTTTTCCCATGACACTTAACGGTGAGCTAACGCCAGGTACTAGATTCCGCAAAATGAAAATTCGAGTACTAGATTGTCCATTTTAAAGTTCGGGTACTAAATTGGCACTCAACCTAAAGTACAGGTACCTATTGGGAATTTTCCCTTTAAATAAATATGAAACAACTTCTAATAGATTAATTCCTTAATATAGTTTTCCTAAACTTTTTAATAATTATTTAGTTGAATAATAATAATGGACTATTATTTAAATAGTTTTGGAGAAATTTTTTCTATATTAATTTTCTAATTTTTTTAATTATTATTTATTTAAAAGTATGAATTTATTAGTTAAAGAGTTTCCCTGAATTATTTGATAATCGTTACCTATAATTATTGATTCTTTGTAAATTATGCCAATTAATAATATCTTTTATGAATAAATAATTATTGTAAAAATTTAATAAAAGTTTATTAAATTATAATGATTAATGCAAATTACACTAAACATTCAAAATGTGAACATTTATTAATTAACAAATGGTTAGTTTTCACTAATGGTTGGTTAATCGATTTTAAATGACCAACTCCCTAACCCAACTAGATCAGTTTGGCTAGCCAAACAATCTCCAACCGAACTGAATTTCCTAGTGAATACTCCTAATTTCGGCTAAATTAATAGTCTAATCTCTAACAAATAACAATAGTTTAATCTCCAATAATTATAAAATTTATAGCAAAAATACATAATTACTGAAAATATATTTATATAAAAAATACAATAAATAACTAATAAAATTAAAAAGCTTTAACACCTTTAATTTATTTAATTTACTTCCACTATTTCAATAATATTTATTTTTTCATTTATTTATATTTTATATTCTTCTTAAAGTTACTATAGAATTTTGTTACTTAATCTATTTTTTTGTTTTTTAATTAATGTTTAAAATATGATTTTGTATTCATTTTTTATATTAAAAACATTTAAAATTTATTTAAAAATAGTATATATATATATAACATAAATAATTATTAAAAAACAATATATAAAACATAAATAATACCCTACCCCACCTCGAATGGGGCAAGTTTTTCGAATCTTAAATAGAGACGAGGAAGAAACGTGGGGATGGGAAAAATATTTTTGCTCCAAATTAGGGACGGGGAAGGGACAAGGTTGCATGTAATTCTCCAAACCGATGGTAAATTAAAAAAAAATATCAATAGATTTAATATTGACTTTTAAAATATTTCTAAGTTTTTCTTCATATTCTTTAATCCTAAAATCTCACAATTCCATTTAGAAAATACCCCCAAATTTTCATAATCTAATTCCTAAAATACCCCAAATTCCCACAATTCTATTGGTAAAATATCCAAAAATCAGATTATTTTTAGGTGGTTGCCTTGGGGCGCGAAAAATTTGGGGATTCCCCATCCCCAACGGGGAATGGGTGCCTCGCCTCCAACCTGCCTCGCCACTAGGGATAGGGTAGAATGTCTTGCCTATAGGGCAAGAGACATGGAATGGTGCTTTTGATAATTTTTTTTAAGTTATAACATAATTTTATTATTTAATCTATTTTTTTGTTTTTCAAATAATATATAAGATATGATTTAGTTATCAATATTATTTAATTATTTAAATAATACCATTATTTAAATTTTAAAATTTTAATATTTTATTAAATGTAATAAGCCATGAAATCATAATTTATACTATTATTTCATAATTTCGTTATTAATTTTGTAAAATACAAATTTATTATTAACTCAAAAGTTATGAAATCTATTATAATTATTATTCTACTCTTAAGAATTTTTTTAAATTTAATACATAATGTTATTTTAAATATTTAAAATTTAGTTATGTTAAATATTTTATTATTTAAATATTTAAATAATATGTAAAATATTTAATCTTTTTTGTTATTTAAACTTGATTTATTTAAAGTTATTATGTAATTTTAAATATTTTGTTACGTAATTATTTAGCTATTTTTTTTAATATTTTGTGATTGAAATAATTTTTTATTTATGTTTTTAAAATATTATTTAGTTATTAAATTGAATAATAATATAAAATTATAATTTATATTATTATTACATAGTTTCATTATGAATTTCATAAAAATATAAAATTATTAATAATATAAATATTATTAAACCTATTATAATTATTTTTTGTATTTTTAATAAATATTTTAAAGTTATTAAAATAATTTTATTATAATATTTAAATAATTGTTAAATGTTTTATTTGAAACTTTCTTTAGATAGATATAGATGAAAAGTAGAGGAGAGGATAAATAGGAATTAAAGATAACTTAGAAGATAAATAGAAATTAGAGAGAGAGATAATATAGGAAAAAATGGGGATAGTTTCATAACAAAAAGGAGAAGGAAAAAAAGGAGATAAGCCATGTTACACCCCCTCACAGATATTAGATATTAGATGGATGTCAAATGAAAATAGATAAAATTTAAAAAACCCGAGTCATTATCTAGTTGAGAGTCAAACTGACAAAAAAGATGATTTTGTTGTTAAGATGGAAATATAGTTATATTGTAACTGAATAAACTTCGGTCTTTAGGGCTGCATTTGTTTCCCATGCAAAACAAAAACATATAGCTTTGCTTTCACTATAAAAAACAAAATGGAAATTATATTGAAATGTGAAAAGATTATTCAAGTCATTTTAAAAGCATAATATTTTACGTCTTGAGCCGTTAATGAACGTGTCATGTCATATCAGGTGGCCAGGTGCATGACCATCCCCAGTCTGTTAACACTTCCCGTGGTCAATAATAAGTGATTTAGGCTACTCCAGAATCCAGATACTCCTAACCTAACTGCATTTGGTTGCACATCTATGTGGGAACAAATCATTTTTATAACTTTCCAGATGTTTGGTCTCAACTTGAAAAATACAAGCTTAAAAGTGGTTCAGAAATACATAGGCGTCACAAGATTTGAACTAGTCGGGACCTGTTGTCAACATCACAGTTTTGGAGGATAGGTGGCACAACAAAACTTCCAAAACCGTGGTGATGATAGCAGCCTTGTTTGTTAGTAGCAGATCCGGGCTCGATTTGAACCAAGAGGATCAGCTCCCTGTTTGGAAACCAGTCATTTTCCTTTATATCATGGGTAAAACCAGTCTGACGCTGCACTGCTGACATTCTTAACGAATGGTATTTCCTAAGAAAACCATTCATTTTTCGTCATATTATGTGCAACCAAATGCAATCCTTAAATCCAAGTTCTCAGCGGGTGGTACCTTGAACCCCCCCTCCCCATAAGAATCCAGCTATCTGTTCCCCCTCTAGCAAGTGAAACAAGCACACTGTCCAATACACATGACCAGGCTAAAATTAGCCACATCAGACCAGATGAACAGTAAAGATGCAACCAGAAATACAACTATTTTCCAACTACCACACCAGTAATAATAAAAAAACTACAACACCAGCCTGTAACCTAAAACATATTTATTTATCTAGTCATTAGAAATTTTTGTACCTCAAGGCTCAAGGTAAAAATGTGTCCATACAGAGAAAGCTTTGGCCAAACAGAAAGAACCAGTAACAATGTGTCCATACAGTAATTTTTTGAGGGCAAGGATTAAGGAAAACCTTAACCGCAAACATTTAAAAGCTTTGGCCAAACAGAAAGAACCAGTAATAATGCGATATGATGAGATGAATGTTCAAATTCAAAACAAGATACAGGCATGGATAATGCATTGCCTCCTGAAAATGCAAACCAACAAAAGCAGGCAAGATATCAAAAATGTTTTCACCTATGCTACTATCAGACATTGTTGTTAAGCATAAAGATTTTCTTGATTAATTTATATTTTCTCTTTTCGGCAATCATCTCTCAAGCAACCTCAACAATAGTTCAACTACTTTTCAAGCTTATAGAACCTTTATAAAGTATGTACAATCATTGAAAGATAAAATATTTTGTGGATTGATCCTCTTTGACTTCGCATACAAGACTTGTAAGAATTGCAAGGGAAAATCAAAATGAAATTAAGATCCAAGGCCACAACAACCTAAGTTAAACCGATGCAAATATCAATTCCCAAGATGCCAATCCCAACTTCTTTTGTTTCAACAAAACTAGTACAACTTGTGGAACTTATTTCTCTTTTTCCCATTCCCCTTGGCAATTACACTAAAATAGTAAGAATAGCACTCACTAGGTACTGTCAGAACAGAACAGCATTAAACATTTTTACTAGTAACAGCAATGCAAAATACATATCCAGACAATTTTAGTAGTCTTAGAAACAATACCATGGTAAGAGAAAAACTAAAGGAAGAGAGATAAGAAGATACAGCAACAAGAATTGAACATGATTAGAACCACCATCTGCTTCTGTTTCACAAAACTTTCAAATGAATAGCTTCTCCACTCCACTCTCGCCTTGTATTTTTAGACCGAATCCAATGTCATTGCACTCAATATTCTTCTCTGTACTTGGATATCTTTCTTTTTTTTTTGTGAAAGATATCTTTCTATTCAAGTTGCTTGAGAATTCAATCAAGTTCACATCTTCTGGTCCACATAACTTGACACCATTTCAATTTTGTGGTAATTTGAAAATTAAACTCCTTGATCCCATGAATGTCTAGTATTCTGGTGATCTATATTATGTGATGTTGGACAAGTTGGGAAAATAGAACTGGAGAATTGTTTTAGGTTTTCAGAGGCCTCTGGTACACTTTTTTGCAGATGTCATAAGCTTTTTGATGGATTAGGCTTTAGCTTTCAGTGAATTCAAAGTATTGAGACATGCATCTTGTTTTTTTATAAGCAGACACGGATCTTGTTTTCAATTGATACAATATTTTGAATGTAGAGGGCAGTGTACTGAAAGCCTTATTTGTGTGCAATTGGCAATAGAAATCATGTAATTTTATTATAAAGAAGGAAAAACCCCAGCATTCGAAGGATTTGAAATAAAAGAGACAAATAAAAACAACTCTAGGCTGACAAAAAACCAAAAACATGATGAGTCAGCTAGGCTGTTGGCAGATCTAGATATCCAATAGAACCAGTAGTTCATATTGTGAGCCAATGTCTTCACTTTCCCTATCAAGTGCCTTAGGGACCAAGGACCTTCTGCCCTCGAGGAGATCCATCCAACCACTACTTGATAGTCTCCTTCAATGTTCAGTTCTGGCTAGCCTGGTGCATATGCTAATTTCTGTCCTCAAGGAATCTCCTATACCTGCTGGTCCCTAATAACCTGGCAATATAAATCCTGTATGGTCTCTAATAATACCACAAATGCCTGAAGGCCCTGGAATTCCAAGGCAACAGATACCGACTTTGTATTAACTTGCTGGTAGAAAACAATGTTTTCTCAGTGCACAGCCAGCCACCAGCAACCACCCTCTAAGGGCTCGTTTGTTTTCCGGTAAAGATGGGGGGAGGGGTAAGTCAGTGGGTCCCAAAGAAGTATAAGAACACTGCTTCTGGATGCCGCTATAATGGGGCCCATGGAAAACGCTGTACTTGTAAGTACCTGGGCAATGTTTCCCCAGGAATCACTTACCTGGGGAAACGTGTTACCCAGGTTATGCAAAACAAACAAGGCCTAAGAATGAAATCCACGGTGACTCCTTGGAATTCCTCCTTAGTCAGCATTTGTGGGCCACCATCACCATGATAAGCTTGATTATGGGATCAATATCTTGTTCCTTATTATAAATACCCGAATTTCTTTTTCATCACATACTCCATGGTACAGTAGTCCTAGTACAGTGCCACAACTTTTTCTCTTTTTATATCAAAGAAATGAGTTGGGAGGACAAATATCCAAAGGAGGGTCCTATTTGTATATCTTCAAACATTTTTATATATTAACAAAATTTTCTGATTACTCGTAAAGAAAAGGCAAGGCAGTTTTTCAGAAACAACTCTAGGAAGAAGGGGCAAATGACAAGTCAATTCGTTTATTGTCTAGTGTAAGACAAAATCTTCTGTGAATCAGTTATCTTGGTTAGGAACTCAAAATCAATGCTCCTAAACCTTCAATCAACATAAAAGATATCAGACAGCAACGGTGGTTGATGTCTTACAATTAGTAAATAAGATGCATAATTTGAAGCAACATCATCCTAAGCACAGAACAAGAACAAAATCAACAAGGGAGCTGTGCAATGGAAAGTAGAGTACAAGAAGCCTAACCCGCATTTTCTCTTCATCCTAACTAGTTGGTTCTGTTTGAAAATTTGGATTCAGAACTCCATACAAGTTTAACAATACTTGGTCAAAAATCTGCAAAAGTAGAAGTGCAAGAAGAAGCCTAAGCTGCATTTTCTCTTCATCCACCACCCAACTATGATGTTAGGAACTGCCTAACTCAGGGACTCTTTCGAGGGAGCCTGCCTCCAGAATGAGAGAGAGAGAGGAAGAGAGGTTGTATTCCCAATTCAATAATCCATTCTGTTATAACACTGCTATTACAATTCTGTTATACCAGCCTCTCCACTTGTCCAGTCCACTTGTCTAGTTTGTTATTTAGTTCATTCTAGTGGTTGGCTGTTAATTCTGTTGTACCAGCCTCTCCACTTGTCCAGCCACTTGTCTAGTTTGTTATTTAGTTTGTTCTAGTGGTTGGCTGTTAGTTATATTCTTTAAAGGCTGACGTGGCCTTTTCTTGTACACTTATATTCCCTTTATTTGTGTCTCAACAGTCCCTCCTCCCTTGAAAGCGACCTTGCCCTCAAGGTCTAGATGTGGAAATCTATTCTGTAAATCCAAGTAAGGTTCCCAAGTTGCATCCTCAATTGGGAGACCTGACCATACCACCACTGCCTCTGGTTCGATGTGATTCCCTTTGCGTATCCACCTGAAACCTGTTCCTTAGGTTCTTGGAAGATACCTGAGAACTTCTGAAGTAGCTGCTGTAGTTGTGTGCGGCCCTCTTCGGATCTGCTTTCTTGGGCTAGAATGGGGCCGTTCTTGTGGGAGTCTATCTGCATTAAAACGATGTGGGCTGGGTCTGCTGCTTGTTTCCTTAGGGAGGCGAGGCTAATAGGTCCTCAACCCTTGGACAGCTGCCCTTGAATATGCACCTGTGAGCTGCCCATTTGGAAATCCATGGTGAGGCGGGTCCAATCACATATCACCGGCCCTAGTTGCCTTAACCATTGGACTTCGAGAACTACATCTGCTCCACTGATTTCCAGGGGGTGCAGATCCACCTCGAACTCATGTCCTTGTATCCTTATCTTTAATTCTGTGCACGTACTGTCACATACCAGGGGGTGCAGATCCACCTGGAACCCCTAGTTGCCTGACCATGGTTTGGGTGATGAAATTGAGGGTGCTGCCACTATCTATCAAAACCGATACATGGCGCCCCTGTATCAGTCCAGTTACTCGCATTGTTTGAGAAGAAGCAAGACCGGTCAAGGCTTGCAGGGATACTTCCGGGTATTCCTTTGTCCTTGGTACCCATTCTTGGCCATCCCTTGGCTCCTCAATGTCGGTTGATTGCTCAACATATTCAGTTTCAGGTTGCAGGAAGAAAACTTGCGGGACCTTACAGCGATGGCCCGGCCCGAACTTGTCTCCACATGCGTAGCAAAGGCCCTTTTCTCGTCGGGCTTGCATCTCAGCCCAGGTTAACCTCTTGGCTGAGGCCTGAACCAGAGCTGGCATCCTTGCCTGTGATTCCTACTCCTGATCTAGGCTCTGGTTTACCCAAGATTCCAGGTTCTTGGTTGGTTACACCAGGTCTGATCGCAGCTCCCAGGGGTCGGCTGATCCTTCTTGCCCGGTTTATTTTGTCTTCATGTAACCGGGCTATTGTTGCTGCTTCAAGAACGGTGGTGGGCTGCATGGCTTTTACCTCCAGCCGCAATTCCTCCTTAAGTCCTCCAACAAAACTGTCGACAAACGCGTTTTCTGGCCAGCCTTGCACGTGCACTGCCAATCTTTCAAACGCCATCTGATAATCTTGGATGGAGCCGGTCTATCGTAGCTTGGCGACGCTTTCGTCATAATTCTCAAAGGCTGAGACCCCAAATCGCATGGTTAAGGCGTCGGTGAAGTCGGCCCATGTAACCCTTGGGTGTCGTCGCCGGTACCATTGGTACCAGACGATCGCCTCTCCTTCCAGGTGTGCAGAGGCTAGTGGAACACGATCAGGGCCTTGTGTGTTGTGGTAATCGAAGTATCTTTCTGTTCGCAGAAGCCAAAAAGTGGGATCTCCTCCTGTGAAGATGGGAAACTCAATTCTTGCAGTTCTTGATCCACTTCGATGACTGGTGTCACTGCGTTCTTCCTGATTTTGCGCAGGTGGTGCCTGTGCCAGTCTTTCCAGCAAGGATGCAAAGATTTCTTTGATTTCTTTGACATCGACTGATATTCTTTGCATTTTTCCTTCCATGTAATCGACTTTGTTCTCCATTGCTGATGATCTTGTGCTTGGCATCTTGGCTCTGAATTAGCTCTGATACCAACTTGTTAGGAACTGCCTAACTCAGGGACTCTTTCGAGTGAGCCTGCCTCCAGAATGAGAGAAAGAGAGAGAGAGAGGGAGAGCGAGAGAGAGGACGAGAGGTTGTATTCCCAATTCAATAATCCATTCTGTTATAACACTGCTGTTACAATTCTGTTATACCAACCTCTCCACTTGTCCAGTCCACTTGTCTAGTTTGTTATTTAGTTTGTTCTAGTGGTTGGCTGTTAATTCTGTTGTACCAACCTCTCCACTTGTCCAGTCCACTTGTCTAGTTTGTTATTTAGTTTGTTCTAGTGGTTGGCTGTTAGTTATATTCTTTAAAGGCTGATGTGGCCTTTTCTTGTACACTTATATTTCCTTTATTTGTGTCTCAACATATGATCAGTAAAACAACATAACCATGGTTATCAAGGCGACGCCTAGGCGACAAAGCGCCCTTGGAGGCTTGCCTTGCCCAGTCGCCAAGCAGTTTTATATACTGTCTTATAAAATGCTTTTATATTGTTACTTTTTTGAGATTATAATTATAAAATAAACATTATTAAACAAAAATATTCATTTTTTGTGTTTATAAACTAATTTATTTTTATTATTTTCTTCTTCTTCTTTTCTTCTTTTCCTATAACAAAAATAGGGGTTCAGTCCCCATATTTTTTTGTAATTTTCTTTTCTTTATTATTTTTCTTCTCATAAATATGTTGATTTTCTAGACTTAAACATGAATTTAATAATTTTCTTATGAAAATTATGGATAGTTAGTAAGGAAAGATGATTATGGAACCTAGGGAACTACCCTAGGATATGTATTTTTTACTTAAAAAAATCCATCGCCTAGGCAACTAAGTGACAAGGCGCCCCCCTGTCGTCTAGCCTTGCCTTGGCACCTTGAAAACTATGAACATAACAAAGAACCAATGATTATTTTGAGTGTAATATGAACAAAGTGGTTTCCATTCTCTAACGTATTATAAAGAAAAAGGATGTTGAACATAAGAATTAAGAAATATCCCATACCAAACCATCCCACAGACCTCGGAAGCTGATTAAACTTTAAAATGCCATTACCAAATGTTGGTGCTAGCTATTTGTGGTCTTGGGAAGGGGGTGGACTGGATACAGACCTAGCCTTTGGTATTTTCTTGCATGAAGTGGATGCTCTCAAACTGAAACCCTCATTCTCATGCTTGTCAGCCCAAGATTTTACAATTACACCAAAGAATGACCACAAGCTGATTAAAGTTGGCAAATAACAAGGCATTATATGGCTATATTGACAACAGAGCTTACAGTTTATGTATTTGTTCAAGTAAAAGCATGGAACCTGCTATGGACATACCATTGAACTAATTTGTATCATTGTCCCAAAAATAGAGATGATTCAAAATAGATTTGCATTAAAACCACTCTTTGCAGAAATTACTTTTCTTTAGTACAAATGCTTCTTCTTATCAGTTTTATTTCACTGATTTAGGTGTCCATCATTAGATAAATCCATGCCCATTAAAAGTGCATAGAGATTTACCAAAAAAAGTGCATGGAGAAAGGATTTAAGTTCATAGTGGGAAGTGAAATCTTCCACATTTGTCATGAAACTGTTAGACAGTTTTGTATGCCCTTAGCTTCAATCTGAATGATGTACTTTATGAGTTTATTGTAAATGAATAAAAGTGCATATTTGATTCATGTTCCATTGGTATGTTTCTGTGTAATACCCTTAAACTGGACACTTAATGAGACTCGTGTTAGTTTAGAATGTTCACAGCCAATGGGTCGGTCTGGGGAGACCTATCTTGATAAGGCTGACACTGTGGTGCCACCAAGTCGGTTGGGGTGGCCTGTCTCATCTGCCAGGGTGAGACCCTAGGCACATACAGTGTAGGATTAATTGAATTTATGAAATGGACCAGATTTCCAATATTGCCCTGGACCTTGGAGATTGATGGGCAAAACTGGAAAGTTACACCTGACCCCTAGACTCGATTATGATACTACACTAGGTGTCAGATTGGGCTGTCTTTGATGTACCAATCAGTGAGATCCTTAGCGGGGGTCAAAATCTAGGTATGTTGAGGCAGTCTGAGAATTCATCTAAGTGGGTGATCATAGTGGCAGGATCAGCCCCTTTGTCGGACACCGGTAATGATCGGGGATGCACTCTCACTGATGGAAACCAAGACTGCCGGCAGCCGATTTCAACCGTTGAGATTTGTTTTGCAAAGTATATTTTATATGAGATATAAAAGTATATATATTATGATTTCTAAAATGTTTTAATTCCCGAGATCCATATAAGTGGAGAGTGCAACACTGTTCCTTGCAACCGAGGGACAGGTCCTCTCTTGTCGGGTAGTGTATGATCATTATGGGCTGAGAGGTTAAGTGTAAGACCATTGAGGATAATGCCTGATGGGCTAATCTTGCATCTGCCCACAGTCCCTAGGTATTACAAGGTGGCTTGGCCCAGGGACCACTTAGGGTAAGTGTTGGGCCCATAGAGCCCATTCGATGGGTTTCAGGGGGTGCACTGTCTTTAATAGTGTATTCGGACAAGACTTGTAACAAAGGCTGGGTTGAACCCATGTGACTGATGTGTAGATCAATGCTTGGGTCCCACGCCATACAAGGAAGCCCAACTGGGTAGCAGTTAGGAAGGTTAAGTGAGCACAAGCTTAATGGGCCTAAAGCCCATTTCGAATTGGGCTATTTATTTAGTTAATTAAAGGGGCGAATTCTGAGATGGAGTAGCAAATAGGATAGAGTCTTAATCCTATCCACTCAGAGAGTTTAGATCTGAATATGATTCAGATCTAGAAACCTCCTAATGAGATTAAGAGAAAACTAATCTAATCTACAGATAAGATAAGGGTTTATCCCTATCACCTAAAGAGAAGTCTTATCCAAATATGATTTGGATAAGCTGCTCCTAATTGGATTAGGAGCTGATCTTTTAGGTTAACAAAAGAAGGGGGCGGCAGCCTTTAGGAGACACACAAATCATCAGATTTTCTTTAGTGCTGAAATCAAGAAGAGAGAATTCTGCACCCTGCGAATACTCTCTTGCCGCCTCCCTGCTCTTGCCGCCCTACTTGCCTGTTCGATCTCCAGTTGTGGGAGAAGTCAAGATTGGATTTTGACATCAGTTCTTTAAGAAATGATTGAAAGGAAGTTGTGCTCACGGTACCATCCTGCTGATTCTTGCGAAGGACAGAGTTCTTGGAGAAGAACACTACTGATTCTGCTCCATCCTGCACTGCGCCATCTTCAGTGGGAGCAGTTTTTGGATCCTTCCTTGGGCGTGAACACCTTCGTTGGGAGATACTACTTCTCCGTATCAGGTATAATTCTCTCCTACTCCTTTTGGTTCAGATCTGATTCAGTTTACGGTTCAAGAATGATCATTGAAAATATGATTTTCTAAATAGGGAATGGGATTCCCAGTTGAAGGGAGAGAAAAATTTTTGAAATTCGCCCCTTATTCCGCAATCTTTGGGCGTCCATGGGATGGATCTCTCATCCCTTCAGAAACTCCCCCTATAACTTCTATAATAAGTTATATAGCCAACCAGAATATCTAATATAGCTTTACACTACTAGCCTGGGTTTCCTTCTCCCTCGTTTTTGTTTTTAATAGCAGAAACTGAGCAATCATAAATTCATAAATATTTTGATTGGCAAAAAAGGAGCCCAAAGAGCAAACATTCAGAACATATGGGTCACGCTCCTTTTCTTTTAAATTATAAATGCATAGCAATATTCAGGCTAAGCAGTAACCTATTATAGCGGTAGCATCACTAAATGATACCTTTTTAGTTGTTCATATAGATCATAGAAGGCATGTAGGATTTGATGTACTTGTTATGGCATAGCTTTTCTTGATGTCAAATTTGAGTTTGACTTATAACAAGACTGTATTCAAGAGTACTTATCTCAAGTGTTGGCATATGATCTTCTGAAATTGAATAGGCCCCAATTTTAGAATCTTAAAATACCATATAATTACTCTGGGATCAGAATCTTAAAAAACCAAATTGAATAGGCCCCAATTTGAAACAACTATCTTGGATGACAGAAGGTTGTGACTTCTGTCATTGTTATTTTTGATAAATGACTTCTGTCATTGTTGAGGCCATTCAAAAACTCAAATCTAAAATCTGAAAAGCCCGTCTGCAATTTATCATTATAAAGTAGAAAGAAAGATTGACATATTAATTTTGTAGAACAAATAGATCTCTATTAGGAAGATTGAAATATTAGTCTTGGAGAACAAATAGATATTATCAGCCTATCCTAACTGTATGGATAAGTGCACTGGCATACTTGAAGAACATCTGACACCATGAACTACAACAAATGAACATTTTCTAAGGAGGGAATGTAGATACAAGATTAAGATGTAACTTTATATCTTGTGATGAACAGTTAAAAACAAAAAATGCATATACATTTAATGCTCCCTTCTGTCAATATGGTAGATAGATACTTCAATTCCATTTATAATCAAATTGACATCTAAAGATTTTTTCAGCCAACTACTTGTGGAAAATTATTGGTGCTTCTCTGATTCACCATTGACTAGTCACCACCAGTCTCTTATGTATAAATTATTTTCATGTTTAGCAACTTTTTGAAAGATATGAGAAGGCATACACCTGGAGACACGCCTAGAGTCATAGAGATGGTTGAAGCATACACCTTTGTTGTGCTTTATATGGGAGGCATATGCCTCATATGCTCTTACCTTTGAAACAAGTTCAGCAACTTTTTGAAAGGTACTGAAGGCGTACTTGTATAATTATGAATGATGTTACTTAACGCAATGATATTTCAGTTGTATATTTAAATGTAATGGTTTCTTTATTAGAAATTGCAAATATGAAACTTTTTAATTTCTCATAAAATTTCCTATTTTTATTTAATATCTTATTTTAATAATCTATTAATTAAATCCATGTTCAGGATGCTTATGCCTCACACCTTAGGATGGTAGAATGCCTTGCATCATGCCTCCATGTTTTAAAATATTTGATCTTACGAATTGAAAGATGCAAGAGAACAAGTAATCATCAGAGACAAAAGTTTCAAATAACTGCATGCTAATTACCATTTCAGTAATATTGTCATTCATCATTCAACATCAATATCTTCTACAAACACAAACAATTGCTCTGATACATCTTTAGAATTGATGTAAGCCCACAAATTACCATAAGTAGGCAAACTTTAATAAGACCATAGATACAAAAATACTAGAATATATTAGATGGGAAAGATTGCAAAAAGATAGCAGGCATCCATTTCTATTGCCTCAAAAACCATCTTTCAGAATATAAAATATTCATTAGCTGATGCAAGATGTTCCAAAGTCCAAATAGGGTGTGCAATTTGAGAAAAAGCTTTGATGATGGTCACAAAGGATGAAAGTTTGAAAGATAAAGGAAATGGGGGTAAAAAGATAGGGGCAATAGAAATAACGGGATTTAGCAATCAAAAGGCTTAATTCATCACTTGCCCAGGTACAGGATATTCATATATTTCTTACTTTCTCCTGAACAACCAAAATGCTAGAGAAGCCTAAAGAACAAAAGCATTATTGTTCTATACTTCTATTATGCAATTTAAAGTTACCTTCCAGTCCAGTACCTGGGTTTATTTAAAAGAAAATTTGTATTCTCACTATTTCAATTCCACGAGAAATAATATCCTTTCCAGTTAGAATCTAATTTCCTTGACAGGGACAAGTAATAGACCTAACCAAGCTCCATGAAATAATTGTAATCTAAGAAGCCATTACTTCCATGGATTAGAAAAACAAGATCAGATTGTCAATATAAATCATACCAACTGTCTTTGAACAAATTTTAGTGGCCTGAAATGGAAGAATCTTGTAGAAATAGAATCAGCAGAAAAAAGATACAGAACATTCACAAAGTACATTGATGCAAGAAGTTGAGCTTCATAGAGAAGTCTGGAATATTTGGCAATTCAAACAAAGCTTATATGCATGCTTGTATGAGTCTTTGGTTACAACTTTAAAGTGCACATAATCTCACCAAGCAATGAAATTTAACTCTGAGAAAGTAAGAACTACAAATGTATTTGCCACTCAGATAACAAGGCCATATATGGTGCAGTTTAAAAATCATGTTACAAATATTTACATTTAAAGGCAAGGATACATGCATACTGCACCTTTACCTGTATGATTGTTCATTTCAGTACTTTGAATTACAATTTTGCAGGAGTTCATTCTTGTGCCTGCCATTCCATGATGATTGAATCCGTCCATTTATAAAGAGAGTAATCACCCCACCAGATTGGAAGGGGAAGAATATCTTATACCAATTTCGTATTGGGGTTACAGGACTTTATGAAAGGTATCAAAGGCACATCAAAGAAATATAATAGCATAGTACTAATTGACATGGACTTGATAACTGTTTTGTTGCACCTTCAAGCAGTCACATTATTCAAAAAGTGTTGCAAGCAGTCTTACTATACAAAACATGTTAAATATAATGGAGAAATTAGGAATTGAACAGTTACTTCTTATATGTCCAAAAAAAACGTTACATGAGCGATATAAAGTTAAAAGACCATTAAAAATGTGGAAATTCAGAAAAGAGGGGAATACCCTTCAGGTTTCTTGATTCTTCCTGGATTTCTTCTGAGAGCCAAGGGCCTTGGCAATGGCATCAACAATGCGGCGTTGGGATTCTAGGATCATCTCCGTCCTCTTGGTTTCCATCTCCATCCTATACCTCTCTGTTTCCCTCATCATTTCCATCTTCATATTCTCTATCCTAACAAACCCTTCTCCGAATGCTCGAACCACTGAAGCCAATTCCGACAGCGGTTCTCCTCCGTCCTCGTCAATGTCGAACGACATTCGCCTCTTCCGAAACATGGGATTCCTCAAAAACCTAGAAACCCCCAGCCCTCCTCCACTACTGCTACCATTCCACTTTCGAGGCAATGACGTCTTGTCGGTCTGAGACCCTGTTGGCGGTCTACGCAGAATGTAATTGATGCTTCGAGATTTATTAGTCTCGTCGTTGTCTTCATCGTCCTCCTCGTCGCTTGAGTCGGAGTTGCGCTGTTCAGTCAAGGGGATCGGACGAGCAGAGATGGGGAGGGGGCCACGTTCCATGAGGTCCATGAGATTGAAGTAGGGCCAAGCAGAAGGGGAGGAACGCTCTTTCTCTGAGCGATAGCGCTTGCGGAGCTTCTCCATCTTGTGGCGGCACTGTGTAGCTGTCTTCGAGGGCTCGTCGAAGCCGCAGCGAGCAGCGACGGACTGTGCAACTTCTTCCCATTGGCTGGCCTTGAGCTGGCCGCGCTTCAGGGAGTACCATTTCTCTTGGTATGCTTGGATGAGGTGTACGGTCTCCAGGTGAGACCATGGGAGGGGAGGAGTTTTTTTGGGTAGTGTGGTTGGGGGTGGGGGTGAGGGTTGAGGCTCTTGTGAGGAAGGTTCATGCTCTGGGTCCCCCTCTGGAACAGAGGATGAAGAAGCGGTAGCCATGGTGGTTTTTCTTCTTTCTTATGCTTCTTATGATGGATTCTGTAGATGTAGGGTTAGGGTTAGGGTTAGGGTTGGTGAAGTGTGAGCTGTTCTGGTTGTCATTGGGTGTGGGGGCGGCGGCGGCGGAGGCGGTGGTGGTGGTGATGGGGTGGCGTGAGAAAAGAAAATGGATTACGTGGATGGAATAATCTAAAATGCGCCGAGTGGGTACGCAGAAGCACATACACCTCATACCGTTTAAGTTTATTCATAGACCTATATTGATCGTACCATATAAGCGCCATCTCGTCATTTTCTCTCTCTTGTTTTTCTGCGAAAATATAAAAAGTGAATTTTGGTTTATGCGCATGTCACCCATTTTTATAAGTTATTTTTTGAAGTTTTCGCAAATCGCCAAGTGTTTATTCATTGTTACGCTAAAGTGGTATCCAATTGTCATAAACGATTGCGATTATTATATTTCTTGATTTTACCAACAAATAAAGTAGAAACGTTTATTCAATAAACATAAACGATACTAAATACATACTCAGATCATGACTCGTAGGTGGGAGCAACGAGTTGGATCATCCAT
Organism: Nelumbo nucifera; assembly: GCF_055504915.1. Classification (NCBI taxonomy): domain Eukaryota; kingdom Viridiplantae; phylum Streptophyta; class Magnoliopsida; order Proteales; family Nelumbonaceae; genus Nelumbo; species Nelumbo nucifera. The sequence goes on along the minus strand of NC_142649.1, from coordinate 105,976,373 downwards.
TTATCATCTCCGATGAACCCGATTGGATGGCCTACGCGGCTAGTGATGCCAATCCGGATCTCCTACCCATGCCATGTAGGGGTGTAATGGATTGGGTCGTGATCCAATCCTAATTGAACGAATTCGGGCCGTCCTTATTTGGATCTTCGGATCAGATAATAATATTCGATCAGAAAATCGTATTAGATTCGATTCATCCCTATTTGATTCGAGAAGATCTGATATGATCTTATTCGAGAATATCTGATTTGATATATGTTATTTATTTATAAATATATTTTTTATAATTTTTTTATATTGTTTATTTTTATAAAAAGCATGTATATATATGATGAAAATAATTAAAATTATTTGTATTTTATTTTTATTTTTATTTAAATTAGTATACTTTATTTTTCTTATAATAATTTATTAATTTTTAAAGAAAGCAAGTTGAATCGGGTCAAAGATCCAACTTACTCATAGGATTTGAATTCAATTCAAAAGTGTCAAATCGGATTGGATCCGACATGAATAGTGTCAAATCGGATTTATTAATTTTCTCAATTCCTTATTTTCCCTTCTTGTTCTTACTACAAAGACCTTACACGGTAATGTTGAAGCTTTTCTTTTGCATTTTAGGGTGGAAAAGCTTTTCTTTGCATTTAAAAAATATAAATATAAATTATATTAAAAAGATTAATTCAAATTTGAATACATCAAATCAAAACCATTCGATTCATTCAAAAATAGGGGTATATATGGGTCGATTTGGTTCAATTCCATGGCAGGATAGGGTAGGTTCTAGGTTTTAGAAACTATAACATACCTTATGAAGATCCGTTTTAGGGTCGGTTCTAGCTTTGGTAGTTTTGGGGTTGGATCTATGATCCTTCCCACGGAACCTGTTATTTCTTTAGTCTTCCCCTTAAAAAATGGCGTCTTCTTTAAAAACATGATTTCCAATAAAATATAATATATAGTTTAAAACTTATATCATATTTATTGATTAAATTGAGTAATTTAATATGTACATTATCATAATATACTAATATATGGTTCAAATTTTGTTATTATCATTTAAATTTTATAAATATTACCTTTTACATTACTAATTATACATATTCAAATGTTAAAATGATGATAAATGATCAAATCACTTAAGTAATTCAATGGTCAAGTGAGACAATGGCTTTTTGTAACCATGAGTACTTAGTTTCAAATTTTTACATCCTCAAAAAATTGTTTTGGGGTTTATTTTAAGGCAAATTTGGTTTCAAGGTTGATTATACCAAATCCAATTCATTGGGTTGGTTTGGATAGGGTAAATCCCTAAACCCTAAAATCGGCTTAGGTAGGGTAAATCCCTACAAATCAACCTACCAATTGCTCATCCAGAGACCAATCAACTGGAATCATAAACGTGGTAGCCAATCAGGTGTTATTTATCAAAATTCATGAATGGGTTTTGATTGGTCAAAACTCTTTAGATACCATGTATTTCCCATATTATAGATTTTCCCTTTAACTCTATTAAAGTGTTAATATTAACAAAATATAACTGACATTTCATCTAATTTATAATTTTATAATATATAAATATTTTATATTGTTTTATTTATGACATTATAGTTTGACCTATTTAACTTGAACCCGACCAATCACTTCCTTGCTAAGATATAAGCAAAACGCAAATGCAGTTTTGCTCCCAAGTCGATTTTAAAAACATTATTTTAAAAAGTTAATAACCATTATAATAAAATAAAAAGGGTTAAAACAAATGCTGGCTAGGGGTGCTCATAAAAAACTGAAAAGCCGAACCAAATCAATAAAACCAAACTGAAAATTTTGATTAACCAAACATATTTTTGAAAAACTAAAGAACCTATTTGATTTTCAATTAACCCCCAAAAAAAACCAGTAGTTACCCAAACTGATTAATGTGTGTATACCTATCTTTCTATCTATTTTCAAACACTAGAAGTACCAGTTCAGTTAAAAAAATGCATGATTCTCGTTAGCACCCCTTTTTGATGTAATTTTTCCACCAAGAATATGGATATTTAGGAAAATAAATTTTCCCTGGTCCCACATAAATCTAAAATAAGAACATAGGATTCTTGATCAATAGGATTCACAATCCCATTAACCAACCTTCCCCCTCTCAAAATCCAACAAACAAATGCCCCCTTGATATAATAGCCCAAAATGATTCTAAGGTGATTGCATATATGGTTGTTTATTTTGGTCGGGTTCAGGCAGTTTCTTCTGCTTAATCGGAAGACTTAGCAGTATTTGGAAGCAGTCAAGTTTGTGCCTTGATTGAACCTGTCTCAGGTGAAGATCGAATAATAATGTAGGCAGCTTAGTTTTTTTTTTTTGTTTATATCTTAGCAAGGAAGTGAGTTCCCAACGGATCAAGATCTTTTACTGCATCAAGGATATTGAGCTTCTGTGTAGACTGTAGAGGTTTGGAGGTTTCTTTCAGTTAGGTTGGAAGGGAAGCAAACAAGGCAGCCTATAGAGCAACTAAGCAGGGCATCTATCTGAGTCTGTTGGTTGTTTTCCTGATTTTGCCCTTTTGTCTAAGGATGATATACAGTTTTGGATCTTTGGATATCATCCTTGTGGATCATCATAGTCGTATTAGTGGGTATTTGGTATTGTGGTGTTCTGTGTCTATTGTGATTTTATTTCAATGATACATCATCACCATACAGGCGCTTATGCTTACATCTTGTTTCAGGTTCATCAAGTACAAATGTTTTCTACTGTTTTATGCTTTTTTTTTTGTTTTGTATTATATGAAATTCAATTTTAGAATTCCATTATTGTATAATAATTAGGGAAGTTATCTAAAACTCACCATGAGTTTTTAGCATTTGTCTTAAATTCACCACAATTTTTCAAAATGTCTAAAACTCACCATGTCACTAATTTAATGTTAAACAGACTATGAGTGTTAATGTATTACCATTTTAATATTTAAACATGAAAAAAAAGGAAAAAGTTCAAAAAATATTTTCAAATATAAAATACATATATAAAAACATAGAAATTACAAAAAATATAAAAAAAATTTAGAAATTGCAAACAAAATAAAAATTATTTTCAAATTATAGAAACTATAGAAATTGAAAAACAAAATCAAAAAATAAAAACTGTAGAAAAAACACCAAAAATTATAGAAAAACACAGAAATTACAAACAAATAACAAAAAATACAGGAAAATTTATAAATTGTAGAAAATAGAAAAAAACAGAAATTATAAAAAACATTGGAAATTATAACAAAACACTAAAAAAGCAAAAAAAAAAAGAAAATTGAAAACTGAGAAGACCATTTTTCCTCTAACTCGCCATTCAAGGGTAAGTTGGTCTTATGCTGACATGGACACTTTTGTTAACGGAAGGTGAGTTTTAGAAAATAAAATTTACTGACATGATGAGTTTTAGACAATTTAAAAAGTTTAATGAATTTAAGGAAAATGTTAAAAACTCATAGTGAAAAACGTGCAACGCATCCATACCAAACATTGTCTTAATTTGTTGCTGTTGCTATTTATTTTAGTTATGGTTCTTTATTTGCTTTGATGGTTGTATTTTTTGTGGGGGAAAAAAACGATTCTGTGGACGAAGCCAATGGAAATGGATAGTCCGGATGAGGTAGGCACTTACAATTATTTTGCTGCTCATGCTCAGATTATTGATGGTGTTTTGACTTTTTGGAGAAATCTAATTTCAATCCTCAGGAAACTTTGAATTCATAAACAACGTAACAGAAGTTTCTCATGCTTCTTCTTGGGTTAAATCAACTTTCCCATCAGTCAAAATTAATTAGATAATGCTTCTGAAGGAATTGGGCTTATTATCGGTTAGATATATAAAAATTCCTTAAGCATCTCCTGTGGAAGTGGAAGCAACTGCAGCTCTATCTAGTCTGTAATTTGCACTCTTAAAATAGCGAGTCTCTCTCACTGCGAAGTCATTTGGGTACCTAAAAAGTGCAACGAAAATGCTTATATTTTAGCCAAAAAAGAACTTTACATACTTAGAATGTTCACATGGGGTCTGGCCCTTTCATTTCTTGTCTGCAACTTTGCTATTTAATTGTACGGAACAGTTTATGAATGTATGAAGCCTATGCATACGGCATAGAAAACCTACTTTGCCGAAAAAAAAATTAAAACCCATTTTTAACAATTATTAAAATATTTATCAAGTGTACATTGAACTTATTTATGTATTGAAATCAAAATACGAGGAGGATGAATGCCAAGAATATGATAATTGGCTGGAGCGGTGGAGGCGAGGACGTGGATGGGCCAGAAATCAAGAAAACAATGTGGGCTCGTATTGAATGAAAACCCAATAGGGCTGATACAAATATAAATTAAATCTAAATTTAATTCAATATAATAATATTTTTTAGATACCAGTCCAAAATATAATATTTCGGATTTTGGATCTGCATTTGAGGGGCCTTGGTGACTTGGGCGGAACTATAGCTGACCCATGCCATTGCCACATGGTTGCTGATAAAAAGAGAGTGAGAAAGTAATGATCCTTTTCGTGGTTTCTCTCTCCCTACTCCTATATTTGTCTGGGTTTTCTATGTGATAGTCAAATGTATCCCTTCTAGCCTTATTTATGGAGTAGAGTGAGAAATAAAATATAATAAAGATCCATTTTATAAAAAAAAAATATAATACTATCATTTGAAAAATGAAAGAAAAACACTCGAGAGATAATTTCAACATTCCTTTTACATAACATTTAGCAGATGTCTAACCGTGGGCCTCAAATTGGTTAAGGGGTCTTATAGACCACCCGGGAACCTTGGAATTGTATAAAATTATTTATTCCATCTAATACATGGTTGATGGCATTTTAACCGATCCTTTGGTGGTGGTGGTGGTGGTATCAACTCCATCAGTGGTGAAATTTTAGATTTTTGTACCAATCTAGGTATAGGATAAGGAATTTACTCCTACAACAGCAAACAAGGTGCCAACTGGCTCAATTGATAAGGTATTTGGCTTTTTTTTTATGATAAGTAAGCCTTTGTCTCTTTGACTGATTATAGCAAAGATTTGGGATCAATTCCTTCCATCTCTAGGGTTCGTGGGGTGAGGGTGGGGTCGTGATGGGTTAATGGGCTATACCCAGTTTTATAACTCCATGAAGGAAAAAACATACTAAATATGTTAACATTTACCATTTTCTTTCGGAATTCGGTGCTATGCACCATTAATAACTCCCCCTGATCCCTTATTCCTTAAGGTTGTATTTGGTTTGAAGGAAAAAAGTAGGGAAAGGTAGAAAACCCTTATAAATCTTGTATAAGTTTCTTTGCCTTTTTCTTCATTTTCCTATCTTTTCCTTCAAACTAAACATAGCCTAAAGTGCTAGTTGCGGGATTTGATTCCACATCAACACTGGAACAAACTAGCTAATACACCAACGAGTCAGCCTTCAGTTAGTTTACCATTTACCATAGTTTAAAAAAATGACCCGGAAACGAAATCTTTTTGATCACCGGTTTTTAAGTTGACGGTTTGATTGTCTGATTCGAATTGATGGCCCATTCTAACAAAAAATAAAAAATAATTAAAAATAAAAATGGCCAAAAACTATTGAACGGGTCGATGGTTCGACCACTCGGGTCAACGGGTTGTTGACTGATTCAACAGTTTTTGGCCAGGGACCAGGTTTGGAGTAAAACCAAACTAGTTGCCTAAACGGTTCTTGGGTCAAATGGTCCATCTGTCTGGGTCAACTGCGGTTTGAAAACCATGCCATTTACCACATACTAGTGTATGGGTACTATGCTTGTGTGAAAGAAAAAAGAATGCTAAATACTAATATGTAGAAAATTATGTTATTAGAATCAAATTTTTACCATGTAACCCCTCTTGTATTGGCATGTATGGATGAAAGCATTGGCTAGGTCGACTATTGATGAGGATAGCCGTGAATGTAATTGCCACACAATGAGAGAAAGGGTATAAAAATTACCCTCTATTTCTTTGCTTGAGAAAGGGTATAAAAGCCAATTTATTACAATTTTAATGGCTACTAAAATGCTCATATTTGTCTATTTATTCCATCACTAATTGTAAGGGTTAAAAGTGTAACTTCAAATATTACTTTTCATGTCATTTAATCCCCTATCATTAAGTCTTATACTTAAGGTATTAAGTCTCATTTTCTCTTATTAAATCATATATTTAAGTTATTTTTCACTAATAAATGCTACTAATTACATCTATGTCAATATTTTTAACAATCTAAACCTATATATTTCAAAACTGAATAAAAAAATTATTCTTTATACAAGTGGCAACTAAAAAATTCAACCATCTAAATCAAATTGATCAACTTAAGAAGTCATAGTTAGGTAATGATTTTTTTTTAAGTAGAAATAAATATAGAAAATTACAAAAATGTAGAAAAAATTATACATTGATGATATTTTTGTTAATCAAATTAAAAAATGTGTAGTAAACAAGAATTATTTTTATTAATAATGAAAATGGAATACATAATTTAAAACTAACCAAAAATGAAATTATTTTATTGTTTTGCAAGGATTAATAGTTCAATTTTTGGGTTTGTGTTAACATTTAATGTAATAAACAAATGATAAAAAATAATAAAATATAGAAATACAAAAATAAAAAGAATACATAAATTTTGCAAAAAAAAAATTCAAGCACATGTATAATTCTATATTTACACTACTATTAAAAATATGAATAGGATTGTAGAACTTTCAATTGACTAAAATAATCATTTTTGAATTTAGTCTCTATTTAATTGTGAGGTTTAAATTATAAATTGAACTACTACTTTTCACCTCATTCAATTCCCTTTATTAAAATCTTACATTTATTTGATAAATGAGCAAAAAAAAAAAAGACACACCAAAAAGATAAAACATTACAAAAAAGAAGAATACAACCAAGCAAGTATGTCTGTCAATGATACTTGAAACTTCACAAATTATCACATATTTGGATGAGGTGCTTATGTAATCAGTTTTGGACTTTGCAATCTACATCCAATTAATAATAAAAACAAACAGTAAAAAATAAATATTTATAGAAAATTTTGGATACATTATTACTATCATTATCATCATCTAGAATTGCCACGTGCACGGTTACTAGTAATAGAAAGAGTAAAGAGGGGAGGTGAGAGGTTCTCTTACCACAAATCTTGTTGCCTTCTCCTACTCTCCTTTTTCACACATGTGCATATTTTTTGAAATGAAACCATTAAAAATATAACCATGCAAAATTAAAACCCTCATGTCTTCATTGTCTCTCATAAAATCCATATTTACTCTCTAATAACACCATTCTTCTCTCTCACCTTAATAGTCAATGTTTGTAATATCTCCCCTCCCCATTAAATCCCTTTTTTCATCTTAAATTTATTTTAATCCCTTTTGTCTCTATCTAATAAAGTAGGGGTTTAATTAGATGGACTAGGTTAGGTTAAGTGCAAACCTAAATATAAACCCTAGATTTGACCCAAACTAATGTCAAAATCCAAAATTTCCCATCAATACATGGGAACCAATTTTGTTCTTATGGCTCAGTTTGGAAAGAGTACAAATACATACAAAATAATACAAATTATAAGGTTTTACACTCTACTTATTTATATTTGTACTCTTTCCAAATTGAGCCTATATAAAAGTCCAAAGAAACCATTTCTCTTTTCTATGGGTTATTAGATTTTTCTATATTATTTTATTAATTTAATGTAAATTTGTTTCATGGATTCTTCTGGTTCAACAATAAAAATCACTTATACGAGCCTTTTGGTTATCTTCGTTAGTTCAATTTTGAAATTGTTTTTCAACTTGGTTATTGATGAGGGTTAGATTTGGCCCTTCACTGACAACATGACACATGGCATCTCGGAACAGTTGGATGACACTCAGACACCACATATGCGATGACTTGCCTTAGCCAAAGTGATGGAATCCTACCTGGCGACCTGCCTCTACCGACCTAGTGCTAGTGGAAACTTGGCTGGCGACCCCATCCACAACTTTGGGCGGCTAGTAGCACCTTGTCTAGGGCCGACCTGTGTCACATCGTCACCAGCCGAAGTGACCTCGACATGAGGAGCGACCTCCTTCAAGGGCTTGCCGACCTGATTGAGGTCTAGGTGGCGACCTGCGAGACGTGCTCGCTGACCAATTCTGCATGCATATCCCATCACTCCCGGGTTTCTCGAAAGTTGGCCCCCGCACCGAATGTTCTAGAGGAAACCAAACAAGGCGCGAAGACTAGTCTATGTGCGCGGCTACCTCCGAGGACTTCGGACCGGTTAGGTACAACCTCCCGGAGATCTTGGACGCGATGCGTGAAGCCCACGCCAAACAACACCTATATATAGGCCTCACCTCCAACCTTAGGGGACGTGCGATTTAGTCCATTCTAGCTCTTTTACTCTCAAACTTTCAACTTGCACACGGATTATACTAACTTAAGCTTCGGAGCGCCCACACCAGGTTAGCTACCATGAGTCCTCTGAGCTTTACTTCCTTGCAATTCGACCGACTAGCTAAGCAACAAATGTCTGAGCTGCCCTCTAGCTAGGAGAAACTAGATCACGCACCATCAATTGGTGCCATCTGTGGGAAAGCAACAAGAAAGTCAAGTTCTCTACCTTAATCACACCCTTCCGCATCTCATCAATGGCATCAATGAGCAACACCGGAAAGAGCATCGAGATGATTGTCATTGGGGGGCAGGAACAGATCCCATACAATCCATAATTCCCCTCGACGACAATCGGACAATTCACCACCCCTCTCACTATCTCGGGAGTGCTGACGACACAAACTGAGACATTCAGCACTCAGTCCATTAACACTCCTTTGCCTCATGTGAGCGCCACCATCCCAATTGTAGAGCCCTCTATGGTTCCTCCTGAGGTCGAAGTGCAGTAGTTCTATAAGCTGACGCGAAGCGTGCGGATCATGCAGATTCAGATGCAGCAGATCCAACAATTCCAGCACTACTAGTACCAACAGTACTACCACTAGCAATTCCCTCCACTCCACCAAACCAACTTGAATCAGAATCAGGCTCAGAACCAGCAAAATGTGAGATGGTCCCCTCCCCAGGGTACAAGGCCATCTCGGGTCCCAACTCCTCCTCGCGGCCCAACCCCACCTCAAGACCCAATAGCAGGTCAGTGTATATCACCACCTCGGCAAGTGGTAGACCAAAGAAATCAGCCCCAGAACAGCCGTCAGAGCAAAACCGATCAGCAGTAACGATCACGGCATGAGAACCAAGAAAACCAGGTCAGTAATCAACAACTCGGGATAAGAGGTGAGAGCCCAGTTTGGGACCACTCTGTTCCCCGCAACAGTCAGCCCCATCCCCGTGAGAATGCAAACAACAGAGATAGACTCCCTCATCGTGACACTATCCGAGATCAGGAGAATACCAAAGACGAGGCTCGGGCCTAGATCGAGGTCAACAACACCAACCAAGAAGTAGCAAAGAAGTGACATCGTTGTAGAGCATGCCACACCTCAGGAAAGAACATTATTTCCCCATCAAACACAATAGAGAGACAACGGGAAGAAGACAGGTCAGTAGTTGCACAGTTGGCTCCTATTTTGTTGAGTCTGCCTTCCCCTCTAGCACCGGAGATCCTTTCGGCCCCAAGGCCAAAATGTTTCAAGACCCCGACCCTAGAGATCTACAAGTGGAACTGGGAAATTCGGATCCCAATGACCATGTTGACAGCTTCCAGTCCCTAATGCTGCCCGCGAGAGCTAACGAAGCTAGTTTGTGAATGGCCTTTTCAACAACTCTGAAAGAAGAAGCATGATTATGGTACTAGACTTTGCCTCCAGGTTCGACTAGGAGCTGGAAGCAGTTCGTCGACCTTTTCACACTGAACTTTGCCACCAACAAGAAGTGCCCAAAGTTGGTAACTAGCCTTCTTAATATAACACAGAATGAAAAGGGGCCGCTGAGAGACTACATCAGGCAGTTCAACTCAGAAAGGTTGCAGATACCAAATATCGACCCCGCCATGCAGCTCACCACAGCCAAAAGAGGAGTACAGCAACATGATCTATGTTGGCACCTCGAGTTGAACCCCCCGAGCACTATGGAGGCGTTCCTTGATGAGGCCAACAAGTTCATCAAGGCGAAAAATGTTAGACAGTGTATGCCCTTAGCTCCAATCAACTTGATGTGCATTATGACATTTATTGTAAATGAATAAAGTACATATTTGATTCATGTTATTGTGGTGTGTTTCTGTGTAATACCCTTAAACTGGACACATATGAGACTCGTGTTAGTTTAGAATCTTCACAATTGTTGGATAGATCTAGGGAGATTTATCCTACCAAGGCTGACACTGATGTGCCACCAAGTTGGTTGGGTGGCTTGTCTCAACTTCCAGGGTGAAACCTGAGGTACATGCAGTGTGGGTTTTATTGAAACCCTGAACTGGACCAAATTCTAGTGTTGTCCTGGACCTTGGAGACATATGGGCAAAACTGAAATGTTACACCTGACCCCTAGACTCGATTATGGTACTGCACTAGGTATCAGATTGGGATGTCTTTGATATGCCAATTGGTGAGATCCTTAGCGGGGGCCAAAACCTGATTATGTTGGGACAGTCCGAGAATTCACCTGGGTGGGCGATCATAGTGACAGGATCAGCCCTTTTGTCGGGCAAAGTGAATGATCGGGGATGCACTCTCTCTGATGGAAACCAAAACTGCCGGTAGTGGATTTCAAATATGTTTTAAATTTGGTTTTGCAAAATATATTTATATAGAGATATACTTATATATTATGTTTTCACAAATTGTTTGCAAAAGGTTTTAATTCCCGTGATCCATGTGAATGAAGAGTGCAACACTGTACCTTGCAACCGAGGGAGAGGTCCTCTCTTGTTGGGTAGTGTTTGATAATTAAGAGTTGAGAGGTTAAGTGTAAGACCATTGAGGGTTATACCTAATGGGCTAATCTTGCATCTACCCATAGTCCTTGGGCCTTCATAAGATGGTTGGACCCAAGGACCATTTAGTGTAAATTTTGGGACCATTAAGAGGCCATGGTGATGGACTCAGGGGTTCACTATGTCCTACAGTGAATTTGGCCAGGCCTTGTAACTAAGGTTGGGCTGAACACATGTGTCTAATGTGTAGATCAATGATAGGGTCCTACGCCATTTCGAACTGGGTTAATTGGATTAATTAATTAAGGGTGAATCTGGGTATGAATCAGCAAATGAGGATAAGATGATATAACTCTTATCCACTTAAAGAGTCCAGATCCAAATAAAGATTTGGATCAGGGAACTTCTAATTTGATTAGGAATAGCCGATATTGATATAAAGAATCAAATGTTTTTGGTGAATCAGTCCTGGTTTTAGAAAAACAACTGATTTTTTAAATTGTTTTAGCACATTAATGCAAAATTATAAAGGCCATAACTTTTTGCTCAGATGTCCTATTGTAGTGACCTTTGTTTTTATCTTGAGTAACTTTTCGATATATATAGGTGCCTTATAAAAAATTGAAATTAAATTAAAAAATATATATTATAAAAGAACACAATTATATAATTTGAATATATTAGAATTCAATATATAAATTATAATATTGTATATATGTATAATATATATATATATAATATTACGTCATCACAATTTGACCTCGGTTAAACCTCTAACCTATGAACCTCTCCTTTTTTTGGGTTGACGTCTACCCTGGTTTCTCTAAACATTGATATTTATTATATATTTTAATGATGAATTTTAGCTTTTATTGGTAGTCATCCACTAACAAACGAATTTAATTAAGAATTAAAATACAAATTTGTATGATAAGCACTTGTGGTATGGCATAGTGGTGGATTTGTAGTTGATACAAGCAAATGACTAGGGTTCAAATGTTAGACAGTATATGCCCTTAGCTCAAATCAGCATGATGTACATTATGACATTTATTGTAAATGAATAAAGTACATATTTGATTCATGTTATTATGGTGCGTTTCTGTGTAATACCCTTAAACTGGACACATATGAGACTCGTGTTAGTTCATAATCTTCACAGCTGTTGGATAGATCTGGGGGGATTTATCTTGCCAAGGCTGACACTAATGTATCGCCAAGTTGGTTGGGGTGGCTTGTCTCAGCTTCCAGGGTGAGACCTGAGGTAGATGCAGTGTGGGTTTTCTTGAAACCCAGAACTGGACCAAAATTCCAGTATTGCCCTGGACCTTAGAGATAGATGGGCAAAACTGGAATGTTACACCTGACCCCTAGACTCGATTATGATACTGCACTAGGTGTCGGATTGGGCTGTCTTTGACATGCCAATCAGTGAGATCCTTAGAGGGGGTCAAAACCTGAGTATGTTGGGACAGTCCGAGAATTCATCTGAGTGGGTGATCATAGTGACAGGATCAGCCCATTTGTCACACAAAGTGAATGATCGGGGATGCACTCTCTCTGATGGAAACCTAAACTGCTGGTAGTTGATTTCAATCGCTAAAATTTGTTTTTGCAAAATATATTTATATAGAGATACACATACATATATATATATATATATATATATATATATATTTGGTTTCAAAATGTTTGCAAAAGGTTTTCATTCCTGGGATCCACGTGAACAGAGAGTGCAGCACTGCACCTTGTAGTCGAGGGAGAGGTCCTCTATTCTCGAGCATTGTTTGATCATTATGGGCTGAGAGGTTAAGTGTAAGACCATTGAAGGGTTATACCTGATGGGCTAATCTTGCATCTGCCCACAGTCCTTGGGCCTTCATAATATGGCTGGACCCAAGGACCATTTAGTGTAAATGTTGGGCCCATTAAGCGCCCATAGTGATGGACTTAGGGGTTTACTGTATTCAGCAGTGAATTCAGCCAGGCCTTGTAACAAAGGCTAGGCTGAACCAATGTGGTTGATGTATAAATAAATGATAGGGTCCCACGCCATACAAAGAGAGCCAAGCTAGCCAGTATTAAAAAGAAAGTGAGCCTGGAAGCTTAATGGGCCTAAAAATCCATTTCGAACTGGGTTAATTAGATTAATTAAATAGGGGCGGATCTAGGATTTGGATCAACATATAAGATAAGGGATTATCCTTATCCACTTAAAGAGTCTAGATCCAAATAAAGATTTGGATCAAAGAACTCCTAATTTGAGTAGGAAGCCTGATCTTTATCTATAGATAAGATAAGGGGTTATCCTCATCATTTAAAAAGTCCAAATCCAAATAAACATTTGGATTAGGAAACTCCTAATGAGATTAGGAAGTTGTCTCTTTAAGGCTATAAATAAGAGAGCAGGGTGGACCTGAAAAACATACTCACTCAATACAGAGAGTAAACAACTCAATTAGACTGATCTTGCATTCTGCTCTTTTTCTTCCTACTCTTGCCGCCCTACCCTGTTCGATCTCCAGTTCTTGGATTTGATCTTAATATTGTTTCTTGCCAGAAGAAACAATTTAGAAGCTATGCTCACTATCCCATTCAATTCTTGCTAAAGAATCACAAGTTCTTGGTGAAGAACTACCTACTGATCCTGCCTCATCCTATGTTGTGTCATCTTTAGTGGATGGAGGATTTGGTACACTCTTTGGGCATGAACACCTACGTTGGGAGGAGCATTCTTGCATGGATTCCGTATAGGTATATCCCTCCCTAATTTTGGTTTCAGATTTGGTCCAGTTTGGTTACAAGAATGAATATTGAAAATGCAGTTTTCTAAATTGGGAATAGGATTTTCAAATGGGAGTAAAGAAATTTTTGAAATTTTTCCCAACCTTCCTGTAGGGTTCGGCCATCCATCTGATGGATCTCCCATCCCTTCATCAAATCCATTTGTCTTTTATTTGTGATTTTTAATAGGCAATATAGTGGCATATCAAATTCAAATTCGAATTTAAACATTGCCTTAAATGTATTATTCAATTTGTCTTTAATAACGTGTTATTAAATGTGATAATTAATTAAAAGTAATTAAATTCGAATTTGAAAAGCTACTAATATTAAGAGTGGAGGAAAAATAAATTTGAATTAAGATCATTAAATTCGGATTGTATCAGATACAGACCCGAAACAGATTCTGTATGTTCCGTGTGTTGAATCTTCAATGCAGCCGTTATGTTGAGAAATTTTAAACCTTAATTATAAGACAAGGGATAGCACGACCCTAAATATCACAAAAACAAACAAAAGCAAGAGTCTAGGCAACCTAGAAACACTTAACAAAGACTCATAGATGACATCATGCATCAACCAATCAGTTGCTTGATTGGCTTCACAAAAAGCATGATGATAACTGACTCTACGATTCATGAGGCTGCACAAATGACAACACTCATCAAGCACAATCTTCAGTCTACATGGGGTCCACTACCTTCCTTAAGCAACTACCAAGGAGAAAAAAAAAAAAAACTTCCTTAAGCAATCAATAACAAGCTTGGAATCTCCTTGGATGATAACAAGCCAATTTCCAAAATCAAGGGTGATATTGTAAACTTCCCAAACAGCCCACGCTTCAGCAAGACTAATAGTGGTAACACCTAAGCAATAGGCTTTAAGATCCATGACTTCACTGTGATAATTTCTAGCAATATAAGCAATAGAGCATAAACCATTGGGGTCACAAGAGGCATCGAAGTTAATTTTAATGGCTCCCTACTTTGGACCCCTCCACTGAATAAATTGTTAAGATTTGTCAGTTGACTGACCATCCATATTGCTGAGGTTGTCTTTAAGATCCACAAAAAAAATTGAGGGCTTTCTCAAGCAAGATAGGTGGGGGTGTCACCTTATTACTGAACAGTTTTTTTCCAAAAAAAAACCATAAAATAGTTACACTCCTTAGTGGGTGCTTGGGACTTGGGAGGATGTGCTTCACTGTCGATCAATGATACATTGCTCCAATTATGCATTGTTATTTGAAAAATATTTCGGGTGGATAAATATATCATTGATTAGGCATTTGAAGTACTTTTTTTATTATTATTTTTCTTGATAATGAAAGATTTTATTAGGGCCCAACGACATTTAAAGTGCTTTAATTTTATTATTAAAATATTTAGTTCATTTTCTTATCTACCTTCTTTTCAATTTAGAATGGACAAAATTTTATAAAGATGAAATATTTAAACTATATTTTATTTGGCCTATTTATGATGAAGACTTTGTTGTTGTTTTTGTCATTTACATGAAAACACATCAAAATGGCAAATAACAGGGTAAAAATATTAGCTGAAGTACATGCTACTTATGCACTAAAACCATAAACTCAAAACTAGGGTCTCAATAGACCATTTTTGGGTTGGATCCTATCCAAATTAATTTCAATTTGTACGGGTTGAAAGATCAATAAGACATTGAATTGGATCAGTCCAAATTTAATGGTCTAGAGTATTTATTGGATTGAATTGAGCATGGTCCATCTGTAATGGATTTATATTGGATTAGGTGGGATTGAATTAATATCTAGTCCATTGACATAAAATAAGAATATGGGTGTCAGTGGACCAGGTTTAAATCAGACTCAATCTAAATTAAAATCAATTTAAACAGATTGAATGATCCAGACATTGAATTAGATCAGTTTATGGTCCAAAATATTCATTGGATTGGATTGGACATAGTATATTTGTAATGGACTTATATTGGATGGATTGAGGCGGAGGATTTCCTGTCCATTTACAACCCTCTAATCAAAACCTTGGACATAATTATTGTGGTGGCGGGGTCACAAGTCACAATAATACATTGAACGCCATGATTCACAGTTTTTAGCCCAGCATTATATATATATATATATATATATATATATGGACAAAGGGTTAGGTGTATGAGTGGGCTTGGCTAGCTTGAGACTTAAGCCATGTTGATGTTTATTTCAGATGATTGTATGATTTTTTTTTTGAATGGGATGGTCATATGGATACTGCTGCATCATATTGTAAGCTGTAGTTACGTGGGCTTCTGGGCAACTTTGGATTTCTTTTCTTTGGTAAAATATAAAAACCTCTCCCGAACATCATAATAACCTCCACTGATGTTTTACTTTAATAAAAGCTTTTCCTCTTGTTTCATAAAAACCTACAATTTTTTTAAGGCAAAATATCATATTTCATTCAACTATGAAACTTACGTGAATGCAGAGTAGTGGTCACAATACCAAGTAAAAAAGTACAGAAATATTGTATGAAAATAGAGAAATGGTAACAATATCAATCAAGAATACAAATCTCTAGAAAGAACAAAATGTTCATTATGGTTGTGGATAAAGGAGAAAATGAAGAACTTCTGCAATATACAAAATGTGAGGCAAAGTCACAAACAAAAGAGATAAATAAGCGCATCTCCAACCATCGAAAGTGGGATAAATATAGTAGAGATTCATCATAACTTTACCCATCCAGAACCATAACCGTCGGAACTTTAATGAACTGGAACTAACTAGAACTTTAAAAGTCTAGAACCATAACTGTCAGAATTGTTATCGCTGAAACTGGAATCAATTGGAAGTTTAACCACCTAAAAAAAGTAACTTTTGGAACTGTTATTGCCGGAAGTGGAACCAATTAGAACTTTAATCACCCGGAACTGATCAGACTGTTGGAACTGTTATCGCCGAAAGTGGAATCAACTCGAACTTTAACCACCCGGAATTGAAACTACCAAAACTGTTGTCACCAAAACTGGAACCAATTGGAATGTTAACCACATAGAATTGTAATCGCCAGATTTGTTATCATTGGAACTGGAACCACCCGGAACTGTAAGTGCCAATGAAATAAAATAAGGAAACAATCACCAATGGTGAAATTCAAAATAGTGATTAAGGCCGCTACCCAACACTCTGCCTCCTATACTAAAATCCCTACAAAAAAGAACAAAAGAAAAAACAAGGAAAAGAAAAAAAGAGAAGAAACAAAAGAGAGTGGAGGATTGGACCGAGCTAATCAAGAAGAGAGAGGAGTGAGGGAAAGGAAGAAGGGAAGAAGAAAACGGAGAAGAAAGGGAGAGAGTGGGAAGAAAAGGAACAACTGAAATGGAAAAAAGAGAAGAACCCAAGGACAACCCCAAGATGGAGACTCTCTCAAAGAAGAAAGAGACGAAAAACCTACAGTTACCTCCTTTTCACCCAGGGTTCAAAATATCGTTACGTATTGGGGCCTTCCCGATACGCCCCTACAGGGGGTGTATTGGATTAGGCCATGATTCAGAGAATATCCGAGACTTAAGATGACCCTTTTGAACCGGTTTTGAGAAAAAAATAAATAAAACATAAAAAAAAAGCACTTATGGGCTAATATGCCCTATCGACATACTGACCTTTATCGATATTTGGAACCTTGTTTTAACCTTTGTCCTAAATAGAGAGTTGAGACTTTAAAGTCAGGAAATTACCCTTACAACTTATTAGGGTATTTTTTAATATAATTAAAACTGTCAGATTTATCTATTTAGATTTCAATAGACCTAGTGTTTTTATAGAGTAAAATTACTATTTTTGTTTAATTTTACTCAAGATTTTTTAATTAAAAGTGAAAATTCTTTTGGATTATTTGAATAAATCTATATATAAATATATAGCTATAAGGATAAAATGAATATTTTAAAAAACTTAATGTATTTGGCAAATGTTTTCTGTCCAAGAGTCCATCACAATAATAAAAGGGAGGTAACTTCACGTTTTAAGAGAGGTTTTTGTGAAAATAAAACCTCATATTTTTATAAGAGGTTTTTCTATTTTACTCTTTTTTATTTTTATATTTTATCATTGTTTTTTCGCAGACTTTGGTTTTCCATGTCGTTGGTTGTATTTGCATTTTGTAGGGGTGTTCATGAGTCGAGTTGGGTCGGTTTATTGGGGTTTTCCCAACCGACCCGACTTGGTCGGGTTACCTGAGGTGGAAACCGAAACCGACCCACTGGTAGGCCAAACTGACTTGGTCGGTTTGAGTTGGTTTGGGTCGGTTTGGGTCGGTTTCGGTTTTGCTCTTGTACAAAAGGACACCTAATTGAATTCTAATTGTAATTGCCTAATGGGTTGCCTATTTGGTGTAAAAGATTATAGAAAGTTAGAAACTATGATAGATTGCCTATTCTAATTGCAATTGCTTAATTGGCCTTCTAGTTCTAGTAGAAGACTAGTTATAGTTAAGTAGGAAACTACTCAAACTAGGAACTACCGAACTAGTAGAAGACTAATTCGGTTCGGGTCGGGTTGATTTCGGTTTTCACACAAGAAAACCGAAACCGACCCAATATATCGATTTATATATCTTCCCAACCTAAAACCAACCGGTACTAATGAAAACCCGACCGGCTCAGATTGGATCGGTCCAGATTGGGCATTCTTATGAACAGCCCTAGCATTTTGTACGCGTGTGTGTAAGACGCCAGGATTCGTCTATTTAGCCACGTGATACAATCACGTCAAATGCATATTTCTGGGAAATACGACAAATTGATAATTTCAAAAAACATCGTGGTTAAAAGTAGTAGTAATACTACATGTCCTATTCACTGCAATTATCGAGGATCTTCTATCCATTGGACGGTTAGGATTCGTCTTCCACCTTGCACGTGTAGTAAAAACACTCGGTATCTGCTGCTCTACACGCTGTATACAACAGGCTACGTAACCAAGAGGAGTAAACACGCCGGTATGGCGGCATCATAGAAATTTATGGACTGGACACGTTCACCCGATTACCAAAAAAAATGACACGTTCACTCAATCACGCCCATATTTAACTCTGTCAAAAGTGTAAATAAGAAAAATTACTATTTTATGCTATTCTCATGGTAACGTGGCATTTTCAAAAAAGAACAAATCCTAATCAAACAATGCGTACACCGAACCCACCAAACATATTCTAGATTTACGGTGAAGGATGAATTCAGAAGTCATAACTCATAAGACTGACAATAAAAAAAGAATTCAAGCTTAGCGAAACTATTGGGATGGATCTGCTTCCCACAAAATCCTCCGTTGCAACAATGTTCATGGTGTAGATCCACCACAAGACTGAAATCGATCATGTATGAGATGTGCGGTGTCAATCTTACTGTGAGCGTATTGAAACGTATTTTTGGGGTGAACAGAGGAAAAAAATTGGAAAAAGAACGCAATTATGTTGTACTCATTCCGTCATCGGCTCCGAACCGCCGCCGCGACTGGGAGGGAGTCAAGGGTTTGGGTAGAATTAGGTGAAAGACCACAAAATACGACCAGTGATTGGTTTATTGGCGTTAATTATTTGGTATAGTTGAGAGCAAATGACCAACATTACCCCTAATCGCCTACCAATTCCCACTTGTGCATCTTCTTCAGTCTTTCCTTCACTCGCCCCGCACAGCCGCACTGACTCTTGACTCGACTCGTCCTACTCCTACCTACCCACCACCTTCCTTTTTTCCCCCAACAACCCGCGCCACAGACTCTCCCCCACCCACCACATCGTTAGTATAAAATCTCTCTCATTTCTTCTCCCGATTCTTCAGGGCCTTCTTCTTGCACTCTTCATCAATTCTTTCTTCCTATTTTGATCTTTAAAGCACAGAATCCAGAAAAAAGGGGTAAAGTTCTTGAAGAAACAATGGCTCTTGCAAGCACATCTACTCTCTCCTCCAAATCTCTTCTACAGTCTCAATCCCCTCTTCGTTCCTCCAACCCTCAACATTCCTCTTTCCCTCTCTTCCCCAACAACAAATCCATCTCCAGATCTGCCAAACCCATCTCAGCCGTCCACGCCGCGGAGCCCGCCAAGAACCCCGTCGTCGCAGACAAGCAATCCAAGTCTGCCGCTTCTGCCTCCACCACCATCCCCCCAAAGACCGTTCCCGGCAAATGGACCGTCGATAGCTGGAAATCTAAGAAGGCTCTCCAGCTCCCTGAGTACCCAGACAAGCAAGAGCTCGAATCTGTTCTCAAGACCATCGAAGCTTTCCCACCCATCGTTTTCGCTGGTGAAGCGAGAAGTTTGGAGGAACGCCTCGCTGAGGCTGCCATGGGTAGGGCCTTCCTTCTCCAGGGCGGCGATTGTGCCGAGAGTTTCAAGGAGTTCAACGCCAACAACATCCGGGACACCTTCCGTATTCTTCTCCAGATGGGTGCCGTTCTCATGTTCGGAGGACAAATGCCTGTCGTCAAGGTTTGATATTTTTCCTTCTCATTTGCTCCTCTTCATCTCTTGATTGTCTTTCTCTCA
Source organism: Nelumbo nucifera (assembly GCF_055504915.1). NCBI lineage: Eukaryota > Viridiplantae > Streptophyta > Magnoliopsida > Proteales > Nelumbonaceae > Nelumbo > Nelumbo nucifera. The sequence continues at coordinate 105,956,121 of NC_142649.1, read as the reverse complement.
AATTGAGATTTTTCTGGAGAACCGCGCGAAGTTGACCGACGATCCGGGCTTTTATGGTTTAGGTGGGAAGAATGGCTGGTCAGTTTGCAAAGCCAAGATCGGATCCATTTGAGGAGAAAAACGGAGTAAAACTTCCGAGTTACAGAGGGGACAATATCAATGGGGATGCTTTCAATGAGAAGTCCAGAGTTCCGGACCCACAGAGGATGATTAGGGCCTACTGCCAAGCCGCAGCTACTCTAAACCTTCTCAGGGCTTTCGCTACTGGAGGTTACGCTGCCATGCAAAGAGTTACTCAGTGGAATCTCGATTTCACTGAACACAACGAACAGGGAGACAGGTATTCATACGACTCTCTCTTTATCTTCATCTCGGTGACTCGTCTTAGCCTTTTTCCTTTTGGGGATTTTACTGTCGATTTGTCTTAAAGATCATATAGATTATTAGTCGAATCACGGGTTGCTATCCTATCACATTTCAATCTGCTCCCTGCTTTCTGTTGCCCTAGTGTTTTTGAGTTTGGAATTCGTGGACTCGGGCGACACAGGTGGTTCTTGAGAACCGCAACGAGCCGGATTCGTAGTGGTAATTAATTGGATTTAGGATGAGGTTTTAATTTAATTGTGTTTAATTGGATTGAAACAGATACCAAGAACTGGCTCACCGGGTTGATGAGGCTCTAGGGTTCATGTCTGCCGCTGGGCTCACGGTTGACCACCCGATCATGACCACAACCGAGTTCTGGACATCCCACGAGTGCTTGCTTTTGCCCTACGAGCAAGCACTGACCAGGGAAGATTCGACCTCTGGCTTCTTCTATGACTGCTCTGCTCACATGCTCTGGGTTGGGGAACGCACCCGACAACTAGATGGTGCCCACGTCGAGTTCCTGAGAGGAATTGCCAATCCCCTTGGCATCAAGGTATGAGGAGACTTGTATTTACCCTTCTATTTTTCCCCTTAATTAATTACTCTGCCCTAATCCCTGCCCATATTTACAAATTACCAAAGTTTGAGTCAGCGTCACTGCCAAAATCGGTCTTCTTGGATTTTTATAATAATTGGTGGCTGTTCTACTTTTATGAAACTCTTTATTGTTAAACTCGGTCAACTTGTCCAAATTCTGAGTTGCTCAGCAACTTCGTTTGTACTTTGAATGCTTTGGGTGTGAATTTTGACATAGTCTTTATGCATATGAATTAGACATACATATGTAGTATTTGATTGTCAGGTACTACTACTGTATTTGTTTATTACTCTAAATTTTTTGATGGAGGTTGAGTAACTAAAAGCAGGTAATTGCTGCTTGTGATGCAGGTAAGTGATAAGATGGACCCCAACGAGCTAGTGAGGTTGATCGAAATCCTGAATCCTCAGAACAAACCTGGTAGAATAACGATAATCACGAGGATGGGAGCTGAGAACATGAGAGTGAAACTTCCACATCTGATAAGGGCGGTTCGCAGAGCAGGCCAAGTGGTCACCTGGGTTAGTGACCCAATGCACGGCAACACCATCAAGGCTCCTTGTGGTCTCAAAACTCGCCCCTTCGACGCAATCAGGGTATGTCTATCTGTCTCTTTTTCTGATTGAGATTGGGCAGTTACCGCTTCTCATCCTGATTCCTGAAGCCTGAAGTTGAAGGCCAGGGCTCCCTAGTTTAAGTTTAATTGTTAATTGTTGGGCACTTTGGCAATTGGCAGGCGGAGGTCCGAGCATTCTTCGATGTGCATGAGCAAGAAGGCAGCCACCCCGGAGGTGTTCATCTAGAGATGACAGGTCAAAACGTGACAGAGTGCATTGGAGGGTCAAGGACTGTGACCTTCGACGACCTAGGCTCACGCTACCACACCCACTGCGACCCAAGGCTGAATGCATCTCAGTCTCTGGAGCTTGCCTTCATCATCGCGGAGCGGCTTAGGAAGAGGAGGATTGGGTCGCAGCCCGTCATCGGTTCCTTGGGGGGGCTGTAGAGTGTAGGCTAGGGGGTCCATTTGTTGCTTCTTTTCCCTAATTACTGGCACTTCTCTAATATTTTCTTGTGTTGGCTTTTGAAATTAATTTATATGTAATTGCATGCATGTAATGTAAGTATACTGTAAACCTTTATGGGTCGAGACTTTTTTAAATATATGAGAGATGAATAAAGCGAAGGCTATTATTGGTTTCAATTTCAAACAATTAAATTCATTCAGAGGTTCTTTCTCTTGGCCTTGCGTGAGACTGGTCAGAACATTTTACATTTTAGCACCCCATCCAGCTAGAGCAAGGTGCGTGTTCAACAGAGAGATTATTGACTGAAAACTCAGACCCGCGATCTTTGAATCTCAACTTCTCATCCGATATATACATGCCAAGAAGGAACAGATATATTTATTTATTTATGGGAGATATATTGTTGATTGGAAGCAGTGGCCGGCTGCTGATGGGATTGGCTGTCCAACAGGTGACGTTGCCCACCAACCAACTAATTGCTAATTCTAGAGGATTGGTGAGGTAGGTGGTAGAGGTAGGTTGTCTATGCTTTAAGGGCTTGTTTGGTCACGTGTCCCCTTCTCCACCTAACACACATATAATCAATCATAAGAGAGAGAGAGAGAGTAGTGAACAGTCACCATCAGGCGATGAGTTCTTGGTCCATTGCAATTTCGAGTCCGGATTTCCTACTAACTTCCCTCTAGTCCCCTCTCTACTAACCCATTAAAATTATTCCAGCTGTCTAGTGTAACGATTGACTAATGCCTTAATTAATCCCTCCCTTAAATACTATTTTAAAGAAATATTTATTTTTATGCATTAATTAAATATTCCTAAAAATAAAAATATAATAATTTTGCTTTACGAGGCTTAGAGAATTAATTTACATATAATTAAAGAGAGAATGGGAAATTTGCATATAATTAAAATAGATATTTCCATTTTTATTTCTTTTCTATGCCTAGTAAAGCAAATTCATACATGGAAAAAGAGTTAAAAGGGTGAGCAAAAAAAAATTGAAAAACTGAACTGATCAAACCAAAAAATCGGTTAATTGAACTGGTCGGTTTGGCATTTTAAAAAAATCGAAGGTATCGGTTTAGTTTCGGTTAACTAATTTAAAAAACCGGTAGTTAACCGAACTGACTGGTATACATGTTTTTCTATATCTATATGTTTATGTATATTATATATATTTTATACATTATAAATTAATAAATACGCATTATATATATATAAATATATATATATATATATTTATAATATATTATATATTTTTTTATTATATATTTATATACATTTTTATAATAAATATTATAAAGTCAAAAAAACTGAAAAACCAATGAACCAAACCGTCGGTTAATCGACTAATTTCGGTTCGGTTCTTCCAAAAACTGATACTATTGGTTCGGTTGACAAAAAAGGCCCACGGTTCAATTACCCGAACCGTGAGTACCCCTAGTTACAGACCACCCAAAATTATTATATTTTTATTTTTAGAAATATTTAATTAATGCATAAAAAAAGATATTTCTTTAAAATAGTATCTAACGGAAGAATTAATTTAGGCATTAGTCAATCGTTACACTACATAGGAGTTAGTGACAGCTGGAATCATTTTAATGGGTTAGTAGAGAGGGGAGTCGAGGGAATTTAGTAGGAAATCCGAAATTATGTAGCTATAATCCGGAACTTCCACAATACGATTTCAGAGGAACTTACTCCTTCGTTTAATAGACGCTAAAAAATGAAAAATATACACTAAAAAAAAGTAAAACCTCCCCTACTAGTTGACATGGAATTGTTCTAGGCGTATATTTAATTAGAAGAACTGAATACTGAAATCCTAAGCCATTTTCCACAAAAATTGTATTTGAAACAAACTCAAAATCTTATTTAGAAGAATTGAATCAGCATTCTGTATACCTAAGGTTGCTGCTTAGAGGGTAGGTAAGTAGAAATATATTAAATTAGGGAAAAAATGAGCATACAGTCATCTACTTCGATGGTAGTCGAGAAAAGGAGGGGTATCTATCTATCTTTGACTCTGGAGCAACAACCGAAATAAAAAGTATAGGATTTTTATGTTCACCTACTTCTGTTTTTATGGGTTAGGTTTATCTACTTCGATGGTCCATTCTGATACTTTACCGTATTAAACAGTGGATGGAATGTATCATGTAACCAACTCCATCTCTCATCTCATTGACGGGGATCTTTCGACCCTTTGGAGCTAAAGGGCAGAGCAAAAGTCGCTATGGCCAATGAGCCAAGGGACCCGGTTTCAACCTTCAACGACTAGGGTGGTGACGTAGTGTGTTAGCTTTGGGTAATTAGTGCCAATGCCATCGTTGATATGTTGAAATTTCAAAACAAACAAGCGACTGTCAGTAATCAGTAGTCAGCAGACCAACGGAGATCATGTGGAAGGATACTCATTATTCAATTGGGTTTGGAAGTCAAGGCAGACACACACCAACCAAATCTCCCAATCACAATTCAGAAACTGCACTATGGTACCTACTACTACTCTGGCGTTGTGGGTTTAACTTGTCAAGCTCAAGCAAAGCAATAGCAATTGCTCCTCACACTCCACGTCTCCCAACTGAACTAAAATGTCGAGACAAACACGGCAACTGTGCATCAGCTACCGGAGTTCATCCACGTTGTAATGCAGCTTGCACCACGTGTGCATCCAGTCAAGGATGTGTCAAATGGATCGGTTCACCTCAACCATAGAAACGTGTCATTTCCAACCAGCCCCAACCTTTTAGGATTGAACCTGATCCCATTTCATCCAATCGGTCAAATGGATCGGTTCCCCATTTTTAATTTTTTTGAATTTTTTATTTTTTTTTTTATTTTATGTTATTTTTTAAACTGTACTTTCCCAATAACCTAAGGCTATGTTAAGTTTGAAAGAAAATGTAGGGAAATGATCAAAGGAAGGTTTTTCATGCCTTTCCCTTCCTTTCCCTATCATTTCCATCAAACCAAACCCAAAAGTAGCCTAAATAATATCTTCTCCTAAAATTTATCTTAAACTATCTCTCACTTTCTACAGAATTATCTCTAATTCCTGTTTATCTTCTAAATTATCTCTAATTCCTATTTTTATCTCCACAATTATCTCTAATTTAGTAGAGAGTTTCTCTCCTAAATTATTTTTGATTCCTATTTATCCTCTCCCCTACTTTTTATCTGTATCTATAAAAAAAGTTTGGATTAAAAATATTTAAGAATTATTTAAATATTCTAATAAAATTATAAAATAACTTTAAAATATTTATTAAAAACATAAAAAATAATTTTATATTTTTACAAAATATATCACGAAATTATGTACTAACATTTTTAAATTATGTTTTTTTCGAATTATCAATTTAAATGATTTTCGAATATTTAATAATATGTGATAGCTTTAAATAAATAAATAAATATTTTATAGATTATTTAAATATTTAAATAACTATATATTTATCATAACTATATTTTAAATAGATAAAATAATGAAATTATCTAATAAATGATTTTATATTTTTACAAAATATATCACGAAATTATGTACTAACAATTTAAATTATGCTTTTCCGGATCATCAATTTAAATATTTTTCAAACATTTAATAATATGTAATAGCTTTAAATAAATAAAATTCAAGTAACAAAAAATTTAAATATTTTATAGATTATTTAAATAATTAGATATTTATCATAACTAGATTTTGAATAGTTAAAATAACAAAATTATGTAATAAATTTAAAAAATTTCTTTAAAGCAGAAAAATAATTATAACATAATATTGAAATTAATAATAATTTAATATATTACAAAATTAATAATGAAATTATGTAATAATAGTATAAATTATGATATTATGGATAATTAAATTCCATAAATATCTAATATTTAAAATTTAAATATTTTACATATTACTTAAGTATTTAAATAACTCAGTATTTTAAATAACAAAATATTTAAATAGTTAAAATAAAGAAATTATGTAATAAATGTTAAAAAAATTCTAAAAAGTAGAAAAATAATTATAACATAATATTGAAATTAATAATAATTAATATTTTTGCATAATATTGTTAATAACTAATTTCACTTATATCAAGTAATAATTCGAGAAGATAACTTTCAGAAAAATTAATATTTATTAATAATAATTTTAAACTCTTAATCTATATTTATTATATAATTATATATACTAAAATTAATATTTATTGTATTTCAGTAATTATTTAATGTGTTTGTGAAAAATGTATTTTCGATGATTTTGTATAAATTTATTTTGCTTTGTTATTTAATAGAAAACTTTCAATAGTTATTGGAGATTAAACTACTATTAGTGAAATTTTTAAATTTAATTTATTGTACTTATTGTATTTTTGTTATAATTTATTGATTAATATTTATTAGAGATTAAACTATTCTTTGAGATTATACTATTTATTGACCAAGTTAATATATTTTTAGTACTTATTGTATTTTTTCATTATCAATATATTTTCAATAATTGTATATTTTTGCTATAAATTATCAATAATTACTAGAGATTAAACTATTGTTGTTTATCAGAGATAAGACTATTAATTTAGCTAAAATTATGAGTGTTCATGAGTTGGTTTGATTCGGTTGTAGGCTATTTGGCCAACCAAATTGACTTGGTCTGGTTGGGGAGTTGGTCAGCTAAAACCAACTAACCTTTTTTGAAAACCGACCCACTCAAGTTGTATCGGTTTGGGTTGATTTTTTGGTTTGGTTAGTCGGTTCAAAAGATTTAAACTTAAAAATTAAATTAAATTTTAAAAATTATAGTGCAATTATTAAAAAAATAAATTTAAAAATTAGATTTATAATATAAAACTTTTTAGACTAAGAAATATGGGAAATTTCCCACTTTTCCATATTAAAAATTATATTTAAAAAATATTATATATCCATGGTTAGGTTGTTCGATTTTGGTTGGTTTACAAATGGCCAAAGTGAAATTGACCCAACTTGGTCGAATTGGAAAATTTTTGAACCAAAGCCGACCTAAAATACTAGAAAACCAACCAACTTGGGTTAAGTTGATCGGGTTGGTCGGTTTCATCAGTTTGATGAATAAATCTAACTGAAACGAATTATTGTTATTTTTGTATTATAAAAAATTATTAAAAGTAGTATATAAAATATAAATAATTATTAATTATTTAAAAAGTTGAAAATATAAAACAATTGTATACTCTCATGTGATTCTATTAGGGTCATTTACTAGAACACATATTATAGTTTTACATATTACTTAAACCTACCTTATAGTTTTCATTTCATTAAAACATCCCATATATTTTACAACCTATTTACTTTTGTTTTGACAAGTTACAACCTATTTACTTAATCAACCTTTCATTAAGGAGTGTTTGTTTTGCCATTAGGCCCACGATTTTTTATTTCAAAAATACCCTTAACACTTTTTTTGTACAGAAAACAAAATTAACCAAATATAGCAAATAGAGTGGTTGTTGGTGTCTTATAAAGGGCAAAAATGGATTTTTTATTATTTTTTATTAAATTTATTTAAATGAACATTAGGGTCAACACTACCATTTTTCATTGTCATCTAATGGAAGATTGATTAAATCCATTGCAAATTATAAATGGTGTTTTAGTAAAATTTTAACTATAGGGTAGATTTTAGTAAATCCATGAAACTATAGGGGATATTTTAGTAAATGACCATTTCTGTTATTTAGCTTTCGCTTAGTAAATCCCGTGCATCGCACGGGTCCCCGCTAGTTTTCATAATATATTAAAACTTTAAAATTGATTGAAATTTGCTTTATAAGTTCTAAGTATCACTTAACCCATTGATAAAAGAAAACAAGCCAAAATAAACATGAAACTTTAGTGAATATATATATATTTTTTTAATTTTGAGTGGAGGAAAGTTTGTTAAATGGAATTTTGGTTTTCATTCATCAAGATATCCTATATTCCTTTTTCAGATTTATGTGAGGCGTACGAAAAATGTATTGTCCCTTGGTATATGATTAAAATGGTAATTTTCTTATTTACCTAAAAAATAAAAAAACATAGATAAATATATTTATCTGGGTATGTGCATTTACCTAGATATATAACTTTTCAAAAAGCAAACAGGGCCTTAATACAATGGAGTTAGAAATCATAGCAAATTACAAAAATACCTAATGGGGTGGGTCAACCAAACCTGAACGGGACTCAACCCAGCTCAGGTAATGAATTGAAACCTAACACGGGTTGGGTCAAGACATGTTAACTATTTACCATTTAACCTGACCCATTGGCATCCCTACATCTAATTTAGATTAATATATCAAGACTTTGAACCATGCTCTTATTTCCATGTTCATTTGTCAGACCGTCACGATAGAGCTGATAATGCATAATAAAGATTAAACTAAGTATGTGTTTGGAACTGTTTATGTTTATCAGAAAAACGTTTATATGATAAACATCCACTTTAAACGTTTTTCACTTTGTTGTTTGGTTAAGTTTAAACTGGGCGTTTCAAGAAATGCCCCTTTACACTCCAGCAACAATAAACGTTTTTCCATTTCATGCTGTTTGGTGGGGCGTTTCAAGAAACAACCATATGGATGTTTCAGTGTGACACCTTCATTGTGGTGTATAGGATACATTAGTTAATCCAGCAGTCCAAACTCTCTCTCTCTCTCTATATATCTTTGTTGCCTATAAGGGAATGATGGCTATTAATGTTATTCAATTGAGCAAATATCTATCTTCTTTCCAACATTTTATCAAATCACTTATTTTTTTTTTTCTTTTGAATAACAAAGATGCCATTTGCAAGGTAGATCAATTTGGGCTTGGCTTGGGCCAGTCAAAGCCCAAATTCAAATAAATTTCACGTCTCAATTTACTCTTCTCTCCCTCCCCCCCCCCTCTCTCTCTCTCTCTCTCAATTGCATCCAATAAAATTAATAAAAATAAAAGCACAAAACCCTAATGTAATCCATACTAACAAGTCTGCAATGATAATTAATAGGTCAGACAAGTTTTTGTATATAAGCCTACATCATTGTGGAACCTATTCAGTTTTCCGTATATAGTTAAATTTTGAAAAAGTCTACACTACTAGACGTGTTCCATATTTTTATCATTTTTATTTCAATAAAACACAGAATATTGCAACCACAACAAGCTAACAAAGCAATGTTACTATTATTTGGATGTGGTTGCACAACTATCGAACAACGGTGTTGTTTTGGGGCATTCCTACCGGGTGTTGGGTATCCCCCATTGTATTGGTTCACCCATATGAAAGAGCCTCTGTGATCCCCTCTCAATGGTATTATCGGTCCTAGCCATATGCACTGTCATTTCTCCCTCTCCACATGAGCACATTGGCAAAGAAACTCCTTCCGTCATTAGTATCTGCATATTGTTTTATATGACAATTGTCAAAACAAGTATCATGAATATTCTAATGGTAACATAAAAATGGAATTAACAATAGCAATGTGCACATGTTTTGCAATGTAAGCTAATGGCATGTTATTAAAGTAGACCGATGTATAATACATGTACGAAATAAAAACAAATTGAACACAATCTACACTGGACGGCAAACATGCTATTGTTTGGTATGATAATATGCCTTACTAAACCTTTATATATGTCAACATATGTCTCTGACATATATTTTTTTTCTTCTTAAAAATATGCCTTACTAGTACCTGGATCCCAAGGCTGTGTTTGGTATGATAATACTTTCATAGAAAATAAGTTGAGGGAGAGTTCTAGGAAGTTTCACAGCTCTGGTATGCGCATAATGACTTCATTTTTATTTATTTTTTCTTCAGATGATCATTTCAAAACTACTACTACTACTAAATCTTTGTGCTATAATACAAACAAACCTCTCTAAGATCTAGGAAGTAGGAACTGTCACACATCTATCTCCCATTCAGTATAAGAATTTCTCAAGTGCTACTTGGTGTTCATTAAGGAACCATGGGATTACGAAATCAAGATGGACGAATGGAGAAGATAATAATTTCTCTTGATATTTTATTGAATAGGCTACAATTCTATTTATAATAGAGATACATCGGCGACCCAAAGTAGGATACAATAAGGAAAGAAATAAGAGATAAGATAAGATATGTATAACTATATCTCCTAGTTTTGATAGAATACGCTAACATCCCCCATCAAACTCAAGATGGTAATGTATCAGTCATCTGGAGTTTTCCAACGAGAGCACGAAAGCGAAGATGAGAGAGCTTTGGTGAATATATCTACAGACTGATCATAGGAAGGGACAGGAATAAGGCAAACAATATCCTTGAGCACATGATGACGAATAAAGTGACAATCAGTCTCAATATGCTTAGTGCGCTCATGAAATACATCATTGTGGGCAATCTGTATGGCGCTACGATTGTCACAGTGAAGAGGGGTTGCAGATGAATGAGTGATTCCCATGTCATGGAGTAACCATCGTAACCATAACAACTCGGAGGTGGTGTCAGCAAAAGCTTGATATTCAGCTTCAGTACTGGAACGAGAGACAACTGTTTGCTTCTTACTACGCCAAGATATAAGAGAATCTCCAAGAAAGAAGCAATAACCAGTAGTGGACCGTTTATCAGTAGGATCACCGGCCCAATCAACATTAGAATATGCAATCAAATGAAGAAAGGAAGAACTGGAGTAGTGAAGTCCATGAAACAAAGTGCCCTTGACATAACGGATGATCCGAAGTACAACATCATAATGAGTAGTGCGAGGGGCAAACATGAACTGACTCACAATATGAACAACATACGCAATATCAGGACGAGTAACAGTAAGGTATACAAGACTGTCAACTAGTTGCCGATATAAGGTGCAGTCACTAAGAGGAGTACCATCAGTGGTTGAAAAATGGGCATTAGGCTCAATCGGAGTGTTAACAGTCTTAGTATCAGTGAGTCCTGCACGAGAAACAAGATCAGTGGCATACTTGGCCTAAGATAGATAATATCCCGATTGATCGGAGGAGACCTCAATGCCTAAAAAATAAGTTAGTCGACCAAGATCTTTCCCAAAGTGCTTTTCTAGATATTCCTCAATGTCCCGGCTATTCACGGAACGTGCTTCCGGAAGAAATCGAAGAATTTCTTGGGAATCCTACAAGATCAATTCGTTCTTTTTTCTCTGACAGATGGTCAGAACTTCATCTGGGTTCGAATCCTACTGAGAGGTCCACTAGAGATCAGAAATTGTTGAAGAAACAACAAGATGTTTCTTTTGTCCCTTCCAGGCGATCGGAAAATAAAAAAAATGGTTGGTATGTTCATTTCAAACTGTTTGCTAAGAAATATCTTAAGAGCGGAAATGCCCTGCAAATCATTGCTAGTAATGATCATGTCATCCGCATAAAGGAGGAGAAGTACACAACCCTGAGAGGTCTTTCGGATGAACAAGGCATGATCATAAGTGCTAGATTGAAAACCAAACTAACAAATAGTGGAGCTGAATTTGGAGAACCATGCTCGAGGCGCCTACTTAAGTCCATATAGAGCCTTACGGAGACGACAAACCTGATTAGGGAGATGAGCATAACCAGGAGGGGGTTGCATATAAATTTCTTTAGAAAGATCACCATTGAGAAAAGTATTCTTAACATCCATCTGAAATAACTGTCAGTGCTTAGCTGCAGCAATCGCAATAAGACTACGAATAGAAGTGAGACGGGCCACTGGGGCAAAAGTTTCCTCATAATCAATGCCATACTCCTATGTGAACCCTTTACCTACCGATCTAGCTTTATACCTTTTCAATTGAACCATCTGCCCGAGTCTTGATTTTGTAGATTCATTTGCAACCAATCACGGATTTATCTGGAGGCAGGTCAACTAAATCCCAAGTATGAGTGCTTGTAAGAGCTTGAATTTCTTCTGTTATTGCTTTTTGCCATAGAGGGTCAGTACTAGCCTCGCAATAGGTACAAGGCTCATATAAAGATACAATGGCAGAATAACAATGAAAATCACGAAGAAGAATGGAAGGTTTAGTGACCCTACCAGAGCGACGGAGTGAAACATCAAAATGAGCAGGGTCGAATTCATCATGAGGAATCAAGGGCTCAGAAGAAGGCAGAGCTGGAGGATCCATAGCCAAGGTAGATGCATCAAGAGAGGTTGCAGGTTGTGTAGTACTGTTAGAGCTATCAGATGAAGAAGTAGTCGGACATGCAGGTAAATCATCAGGAAAAAGCGAGATAATAGGATCAGTAAAAAAATTTGAAGAGGTCGTGGTAACTCGAAATGGGGAGAGGCTGGAAAACATTTTGTGTTCCCAAAAGGTAACATGACGAAATATGCGAAGTCGTTGGGAAAGAGGATCCCAACTCCGATATCCTTTATGTTCAATACCATACCCGAGAAAACAACATAGACGTGCTTTTGGTTCCAATTTAGTATGTTCATGAGGTTGTAATAGAACAAAACAAGCACAACCAAATACACAAAGAGACTAGCAATCAGGGCAATGGCCATACAATCGTTCATAAGGAGAAATGTTACCAATAACAGGAGAAGGGATGCGATTGATGGTATAAACAGCAGTGAGGGTTGCTTCCCCCAAAAAACGTTCAGGACAAGAGGAAGAGATTAAAAGAGCTCGAACAGTGTCAAGAATATGTCTATGTTTTCGTTCTGCATGCCCATTTTGTTGAGAGGTACCGGGACAAGATCTATGAATGATAGTTCCATTTTGTGAAAGAAATTGGATAAGGACAGAATCTCTATATTCCATGGCATTATCAGTGCAAAAAATCTTGATGATAGAGGAAAACTGAGTTTTGATCATGGTGGCAAACTGAATATAAATTGCAGGTAATTCAGATTTATTACGCATGAGATAAATCCATGTATATCGAGAGAAATCATCAACAAACATCACAAAATAACGTGAACCACCCATGGTATTATGAGGCGAAGGGCCCCAAATATCAGAATGAATATGATCAAAAGGTGTAGAAGAAACAGAATCACTTATATTAAAAGGCAAAGCATGATGTTTTGAAAGAGAACATGAAACACAATCAAAGTGTGTTGGTTTAACAGGATCCAAACATCCATTAGAAATTAAAGATCCTAATTTAGAGGTAGAAGTGTGACCAAGGTGAGAATGCCAGACGCTAGAGGTGACAACAACAACAAGAGATGGTAATTGAAGAGATGATAGCTCAAACAGTCTCCCAACCTTACGGCCTGTCCCAATGATTTTCCTTGTCCGTGAATCCTGCGCAGTACAACCACGACTTGAGAAATGTATTTCAAAACCAAGTTCTCTTAATTGTCCAATAGATATAAGATTTAGAGATAATTGAGGTACCAAAAAGGTGTTAGGAAGTGACAAACGAGATGTTGAAATAGTGCCTACACTTTTGACAGTTAAGGTGGAACTATCAGCAGTATGAACAATTGGTGCAATAGAAGGATGAGACTTGGAAGTGAACAGTGATAAATTGGATGTCATATGATTGCAACATGCAGAATCAAAATACCATGATGAGGTAGTACCTGGAGTGACGAACAAGACTAATTTAGAAGGCATACCAGAATCAGGTTGGAGCTGGTGAAGAAGAGCTTGAAGTTCTCTAAGAGAGAAAATTTTGGAGTGGTATTATCAGAAGTGTTCTCTGTGGCAGCAGTTGCAGTAGAACTCGGAGCTAGAGAACCCATGGATGAGGACTTCTGTCCAAATGCCTTTTTGCCTTGCAAGTGGCGACACTCAGAAATAGTGTGACCAGTCTTCTTGCAGTAATTGCAGAAAGTCCGTTTTGGAGATTTAGTTGAAGAAGTAGCTGACGTACCCGGAGTAGCAAGAACAACATCAGTAGATAATAAGGATCGCTCATCTTGAAGTGTTTTTAGACGAGTTTCTTTAGAGAGCAAATCTTTGATCACAACTTCAAGAGAAGGCAATGGGCTACGATGAAGTAGAGTACCACTAGGTTCATACTTATCCCTGAGAGTTATCAGAAGATGCCAAACACGTTGGCGATCGCGAAGCTTGGAATAGGTAGTAGCTGCAGAAGTACTATCCCATTCAGGTTCACACTGTGTTAACTGATCCCAAAGAACTTGTAATTCAGAGACATTACTGTGAATCGTCTGTCCAGGTTGCTGCTTCATACGATGAAGACGTCTACAGAGCTGAAATTGATGCACATCATCAGAAATAGAATAACGGGCTTGTAAGAAATCCCATACCTCTTTAGGAGAGTCATATCTGCGAAATTCCAACTTGATGCTTGCAATACAAGTATTGCGAAACCAAGTCAATATTTGATGATTTTTCCCGTCCCATTTTTCTATTCGTTCAGCTAATTTATCTTCTGTTTCATCAGCAATTTTAGCAGGTTTGGGAATCTCACCGGTCACATATCGCCATAGAAGACGTCCCTTGAGAAAACTGCACATCTCTTGGGACCATAAATCATAGTTTGAGCCATCATAGATAACAGTGATGGGATGAGAGATATGTTGAGTAGCTTCAGATGAATCCATGAGGAGAAATGCAGATCTTTGGAGCAACACAAATCACGGGAAAATACTGACCTTAAAAAAAACTTCGCAGAATCCCTAATGTCTTCATTGTCGGGGCAGCCTCAATTCTGGTACACGCAGATGCTAACGAAGGTTCTGCACCTTCATAACCTTCCTTTCTAATTCGCAGACCACAAGACGTGAACTGCCGGTTTAAGCAGCGGGTTTGTCTGGCTTAAGCAGAAGAAATGAATGCAGCACACCTAATGCAACACACCTTCAAGCGCATTGGGAAGCAGGTCTCGTGCGCGAATGAGAATGAAGAGGAAATTCAACTGCATCAACCAACAACACGACCGGATTTCTTCCAGGAGGAAATTCAACGACTATGGTTATGCTGACGAAGATTTCTGTGACTTAGTCTCCGTAAGAATGAATAGACTCGATTACCACCTAGCGGCAAAGCCAATGATGAATGAAAGTCATAAGTCGGTCATTCAACATATGGCAAAGCTATCTCTTAACAGCCTCATCTCCCTCGGTCGGAGATTATTTTCTGTTGCAGCGACAAAAGAGAATGACGGAAGTCATCACCTTCAATGGTTTATGTTGCCAGGAAAATCTCAGATTATGGTGCTTCTAGAACTGAAACTCCTGCACAGTCGTCCGAGGACTTCTGGATGAGAGATCCAAAAAAAAAAAGATAACTGGGATTCCGATCATCGAACAACGTTTGATTTACCGAGGGTTGCAGCTCCAGTGGGAGTAGACGCTCGCCGAGTGCTCGATCTAGAACGACGTGGGGCTCCAGTTGATTGGGCGGTCAAAGGATAAACCTCAGGCCTCAACCATCGATTGACAGAGGAAGCCATTGGACGCTGCTGCAGGACCGAAGAAACGAGAGCGGACGAACGACAGTGAAAGTAGCGGACGACTCGCAACCAGGGGCCCTGTTGCGAACAAACTTCCTGAGAGTATGCTCAGCATTAGACCTATTCATGGGCCGGGCTCGGGCCGGACTTTTACTGTGTATTAACAAATTTTTTTAAGGCCCGAGCCCGAGCCCGGTCCTCATAAAAAGCCCGAATCCCGAGCCTGGTCCCGGGCCCGAAATTTAGCCTATATTATTATTATTATTAATGTTGAAGCAGCTGAATAAAGAGAGAGATAGATTGAAATTATAAAGAAAAGAATAAAATATATATATATATATTAAATTATAAATATATATTTTAATAAATATTATATTATTTATATATTTTATATAATATATAATACTGAGTCAGGCCAGGCCGGGCTCGGGCCGAGCTTTTTTGACAAATCCCGAGCCCGGCCCGAAACACAATCGAGCTTACTGTGTTAAGCCCGAAGTCAGGCCCGCAGGCCTAATTATATGACCAAGCCCGACCGGGGTGCGGGCCGAGCCGTCGGGCTACCCGGCCCATGAACAGGTCTACTTAGCATATTTCTCTCCTTCTGCAAAGTTCTCCAACACTCCTGCAGTTCTGATTTCCTTGCTAACCCTAACTTCAGGGTTGATGCAGATATCGCGCACCAACTGAAATCCGCTAATTCCTACAGCAACTGCAACCATGGCGAACAAAGGAGCAAAGGCTTTGATACCATGATATGAAACCAAGATGTACAAATGAAGAAAATAATAATTTCTCTTGATATTCTATTGAGTAGGCTACAGCTTTATTTATAATAGACATACATCGGCGACCCAAAGTAGAATACAATAAGGAAAGAAATAAGAGATAAGATGTGTACAGCTATATCTCCTAGTTTTGATAGAATACGCTAACACATGGGACGCTCTATGCTATTATGGGTCCATTGGCTAGTTGAATTAATTATATAGTGAAATAGTACTGACATAAACTTGGGAGAAGCATATAAAGGAGCCACAAGCGACATTCTCCGCCTTCTTTGGAGCAGCATTCATCATGCTGCATCCTATCAAATATGCAGCAATGCTGGCCGAGAAAATGGAGAAGCACGGTGCCACTGGATGGTTCGTCAACACTGGCTGGTCAGGTGGAAGGTATATACAAATCACAGGAATTCAATTAGGAAATACCTTATCCCTCTTCCCTCAAGTCTCAACATATAATAATATATTTTGGGTCTTGAACAGGAATTTGTAGAAAGAATTAATACTCAAGCTGGTATGTTGAAGACTGAAGAAAAGTATAAAAAATAATTGACGAAAATATATGCGGCAACACTCGGAGAACATACTGGCGGCGAGAAACACTCTCTCCCTCTCTCTCTCTTAAACCTTCAAATGCGGCAACACTCTCTAAAACCTTCAAAGAAAACAGAGATATTGCTGAATGTTAGGAGAAAAGAGAAAACAAAGAGAAGTCAGAGAGAGAGAAAATAGGGAGAAAGCGAAGACTTTTTTACCGGCGGCAGCTGCTCCTCCCTCCGCCCAAGAAACCTCTCTCCGGTCGTCGCTGGACTGGTAGATCCGGGTGTTCTCCTCTGAGGCGGCGAAAGAGTGAGGAAGAAGATCTGTCTTTGGTGCTTTAGGTTATCTTAGAATGGTAGATCCGGGTTGCACCAGATCAACACCACTAGACGACACATCAGCACCCACATCGGATCCACTTCAGCTCATCGTTTCATGAAACGTCCAACCTTTGGGGGAAGCGAGAAATGCAAACCAATGCAAATAAATGGATAAACGTTTATCAGCGTTTTTTTAATAAATGCATACATCAAACAGTATTTTTTGAGCCAAAAAACATTTATCTTCCATGCTGATATGACGCTGATGTGGCACCATTTTTGCAATAAATGTAAACGGTTCCAAACATGCCCTAATTCTTCAACAGCCTCAACTGTTTTTCAGCTTTTTGCATGTGGTATACTCTTGGCTTAATGGCTATACTCTAATTTTCCAACACCTGTCTTTTCCGCATTTTTCTCTCTTGTCTTCCCCAAAACTCATTATTTTATGAAATATATAAATTTTTAATTTTTTAATAATTTTTATCATATATTATGTTTGTAATACTAAATTTGATAGATAATAAATAAGATAATATTAGTTAAAAATGTTTGACTTATTAGCATATAAATAATTTAGTATTTTTTTATTATTATATTATCAAATTTTAAATTTTAAGTGATTATTTAAATAAAGGAAAATTCCACTTTAGTACCCTGAACTTTTGGGGTAGTGTCAAGTTAGTACCCAAACTTCCAAACTTGTCACTGTAGTATTTAAACTTTCAAAAAGTGTCAAGTTGGTCCCTACCGTTAATTGACTGTCAGCTATCTATTGAAAATGACAAAACTACCCTTCAAAAGAAGACACTATTCATTGTCTTTTACCTTGAGACTGAACTAGTTATTTTCAAAGAAAAAGAGAAAAAAACATGAAATATGATAGAGAGAAGCAATAACTGAAAGTAAAAAAATAACCAGACAAGAATGTGTTTCAGATCAAAAGGTCAAAGACAATGACTTAATTAGTCTAGAATCTCAAACACCTCAACCAGTTCAGTCTCAAGGTAGAAGACAATAAACAATATCTTCTTTTGAAGGGTAGTTTTAACATTTTTAATAGATAATTGACAGCCAATTAATGACAGGGACCAACTTGACACTTTGAAAGTTTAAGTACTACAGTGACACGCTTGAAAGTTTAGGTACTAACTTGACACTACCCCCAAAGTTCAGGGTACTAAAGTGGAATTTTTCCCTTTAAATAAACAACTATGGTTTTTAGTATTATTGGGTCTATAATTTTGTCCCACTTAACATGGTGTTTGGAAGTGTGGGCGCTTTTTGGGACCAATTTTCAAGAAAAAACGCCCATGCTTCTAAGACCCGTTTTTTCACAAAAAAAAAACACTTCCGCCACATAGGCAGTGAGCAATACTATGTTGCTTGGTAAGGTGATTTTCATCACCGTTTTTCATGTATGTGCTGACAGGTAAGCACCACATAGGATACACATCAGTCAATCATTGGGGGAAACGATTCACCAGGTGGGGTCTCGATTTTTGAGGCATGCCCGATTTTTTAATAATCAGATGAACCAAACAATGAGATACATGGGTGTTTGTTGAAACGCCTATGTTGATCCGACATGACACCATTTTTTTGAAAAACGGCCATAGTTCCAAATATCCCCCAAGTAATCTGTTTGAGACTAGTTCTACCTAGACCCAACCATTGACAACCCTAAACCAGACTAAGGCTTCCCCACTATAGTTATTTATTATTCCTAAATAATATAATTATAACTCTTTTATTTAACAAAAAAAAATCTAATTTATTATTGCTTCTTCGAATGGTAATTTTCTATCTTGCCCCTGCGAAGTAGGGATTCCCCGCTAGTGTATTTATCTACTAAAGTGGAATGGTTTATGATTGATGTCTCTCTCTCGGCAAAATGGTATCCCATTGTTACGAGTTCGCATTTTGTGCACCGGTGGGTACACTGGACGCGTGAACCCACCAATCAGAAACACCCACGTCAGCGTCATTAACTTAACAGTGCTTTACCCGTTAGTTCAAAGAGTTTGGTTGAACGGGATACAAAACAAAAACAAAAAAAAGCTTAAAATGCAACTTACATCATTTTCAATCTCCTTCAAATTTTCGAATCTCCCTCCCATACTCTCCTCTGCCAAGTCTAGTCCAGAAGCATCCACTAGCGACCGACGATCTCACTAAACGTGGAAGCCATCGCCGGCGGCGCAAAATCAACTTAGTGCGTTCTTCTTCTTCTTCTTCTTCTTCTTCTTCTTCTGTTCGTATCCTCATATTTTTGTTGTTCTAATCAACAGATCCTCATCTTTTTGTTGTTCTTATCAATAGATCCACACCATCATTGATCAAACTGGACCTAGATACTTGCAATTTATAAGGGCTTTCTGTACCGGATTTTCCAAGGTCACACTGAACCAGGAGCTGGAAAGTGAAAATTCCCTTGGGCCGATCATTTGATCAATCAAGACTCTAGTGGAGCCCAAGCTCATTAACTCGGGTCATGTAATTAATTTGCTCCAATTATAGAACTCAGCTAGAAAAGCCATACGTACTCTGAAGTGGGTGGTTGAAGGTTGAAGAGTCCACAGTCCATACTCTGTTAATTTCCATTATTGTTTAAATTCATTAAAACTTGAACCATAGTCTACAAACTACAAGTGAAAGTTCATTACAGAAAGCCCTTTTATTAAACATGTAGCACCAATAAGTCAGCCTGCCAGGATCAACACACAAAAAACAACACAAACTTGGGTCCCTGAGGATCAATTGCGCTCCTCCACCCTGTTCCTTGTCGGTGATAGATGACAAATATGCGCTAGTGGAGTTGCGAGCCGAACAATTGGCACGGATCTCTCCTTGGATCCCTGTCAACACACTCAATTGACCCATTTTAAGCACGGCGTACACAAACTTCTCGAAGAACGGGGTCTGGTTTAGTGCAAAGCTAGTAACGATGGGTCGAGTCCTTGAGTCGGTGTACAAATCCTGATCGTAGGTGAACAACCCTTACCAGTTCATGAGATCTATGTAGTACTTGTCAAACACATTCGGAATTTGAATGTCCAAATCGGTCGTGGCTGTGGGACAAGTGAGCTTGAATTGATTGGCGAAGAACTTGCCCACGGTGGAGTCTTGGCTGGGATACAAGCGACCGGTGAACGATGTGCAGTGGCCAATACCAAGGGTGTGTGGCCGTCGGAGAGCACGACAACGTCAGTGGCGTTGAGGTTCGTGGTGGCCAATGAAGTTACAATGACGCTGGTATTGCTACGGGTAGCTAGAAGGTTAGCCATTGTTTCGTCCCTTGTAGCTAAGATGAGTCCATTGCACTTCTACTCTTCGATCTGTCAAGAAGAGAAGAGTATAAATAACATTAGAAGAAAGAAAAAGAAGAAGGGGTTCGGGAGTTCCCTTCGTTCAGGTGAAAATCGGGAGGGAGCTTGAAATGAGTATTGAAAATAGGATTTTTACCTTTTTCTGTCCGGTTGAACCGGATACCATCAGTTGACGGCCAAAATGACGTTAATGTTTTCGAGCTCGCGCTCTGTCAATGTGGCAGATTCTTATTGGAGGGTTCGCGCGTCCAGTAAACCCACGGGTGCACAGAACGCAGAGTCCATAGTAATTGCTTTATATTTTTGTTCTTAAACTTGTTTTATTTACTATGTACCAATAAATCTCGATATTGTGGTTAGTCTTTTGTGCTTTTTATTTTTAATTACTTTGCGAAATACAAAATTATGACCTTCGACACTTTGCATCTATATCTAAAATATACATATAAAGCGAAACAGTCCACTTGTCACCTTCTTCCCCTTCAAAATTTCCTTAAAAATTCCCATTCTAAATTTTTGGATTTTTATTTTTTTTTTTAAATCCACATTCAACCACTCACATTTCACTCACTCACTCTCAAGGGAAACTTGCCTAAAACCCAAATGTGTGGAGGTGGAGGAAAAAGAAAATTATGTATATTTTTCTCTTTCAACTCTAAAGCTCTCTCACGCAATGTTTTAAAAATCGATTTGGAACTGAAACCATTTTGGCCACTGATTTCCAGGTCAATAATTTGACCATCCAGTTTGAATAGATAGTCTGTTCCAACTTAAAAAATAAAAAATAATTAAAATAAAAATGACAAAAAACTGTTAGACAGATCAAACAAGTTGATGGTTTGATCGCCTGGATCAACAGGTTGCTGATCAAATCAACAGTTTTTTAACAAATACTAGATTAAAAGTAAAACGGAACCGATTACTTGGACGGTTCCCAATCAACCAATCTGACTGTCCGATCTGGTCCACTTTTCAAAACCATGATCTCATGTCTTCCACATTAGTTCAATTGAACTACCACGTTAGCCTAAGATTTCAACACCTTCTTTTTCAAATTTTTTTCCTGTTAGTTAACAATAATATTTAATGTTCTGGGTTGCAACGAAACTAAGAAACCATCCATGTATGATTTAGTCTAAGAAATAAATCTTGGATTAGAAGAACATTCAGCATTCCTACTAATATATGCTAGACTGAAGTTTCTTTCTTTTTCATTTTTCTTCATTGTAGTAGTAGTTCATTCAGAATGAGGGGATGAAACTACCTCCTTACATTGCATCTTCTTTTGAACGATAAGTGAATGGTGTGTGCATTCCATTTTTTTCTTCTAACATATTTGATAAAGGGTGATTTGGCCCTCCAATGACATCACATACATATGACACGACAAGACCACAACATGACACCTCAACATCACATGAACAGTTGCGAATCTCATTAAGTCAAGGAGGTGCACCCCAGAATTAGTCTGAGCACCTCGTATATAGTTCGGGCACCTTGGGAGAGCGGCTACCAACACCTCGTTTAGGGCCAACCTGTGGTACCTCGTCAGTACCAGTCTAAGGGACCTTGGCGTGAGGAGCAATCTCTCCCAAAGGACTTATCGATCTGACTGAGGTTCAAGTGGCGACCTACAAGACGTGCTCGCTAACCTCCCCTGTGTGCGTCTTATCACTCTCGGGTCCTCTGGAAGTCAATTCCCACACTAATTGTTCTTGAGGCAATCAAATAAGGCATGGAAGCCTAGGCCGCGTGTGAAACAACCTCCGAGGACTTTGGACCGGTAAGTTATGTCCTCTTAAGAATTTCAGACGTGGTGCATGAAACTCATGCCAACCGACGCCTATATAAAGTCGCCCCCATTTTCTAAGAAGGGTACACACGATTTAGTTCTCAAGCACACTAGTTCTATCGTTGACTTAAGCATCAGAGTGCCCACCTCAGGTAAAGCAACCCAAACACTCTGATCTCTCTCTTCTTATAGCTCAACCAGGCAACCTACTCAGTCCGGCATCTGAATTGTTTACCAGTAAGGAGCACCAAATCATGCATCATCAATATTGTCGTTTCCATAGCAAAATTGAAAATGGTTCAGGAGACATGTATTTGTTTTCCATGACGATTTTGGACCAACACACTCAGTTTTATTTATTTTTTTGGGGTTCTTATACATGCAAATATCTTTCTTATCTTAGGAGTTAGGTATTCTACCACATTTCTAGCTTTGCTCTACCAGCCATCCGAATATGTTTTTCTCAATTTTTTATTTTTTGCAAGAACACCCGCTTCCAACAACATTTCTAGAATAGTATAGGTAGTTAGACTTAGATGAAGTCATTCTGCATATTTTTACATCTTAGCCAGAACAAAAGGGATCTCTCCTTTAATAGAGGTGTAAAGTGGGCCGTGCTAGGCTAGCACGGCATGGCCCGCGGGCTATGCCACCCTCCCCAGTGATAAGTTTGGGGGTTGGCCCAACATGATCCACGGCCCAAGCTCGTGCGGGCCCTTGCTGTGCTGGGCTACAAGTCGGGTTGTGGGCTTGGGCTGTTTTGGGCTGGGCCACAGGGCGGCCTTGGGCGTGGGCTGAACCGGGCTAGACTGGTTTTTTGCCTTTTTTGTTTTTTTTTGAAAATTTTGATTTCTTTTCCAAGTAAAAGTGTAAAACTAAAATATTTAACTTTCCTTTACGATTTGGAAACTATTTGAAAAATTAAGAAATGAGAACTCTAACACATAAATGAAAAATATACTTAACCAAATAAGAATGATGGAATAACAAATTGGAAGAAAAATAGGAATTTTATTTTATTTAAATTTGAATGGTACAAATTACAAAGCATACAATGGTTGGATACTTGGATGAATGAAATATGAAAATGGAATAAATTAACAAAATATAAAAAATACAATATAGTTACAAATTGAAAATATAAAATTACATTGTTAAAAAATATCAAATAAATTAAATAAAATTAAAACAAGATTTACAATAATTTGAAAAAAAATTAAAAAGTTCTATACAACTAGTCAACTACTGTTCATGACTTTCATCATCTGCTTCAGGTGAAATATCGGGTGTAGTGTCATGCCCTCCTTTGTCTTGTAATCTATCTTCAACATCCAACCAATCTTTAAAGTAGATGCACATCTCTATACTTTCATCGTTCATGCAGCTTCTCTTGTAGTCCAATACCCTAGCACCTGCACTAAAACAAGACTTTGATGGAACTATAGACACCAAAGGGATTAGTAGATCACGTGCCATGGCGGCAAGAATTGGATAATTTTTTGAATGTCCACTCCACCAAGCTAAAATATCAAAATTATTTAATCCCTCACCTAAAGTAGAAAAAATTGCTTGTAAATAAAAATTAAGTTCAGTAAATGAACTTGTTGTTAAGGTAAAAGATTTTTGCCTTCTACTTATTAAATAAAAAAGTTTTTCTCTACTACTACTGGGCTTAAGTTCAGAAGTAGAAGATGTTGTACAAATTATAAAATTTTTTCCTATTTCTTCAGATTCATATAAACTATACATTTTAAATAATAAATTATTAATTTCTTCTTTTTTATTTCCAATTTTAATATTCATATTTTCACAATATGTTTCAGGTAAAATATCTAAACCATCTTTCCTAATCATAGGATCTAATATTGTAGCTAAGCAATAAAGAGGAGAAATGTTCTCCCAATAATTTTTAAATTTACTTTCCATTATTTCAACAATACTTTTAAATTGTAGATTATTTCTATATTTTGCAAAACAATCACTAATCATCATTAATTGATAAAGTAAATTACAAGTAGTTGGATAATAAATACTCGATAATTCATTAGTTGCATCATAAAAATGTTTTAAAAATTTCTTCTACAAACATCCATTTCCTAGTCTTCCTCAAATATAATATCATTAGGCATTTTTGCATTATAAAAATCAGTAAGAATTTGTTTATGAGAAAAACAACTTTTAACATAGCATAGATAGAATTCCATGTATGTTTAACATCTAATATAAAATGTTTATATATTAAACCATAATTTTGACATAAATATTTAAATTCATGTTTTCTTGCTCCAGGACCTTTAATAAATATAATACAATTTCTAATTTTAGAAATATGAGTAAAAATAATATTTAAAGCATCCTGAATACATAAATTTAAGATGTGACATGCATATCTGATATGAAATATTTTACCATTTAAACATGGTTTTAATTAAGATTTTAAAATATTTATTGCAGAATCATTATTACTAGCATTATCAAAACTAATAGAAAATAATTTATTCTCAATTCCATAAGCATGTAAAGCATTTAAAATGCTTGCAGCAATAGCTAGACCAATATGTGGCCATTCAAGTCTAGTAAAACTTAAAATTCTTTTATTTAAAAGCCAATTTTCATCAATAATATAATCAGTGACACAAATATAACTTATGTTAAATTTAGAAGTCCAAACATTTGAAGTAATTGCAACTTTAGAATTAAGATTTGATTTTATATGAATAAAAATTTTTTAAAGCATTTGATCTAATAGTAACAAAAATGGTTGTTCTGCATGTACAATGTATTTTGTTAATTCTTGTCTCATTTTTTGTTGAGAATATTTAAATGTACGAAAACCCCCTGTCCCAATTTGTGTTTGTGTTGTTTCTCTCCATTCTTCTTCTCCTTCTTTCTCATGTGTGAGCAAATGCCTGCTCAAAAGGCCAATACCACACTTGCTACAATAGCTAAAGTTTTTCCTACATTTTTGGAAAATTGCTCATTTTCCCTTCCCTTCAACATCATCTACTTTAAGTATTCTCTAAACTGGGCTACTCAACTTAGAGGCCCTCTTTTTCTTTCCCTTAGTATCAGTACCAATGGTGAAAGTTCCATCAATATCAATAGCATCCATGTTAGTGCTAACACTGTCATGATGCGATTGAATATCGTTGACAGTGAACATGTTGGGGAATTGGTTTCAGGAGGAACTGGTTTTTTTTTAATTCTAAAAAAATAAAAATTAATTTAATTGGACTTACCTGGATTGTTGGCTCAGAATCCCTACATGATTTCAATGGTTAAAGCCTTTCAACTCCAAAAGTCCAAGCCTTCCAAATTACTAACTTGAGATACTTGAGTTGGTTGAGCCAACCTTCTTCTTGTTGAAACTTCAATAAAGTTGAGAATTGGAGAATCAAATAATCAGCTAATCAGAGTTCACTCAAATTACAGAGAATGTATGAGAGAGAGAGAGAGAGAAAGAAGAGATTAAGAGAATTGTTGAATTGGTGTGATGAGAATGGTGGAGAATAGGATTGTTTATAGGAATTGATAATAATTCAATTGCCCAAAATACCCTAAAACTAGTTGTTGGGAGGGGTATTTTGGTTATTATAAAGTTATTTATAACTTTACCCAAAATGCCCCACTAAACTAGTTGTTAAATAGTTGGTGGGGGGCATTTGTGTCATTTTTCTCCCCCATAACCAAAATACATAAATACCCCCATATAGTTGTCTATAGCTATTTTGGGGTATTTATGTAAAAAAAACCCCAAAAAGCTAAAACTAGCCGTTTGGGGGGTCCCCAATGGCTAGTTCTCGGATGGGTCAAGCACAACCCACTATGGGCCCACGAGTCGTGCCAGTCCATGGACTTCGAACCCCAGGCCCAGCATGGCACGGACCATCGTGCCGGGCCTGTCACAGCCCGACCCGATTTACACCTCTACCCTTAATGGAATCCGAATTCAGTTACATTATGTAGTGGAATATAAACAACATACTAATATTTTAGTAATAAAGTAATTGGACTCACGATCTAAGTGGTCAATCATGAAAGTGATTTTGGACTCACATAGATTCATGCAACCATATTATTTATTTATTTATTTTTGTTTTTTTTTATAACAAGCAAGCTATATAGTTGTAGTGTCCACTTAGATTGTGCATCGAAGTATCCACTTATATTGCACTTGGTATATTACCTATAGGTAAGTTTTGATTAATGGTACTTAATAAGGGTTCATTTGGTTTACAATCAGAATCAGAATTAGAATTGGATTCGAAATGGAAGTCAGCATGAATGGGATTTCATTCCCAAGGGAGGGGTAGGGAATGGTCATTCCCTTAAATTTAGGAATGGGAATGGGGTTTTGATTCCACCCAAACAAATAGTTGGAATCAGAATAGCCCATTATGTTAGACAATGTATGGCCTTAGCTCCAATCAGAATGATGTACATTATGACATTTAATGTAAATGAATAAAATACATATTTGAATCATGTTATTATGGTGTGTTTCTGTGTAATACCCTTAAACTAGACACATATGAGACTCATGTTAGTTTAGAATCTTTACAGCCATTGGATAGATTTGGGGAGATTTATCCTACCAAGGCTGACATTGATGTGCCGCCAAGTTGGTTGGGGTGGTTTGTCTCAGTTGCTAGGGTGAGACTTGAGGTACATGCAGTGTGGGTTTTCTTGAAACCCTGAACCAAACCAGAATTCCAATACTGCCCTGGACCTTGGAGATAGATGGGCAAAACTAGAATGTTACACCTAACCCCTAGACTCGATTATGATACTGCATTAGGTGTCGGATTGGGCTATCTTTGATATGCCAATCAGTGAGATCCTTAGAGGGGGTCAAAACCTGGGTATGTTGGGACAGTCCGAGAATTCATCTGAGTGGGTGATCATAGTGAAAGGATCAGCCCCTTGTCGGACAAAGTGAATGATCGAGGATGTACTCTCTCTGATGGAAACCTAAACTATTGGCAGTCGATTTCAACCGTTGAAATTTGTTTTGAAATATATATATATATATATATATATATATTATGGTTTTGAAATGTTTGCAAAAGGTTTTAATTCCTGGGATCCATGTGAGTAGAGAGTGCAGCACTGTACCTTGCAGTCGAGGGAGAAGCCCTCTCTTGTTGGGCAGTGTTTGATAACTATGGGCTGAGAGGTTAAGTGTAAGACCATTAAGGGTAATACCTATTGAGCTAATCTTGCATTTGCCCACAGTCCTTGGGTTTTTATAAGGTGGCTTGACCCAGGGACCATTTAGTGTAAATGTTGGGCCCATGGTGATGGACTCAGGGGTTCACTATCTCCTACAGTGAATTCGCCAGGTCTTGTAACAGAGGCTGGGCTGAACCCATATGGCTAATGTGTAGATCAATGTTTGGGTTCCACGCCACACAAGGATATCCAAATGAGCAGCAGATAGGAAGGTAAGTGAGCAAATGGACTTAATGGGCCTAAATCCCAAATTGAACTAGCTTAATGTGATTAATTAAAACATGGCGATTTTAGGATTTAGATCAGCAGATAGGATAAGGGGTTTTCCCTATCCACTCAAAGAGTCCAGATCCAAATAAAGATTTGGATCATGAAACTTCTAATTAGATTAGGAGGGCTGATCTTTATCTGCAGATAAGATAAGGGATTATCCTTTTCTCTTAAAGAGATTCCAGATCCAAATACAAGATTTTAATTAGGAAACTCCTAATGGGATTAGGAGAACCTCTCTTTAAAGGCTATAAATAGAGCAGCAAGGGGCGAACCAAAAACACACAGAAAAGAAGAGAGATCTTCTGGTTTGTAGATCCCAAGAAAGAAATCTTGTAGTTCGACTACTTCATATTTCTACCCTCTCCTGCTCTTGTCACCTCTGCTAGTTTGATCTTCACCTGTTGGAGCATCAAGAAGATTTCTTGATATTATCTTTTGGGAGAAAAGATAATCAGAAGTCGTGCTCACCTGCCCTTCATCGAGTTCTTTCTGAAGAATTCAGTTCTTGTTGAAGAACCATCCTGCTGATTCTGCTCCAATCTACGCTGTGTCATCTTCAATGGGAGCAGTCTTTGGTATTCTCCTTGGGCGTGAATACCTTCATTGGGGGTTACTACTACTCCGTATCAGGTTTGAGTTCAAGATTGATCCTTGAAAATGCAGTTTTCTAAAATAGGGATTGTGATTCCCACATGAGAGAGAAATTTTTGAAATTTTGCCCAACCTACCTACAGGGATCGGCCATCCATATGATGGATCTCTCATCCCCTTCACATTTCGATTCCAATTCCAGATCCCTAATCCCATGAACCAAACGGGGCCTAAATTCGTTAATTACTCACATTGAGCCATTAAAATTAACGTACTATATATATTAACTAGTGGGGATTTGTGCGATTAGGGGTGAGCATAATTCGGTCAAAACCAAAAAATCGAGCTGCAATTTTGGTTTTGGTTTAATCAGTTCGGTCTAATCGGTTATTTGGTCGGTTTCGATTTCGTTGTTCGATTTTTTTGTATTTCGGGTTTTGGTTTTGGTTATCATACTTTATAAATCGGTTAACTAAAAAAACTGATTACAATTATAATTATATATTTTTAATATTATTTATTTTATAATTTATAAAGAATCAAAGAGTGAAAAACAAGTAAAATGACGCCTACTAGTTTCCGAAATAAGAAAAATGTAAAAGAGTGAAAGAAAACATTAAAATAGCAGTTGAACCCACTATCCAGTAGGTCAAAAAGCAGAGACTAACGTAAAAGAGTGAAAGAAAACATTAAAATAGCAGCTGAATGTCTGAACCCACTACCCAATAGGTCAAAAAGCAAAGACTCTCACTTGCATTTTCCTACCTCTCTGTTTTGAATTCTACTCTACTTCGCCGGATCAGCACTGCCATTGCAGTGTGGCAGATTACTGTTGCTAGTTGCTTAGTGGCTGCCCTACCTCACAAGCCCAGCCATCTTAAATTATTTTGCTACAAAAGAGATTGCCTCTATCTCAACTTTTCTCTTACAGTACCATCAGAAAGGGCTTAAGTCAATGTGTCTTCACAATCAAACATCAGTTGGACAGGTAACCCCTTCTTCTTCTTCTTCTTCTTCTTCTTCTTCTTCTTCTTCTTCTTCTTCTTCTTCTTCTTCTTCCTCTTTTTCTCTGTTTTTGATAGAACACGGACTAATAGAAGACTTGCCATCATTGTCGAACGCCGCGGCTACCGCTGCATCTTCCTCCGTTCATCTCCAATTTCTTCTTCTTCTTCTTCTTTTCTGTTTTGGATAAAACACATATTGACAAAAGGCTTGACTTAATGAGTAACCACATAAATGGTATACATTTTTCGGTTTTGGTTCGGTTTATCATATTGTTAAGTTGGTTTTTAAAATTTTGGTTTTTTCGGTTCGGTTTTGAACCAAAAAAATTGAATGCTCACCCCTACGTGCAATGCACGGGATTTATTAAGTGAAAGTTAAATAATAGAAAGGGTTATTTATTAAAATGCCCCTTATAGTTTCACGGATTTACAAAAATCTACCATATAGTTAAAATTTTACTAAAACACGACTTATAATTTGCAATGGATTATAATGTTTAGATTATATGATATATAATATATAAGAGAAAAACAATGTAGATATTATACCAAAATAATATGGTTTAATAATACATTACCAATAAATATAAAAATGTACTTTAAATTCTCTACAATTTATAGTAGTGTTGAACCATCTTGACTACCTCTTCATTGTCATTGAACCTGTGAAGTAAAAATCTCGTATACATTAACTTTTACTCATTGAGAGAAATACTTATTAGTTTATTTAAAGTAATAATTATCAATCATTATGTACCATAAAGTGAATCTCATTGGAATCAACCTGCCATCAATGATACATTTCATCACAAATAAAATATGTTTAAATAAATAAATATTAAACACTATACAAAAAAAGCATATTAAGTAAACGTAATATTGATCTAATGAAAGAATTTCCTTTTTTTTTTGAATTTGGATATACTAGGGAAATATCACCCATATAAATGATTGCTCCAATGACATCTATATTAGATACAAATGTTAGAAAAAGACATATGTTTTAATATATTTAAGAAATGAATAAATTAAAACATACCTATAAAAACCATTTTGCTTGCTTATTCTGGAATACGATCAAACGTGACAAAATTGTACTTGTATAGGGGGATTTCTTTGCAATTGTCAACACTACATATAATTTTTGTATTTTTAGTGAATTGCAATTTTATATTTCTATGTGTCAATGTATAAATGGAACCAACACAATTAATCAACCCTGAAATGCAATATACTACACCCTCATTTAACTCCTTCCAAAATGATTCAATTTCTGCACCATACATTTTGACTTAATATCATCCCTCTGCAAAAATAAAAGATGGTAAATTTATTGAATGAATATTAATTATAGTTATGTAAACATAAAATGATACACATATACCTGAGAGTCAACAAATATCAACTTGCACATGTTTTAAATATTATCATCTTTTTCGAAAGTGTGGATATCAAATATTTTTATAAGACGGCCTTCGAAGTCCCAATACTTTTAATAAAATTCATCTTAGAAATTAAGTCTGGATAAAATGCCATTCTATTAACATAATCAAATAATTAACAATTTTTTTTATTGCAATGACAAAATGTGAGTAATCCAATGGTATATACATAGTAGAAATAAATATAACAATTGAAAGTAAAGAAGTTAACAAATAATATTGAAATAATGAAATTAGAAAATAATTTTTTCATTAAAAAGTCTAAAAGCTCATATATAATCAAAATTTGTTCCAAAAAATTAATGAAACATTTAAAAAATTAAAACAATAAAAATATCATCGGCAGTCCCCTGTTGCATAAAGGTCTATGCTAGAAACCTGAGTAATTATAATTTTATAATATTAGTTATTGATTTTAAACATTTAAAATGAATAATATTCATTCCAATAATTAAACATTTAAAATGAGTAATTATAATGATGAAAGACTTCTTCATTACGTAGATTTAATTTGCACTCAACTTCCTCTACCGTAGAAAGCATCATGAGTTCATCTTCACGGTCATATAAAACATCCAATAACTCTACAAAATTTTTAGGAATTTGATTTTCAATGAATCTGAAGCCTACTTCTGATAATGGCGGCGGTAGTGTGGACAAATATGCATGATAGAAAATCTCCCTTGTAATTGAAAAACCATTATTTTCTAATTGATAATAAAGGTTTATTTTAGTATTATAATGATCCCAAAGGGATGTTCCTTTTGCTTTTGGCCTTTTTTTAAACTCAATCCACATTCTGTTAATATCACGTTCTTCTTCCATCAAAAGATTTATTAATTGTAAAGGATCATCCGGATTGTTATGAGAGAATATATTTGTAATTGCTCTTTCCCACTCTGATCCAAGAGTATTGACAATAACATCAATTACGGCTTGAGAGGGTATGTAGAAACCATATTCCCTTAACTATGATGCAAGCTGTATTTTTTGTAAACAATGAAATTTAACTGGTTTGCCTTTGACGAACATTTCTTCATTAATTTTTTTTTAGCTTTCTAATCATTAATCGGTGACTTATGTGATAGTAAACTTTAGGCAATGGAGGCCTCATTCTAATTAAATAAAAAAAAGAATAAATTATTAAACAAAAAGAGAATTAATAATTTGAATGTACAAATTATATAACTTTATAGGACTATAAACTTTGGTACCAAGGATAATTAAAATACTTGATTTTTCAAAATATCTTGAAAGACCTCCTTATAAACAACATTTTGTGTAAAATCTTCTGATTCATCTTCTTTATTTTGTATTAATATTTTCAATCCAGATGGAGAGGTTACACAGGATATAGCAACATATATTTGTCCATGAGAGAATACAGGTCTTGGTAAATAAACACATACATGTTGCACTATTTGTCCTTGACTCTTATTAATGCTCATAGCAAAAGGTAACCGCAAAGGAAATTGCCTTCTTTTTATCACAAATGGCCATTCTTTATCAGTGGGTGAGAGAACAATTCTTGGAATAAATACAATATTCCTTGCATTTGTCCCAATAATAACTTTGGCTTCAATGATTCTATTTCCCATCTTTTCAATTACTAAGCGAGTTTCATTGCATAAGCCAATTGATTGATTTAAGTTTTGTAGTAACAACACTGGACCCCAATTTTTAATTCCAAGCGATGGTTTGGAAGGCCAAGAAAATTAAGAGAATGTAACAATTCTGGATGATTCATGTCAATTTTATTATCAACACTTGTAAGAACCAAAGTATTAGCACTCAGATATGCTCGCATATTTCTTGGCAACATAGATAGCATGATTGAGTTAATCTCATCAACATCAACATTTCTTGGAGCCAAAATATCACGTTTTTACAAGTATGATCAATCTAAATATCTATCCTTAAAATGTGGATATATTGTATCAATAAGAAGCTTAATTCCTCCATTTTTGTTGTCAATAAGAAATTTCTGAGGAATTTGAATCCAATCTGGCTCTTTTCCTTCTATAAAAGTGATACTTGGCATTTTTCCATCCCCTATTTTTAAAACCCACTTTGCAAATTCTTGCAATTGACAACACTCTTCATTTGTGATGTTTGGGGGGATAAAATTCGCATATTCATCTTTAGTGAAAGAATATGACAATGATCCCATAAATATGACTTGTGAATTGATGATGCAACTATTTGTTCTCTACCACATTTTCTAACAACTGGCAATATTTGATGAAAATCGCCACAAAAAATAACCAATTTTCCTCCGAAAATAGTATCATTTGCAGTTATTGATGTTGCTTTCAATATATATCTTAAGGTTCTATCAATAGCTTCAAAGGCATTTCTATTTGTCATAGGATCTTCACCCCAAATAATTAATTCTGCCTTTTGAAATAAATTAGCCAAGTTTGTCTGTTAGTTAACTAAACAACTTGATGATTCATGCAAATCTAAAGGGATTTTAAACCTTGAATGAGCTTTTCTCCCACCAAGTAATAGAAGGGCAACAATCCCTAAAGAAGCAATTGAGAGAACAATTTTGTTCTCAGCCTAAATTTTGTAATTATTGTCTTCCAAAGATATGTTTTCCCTGTTCCACCACTACCATAGACAAAAAATAGTCCACCCTTCTTATTATGATATGCTTCCATAATTTTGTCAAATATTGACTTTTGTTGTTCATTCAAATCTGCATGTCATGTGACAAAAGTTTTGGCTTCCATGCCACTATTATAGTTTAGTTCTTCACGAAGCAATCTATTTTGTAACAATTGAGAATATTGTTGTGATGGCATTGGCAAGGGAGGAAATTCTTTCAATGAATTTCCATTTTGATTTAAAATAGTTTCGATCTGATAGAGTGCCATATCTTTTAAAGATTCCGAATCAATCTCCAAATTTTGACCTCCAGTATTTCTTCTCATGATTGCTTGAAGATCATCAGCAAGATCTTTCCAATGTTTCTCCCAAAGCTCTAAAGGTCTTGTAACATCGTTAAACATTAGTATCTCACAAAACATATTTCTCAGTTGTAACCCCGATGCCCATAATGATGCTTTAGACAATGCTTCATGCCATTCATTTCATCATCAAGTAACCCAAGAGCTAAACATGCCTTTTTGAATGTTGGATACATAGTTCCATTAACCGTTCTCAAATCCCCAAAGCACATTGCTCCTTTTATTTTAGGAAGAACTAAACGCAAATAATACCTCTCACCTGAAGTTGGATGTGCATAATATAACCTCCCTATTGTCAGTCCTTGCTTTTTTCTCATCCATTCATTTCTATTTTTATTCCACACCTATCTTGATGGAAGTTCTACATATGTTAAAGTTCTTGCATTTTCATACATTGTATTTGCTTCGAACCATTTTATTAACATACTATTTCTAAATCCTATGCGAGAAATAACTAAGTTGAGGCTATCAGTATCTGAAAAGATCAATAATTGGTGATTTGGCAAATGATATTGCAAGCATTCAACTGTAAGAGAATGATCTTGGATTTCAAACTTAAATATTCTTTAACATGACTCAATTGATGAAATGTAGTGACAATCACAATATTGCTTGACTTCATTAACAACCCTACGTTATAGTCTTTTGCCTGTTGTAACAAGTGCACTCTTATCCTTAATTACAATAGTTGCACGATCAGTGCCCTTATGGATGTTCTGTATAAGTACTTAATCGCCTTTGTTTGTGCGCACCATTCAACATTGATATGTGCATCATATCGTATTAATAGGTTAGGATTTTATGGAATGACCCATGATTATCAACCTCAACTCTATTTATCGTAATCTTTCTCTCATCATCTCTACGCTGATAAACAACAAATCCATTATTACTTATTGTTGTTTCGTTACAAAATGGCTTTGGGTAACCTTTTGAACACTTTTCATCAATCATACATGGGCTATTTGGATTATGTTTCCCACACGAATCATGTATCATACATTGAGTTACTATTTCATATAAGAGTGAATCTATCTCTTTATCAGGCAATTCTACACATATTATTTTATCAATATCATCTGTTGAAACATGTTTGTCTTCTTTTGCCAATGTAATAAGTATGTGAGAGTGGAGGATGCCTCATTTTTGAAATTCAACTACATGAATATCTATAATTTAGAAAAAAGAAAAATATATTATTATGAAAGTTATAATGTGACTAAACATTTTACATAGAAAATGCTAAAATTCAAAAATAGGTACTGCAATAACTTTCTTGAAAAGATAATCTTTCTTCAAATATGAAAGCAATTGGTTTAATTTGATGTGAAAGACTAACAATCAAATCAGGCCTATCTTCTGCTCGTTGCCATGGTATTCTATTCAATTCATCTTGGATCTTTGGTTATTTTGGATTACATGTGAATGTAATGAATATATCAGGTGGTCCTGCCAAATTTCCATTGCATCTTGATACTGTTGTATCATATACCGTGGCCCACCTGTAAATGACGATGACAATTCAAATCTTCGGCCAACAGCTGAAGCATCTTAATCACCTGCTGTAACAACATCTTCTAAACCTTTATATAGGTCAGAACGCAAAATATCTTGATTTGACATGACATAGTTCAACTGATTATGTTCAATTGCTGCATATGAATCAATCACATATTGTTGAAACAATTTTCCTCCTTCTAAAAGGGTTGTTCTTTCAATTTCCCTATATTATAACCTTGATGCAGCAAATGCTCTAATTGAAACTTTTGATGAAGATGTATTTGACCCACATGTTAATGATATATCAAGGTGCTACCCATCGATACCATGCGAAAATAACAAAGGATATTGAAGTGGCATATAAGATCAGTGGGTTTCATCAATTCTTTGCAAAATACCTTCATTTATTTGAACAATAATATCTCAATTCACACCTACCTCAACTCCATCACCAACTACCAATGTAGCGACTTCGTTTGCTGTTAGCCATATATATTGTCTTCCTTTCCTTGATTCTATGATCTGTATATGTAAATTAGGAACATGTTCTTGAAGAAGTAGATCTTTTGCCCTCCGAAAAGTCTTCACATTTGGATTTAATAAATCTAACATACTTTGCAACCCTTGAACAATTGATGGATCAACATGTGATGATGAATTAGTTATGTTGATAGCATGCATTCGGTTTTGAACTTCATGTTTCATATCATAGATATATAATTGAGAAAACTTAGGTCTCCTTCTGGGGGTTGGAAGCAAAGGTCCTATTTTGAGAAAGTTTTCTCCATTGATCCTAAAGTTATATGGGTCTTTTCCATCCAATACACTATGATCAATTCTTCCTCCCATTGATGTAA
This sequence comes from Nelumbo nucifera, assembly GCF_055504915.1. Lineage (NCBI taxonomy): Eukaryota > Viridiplantae > Streptophyta > Magnoliopsida > Proteales > Nelumbonaceae > Nelumbo > Nelumbo nucifera. Next base: position 105,920,096 of record NC_142649.1, on the reverse strand, counting down.
ATGACAATATTGAATTGTGACTTATTATATTTTCTCTAAATTTTTTGTCACCAAGAAGCAATTTCAAATATTGTAATGTGGTGGGAAGCAATGGTAGTTTCACTTTTCCATCTTGACAAAAAAGGGAAAATTTTGGGTTAACCTTTAGGAACCTACTAATTCTTTCCTCAATCCGCATAAGTGCAAAACAATGTTTACACTTAACAGATCTCTCTCCAAAACTCCATCTTTCATTGAATCATCTTACAACAACAACACTTGAATAACCCTCTATTAGTATCAATGACCTCCTCAAAAACTCTTTTGCATGTCTAGTTGTTCGAGTTTGCCTTCCTAATCTTATGTTTGAATCAGAATACCTCTTTATAGACAATCTATTGTAAAGAATGTTTGCTAACCTCATAGCTCAAGCAAGTTTCCATACAAAAGAAACATCTATGCTTTTTTTTAATAATCATCTTAAGCACAATAATCCTCTTATTTAATTCACATCTAATGTTTTCATTGCATGACATTGTTCTACCTTCCTGTAAAATATATAGGGATGTTTAAGTATCAATTCTTGAAATTGTACAATTGTTTTAAATGTATTTATTCGAATCTAATTGTCACATGTGATGAGGCATAGATAATTTTGGTTGAAAATATGGACAACTTGTTTCAATTATTAACACATGGAAGATAAATGTTATGTCAATAGAGAGAGAGAAATTAATTTTCTTAAAATAATTAATTTTTTAGAAATTTAATTATTAGAGTTAATTAAAAATTTAAAAAATTAATTTCCCAAATATTTAGTAATAATTTAAGTATTGCAAGAAAATATCACAAATAAGCATATTGGAACAATCAAATACCACAATTAAACAATTTTCTGAAAATAATTAAATAAATATATAATTTTTAGGAAACGGATTATTAGAGTTAATTAAATATTCAAGACTCGTGTGATGAAAATATCTGAAAATACTTATTAAAGTTTTGCAATAAAATATCAACATTAATTTTCTAAAAATAATTAAATAAATAATAAATTTCTGAAAATTAAGTATTGCAATAAAATATCACAATTAAACAATTTACTGAAATTTAATACAATATATTGTAATTATTTAATATTATTAAAATTAATTAAATACCGTAATTAATTTAATTAATAATAAAATATTGATATTAAATAAATATTGTAATTAATAAAAAGAACTACAATTAAATAACACCAATTCGATAAACAAATAATACTGTACTACTACTTATTAGATTAAAAGAATACCATAATTAAATAAAGATTGTATTTAAATAAATATTTCAATTAATAAATACAGTTAAATTTTATGGGTACTTAAATAAATACCATAATTAAATTAAATATATAGGTATTTAAAATAATGTTAACGAATATTGTTAATGAATTAAATAAATACCGTTAGTTGAAATAAATACTGTACTTAATGAAAAATACTATAATTAAATAACAGCAATTTAATACCATAATTAATAATAAAATATTGATATTAAATAAATACTGTAATTAATAAATATTGTTAAGATAAATACCATGATTAAATTAAATATTTAATTTAATTTAGAAAAAGAAAAATATATTATTATAAAAGTTATAATTTAACTAAAAATATTATTATGAAAATTATAAATACCGTTAAATTCTGGTATTTAAATAAATACCATAATTAAATTAAATATATACGGTAGTTAAAATAATGTTAGTGAATACTGATAATGAATTGAATAAATACCGTTAGTTGAAATAAATACTGTAATTAATGAAAATACTACAGCGTCGGGATTGAACCCATTTGATCCCAACTAAATTTGTTAATTACTCACATTGAGCCATTAAAGTTAACGTACTATATATATATATATATATATATTTGTGTGTTTAAGTTAAGTGACCAAAAAAGTTTAATTAGAAAGTTACTTAAATTACTAAATTAGTAAATTACTTAAATTATTAAATTAGAAAAATACTTAAATTTAGGGCTGTTCACAAACAAATTCAAACCGACCAACCCAGCCCGACCCAATCCGATTCGGCCGGTTTTTCTTCACCACTGGTCAGTTTGGGGTTGTAAAGACGGGTAAACCGATAATTCAATTCAATTTCGGTGAAAACCGAAACTGAATCGAACCGAACTAAGTTATCTGACTAGGTTGTCTCTATCCTACTTCTTTCTAGTTACTTGCTAACTTAGTTATTTTTAGCATTAATTTTTTAGTTACTTCTTTGATTCTTTCTAGATACTTAATAACTTAGTTTTCTATTCTTTATAATCTTTAGGATTGGCATTAATGGCAAGCATTGCAAGGCAAGCAAAATCCCTAGTCCGTACACCTTTACTCCTTTAGAAAGATTAGCTTCATGCATTTTTTGGAAAGATTAAAAGAAAGGTTCCCTACTCTCTACGGACCTTTATACCAAACAGGCAATGGCAAATAGGAGTCTTTTCTTTCCTAGATTAGAGATTCTCTACTATCTAAGGACCTGTGATTCTTATGTAGTTCTTCTTAGTGCTTGTTCTGAGTTTAAGGTGTCAGAAGAAGGGAAAAGGAAAGGTAGAGAGGTTCATGCGTTTGTATTGAACATGCCTCAATGATGTAAAGGTTGTCATTGAAAATGGGCTGGTGAACATGCATGCCAAATTGAGCTCATGAGTGTTAAAGATTTGGGGTCAGTTGAAACCCAAACCGACCTAAACTAACTCAAACTGATCAGGTCGGTTTTACTTAACAGAGGGTCAGTTTCGGTTTAATCTTTAGGTAACTCGACCAGGTCGGGTCAGTTGAAAAAACACTAATAAACCGACCCAACCCAACCTGTGAACAGCCATACTTAAATTACTGAATCAAAAATCAAGGAACTTCTTAAAATTATTCATTTAGTAAAGTTAGTTAACAATAAAATTAATAATTATTTAAACTACTAGAAATCAATATATAAGTAAAATTTATGGTAAATACTGCATTATAAATTAGTAAATTAGAACATTAATAAATTAGTAAAGTTACCATAAATTACTAAATTATAAAATTAATAAACTAATAATGTTATTTCATAATTTACTAATAAAGTTACTATTTTAAGTAAATACATAAAATTAATAAATTAGAGAAATTAGAAAATCAGTTATTCCAATTGGGACAAACCTCAATTAGAAACGTTATACGTTGATGTTCTTTCACTCTCACTTAATAAAGCCTGTGCATTACATGTGTCCCCACTAGCATATAATAAAAGAATATGTTCCATATCAAAATGGCAAACCCCCCCTTCTAAATTCCTATTTTTTTTAAACTTTTTTATCCCACATAATTATTTCAACAACCAATAAAATCAGTATGAAATAAAGAGAGAGAAGAGACTTTTGGGCTTCCAAAGTGTCCCATTAAAACGGAATAGTCTAATGTGGCATTTATCTTTTTTCTCTTTTTGATTTTTTTTTAATTGCATATCATCTTTAAGCTTTCATCTTTCATCATTAGTTCTCTTCTCTTTCTCGTTTTACTCGATTATCACTCTTCATTAATCATGATATTAACTCTCTCTCCTCTCATAACTCATACCACTAATTGTCTCTCCTCTCAATAACTCCATTAGGTTGCTTAAAATTCATTGACTATTTCTTATTTTATTCTGATTTCTTCCTTTTTTTTTCTTTGAAAAAATAGATAATAAATCAAACACACTTTGCTTAGGCATCATCATTTTAGCCTGGCCTAAGTCTAGCCCCACACCAGGCACACAAATTTCAAGGTTGAGATTGGACCTAATATTTCAAGCCTAAATTAGGCTTGTCCTGCAAACAAAAAAGTTTAAAATTTAATTAATAAAAAAGATCATAAATAGTTAAATCACACAAAAATAATTTTCGCTTGGACACAAAGACTTTTTTTGCTTCAATTTCACCTAACAAAACCTATGCATCACATGGTTCCACACTTCCCAACTAGAAATTTACACACACACACGGGCGTGCTTTTTTCTCCTTTTTTCAATATGTTGGTGCGTTGGTAAGGCGACGGAGGTTGGTCAAGTCTCCAAAGGTTAGGAGAGACGATGGGGTAGAGAGGAGAGAAGGGAGAGATCTCGTTGAGAAACCCTAGGGTTAGGTTAGGGCTATGTGGTATTGTCTCTTTGGGGAGAGTTGTTCCCCCTTTTATAGAGAGAAACTCAAGGGTATAAGGAGAATGATCTAAAATGTGACCTTTCTTGTTAGGAAAAAGGGTTTTTTTTCTTTATGTCAATTATTAAGGGAGCATCATTGGGGTTTCGCCAAAGTGAGATCCTTCGAGGATAAAGTTTCCTTTATTATAAGGATTCTCATGTGGCACATGTAGGTTACATCCCCTTACAGGTTCCCCTATGGATGCATGTCGAGGATAAGATCTTGATCCAGTTAATGTGTTCGATTGCTTCATTAGTTATCATCGAAATGCCGTGTCATAGCTCATTGTGACTAGAAGGGATGTTGATCTCCTGTAGGCAGGTGCTGTTAGCCTCGGGGTTTGTCCACCATTCGTCACAGTTATGGATTGTCGTTTTGTGTCCATCGCAAGGTGTTCATTGTGTATCGGGTTTGTCTTAGACTGGTGATGTAATTTTATGTCCATCACAAGCCTTAGGTGACTCTCATTGCTCACCATAGGTCCCAAGAGATGTTTTATGGTCATCGTAGGTTCTAGGAGGTGTTCTATGCTCATCGTAGGTCTTGGTTGGATGGCCCTTTGTGCTTGTCGTAGATCTAGAAGGCATTTCATGCCCATTGCACGTCTCGTGTGGCTTTGTGTGCTCATAGCAAGTGTATGAGCTTTTCGTCATTTTCGGTAGAGTGTTTTTGTACCATTGCGGGGGTGTCCTGATCGAGATTCCTCCATATGGTTTTCCTTTGGCGTCTTCATCATAATCCCAGTGATGATAAATTACATATACATACTTACAGAATGTTTGATTTTTTGCTTAACGTCGTATCCAAAAATAACCAATTATAAATGAGTCCCACAAATTGTTGGCATTCCAACAATTTAAATGCCAAGAATTATTATACTCCCATACATTTGGTGTGTGTGTGTGTGTGAGAGAGAGAGAATTCTAAGACCAAGGTAGAATTACGGTAACTGTGGATGGGGCGGGGGTGGTATTTGCCTACCCCTAGCCTCGACCCTGAACCCACCTCAATTAAAAGACATAAAAAATTTTAGGACTTTTAGATGAATTTATTAAAAAAATGGTTAAGTTTCAACCCTTTATGACAACTCATTAAAATAGCATAATATACTTTATAATCTATATAAATATATTAAGCTGAAATGTGTACGTAAGAAGGCATGAGGATGAGGGAAATGGAATCTAATACTATTTTTTGTCTTTATTTCATAGAAAGTACAAGAATGCCACTCTCTCATACCAACTCTCTCTCTCTCTCTCTCTTTTTCTTACAAATTACAAGAATGCCATCTCTCTCTCCTTATAAATTACAAGAATGCCACTCTCTCTCCAACTAAGGAAGACCTCAGCTCGACAACTCGGCTGCTAGGGAACCTGCAATCAAAGGAAGTTGAGTTTGAGCTGAGCCGAGCTTGAACTTTTGAGATCAAGTTCAAGTCTCTAATTCGAATCGAGCTCGAGCTAGACGACACCTCAACCACTAAGGGAGACCTCAACTCGGCACCTCGGTCACTGAAGGAAATCTCGGCTCAGCACCTTGACAACTAAGGAAGACCTTAGCTTGACACCTCGATTGCTTGAGAGACTTGCAATCAAAGGTAGCCAAGCTTAAACTTCTGAGCTTTTGACTCGAGCCAAACTCGAGCTCAAGCTCAAGTCTCTAATTTGAATCAAGCTCGAGCCTGATAGTTTATGAGCGAGCCCCTGCAACGCAGGACCCCCTTCACTAGTATATAATATATTAAAAAATTAAAGTAGAAGCCAAAAGTGGGGAGTAGGGCAAATTCAAAAATCTCCATGCTACGCAAGTACAATGATGGGGTTAGGATATATTCATTTATAGCCCAAGGTGTAAACGTCATGGCGCACCTATGCCCCGTGGACCGTTCTAGGTCGTGTCGCCCTCCCAGGGATAATTTGAGGGGTCGGCCCGGCACGGCCCACAACCCAAGCTCATGCGGGCTCGTGTTGTGTTGTGCTATGAGCCTAGAACGGGCAGGCTGTATGTTGTGCCATGGGCCTGGGTTGTGTCGGACTGGGCCTTGGGCATGGGCCGAACCGGGCTAGACTGGTTTTTTTTTTTACATTTTTTATTTTTTATTTGTTTGCTAAGTAAAACTAAAATAGTTAACTTTCCTTTGGGAACTACTTGAAAAAATAAGAAATCTAACAAAGAAATGAAAAAAAAAATACTTAACCAAATAAGAAGCCAAAGAGACAACGACTCAAAGTGAACAACAAATTGGAAGAAAAATAGGAATTTCATTTCATTTAAAATTGAATGATACAAAGCATACAATGGTTAGATGAATGAAATAAGAAAATTAGAAAATGGAATAAATTAATAAAATATAAAAAATATAATATAGTTACAAATTGAAAATAAAAAATGCCCCTCAAACTAGTTATATAGCTATTGGGGGGCATTTGTGTTATTTTTTCTCCCCCTAAAACCAAAATACATAAATACCCCCACCCCCATATATAGCTATTTATAGCAATTGGGGGGTATTTCTGTAAAACAAAACCGCTAAAAAGCTGAAACTAGCCATTGGGGACCCCCCTAATGGCTAGTTCATCGGGCGGGCTGAGCAAAAGTTGCTACGGGCCTGTGGGCCATGCCATGCTAGCCCATGGACTTGGAACCCCAGGCCTAGCACAACCCAGACCATCGTGTCAGGCTTGGCACGGCCTGTGCTCTATTGTGTCGTGCTGATCCAAATTCAGGCCAGGTTGTGCTGGGCCACAGGCGGAACGACCCAATTTATACCTATAGTCCCATCCCAATAAACTCTTAGTTATTTCTTTCTTTCTTTCTTTATTTATTTATTTTATTAAATCTCTCTCTCTCCTCGAGCTCAATATTTAGGGTTATCAACAAAATCTAGTTCATGATAGCTTGTACCAATCTCTTTCCAATAATAATATTTATTTAACTTACTAAATTATTCAATTAATTAATAATTTATTTAGAAATAATTTACTAACAAAATCTTAGAATCCCCAATCCCAATATTTAGGGTTGTCAATAGGTTTGGTCAAGTTCGAGATAGTCTCTACTAGTTTCGTCCCAACAATAAATTATTTATTTTACTAAATTAAATAAAATATTATCCATAAATATAAATTATTCTCTCTATCCGAGTTAGATGTTTGGGTCATTTGACATAAGATTGGGTTCATATTTAAACATAAATCACTCTCTTTCTCTCTCTCTCAAAGTCCAATATTTTGGGTCATCCAACTTAATTCCTATATCAATTCGGATTTACACAAAATGTTTTCAAATTTATATTTATAAATATAAAAATATTATATAATCTCTCTCTATTTTCTCTTTTAGTTCAATGTTTTGGATCATCCAACTTTAGATCAAACTCAGATTTAAACTGAAAAATATTTTTAAATTTATAAAAACAAAGTTTATAAATATAAAATATTCACTCTTTCCAAGTCCAATATTTCGGGTCATCTGACTAGAATTTAAACAAAAAAAATATATTTTTTAATTTATACCTATAAATATAAAATGTTATATATGATCTCCCTTTCTCACTTTGAATCCAATGTTTAAGGGTAGTGGAGAAGGTTAAAAAATCTCGATGACCTAATTTCTACAATTTTTTTAGAAAAAAATAATGTCCACAGTTGATGCGTTCAGTTCCAAGCTTGAAATATAAGCCCAAGACCAGACATGGCAGAATCTCATTCTATGCATTTGTTTTTTATATAAAATATTTTTATATTATGTGTCATATTATAAGAGGGGTTGTGTAGGACCAATGCCATGAGAGGCAGAGAGAGAGAGGGAGGGGTAAGTATGACAATTTCCCCGACCCCGTTGGATACTCAATTTCCTTTATCCCTTTAGGTCAAAGATTAATAGTAATACCTGATTAGGGATGTAGTAATGGGGATGGAACATAAAGTCCCTACCCCTCCTTGATCTTGATTATATAATACAAGACTTTGACCAATTACAACCCCCCACCCATACTCCCCTCCCCGTGAATTTTGATGAAAACCTATTACTATTAAAATATATTTATTTATATTATATATATATATATATTATTTATTTTAATTTTTTTCAAAAATAACTTCTAATTAAAAAGGTTTGGGGTTTCTGTTACTTTATTTGGCAGGGCCCTTGTTAATCTGTCTTTTTAAACTAAAAGAATCGGTTAAAAAAGCTCTTTTACCCACGCTCATGATAACGTGATCATGCATTAAGGCTCCCACAATAGCCTAGTCTTTCACTTGCGCCAGAGCTCCCACTGTGGATAAAGGGTGATTGGGGGAGGGAAATTTAAACAAGGTTACATCTCTTTTGGCTTTTGCAAACGAATATGTTTGCGCAAGTGCCCTCTGCAACACTACTTTCTATTTCTATGCTATTTAGGTTCAATTATAGAAGGTTTTGCATTCTACATATTTGTATTTTGTAATCATTCCAAAAAACTTTACCCAATCTACATCAAAACAGGGCTCGTTGAATGCTCGTGAAACATTAGCAAATGGGCATATTTAGAGTTGAATGCTCGTGAAACATCAGCAAATGGGCGTAAGCAACCATTAAAGAGTTGGAGGGTAAACAGGTAGAGAGAATGAATGAAAGAGTACTGAAGTGCAGGACATATAGAGGTGTAAATTGGGTTGTGCTAGGCCGGCACTGCACGGCACTTTGGGGGGTCAGTCTGGCACGGCCCATGGCCTGAGCCAGTGCCGTGTCGTGGGCTGAGCTGGTCCATGGGCCAAGTCTTGGACTAGCCAGGCCACGAACCAGGTCAAGCCATGTTTTTTAAAAATTTTGTAAAAAGTAAGGAAAATTTTAATATAAATTAAAAAGACTTTAAAATTTTATTTTATATGAATTTTTATGCATACAATTGTTTATATATACAATAATAAAATAAAATAATATAATAAAATTATATATGGGTCGTGTCAGCACACGGGCCATGGACAGAACGGCCTGATTTACACCTCTAAGGGCATAGAGAAGTATTCTTCAAATAGGTAAAGGGTATATATATATATAAAATCAACGATTCTGTGCTTCATTCGATTAATGATTTAAGGTCTTGGAATGAAATCTGACAAGAATTATGTAAAAATATCCATCAGAACTAAAACTACAAAATCCAACGGAGAACACAGAGAACCTTTGATTTATTCTCTTAAATCTACAAATTAATCAAAGTGAAACCCCTTTGTCGTTCTGATGGACTTTGTGAAAAGATAAAATCCCTTTGTCTTCAAATAATTAAAGTGGATCCCCTTTGTGAAAGACAAATCCTTTTGTCATTAACCTGCAAAATAATCTGCAAATCCTTTTGTTTTTCATATTTCGAATTTTGAGTAGGGGTAAAGTGAAACCCCTTTGTTGTTCGATCCCTCTGTATAGTTCTTCGTAGAAAAAGAAAAGTAAAACATGTAATAGGAGGAGAATAAGAACGAAACCCTCACGGCCTTTCCCATCTACTCTAGGTAAAACCTTGAATGCTTAGAAACTGAAATCCCTTGTTCACTCATCTGAGTTTAAGAGAAAAGTCTTTAGTGGAGAAGAGAAATTAGAGAGATCAGCGGTTGTGCAAACTAGAAAAGAAATGAACGAGGATGTTAAGGTTTCTTGACATCAACCTGCAAACCGCTACCCGGGTTGAACGGGTCAGCATTTTTATGATTAAATCAACATTTTTTTTTTTATAAAACAGTCTAGGCTTTAAATGGAATCGAAAATGACCAATTTCTGGGTTGAACGGTTCAACCACCCGGGTCAACGGCATTTTTAAAACCATGATCCAGATAACTGAAATACTTTCTGGAGATCCACAATTCAAGGAACAATGCCCTCGTATTCCTCTTCCTCGTAGCTCCATAAGCAACAGTTAAAACTTAAAAGCCACCAAGTTGCCTGATCCGAGAAACATGCCTCAGTCTCAGAGGCGCCCTAGCAAATCCCTGATATTGGAAATGACTGACATAAAGAGACGATAATTCATAATCACGTAGTTTAGGATTTATCCAAACATCATAATTACATTGTTTACCCTCATGCTCATGCAGAGAGTATTAGACAAGCTTTGCTCTTTACCTTGGAGAGGTCACAATGTCCGATATTGATAGTAGCAATAAGAGCAAAGAAATTAAAAAGATGGTCTCATTATTATTCTTCAAGGACGATCTCCCGAAAGAGCGTTCTGTACTTATCGTCCATTCAGTGAACTACCATTTAGCAGTAGGGCCTGTAACGCATAGGTCTTCTGAACCTAGGAACCTTTCTGCAGTAGGCAAACAACATATTTCTCAACAATTCAGTAAAATAACACTGATAAGAGAAAAACAAGACAGAGGAGAGTTATCCATAGTACAGGAAGAAGGGAAAAGAAAAGAGTGCATGGGACAAACAGAAACATACCCGTACCCATATGGAGAGTAGAAGTAAGGAGGCACATAAGGCCTCCTGAATCGGCACCCCAAGTATGGGCTAAAGCGTCTTGGACGGAACTGCTTCATCCCAGGAATATTGGTTCTTTTAGGCAAAACCTGCAAGGATGCCATATTCACAAGGTGCATGCATGTTAGTATGAAAATTTCGACCCTGAAACTGAAGATGCACGTCTGTGAATTACAAGAATTTTAACCTTTAATTGGCGACCGTGTAATTCAGATTCATTCAGAAGGAGAGCCTCTTGAACAGCTTCCATTTCCAGAAATTCTACATAAGCAAAACCTTTTGGCTGGCCAAACTTGTCAGTCAGGATGGTGACTCTGTTCACTGTTCCACATGATTGGAAATGCTGTTGCACTTCCTCTGGGGTGCATGAATAATCAACCTACAAATATAATAGATTTGTAGTTTTGAATAACAATTTAGTAAGATTGGAACAACAGGAGCAATTGGAAATGATATATTTAGCAGCAGTGGAACAATGATTGGAATTTGGAACAACAGATGCTAATCATAACTACAAGTGTCAAAAATTTAGTGTATGATACAAGCTCCACTTTCAATAGCAACTACATCGTAATTCTTTTATGAATAACATGGTAAAATCCCATAATTTGAAAAAGCATGCATTTTATACAGCATGAGCTGACACAGTTTTATTTCCAGATTGTTGTTTGATAAGCTTATCTTCATAATTTTACTACTCAACTAACCACATTAAATGCAAATATAATCTTTTACTCGTATATTATCTATGAAAGAGACTGAAAGGAACTTCCACACATATTCTCTCTTCAGAATCTTTCTGATGATTCCATTCTCTAATTTGAGACCACTGATGATTTCTTAATGGATTTGACTTTGATATTATAGAGTAAGATTTCTGCACACCCCCAGGGGCACTTACAGTGTTTTGAGCTGCAAGATGCGAAATTTTCAATCAAGGATAAAATATCACCTTCCTATGGGAGTAATGTGCAAATGTTTTCATATATTTATACAAATAAATCTAGAAATGATGATAGTACGAAATGTTGTTGAGATATAATTTGTAGCAAAAAAAATACACAAAACATCTCCAGCAATGATAGTAGGATAATTTTGCAATATTCAAAACCTTTTATCTTGTGGCTGGTGTGGCCATCAGTTGTATTAGACAATCAAATACGCTTTAGACATCCATGAAATACTAAAATGTGAGACAACTCCCAAAGAAAAATATTGTAAACTTTGTATGATTTCGCAGTCACAATGAATCTTTGGTGAAAACATCACTTGTATTTTATCATATATATAGGCAAACCACATGAGAACAAGAGTCATGAAAAAGAGATCAAAGATCCCTCACCAAATGTTGCAAGGTAAATCAGATGTTCCCAATGAACTAACGACCATCACCAGTAGAACTCTGTCTTCTGCAGCTAAGACAGCATATGCCAGGAACTTGCCTTTCAATTCACATCAAGCTGGAATTCTTTCGCCATCACACTAAAATATTTCCAATCATGGGGTCTTTTTCTTTTCCATTTTCTTTAGTTGCTATAGGAAACTTATCTGTTTTCCCCTCATTTTTTTGTTCACTTTCACTTCAAAAAAATGGTGCAATTCTTTGTTTTTTTCCTTTCCTTTTCTTTCTATCTTCCCTTATGGCCATCTAGGGAGTATCCCTTACTTGCCTTCTCTTAGTTTTTCTTTCTTTTCCTTCTTTTTAATTCATACATAAACTTTTTTTTTCAATTTTCTTTTTCTTTTCAAGTACAAACAAATTTTAATACCAGAATAACTTCATCTACCCCAGCTATTGGGTAACAAATCCAGCGCTAATTTATAAGTGAACTTGAAGAATGGAGAATGACCCTGCGATCATTGTCAGACATAAAGTCAACTCATGACTCAAGGAGTACCCACAACCATTCCAAAGATTTCAAAAGAAAAGGTCAAACATCAGAAAAAAAAAAGAAAAGAAGAGAAGAAAAACTGTTGTCAGGCTACACTTTTTGTATGAAACATTGGTAATTTGGTATCAATACTTCAATTATCAACAACTGAATGAGCAATAGAAGAAACCAAATATTATTGATCAAAAACACTAGAAGAAAACAAACACACAATGCAGAAACCAGTGTAGAAAGATCTCAGTTGCTAAATTGGAAATGGACCATGCTTCCTGAATACCCAAACAAGGAAATGTAACAGAAATATCAAAAAGATCGGAACAGAATAATCAGATAAATGATCTTTCATTTAATTTTGAGATTATGAAAAAAGGTTATACTTTTAATTATACAGATTTAATCATGATTTTCAATATGAAGGATTCATTCCTAGAACAGCAAAGGTGGATAGATGTGGAAGACCCTGTTAGTAGCCAGTAGGGCTGTTCACCAAATAGTAAAAAACAACCAAACTGGCCCAACTCAACCCAATTGGTCAGTTCCCAAATAAAGTTGTTCGCTTCGGTTTAGTGAAATGCGGAACCCAAATAGTCAGTTCAGTTTCGGTTTAGTTAATTGTAAACTGAACTGAAGCCAACTAGTCATATATTAGTGAGCTGTCACATATCACAAAAAACCCTAAGCTAGCCTCCTGCTATCCTTCTTTATGTGTTTTTTGTTTTGTTATTCAACTTTTCAACCAGTCCTCTCCTGTCTCCCAGAATGTTACAAGGTGGATGTGGCAGTGGATGGTCCTTAATTCTTATGGTCCTTGGGTGCTCCAAATTCATATTAAGGGGTTGACAACTTTTTTGAGAAGTATCAATTCATTAGAAGTAAAAGCACTCAAACCACAAACCCATTGGGAGAGACAAACAGACTTTCAAAGTCAAAAAGATAACTATAAAAAGAACTGTCAACTTTAAACTGAATCAAAGACCAAGAAAACAGCTTCTGCAGGATCTTCTGCCACACTTCATCTTCATGACAGCTTTTGTTTTGAAATATCCTTGAGTTTCTTTCTTGCCATATCGACCATAATACGGCACCTGGAATCAGATGCCATAAAATTTTCCCTTTCTTGCTTAGGCCTTGTACTCTCCAGCTGTTAAGGAGTTAACAATTTTTACGAGCACTCTCCAGAATTCATTCAAAGAAATGAACATGTAGGCTCATTTGCAGATTCTAAATAACCGCTAGTCAGATTCGCCAACTAAGTTGGTCTTTATCTGCATAATGTGACTATGGCATGTAAAATCCAGGATAGCACTAAGAGAAAGATGGTTACTGGAATCATCCATGTTGCATTTAACAGAACTTCCCATGTGTCTCCAATTCAACTAGCCTTATTTCCAACTACTTGGGGTTGGCTATATGAATCGTGTCCTGCCAATTGTGCTATATTAAGACACACATATACACACTTGTCAATAGGGTTCAGATTCTCTAGTAGCCTTTGCTACCTTACAAAGAATTGTGCCAAGCAGCCTTAACATCCTGGACAGACTATGCCTCCTTACATTTCCATTTCATATTATTAATACGGTCCAGATTCCCTAGTAGTTAACTAGTTATCCCCAATAGAATTGGTTTTTGTTCACTCCTTGTTTATCAAAGGCATCTACCAAACTGTTAGCCAATCTTTATGTCTAACTTCTCTCACTATATGTCTACAATGCCACACTCTTGGATTATAACGTGGAAGCCAGTCAATTATTACTGAGGAATCTCAATCTACCAGGAGAATTCTATAATTTAATGTCTTGCCCAATTTTAGTCCCTGGTGTAGTGTTAATAATTCAGCCCTCATTGAGTCACCTTGGCCAACAGGTCCAGAGTATAATGCCAAAACCACACCATCGCTAACCTCAAAGAGCACCAATGGAGTCAACCAATGGACCTTCATGGGTTCCCTAAGCTGTGTCCATCATAGTTTCGCTTTATTTGGTTTAGTTTCAAAGAATGCCAACAAATTTGTATTGTTCTTCCTGTTGAGGTAGAAGCAATCGTAACTTGTCATCATCTCAAGATATCCTCAATAGAAAATGACTTAAAGGTTTTCACAAGAGCTTAACCCAGTGAACAACCTTAATCCAGATATTTTCCATCAAGACCTTTTGTATGGTTTTTTCCTTAAAGATTCTTGTGTTTCCTCCTTCCCATATGGGCCATGTTTTTTTTGGATAGGTTCCATATGAGCCATGGTATTACAGCCCTTGCATTCTCCAAATTATCCTCTTGCTAGATACTCCTAGATACTACAAGCAAAAGTGTAGGAGGTTAATAAGTAGAAGGTAGCTTTCCAACTTGCTCTACATAAATAAGCACATGTATCTTCTCCTTGCTCTTTAAGAGCCTTCTACTTGCACCAAATCATTCCACACTAGTGTGCACCCATGGGTCTTGCACAGTTCCTCCATTTTTATCTTAGACAGTAATACAACATTTTTTCTTTTGATAAATGAATGGTATTTTTATTAGGCATAGGAGAAGTGTACAATTAGCCTAAAAGGAGGCACGAGGTGTTACCTCCCCTTAGAGCTGAACACTGATAAAAAGCACACTCTAACTGGAAATTACAATTACAAGGTAGCCCACAACAAATCACCCCTTGATACCCCTTGTTTAGCCAAGGAATCAGCCATAGCATTTGCTGTTCTGCTGACCCACTGAAAGCTAACTGCCATATTCCTTGTCAGCCAATTAACTTTCTTCAAAAGGTCCCTGTAACCCCAAAAAACTGTTTCTGGATTCGATAGCCAGCCCACTACCACCTTGGAGTCCCACTCAACTATCAAGTTCTTGACTCCCAATTGGTAAGCAACTTGTAAACCTTGCACCAGTGCTAATATCTCAGCCCTTGTAGATTCTCCAACTCCCGCTGGTCCTGAGAACAAGGATAGGATGTTGCTATCCTTGTCTCTCAAGATCCCTCCTATACCCGAGGGCCCTGGACTATGACTGCTTCCATCAAAATTTAGTTTAACCACTCTTGCTAAGGAGGATTCCATTCAGCTTGTAGTCTGTTCTTTGTGGCAGCTGTGGATGCCATTGCTGCCCAATTCCTCCTTAAATCATCGTAAGAGTTCATGAACAGGTCTGAAGTTTTCAACCAGAAAATTGTCCTTGTCAGTATACATTCCTTTACATCAGCAATACTTCTCTCCTCTTGAAAAATTCTAGCATTTCTCTCCTCCCAAATTGTCCACAAACCAGTTGCTCTTATGCACTTCCACATTAAGTTCCCTCTCTTTGTCAGTCGCCCAAAGGCAAACGGTTCAAAGAGTAGATTTTCTTCAGAGGGCAAATTCCACCTACACCCAAATAGCATTAAAACCAATTCCAAGTACTGGCAGCAAAAAAGCAAGATATCAGCGAATGGTGACAGTCCTCATTCTTCACTTTACATAAAAAGTACTAGTTTGGGGACAAACACATATAAGGTTTCTTTTGCAAATTTTCCAAGTATTGATCTTACCATAGTAGGCTTCCCAACAGAACACAGCTATTTTAGGAGGAATTGGCCTTGACCATATCTCTTTAACAAGGAAAACCCGAGAGGAGGGAGAGGAAAAAGGGGATTTAAAGAAAGAGGCACAAGTGAAAGAGCCACTCAGGATCAATGTCCAAATCCTTTTATTAGGTTTAGGAGGGTCCAAACACACAGACTCTAGAAGAAGCAAGAGCTCTAAAACACAAATGGACTCATCATCCCTTAGGCCTCTACAAAACCCAAAATCCTAGTTTTAGGCCAAAGGGAGATCAGGGGGGAAAGGAATCTTGAGATGGAATAAAGAGGGAGATAGAATAAAGAGATGGGAAAAGATCTTTTAGAGGTTGAGTGCCCACCCAAACGTCTTCCCGAAAGAGGACAGAATTTCTAGAGAAGACGTCAAACCTTACAAACCTGAGGAATTTGGGAAGAGTGCTAGAGATTGCCTTCCAAGGCAATGTGAGTAAAGCCCTTCGAGATACCCCAGCATCCCAGCCGGAAACGGAACAGCCATGGATACTCTTTACCACTTCATACCATAACCTCTCTCTCTTTCCAATGGCCACCTCCAAAGCAATTTACCTAGAAGAGCTTCACTCTTGCACATTACATTCCCTAACCCTAGTCCTTTTTTGCTTCGGCTCACCACTTCCCACCTAACCAAGTGATCTTTTTTCTCTTCCCCAAGTTCCCATAGGAAGTCCCTCATCAATTTTTCTAGCCTCTTAGCCTCCCTGTTGGGTATCCTAAAGACTGAAAGGAAGTAGACTGAAAAATTGGCTAGTGTTGCTTTAATCGAAGTTACTCTACACCCCAGAAAAATATAGTTTCTCTTCCAAGCTGCCAATCTCTTTTCGAATTTTTCCACCACAGGGTTCCAAAATCTACTTTCCTTTGGGTTAACAGCCAAGAGGCTAAAGGCGTAGTTGAGGCGTAGTGGCTCAAAAAGATGAGGCGTAAGCCTCAAAAAATTAAGAAAAAAAATAATTAAAATTTATAAATGATAAAAATAACATGTAATATACCAAGTTAGAATGATGGAAGGTACAAATATCCATAAAATAGAATTTTGTAAGCAATAAGTTTTAACTTTTAAGCATTAAATAAAATAAGAAAAAATCATCTAACAATTATAAACATTTTACATTTTAGGTTTCAAAATGCAATAGTACAAAATTATTCATATGAATAATCATCTTATATAATGGGCATTAGATTTATGGTCATCCAACAGTTGTGAAGAAAAGAAACAATGTAGTTGATTTGATCTATGCAAAAAAAATCAATAAAAAGAAAAATAAATCCATTAGAAAAAAATAAGAAAAACAACAAACTTGGGATGTTAAATTAGAATATTAAGAAAAAAAATCCACTTGATTTATCCAAGAGAAACAAATAACTTGATTGGCCTTTTTTATGCATTAAACTCTTTTTTTTTTGATAAATATAAATAAAAGTTGGAGTGCAACACGAGGACTTCCCAGGAGGTCACCCATCCAAGAAATACTCTCGCCCAATTTGCATTAAACTCTATTAGGCTAAAGTACTAAGAGAAACTAATAAAACTTGATTTGCCCTATTGGTTTTTCATTTTTACTCTTTTTATTTGACCCATAATTATTAAAGTGCCTTTTCTATATATTTTGAGCTATAAAAATGCATAAAATAATGTATTTTTTGCATGGAATCACTAAATAATGTTGATATTTGAGGCTTACGCCTTTTTACACCTCATGTTACGCCTCACGCCTTGAGGCTTGAGGCTTACGCCTCATTCTGACAAAGGCTTAAGCCCCAAACCAAAGTTATGAGGCTTAAGCCTTGAGGCAAAATTTGAATGCCTCATGCCTTAAGGTTTAAGCCTTTTAAAACAATGTTATCACCTAGGGGAAGTCCTAAATAGGGTAAAAGCCATTGTGACCAAATGCACTCTAAACAGGTTGCAATGGACTCCAACTCCCCTCTTTCAAAATGTTTAAGATTAATCAGTTTTGTGTTGTTTTATGAGTAGATGGTTTATGTTAGTTGTTAGATAGGAGGTGGGGACCACAGTAGTTATGTGAGTCCAAATTTTATTATGTTTTTGAGTCTTATATATGCTGTTTTATGTTATGCCGCCCTATAAGGGCATCGTTGTCTTTGTACTACTCTTATATTTTTAGTATAAATAATAAGTGAAGGGGGCAGCCAGATTATTGCTCTCTTTTCTTTTCAAGATCTCTTCTTCTCCTTCTCTCTTCCTTCTCTCTTCAAGAAACTACTTTTTCTGTTCATATTTTTGAATTCAGCATATTTCTACTTGGTATCAGAGCCTCAGCTAAGGTTCTTGAAGCATTCTCATGCAGCCCTAGTTCTTGGATATTTTGGTGGGATCTAGTCATTAGGAAGGTATCTACTATTCAGCTTCAAAGTTGGACTCTTTGTTTTTTATCTTATCTTGGGCACCCAGGTATTGTTAGTTTTCTTTTGTTATTCTGAAGAGGGCAGTTTAAGTTTCTGGAATTTTCTGAGCCTCCTGGAGAGATCGATTCACTCTTCTCTCTCTTGGGAGGCATGGAGAGGAGAGAGATTTCTCTCCGAATAGGGTTTTCTTCTTCCAGAAGGGTTGGTTTCAGTGTGTGTGATATTGAATTGCCTTTGGAAGATCTCCAATCTATTTTTTCTTACTGTTGAACTGTTTGAAGTAAGATGGAGAGTTGGAGTACCGAGGTGAAATCCACCGGTACCATGGGACTGGATGTTGGAGGTAGTAGTGATATTTTTTGGGTCTGGAATCATTACTAAAGTAAAACTTGATGGTACAAATTATTTAGAGTGGGCACAATCAACCAAGATGGCTATTGGTGCCCGTGGAAAATTAGGATACATCACTGAGAAGGAGAAGAAGCCTAGTATAGATTATTTTCAATGGGTGTAAGAGAATTACATAGTAATGTCCTGGCTGTGTAATTCTATGTTACCTCATATTAGAAAAAAATTCCTATGGGCTAATACTGCTAAGGAGATTTGGGATGGAGTGACTAAAACCTACTCTCGGAAGCAAAATGTAGCTAGAGCCTATCAGTTAAGGAATCAAGTGATTAGTGTAAAACAGGGAGAAAAACCCCTTGTCATGTATTTCTCCATGCTAAAAACCCTTTGGCAGGAAATAGATAACTTAGAAACTGTGGTATGGGAAAGTGTAAGTGGTGCAGCAACCTATCAAAAACTGGTAGAGAAAAATAGGGTTTTTGAGTTCATGGTAGGGCTGAACCCTGAATTTGACATTGCCAGGCAGCATATTCTTTCTAGGGAGAGTGTGACACTCTCTCAAGCATATGCTTTTGTTTCTGGAGAGGAGAGCAGGAGGAATATCATGCTGAGACAGCCTGGGATTGACCAGTCGACTATGGTTAGTACAACCAAACCTAAGCCGAATGGAGACAAGGGGAGCAGTGAGACTAGAAGGGAAGATAAGAAGGACTTGGTGTGTGTGATTATTGTAAGAAACCTAAGCATATCAGGGATACTTGTTGGAAGCTTCATCCAAATCTTATGCCTGCCCGAATAAGGAACAAGAAGGGAAATGCAAATGTGGCCACTACAAGAGACTGTTCAGCCCCTCTTTCCCAAATTGATTGGGAATCCATTGCAGTAGCAGCAGTGAGCTAGCTCTAGCTCTAGCCTTTCAGATGGATAGTAGAGTGCAAGAGCTAACTACACCACTTCTTTTGCACACACAGGTAGTTCATATGCAACTGCAAATCTTGCATCCACTTCAGGTAAGGAGGGACCTCCTTGGATTATAGACTCAAGAGCATCTGAGCATATGACTAATGTCCCTACCCTTTTCAGTTCCTATCAGTTGTGCTTTGGTTAGTGACAGAGTCTATACAGCAGATGGTTCACATATTCCCATTACTGGGAAGGGGACAGTTAGAGTGACCAATGATATTACTTTATCTTCTGTCTTGCATGTCCCTAGACTTCATACCAACCTACTTTCTGTTAGTTCTTTGACAAAAAATTTGAATTGTCCAGTGACCTTTCTTCCTAGTAATTGTGTTTTGCAGGATCTAGAGTCAAAGAAGATGATTGGGAGTGGTCGTGAGGTGAATGAAGTCTACCTTCTGGATGAGAATCTGAAACATCAGAGCCATCATGTTAGCAACAGCAGTAGTAGTGGGTCAAAGTCAGTGAGCCAGATTATGCTTTGGCACAATCACTTGGGACATCTTTCTTTTAGTTCATTGAAATTTCTTTTCCCAAAGTTATTTGAGTCTGTTCAGTTATCTACCTTGGAGTGTGAGAGTTGTCAGTTAGGAAAGCATTGTAGACATTCTTTTAAGCCAAGTAATAAAAGAAGTACTTTTGCTTTTAATATTGTTCACACTGATGTATGGAGGCCATATCATATTCCTTCCATGGGAGGATACCGTTATTTTCTCTTATTTGTGAATGATTATACGTGGTATTCTTGGATATATTTGATGAGATCACGAAATGAGGTTCCTAACTTGGTATGACAGTTCCACCAGATGGTTCTCACACAATTTGGAGTGAGAACTAAGGCTTTTAGATCAGATAATGCCAGAGAGTATTTTGAGGACCTGACCACAATCCTTGAAGCATGGTGTGTGCTTCAATAAGTCTTATGGTGTGTGCTTCAGTTCCTGTGCATTGCTGGGGAGGTGCAGTTCTTATAGCCATGCATTTGATTAACCATGTTCCTTCACGAACTTTGGGGTTTAAGGTGCCATTTAGCCTTCTTTTTCCAGATGGAGAGATATTTCACATACCTCTGAGGGTTTTGGTAGTGTTTTGTTTGTTTACATTCTCGGCCCCCATCGCAAGAAATTGGATCCTAAGGCCAAAAAATTTGTTTTCCTTGGGTATGCTCAGAACCAAAAGGGGTATTGTTGTTATGATCCTGTGTCGAGGAGCAAATTTGTCACTATGGATGTTACCTTTTTTGAATCCACCTTCTTCCTCTCGAGTGGTTCTCCTCAGGGGGAGAGTTTTGGGGAAAACTTACAATTTGTTCCTCTTCCTGCTTCTTTTGTGCCTCCATCAAAAGGGGTATTGTTGTTATGATCCTATGTCGAGAAGCAGATTTGTCACTATGGGTGTCACCTTTTTTGAATCCACCTTCTCGAGTGGTTCTCCTCAGGGGGAAAGTTTTGGGGAGAACTTACAGTCTGTTCCTCTTCTTGTTTCTTTTGTGCCTCCATCAGTTTCATTGCCTGAGCCACTACAAGTAGTCTCACAGAAATATCAGCGCCGGCAGACGATGGTCGACTCCACACATCCTCAACCCACACCACTCTCTATCAGTCCTTCTGAAGCTCCAGATTCAACAGATACAATTCTAGGTATTCCCCTTGAGCCTAAGCCTATTATGTTTTCTAATGATAATGTTCCTGTACCTAACCATTGTTGCAACTGATCCCACTGACCTTGATCTTCCCATTGCACTTCGCAAAGGGAAGAGAAAGTGTACAACCCATTGCATTTCACACCATCTTTCCTATAGTGCCTTATCACTCTCCTACCAAGCTTTTATTTTTTCCCGGGATTTTGTATCTATACCAAGAATGTTACTGAGACTCTCTCCAAACTTGAGTGGAAAACAGACATGCAAGAAGAGATGGAAAGCCTTGGTTAAAAACCAAACTTGGGAAATAGTTGATCTCCCTCCAGACAAGGAGACAGTCGAATGTAGATGGGTATTCACTGTAAAGTATAGGGCCGATGGCAAGATAGAGAAGTACAAGGCAAAGTTGGTGGCAAAAGGGTATACTCAAACCTATGGTGTTGATTATTTGGAAACCTTTGCACGATAGCTAAGATGAGTTCAATTTGTATTCTTTTATCTCTGACAACCACCTATTCATGGCCATTGTTTTAGCTTAATGTTAAAAATGCTTTCCTTAATGGTGATTTATAGGAAGAGGTATATTAGGACATTCCAGCAGGTTTTTATGAAAATATTGGTAAAGGAAAGGTGTGTAAACTCAGAAAATCATTGTATGGTCTGAAACAGTCACCTAGGGCTTGGTTTGATAGGTTTAGAGGGGCACTTAGTCGTTTTGGGTACACTCAAACCCAGTCTGATCACACTCTCTTTGTAAAGAAGAGAGATGCTCTAGTGTCAATTTTGATTGTGTATGTGGATGATATAGTGGTTACAGGAAATGATTTGGAGGAGATTTGATGATCTCAAAAAATCATTGCAACAAGAATTTGAGATCGAAGATCTTGGTGAGCTCAAATACTTCTTGGGGATTGAAGTTACAAGATCTAAGCATGGGATTTTCATCTCTCAGAGAAAGTATGTACTTGACCTATTGTGAGAGACTAGGAAGTTGGGAACCAAACTAGCAGACACTCCTATTGATCCAAATCATAGAATTAATGTTGTAGATGGTGAGCTAGTAAAAGATGTGGGAGATATCAAAGAATGGTGGGCCGACTGCTATATTTGTGAATGACATGACCAGATATTTCCTATGCTGTCAGTGTTGTGAGAAAATACATGCATGCACCTCGGGTTCAGCACTGGGAAGCTAATGAGAGAATACTTGCATATCTGAAAAAGCACCCTAGCAGAGAAATTCTTTTCTCAAATCATGAAAATCCGAAGTTAGAATCTTATACAGATGCAGACTAGGCAGGGTGCTTAGATGACAAGAGGTCTACATCAGGAGTGTGTACATTTGTAGGTAGAAACTTGATCTCATGGAAGAGTAAGCAAGCGGTTGTGGCAAGGTAGTGCAGAGGCTGAGTATAGATCCATGGCTCATGGTGCCTTAGAACTTCTTTGGGTTAGATCTCTTTTGAGTGAGATTAGGGTGAAAGCAGAGGAACCTATGATGATGTACTGTGACAATCAGGCTGTAATCAATATTGCCCACAATCCAATTCAGCATGACAGGACAAAACACATTGAAGTTGATAGACACTTCATAAGAGAAAGGGTAACAGCCAGAGAAGTCTACTTGTCTTATGTCTCTTCAGAGTTGCAGTTGGCTGATGTTCTCGCTAAAGGGGTGGCAAAGAACAAGCTTGAACATGATCTACGCAAGTTGGGAATGTATGACATTTACTCCCAACTTAAGGGGGAGTGTTGAAGATTAATTAGTTTTGTGTTGTTTTATGACTAGATGTTTTATGTTAGTTGTTAGATAGGAGGTGGGGACCACAGTAGTTATGTGAGTCCAAATTTTATTATGTTTTTGAGTCTTATATATGCTGTTTTATGTTATGCCACCCCGGCCAAATTATTGCTCTCTTTTCTTTTCAAGATCTCTTCTTCTCCTTCTCTCTTCAAGAAACTACTTTTCGTTCATATTTTTGAATTCAGCAGATTTCTACTCAAAACAATGTTAGCACCTAGGGGAAGTCCTAAATAGGATAAAGGCCATTGTGACCAAATTCACTCTAAACAGGCTGCAATGGACTCCAACTCCCCTCTATTTAGGTTTATCCCCACCACACAACTCTTCTCAAGGTTGATTTTCAGGTTTAAAGCCTTCTCAAAGAGAATTATTAAGCTCTTCAATTTTTTTTTTTGTAAAAGGTAAGGTATTTTATTAAATCACATAACATTACAAAGGAGCCTAGGCCAGTAGAGGCTGCCTAGAGCCACCTCAAAATTAAGCTCTTCAAATTTCTCACCACCCTTAGGTCACACCACTCACAGAATATTATAATGCCATCCGTAAACTGGAGATGAGTAATTGGAACTATGTCTCTGCCTATTCTCCACCCTCTTAATGACCCGACCCTGTCCGCTTCTGATATGAGTCTGCTAAAAGCATCAACAACTAGTGTGAATAAGAAAGGAGACAGGGGTCACCTTGCCTTAGGCCCCTATAGGCTGGGAAGAAATCATTAACTACCCATTGACTAAGATAGAGTAATGCAGCCATTTATCCATTTGCACCATTTGTCCCCAAACCCGCATTTCCTTAGCACCTCTAACAGAAAACTCCAACCCACTAGATCATAGGCCTTTTCAAGATCCAGTTTGCAAACAAAACCTTGATTACCCGATCTCATTTCCTCCACACATTCATTTGCTATGAATCTGATCAATTATTTATCTCCCTTGAACAAAAGCACCTTGAGCTTGACTAATGAGGGAGGGGAGCACCTTTTTAATCCTCAGAGATAGGACCTTAGCCAAAATCTTGTACACACTAGCCACCAAGCTAATAGGTCTGAAATCCTTAGGATGCTTAGCCTCTTTCTTATTTGGAAGAAAGCCATAGTAAACCCATCCAGCCTGGGTGCTTTGGATCTGTCCATTGATAAAACAGCTTGCCTAATCTCCTCCTCCTCAAAGTTCCTTTCTAACCAACCTTTGCTTTCTTCAATTAGTCTCTGCCAAGTCACACCTTCCAATTCTACTCTAGTGCCTAGGGGTCTCCTCAAAATAGATTTGAAGTGATCAACAAAACAATTGGCTATCTCCTCTTGGGAATTATAAACTAGCCCTTTCACTTCGAATTTAGTTACCAGATTTTCCTTCTCCTTCCATCAGTTAGTCCGTGGAAGAATTTAGTGTTTTCATCACCTTCCTTGATCAGTTTACATCTAAATTTTTGCCTCCAAGAAATTTCCTCTCGCAAGAGGACCTCTTCTAGATCCCTTTTCGGTTTCCACCACCGCTCTCTTTCTTGAGAGTTCATGGTTCTTTGGGATTCCTTCATATCCAAATCCTCTATTTGGGACATCAAAGAAGATTTCATTTTTTTTTCTATTCTCCCAAAATTGATCCATGTTCCATTCTTTCAAATTTGACCTCAAACTTTTCAATTTTTTGTGAAGTCTTACCCCTTTCCACTTCACTCCCCCTTATTTCTATGCTCCACCATTACTTAATCTTCTTCACAAAGTCCGAGTGTGTCAACCGCATGCTTTCAAACCTAAAGGGTCGAGGTCCTAGCCTGAAAGGCTCCTGTTAATGGGACAATGAATAGAAGTAATTCTGGGTAGAGCTCTAGAAATCAAATCCCCCCAATTGTTTCCCCATCCTTCATTAAAAAGGAATCTATCTATCTTTGAGCAAGTTGGTTTTTCCTAAAAACTGGACCAGATGTAGTGCGCTTGCAACAGAGGGAGTTCCTTTAACTCGTAGTTATTTATAAAATCATTGAACTTCCTTATGCTTGTTGTAATGGTTTGTTGGGGATAATTTGATTCATTAGTAAACCGAATTACATTGAAATCCCCTCCCAAACACCAAAGACCTTCCCAAATCCCTTGAATCCCATATAATTCCTCCCAAAATCCATTCCTCTCTTTGTAAGTACTTGGTCCATATATATTAGTTAGTGCCCATGTTAATCCATCCTCCACTACCCTAAACTTTAATGACACCAAGAAGTTTCCTATTAGCTCCTCCACTACCTGCACAACATCCTCTCTCCAGAGTGTAACGGTACCCCCCAAAGCCCCCCAAGAAGGTGCAAAGACCCAACTTATTCCCCTTGATTTCCAAATACTTTTTGCCCATCTTCTATCGACTTCAGCTAATTTGGTCTCCTGTAACATCACAATATCCGACCTTTCCCTAAGGAGATCCTTAATAAGCCTTCTCTTCCTCGCACTCCCTAGACCCCTAACATTCCAGCTAATGATTTTCATGAAAACAAAGATTTCTAAGCCCACCTCAAAGAGCAAGCCTCTACTTGGAGGCTTTCCTTCTCCCCCCCTCTTCCACTGAATTCCAGATCTTCTATGTCTAAAATCAATCTCTACTTGGAGGCTTTTCTGCTACTTTTGGTCTCTTCGGGTTTCCTAAAAGATCCTCTAAAAATTCTTCCATGCACCTATACTCCTCGAGGAGGATGCAAATCTGTTCCCAAATCCTTTCTAATTCCTCATTATGCAACTTTCCTTCAACAAAGTCTCTTACGCCCTTCTCTAAGCTGTCTCCATTAGATGCATTTGCAGGAACACAAAACATCAAATAAACTGAAAATGTTAGGCTCATAAACTAAAATACTTTAATTTGTTTACCACTTGCTCTACACAAATGAGCACATCTGTCTTCTCCTTGCTCTTTTAGAGCCTTCTACTTGCACCAAATCATTCCACATTAGTGTGCACTCATTGGTCTTGCACAGTTCTACCATATCTGTCTTTAGACAGTAATAGAACATTGAACACTAGAAAACTTGAAAGCTTGCCTCCATTAGATGCATTTGCAGGGATGGAAACATCGAATAAACTGAAAATGTCAGGTTCATAAACTAAAATACTTTAATTTGCTCAAGTTGAAAAATAAATTTCATTATCCCATTCCATGCATTAAGCTAAATCTGATTGTCATGCAATACCACATAAACAAAAGGTATGCCCATTAAAAGAAGGATACAATGCATATAGAATGTAAACTAAAAGCCATGCAACCTATGTAATAAATATGTATGCATATAAAATGCATGCATGTATTCAAGTTTCTGATCAATAGTATGTTAACACATGCAAGCATACAAAGTATAAAAAAAAGAAACTTAGAAATATATCATTTCAATGTTTAACAGAAGCAAAGGCATCTGGAATTCTGTATATATCTATTCATGCACAAAGAGCTTTTATGAGCAAAAGTGAAAGGAACGAATCAGCATGCTGAAAAAGGAATCACAGCAGAGCTGCAGAGGCAGTTTTCTTCAAGTGTGTCTTAAGGAAATGCATAAGAACTCTACATATGATAAATTGTGAAGCGAAGGATCATGAACCTCACATTACCAACAAACACTGATCGAGAATCTCCCTCCTCCCTACTTGCCTGAATTGCAGCAGCACTAGCTGGATCTGTGGCACAACACAATTTCATCTAGAGGAAACAAATAGCCAATAAAAACAACAAAAAGAAAATTAAACAAAGGAATTACAATAATTAAGATGTACAACCACCTTGCTACTCTAAACCATTAATGTCTTTATAATAGCTACAAAAACTAAAAGAAGCAATTTTGTTATTGAAGAGTGTATCACTTTTCTGTCCTCAACTAACTATTATGTTATGCATAACTCTTCCCTTTCTAACTTTCATATGTCTAATGCAAAATGCCTCTGAATGTCAAAGCAAAAGCCTATACATCTAACAAAACCACACAAGGCTCTCACTACTATTGAAGGTTATATAGATACATTTGTTCCAAATCCCTTACGAAGTAGTTAAAGAAAAGTAGTCAGGTCCAAATAAATCATCATCTAAGCCTTGTCCCAACTATATGGGGTCAGCTACATAAATCCTGTTTTGCCATTCCATTTTGTTTAGTGTCACACCCTAGCACGGGCATGAAAAAGACAACCCAGGATCCATGAGAACAAGAGTTTGGCAGAAGTTTTAATGCCAGCTACCAAACTGACACAACCCTCCTTAATCCAGGATAGGGATTGGTGGTGTAAGACAAGCTCATATTGTTAAAGCTTTCCAAAGAAATCAATCTTTCTTACTTATATTATATGCTTGCCACACCACTCCATCCAGCACCACCCAACCTAACCTAAAAGGCACCATAGAGTATTTCCACAATCTCCAAGTAAAGCTGCAATGCAAGAGATGTTCATTATGTCCCCCATAACTTGCAAGAGTTAACCAAGCACATCATCCTCTTGATCAGCTCGTCAATTGTGAAGACTTCCATGGGAAGCAAGTTTACAGTGCTTTTATTGCACTTTGCCTTTTCTATATATATCAAATGATTTATGATACTGATGTAGGCGCATTCAGCTGGCCAATGCGGGGCTGACACGTGTCGGCCAGCGGGCACCAGCAGAGGCCAATAGTGAGGCACGCGGTGTGGCCATGTGTGGACCAGGCAGGCCCAATCGCGGGGCACCATGTGGCTCCGCCATATCCTCACACTTAGCCCTCGTATGGCTCGCATTTGGACCATCCAAGCTAGCCCCCATACGGCTCGCATCTAGGCCGCCCGAGCCCAACTACCCCCTAGGCATCTCCGGTTATAAATACAAGGCACCTCCCACAAGGTAAGGCTCTCTAGAATCTTTAAGACTCTTGATATTCTTCTTACCGAGGACTTAGTGCTTACTAGTGACCTCGTCTGGGTGCCTCTGCATTGAACCTTCTACTTACCTTGTGCGAACACTAACTTGACCGTCGAAGTCCTCGCCTCGGGTCTTCACCCGAGGCCTCTGACACTTCCTTCCTTGCAGAGTAAACTCAAGCCCCTTTGGACCCCTCGTACGCTCAAGCGAGCATCCCGACTTCGACACCAACTCTTTCGAGATCATCCACCTCGGCCCCTAGGCCTTGGCCTCTCTAGTACTTGAGAAGGTAGTCTGCCTCAGCCTCCAACCCTCAGCCTCGGCACACCTCTCCAGCCTTCAACCTGCCCTCGGCTTTGGCTCCCTTTGGAAGCACCTTAGAGACTCGAAGCCCTCGACCGTGTCCCGGATCTCAAGAGTGAAATTACAGTGTTGCCCTCGACCAATCCGAGCAACAACAATTGGTGCCGTTTGTGGGAAATGTCACTATGACATTCTCCCATCCAACTTAAACCTTAAAACTCTCCTAAGCACCGGTCAACATGGCACGAAGAGCTAGGAACGCTCCGAACCTGGTCACCAATGAGTAGTTCCAGGCGGTCCTCGACCATCTGGAATACCTCACCCAATGTGTTGACCAAGTTTGCCCCAGGCAGGAGACCACCCTCGAGGGGACCGCCCCGCCAGGGCATCGGGACATCAAAGCCAACACAAGTCCGCAGAACCACAAGCACTCGGCCCTACTGACCCTCAGCGGGCAAAGCCCTCAGAATCCGGAAACAACCGCCCTGCTAGCCTGCCTCAGAGGAGTGCAAGGCCTCCCAACCGAAGGGAGGAAGAGTCGGCATGGTCCAACGACAGTCACCAGCCCTCTTAGCAGCACCATCGCCACCGAAGGGATAACCCCAAGGATGAAGGCGGGCACTTCGACCGTCGTAGCGCCCACTCAAGGGCCGAGGGCAGATGCCGCACCTCTCCCCTGCCAGTCTCGGACCTCCGCGACGTCCTGGATGACCGCCCTGCCAAACGAGAGCCGCGGTCCTGCCTCAGAGTACTTCAGAGTTCGTGCCAACCTCCGCCAGGCCCGCCAAGACAAAGACAAGGAGAAAGCTCCAACTGACCCTCGGATTGCGGAGCTACGAGCCAAGCTCGGAGCCGTCAGGGACGAGCTCCGCCAAGTTTGGGAGAGCCGAGCTGACACCTCGGCCGACCAAAGAAATCCGACGGGGAGGATGGACACCTTCACCCTGGACATCATCTCCGAGCCTCTCCCCCAGCACTTCAAAGCTCCCACACTGGAGATGTACGATGAGAACATAGACCCTGACGACCACCTGGAAAGTTTCAAAAAGCTCATGATACTCTATGGGTATTTCAACGCCTTGACGTGTCAGACTTTCCAGGTCACTTTCAAGGGGGCCGCCCGTCATTGGTTCTCCAGTCTCCCGCCTCGGTCAATTATCTCGTGAGAGCAGTTCGCTAACCTGTTATCCTTGCTCGCTTCATCAATAGCAGGCGATGCCAGAAGAGCATGGTCTCGCTAATGTCCATCAAGCAAAAATAGGGTGAGAGTCTGCGATCCTATATCAACCGCTTCAAAAAAGAAGATCTCGAGGTCCGTGACCTCGACCCCATGGTCTCTATGTACGTTGCTATCAACGGACTCTGACCCGGCTCAGCCCTAAAGTGCTCGGTAGCCAAGACCCCGCCGGAAACAACCGCCCTGCTAGCCTGCCTCAGAAGAGTGCAAGGCCTCCCAACCGAAGGGAGGAAGAGTCGGCATGGTCCAACGACAGTCACCAGCCCTCTTAGCAGCACCATCGCCACCGAAGGTATAACCCCCAGGACGAAGGCGGGCACTTCGACCGTCGTAGCGCCCACTCAAGGGCCGAGGGCAGATGCCGCACCTCTCCCCTGCCAGTCTCGGACCTCCGCGACGTCCTGGATGACCGCCATGCCAAACGAGAGTCGCGGTCCTGCCTCAGAGTACTTCAGAGTTCGTGCCAACCTCCGCCAGGCCCGCCAAGACAAAGACAAGGAGAAAGCTCCAACTGACCCTCGGATTGCGGAGCTACGAGCCAAGCTCGGAGCCGTCAGGGACGAGCTCCGCCAAGTTCGGGAGAGCCGAGCTGACACCTCGGCCGACCAAATAAATCCGACGAGGAGGATGGACACCTTCACCCTGGACATCATCTCCGAGCCTCTCCCCCAGCACTTCAAAGCTCCCACACTGGAGATGTACGGTGAGAACTTAGACCTTGACGACCACCTGGAAAGTTTCAAAAAGCTCATGATACTCTATGGGTATTTCAACGCCTTGACATGTCAGACTTTCCAGGGGGCCGCCCGTCATTGGTTCTCCAGTCTCCCGCCTCGGTCAATTATCTCGTGAGAGCAGTTCGCTAACCTGTTATCCTTGCTCGCTTCATCAATAGCAGGCGATGCCAGAAGAGCATGGTCTCGCTAATGTCCATCAAGCAGAAACAGGGTGAGAGTCTGCGATCCTATATCAACCGCTTCAAAAAAGATCTCGAGGTCCGTGACCTCAACCCCATGGTCTCCATGTACGTTGCTATCAACGGACTCTAACCCGGCTCAGCCCTAAAGTGCTCGGTAGCCAAGACCCCGCCGAAAACCAAAATGCAGTTCCTCAAGAAAGCCCAAAAGTACATCGCGGCCAAGGAGGCTTCGGCTGGAGACCACCAAGAAAGGGAAGCCAAGCACAACAACAGACCCCCGGAGAAGAAAAGGAAGAGCGGAGACCATCACAACAACAACAACAAGGACAACAAGAACTCGTCGGCCTTGGCCTTGGCTTACAGTCAATATACGCCACTCAACTCCACCAGGACCCAGATCTTGATGCAGGTCAGTAAGGACAAGTACGTAAAGTGGCCAGAGAAAATGAAGAGGAACCCCAAGAGGGGAAACCCGAAAAAATATTGCAAGTACCACCGCAGCACCGGCCACGACACCAAGGACTACTACGAGTTAAAAAATGAGATAGTGTCCCTCATCCAACGAAGGCATCTTAAGCAATTCGTCAGAGGCGAGCCCGGTGCCTCATCCTCCCAACAGCAGCAGCAACAACAACACTAGCAAGTAGTCGGCATCATCGACGTCATCGCCAGGGGAACGACCTTGGCCCGCAAGGCCTACGCCAGATAGTTGAGCATCCATAGGCCTGCCCCCAAGAAGATGAAGCCTTAGGAAACTCTCGCCTTCATGGACGAGGACCTGAGAGGGGTTACGGTACCACATGATGACGCCCTCGTGATCTTGCCCATCATCGCCAACTTCATAGTAAAGAGGATCCTCGTCAATAGTGGCTCCTTGGCCGACGTCCTCTTCTACGAAGCGTTTGAGAAGATGAAGATAGCGCCCGAGCGCCTCCATCCTGCTGACGTTCCACTAGTCAGCTTCTCCGAGCGCATGGTCCTTGAGGGTGGCTATGCGCGTCGGCCTTCAGCCCTCAGCCTCGGCACACCCCTCTAGCCTTCAACCCGCCCTCAGCTTCGGCTCCCTTTGGAAGCACCTCGAAGCCTCAAAGCCCTCGACCGTGTCCCAGATCTCAGGAGTGAAATTACAGTGTTGCCCTCAGCCAATCCGAGCGACAACAGATACTATATAATGTCATGAATCAAGAAGCTCTACAATCAACTTCTGATCCTAGCAATTTCCTGTTTAGTTTCCAAAAATGTTTGATGGTGTTCACCCAAGCTACTATGTTGGGAAAAAATGGTGATTTAGAGTTAGGTGGGTCTTCTATAAAAAAATGTGAGTAATTTATGTCCCCTTTAAGTTCCACTACTCTTCTACATTTGCTTCTGAAGGATAGAAGTTTGCTCAAGTTTATGTCCCTTTGCTCTTCTATATTAATTTTTTTTCACACATTTGCTTGGCTGGCAACAATACGACCTGAGAGAGAGACAGAGAGAAAGGTTCATGGGAAACCTTCCCAAACCAGAGTGCCCCTAGAAAAACTACAATGCATAAATGGCACAATCAGACAGATGGAGACAAGTAGACAAAATTCAAAGTCAGTTTCAAGTACCCACTTCCTTTGGTTGATTGAGAGGTTTGAAAAATATCCAAAGAGCTATCCTAAATTAGCCATACTAGCAACCGAGTTTTTTCTAGATTTTGCATTTACTTCTATCAAAATAGTTACATAATCTTCTAAAACAAATCCTACCATAAGGCAACGAATAGTTTTCTTTAGTACCTAAATTTTGGAATTTTCTGATGATCCACTGAAAGGCTCTATAGTGCTCGGTAACCATCCTTACCAATCCCATTAGTCCCACCTCCATTTATTTATCAAATAATGTTTGACAATACATCTTTGGGACAGATATGGTGTTAACTTTAACTTATTTATACACGAAATCTTTGAGGAAATAAAAAAAAAAAAAAAAAAAAAAAAACAAAGAAGAAGAAGAAAGAAAGAGAGAAAAACAAAGACACAAAAACGAAAAACTTCTACAATCCATTGTACTTGTCTAATAATCATAGTTCCCCAAGGAAAAGGAATACGAAAATTGAAAAGCAAAAAAGGGACAGACGCATCAATCTTAATCCTTACATTATACATGTATTCGACTAGAAAGGGGGAAATTATAAATCTATAAGAGAGGATCCAAACTATCAACGAAACGAAGAACTCAAACCAAAAAAATAGGAACAATAAGAAAAAAAAAAGAACCTTGCACGGCACCCATTTCCTTCTCGACTTTAGCCTGCATCTCACGAAGAGCGGCTGCTTCTTCTTCCATC
This sequence comes from Nelumbo nucifera, assembly GCF_055504915.1. Classification (NCBI taxonomy): domain Eukaryota; kingdom Viridiplantae; phylum Streptophyta; class Magnoliopsida; order Proteales; family Nelumbonaceae; genus Nelumbo; species Nelumbo nucifera. The sequence continues at coordinate 105,887,247 of NC_142649.1, read as the reverse complement.
TCCTTCAACCGTTTCTTCATCTCGTCCAATTCCTGCAAACCCGGAAAAAATCGAGACTTGTATGTTATTGCCGCCCAGAAGTCCTTCCATTACCTGGGTTTCGACGGAGACCCCATGACCTAATAAAGGAAAGGAAAAGAAGAAGAAACGAAACCTTGACAGCATCGCCATCCGCCCTAGCCATCTCGACCTCCGCAGCATTTCCATCCATGTCTCCTTCCATCTCTCCCTCGTCTGGGATGTCTCCGCCATAAACCTCGTGTTCCTCCTCATCCATCTCTCTCTCTCTGCCGCTCGGCCGCTCTTTCTCGGCTTCTCGCAACTTATAATGTATCTTTTTTTTTTGGGAAAATTCAGGAACATTACCCTGAATTCAGTCCCCCACCTTCTAAATGCGTCAGTAGTCTAAACTACCGTTAGTTCATATCATCCATACGCATTAAATAATTTTAAAATAACAAAATTACCTTTTATGATTTTCTAATCATTTTATCCATTTCGTATGTGTTGATTTTCTGATCAACCGGACGGATCACCAGTTTCATAATCCATCTTTACCTATTCTTCTTTTTAACACTTACAGGTAAAATGATTATAAAAATATCATAAAGGATAATTTTATCATTTTAAAATTATTTAATGTGTATTTGATGTCACATAACTATATTGACTAACTTTCAATTAACGAGAGGACCCATTAGATACAATTTAAAATTTTAAAGTATTTGTACATACACGTTTCCAAATTTCATGATATTTTTTCGGAATTTTTCCTGTTTCTTTAGAGTTCAGATCTCATGCCCACAAAAACTTTACCCACATTTACCCACATAGCATGAAGAATATCTCATCCTCCTACATAATATTGTGCAGGGAGAGATTGGAGGGAAGGAATTTTTAGGCATTCGTGAATCCCCGATTGAAATGGTGTCGTCTCATCACTCCCTGAGTCTATACGAACAGCAACTATGCTGTTTCACCACTCCCTCAAAATTCCTTCCCTCCAATCGGGGAAGGAGATGTTGCTGCTGAGTTTAGATCCGCCGTTGCAACGGCGGTGTTGAGACGGGAAAGAGATAGAGAACGAAAGGGGGAGGAGAGGTTGTTGCCGAGCTCAGGTCTACCGTTGCAACGGTGGTGATGAGACGAGAAAGAGATAGAGAACGAAAGGGGGAGGAGAGGTTGCCGCCGAGCTCAGATCCGTCGTTGCAACGACGGTGATGAGACAGGAAAGAGATAGAGAACAAAAGGGGTAGGAGAGGTTGCCGCCAAGCTTAGATCCGCTGTTGCAACGGCGGTGATGAGATGGGAAAGAGATAGAAAACGAAAGGGGGAGGAGAGGTTTTCGCCAAGCTCAGATCTGCCGTTAGAAGTAGATAAACTTGGAGGGAGAGATGGCAAATTGCTGCTTCAAGAGGAAGAAACAGGGTGGTGACGGTGGTGGGGTGTGGGACGAAGAAGAAGAAAGAGTACAAAAAAGTAGAGGGAGAGGGAGAGGGAGAGAGAAGATAAGAGAGAGTTGGAAGGGGTTGCTGCTGTTACTTGGTGTTGGAAAGTCTACTCGCCATCGCTCTCTCAACAAAGAAGATGAATAGTAAACTTTCGAATTGATTAGAGCTCATCTCCTAAATGAAAACTTCATATAACTACAGGAGGTTATCATAATGAAGCAGATAAGGATAGGAAAATGCTTTGCAAATTTTCGTAAAAGCAAGAGATTTTCACGAACCAGAGAAGAATCTAAACGGAGTTGGAGACTAACGCAGCGAAATTCACGCACAGCTCATGATGGCTGACATGGCAAAATTTTGTGTTTGGATACTTTGAACACGAGCTTTTGTAAAATGGGTATTTGAAAAAAATTATACATCAATAAACGTTTTCCATTTGAATTAATAACGAAAGGGTGATTATTGTCAAATTTTTAAAAGTTCAAGAGAGGTTTTTGTTAAAATAAAATTATAGGGAAAACTTTTATGATTGTCAGAAACTTGAAGGGAGGTTTTTGTATTTTACCTTATTTATTTAGAAGAATCTAAAGAAGTTGAGTTCTGTGGTGGTAGACTGGCCAATAGGATGGAGTAGTAGATTGAACTAAAATAGATAGTAATTGAAGAAGTAGCACTCGTTAGAGAATAAAAGTGACTGTTTTCCTTTCGATTGGGTAGGAAATAATCGTTGCAAATTGCAATCCTATTTTTTTTCCTCTTTCTAACTCTCACGTGTTGTAGAATAATAGAGGGCAAATTTGATATTTTATTTTTCTGTCAATATTTAGGAACGATGTCAATTGCCAAAAACTTTAAAGGTATTTTAATTAAGAGAAATTTTCCAATTAGTACCCTATACTTTGGGCCTACTTTCACTTTGGTCTCTGAACTTTAAAATACAACAATTCAGTATCCAAACTTTCAAAACATGCCAATCCAGTACCTATTGTTAGTCAACCCATTAATCAACCATTAAGTGGCATTTGAAAAGATGCAAATGCCCTTCAAGTGTCCTCTAATTCTCTTTATTCATGTGACCCCAACTTTTTTGAATAGAAGAGACAAGGAGTTGGGACCGTTCATTTTTTGTCAACATTTGGATGGTTGATAAAGAAAATTAGATGACATTCAAATGACATTTTTGTTTTTTCAAAATGTCACTTAATGGCCGATTAATAGGCTGGTTAACGGTAGGTATTAAATTGACATGTTTTGAAAGTTCAGGTACTGAATTGTTGCATTTTAAAGTTTAGAGATCAAAGTTAAACTAGGCCTAAAGTACAATGTACTAATCGAGAATTTTCCCATTAATTTAATTCTTCAAACAATATTATAAGTTTTTATCCATTTGCTAAAGGGTAGGGATATATTTTAAGTATTTAACCCTTTAGACTGCATTTGGAAACGATGCAAATGGAGTGTAAATTCCGGTTCAGGGTAAATTTACATTCTAGTTCACTTTTGCTTGTGTTTGGCAACAATACATTTATGCATTGATAAATGGCAGACCAATGCATATTTACATTGATAATAAGATGTAAAAGTACATCAATAGAAAAGAAGTATATTTGCATTCAAGTGGGCTTTCCATAGAAAAAATATGCTTTATTGGAATTTGTGTTTGCATCCATTATAGCTAAAAGTATGTTTGGTAAGAAGGTAAATTTGTTAATGCAAAACTAAACCAACTTTGCAATTTATATGAACCCATTTACACTATATATTTGCATTCACACTTATTTGCATCATTTCCAAAGGCAGACTTAGGATTTTAGGAAGTAGCACCCAAAAATGAAGTAAATGTCGTTAAGGAGGCAAATTCGATTAGTTTTGAAAATGGGAGAGATTGAACAATGCGGCGAGATTTTATAGGAGGGCACATGTATCCTATGAAGTGTGAACCTATAGAGTCCATAGGATGCGAACTCCCCAACTTTGGCATCTAGAAAAGTCCATGCTCCCATAAGTGTCAAATCTTCATGTGGAAGGTTCTCCATAGAGCTATTCGAACCAAGACAGAAATATGGAGCTGTAGGAGAAGAGAAGAAACCGGGTGCACTTTTTGTAAAGTTTCTCCAGAAACCCAAAAGCACCTTTTTCCTGCAATGCCCTCTCTCTAGGGCAATCTGGATTCAGGCTCAGGTTGGTTTGGTACCAGAAATCTTTTTGAATTCAGGCCAAGTGGACCTAATCCAATGGTGGTGGCAACACAGCTCCCATTTGGAAAATAAAGTGATAAAGCATAACTATATTGCAAAAATATGTACCATCTTCAGAAGCATATGTGATGCAAGAAACAATCAATTATTTAACAAAGTGAACCCAAACCCCCTTCAAATATTTAGAAAGGCTGAAAGTTACTGCAGTTACAAAGAATTGGGACTTAAACTCCTCAATCCATTAGATCCTCAATCAGAAAGGGATTTACAACAAGTTTTCTCCTCTGAATTTCCGATCATTCTTGTTGATGACTCATGGAACCCATTCACACAAACTGCATCTACTGGTTTATATATGTTCACTCACAGGCCTCTCTGGGCAGTGATAAGAGGACTAAGAATTTTTTTTTTTTTTGTATGGGTGTAAAGACAGGTTTTTTGTTTTCAGATGCTAAAGCAGTGTTAACGAAGCTCAGAGGGACAGAAAAACAGATGCAATGGGACCAACAAGCACTTTATGACCATATTTTGGAACTTCTATCTTTTTTTGAAAATATTAAAATCAAGTATGTAAGCAGGGATGTTATTTTGCTAGCCCATAAAATGGCAAAGAGAGATAGGCATACGAACTCTTTTGTAAATAGCTATGCCAGCTACGTAAACCTCACCAATCTTTTTGAGAAACCATGTAAAGGGATCCAAATATTCCCTTAACTTGCTTGCTGTTTAATGAATTCCAGTTTTATCCTTGCAAAAAAAAAAAAAAAAACTTTGTCATTTGAGACGACCACACACATATCCTACCATGTCAAGTAGATACCAGGCTGAGAGCTAGAGTTCAACTTGGACATTTGAACATTTTTTCACCTCGGATAGATGTGTGATTTCTAAATGGTGGAATGCTGTAGTCATGTAGATGGATTGAGCTACGTAACCGATTGGGATGGAAAATAAAACCTAAAACAAAATTAAACTAAAAGTTACATTCTTTTCATTTTCACTTCCATACATTTATACTATAAATAAAATTGCACTGCAACCAAAGGGAAAAGATCTCTCTACACGCCACTGGACGTAAGCAGTTCTTTCTGTCTCCAATCCATCGAATTTCACCTTCTTGATGGGAATGGGATCGCTTGCACATGGGTTCCACCCAGGGACTGAAGAAGCCATTTTCTTGTAAAAATATGCTCCAACAGCATTTATTCAATTGCAAAAAGTAATTAGGCAAGAAGAGGCAAAGATGGAGGCTTAAGTTTTTGTTGCCGCGAGAATGCTTGCAAAGTTGCAGTATCTAAAAGTCTTTAATGTCAGGGCAAACCTGCAAGACATCCAACGCATGAAGCCGGGTTGGGGGGGAGGATGGGATACCCTGTTGTTAGTCCCATACTCCCATGTAGCCGAAAAAAAAGGTGAAGATCGATCGTTGGGCTATACATCTACATGTTACAATGTGGGCTGTACTTCCATCTGTTGCTCCATGGTTGTTCATCATTATCATCATCATGGATCTGATGGTGCTAGACTAAGAGTTCATTTGGTACACAGTTGGAATTGGAGTCAATAATTTATTCCTTTCACCTGTTTGGTTCAGTCTGGAATCGGAATCAGAATCAGAATTGGTTGAAATGGATTTTGATTCCCCAAAAAAGGGAAGGGAATGTTCATTCCTTCGTATGGGAAAATGTCATTCTAATTACGATTCCAATTCCATCCAGCAAACCAAATGGACCCTAATTATCTTATTTTTCCCGGCCATCAATTTACCCAACAATAAGTTGTTTTGCAAAAGCAAAACAAGCCATGAAAATAAAAGGATAATAATAAATGATAATGGGTTAGGATTAGGGGAACAACTTGGTTGCATGGTCCAATTCGAGTTTTTGTATAGGTTGGACTGTTGGAGCTGCATTTTCTGGGCTGGGGTGGGGTCAAGAAAAAAATTGAATTGAGCGTAAACTTGGTTAGGCTTAGGCTCTTTTACAGGCTTTGGGACAAATGATAGCGCACCCACTAACAACACCCCACAGCACATACCAATCGTGTATTGGGAATGTCTCTCAATACAAATTCAGGAAATATTCCCAACGAACACTGAGATGTGCATGTAAGGCATTTATAGGGCACTAGATCTTAATGTGAATTGCAGAAATTGATTCCTCTTATCAAAAAGGCACTAGCTATTCTTATTAGGGTTTTAGTATTTCCAATTACAATTAAGTAAAATGATTATCTTAAAAGAAATCATTGATAGTATGTGGTGGGAGTTATACAATTATCATGTATCTAATCAAAGGCTATGTTTGGTTTGAACGGAAGGCTGAAAACGCAGCCGTAAAGACCAAGAACACGGCCTTAAAGACTGAAAACACAAGTAAAAAAATAAAAACGAAGAAAAAGTGAAAACATTGTAATAAAATCCTTTTATTAATACAAAATCTTCAAATTGAAGCAAATATATAACACAAACTCACAAAGTGATTATACATCATGAACTACTATATATTTTTGAAAAAGCAAGTCACATTTAAGTGCGCCTCACTCAATTAAAACAAGTGCACGTCAACGAAAATTGAGCGAGCACACATGCCACATAATACTGCATAATATTAATACAGTGATACACCAAATTCAGTTTTTTAACTTGTAGAGGGAGTCTCCATGATCTGTGCCATTTGATTGGGAGGGGTAGCTAAGAAAGCCCTGATCATGGGCTTCATCTTCTCAACAGTCTTGATAATAGCCCAGAACATGAATCTGTACAAGATAACCATCCCCAACAAGATTGCAAGGTCCACCCACTTAGAATAACCCATCTCCACTTGCCACGTGTCCCTCAAAATTTCATCTCCAGTGATGGTGGGTGGACCTCCTGCTAGATTGTTGGGGAACGTCAAACCTTCAAACTCATTCTTGTAGAACCCTTGGTTAGCGTACTTGTGGAAGGCAATATAGTACATTGGGTATTTCCAGAAAGGCTTCGGAAGATCGTCCGGCAGTCGGAAGAACCCACCATTCAACATCATCACACCCTGAATTCCAGCTCCTGTGATAATACCCATGAGGAAATCTGGCACAACACTCGCGACGATCATCATCAGGCTCTCGACCAATAACATGCATACGAAGAGCACCAGAGCAAAGTAGACGAAGTGCTCAGCTCCCTTCTGAAGACCCACGAGATAATAAGCAATTGCTCCTGGAATCAGAGAAATGAGAAGCAAGTAGGGGATGGAAGAAAACGAATTTCCCAGAACGAATGCACCCACTCCGTAGTGCCCATTCAATCTCTCTCGTTGGAAGATCTGAATATAAGAGATAAAGCAAGAAACAAAAGTCATTTAGTAAACTCGTAATTTTAAATTGAAGCTCCAATAAATTAACAAACTTAAGTTTTGAATATCTATTTAATCACCTTCATGTCCTCAACAAAAGAAGGAAATCCACCGATGGCCATAAATGTCAAGAAGGCAGCGACAAACATCAACATCGAGCCCCTAGCCTGAATGGAGCCGAAGCTGTGGCCGATGTCGAAATATATAGTACCTACGCAGAGACATAGAGCGATATAGATTGCAAGCCGCAACCAGTAGTACCCAAGATCACGATACATGTTCACAAAAGATCGTTTCGTTAGAACGAAAGACTGCGAAAGGAAGCTAGCTTGACTGCCCTTCTTCTCCAAAGGTGCACCTTCCTGAAAATTAAATCAATGTCTTCAATATTGACTCTTAGCTTGAGGAATAGAGATCCATGATTCAGAGGAGCAATTTCATACCCTTTTGCATATCTCTGCTACCCGTCTTTTCACTTGCTGGCAAGTCTCAGATGACTTGTATGACTTTACAAGAATGTTAATTACTTCGTCAGTGCTTATAGTCTTCCCATCAAAGCCCTGTTCGACGTCCTGTGGAGTAACCAAAGAGAGTTTAAATTAAATGAAAAGTTTCCCCAAGTTTTTAAATAGAAAACAAGTTGAGAGGTTTTAACAGAAAAAAAAAAAAATTACCGTATCGAAGTCTTTGTTGATCGTCCTAAGGTAGTGATCCGATGGGTTTCTCAGACTTGGACATGGGAAACCATTTGATGAAAAGAACTACAATAAAATGAAAATGGGAATTATTCTAGGACTCCATTTGCTAATAAAAATGTTCCCACAGACCAAAATTTAGTAGTTACCTCGCTTGCTGCTGAAGCCTGGCCAAAGTAGACCGTTTTACCAGCAGAAAGAAGACAAAGATTGTGGAAGAGCTCAAAAACTTCACTGCTGGGCTGATGGATGGAAGCGACGACTGTCCTTCCATCCTGTTGGGCTAGGCGTACGATTCGGTTCATGACATGGTAGGAAGCCGCACTGTCAAGACCGCTGGTGGGTTCGTCCAGAAAAAGAAGCTTTGGGCGGGTCAAGATCTCAATACAGATGCTGACTCTCCTCTTTTGGCCGCCACTAAGCCCTTTGTGACCCCACCCTCCAATTCTGGTGTTCATTGCATCTTGCAACCCCATCTCCCTGATAGTGATCTCTGCTCTTTCCCTCTTCTCGGACAGCGGCATGGAGTCGGGCAGCTGAAGCTGGGCAGAGTAGTAAACTGCTTCTCTAACAGTTAATGTCATCATTAGAGTATCATCTTGAGTCACATAAGCCTACATCCACGCATGACAAAAACCAAACACCCACGATAGAGTTAAAACCAAGAAAATTATTCAGTGCTTCGGTTGGTGGTTCAAGCAAAGTTAGTGTGAGTTTCCCCTCTAGTTTTTCTAGATTCCAGAGACGACATGTGACAATGAAAACAAAAAAGAGCCTCACCGAGGTCCCAAATGCCAGTGCTTGTCTTCGTCCATTAACAAGGATATCTCCAGATTGTCTCGTGTTCGAACCTAGTCTCCCTGCAATTTGTGATTTTTGGTTTGGTTGATCAGAATCTCTTAATTTGTATGGAAGGTTAATATATATTAAAAGATTAAAAAAGATGAGAAAAGTTGGAAAGCAAAAGAGAAAAGAACAAGTTGGAGAAGGTGTGAATGTGATTACCAGCCAAAGTATCAAGGAGAGTTGACTTGCCGCAACCGGAAGGACCCATGATGGCCAAGACCTCGCCGGGCTGGGCGTAACCGGTGAGACCCTGAAGGATGGCCCGTGTCCCGCTTTTCGCGTCGGAGACCGTAACACACAGATCCTTCCATGTCAAGTAGATGCCGTCCTGTCGGTACTCCAAAGGAACAGTTAGTGGAGCGCGAGAAGCATAGGCGGCATGGCCATGGTTGGACAACTGAACCTCTCTGGCCTCCACGTGGTGCGTAATTTCATCGGTTTCAATTCTCAAGCTATAGGCAGGTTGAGGGTGGATGACCTTGTCCTTGGGGTTGGGAAACGTAGAAGGTGGAGGAGCGGAGTAAGTGCTGAAAGGGAAAGTCCTTTCCATGCCGTGGGACATGGACATGGGTTCTTCTTCAGACACAATGCTTCCCATCTCCGTGTCATCATCCCTCTCCTGCGAAATGGTTTCTGGGTGAGGTAACCTTGTTGGGCTTGCGTTTGGAGTCCACCTAGGAACGTTAACTGGGTTCGACATTCTGTTAATTCTGTCTGGCAGCTTTGTTTCAAGGAGCGTATACTTTGGGGCAAAAGAGAGGGGTTGGGCAAAGCAATGCAGCTTGGCTTTCTGATTGCCTTTGGCTGCCTTGTGAAAACTACAGAAGACTGGAATTTATTTATAGGCAAAGTCAATGTGACTCGAGGACCAACCTGCCAGCCAGACGCTACAATTTTGAAAGTCTAACTCCCAACCGACTCGTTAAAAATTCGTCACCTCGTCCACGTCACCAACGCGGCTATTCTTCAAAGTCGCAAATCGCACTCGCAGTCTATTTTATTTTCATGTATTTTAAAACGAGTTCACATCTCCGCCGCACACCCCGCTGTGTGTATTGGGAACACCTCCCGTGAATATTTATTAATAAATACGGAAGATATTCTCAATGCATGATAGGATGTGTGTATGAGGCGTCAGTTGTGAGAACAGATCCGGTCTTCTTACATTTTACATTGCATCTCAATGTACACTTGCCATCTTTAATATTTATGATTGGGAGATGCTCGGAATACACGGTTGGGATGTGTGTGGGGCGCCGATGTCATTTGAAACTCAATTATCCACACGTCACCTTATTCTCTCTCCTTACATTGCTTCGGCCTAGAGTCAGAATTTATAAGCCCAAATTATTGTTGGATAGGTGCCAGCTTTATATCTCTGCAGTAAGAAATCAGAAATCTGCATGGGTCTGTCCGTACCTTTCTGTTTTATGTATTGCTGTGGCTCCGCCTTAAATCACTTCATACAACTCCTGTGGAAACCGGATTCAATCGGTGCAAGACCCACTCCAACAACCTGTATCGTCTTTCAAGTTTGGTCCGAACCCGATCTGGTCCGATTCAGTATTATATCTTTTATAAAATATATAATATGTATTTTATATATTATATAAATAATATAATATTTATTGAAATATATATATTTATAATTTAATATATACATTTTTTATTTTAAAATTTCTCTCTCTCTCTATCTATCTCTATTCAGTCGCTTCAATAGTAGTAACAGCTAACAGCATGGGCTAAATTTTGGGCTCGGGCCCAGGCCCGAGATTCGACTTTTTATGAAGACCGAGTTCAGACCCAAATTATAGGCCCAATAGTCAGGCCGAACTCGGACTCGAGCCTTAGAAAAATCTATTCATACAGAATAAAAATCCAACCCAACCCGACCCATAAACAGGCCTAATCATGCATAGATCGTCTTATTGCTCACAAGACCTACTCACTATTCACAAAGTCCTTCAGAGCCTTGCATTGGAGTTCAGATCTACTGACTATAATACATTGTTTGTCACACGCATCAATATAGTTGGATGAGTGTGACCAGCAATATATTGTGATTAACAGATCTAAATTCTGAAAATATCTCCATCTTGTGAGCACCAAAGTTGATTTCGCCGTTTCATATATGACTTCAAGTGCATCACAAATCTTTGGATCTCTGCTGCACAGACTACCCGCGCGACATTACAGCCATACATTTGTAAGATCTCTCCATTAAGGACCAACATACAAATAAAAGAGATAATCCTGATGTATAATTGTAATATACTGTGGGTAGGTGTTGGTAGCAATGCAGAGCTTGCATTCCACAGGCCTCTTCTAATGTAATTATGAATTACCAGTTGGCTAATGAGCTTGTGCCCATTTTTATGTCATGATCCTCCACTCGTTTGATATAGGAAAAAAATAAACTCAGATCAGAAGGTCAAACTGGTGAAACGGTTTACAAACCAAAGAAAAAAATATAAAATACAACTAATTAGAATATTTGGTTATACTTAGAATAAAAAAAAAAAAATCCAATAAAGAACCTCTCTATGTCTCAGAGTTAGAACTGGCCTTGGTTGATCTTGTATTCTTGTTAGCCCTTGCTACTACTAATTCCATTTGAATTACAAGGACTTCGACTAACAAAATATATGTTGACTAATATTTAGCTCATTCAAAATAAATTAATTGTTTATAAATTTAGAAGTTGTACCATCTACAAGTGTCAAAGTTATTTTCTTTTTTAATTTCCAAGTTTATTAAAAAAAAACGATTAAAGCTTGTTGGTCTATTTCATCCTTTTTCAAAATATCGTTTTTCTTGGCCTGTTGAACGTTTTCCACAAGATGTAGAAGTAGAACTTTCGAGCATCAAAACGGGACCGGAGGATCTAATAGGCATAATATAGTAAGCACGTTGAGCACTATTGATAAATACTTCGACTGTCAAAAGTAGGGGTGCAAACAGATTTGATGGGATTTGAATCAAGGTATATTTGAATCCGATTTGATATGAAGATTCGATTGGATCTGATAGGACTCGATCTGATCGAATTTTATCGGATCTTTGAATCTTCGAATCTGATTTGATCCTACTTGTTTTCTTTAAAAATTAATAAATTGTTAAAAGAAAAGAAAAGAAAATATATTAATTTAAATAAAGAAAAAACAAAAATACTAATATTTTTTAATTATTTTCATCATATATATATACATGTTTTTATAAAAAATAAATAATATAACAAATTTATAAAAATATAATATAAATAATATATTTACAAATAAATAAATAACATATATATATTTATATTTATATTATAAATATATAACATGTCAGATTGGATCTTTTCAGATTGGATAGGGGTGATTCGACGAGGAGTTATCTGAATTCGACTAAATAGGATCAGATCTCGGATTGGATCGGGTCCATTTGCACCCCTAATCAAAAGTGATTTTTAATATTTTTTAAGAATAGGCATGGGAGTATTTTAAGGAATAGGTGTCAAAAAAATTTCTAATTGTTCATTGAATGTGCTTACAACGTTGTGCCTACCTGATCCAGATTGTCCTTGTAGTGTGACATTTTTCAATTGAGGGCTAGGCACTTCATTGCACACTCGTTATTGTTAGAAAAAATGAGACAAATAGTGAGGAAATAAAGTTTTTTAACGAATCCTTATTGTTGTATTCGTTTGCCGTGTAAAACATAGTTTTGTCGTGTTTGGATGGAAATAGATTTATATCATAAATTGATATAAAATGTCACTTTAGTGAGGTTTTACATCAATTATCGATGTAAAAACTATATCAATAAAATCGATATAGTATTACATTGATAATCATGGTTTTCAAAACTGGGCCGGACTGAACAGTCGGATCGTAAAAACCAGGAACCGGTCAGGTGACCGGTTCCGTTTTCCCCAAAAACCGAATTTCCCCCTAAAATCGTTGATTTTGATCAGCGAACCGCTGAGCTGGGCGATTAACCATTCAAACCGTTTGAACGGTTTTGACTGTTTTTTATTTTTTATTAGAATGGACTGAACGTTCAGTTCAAACAATCAGACTGTTTGACCCAATAACCGGACCCTGACCAGTTCGAGTTCAGTCACCGGGTCGGCTTTAAAAACCATGTTGATAATCAGCTTTTTCAATCCTCACTTTTTCAAAACTCCATCGATTTTACATAAATGACGCTTACACCGCAAACAAATGGTTGCTCTTGCTTATAAACACTCGCACCAAATTCTCCTTCGTCCTTTACATAGAAAACAAAGAAAAAAAAAATCTCCTTGGTCCTTCCATAACAACTCGGTTAATAATAAATGAATTAGAACAAAATGGGTTCAAAGGAAAAAAGAATTTTAACTAGTTTAGGTTAAATGTTAAACAATTAGGTTGTTTGGCTTTATGCATGAATCTTATGAGAAGGCGGCTTTTCAGTATCATTTATTAGTTTGTAACGAGGACACCCAGTTGGATGCGTGTAAGTTTCAATGGCTAATAGTTTTGCTTTGGCTCATGAATCATGATTTTCTTCCCTTTGTCTCACGAGTTCATGGGATTCGATAGAAATTTGCTTAGGTCTGAATTGGCAAATTTAGATATTGACTTTAGTTTGAATTCAGGCCATGATAAGGTCCATGCATAGGGTTAGCTTTAGTTTGGTTCTTAACTCAACCCAAGTACCCAACCCATTAAATTTTTGCCCTCTTGACGCAGTGTGGAAGCAATGAGAACCGGAGTTGGCTATGCAAGCATCGGGTGTTCGTTAGTACCTAGCGAATAACACCGATTTCTCTAGGAGAGAGAAAAAGGTGGCGAAAACTCAATGAAGAGAACTCAAGAAAATCTGAAAATCTGAAGTATTAATTGTGTTCATTAACTGGAAAATAGCAGTATTTATAATACATCTGAAAATTGAAATTGTAAAAGAACTGAAAATTGTGAAAGAACTGGGAAAGAACAATTAGGATAGATCAAAACATCTAATCTAGATAGGATCGAATTCCTCTTTGCTTGATCTCCATCGTTCGATCTCCCTAGATGCATGTATCTTGGATTATCTTGCTAATCTTGATGCTTCTTGGAGTCTTTCTTGATAATCTTGGAAGAGTCTTGGAAGAGTCTTGCCTTATCTTGCTAATCTTGATAGTCTTGGGAGTCTTGAGTTGTTCTTGCTTATCTCTCTTGGACTAATCTTGATAATCTTGGCTCATTCTCTATCTTGACTTCTTGCCTTATCCTTATCCTAGAGCTACCGCCCCTAGGGGTGCGATGGGCTTTCTTGTGATGGGCCTCCATCATTCTCCCCCACTTGGAGAGAACTCGACCTCGAGTCGTGATTAGGATAAGCAAGTGTGATCTCTGACAAATACCGGTGAAGGTCAGCAACGCTGAAGGTCTTGGATATACCCATATGATATGGTAAATCCACTACATAGGCATTGTCATTAATCTTCTTCACGATCTTGTATGGACCATACTTCCGAGGCTTCAACTTGTTGTAAGTACCTACGGGAATCCTTTCCTTCCTTAAAAAGACCATAACCTCATCACCTACATCAAACACTTGAAGTCGGCGGTGCTTGTCTGTGGCTATCTTGTACTTGGCGTTGGATTGCTCTAGCTTCTGCTTCACGGCCTCTTGGATGGACTGGATTTGTTCTGCCATCTGCTCTGTTGAGATACTAGCGCTGGGTACTTTGGGTAATTTCACTAAATCCAGTGCATGGTTAGGGACCTTCATGTATACGATGGAGAATGGAGATCTGCCTGTAGAACTATGCACTGCATTGTTATAGGCGAACTCAGCCTGGGCAATAGCGAAGTCCCACTATTTTGGCTTCTCCCGGCATATGCTACGGATTAAATTTCCTAAGGTCCAGGTTACCACTTCTATCTGTCCATCTGTCTGCGGATGGGCTGTACTGCTGAAATTAAGTGATGAATCAAACAACCTCCACAGGGTCATCCAAAAGTGACTGAGGAACCGTGTGTCGCGATCTGAAGTGATGGTCTTGGGTACCCCATGCAAGTGGACAATCTCCCTGAAAAACAATTTGGCTGTTGTGGATGCATCTGCTGTTTTCTTGCATGGGAGGAAGTGAGCCATTTTTGAGAATCTATCAACCACCATGAAGACGGAGTCCATGTTCCTCTAGGTCTTTGGCAGGCCTAGCACAAAATCCATGGACAAGTCTTCCCATATAGCAGTAGGAACGGGTAGGGGCATGTAGAGACTTGTGTTCTGGGTTTGTCCCTTAGCTGTCTGACAAACATAGCACCTGCTTACGATGGTAGACACGTCCCTTCTTAATTTTGGCCAGTAATATCGCCCCTTAACTGCTTCTACTGTTTTGTCCCTTCCCAAGTGTCCTGCTAATCCACCCCCATGCAAATCCCTGATGATCTTTTCGCGGAGGGAAGTGCAAGGGATACACAGTTGTTCCCCTTTCATAAGGAACCCGTCATAAATAAAGAAGTCTTCTGCTGGCTACTTATTCACACATTTCTCCCATACTTGTTGGAAGTCTTCATCTTGGGCATATAAGTCTTTTAGGCACTCAAAACCCACAATCTCAACACTGAGGGTCTTGATGAGAGCTACGTGCCTACTAAGTGCATCAACCACTTTATTTTGCTGTCATTTCTTATACACAATTTTATATGGGAACTTGTCTAGGAAAGCAGACCATCTGGCATGTAAATCACTTCTTAATTGCTTTTGCCCACTAAGATATTTTAGGGCCTGGTGGTCAGTATAGAGAACACATTCTTTTGCAATTAAATAGTGTTCCCATGTTTTCAAGGCTCTAATCACAACATAGAACTCCTTGTCATAAGTAGACCACTTTCTCCTGGCTTCACATAGTTTTTCACTGAAGAAATCAATGGGTCTTTTCTCTTGGGACAATACAACCCCTATGCCAACTCCACTGGCATCACATTCAACTTCAAATAATTTATTAAAGTCTGGCAAGGCAAGAATAGGAGCAGTACATAATTTTTCTTTTATGAGAGCAAAACTTTGCTTTTGTTCTTCTCCGCAATGAAATTTACCCTTTTTCAAGCATTCAATAATGGGAGCCATGATACTACTAAAATTCTTAATAAAGCGCCTATAGAAGGTTGCCAACCCATGAAATCGCCTGACATCTGTGACAGTGGATGGGGTCGGCCACTCCCTAATGGCTTTCACCTTTTCCTCATCTACTTTCACACCATCCTTGCTTATAATAAATCCCAGGAATAATAAATTATCATTCATAAAGATGCATTTCTTCAAATTAGCATATAATTTATTTTCCCTCAATGTTTTCAGGACCTCCCTAGTATGTCCCACATGCTCAGTGATAGATGTGTTGTATATCAAAATATCATCAAAATAGACTACCACAAATTTACCAATGAAGGGGCACAATACCTGGTTCATTAGCCTCATGAAAGTGCTGGGTGCGTTGGTTAGTCCAAAGGGTATGACTAACCACTCGAACAAGCCATCTCTAATCTTGAAGGCTATTTTCCATTCATCTCCAGGACGGATCATGATTTGATGATATCCACTCCTGAGATCTATTTTTGAGAAAACTACAGCTCCGCTTAGTTGGTCCAGCATGTCGTCTAGCCTAGGAATGGGAAATTTGTACCCAATGGTAATCTTGTTAATGGCCCTGCTGTCGACACACATTCTCCAACTGCCATCATTCTTAGGTGTTAATAAGGCAGGTACTGCACAAGGACTCATGCTGATTTGAATGTGTCCCTTTTTCAATAATTTTCTACCTTTTCCCATAAGATTTCATTCTCCTTAGGACTCATCCTGTAATGTGGGAGGTTAGGTAGACTAGCACCTGGAACAAAATCAATATGGTGCTGTATATCTCTCGTGGGAGGGAGTTCATTTGGTAACTCCTCTGGAACTACATCATTAAATTCATCCAGTAGTCCCTGTATTTTAGCTGGAATTGTATTTTCATCATTAACATCTTCTCCTTTCACTACTAACAAATGTATCTCATGAGTATCCTTACATTCTTTAACAAATTCAGCATGATGATGGGTGATGGTAAGAAAATTCTTTTCATGTGCGTTTGGAGTATTCGTAATACCTTTTTCTGCTATGGGTAACAAGGTATAACGTGTACACTCTTTTTCAAGTTGGTAGGTATTCTTCCTACCCATGTGCCTTGCATCTGTATCAAACTGCCAAGGCCTCCCTAGCAAAATATGGCAAACATCCATATCTACAATATCACAATATACTTCATCATGGTACTTACCAATAGAAAAAGGTACCTTGTAACGTTCCTCCACTCGTACGTTGCCCCCTTCCTTGATCCACTCAATTGTGTATGGGTTGGGATGTTTTTTCAGGAATCAGCTGTAATTGTTGGATGACATCCCTGCAAATAATATTTTCCTGACTACCACTGTCAATAATTAAATCAAATAACTTTCCCTTGACAGTACATCTGGTACGAAATAATCTATGCCTTTGAGAAGTATCCTTATTTTTCTGGGACAACATTAATTTTCTTACCACACAAGTATACTCCTCATGTTCATATGGACCCTCTTCATCCTCCCCATCAGGTCCACAATATACTTCTTCCTCAACATCTTCTTCCTCCTCCCTTTCTACCATATTAACTGCCTTCCTCCTGGGACAGTCACTGGATCTATGTCCAACCTCATTACATTTAAAACATTTAATAGGAGCAGGCTTTGCATAAGGGTTACTGGGTTTAGGAGGATTGGAAGGATTACCTCGAGTATGTCCTCCTGTAGTAGCCTTACTGGCGTTACTTGTACTTGCCGGGTGAGAAGGTTGTACTGCCGGGACTGACTTGTTCCTGTCGACAGTTGCCGGTCTGTTGTCGCTCCCGCTGTACCGGCGATAATTATCACTGCGTGCCTTGTCCTGGAACATTAATTCTGCTTTCAAGGCTAAGTTCCTTGCTTCCTGCACACTAAGAACCATTTGTACACTAATTTTGTCTCTGATGGACGGTCTCAAACCGCTTAGATAACGGGCTACCTGCTGGTTATCAGTTTCAGATAATTGGTTTCTTTTAGCTAATCTCAAAAATTCAGATGTATATTTGTTAACACTACGAGAACCCTGCGCACACCTCTGATAAGATTCAAACATATATTGTTCATAGTCAGGAGGTAAAAATCTACCTCTTATTAATTGTTTCATGCGCCTCCAGGTTC
Organism: Nelumbo nucifera; assembly: GCF_055504915.1. Classification (NCBI taxonomy): domain Eukaryota; kingdom Viridiplantae; phylum Streptophyta; class Magnoliopsida; order Proteales; family Nelumbonaceae; genus Nelumbo; species Nelumbo nucifera. The sequence goes on along the minus strand of NC_142649.1, from coordinate 105,869,510 downwards.
GAACAGGACCCCTTCCTTCTCTCATCCAGGTCTCTCTCATCCGTTCCCACCAAACAGATGCGCCTCCCTTTAATCGGAAAGCTACTAGTTTTACCATTCGTTCCTCTGGTATCTCCATGTAATCAAAGAACCTATCGACTTCTGTGATCCAATCTAGAAGTCCCTCTATACCAAAATCTCCACTAAAAGTAGGAATATCTACCTTGAGTTTAAATTCATCTTTATTCCTACGGGGATTGAAATTACCTTGATTGTGCCAATTTCTACTGTTTCTGTCGTTGCCGGGAAGAACTGGAGCACCACCAAATTCGAAATCATCATCACTGTCGTCGTCAAGAACTGGACGTCGGGACGCAGTAGCGACAGGTGGTCTGTCGTGGTTGTCTCCTTCGATCTGCTGTGGATTTTCCCGGTTCCGTGGGACAACCTCCCATAACAAGGTTCGCAGTTGTTCAGCCATCTCTGCCAACTGCTGCTCGATGTTACGTGTAGCTGTACGCTGTTCTTCGGTTGCTCTCCGAACAGCTAGAAACCCCTGATCTCCGTCACGGGGTGGGTTGCGACTGCTACCGTCTGGGTTGGACATGACTGGCGAATTCCCTGCTCTGATACCACCTGACGCAGCGTGGAAGCAATGAGAACCGGAGCTGGCTATGCAAGCACTGGGCGTTCGCTAGCACCTAGCGAATAACACCGATTTCTCTAGGAGAGAGAAAAGGTAGCGAAAACTCAACGAAGAGAACTCAAGAAAATCTGAAAATCTAAAGTATGAATTGTGTTCATTAACTGGAAAATAGCAGTATTTATAATACATATGAAAATTGAAATTGTAAAAGAACTGGAAATTGTGAAAGAACTGGGAAAGAACAATTAGGATAGATCAAAACATCTAATCTAGATAGGATCTAATTCCTCTTTGCCTGATCTCCACCGTTCGATCTCCCTAGATGCATGTATCTTGGATTATCTTGCTAATCTTGATGCTTCTTGGAGTCTTTCTTGATAATCTTGGAAGAGTCTTGCCTTATCTTGCTAATCTTGATTGTCTTGGGAGTCTTGAGTTGTTCTTGCTTATCTCTCTTGGACTAATCTTGATAATCTTGGCTCATTCTATATCTTGACTTATTGCCTTATCCTTATCCTAGAGTTGCCGCCCCTAGGGGTGCGATAGGCTTTTTTGTGATGGGCCTCCATCACCTCTGCTTTATTTACTTATTTTCATTGGATTTCCACACCCCTGATTCATCAAAAAGTACACAAAAAGGGCTCAGAGAGATTTAAGAGAGAAGAAGAGATTTAATAGTTATCAAAAGGGAGACGTTTCTTCTTTTTTTTTTGGGTGTGGGGGTGGGGTTTAAGATGGGAGAACACTTAAATCCAATAAGATCGCAGATTGCAGCATCTAAAAATCTTACAAGAAGGGAGATGTTACAACTTACAAATGGGTTCGTCGGAAAAAATTTTGACCAATCAATTGGTATCATAAAGACATAAATTAATAAATGATTAGGTGTTATTTATCAAAATTTATAGATGGGTTTTGGTTGATAAAAATTCTTTCAATATCATATCTTTCTTGTATCATAGATTTTCCCTTGTATTAAAAATCATTATTTTAATCAAAAGAAATCTTCAATAATTTAATTTAATAATAAATAACCATATATATGAGAAACAAAAGAAGAAAAAGATTAGTTATTTTTTTCTCCCCTCCCTTTGATATAGATTAGTTTATTTTAAGGGAATTGTTGTGATGAGGGAGCCGTGGGAGCAGTTGTCAGTGTTTCCAACAACCTTGGCCAGAGTTAGAGCTTGCAATATCAATGATCAATCAATTCCAAGACCTACCAATAGAATGGAAAACTGATGCATAATAATTCCAATGCCCCACCACCACCAACCTTAGGAAACCCTTAATTTCTTACTTGGGTTCCGTATTGAAACTTGAATATACACCTTGCATAATAATTCCTGAATGCAGGATGGAACCCTGCCCCTTATCGATTGGAAATTTTAGAATCCGGCAACTATCGTACAGCACTACAACCTTCTCATGGCATTCATTTGGTAGGAATGAAATTTCCAAGTCAAGCCGCCTTCCCCAAATTTATTCACTTTATTGGGCTTGTTTATAGTCGCCCAATAATCATATACACCAAGTTACATATTTCCACATTTCTCTTTGCCCCTTTCAGACCTTTGTATCCTTCCCATTAGGGGTTGATAATAGAAGAAGCCATGAAACCATCAATCCTGTGTAGGGTCCAATCACATGATCCATAGCCCATAGGCCATTTGATCTTTGACAGGTGGCAACTATGGCCCCACTTCCCCAGAGTGGGTTAGTGTATGGAAACACAAGTTTTTGCTTGAAAGGATTGCACCCCATGGAAAGGAAACTCTATTGACTTAAATGTTTGAATTTTGATAGTGAACTAGTGCAGTAGTACTGTTGATGTACTGATGGGTGGTTAGCATTCATTCCCATTAGATCGGCTCATGTACTTTGTGTGAACTTAACTCAGTTTTTTTTTTTTTTTTTAATTCCATTGACATCAGCGATGATGCCAGCAATTGAAATAAACAAATAATAACTAGTAAGCATTTAAAGTCTGGTCTTCCGTCTTGCAACAGGTCTCTATTGCTGTGTTGCCAATTAACAATTAACATTGACATAGTCCTGGCCTTGCATAAAGTCTTGGTCTTCCATCAAGGAAAAGGAAGTCGCCCATGACTCATTACTCTCTCGTGAAGCCAGAGAGAGAAAGAGAGAGAGAGAGGTCAAAGTAAAACACGACAAGGTCATGGCGTCTCCATCCTCATCTTCGTTACCTGCAGAGATCAACTACGCTTGCTTTTAAGACGTGGAGGAAACGGAGCCCGCAACCATCCTACGCTTCACGTTTGCTTTTGGCTCCTCTTTTTCTTTGATTTAATGAATCTTGGGAAGCTCCGTGGGGTCAGATTTGAAATCATGGAGGAGTAACGTAAACTCAAAAGCCTCATAGAGCGGAGATACACAAAGAATCTTGATTGTTCCCTGGTACAGTATTCTGAGAGGAGCAAAGGAAACTTCCCCTACGTGGAGTTTTTTAAAATTTGACTCGCCTCCCCTTCGCCTTAGATCCATCCATCCATCTCTGATCTCTCCAGCTAAGGTTGTTTGGTCGTAAGGACCCCACCCAAGCGAAGAAATTTGGAGTATCGATCCAAAGTATTTATTCTCCATTTTCAAAATATACCAGAAAGCAGAAACCTAAACCTTGCGTGATCATCGTATTTTCAGTTGGCTTATGGGTCTGTCTTCTGTTTTCTTGGAATTTCTAACTTGAAATTCCAAACGTATCGTTTTTCATGTGGAAAATCTCCACTTGTAGAATTGGAAAACATAAAATCACTAACCATGTCTATGATCAAAGATTAATTAAAATTGGAAAATTAAAAAGGAAAGAAAAGTTAGGAAACCTTCACAAATCTTGTATAAATTTCTCCAAATTTCCTTTCTTTTCCCTACTTTTTCCTTCAAACCAAACATAGCCTAATGTATGGTTCGTTCCACTTCAAGATTCTTTTATTGTTTTTTTTTTTTTTTCGTTTTATTATTTACCAATGCCTCCGCCGATGATAGATTCACTTGTGATTTTCACCCGGTGGTGTATTTGATGGAATCCATCCAATGGTTGGTCATGATCCTTTGTTTCATTTGTGAAACCACCGATGGAATTACCTTAATTGAGCTAATAGTCTTTCACTTTACAACAATAACCTTCACACAAGCGAGTCAAAACATAGGGCCATGAAATATGATATGATACTTGCTATGGATATCAAATCATATTGCCCAATAAACGCATAACAAAAACTCAATATCGTTTTGTGAAATTACTTTTCTAGATCTCATTAGAATTAGAATTTTATGAATAATAATATTAACAAAGACATACATACGAGTATATAAATATAATAATTTATTATGTATGTATACGTCTATAAAATAAAATATAATATAAAAATTTAGATAGGGATCGGGTTTGGGTTGGGATAGGCTACCCGAGGTAGGCTTCAACCAATCAACCCTGAGCCAGTTTTTCATTAATCCGGTTTATAAAAAAAACCAACCCAGCCCAAAATCCATTTGGGTTAGTTGGATTTAAGGTTGACTCGTGCCAACTTGTGGATAATTAGTCTGATACGTGGAGAAGGTCAGCAAGGAACCATGCCAAGAATCCAAGAACCCTCCACCCTTGAACTGAAGCAATTACCTTCCATTTAGAGTATGCTTTCCTTGAGGAATCATCGGCTCTCCCCGTAATAATTTCCACATCACTGAATCCATTACAAAAAGAAAAATTATTAAGAGTGTTGCGGGAACACAAAAATGCTATAGCCTGGAAGGTAGAGGATATCAAAGGCATTAATCCATCAATCTGCACTCATAGAATTTTGATGGAAGAGGACAACAAGCCTTCCGTTCAGCCCCAAAGACACCTGAACCCCAACATGAAAGAAGTGGTAAAGGCTGAAATAATTAAGCTATTAGATCCCGGGATCATTTATCCTATTTCTGACAGTTCTTGAGTAAGCCCCGTGCAAGTTGTGCCCAAGAAAGGGGGTACGACCGTTGTTCCAAATGAGAAAAATGAACTCATCCCAACTAGAACTGTCACCGGTTGGCGTGTATGTATTGACTATAGAAAGTTAAATGAAGCCACCCGGAAGGACCATTTCCCTCTCCCATTTATGGACCAAATGTTAGAGAGGCTAGCCGGGCATGAGTATTATTGTTTCTTGGATGGATATTCGGGGTATAACCAGATCCCAATTGCACCAGAAGACCAAGAAAATACCACTTTTACTTGCCCATATGGTACCTTTTCATACCAAAGGATGCCCTTTGGATTATGCAATGCCCTATCAACCTTTCAGTGATGCATGATGTCCATATTTTCTGATATGGTTGAAAAGAGTGTAAAAGGCTAAGAGTATAGGTCGCGCTAGATCACTATGTTCGTGAGGTTAGCTCGTGAGCAAGTAAGAATTCGAGTTCAGATAAAATCCGAGAGTGTGAGGGTGAGTATGAGAGTGTGTCCTCTCCCCTTTGCCTAAAAGGCTTTTATAGGGGCGTTCTAGTCAAATCGGGCGTAACCGCCACTAGGTTCCTATTGCAGCCGTTACCTGCCAGGTCTGCACAGGTGATCATTATAGTGTACTATCCGCTTGGATGAGTGACATGTCCCAAAGGGGCAGGCACACCTCTATCTGTCGAGAGACGTGGGTGCAGACTATCGAAAGGACAAGGGCTGCGCCGTCAGTCGAGAGACGTGGCGCAGTCTGACCGGTACGGTCTTGTTAGATAGAAGCTTCCTGAGAACGTCACATTGCTCAGTCGCAAGCTACTTTGTAGCGAGCTATCCTTGCCGCGGGCTACTTTGTAGCAAGCTCTTAGGAGTACTTTGAGGTGACCCTTATCAAGGTCGGTCCTTGGGGTAGTTCTTTTGCCTAAGTGCTGGAGCGAGCTGGTTTCCTTAGCTCGCGGGCTGAAATAGTCTTGGAGTATTCCCTTCTCAGTAGCTCGGGGGACCTGGAGCTCGCGTCCCCCCACAATGAGCTATGATGTAGCGAGCTGCTTTACAGGCTCGTTACTTAGTCGTGGTCAGGCCATAATGCTGAGTTGTCGCTCGTGCTGAGTCAGGTCCACGTGTCCTCATCTCAGTAGGTCGGGTCAAATCATTCTCCTTCAATTGCCCCCACTCCTCGGGCTAAGAGTGCTGCTTTAGCGTGAGGAGTTCATGAAGTGTGACAGGTTGATTTGACCGAAATTCAAATTTGATTGACTGCTCATATTAAATGTGTGCGCGGGAATCTGGGGATTTCTGACTTTTTGAATACCGAAAAAACACGCTGAAGCGACTCTTAACTCTAGATGTCATGCTGCCGCCATTACCTCAATCATGGGAGATGTGCAGCTAGTCACATTTCGGTTTCAGAAGGCGTACGGCCAGCTTGACTACGAACCGTCAGATCTACCTTAATCTGGGCCGTTGATTCGGAGGCACAGAGACTATAAATAGGAGGGCCCCCTGAGGCTGGCGGCTCCGATTTTTCTGCTTTGATTTCTGGTGGCTCCCGGGTGCCATAAGCCGGTCTTGAAAAGATCTTGTTGGGCGGTTGTGCCCTTTTTACCTCTTGTTAAACTTTCTTGAGTTGTTTAGCTCGGTTTTTTTTTAATGGTAATGAAATTTCTTTTTCTTCAAAGTATGGCGTGCTCCCTTTATTTTTGCTAAAGCAATCTCATCACTCGAGCTATTAGAGCTACATACCCAAAGTAGGACTTTTCGGTAGTCGTTATCCCGAGCTGTCCCTTAACGTTTAAGGCATCTCTATGGTATACCGCGAAGTGATTACCATGTAAGCCCGAACTATACGCTTGTTGGCGATTCCTTAGTTCAACCAACGTACTGAGATGAGCTATGCTTCATGGGGTTCATCACTAAAGTGGCTAAGTCTTTCTTAATGCCGAGATCTTATTTAGCTCAGTGTTTTAGCCCTTAGGCTGAGGGAGTGACTTATAGTCTGCCCATGCCAAGGAGGCGACTAGGTCTTATTGCGCCGAGGTCGTGTTACAGGTAATATTGCTTTAAGTTGACAATATTCCATGCTCGAGGTACTTGTTTCCCTTTGAGGGTTTCAAACTCGTAGGTTTCTTCCCCGAGAACTCGTTTCACTCGGTAAGGTCCTTCCCAATTCGGCTTGAGCTTGCCAACGCCGGGCTCGGGTACCATAACTTTACGAAGGACCAGGTTGCCGACGCGGAGGTTTTTCTTCTTGACCCTGGCATTATAGTACCGAGCTACTCTTTGTTGGTAAGCGGCAGTCCTGATATATGCGAGGTCCCTTACTTCGTCGAGTAAGTCGAGGTTGGTACGTAGCTTGTCTTCGTTTGCCTTGTCGTCGTATGCTTCCAGTCCTAGCGAGGGAACCTCGATCTCAACTGGGATGATTGCTTCGGTGCCATAGGTGAGGTTGAAGGGAGTTTCTCCTGTGGCGGTCTTCTCTGTGGTTCGGTAAGCCCATAAAACCTTGGGTAGCTCGTCTGCCCACAGTCCCTTAGCTCTGTCTAGGCGCACTTTTAGTCCGCAAAGAATAGTTCTGTTCGTGACCTCTGCCTGACCGTTTGCTTGAGGGTGTACGACTGAAGTGAAGTTCTGTGGGATCCCCATATCTTGGCACCAAATCTGGAATTTTATGTCCTCGAATTGCTTGCCGTTGTCGGAAATTAGTACCTGAGGTAACCCAAAGTGACAAACTATGTTCTTCCAAAAGAAGTTCTGGACGTTTCGGGCTGTAATCGTTACGAGTGGTTCAACTTCTACCCACTTGGTGAAGTAATCCACTGCTACTACTAGGAACTTCCTCTGGCCTATTGCTGGTGGAAATGGTCCAAGTATGTCAATCCCATTGTGCGAAGGGCCCTGGGCTAGTAAGATACTTGAGGTCGACAGCGGGTTGATGGCGGATATTGGCATGCTTTTGTTACTTGTCACATTTTCTGATGAGCTCGATAGCGTCTGCTTTCATTGTTGGCCAGTAGTACCCCTGTCGTAGTGCCCTTTGGGCGAGGGCCCTACCCCCTAAGTGTCCGCCGCACAGGCCCTCATGAGTGTTGCGGAGTACGAGCTCGGCTTCGGAAGGTCGCAGGCAGCACAAGTAGGGGAGCGTATAGGATCTTCGGTATGACGTATTTGGCCGCCTGACGCTCTACCCTTCTAGCGGCATTGCGATCCTTAGGGAGGGTCCCGTGTAGCAGGAAGCTCACGAGCGGGTCGATCCAGCTCGGCTCTACTTGAACGACGGGAGTGACCTCCTCTGCCCCCCCCCCCCCCGAGGATGCTAGGCCGGGGCAGGTCCTCTATGTACACGGTCCTCATGGTGTTATCATTGGTGCTGGCTAACCGGGACAGGGCATCGGCCTCAGCGTTCTCCGACCTTGGGATTTGCTTGATGAAGTATGACTGGAAGTTGAGCAGAGCCTCCTGTACTTTGGCTAAGTAGGCAATCATAGTCGGTTCGGGAGCTTCGTATTCGCCTGTGACTTGGTTGACTACGAACTGGGAGTCGCTACAGATGATGATATGTTTGGCTTTCACTTCTTTGGCTAGAGCTAGCCCGGCTATCAACGCTTCGTACCCCATTTCATTGTTGGATGCCGCGAACTCGAAGCGTAGTGCGTACTCCAGTTTTGTGCCACTTGGGCCGTGTAGAACTATTCCGGCTCCGCTGCCCTGCTGGTTCAAGGAGCCATCTACGTGAAAAATCCAGGGCTCCTCATCCCAGTTTGCGCTTGGCCTAACTAGGAGAGATGCCGCACTAACTGCTACCTCACAGTGCTCGAACTCAACCGGCCTAGGAGCTCCGGGCTCGCCCGAACTGGGGGCCTCGTGCTCAACCAGCCTGGGGACTTCGGAGCTGAAAGTGCACTCCGCAACAAAATCTGCTTAGGCTTGGGCCTTAATGGTAGTTCACGGCTTATATTGGTGGTCGTACTCGCTGAGCTCAACATACCACTTTGTCAGTCGACCGTAGACATTGGGCTTGAGTAAGACTTGCCTCAGAGGTTTTTTGGTGAGGACGATAACAGTATGTGCTTGGAAGTACGGGCAGAGCTTTTGGGCTACGATAACCAGGGCATTGGCTAGTTTTTCTATCTATGGATATCTTGTTTCCGCTCCCTACAACACTTTACTAACATAGTAGATAGGTCGTTGGACCCGATCTACTTCTTTTATTAGTACCGAGCTGACCACTTCGTCGCTGGCCGAGAGGTACAACTCTAAAATATCGCCCTCTTCGGGCCGGGTTAAGACTGGTATACTAGCGAGGTACTTTTTGAGCTTGTCAAACGCGAGCTGGAAATCTTGGGTCCATTCAAACCCTTTGCTTTTAATTGCCTTAAAGAAAGGTAGGCAGCGATCTGCCGATTTGGATAAGAAGCGGCTCAGAGTGTCTATTCTACCGTTCAACCTCTGAACCTCCTTCACTTTCCGAGGTGGTCTCATATCTAAGATAGCCTTTATTTTGTCCGGGTTGGCCTCGATAACGTGTCGGTTCACAACATACCCCAAAAATTTACCCGAGGTGACTCCAAAGACACACTTATTCGGGTTCAACTTCATATTGAATTTACACAGAATTTTGAAAACTAAACTCAAGTCCTGTATCAAGTCACAAGAAAGTTGGGTTTTGATGACCTTGTCGTCTACATAACATTCTAACTTTTGGCCAATCAATGGCTCAAGCAGTTTATTTACAAGTCTTTGGAAGGTTGCCCCAGAATTTTTTAATCCGAAGGGCATGACCTTGTAACAGTACAGGCCGAGCTCGGTTATGAAGGCAGTTTTCTCTTCATCAGCTGGGTCCATCCTGATATGATTGTAGCCCGAGTAGGCGTCTAAAAAGCTCAACAACTCATGCCCCGAGGTCGCATCCACTAGACAATCGATTTTGGGGAGTGGGAAGCAGTCCTTTGGGCAAGCTCGGTTCTGGTCGGTGTAGTCGACGCACATGCACCATTTACCGTTAGCTTTTTTCACCAGAATGGGGTTGGCCACCCAGCTCGGATAGTGGACTTCCCTGATAAAATCAGCTGCAAGGAGCTTACCGTTAGCCTTTTTCACCAGAATGGGGTTGGCCACCTAGCTCGGATAGTGGACTTCCCTGATAAAATCGGCTGCAAGGAGCTTCCCGACCTCCTCGTCAACTGCCCTCCATCGCTTTGAGGCTAGGTTGCGTTTCTTCTGTCTAATGGGCCTAACCACATGATCAGTATTAAGTTTATGAGTTATGAGGCCAGGGTCTATGCCGTGGACCATGCAAAAACATCTAAATTTTCAAGTAAAAAGCGTACTAATTTAGATCGTAGAGGCTCCTCAATGGAAGCACCGATTTGAAGAGTTCGGGCAGGGTCCTTCACCGAGGCTGGGATAGAGACAGTCTCTTCCATGGGTGCAGCTCGCTCCTCGCTTTGCTCCGTAGGCCACTCCAACTCGAGGTCATCGGCCACTTGGCTTTTCCCTTGAGGGCAGCGATGTAGCATTTGCGAGACTCAAGCTGGTCACCTCGCGCTACCCCGATGCCGAAGTACGTGGGGAACTTCATGGCCAAGTAGTAGGTGGACACCACAACCCATAAGGCATGGGTAATCGGCTGACCTACTATGGCGTTGTATGAGGAGGGGGTTACGGCCACTAAGAAATCATGGTTGAGCCTCACTATGCTTGGCCAGGTGCCGATTTCCACAGGTACTGTCACCCTTCGTAGGGGCCAAACTTCCTCTCCGCTGAAGCCTACCAGGGGAGTGTTCGTAGGCTTTAGGTCGCTCTCCTAAAGCTGGAGTTTATCGAAGGCCCCTTTGAAGAGGATATCCACCGAGCTGCCTAAGTTGACGAGGACTCGCTTGACTTCAAAGTCATTGATCTTTACCTTTATGACGAGCGCGTTGTCATGGGGGTAGTAAACCCCATGCGCGTCGTCCTCTGTGAAGAAGATGGGGTCTTCCGCCCTTGGCCATTTTGGAGGGTTCTGCTCTTCCCTGCCGGTCTCGCGAGCTGATGCGCGAGCTACTGCTGAGGTGCAGCCTGCCACAATCGAACCTCCGACTATAACATGGATGATCCCCCGAACTGGTCTCTCTTCGGGGGGCTGCTTCTGCGGTTGTTCCGCTTGCCTGCTAGACTCGGGGGCATCTTTACTTTGCTTCCCTTGTTGACCTGCTTTATTATTATTATTATTACTTTATACAAAATTTCTCAAATATCCGTGACAGATGAGTTCTTTTATCTCATCGCAGAGGTTTTTACAACTTTCGGTACTATGACCGTGATCTTTATGAAAGCTACAATACAAATTTTTATTCCTGGCATTAGGGTCGGCCTTCAACCGAGGTGGCCACTTCACATACGGAGCGTCCTTGATCGCCATGAGGATCTCGGCCCGCTTCGCGTTGAGTGGTGTATAGTCCCTTTCTGCTGCTGGAGCTCGAAAAGGCTGATTTGGCTTTGCCCCCCGAGCTTGGTCCTTCTTCTTCCTGCTGTCTCCCTGAGACAGGGGCTCTGGTTCCCTCTTTCTTTCTTCTGGGGTCTTCTCGCCCTTCTGGTTGATTTCCTCCTCTGTTCCTATGAATCGATCCGCAAGCTCTTGAGGAACTCGGTCACGGTTTTGGGTTGATTGACAACTACGTGCCACTTGAACTCTTTGTGGGTGATACCTCACTTGGTTGCGATGAGGCGAACTGCGGGATCCAGGTCGGGTATCTGCAAGCAAGCGTCATTGAACCGCTTGATGTTGCTCCGAATGGACTCCCCTTCCTTTTGGACTATGCCAAGGAGGCTTTCCTGAGTTCGCGGACACCTTTTGCTGGTGACGAAGTGGGAGGTGAAAACTTGCATGAACTGCGCCCAACTTCCTACCGAATCGGGCACGAGGTTTCGGTACCAGGTGAGGGCTACTCCTTTGAAAGTGGTAGAAAAGGCCATGCACATACAGGACTCGCTGGCTCTTTCTAGGTGCATTTGGGACTGGAAGGTGTCAATATGGTCATTTGGATCGAAAGACCCATCATACTTATCCAGAGGAGGGAGCTTGAAGTCCCTTGGCATGGGGACAACAAGGAGTTCTGGAGATAGCAAGGAAGAAACTGAGAGGAGGGGGGTAGCTTTCACTTTGCCTGAGCACACCTCGTGCTTTCCTTTGAGCTCGGGAGAGACTCTGGTAGCGGTTCACCGAGCTCGCCGGCATCTTCGCTACTGCTTTGCTGGCTCGGTGTTGGAGCTTGACGCTTTGGTGTTGTCGAGCTCGATAGGCTCAGACCGTTGGTGACGACTCTGGACCAAAGGGCCCTGTCTATAGTCCGCGGCCAGAACCTCTAATGGATTCTCCGCGAGCGGGAGCTCGAACCGCGAAGGCCGGGGCGATACGGGCTTGGTTGGTTAGGAGGCCCCCGACCTGCCCATAGGCTGTGAGGCGGGGGTGGCTGGCCTCTCCTTCAAGCTATGGGAAGAGGCTTGACTCTTGGCGGGATCCTGGGCTTGGGAGGCCTCTCCCCAGCGAGGTTGTTTGCTCTGGTGGGAGGGCTTGGTCTGCTTCATGGCCGGATGCCGAGGGGGAAGCGACGGTTGGGCCTGAGGCAAAGAAGGAAACTGCTGCTGACACTAGTGCTGAGAGACCTAGTGCAGCACTTGTTGTTGATAGTGTTGGAATTGTTGAAATTGTTGCATTTGAGCTTGCATGGCTCGCATTCACTGCATTAAGTCTTCCAACTGGTTCGGGTTGGCCGCTAGGGGCACAACAGAGGGTTCAGCAAAGTTGCTTCAACTATGGAAGGGAGTGGAGTGACCGCGGATGCCACGGTGAGGGGTACGTTCAAACTAGGGATTCCGTCTGCAGAGAGGGGAACGGTAAACTGTCCAATGCAGACAGTAGGAGGCTGGGGCTGCTCCCCATAAGCATTTTGGCTGGTACCACGTCAGACATTGCTGGAAGAAGCCATGAAGGATACTATGTTTTTGGAAGAAGGAACTGTAAAAGCTTAGAGGAAGGCTTTTAGAAGTGTTTCCCACAGATGGCGCCAAATGATGCGGCACGATCCAGGCACTCCTAGCTAGCTGCGGATTGGCTCCTTGCTAGCAATGGACGACACCTAAGAAGACGAAGAAGAAGGATTCCTGGGGATTTGCCCGGTGGGAATACTCTGAAGCTTAAGTTAGAACGCTGGGGAGGAAGAAAAGAGTGTAAAAGGCTAAGAGTGTAGGTCGCGCTAGATCACTGTGTTCGTGAGGTTAGCTCGTGAGCACGTAAGAATTCGAGTTCAGATAAAATCCGAGAGTGTGAGGGTGAGTATGAGAGTGTGTCCTCTCCCCTTCGCCTAAAAGGCTTTTATAGGGGCGTTCTAGTCAAATCGGGCATAACCACCACTGGGCTCCTGTGTACTATCCGCTTGGATGAGTGACACATCCCAAAGGGGCAGGCACGCCTCCATCTGTCGAGAGATGTGAGTGCAGACTATCGAAAGGACAAGGGTTGCGCCGTCAGTCGAGAGACGTGGCGCAGTCTGACCGGTACGGTCTTGTCCGATAGAAGCTTCCTGAGAACGTCGCGTTGCTCAGTCGCAAGCTATTTCGTAGCGAGTTATCCTTGCCGCGAGCTACTTTGTAGCAATCTCTTAGGGGTACTTTGAGGTGACCCTTATCAAGGTCGGTCCTTGGGGCAGTTTTTTTGCCTAAGTGCTAGAGCGAGCTGGTTTCCTTAGCTCGCTGGTTGAAATAGTCTTGGAGTATTCCCTTCTCAGTAGCTCGGGGGACCTGGAGCTCGCGTTGTAGCGAGCTCCCCCCACAACGAGCTATGACGTAGCAAGCTGCTTTACAGGCTCGTTACTTAGTCGTGGTCAGGCCATAATGCTGAGTTGTCGCTCGTGCTGAGTCAGGTCCACACGTCATCGTCTTAGTAGGTCGGATCAAATCATCCTCCATTAGTACTTAATACTTAAAATATTAATAATTATTAGAAATAATAGTATTGTTTGGGAATTTTTAGTTAACCACAAAAATAATTAATTAATTTTGGTATGAATTATAATAAAATAAAATGATATTATTAATTATAAGATATTTTTAATATACCATTCAAAGTAAATGGGTCGTAACTGGGTGGGTTGGGATTAATGAAAACTGAGTCGTACCTGATCGAGTAGTGGGGGGGGTGGGGGGGGGAGAGATAGAGAGAGAGAGAGTCGTGGGGATTTAGGTCCCCAATGGGGAACCTATATCCATCGGGGATCGGGGATGCAAGCTAAATTTTTTCCCGACGGGGATCGAGGTCAAAGACAAGAGTTAATTTAAAACTCAGGATCGGGATGAGGAGTATGATACCCGCTCCAAATCCTCCCATTGCCATTCCTACCACGGGGTCATCGACCAATCCCATAAATATAGTTCCAATAATTATGGTAATTATAAATGTAGTATCAAATACTTATGGAAATTATTAACATTTTGAATAATTGGAAGTTTTATAGTTTAACTTTCACTAAATTAAATTATCAAAGTCAGTAATTTTTAGTAATTAACTTACCAAAATTATAGTAAATATCAAAATTACTGAAAATATAAAATAAATTTATATTTATTGAAATTAATTTTCCACTAAAAAATAAATTACTAAAATTTTTAACTATTATTTAATAAAATCATTAAATATCAATAGATTGAAAAGTTACTGAAAATTTAAAAAATAAATTTATATTTGTCAAAATAAATTTTTTGTTTTAAATTACCAATAATTTTAATTAATAGATTTGTATTTATTAATATTTTAATTAATTATCAAATTTTTAGTAATTATTGATTTTAATAATTAATTTCCAGTAATTTTCAGCATGTAATTTTTAGTAACTAAACTTTCCAATTTACCCAAAATACCAAAAGGTATAGTTTAGGTGTTGATATTTATTGAATAATATTCAATAATATCAATATTATTGAAAATATAAAAAATATTTCACAAATTAATTTAACAATCTTTTTTTGGTTTTTAGTTGGTTTATTGGGCATGTAATATAGATTAAGGAGGAATTATAGATGGGAAAAATAGTTTAAGAGAAATTTTTGGAGGGGGGTTGTTAAGTGTTTGGGAACATGAGAGAGAGAGAAAGGGGGGGGGGGGAGATAATAGAGTTGGAGTGGGACTCTAATGAAGAAGAGAAGGTTGCCACGTTCCTACATGGATGGTTTAGGTTTTAGGCAAGTTTCCATTTGTGTGGATTGGAATAGATTATAGGAAAAGATTAGAGAGAGAGAGATTATAGGAAAAGATTTCCTAAGTTAATGGGTTTTCTTCCTAAAATAGAGTTAGTGGGTTTTCATCCTAATTTAATGGGGAAAAAAGGGGAGATTGCCATGCTAGGTGGCAACTCCATGGGCTTCTAGAGGAAATCTTGCACCCCCTCTAGAATTGCTCGGTTTGGGTAATTGAGCATGAGAGGGTTGCTGATGTGGCAAGCTCTACTTTAGTATATACTAGTAGAGACCCACGCAATGCACGAACTTTGTTAAGTGGTTAAACAATAGAAATACATAAGAGTATATAATTGTTTCATATTTTAACTTTTTAATAACCAATCCGATTGAACTCAATCTGAGTTGGTTGGTTTTCTAATATTTCCGATTAGCTTTGGTTCAACAATTTTCCTACCTGACCAAGTTAGGTTAGTTTCAGTTTGGCCATTTGTAAACCGACCCAAGCTAAACCCATCTGACCATAGATATACATTTATATTTTATATTTTAAATATAAATTTTTTTAATATGGGGAAGTGAGAAAATTCCCATATTTCTTAGTCTTAAATTTTTTATATCATAAATCTAGTTTTAATAATACCTTTGTAATTTATTAAATTTAAATTTAATTTTTAAGTATGAATTTTTTGAATAAACAAACCATACCGAAAATAGACCCAAACTGATACAACCGAGTTGGCAGGTTTTCACTAATATTGGTCAATCGGTTTCAGGTGACAAACTCTCAACCTGACTAGGTTGATTTGGTTGGTGAAACAACTTGCAATCGAACTGAACCAATCCTTAAAGGATCCTAATTTCATCTAAATTAATAGTCTCATCTCTAATAAATAACAATAGTTTAATCTTCAATAATAATTGAAAAGTTATAGAAAAAATACATAATTGTTGAAAATAAATTCATAATGATCATGGATACAGGATACACCATGACTAGATATGTATCCCATGAATCGTGCATATCAATCAGCATGGTACGCCTCCATATTGGTGGATATGATTCAATACACACCGATACTGCAATACAAAGGCGTATCCTTGCCTAATTTGACAAAACTATATATTGACTACTTTTGGTTTGTTTTTCATCTTTAATAAAAATTAAAAAAACATTATTATGAAAACTGAAATAAATAATTTAAGATTTATTTTTTTTAAATTTAATTAAAACTAAAAATTATAAAAATAATATATTTCATATACCTTAGATGATTTATATATTTTATTTTACACATAATTATATGTTAAAAATGAAAACATGGTTATTGCTTGAAAAATAGAGTTATTATATAAAATACTAAATAAATAAATTTTCTCAACAAAATTAATGGAAAACAGAAATTTATAATTATAAAAACTGAAATGAATAATTTAAGATTTAATTTCCCGTAAAAACTGAAAATTATAAATAATTTATTTTATCTACCTTAAATGATTTATTTGTTTTGTTTTACAATTATATGTAAAAATAGACGCATTATATGTTTAAAACAATTTAAGATTTATTTATCTACCTTAAATGATTTATTTGTTTTATTCTAGTATTTTTGATTGGCTTTGGTTTAGCAACTTTCCAATTCGACCAAGTTAGGTAAGTTTCAATTAGGCCATTTGTAAATCGACCAAAATTGAAGGACTCAACCATAGATATATATTCATATTTTTTATTTAAATATATTTTTTAATACGGGAAAGTGGAAAATTCTCATATTTCTTAGTCTAAAATATTTTATATCATAAATTTAATTTTTTAATAATACTATTCTAATTTGTAAATTTAAATTTATTTTTAAGTTTAAATATTTTGAACAACCAAACCAAACCAAACCAAAAACAGACCCAAACTGATATAACCCAAGTTGGTAGGTTTTTACTAATGGTTAATCAGTTTTAGCTGACAAACTCTTGACCTAACCAGGTCGATTTGGTTGGTGAAACAGCTTGCATGCAATCAAATCGAACCAATCCTTGTACACTGTTAATTTCAACTAAATTAATAGTCTTAATCTCTAATAAATAACAATATTTTAATATTCAATAATTATTGAAAATTTATAGCAAAAATACACAATTATTGAAAATAAATTTATAATTAAAATACAATAGATATCTAATAAAAATACAATAAATACTGAAAATATATTAAATAGTCAATAAATAGTATAATCTTAGTTTAATCTCTTATAAATATTAATCAATAAATTATAAAAATACATAATTACTAAAATAAATTTATAACAAAAATACAACAAAATATGATAAATTAAATTTCAAAAGTTAAATACTAGTTGTTTAATCTCCAATAATTATTGACAATTTATGAAAATAGATTTATAAATAATTATTGAAATATATATTTAAAAAAATACAATAAATGAAAACTAAAAATAAAATAAATTTTAGTTTTAGTATATATAAATATATAATGATTATACACTATTATTGTAAAATTATTACTAATAAATATTATTTTTTTGAAAGTTATTTTCTATAATTATTAAATGTTCTAAGAGAAATTAGTTATTTACTATATTATTTATTTATTTAAATAATATTTTTATTTAAAATTTCAAAATATTATTTATTTATTGAATTTAATAATCTATAAAATTATAATTAGTACTATTATTACATAATTCGTCATTATTTTTGTAAAATATTAAATTATTATTAATATTAATATTATGAAATCTATTATAATTATTTTTCTACTTTTAAGTTATTTTTTTAATTTATTACATACTTTCGTTATTTTAACTATTTAAAATTTATTCATGTTAAATATTTTGTTGTTTAAATATTTACATAATATTTAAAATTTTTAAATTTTTTCATTGTTTGAATTTTATTTATTTTAATGTTATTACCTAATATTACATATTTTGTTATATAATTATTTAGCTATTTTTATTGCTTTGTTATTTAACATATTTAGTTATTGAAATATTTAAATAATGTTTAATTTTTATTGTTAAATTTGTATTTTTTGAGTAATATTTAAATTGAATTATTCATAAAATTATAATTTATATTGTTACTACATAATTTCATGATGAATTTTGTAAAAATATGAAATTATTAATAGTATGAATATTATTAAATCTATTTTAATTAATTTTTGTGTTCTAAATAAGTATTTTATAGTTGGTATATAATTTCGTTATAATATCTAAATAATTCAGAAATTTTTAATGGAAATTTTCTTTAGATAGGTATTGATAAAAAGTGGGGGAGAGGATAAATAGGTATTAGAGATAGTTTAGGAGGGAATATCTCTACTAAATTAGAGATAATTTAAGAGATAAATAGGAGTTAGAGATAATTTAGGAGATAAATAGGAATTGGTGACAATTTAGGAGAAAGTGGTGCCAGTTGGCTAAATATTAGAAAAACATATCCCTCCTTTTTATGTTCTTGTTAGAAATAGTTATGCCTATGTTATTTAGTTGTTGGTTTAATGAGTAATTATGTAGAATTGAAAAAATAAAAAAAAAATAAGAAATTAGGAAGGGGGTTTGGAGCAAGGAGAGACATGGGGGATGTTTGGAAGCGTGTTCATTTTTTTGAAAAACAACGCCTCATCGGATCCACGTAGGCAATTCAACAAACACCCACATCGGATCCACGTTTTTGAAAAAAACGTGCATGCCTCGTAAATCAGGACCCAATCGTTGATCGGTTAACCGTTTCCCCCAATGGTTGATTGATATGGCAAATACTTGTATCCAAGGTTCAAAATATCGATATGCCTGCTCCTCCCTGTATCCTATGTGGCACTTACTTGTCAAATGAGTTGTCACTAGTGGGAATGTTTCGGTGCTTCTTGGCCCATTGATGCTTTGTAACCTCTACTCAGTTTCCTTCGTCACTGTCGTCGTCACCGGTGTCGCTTGAGCCATGTAACTTGCCATTAGTTTTAAATCTGGACGATTAGAAGTATTTATGTGATGTTTGGAAGAAATTAAGCTTATTTGATGGGAAGATTGAAGTCATATTCAAAAGAAAAGAAAAATACAAGGGAGGAACATATATCAGTTACCAAACAGAGAAATATCTTCGTCTTGAAAGGTTGGGACTTGTCCGAAGGGCTGTTGCAGAGAAGAAGGTTCAGAATGGAACTAAAATGTACAGGGGATAAAAATGTGTGCAATTAAGAGTCTGAGAATTGGTATGGTCGCATCATGTTTATACTTGAAACTTGAGAAAATCGGGTTTCTTGTGTTCGCCCTTAGACATGTTAATGCTTCTCTGGTGAGCTGAAACTGAACTTCTTTTTCGAGGAGACATGCTAAGACCCTTGAAACGACAGTGGACATGGGTGGTCCATATACTTTCACAAGCGTCGCCATTACAGGTTTTACAATGGTCGTCGGTAGCTTTCTCTCTCATTCCTGTGTATCAGTGTATGTATTTCCAGCCTTCTAGGCTAAACGAAGAGACAAGACTTTATCCTTAGGTCAGAGAGGCTGGTCGCTTGAGCCACGTAACTTGCCATCATTCTTAAATCTGGATGATCAGAAGCATTTAGGGGATGTTTGGTTACAAACTACAGTAGACTTAGCCCACTAAGCAATGAAACATATTTTCTTCTTCATTCTTCCCACTAGTCACTACTGTACTTTACTTCTTTGGGTGGGAAGTGATTTACTAAGGGTGTTTACACCTAAAACATATAGAAAAAAGGTGAATTGAGAACCTTTGTATATCATGGATGTAATCAGAAGCATTTAGGTGAATTGGATCATGCACCGCCGTTGGATATGGTGCCATTATTCATGCTGATGTTGTTGATCTATTTCAACAACATTTTCAACCGTTGGATTTAAAGTTTTATGCCAAATATTATAAAACAATGATCCAATTAATCTGGACCATTTGGTAAGCATCGTTATATATTTTGGTATGATATTAGTGCACATCATCTTATAGGGTAATGTGTGTACATACATGCAAAATGGTGATGAAAATCATCTTACCAAACAACATAGTGTTGCTCACTGCTTACGTGGCAGAAACACTCTCAAACAAAATCAAAGCATTTCTTTGTAAAAAACGGGTCTTAAAAAAACACCCATGCTTCCAAATACTATCATGGTGACATGAACTGTCTAGATAGATATCAAAAGCAAACCACCAATTACTTGTATATCTACACATATAATTTTCATGGTAGTAGATAGCCCATGCTGAGCATAGGAGTGTAAGATACGATTTGATATGACTAGTGTCGCCATTAGATTGTTTTTCAGCATATTAATGAAGAGAACAACAATATCAGCATACTTTCTTTTGTATCTACTTGATGGGTGGTGCATACTCTCTACAGAGTTCTTATATATTATTATTCAAAATCCATTTGATGCATTTTGTCAAAGGAAGAGAAGCTTCACTAAGAAGTTGCACAGTTGATTTAATTTGAATACCAGTGTTTAATTCCTAGTGATTGCACAAGCAAGATTTGCAGGACAAATATTTTGATTTTTTTGCAAGTTGCAATGACTTTTAAGACCTGTCCTGGGACATGTTGGATCACGTCCATCCTCTATACACCGCATTGAAACAAATATTCGATTGTCATCCTTTCCAAATTAAGTTTCAAAATTCAAAAGATTTCAGGATGAAAAGGGTCCTTCATAACTTCCTTCCTCGGTCAAATATATATGTATATCGTCTTTGTATCAAATTCCATTTTTTTTTTTTTATTGTAATGTTTGGTTCCATGCCTCCACGAACCAATTCATAATCAAGAATTTGCATCAAAATCCGTTTCTCAAAATAGAATTTGAGTGGAGAATATCGTTCTTCAAAACTTTGATCTGCTCTGCTCGCCGATTGTGGTCTACATGCATGCTTAATTACGAGTGCATGCAGGATCTAAATCCATGATTGTAGCACTCTGAACGGACTCGCTTGTTTGTCTATGTCTCTTCTATCTCAAATTCTTTCGCATCCAAAACAAACCAAAAACCAATTAGTCAGAGAAATAAAAAAGAACATCAAAAAATCCATTCGTTTTTTGGATTTTGAACTGGAGAAAGTCGATCAATAAGATTTTGGTTCCCATTGATTGAGATATATATATTTTCAGATTTATATAATGTATATAGAAAATTCATTTTCTCCTTCTAGTGAATAATTAACTTTCCCATTTGGGGGGCAATACTTGTATAGAGGAAAATAGTCCATTTTAATAATAACTTTTTATAGCTAAAATAATCATTAACTTATTTACTTGAAAAATAAAAGAACATAGATAAAAGTGATCATTCAAAAACACTTATCTGGCTCGAAGTATCGATATATGCCGATACACCGATAGAGCGTATTGGCCTGTATTGGTACTTATTTTTTTTAGTTTTATTTATTTTTTTAAAACCGGTTAAGGAATTAGTTTAAGGCTCGATTACCCTTTGAACCATGGTCTGACCTGATACAACCCTTAAAGAGATGTATTAAAAAGCCATCAACACGATAAGTATCGACTGATACGAGTAAATACATATTGATACTTTGAACCTTGATCTAGATAAATAGCTTCGTGAGCCCAAGGGAAAAATAAAATCTGACTTAAAAGTTGCTTCATTTCCCTATAAAAATTCTCACCGCTGACACCCAATATAGGAGATTGGTTGCCTCAAATCCTCAATGGCACCGAGGACAAAAAGAACCAAAAGTGTTAAAGTGGATCTTAATTGCTGAAGAAGAGTTCAAAGACACACGTCTTCAAACAACCAATGAATCTATAGAAAATTCTTAGTCTATGATGGAAATCAATTACTACAAGCGTGCTAGAATATAACTATCATTCTTGTTGAAACATTGAATCCAAGAAAGACAGAACTGGGAAGATAGGCATAAAAGCGTTCAGCTCTACACCCAGAAGAAGCAAGCATTAAATATTTTCTCAAATAAATCTACAATGAAATAAGAAACCTAATATAGAATGGAAACTAAAATCTATAATGAAATAATGAAAAACCAATCTATAATGGATAGGTAACATTAAAATTCTAAAACCCAGATGCTATATGAGGGTTAAATCTTATTGATAATACAAACCAACTAATGGTGGCTTAATTGGTAGGGTCTCTAACTTCATGTAGAAACATGAGATCAAATCTCATTGCCACCGGGATTAGGGGGTTTAAGGGGATGGGATTGGGACCCCTCAGGCGGTTGTGTAGTCCCATGAAATTAAAAACAAAAATGACAAGGTTCAAGAAAATTTGTAATGTGATTAAAATTGTTCAAAATTCATCACATTTTTTTTAAACTCATCATAACTTTTCAAAGCTTCCAGAACCCCATGTAAGTAACTTAACATTAAAAAGACTAATGGTGTTGTTGGAGGAAGATTCAAAATTTCAATAATCTCTCTCCTCCCTCTCTTGTTTTTGTCTTTTCCTCTTCCCACTCTTGAGTGCATGGGAAGACTCCTTGTCCCACATTGCTTGGAAAAGTAGTGGAAGTAGAGCATATTTATACTTTTGCTCTCTTTATGGGTAGGGACCCATAGGAGGAGAGCATTATAGATATTCTATGCATGTGAGATGGGTTGGGGGTGCTTTTCACACTCGCGTGCCTCGTTGGGCTGAGGCGAGGGCAGGTACGAGTGCGTAATGCACCAAATCAGTGTTTTATTTTAATCGGATTAAATCTTTTCATTTTAAAATGTGTCTCTTCTATTCGAATTTAATTTTTAAATTAAAACGTTTTATATTTTTGTGTCTCTTCCTCCCTATGCCTCTTCGAACAGGTGCACTGTCTGAACGAACACCTCTGTGTCCATTCGGGTCTGAGAACACTTTATAAGAGGAGTGTTGGTTGATCCAATCTACACACAACATTTTTGACTCTCTGTCTTTTCTGTATATCTGAGCATTAGTCTTTTGTGGTTTGTAGAGGTTTGGTAAGCGAGTGCATGCCTACTAGTGGCTTGTGGGCTGTTTTATCTTGGTGACCAATTTGCAATCACCCGACTATACCGTAGGGGTAAATGCGGTTTTAAAGAAGTGCCCAAGTGGCACGACTCAACCCTCATTCTTTTTGCCATTACCAGTTTTGAAATTCTACAACAACAAACTCCTACAAGTTCCTGTTTAGATAGTGATTACCGGTAAGTTCCATCTGCATTCTTTATTATTTTACAACAATCTTAAAACCACATTTATGGAACCTATCTCTGCTAACCCCTTCATGAGAAACTGGATTCTCTAAAATTGAACCTTTTAATGGAACCAACTACAAGCGTTGGAGACAACGCTTGTTATTTGCCTTAGAGCAATTAGGGGTAGCCTTTGCTCTGATCGAACCGAACCCACTAAACATGGAGGAACCAACCTGTTTTGTTGTTGCAGAATATTGGACTATAGCCGACCATCTCTACACCAACTATATCCTCAACTATCTGTCGAATGACCTTTATAATGCTTATTCTTTCTATAATGCATTGGACAATAAGTATGCTTTGGAAAATGCTGGAAATAAGAAATATGTAATTGCCAACTTCCTACATTTCACCATGAAAGAAGACATGGACATGTCTGCCCAAATAGATGAGTTACAGGTTCTTGTAGGGGAACTAGCAAAAGAAGGCATGATACTGCCAAATGAATTCATTGCCGGTTCTCTCATAGAGAAACTGTCACATACATGGAATGATTTCAAGACTAGTATGAAGCATAAGAGGAGGGACACTACTTTGGACCAAGTAGTGGTCCGAATTAAGATAGAAGAAAAGAACAGAAAGAATGATGATAATCAGTTTTCTAAAACTAGTTTGGTTGAGGAAATGACTGCAAAATTCAAAAAGAACATGAATGTGAAAAATGATTAGAAATTTAAGAAGCAACAAAAGAAAGGAAATTACTATGTATGTGGCAAACCCAAACATTACAAGAAGGACTGTTGGTACCGAAAGGACTCTAGGAAACCAAAAGTCAATTTGATTGAGGATGTAATCGTAGCCATGATAATTGAGGCAAACTTAGTTGATAAGTCGAAGGAATGGGTATTGGACGCTAGTGCAACCAAGCACATATGTGAGGACCATAGCTCATTCTATGAGTATACAACTTAGCAAGAAGGAGAGCAAGTCTTCATGGGAAACTCACAAACTTTGAAGGTCATCGGCAAAGGAAAGGTGCTTTTAAAACTGACTTCAGAAAAAGTTCTAATGCTGAATGATGCAGCATGTGCCAGAGATCCGATGAAACTTGGTATCGGGAGCACTTCTCAACAAAATAGAACTGAAGCTCACATTTGAAGCAGACAAGAATGTGTTAACTAAAAATAATGTTTTTATTGGAAAATGATACAATGCTGGAGGATTGTTTGTACTGAATATTTCTAATATTATTATGAACAAAAATGCTTATTCTTCTGCTTATATCGTTGAATCTTTTGATATTTAGCATGCTAGAGTAGGACATCATAGTGCTCCTTATTTAAAATGATTATGTAAATTAGGAGTTTTGAATGTTCGTATTAACTTTACAAATGAAAAATGCCAAGTATGTGTAGAAGCAAAGTTCACTAAGAAACCTCATAAAAGTGTACAAAGAGAAACCAAATTATTGCAACTTGTACATAGTGATCTAGGAGACCTTAAATGTCATGAAGCTAGAGGAAGAAAAAAATACTATATAACATTTATAAATGCCTTCTCTAGATATGCAAAAGTAGTTCTACTTAGATTAAAAGATGAGGCTGATTAAGCTTTCATAAACTACAAAACTGAAGTAGAAAATCAGTTAGGAAAACAAAATAAAAAGACTTAGAACTGATAGAGGGACTAAATATGATGAACAAACTGTTAGAAAATTATTTGAAGAAAACAGAATCATATATGAAACCATAACCCCTATCAACCTGAATCAAATGGAGTTACAGAAAGACTTAATAGAACACTAAAAAAGATGATAAATGCAATGTTAATTAGTTCAGGTGCACATTTGAATTTTTGGGGCGAAGCAATACTAACAACGTGTCACTTATATAATAGAATAACACCTAAGAAGAAAGGACAAATACCTTTTGAACTTTAGCATAACAGAAAACCTAGTTTGAACTATCTAAAAGTTTGGGGCTGCCTAGCAAAGGTTGGAATACCTAAACTTAAAAGAAAGAAATTAGGACCGAAAATCTGTGACTGTGTTCATTGGATATGCACAAAACAGTGTGGCTTATTGGTTCCTTGTGATTAAAACAATTGATAATGTTTTAGAAAACAACACAATAATAGAGTCCCAAGATGCGGAGTTCTTTGAACACATTTTTTCTTAGAAAAATGAAAAAGTAATAAGGAACCCTCCCAAATCCAAAACAGAAACCAAGAACAATTGAGTACTCAAGGAATCAATACTTCCCTTAGTCAAGACAACCCTAATTATAGGAGTCAAGAACCAGACCTAAGGAGAAGTAAAAGACAAAAGAAAGAAACAAACTTGAGTAACAGAATGTTCACCTTTCTAGTGAACAAGGACCCAATAACCTATCAAGAAGCTGTAACTTCACCTGATGCATTATTTTGAAAAGAAGCCATAAAAAGTTAAATAAACTCTTTAGTCACTAATTACACTTGGGAACTTGTAGATCTCCCACCTGGAACTAAGGCATTGGATTGTAAGTGGATTTTTAAGAAAAAATTAAAACCAGATGGTAAAATAGATAAGAACCTTGCAGGAAGGTTGGGTGAAATTTCAAAAATTTCTCTCTCTTCCATCTGCATTTTCAAGGATCAATCTTGAACCAAACTAGACCAGATCTGAAACCAAAAGGAAGGAGAGGGATATACCTAATACGGAGTAGCAGTAACTCCCAATGAAGGTGTTCACGCCCAAGGAGAAAACCAAAAACTGCTTCCACTAAAGATGACATAGTGTGAGGTGAGGCAGGATCAGTAAGACGACTCTTCAACAAAAACCGAATTCTTCAGCAAGAATGGGGTAGAGGGCTAGTGAACACGACTTCAGATTGTTTCTTCTACCAAGAAGCAATATCAAGAACAATTCTTGATCACTCCCACAAGTGGAGATCGAACTAGGTAGGGGCGGAAAGAATAGGGAAGAGCTCTGCACTTTTCTATATCTTGTCTGGTGTGTTTTGCATGTCTGCCCTACTCTCTTATTTATAGCCATGAAGAGACAACCTCCTAATCTGATTAGGAGTTTCCTAATCCAAATCTTTATTTGGAGCTGGACTCTTTAAATGATAAGGTTAATCCCTTATCTTATCTACATTTTAAGATCAACTTAATCCTAATCAAATTAGTAGTTTCCTTATCCAAATCTTTATTTGGATCTGGACTCTTTAAGTGATAAAGTTAATTCCTTATCTTATCTACAGTTTAAGATTAATTTAATCCTAAACAAATTAGGAGTTTCCTGATCCAAATCTTTATTTGAATATGGACTCTTTAAGTGGATAAGACTTATCCTCTTATCCTTATCTGCTGATCCAAAACTAGATTTGCCCCTATTTAATTAATCTAATTAACCTAGTTCGAATTAGACTTTAGGCCCATTAAGTTTATGTGCTCACTTAACCTCTTAACCTGTTGCCCATTTGACTCTCCTTGTATGGCGTGTGATCCAAACATTGATTTACACATCAACCACATGGGTTCAACCCAACCTTTGTTACAAGGCCTGGCCAAATTCACTGGAGGAGACAGTGAATCCCTGAGTCCATCACCATGGGCTCTTAATGGGCCCAACATTTACACTAAATGGTCATTGGGTCTTGCCACCTTATGAAAACCCAAGGACTGTGGGCAGATGCAAGATTAGCCCATCAGGTATTACCCTCAATGGTCTTACACTTAATCTCTCAGCCCATAATGATCAAACGCTGCCCGACAAGAGAGGACATCTCCCTCGACTGCAAGGAACAGTGATGCACTCTCTACTCACATGTATCACAGTAATTAAAACCTTTTGCAACCATTTTGAAACCATAATATATATGTATATTTTTATATAAATATATTTTTCAAAACAAATTTCAATGGTTGAAATCAATTGCCGGCAGTTTAGGTTTCCATTAGAGAGAGTGCATCCCCGATCATTCACTTTGTCCAACAAAGGGGCTAATCCTGTCACTATGATCACCCACTCAGATGAATTCTTGGACTGTCCCAACATACTTGGGTTTTGACCCCCTCTAAGGATCTCACTGATTGACATATCAAAGATAGCTCAATCCGACACTTAGTGCAGTACCATAATCGAGTCTAGGGGTCAGGTGTAACATTCTAGTTTTGCCTATCTATCTCCAAGGTCCAGGGCATTACTAAAATTTCGGTTCGGTTCAGGGTTTCAAGAAAACCCACACTGCATGTACCTCAGGTTTCACCCTAGCAGTTGAGACAAACCACCCCAACCAATTTGGTGGTACATCAGTGTCAGCCTTGGCAGGATAAATCTCCCTAGATCTATCCAACGGCTGTGAAGATTCTAAACTAACACGAGTCTCATTAAGTGTTCAGTTTATGGGTATTACACAGAAACACACCACAATGACATGAATCAATTATGTACTTTATTCATTTACAATAAATGTCAAAAGATACATCAATCTGATCGGAGCTAAGGGCATAACTGTCCAACAGATCTCTCACTTGGAACTAAGGCATTGGATCGTAAGTGGATTTTTAAGAAAAAATTAAAACCAGATGGTACAATAGATAAGTTCAAGGCTAGTAGTTGCTAAAGGGTTTAGATAAAAGAAAGATGTAGACTTCTTTGACACCTACTCTCTGGTTGCAAGGTTAACAACAATTAAATTCTTGTTTGCCATAACATCCATTTACAAACTAGTAGTTCACCAAATGGATGTAAAAACAACTTTCTTAATTGGGGAATTAGAGGAAGAAATATATATTAAGCAACTTGAAGGCTTCATAATTCTAGGACAAGAAAATAAAGTATATAAACTAATTATGTCTCTGCATGGCTTAAAACAAGCTCCCAAACAATGACATGAAAAATTTGATAATGTATTAGTAACTAATAGATATAACATAAATGATTCTAATAGATGCGTCTATAACAAATTTGGAAATGATAAAAGAGACATGATCTGTTTATATGTTGATGATATGCTAATAATGGGAACAAGTATAGATGTAGTAAAAGAAACAAAACAATTTTCAATGTCCAAATTTGACACTAAGGACTTGAGTGAGTCGGATGTAATCTTAGGGACTAAAATCCATGAACAACAATGAAACTTTATTTTCTCCCAATCACATTATGTAGAAAGCATTCTTAGAAAATTTGGACACTATAATTGTAAACCGGTTAAAACACCTTTTAATTGTAGTATTCACTTGAGGAAACATGTAGAAGAACTTGTTTCACAAAAGGAGTATGCAAGTATAATTGGACTTGTATCTTATTTAATGAACTGCACAAGACCAGACATAACTATAGTTGTGGGAAAGTTAAGTCAGCATACTCATAATCCCAGAAACGAACATTGGAAAGCTCTAAGAAGATTATTAAAATATTTAAAATGAACATAAATTTTGGTTTACAATACTCAGGTTTCCTTCCTATTTTAAAAGGCTTTACTGATGTGAATTGGATTTCAAATTCAAATGATAGTACTTCCACCAGTGGATATGTGTTTACTCTAGGTGGAGCAATATCATGGAAATTGGTAAAGCAGTCATGCAATACAAGTTCAACAATGGAGGCCAAGTTTATTGCACTAGAATTGGTGGGGTCCGAGGCAGAGTGGCTAAGGAACTTACTACAAATATACCACTTTGGGCATGACCGGTTTTGTCTATATCTTTCCATTGTGACAGCCAAGCAGCAATAGCCAGAGCCAAGAATCAGATGTACAATGATAAAAAAAGGCACATCCGCTTAAGGCATAACCAGGTAAGACAATACCTCAGCAAAGGTACAATCACTCTAGACTTTGTAAAGTCTGAAAAGAACCTTGTAGATTTGTTAGCCAAACCATAGACTTCTAAAGTAGTTTATGAGGCATCAGTAGGAATGGAGTTGAAGCCCGTTACAAAGTTATTAGTGATGGACACCCAACCTATGTGAAAGGAGATCCTTGGAATTAGGTTGAATGGGTAAAAATGAGTCAATAGATGACTTGGGAAAGCACTATCGTTTGTGTCCCATTCTTAATCAGTTAAGAATGGTGTGTTACAGTGCACGCTAATAACTTACCTAAGTGAGTGTGAAGTGTGGCCGCTTCTAAGAGGGATCTAAGGCTAACTCTCTAAAACACTCATGATTCCAAGAGAGGAACAAGGCCAAAATGTTCCAAAACAAAAGAACCACTAAAGAATTTGTGAGTTGAGTTGGTTGGCCAGTTAGTTAATTATAACAAAGAAGAAAGGTTGAAGGAGTCAGACTCCACCCGTACTCTGTAACATAATTTGTCATACCTAAGTGCTGATTGAAGTTCAAAAGGCATCACCATGAATACTTTTCTCACTACGATGCTTAGATTGTTTAATCAATTTGTAATTTTGAATCTTATGGGGGATTGTTTGAGGGAGATTCAAAATTTCAAGAATCCCTTTCCTCCCTCTCTTGTTTTGTCTTTTCCTCTTCCCACTCTTGAGTGCATGGGAAGACTCTTTATCCCACATTGCTTGGGAAAGGAGTGGAAGTAGAGTATATTTATAGTTTTGTTCTCTCTATGGGTAAGGACCTATAGGAGGAGAGCACTATAGATATTCCATGCATGTGAGGGGGATTGGGGGTGCTTTTCACACGCGTGCGCCGAGACGAACTGGGCCGAGGCGTGGGCGAGGGTGTGGGTGCATATGCATGTACGCAATGCACCGAATCAGTGTTTTGTTTTAACTAGACTAAACCTTTTCATTTTAAAATGTGTTTCTTCGAATTCAGATTTAATTTTTAAATTAAAGCGTTTTCTCTTTTCGTGTCTCTTCCTCCTTGTGCCTCTTCGAACAGGTGCATTGTTCTGAAGAGCTCCTGTCCGAATGGACACCTCTGGTAAGTGAGTGCACGCCTACTAGTGGCCTGTGGGCTGTTTTATCTTGACGACCGATTTGCGATCACCCGACTGCACCATGGGGGCAAATGCAGAGGAGAGTGACCAAGTGGCATGACTCAACACTCATTCTCTCTGCAATTCCCAATTTCGAGATTCTGCAACAACAAACTCTTACGAGTTCCGATTTGAATAGCGATTACCAATAAGTTCCATTTTGCCTTCCTTATTATTTTATAACAGGTGTTAATAGATTACCATTTTATCCTTTGCCTCAACTTTTTATGCCTTCATCTTGCTGCAGGTCAAGTTTGCTACGAATATGGTGTTCCTAGAGCAAATGAGGTTTCCTACTCACTTTTCCTACCCACACTCTACCCGCCATGAATTGAGAGATGTGTGTGACCGCAATTCACGGCAGGTAGAGAGTGGGTAGGAAAAGTGAGTAGTAAATCTGGAGTCTGGACTATCGTTGGAGAAGCCCCATTAGATGGTTAATTAAATTGTAGATTTTGAAATCCACCTGTTGCTTTTGGATATAAGGAGAGCCAAGATCACATACTCCATCACCTTTGTGGTAGGCATTAATAGCCCTGAGCAGTGGCTTCTCAGTTCTTCCCCCACCTACAACTTGTCCCATCATTGCATGGCACCAACTTGGCACAACCTTTTTGTACCAAAGGGAAGCTTGATTCTAGCTAGTGGTGTCGTTGTCAGGGTTATGACTTATAACGATAGCATAATCACCAAAAGACCTGGCGAAGACCCCTCAATCACCAACGTGGTCTTTGGAATTGCAAACCACAACCCCTTCAGGAATCGACCGGAGTGGAAACACATTGCCGACCACTAGATTGGCCTTCTGACTACAGTAAACGAATTGACATGTCTACATACCTTTGGGCTTTGCCAGCTATGATAGGGGTTGGCTTTCTTTGAAGCGTATTGGCTCTATTTAGCGTAGTTGTTTCAATCTTTTATAGTGTTAGTATTTGTCAATTTAAAAAAAACAATAATAAAATATATTTTTTTATTGGGTTGACGCATAAGACGTATAGATCTATGAGAGTGTTTTAAAGGTTGAAGAGAAACTCCTATTTAGAGTGGGATTTTCAGTGTGGTAAGACTGAATTGAGATTAGTTTGGTGGGTAATTAATCTCAATCAGTAATAAGAATTATTAGAGTCCTGATCACCTCTGAATGGGGGTTATAAAAACCAATTAGTGGTTTTAGACCTATCACGATTGACCTCAAGATCCAGAGAGACCAGTGAACTCAAGAATTGATAAAAAAAGAAATGCAAAAGAGACATATTTAACAACAAAGGTCAAAACACAGAGTGGAATTCAAATAGGTATGCACATCTAAATCTGATTTCTTATTTTGTTTGACTCTTTGTCAATTAAATGAATTTCAAAGCTTGCAATTAGTACTTCGTCGTCTTCAACTTTAGGGTTACTTGAAGAATTTCTGGACCGCTAGGGGTCATGATTACGACAACTTTCATTCTCGCCGGTATTGTCGTTGGGGGATAACGAGAGATTCAAACTCCAAACTTCTCGATCTATAGCTACAACGTCGTCGTATCCTGAATTTTTTGGGGACGAAAAACATCCTCATCTTCAGGCTCCAAAATTTTCTACATTCTCTATAAATCAAGGTCTTGCAATGGTAGATTTTCACCTTAGACAGTTGAAGAAAGTCTCCCAATTTTGCATTTTCTACATTTTTTCTATAATTTCTTTTGCAAAAATTCTGTATTTTTGCATTTTTGCATTTTTGCAATTTTGCAGCTTTTTATATTTTGCATTTTCTATAATTTTCTACAATTTTCCATTTTCTTATTTTTGACTGAATTTATATTGAATTTTTTTATCATTTGGTGTATTTTATGACTTTTTTTATCATTGAATGTATTTTCTATGATTTTAACTTTTTTAGTTATACATATTTTTTTGGCATTAGCTGAAATATATATATATATATATATATATATATATATATATATATATATATATATATATATATATTTGTTTTTTTATTATTTTTATGCATTTTGTGCAATTTATGATTTTGGATGAAATATATGTCTTTAATTTTTTTTATAACTTTATGTGTTTTCTCCAATTTTTATCATTTAATGTATTTCTAAAATTTCTATATTTTTTCTTGTTTCTTATGAAATTATGTTTTTCTTTAATTTTTTGTATTTTTTACAAGTGTTTTTCATTTTCTTGAAATTTCTTGCAATTTTCCTATATTTTTGTGTAATTTTTTATGTTTTTTTACAATTTATCTTTTATACTTTTATTTATTTTTTTTATTATTTTCTAAGTCTTTTTTACAATTTCCAATATTTTACACTAAGGCTATGTTTGGTTTGATGGAAAAGGTAGGGAAAGGAAAGGAAAGACAAGGAAACCAATACAAGGGTTGTAAAAGTTTCCTTACCTTTCCCTACCTTTTCTTTCAAACCAAACATAGCCTAAATGTATAAGATAGTTGGCAGTTAAGGACATTTTAGTCATAAAATGTTTTTTACATATTAGTCATAAAACTCCTCATTCATGGGGCAGTTTGGTCATTAAAATGGACAACTTCTGTCAATGAACACTAATGGTAGTTTAATGGATGGTGAATTTTGGAAAACAAAAGTTCACTGACATAAGACTCTTTGGACATTATGAAAAGTTGTGGTGAGTTTAAGAGAAATGCAGAGAACTCAGGATGAATTTTAGACAATTTCCCTTGAATATAAAATATCCCTTTAATAGTTGCTGAAATGTGATTGGTAATTCTAATTAACCCAGAAAATTGTCAAGTCTTATTTGGTGAAAAAATGGAGGAAGCTGAAAATAGGCTTAAAATCAACTTCCTGGAATTAGCACAGGTAGTCTCAGAAATCATTCAAATCAACGCAGCTCAATCACCATAGAAATCTTCCCACAGGTTCTAAGTGGGACGGCCAGGAAATTGTGTGAGCCTCGCCAACTTTTTCACCCATACATAGTGCAAGTTCATCCCATTTATAATCTGATTCAAATTCAAATCCGATCTGTTTAATGCCGGGTTAATTTTGACTGTTGGGCCCAACAGCGTAGACTGTTGAGACAGTTTCTGGGCTGGGCACGTTCTGGGCAGTTCACCTATTCATGCACATGCTTTGATATTTAGTCAAAATAAATTGAGATGTAATTACTAATTTACCCATTCTCACGGTGTGACATGGCATTTCCAGAAACTGATACTATTGGCCCCCAACAGCTAAAGTTTTTTCCCCATATTGTCATTGAAGAGGAGTTAGGATTAACTGAAGACAATAGCTGTTCGGTGGGCTATGGAACCAAATATTACACTTTCATACCAGTTTTAAAATAGTTGAGCCCACGATCATTTAATCTTTCACTTTGGCCCAAAATATTTTTTGACTGTTTGGGGGTGTTATCATTGATTCCACAGCACGATCATTCAATCTTTTACACTGACCTCACAGCGTGTCCTGACTGCACATCAGGAACATTCCTGTACTTATATTTATTATTCATGGGAAGATGTTCCCATTACAGGGTGGGATGTGGCTGTGAGGTCGGTCTAAGGTGTGCTCTGTGAAGAGTAGATCCCAATTCGATACACAGCCATCTAGATCAGCTAATCCGAATTAGTTGAAGAGGTGTAAAATCTATTCTTCTTTCCACTTATTATTATTATTATTGGTATAATAGATCAGCTCTGCTATTCTTTGTTCTACTATCATGCCCATTTTAAAATTTATACCACTTGTGCTGGTTGATTTTTCAGTTTTCCTTAACACTGTGTTTGTTTTGAAGGAAAAAGTAAAAAAAGGAAAGGTAAGAAACCTTTACAAACCTTGTATGAATTTCCCTACCTTTTCTTTCAAACCAAACATAACCTAAAACTCTGGGATGGGCCGAGGGTGCAATATACTGAATGGGGATTGCTTTTGGTCTAGTGCATTGAGTCGCGTTTGGGCCCAAGCCCTGCTTAATCCCAAAAGTATTTGTTCTTGGCCCCTACCTCAATTTCTTGCGCCAGTCCCATGTTCCTATTTTTAAAGAACCATAGGTCTATTACCTTTCATCTGAAACTGTAACAATGGCTGATTGGCTGTGACAAAAATCAGCTTAATCGGATTGCTTGCTTTTAATCATCTGATTTGTTCTTTTAGTTGTAGAGCTGCTTTCTCAAAGAAACTTTATTGGTTAGAGTGTGAATCTCAATTAGATATCAATTTTGCATTTATTTGTTTGTAGTTATGATTTGTACTTTTGTCTGATACAAAATTTGTATTTTTTTTATCACATTTGCACTTATTATTACATCTCAAAAACTAGAACAAAATTTGCACCACCTATCTTACTTTTCACAAACAGGCAAGGCAAAGTCAAATCTGAAGCAAAAATAATCAGGATTACACTTTATCTATTTGCACTCCCATGCATTTACAATAGTGATAGATCTGATCCATCTACCTCTCTCTCTCTCTCTTTCTTCTTTTCTTCTTTCCTTAGTTACTGCAGCACACAACTTGCAACTGAATCCCCAGGTCATTATTTATCTTCATTCAGTCAAAAACAGAGGCAATTAAGAGAACCAAATCAGTCATCCATCATTCTCTCTCTCCCCCCTTTATCTTCTTCTTCTCTCCTCTTCCCTCCCCTGTTCAGCTACAACCAGAAGAAACCCACGAATCCAAAGCCGCTACCCGCGGTCAAAAAGTTTGAAATTCCCAAGAATGCCTCTGAGCGCACAAGAAAGATTGCTGCCAAAAAGGAATGAAAAATAATTCTAGCAAAACCTTAATAAACCCAAATCTGTCATCTTAGATAGTAAGAAATCTGAGAATACCCTTTCTTCTCCTGTCAGTTATAGGACAAATCTCTCATTAATCTTAGTTTTGGCAGTTCAATTTGTATACATATTTTTTAACATAATAGTATTCTACAAATTACAACCAACGATGGCATCATCTTTTGTTTTTATTGAGTTTTCTTTTCTGGGCGAAATCCAAAATTTTAGGTAAAGATTTATAGTAGGGGATTTCATTTCTAAACCTTACACTCTTTAATTGAATTGGTGATTGGTGACTGCCAATCTATGAGCGCGAGAGCAAAAATATAAATAGGATTTGTGTTCGTGAATCCAAAAAACAAATATGAAATAAAATTAACAAGGCACCGTTAAGTTTTAACGTGTTCACCTTTTACTGGAGGTCGCTGGATAATGCGGCGACAGAGGTTGCCGCAGATGCACGTGACCGTGAAATTGAGCAATCAACCATCCCAAGTCAAGTTCAGTTAGTCCAGAGATCGATTTTTTATTCGAGGTTCAGGAAGAAAGAAAGAGAGGAACCAGACCATTCCCATCCAATTAAACGGATGGTTATCGATCAATCAAATCAAGCATTTAACTGCGAGACGGGATTTGCTCCTCACAAATGGGCGCCTCACACGCATATTTTATAACATCTCCCGTGAATATTGAAGGGCGGCTATTGATATATATATAGAGCGGGGTTTTTGACATTGTGAATGGTTATAAAAATGCAATGGAATTGACATTAGGCCTATCCGTACTTTTCCGAAAAAAGAATCAAGCACTGGCTAGCTGGCTCCAGTTCATTGTTTACATATATGATGCGATGGATGATGGATGATATACCCTTAACCTGTCCTGTCAGATTCGTCCGCGTGGAGATTCCTTTGACTCCAGCCATTAGATTTAGATATTTGATTACAGCTTCACTCTTAAATCTGAGATCACATCAGCGCAGATGTTCACAGTACTTGTCATCGGGAGATTTTCACTGTACACGGTAGGGATGTGTTATGGGGCGCCGATGAGCAGCAGCAGGGTATAAATCGTTATGAAATTTCTGTTGAGTTGCCCAAGACTAGACAAGCAATCCGAAACATCCGCACACAGACAGCATAGAGAGTTGTTCGTACCTTTTCCCCTCTGATTTCCCTTGTTTTCTTGTGGCAACTGGCAACTGGCAACTGGCAACGTGAGATCTGAGCTACTTCACTTCTCTCGTCCGTTTTCCTTGTTCGTTACAACAGCAGCGAACAGAGAGAGTTTTTGTCTGCAATGGCGAGTGGTGGCTACGGGGACACGAGTCAGAAGATCGATTATGTGTTCAAGGTCGTCCTCATCGGCGACTCGGCTGTTGGGAAATCTCAGATTCTTTCCCGCTTTGCTCGAAATGAGTTCAGCTTGGATTCCAAGGCCACCATCGGTGTCGAGTTTCAGACTAGAACCCTGGTAATCCAGCACAAGAGTGTCAAAGCTCAGATTTGGGACACAGCAGGACAAGAAAGGTAAAACAGAAACAAAGATCTCTCTCAGTTTCGTTTCTTCTCTTTTTCTTTTATACTCTCTTCTGGTGTCTTAGATCACTTCCTTGACTTTACGGAAATTTCTTCTCGAATTTTCGGTAGTTTTATTTTGTAGTTCGTTCTATTGTCCTTGTGCCTATTGAATTTGTAAAGTTTGTTGTTGATTTTGCTGCAACATATATTGGATTTCTTAGAGTATATTAACTGGTTAGGAGAATTCGATCTTTCTTTGAAGAGAGATCTGAGATATCTTAGGTGTCGACAATTTGATCTGAAGGTTGTTCCTTCCCCTGATTTGTGATCCAACAGTTCATTGACATATACTAAAGTGTAGCTAGTAGTTACTGATTATGGGTCTTTTGTATTCAAACTTTATATCTACTGTTTTCCTTGGTGCTTTGGAGCCTTGGTGTAATGTAATTTGTCCCCATGCTCATAGGAGAAAAATTGCAAAGATGTGGGGTTGCCTCTAGAATTCACTGTGAATATTAGAAAGGAGACATCTTTTATGGCTTTGAATGGCCAAAAACATAGTTCTTTTCTAAAGGGTCATTACCCAATGTTGGTCCTGGCTACCCGGAGTGAATTGGATTCAGCTGGATCAGGCTAAGCAAACTAGACTCACGTTAATAAGGTTGGGAACTCCAATTTGGGTTTAGGTCACAGATTGATCATTTCCTCCTTAGGTTTTAACATTGGGTAGGCTGCTAACCTATGTAGTGGGTGAGAATAGATTTGTCCATGTCAGATACGGGTTCAAATCAGCCCCCCACAACGTCCCACAGCACATCCCCGCCATGTATTGGGAACATCTCCTGATGATAATCCCAGAAATGATGATGACATCGGGAGATGTTTCCAATAGATGGTGGGGATGTGCTGTGGGACGTTGTGGGGGGCTGATTTGGTCTCGTCAGATACATGTCAACATGCTATGTCATCACAAATTCACAATGTTATAAAAGCACAAGGGGCAATTTGCACCTGAGCCCTGAGGTGCAAGGTGCAAGGCAAGGTGTGCGCATTTTTTAAGCAAGGCGCAAAAATACAAAATATGCCAAAAATTTTCAAAAAATGAAAAAAACAAAAAAAAAATATTAAACATTATACTAATTAAAAATATAAACTTAAACTTTAAGACAAATGTTTTAAAAAATTTATTATCTAAAATTAAAATACATAAACATAACATGTAAAACATATTCAAATGAATTTTTTAAAATAGAATCAAATAGATATAACATATTCTAGCATGTAAAACGTGCAATCTCCTTTTTCCCTCAATTGCATTACTTCAAATAGCCAATGTGATTTTATGGTCTTAAATTCTTAACCCCTACACACAAAAAAAAAATGATTTTATAATTTAATTGTCTTCAAGAAGATATTTTATTAGGACGAATGAATGAACAACAATAGCAAATAGGTTGGATGCCATTGGGCATGTCTAGCATTGTTTACCATTAAAGGAAACTTATTTCAGAATGTTATCAAGTTATTCCTTGAGAAACATAGTATTAATTCAATTTGGTGAGCATGTGATGTAGCACCAGTGAGCCTTATCTAGTTGTCTTAGTTTATAAACCCAATATTCTTGGTCCATCATCCACAACCCAGTTTTTTTATTCACAAACCTATTCGGATGCCCAGCCTGTGGCTCTTATGCAAGCCCATACAAAGCCTATTTCAGTAGGTCCAAAGCAAAAGTTACTAGAAGGGGAATATTCCAAAGCAGACTCCAAAGGGTAAGGTTAGGGTATTTTTGAAAGTATTGTACATGGGTGCTTGTTTTGATTAATGAAATTATACTTCACCTTTTCTCAAAAATAATCTCAGGCTGACAGGCAAGTTGAAGTCTGAGAGCTGCCATATTGTGCCAAAAAAAAATCGCCAAAAGTTGGGTCTGTATCCAGTCCACCCCTCCAAGACCTCAGATAGATGGGACATGGGTAATGGTCCTAGTGAAGTACTGAAGTGAGATTATGTGATTCCAATCTTCAATACCGAGTTTGGTGGGATTCCATTTCTAACTTGGTTTTAGGTAATATCACTGATTGTGTAATGGTAAAATTTCTGGCTGACAAGCATGAGAGTGCAGGTTTGAGTCTGAGAACAACTACTTTGTGCTAAAAATGCTAAAAGTTAGGTCCATATCCAGTCCATCCCTCTCTAATTCTTTTATTCCTTTATTCTTCACTGCAATTTGTTTCTTTTAATTTTGGTGAAATCACCATTAAAGCATTGCTTGGAAGCTTTACAGCCTGAGCAGCACAAACTGTTTCAGTCCATTCTCCTGTTGCAACCTCTCTGAGGATTCTGTGCCAATTTTAAGTTGTCAAAATTCTACGTGCTGTATCTGTTTCTTTTTAAAAGTTTGATCTAGGAAGAGAAGCCATGTTACAGTAACTAAATTATGAAATTATTATTTTTTTTTTGAGAAAAGGTAATGTAAATTTATTGATAGAAAAAACTAGTACAAAGGCCCCCCAACTAAACACCTTAGATGGGGAAACAGCCCAAACATACCATATATCCTAGTGGTTAGCTTAATTGAGTTTATCATTATTATTGTTGTTGTTGTTATTATTATTTATTGTTTGCTTTTATGTATATATAGTTATACATGCATTTAACACAAAAGCATATGCTTATACATGTTTCTATGATCTATCTATTTCAGCTCGCGTACTTTTAGCAATTTCAGTATCACCATTTTTTTGTATCTTTCAAATCCTTGGATTCAACACTTTGCCATTGGATTTGAACTTTGCTCAAATCAGCATTAATCCCAGTTATTTGGTCCCAGCTACACAAATCCTATCCCATAATGTTTTTTTTTTTAAGAATCATGTTTTCTGTCAATTAAGTCCTTGGTTCATTTCTTATCACTTCAATCTTACTCCTCACTGGTGCATTCATTGGTCATACATGCACATGGCAAAACTACGACTTTACCTTGTCCTCTTACCAATTGGGGCTATTTCTAAGTTATCCAGAATGCTTTCATTCATAATTCTATCCTTTCTAGTATTGCCCCTTGTCCGCCACATCTACATCATTTTGTGGAAATGTTTTTTGATTGCCCATTCTGCAAATAGATTACTAAAAATCTTAAATATTTCGATGTTTTACTTTTTGGTAAGACCACATGGTAATCTTGTACACCTGTGGTTGTAGTGTGGATAAGTAAGCTTTTGAACAGCATATCAAGGAATTATTGTGAACTTTTTAGGTTTCCTTACTATGCTATCTATTTGCTAGTTAATTTCCGTTTGTGAGCCTTATTTCCTGCATAAGGAACATGGTTATGTGCTGTTAAAGCACTTTTGCCATGATATTATCTTGGATACCTGTATATAATACAAGGACAATTACCTAATGCTATTCCTAGCTCTATACGGGGGTCTTGGGAGAGGTGAACTGGATACCGGCCTAACCTCTGGATATCAAGAAATGTCCTGCTTAGTCTACTGCCATATTATTGTTCACCTTAAAAGTTCATGGGGGTACCTAATTAACAGGCCTGACTCATGTACTCTTTTGCTCTGTGAAAGTTTGAGTGCCTTTTATGGACAACGGGATCTCCTTCAAGCAAAAACTCAGCACACACTGCAAGCATAGGCATCCAGCAGCACATTGG
Source organism: Nelumbo nucifera (assembly GCF_055504915.1). Lineage (NCBI taxonomy): Eukaryota > Viridiplantae > Streptophyta > Magnoliopsida > Proteales > Nelumbonaceae > Nelumbo > Nelumbo nucifera. Next base: position 105,829,676 of record NC_142649.1, on the reverse strand, counting down.
GAACATTTCCCTATGAATTTAACATACATGTATGGGAGATATTCCAAATGTGTGGATGGATGCAGTGTGCACAAACAAATGATAATCTTATTTCTTAGAATTCGTCAAGTAGACCAAGAGTATTTAAATATGTTAAAGAAAAAGGAAACTGCTCCTTGTTTTGGATAGCCATGGGCCTTGATAGAGCGAGCTTGCAAAACAAGATTTGTCTATCCAACCCCATATAGTTAGGATAATGCTTTGTTCACTCAAGTGTGTTTTAGATAATCATGAGTTTACTTCTTAATGTTATTATAGAGAAGGGGAAATCTCATGAAGAGATCCATTAGAAATCCACCAAATGGTTATAAACTTATGCCCTTTTCTCCTTTCTTTCCTTTGGGTGGACTTTTTAGTCATCCGGGCATTTAGATAATATCAATTACACGTGAAGGTGCTGGTAAATATAGCTTAGGATGGCAAGACAAACAGGTTACAGAAACATTCAGTTTGAATGCGTTAAGAATTATGGGCAAATTGGAGTCATTAATCCCAGAGTGTAAAATATTGCATTTAATATCACTGAGCTCTGAATGTTATTTGTTATTCAAAAGAACTTATTTTCTTTCCACCTTGGTCTATGATAGTGTACCATAACACGATACGTTCTTTTTTCTGCACTATTCATAGAATTTTTTACAATTATGAAACTGGCCAATTTTCTGATCATTCACACACTGCTGATGTCTTTTCATGAGCAGATACCGAGCTGTAACAAGTGCATATTACAGAGGTGCTGTTGGGGCAATGTTGGCTTATGACATAACTAAACGCCAAAGCTTTGATCATATACCTCGCTGGTTAGAAGAGCTGCGCGGTCATGCTGACAAGAATATTGTGATCATACTGATCGGAAACAAGTGTGATCTTGAGAATCAGCGGGCTGTCTCCACAGAGGATGCAAGAGAGTTTGCCGAGAAGGAAGGTCTGTTCTTTTTGGAGACATCAGCATTGGAAGCAACAAATGTTGAAACTGCCTTCTTGACTATTTTGACTGAGATTTTTAACATTGTGAACAAGAAGAACCTGGTTGCAGGTGAGGATCAAGGTAATGGCAATCCCGGATCTCTTTCTGGGAAGAAAATCATTATTCCTGGTCCGGCACAAGAGATTCCACCTAAGAGCAAGATGTGCTGTAAATCTTCTTGATCGAGGTTTGTGTTTATTCAATATTTGGTTCTATTTTTCTGCTAGTATCTCTCTGGCTGTCTTTGTATTTTCCTTGTAAATTTTGATTGCTGTAGTTGTATATTTGGAGGTACCGATTGATTATATATTTTAAAGGATGGGAGTTGGAATTTGGAAAGTTGCATTTAAACATGATTGAGGCTGGTTTATAGACTGCTTTTACTGGTCCGGATCTCCATGTAAAGGGGGATATGAAAGAGAGGCATTGTCAAACAACCCCCAAGGGTCTCCCATAATTTGTTCAATATAGAGACCCACCATTGAATAGGTCCCCTAGGGGATATTTATTGGGCTTTATCAGGTAATTATCATTTTATCTACTTGAAAGCGTGATTGCTGTTTTGATTTTTCAATTTATAAACTCAGGTGATTAAAATGCATGTAATAATTAGTACGTGCAACGATGATCCGCAGATCCAGAGGTTTTGTTTGGATGCAAATATGCAATGTGATCTTATTTGCACTGATGTAAAACCATGGTAGTGCAAATGTTTTCGATGCAAATTATTATTTTTATTTCAAAAATTATTTTATTTTGTTTAATTGTAGTACAAATGAAATAAAACAAGACCTGAAACAGAATAGAGTAAAACACAACAAAATTAAATCAGAATTTACATTCATTTGCACTCCAATAAATTGTGCTACTACAAATAAAATTGCACTATAACCAAACACAGCAGTAAATGACACCAGATCATGCTGAGCTTTTATCAGCTTAGGAGTGACAACCAACCGGGCCTTTAGATACTGTTTGCTTTTGCCGCTATTTTTAATTTTTTATCAACGTTTACTGCTGCTCACTGCCACGTAAATCAATTATTCAATTGGTGGTGGGTCGCATAGTTCTAATTCAATTATGGAGCAAGCTGCTTTCCAGGTAAAGTTCTGGCTGACTGGGGTCTCATTCAACAGTCAGGGATCCCGTTCCTGTAATGGAGAACTCACTTGGGTAATGCCAGAATGTGGGTTGGATTTTGTTCACTTCTTTATTTATTATATATTATTCTTTCCAAGTATTCGTGATAAACCTAATGATTAATAATAATAAAAGATTAAAAGAAGTTGCTTTTCTTATTGTAGTAGTAACTTCTTGAGATAGTCATTTACAGGAACGGACTTATTGTGCCCACGTGTGATATATGAAAAAAAAGATGTTATTACTTATTGTGCTTAAATCTTATTACTCTTTGGGACTACATAATCCGGTAGTAACGATGTTAATTTTTCCCATCTCCACCAAGTACCCGACCTCCCCGATCAGGTGGGGATGGGGATGGAGACTGCCGTAACGGAGACAGGGTGGGGTCGGGATTAATAAGTTTGGGGGTGGAATTATATATATATATATATTAAATGTATAATATTATTTATGTTATTTAAAATATTATTTATATTATATATATATATATCAAAATATATTTAAAATATTCTGTATTTTAATTTTTCCTTTATTTTAAATAAATGCCTTTTGAAAACAAACTTTTAATTAAAAAAATTTGGGGATTCAAGTCCCCGATGGAGAACCTATCTCCGTCAGGGACCAAGGATGCAAACTAATTTTTTTCCCGACGAGGATTGGGGTCAAAGACAAGGATTAATTTAAAACTTGGGGTCAAGACGGGGAGTATGATCCTCACCCTAGACCCAACCATTTCCATTCTTACCCGAGGGTCCTCACCAAGCCCATAAATATAATTCCAATAATTATGGTAATTATAAATGTAGTATCCAATATTTATGGGGTCATCCCCCAAGCCTATAAATATAATTCCAATAATCATGGTAATTATAGATGTAGTATCCAATACTTATGAAAATTATTAAAAATTATATTTATATTTATTGAAATAAATTTTCCAATGAAAAATTACTGATAATTTTTAATTATTAAAATTGTATTTATTAATATTTTAATTAATTATTACTTTTTAGTAATTATTGATTTAATGAATTTTCAAAAATTCTTGAAACTAAATTACCAAAATCAGTAATTTTCAGCAAGTAATTTTTAGTAATTACATTTTCCAACTTACCAAAATTATGAAAAATTATAGTTTAGGTGTTGATGTTTACTAAATAATATTCAATGATATCAATAATTATTGAAAATATAAAAAATATTTCACAAATTAATCTAACCACCCAAATTAATTTAACTAAGTAATTTAACCACATTTTTGGTTTTTAGATGGTCTATTGGGCATGCAATATAGATTAAGAAGTGTTTTAGGAGGAATTTTAGGTGAGATAATTTAGGAGACGTTGGCTAAGTGATTGAGAACATGAGAGAGAGAGAGAGAGAGAGAGAGACACTCTAATTAAGAAGAGAGGGCTGCCATGCGACTACATGGAAGAGCTGGAAAGGGGTAAAGATGAAAGAGGAGAGCGTTAAGGAGAAATGGGAGAAGGGGAATGGGAGGAGAGGGCTGCTTATGTGGCCTATGCCGCTATATAATATAGTATTATATGGGCATTTTGGGTTAATGACACTAGACCATGGTGTATATTTATGGGAGTTTAAAGTACTCAAGTGTCAATTTTCTAGTTTGAGGTACCTATCACTATCCCCCCAAGTATAAAATACCTATTTGTAATTTACCCTTTATTTATTTATTTGTTTTTTATTAAGGATGATCATTATTCATTCAATTTAAACCAAAAACTGAACTGAAATTTTCACTTTAGGTTAATTGGGCTCTAGTGTATTTCAGCTTTTCTTTGAGAGGTTCAGTAATTGATTTTGGTTTTCAGATTTTCAAATTCAGTCAGTTTTATTTTAATTCGTTTCAATTTGATTTTCCCTCTTAAAATTTAGATTGATTCGGTTTCAGTTTATTCACTTCAGTTTTTAACTGAAGTGAATAAACCAAATCCTCTGGTTTATTCAGTTTTTAACTGAATAAACCAAATGCTCACCCAGCAAGACTTTGTTATTTTAAATGGCATAAAGATACAGAGGAGAGAATATGTAAGTCTACATGTGTCATATGTGGAGAAAAGTGAAAATAAGAAATGACAGATTCTTATTTTGGTAACAGTTATAAAGAGAACCGATTATAAAAAAAAAAAAAGAAGTTAGAAAGAGAATAGGGATCACAGAGGATTTAAAGGGAAAAAACATAACTTAAAATTGGCCTTCTATAACGCCCTTTGCACCCTTTTACCTAATTCATACAATATAATATAGTTTAAGCTGCACAACGCATAAAACCAATAAGATGATCAATGACTGTTCTGTGTTGATTTCCTTTATTTCATGTCTAATAAAATATCCGTTCAAACAGAGAAATTTAGACTACCACAGTACTTATGGTTCACATGCATAAGTTTATACAAATGAATAAACACAAAATAACAACACTTCAAAGGAATTCAGAATTACGGAACTGGAAAGCAAACATTACTTTATGTAGAAAAGAGGGAAAAAAACTAATGTCTATGATTTGAACTTTATAAACGCACTAAAGTATACGAATTGAACATGGATTTAGAAAAGAAACGAAGAACCACAGGTATACTAAATATGATTTACATGCTAGAAGATTAAAAACAATGTGCAGACACAAAGTTGACAGAACACATTGACCACATTTCAAGGAATCAAGAGTGAAAGAATAAAAATTTCTTTTCATATTACCTCTGGCATGCATCACATTTATGAAGTAAGCGGTCAAAGCAGTAAACTTCCTTAAATCTACTTTTAGCCACATGGTGGAACAACCATGTTAATGCCATTGAACTGGACATATTTAAAGACCAAAGAGCTTAAAGATTTGACAATGAACACTACTCAATATAACCTTGCACTTGGAACATTAGAAAGACCTGCTAGATTTTGAAGTAACAAGAGGAGCTTTTCCACCAAAATACATTATTCAGTAACAGGAGGAACTTTTTCACAGCATCTACCAAATCACATGTTTTTTCTAGTCTATTTTGAGATCATAATGTCTCAATTTTACTTTTCCCTTTTATGCTCGACAAACTTGGGTTTAGGGGCAAGGAGGGTGAAGGTGGAATTTGTTCCCAAGTCAGTGGGAACTACACCAGCTGAACCAGCCAATATCTCCATCTCTCAATTTTGTTCTCACCTACCCTTGGGTAGAAATCACTGATTGCAGATTTAGTCGAATTTCTTGTGAAAGGAAAGAGGAGGAAGATAAAGGTTTCAGCAGTAGAGAAGAAAAGGGAAGGAGAAAATAGTAGGAAGTCAACCAGGATTCTTTGATTAACCCTAGCCGCCAACCCCTCATTATATTTATACTTAACTTAAATGTTGAGATATCACAAGGATGTCCTTAGTAGGGCAGCTACCAATGTAGCTGAACAGTCACAACTTAAAAACATAAACTAATGGGCATAAAGCCCAACAACTTCCTAACTAAATAACTTAAAATAAGAATAAAAACAACTAGGCCCAACTCAACACTCCCCCTCAAGTTGGGAATGTGCGTAGATCATGCTCCAGCTTGTTCTTTGCAACACCTTTTGTGAGAACATCAGCGAGCTGCAGATCAAAAGCAATGTATGGAAGACAAACTTCTCCAAAAGTTACTCTTTCTCTGATAAAATGTCTATCAACTTCAATGTGCTTAATTCAGTTATGCTGGACTAGGTTATGGCAGTGTTAATTGTTGCCTGGTTATCACAATATAACATCATAGGTTCTTTTGCCTGTACACCAATTTCTTTTAATAGGGAACGGATCCAGAGAAGTTCTGAAACTCCATGTGCCATGGCCCTGTATTCAGCTTCACCACTTGATCTTGCCACCCAATGTTTGTTTCTTACTCTTCCACGAGACAAGGTTACCCCCAACAAGGGTGCACATTCTTGAAGTTGATCTCTTGTCATCAGGGCATCTTGCCCAATCTGCATTTGTATAAGCCTCTAGTTTCAACTGTCCATGATTAGTAAACAATATGCCTATGCCCGAGTGTCCCTTCAGATAAGCAAGAATCCTGTCAACTGCCTCCCAATGCTGGACTCGTGGAGCATGCATGTATTGACTTACCACATTTACTGCATAGGAAATGTCTGGTCTTGTCATACACAAGTATAATAGCCGACCCACGTCTCTGATATCTCCCAATGTCCTTTATTGCTTCACCTTCTGATGCATTGATTCTATGGTTCTGATCAATAGGGGTACCGATTGCCTTCATTCCAAGCTTCCCTGTCTCTTGAAGAAGATCCAAAACATACTTCCTTTGAGAGATAAAAATTCCATGTTTTGATCTTGCAACTTCAATGACTAAGAAGTATCTCAGTTCTCCAAGATCCTTAAGTTCAAATTCTTTATGTAGATTCCTTTTCAGACAATTAATCTCACTTAGGTCATTCCCCATGACAACAATATCATTCACATAAACAATTAGGACTGACATCAAAGATCCCCTTCGCTTCACAAACAAAGTATGATCGGATTGAGTCTGAGTGTAACCAAAAGCAATTAAGGCCTTTATGAATCTGTCAAACCATGCTCTGTGAGATTGTTTCAAGTCATAAAGTGACTTCTTAAGCCTGCATACCTTTCCCTTTTTAGTATCACTGTAAAAGCCAACAGGAAGATCCATATACACTTTCTCTTGTAGATCCCCATTTAAGAAAGCATTCTTTACATCAAGTTGAAATAATGGCCAAGAGTATGAGGCAGCAAGAGAAAGAAGTATCCTAACAGAGGTAATCTTTGCAATTGGTGCAAAGGTCTCTAAGTAATCAATGCCATAGGTTTGTGTGTAACCTTTTGCAATAAGTCTTGCCTTGTACCTTTCTATATTTCCATTTGCCTTATATTTTACTGTGTAAACCCATCTGCATCCAACTATCACTTTGCCTTCTGGTAGATCCAAAATGTCTCATGTTTGATTCTTAATTAAAGCTGTCATCTCTTCTTGCATAATTGTCTTCCACTCAAGTTTGGAGAGACACCGAGTCAAAAGAGAAAAGAAAAACACGGTAGGAAGGAGAAAATCCACTGTAGGATAAGTATTGTGAAATACAATGAGCAGTACACTTTCTCTTCCTTTTTCTAAGAGCAATAGGAAGATCAAGGTTATCTGTAGCAGGGTTAGTAGAATCAATGGGAACTGAAATAGTAGCGAGACCAAGAGGAATACCTGAATCCATGTCAGTTGAATCTGTAGTCTCCAAGGAACCGACAGGAAGTGATGTGAGCTCTGTTGTAGTGGAATCAACCTCCTTATGAAATCTGTCGTAAGTAATGCTGAGACGCAGGACGCAAAGGAGGTGATAAGGTAAGTGACACAGGATGGCCAAGCACAAGAATAGACACAAGGACTGGAACTGGGAGAGGAATAGACTGCTAACTCACTTCCCCAAAACACTCCCCTTGAGAAGGATTCTTTGAGAAGAAATTGATTCAAAAAATGTGACATCCATGGTAACATACTGGCTCCCAGAGACTGGATCATAGCAATAATACCATTTCTGATTTTCTGCATATCCAAGGAAGACACACTTCTTTGCCTTGGGATCAAGTTTCGAGCAGTGATGACTAAGGATATGTGCAAAGCAGACACCCAAATACCTTGAGACAAATATGAAACATCTCCCCCTTAGGAAAAAGGAGACTGAATGGGGTGCTGAATCTAAGTATACGAGAGGGCACCCTGTTAATCAAATATACTACTGTGAGAACTGCATCACCCCAAAACCGAACTGGAACTGTAGATGTGATCATCATGCTTCTTGCAATCTTAACAATGTGTCTGTTCTTCCTTTCTGTAACACCATTATGATGTGGATTGTAGGGACAACTGCTCTGATGGATAACACCATATTCTAATAGATATGAGGCAAGGTGTTTTTCAAAATATTCCCTAGCATTGTCTAATCTAACACCTTTATTCTTGTTCCAAATTGTATTAGCACCATATGATGAAATTGCCTCACCAAGGATGGTACTTCATCGCGGGATCTCATTAGGTAAATCCAAGAGTATCATGAGAAATCATCCATAAATAAGAGAAAATATCGATAGCCTCCCATAGAAGAAACATGGTAAGGTCCCAACACATCCGAATGAATAACGTCAAAAGAAGAACACCTTTTATTACTAGGTTTAAATGAATGTTTACAATGCTTTCCAAATTGACAACCTTCACACTCCAGACTTGACAAACTAACAGACTCAAAAAGTTTTGGAAACAAAAGATTCAAAGAAGAAAAAGGTAAATGGCCCAAATGATTATACCAAAGCATAATTTGACCCACAGACCTTGACTCACTATCCCTGCTTACATGATGACTCTGATGAGGAGAAAGTACATCCAGGACTTAGATCCCATTCACTTTACGACCACTCCCAATCGTTCAGGTTCTTAATCAAACTACTAACAAATAACAAATTTGTGCTCAATTTGGGAACATGAAGGACAAAGGGTAGAGAAATAGAATTACTAATCTTGATAGATCACTTCCCAGCAATGGGAACATGGGATCCATCAGCTGTAGAGACCCTATCTCTACCAGGACAGAGCTGGTAAGAAGAAAAAATAGTGGAACTATGGGTCATGTGCTATGAGGCTCCAGAATCTATAATCCAAGGAGGTCCCTCCTTACCTGAAGTAGAAACATAATTTGCAGTGACGTGTGAACTACCTGTGTGAGTAAAGGAAGTAGAGTGGACTCCACCAGTGCCACCTGTACCTTGCTGTCTGCTTGCTGTTGAACTGGAATTAGCTGTATCTCGCTGGTTCAGAAGTTGCCCATACCTCCCAAGTTCGACCCTTGTAGCAACGGCAACAGAGTCCAGAGCAGCTATAGTAGGAGGGGCCAGAATGTCACCAGTAACTGCCATGTGTGCATTTCCCTTCTTATTTTTCAATCTATTCGGCACAAGATATGGGTGAAGCTTCCAGCAAGTATCTCTTGTGTGTTTAGGCTTCTTATAGTAGTCACAAATCAAATATCTTTTATCTTCCTTCTTGATTTCACTGCCACCCCGATCTCCACTTTGTTTAGGTTTCATAGTATTCACCATAGCAGATTGATCAGAAATAGGATTTTTCATCATATCTCTCCTGCTCTCCTCCCCTGGCACAAAGGCATGCTTGGGAGAGGGTAACACTGTCCCTGGAAAGAAGATGCTGTCTTGCAATATCATACTCAGGATTAAGGTCAGCAAGAAATTCAAACACCCTATACTTCTCTAGATGTTTCTGATAGGTAGTTGCATCCTTAGTGGTTTCCCAAGCAAATGTCTCCAAATGGTCAATCTCCCGCCATAGGGTTTTAAGGGCTGAAAAATAGGCTACAACAAGTCTATCTCCTTGCCTTGTAGAAATAATCTGATTTGTCAACTGATAAGCCCTAGTAACATTCTCCCTCTGTGAATAGGTTTCTGCAACCCCATCCCATATTTCCTTAGCTGTATTTGCCCATAAAAAAATTTTATTTATATGGGGCGACATGGAATTACACAACTAAGCCATCACCATATAATTCTCCTGTACCTACCAGGAGTTGCTAGTTTCGGGTTTCACTTCTTCACTAGTGATATACCCTAATTTCCCACGAGCACCAATGGCTATTTTTGCAGATTGTGACCATTCTAAGTAATTTGCACCATCCAACCTAACTGTAGTAATGGTTCCAGTCCTGAAAAGGTCTCCAACACCTCATTCCACTGGTCCCATTTCACTTCCGGGCTTATTTTCAACTCCGTGACCCTCCATGCTTCTAAAAAAAAGTAAAGAAAATAACTTAAATATGTAACAAGATCAAATAAAACACTTCTTGAACCAACAACACCTTTCTGGTGTCCTAAACTTTCTTCCCACAAAAGATTCCTTTTCTGTGGGACGGGAGAAGAGAGAGAAGAGGTAGCTGCTCTTTCTAGAAGCCTCCAAATCAGGCAGGACTTGAACCGCTCTTTATAGAAAACTCCAAAGGAACCCTAAAAAATTAGGGCGCCACTTCCTAGGTCAAAATTGAAGAATCCAACAAAAACAAGATTCTTTCCCTTTCTCTAGTTTTTCCTGATTTTGATGAGAAACCCTAGACCAGCTACAGGGCACACAGATCCACAAAAAAATCCAAAAACTGGGCTTACTTGAGAACTTCGATCAGCCTCTTAAATCACCATGTAGTCGGCTGATCTAGGGATGCATGAGTAAACAACCCAAGGAACCTTCGGCCGGCTCTGATACCAAGTAGAAATCACTGATTGCAGATTTAGTTGAATTTCTTGTGAAAGGAAAGAGAAGGAAAATAAAGACTTCAGCAATAGAGAATAAAAGAGTAGGAAGTCAACTAGGATTCTTTGATTAACCCTAGCCGCCAACCCCTCATTGTATTTATACTTAACTTAAAGGTTGAGATATTACAAGGATGCCCTTAGTAGGACGGCTACTAATGTAGCTGGACAATCACAACTTAAAAACATAAACTAATGGGCCTAAAGCCCAACAACTTCCTAACTAAATAACTTAAAATAAGAATAAAAACAACTAGGCCCAATTCAACACCTTGCATCCATCAAATCTAATATAAACATTCAAAATTTAGTTGTACACTAAATTTCATCTCTTAAGTGTAGTTAAATATGTGGAGTAGATGCACTGTAAATGAAGAAGAGATACTTAATTGGATTCAATTTGCAAACAACTCTGATAAAAAATGTCTGCTGAACATGTTTCACATTCAGTGATATCACTTTCTCAACAATTAACACCCAAAGTCTACCAAAATCAGTCCTTGTTGCTCACTGGAGTAAACTTCCATCTTTCTTAAATTTGTCAATCAATAAACTATTTGAACAAAATCTCATTCTGTTTGTAGACATTCAGATTGAATAGGACATATTATATATCAAATCCTGAATCCCAAACTAGCTGCAACAAGCCAAAACAAGACCTTCCCTTCAAGAAAAATCTTGAATGATATAGGGTCTTATATAAGGCAAATCATAAAATTCTCAAATTGAACTCAATGCCCTCTTGAATCCAAATAAGTAGAAATCCTGGTGGAATGATTAGTACTTGACATCTAATGCATTTCACTTAAGTCATGTGGCATAACATGTTTCACTTGAAACTGACTTAAAAGCAAATTGCAGCTCCACAGTCAAAAGCATCCCAAGGAGCAAACTACTGGAGACAAGAAAAATCTTGAATGATATTGGGTCCTTCTATAGAAGGTAAATTATAAAATACTCAAAGAACTCAACACCCTCTTGAATCCAAATAAGCAAACCAATGTGCATCAGAAATTTAGAAATCCTGGTGGAATAATTAATAGTTAACATCTCATGCATTTCACAAGTCAAAGAAATACCATTTTTCGCTTAATACTGACTTGAGAGCATACAGCAGGCCTGCATTAAAAAGAACCCAAGAAGCAAACTACTGGAGACCCATGAAGCAGCTCGTAACCTCAAAGATACAAAACCTGAAATACCTTATAAGAGTTCAGTTTATCCATCTGTTGAGATAAGGCCAAACAAATCTATAAATGGCATCAAGTTTCACATAGTACTAACTTAAGAGCCTTCTCATTTCAAGCACCATTTAATTAAGTGACCAAGTCAATCTTCTCAGTTCCCCTAAGTTAACCTTACAATGTCTGTCTCATCCTTGGAGCTAACCATCTTAAATTACCAATCTCAGAAGCAGTCAATTTCAAGAATACACATGATGCAGTGAATAAGCCAATCAGTTTTGAAGGGTCTTCAATAATCCAAGCTCTGCAATGTCTCATCAATGCTTTGAAATTCCATCCATTCATGAAGACAATGTTGTTGAAAGTACAACCAATATCCCTGAATAAGCTCCCAACTAATCAGTCCCAGGAGGTGTTGTTCTATAATCTAAGTCTCAGATGTAATATGTGAAGCACATCTAGGGATGAAACTTTGGAGTAACCACTTGCCAATTTACCTTTAATAATATGATCCTGAATCTCTCCCATTTAAATATCCATCATTCATACGACGACTATGGTAGAGAGATGAATATGAACCTGCACTGACCTGAATAAAGGGAAAGAAAGAGAGAAAAGAAAGAAACAGAGTGAGGATAACAGCTAACACTGGGGTCTTGAGGCCAAATAAATAAATGATTTTTATGAACAAAGATATATAAACCTACATCAGCTCCAGAAGGCATGTAATCTCTAGACATGTAATTCCTGCTATAGCTGGAGTACATTCCTCCTGCATCACCTCTGCTCACCTCCTCTGCAAGAACTATGCCTGGTGAAGACAACTCCCAAACTATGAACTAAGAGAGTCAAAATGCTGTAATTTCATACCTCTGCTATACCCCATACTTGATGAGCGTGACTCGTACAATCCATGAGAATTTCCTGCAGAACTCCGACTACCTCTATCATATCCTATATGAGAACTATGCCCCAGCCTAACATAATAACTACTGAGATCAGCCTACAAAGGGAATACGGCCAGAATGAAGAGACTGATGACGATAAATATGATATTAAGTGCAAATGGCAAACCTTGTAGGCTCATTTCCATAAGCACCATCATCGTATGGCAAAGAAGCACTGCTCCCTCCATAGTCAAATCGGGCTCTTGACTGCCTAAGTGTAGATTCAGCAAAACGAGGGTGAAGATCATCCTAAAAAATTTTGAGAAGAAATTGACAGAGAATATCAATAAAGGCCACCATCATTAATAAACAATTCAAGGGCTGCACTATACTTCATGGAATCACTAACCACTGCAGAATGAGGGCGTTTTGAACCAGAAAGAGAACCATATTCACGGCTATGGTTGTCACGGTAGCTTGAGGGTCGTTCCATTTGCCTTCCATAACTCTCTTCAGCATAAGGAGGAGGTGGTCTACGGTCACCACCACGGTAAGTGCTCTGAGGAGGACTATCAAAGTATCCTGATCCACGAGATGGATAAGCATCTCTATAGGAAGAACGCCTCTCAGGAGGTGTTCTAGTAAAATCAGATGATCTAGGGAAAGGTTCATCTTGTCTGATGTAGTCCCTTCTTGAGCTGCTCTTTCTGTAGGTTGGAACTGTTTGAAAGGGGAGGGGAGCGGAGGGTGTAATATGAGTTGTGGAGAAAATAATAATGAACTACAACAACATAATGTGAATAATGCTAATCAATATCAGGAGATACATACTTGGGGATCTCCTATCAAAGGACCTTTCTGGAGAAGGTAATCTTCTACTCCCAACTCTATCAGGGACTACATCCATAACTGGATGTCTATCCCTATAGTCAAAGGGCCTCTTAAAACTACCACTGTATGTGCTACGGCTTGGAATGGTTCGTCCACTGCGGCTTGAAAACCTCCAAGAGTCCATGCGGGATATACCAGAGCCCCAAGGAGCCTTTCCACCCCTACCACTACCACGCCCAACTAAATAGCCTCCTCGAGCATGTCTTGTTGACTTACCTCTTTGGCGTGGCCTTGAAAGCCTTGCCCTAACCTTAACCTGTAAATAAAATATGTATCTAAATGAATACTAAAGTATATGTATCATCAACATCCTGGAAAAACAATGTTTTTTTATTTAATTTGGAAAGTAATTTTCTTATATCCTCTGACATTAAAGAATTAGACTAGCAACCAACCTTTTTATCACCATCCCCAAGCTCTGTGTTGTTAAGACCTTCAACACAAGCAACTGCCACATCATGCGTGTCAAATGTTATAAAACCAAAATCTGTTCTTTTAGCTGCAGGCATATTCCGCGCAAGTTCAACCTTTTCAATCTTCCCAAACTTTTTGAGATGTTCCTTGACACGGTCCTCATCCCAGGTGGAAGGCAGACCATCAAGGAATATTGTCCTAACCTGAATAATAACAGTGAATGTAGCATCCTTAAGAACTTTAATTATTATTAGAATCCGCATTCCCTATTTAGACACAGGCATTGTAACCTTATGAGAAGGAATCTGGATTATGGTGATTTAACATTACCATTATGCATGACATACAACTATGTAGTACTGATGAATGGTGTGTCAGGATACCTAGTTCTACCTCTTATATCCTATTTTAAGGATTAAGAGGCAAGCTTTGTCAATCTTTACTGTTGTGCCTTTATTTTGATCAATAAATTCATGATTATGTTGCTGATAAAAAATGCATCACAAACGAAAGTATGCAGGACTCCCATTACACAATGTTGCATATGTTGGACACTTCATACTTGTATTACTTGAGAAAATTTATATTAATCATCAGAGAAAACCATCTACACCACCCATAAGAAGTGATCTTCACAAGTTGATGGGGCTAGAAGAGATGGGGGCAGACTAAGAAGGACCTGGGTAGAATAGTAAGAAATGATTTTGAGGGATCATAAAAGTGAACAGAATGGAATGGCAAAAGATAACGCATGTATCCAACCCATATAGTTCGTACAAGGCTTAGATGGTGATGATGATGATGATGATTAGAAGATATAAACAACGAACTTAATACCACCATATAGGAACAGAAACCGGTAAGAAATCATAAACCACACATGGCAGCTTGACTTTCTAACGTACTTGCACTAAAAGTAGCAAACTATTTCAACAGCTGCACAGAAATGCAGAAGGGAAGGATACGATGAATTCACCAGTTATAATATCCAGATATGCCTGGATCTGGTTTTTTACTTTCTTATACAAGAAAGCAGTGTCTTAAAAGTCCCCAAAAGAATTTGTGGAAAGAAAAAGGAAACCATTGGATCTGCATGAGGAGAAATTAATGTCAGAAACAATAACAAACCTGTGACATGATCTCATCATCTGGTTCAATAAAAGTGTCTGCAAAAGCAACCTTTGCTGTCCTATCTGTACCGAAAACAACATCCCTCTTCTGCAAACGCTTGCATGCATCCAATGCATCTCCCCTGGAAGAGAAATCCAGAAAGGCGAATCCCCGATTCATACCCTCATTTTTAGTGTCCTCAACCAATGTTAAATCCTCATAGTTGTCAACACCATAATGTGCAAGCTTTTCCTTCAGCTGTAGAAGAAAGAAAGTGATTGAACATAATGAAATCCATGAAGAAAAACTTGGGGTAGATAACCTGAGGGTCGAAGAGAAGTTACAACTGAGACAATAGTCCAACTGAATACAAATTCACCAGAAGGATTTGATCATTACTTACAGCTTCCTTTGTCCACGTCTTACATATGTTGCCAACAAACAGGGTGTCACTATCCTGACTAGGAGACACACCACACTGCTTGCCATTAACCTGACGGTAACGATACAGTTACACGTTATCATCTTAAAGCAAACCTCCTAGTACGCCAAACAGAAAAAGGAGCAGAATTAAAAAAAAAAAAAAAAACTTTTGTCAGAAATGGAAGGTGATGAGTACCATTGGATGTTTAAGCTCATTAACGGCTCGCCTAGCCTGCTCAACAGTTGCAAAGCGTAGGAAAGCAAAACCCTTGTTCTTCTGAGTTACCGGGTTCTTCATAAGTCTCACTTCAGTGACCTCACCAACCTGGCTAAAAACCTTTCTGAGATCCTCCTCGGTTGCATCTCGATCCAATCCTCCCACAAAGACCTCAAATTCTTTTCTTTTGCGTCGCTCCTTCACCACATCATGATGCTCCTCTTCCTCTACATCAACTTCCTCACCATGCATATCTTCTTCCACCTCCTCTTCCTCCCCCTCACCTTCCATGATTTCTTCCATCACGTCTTCCTCATCAATCCTTTCCTCTTCATGCTCTTCTTCCTCATCTTCCATCGCCCCTCTATGCTCTTCCATCTCTATATTCGGCCCGCCCTCGTCGTCCGCGTCAGACTGGGGGTCGTTATCTTCAAGCTCCAGTCTTTCCGATCGATCGACCTCGTGATAACTCAACGACACAAATTCCTTTTCTTTTTCGGGTGATGCTAAAAGATTTAAAGAAAAATACCAATTTTATTTTATGCTATTCATCTTTTGGTTCTTGGAGAAACAAAGCTAATTATTTAAAATATTATCTACAATCTTACATTTTCTCCTCTTCTTTCTCCGTTTCCATAGTTCATTCTAGGGCTTTGTAATTTTAGCTTCCTTTAACACGTTTTATCTTAAAATAACCAAAGAAGATGTAAAATTTCGACAAGAAAAAGGAGGAGGAAGAGGAGAGAAAATAACCTTTTGGAGGTGGAGAGGCTTCTCGGCGTTCTTGCTTACTAATGCTCTTGTATTCAATGCTATCAGTATCTTTAGCTTCCTCATTAATGTCGATGGAGATTTTCACTGGTGGTTTCTTCTTCGCTGCGGTGGCGGTGGACGGTCGTCTCATTGCGCGAGGCGGCATCGCCGGATTGAGTATAGCAGAACTGTAACGGAGCCAAAATCCAGAAATACCTTGAAGAAGGAAAGCTAAGCTAAGCTCTTCGCATCCAAGCAACAAGTTCGATCTATGAGATTGAAAAGTAATCTATTCGTTCTTTTTGACTGCTTATCTCCGTTGACTTGATGCGTGTATCTGACGCCGTTCACCCTTGCACTTCATATGGATCAACTACGTGGAACTGTGCAAGTTGAAATAAAATACGCTTTGCAGTAGACCCAGCGTGTTTTATGCGTAGACTCCGGAGCCCAATAGCTTCAGAGCTCAAAACCCTAGCTGTAGCAGTGTAAGAGTATCCCTTGTCGGCTTGTCCTTTGACACGTGGCTAGTATAGCCAATTGAAATCTCGTTGGGTCCATCTGTTAATCCACTTGGCGATCCTGTCTGTCGTAGACTTGCTTGACTGAGACTATACGAATCGTTACCACTACGAACGATTTTACTTTCGTACCAGATCAAAGGATCGAGTGATACTGGACCCTTCAATTTGGATATTTTTTGGACTTTTGATCCCATGTGTATCTCACTTCGCATCTACAATGAAGCATCACGGAATTCTTGGATGACATGACACTTTGGGTGAAGCCAAGTTATGAATCCGATTCCGGTACGTTATTCTTACGCAGGAAAAAGAAGAGCATCCGAGCCGTTCATTTAAGATGCACTTTATCGGAACCCAGCAAGACAATAGTGGGCGAATAATTTCCAATCGGAAAAGTTCGTTTCGCGTATCACGTGTGGTCGTGATGGGGACCAAAACTCTGCACACACTAAAAAGTATTTTAATCCAGTCGCACATGGGGAACATCTCCCATCCTATGAATTTAAGATACAATGTACGGGAGATATTCCCAATGTGTGACAGGATGTTATGTGAACAGCGTTTCTTTTTTCCCTTGTAGTTGCTGGAGATCCCGGGGTCCTTGTGGCCCAATGACACACGGTTATTACACGCGCAAGAAAAACGAACGCACGCGCGGGCTCGGCCGGCAGGTTGCGTAACTTGCTCCTTCCTCCCGCGTTCCGCGCGCTTATTGTAAGTCAGCGTGCTCCCTCCCAAATCTATATGGCTATATGCGATCAATCTAAACTCTAAAGCACAGACCGAAGGAGGAAAGAAGAAGAACAAGAGAGGCTAGAGAAGCTCCAATTTTATTCTTGAATCTCAGGTCGCACACCATTAATGGAGATCTCTCAATACCAATTGGAGATGAAAGATCGCAGACCGGATGCTCTTGGAGACTTGCGGGTCCTCCCCGACGAAGTCATCTGTTCTATCTTGGAGAATCTCACTCCTCGAGACGTCGCTCGCCTTGCATGTGTTAGCAGGTTTCTCTTTTTCACTTGGTTTCCTTTGTATTATTTTTTCTTTTAATTTCAATTGTAAATTGTTTTTTTCTTCTTTATCTCACTTTCGAAAGCAAAACTTCACACCTGGTTGGAATTGTTGTTGTTAATTTTTATTAGGTAGAATTATTATTGTTATTGCTGTTAGTATTCATTGAAGGGCACTTTCAAATAACATTGGCCACATTTTCCTTTTCTTGGTTTGGCGATGTCTCATTTCGTATTGAATCTTTGTTCTAACTGTTCTATCTAGTATCCTGAAGTCCACTACAAAGTTATAATGATTCTAAGTGCTCACATATCTTCTCCATTTGTATATCCATGAAGGACGGGTACTACTAATATTTTGCTAACTTGGCTCTATTCGTTTAGACCTGTTACTGCCTTTGAAAAGATGGTCTTTTGTTCTACAGAATTCTCTTTTTTTTTTTTTAATGTGCTATAAAATTGTTGAGGTGTGGTAGAAGAGTTAAAACTAATGAACTCCGAAGTCAGGCTATGGAGACTAGGTTTGCACCCTAGATTGTATTTGGTTTGAAATCTTCCTTAAAGTATGCTCTGAAAAGGTTATGATTTACGTTGTTAAGCTGATAAGAAAATGTTTGTACATCATAATCCAATCAGTTGTTGCTGGAATGCCTTGAGGAATAGCTCTGAGGTTTGAGGTATTTTTTTGATGAATAATAATAAATTTATTGATTCGGAAGTAAATTTAGAGTGAGTTCATACATCATCCCAGCGAGAGGCGCAAGCTGCAGCCCCTCCTTGAATCTTACAAGTAAACTAGGAAAGAAAAACAAGTATCACAACCGAGCCCAAAATAATTCTTCCCCATTTACCCCTTGCTTAGCTAACATATCTGACAAAGTATTTGCTGATCTCCCCACCCACTGTACAGTGACCAACATATTCCTTGTCAACCAACTGAATTTCTTCATTTCATTCTTGTATCGCTACATAGCCTCTTCAGAATTTTTCAACCAACCCACCACCACTTTGGTGTCCCCCTCGATTATTAGTTGTTGTACCCCCAGCTGGTTTGCAAATTGCACCCCTTGTACAGCAGCTAAAAGTTCTGCCCTGATGGAGTTCCCAAATCCCAAGGGACCTGAGTAAAGCAACAAAATCTCTCCCTTCGCATTTCTCAAAGCACCCCCCATTCCGGATAAACCTGGATTACCCATGCTACTTCCATCAAAGTTCAACTTTAGTGAGCCTTCGGATGGAGGAGACCAGCTTGTAATTGATTTGTCCTTTAGAGATGAACACCTCGCTACTGCTGACCAATTTCTCCAAAGGTCATTAAAGGAGAATTGATGAAAGATTTCCAAGGTCTTCAGCCAATGTATTGCCCTATTTAACACACAGTCTTTCAAAACCTGACTGCTCCTTTCCTTTTCTTGAAAGATTCTAAGGTTTGAGGTATTGCACATTAGTTGCCAGACAGGGCACTTGGCTACTGTGGTTTGAATTTACTTTTTATTTTTTTTGGGTGGAGTGCCAACACATCTTGTAGTTTGACTATTGGCATAAGCTTTATAACTTTATATTTTATTTCACTTTTAGTACTGCTGAAAATTTTAAATTTGTAATGAAACCACCCCATATGGACCATGGTCTCTTTTTGGTTATTAGAGTAGTAGCGTTATTTTCCTCTCAGAGGCTTGAAGGAATTTAGTTGTAATATATTTGCTTCTTTGTTCTATTTTATATTGCTATTGATCAAACTCTTTTTGTGTAAATACGCAGTGTGATGTACATACTATGCAATGAAGAGCCACTGTGGATGAATCTATGCCTTAACAGTGTCAAGGGTCAGCTTGAGTACAAAGGCTCCTGGAAAAAGACAACACTACACAAGTATGATTAATATCTCATGTCCAAATGTTGCAGAGATTTCAATACACTATTGAAGCTTGGATCCTATTGGTCCTTATGAATTGGACCAACTATTGAACCAGCAGATTCTTTTTCCTTTCAGTCAAAACCTGTATATATATGTCCCAACAGAGTAACAATCAGTTTCAAAAGAGCCAATAAAAAAATCAGTTTCAAAAGTCTAAAACCAGCCTTGACTTCAAGTGGCCCTGATTAAGGATGTCACCAACCTAAGCCTTAACTATTTTTATGAATCTTTTTTTAACTCACAGGAAATTTCAAAAGCTTCATTGTTTCTTTTCTTTATTCTTTTTGTTTGTTCACTTTGTCGCCTATAATTTGCAACCTAAATTTTGTTTACTTTGCCAGACAAAATATACCCGATGAAGTTGCTGGATCTGCCAGGAAACCAATTCATTTTGATGGTAATATAGTATGTTGTGTTATGAGTTGTTGTTTCTTGATGGAAATGCAATGCCTGTTCTTTCCAATTTCCCCCTCCTATCTTCCTTTCCTTTTTCTTTCAATATTCAGAACAATTACTATATTATTTTCCTTTTGCAGGATTCAACTCTTTATTCCTGTACAAAAGATTGTATAGGTGCTGTACCACATTGAATGCATTCTCTTTTGACAAAGGAAATGTGGAAAGAAAGAAAAACCTCTCTCTAGAGGATTTTCATCATTTATATGATGGGCAAAAACCGGTAAATTTTTTTAATATTTTTATTGAATTTTAAAGAAGTTGATTTTATGCAAAATTTTGTACGATAATATTTGTTTTCATCCTGTACAACTTTCATATTTTCTCCAAATCCTCCAATTCTTAAATCTTACACTTGTGCCAAACATTGTTATTTCATAACAAAAAAGGATCATTTGGTAAAGTGGGAGGTGATGTCAAGGAACAGGGATATCAGAGGCTTAGGGATAGGAAATATCAAACTCAAGAACTTGGCACTATTGGGCAAATGGTTATGGAGGTTTCCTTTGGAACAAGAAAATTTTTGGCATAATGTAATTGCATGTATACATGACATGGCAAACAACGGATGGGATGCTGGTCTTGATCCTAGGGCATCACGGGCATCTCCTTGGAAAGCAATCCACAACTTGCTACCTTCCTTCCTCTTGTATATCAGGTATGATGCTTGTGCTGACAATAGAGTGTGTTTTTGGGAAGATGTCTGGCTTGGGGATACTTCTCTTAAAAACAGATTTCCACCTATCCACTCCTTATCCCTCAACAAAGGGAGAGTGATTTCTTCTGTGTGTGCTAATGTAAACTCATGGGATTTGGGATTAAGGAGAGGGTAGGGAATCTGAATTGGGCATAATAGATGATCTCATTGCCCTTCTTAGCAGTGCTTCCTTGGACCCTTCTTGTCGGAACACTAGGATTTGGTCGGTGTCCCCCTCTGGCTCTTTTACATGTGCTTCCTTTTACTCTACCCTCCTTCACTCCTCACACCCGGTAGTTTCTTTTCCTATAAAGGAAGTTCGGTGTAATCCTGTACCCCCAAAAATAAGAGCCTTTTGCTTATTGATAAAATAAAAGAAATAAGAGCCTTTTGCTGGGTGGTGGTGCTCCAGAAAATCAGTACTATGGATAAATTACCACAAAGGAGGTCGAATCATTGCCTCTCTCCTCATGCTTGTTGCCTTTGTTTGGGAAATGGTGAGACAATTGCACACCTTTTAATATCTTGTCCATTTGCTTCCCTTGTGTGGGATTGGTTCTCCTCCCTATTTGGCTATAGGTGGACCCCTCCCCCGGATGTGGTAAGCCTTTTTGACCCATGTTTTTTCACACTACCAAAGAAAAGGGGTAAAGTGATGTGGATGGCAACAAGAGCAGCCATCCTTTGGTTTATATGGGAGGAAATGAATAACAAAATCTTCCAAGAGGTAGAAAGATTAAACGAACAAGTCATTGACTGTATAGCCATTAAAACTATACATTGGCTGAAAGTTACTGACTTGTTCAAAGACTTTTCAGTGGATGATATACTAAGGGGGTGGTCAGCAGTGGAAAATTCTTCAACTAGATTGTCTGTGTTTCAACCTTATTGGACTCCTGTAGCACAACAAAGGGTAAAATTAAACTTTGACGGAAGCTCCTTGGGTAATCTAGGACCCTCTGGAGTTGGGGGGTCTTTAGGGATGGGGAGGGCAGACTAATGGCACTATATTCTGGTCCCATAGGTGTGGGAGACTCTCTGAGAGCTGAAATTATGGCTATACTACAAGGCTTGAGATTGTTTAAGCAATAGGAATTTCAGAACTTTGAGGTGGAGGGAGATTCTAAACTGTTGATAGGATGGTTGTAGACAAAAAATCTGGATGTATGGACTTTCAGACAACAGATAAGGGAAATACTATGCTTAGCAAGGGAGGCTGGGGTAATCTTCAAATGTGTACAGAGATCAGCCAATTCTGTGGCTGATGGTTTGGCAAAACAGGGGGCCTTTAGAGGGATAAGAAAAAGGGAGTGGTCTGTAAGTTGGACTTGGAAAAGGCTTATGACTCGGTAGACTGGGATTTCTTGAGGAAAGTTTTGACTAAATTTGGGTTTGGGGCTAGATGGTGTAAGTGGATCATGGGTTGTGTTCAGAATTGTCATTATTTAGTGCTAGTGAATGGGACAGTGGTAGATTTCTTTCCAGTCAGTAGGGGTATAAGACAAAGAGATCCCCTTTCTCCTTTCTTATTCATTCTAATTGCGGAGGTTTTGGGGAAACTGATTCATAGAGCAGATAGGGGGCTCATTAAAGGCTGGAGAGTTGGGAGGGTGGAAACCCCCCTCACTCACTTACAGTTTGTTGATGACACGATTCTGTTTTGTGAAGGCGGTAATGTGAGCATTATCAGGAACTTGAAGTCGGTGATGCAACTGCTTGAGCAAATGTCCAACTTGAAGGTTAACCTTGGGAAAAGCTGTGTAGTGGGGGTGAATTTGGAGGAGGGAGAGATCAGGGAGAGTGTTGAAGTGCTGGGGTGTGAAGTCTCTAGGTGGCCTTTGAACTACTTAGGGTTGCCATTAGGTGATAATCCTATGAGAGAGAGCTTTTGGAACCCGGTGGTGGAAAGGTTTGAAAAAAGACTGGTATCCTGGAAAAAGAACTACCTCTCTCTTGGTAGGAGAATTACACTAATTAAGGCCATGCTTGCTAACTTACCATCTTTTTCCTGTCGATGTTTAAAATCCCAGTGAAGGTTGCTAACAGATTGGAGAAGCTAATGAGAGATTTCCTATGGGAGCCGGGAGAGGAGAAGAGGGATCATAGAGTTAGCTGGGAGATAGTGCGTAGGAGTAAGACTTGTGGTGGTTTGGGGCTTGGGAGTATTAGGAGAAGGAATATGACCCTGTTGGGAAAGTGGTTGTGGAGGTTCCCTATGGAGAAGGAGAGGCTATGGGCTAGAATAGTGGCAAGTATACATGGGCTGGAGCACAATGAATGGGACGCTGGAACCAGAGCTAAGACCACAAGCAATTCTCCTTGGAAAGCCATTCATGACCTGCTACCAGTTTTCTCCCCTAATATCAAGTATGATTTGAATTCCGGTAACTCCATAAAATTTTGGGAACAAACCTGGGTGGGGAGTGCCCCTCTAAAGGATTAGTTTCCTTCTTTGTATGCTCTTTCTGAGTTGAAAAATGAGCCAATCTCGTCTTTCACCACCCCGTCCTTTTCCACTTCTGGGATTGGGTGGAACTTGGGTCTAAGAAGGGATTTGAGGGACTCAGACTTCGATAGTATTTCGGGCCTTATTGCACTTCTTGATAACGTTGTCTTAGACCCCACTAGGGCGGATTCTAGAATTTGAACACCTACCCCCAATGACATCTTTTCTTGTGCTTCTTTCTTCAAAGTCTTAAGTCAGTTCACCAGTCCTACTTTCCCCCCTTTCCCTATTGATGAGGTTTGGTGCAAAGCAATACCACCTAGGGTTGGTAGCTTTTGTTGGGAAGCCTATCTGGAAAGAATTAACACTGGTGATCTACTCCAAAAGAAGAGACCCAATAATTGCTTGTCACCTCAGTGGTGTGTTCTTTGTAAAGCGGATGGGGAGACTGGTTTTCACCTACTGGTGTCTTGCCATTTTGCGAGGTCAATTTGGGATTGGGCTTTCTCCCTATTTGGATGTAGCTGGAATCCTCCATCAGACTTGTAGGGCCTTTTTTCCCCTTCATTTTTCAGGTGTCGGATAAAAAGGGAAAGGACTACGTGGAGAGGACTAAGGGCTGCAGTATGTTGGACACTTTGGGAAGAAAGAAACTCCAGGATATTCTCAGAAGCTGAGAGAGGAGCAGCAGATCTGAGGGCTATCGTACATATTAGGGCGGTACAGTGGTTGAAATCTTTGGAGCTATTCACAGATTACACTGTGGATGACATGTTGAGGAAGTGGGGTGAAATTGCAAATTGCACACAGACCAAGTCAATAATGAGTGTGGCTTGGACCCCTCCACCTGGTGGATTTTTGAAATTAAACTTTGATGGGTGTAGTAGGGGGAATCCGGGACAATCGGGGATTGGGATGTTTTTAGGGATGAAAATGGGGTCATTTCTGCCATTTTCTCAGGCCCAATTGGAGTGGGTGACTCCCTTAGAGCTGAGATCTTTGCAGTTATAGAAGGAGTCCGGAAAGCTAAGGAGTTGAACATCAGGAAACTCATAATTGAAGGGGATTCAGAGGTGGTGATAGGGTGGCTGATTAAAGATCACAATGGCTTATGGAAGTACAACAATGAGAGAAGGAAATTCAAGTGGCTGGTGCGGGAGATGGAAGTTAAGACATGTTGGGTTAAAAGATCGGCTAATTCGCTAGCTGACGGTTTAGCTAAACAAGGGGCAGAAAGGGATTCACTGTTTTTGGCTAAGCTGTAACTTTAGTGTTTTTTTCTTTTTTTTTTTTTCCAGTTCTTGAGGTTCTTTGTTGCTCTTGGAAGATAAGTGTGTTTGTCTTCCTCTTGTAAATCTTCTATTGATGATTTAATGAAAGTGTTATTGATCAAAGAAAAAAAAAAAAAAACAGGGCGCCTTTAGGGAGAACTTTTTTTGGGCTGTATTGTAACTTCCTAGTTTGATTGGGTCAACACTCATTTTCTGACTGGTTGACATTGTATGATGAAGAATTACTAATTTTAATGAAAGTCACCATTTCCAATAAAAAAAGCAGATGGCCCACCACAAAAACTAAAACTAAGGAAGGGAGCCTGCTGTAGTAAACCCATCAGCCACTTGGTTTAGATGTCTAAGGATCCATCTGATTTGGGTTGAGAAAAGCAACATGCTCTCTTTTATGTAATTGGTGTTCCACCTGGTTGCATTTCAGTGTTGCATGGGCAGGGGAGTTGGAATCTGACACATGCCCAAGAGTCTGCCTTGGCAAGATGAGAAAGCATGGTCTCACAGGCATGTCTATGGAAAAGTATATACTATTAATGAAGTTCTTTTTTTTGTGTTCTAACATTTTAAAGGGTCTTAGATAGATGTTGCATTTCTTACCAAGTAACCCTTGATATGAAATTCATCTTGCACATTATCTGTTCATTGATGTAAATAAGCTGGGAGAAAAAGGAAATGTTATGCAGAAGTGTCCTCAAGAATATCTGGAGTGTCATCCATTTCTGATGTTGCATTTCTGATGCTTGTCCCACATGGACATGTCATCCATTTAGGATAGTCCATGCAACACTGTCGCATTTGCAGAGTTGTATTCAATGACTAAAGAGCCCAGCCATCTCTCTCTGGCTATCCTGACTCCAGTAAGGAGGATAACAAATTGAGCTCTAGCAGCATCAGCATCCCCAATAGGCCCACTGAAAGCCCATGCAACAGCCCCATCAACATTGTGATCGTATAGTACTCTCCCAATGCCTTTATTTCCTCCTCTCTCTTTTCCTTTCTATCTCTTCAATTCTGTAGATACAAGGGATTTATGTAGAGGGTATGCAAAGAAGGTGTCCAATGAAAATACAATCTATAATGGAAATGAAGCATAGTTTTATACTTTATATGGGTACCCTTAAAAGTCAAATCATCTCCAACATCATTTACAGATTTACTTCCTTTAGACAGCCAGCATATCGAGTTCCAATAGAAATTCTAGGTCTCTGATCTCCCTTCTGATTTGGGGGCATCTCCAAGTCCCATTTTCTTTCTTTTTTTTTCTCCTGACTTAGCATTTCTTGAATCCCCTTGTATTGAAATACTTGAATTACTTGGTTTCTTCTTGATTACCGATGATTAGGGAGGAATGAATGCCTTTGTGTTTTTCAAATGTGATTCTCAAATATACCATAATATATGAAAACCACCTTGTTATCTTAATAACTTGAAGGAGGCAGCACCTTCAAAAATGTCTAGAGTCTGAACCAAACAAAAGAAGGAAACCTGCTAATAGAATGCATGTTCCCAACAAAAGTGTTCTTCATCCATTATGGACTGTTCCAACTCCTGGGTTCATAAAGCTAATCTTTGATGGCAGTAGCGAAGGAAACCCTGGCCCTTCAGGCATTGGAGGGGTCTTTAGGAATTAGGAATGAGGTGGGCGAGATTATTGCTATGTTCTCAGGTCCAATTGGGGAAGGAGACTCTCTCTGAGCCTAAGTTCTAGTTGTTATGGAAGGTGTCGAAAAGGCAAAGGAGCTCAACTTAAGGAGGTTAATTATTGAGGGAGACTTGAAACTGGCAATAAATTGGTTGCAAAAAAGAGGAAATCAGAATGTGGAGTTACCTAAATGAGAAGAGAATTTTCAATTGGTGGATCCGAGACATGACAATGAGGTTTCAATGGGTAAAGAGGTGTGCTAATTTGTTTGCAGATGCACTAGCCAAACAAGGGGTGGGAAGGAATCAATTGTTTTCATTAATAAATTGATTCTGTTACTGATAAAAAAAATGCATGTTCTTCATTGAAGAAAATAGCACAGCCCTCTAGAGACATGGGAATTCTAAGAGTTGAGTGGAAACAGCCAGAGGTTAACAAAATAAAATTGAATTCTGATGGAAGCTCTATGGGCAACCTAGGAGCGGCAGGAATAGGGGGAGCAACCAGGAATGCAGAATGCAAGATATTGGTTCTATATTCAGGGCCAATTGGCATTACAAGCTCGAAGCAATTGGCTTTTCGTCAGGTGGAAGTGGAAAGGGATTCAAAAGTTGTTATATCTTGGGCAATGTTGGAATAATGTTAAAATAACTTAGTTGCAGATGTTAGGGCCTGTTTGGCTAATTAAAGTGTTTTTTTATTTCTGTTATGTCTGTTATTGTACTCAGGGGCACAAGGGTCTTTTCCCTTGTTATTTCTGTCGCCCTATATATAGTAAAATAAACACTAGCGCCACCAGTACTGTTACATTGCAAACCTTCTCTCTTCTCTCCTCTCTTCTCTTCTCTTCTTCTTCTCTTCTCTTCTCTCCTCTTCCACTTATCTCTGGCCGGCTACACTGTCAAGATGGTATCAGAGCGGGAATGCTGATTAAAAGAGAGCAGATCGATCAACCCTACTGTCAAGAGAAGATCGATCAACCCAAAGAACAAATCGAACAGACTAGTAGAAAAGAAATCTGATTCTGGACTACAGAATAGCTACAACTGGTACAGTTCTCCCTATTTTTTTCTCTTCTTTACTCTCCTTGGTCATGTGCCGAGTGAAAACCCTATGAATCTGGGGCGGCTGAATGCTGTCGAACCTGTGTAACCCTAGTTTTCTTGGATCGTGTGATCCTGTTCATGTGTTAAGACAACTGTAGGTCAATGCTGACCTGTCTTCTCAATGGTTTGAGTTGACTATAAGTAAGAAGGATCTCTCCTGCTGATTAGTGGTTGTTAGACATTCTGGAATTCTGGTAGGTGGGGACTGATAAAACTATACAGGTCTGAAATCTGCCGAATATTACCTCAGTTTTTGTCCGGAATTTGGTACTGTTTGTGCTCAATCTGGTTGGTAAACCCGAGTGTGTGGGTGTGAACTGAGTGGAGCATTGTTTTGTGGAGTAAGGACGGGTCCTAAGTCCGGTGTTTGGGACTGATTAACTGCTTGACCATGTCAACTGAGAATTCTGCTACTTCAGAGATCTCAGGGAGCCACAATGGAGTGAGTGGGGGAATGGGTATGAGCTTTTCCATGGCTGTCATTCCCTTTGATGGTCTGAATTACCTTGAGTGGTCTAGGGGGATAAAACTCTACATCACTGCTAGGGGGCGAATAGGATACATCAATGGGAGAGTAAAGGAACCGAAGTATGGAAGTGCTGAGCATGATAGGTGGAACCAAGAGAACAGTATGGTGATGTCTTGGCTCTTGGTTTCAATGCTGCCACGAGTAAGGAAGACTTTTATGTGGGCTGAAACTGCTTGTGAGATATGGGAACAAGCGAAGTCCACTTATTCAGAACAGAGACACTATGCCAAGATATATCAACTACAAGCTGAATCTTCTACTTGCAAGCAGGGGGAGAGGAGTCTCTCGATGTACTATTCTGATTTGACATCAATATGGAAAGAACTTGATCACTATCAGAATGTGAATTGGAAGTGTGATGAAGATGCAAAGGCCTATAAGTCACTTGTATCACAGCAACGCGTGTTTGCCTTCCTCCTAGGGCTGAATTCGTCATATGAGTCCATTAGGGTACAAATCTTGGGTAGTAAAGACTTGCCATCAGTCCAGGAGGTGTATGCCTTGGTGCAGTCAGAAGAAAGCAGAAGAAGTGTGATGAATGGTGTAGAAGGGGAGTCAGTTGCCCTAGCAGTCCGGGGAAATTCAGATACAAATGTCGGAGGTGGCTTTAAAAGGGGTGACACTCAGAAAAAATCAGAAGATAAAAGCAAGCTTTGGTGCACTCACTGCCAGAAGACACGACACACTAAAGATACATGCTGGGATCTTCATGGAAAACCTAAATGGGCACAGGATTTTGGTAAGAAGTCAGCACCGGATCAAGGCAAGAAACCAGGCCAGCAGAATAAAAAAAGGTATAACTCAGCTAATATGGCATCGACAGAGACTAGTCCTTCCGTAACTCAGGAGAGACATCCCGGTTCTGACCCTAAGGAAGATATTATCAACTCCTTTCGTGAAAATTTGGAATTGTATGGTAGGACTCTCCGCCAGGTGGATTCTGGGCCTACTTCTTCTACCTCATTTGCGTCTACATTAGGTAATGCCACAGCCTTCCATGTGTCATCTCATACTATTGATTCACCTTGGATTATTGACTCCGGAGCCTCAAATCACATGACCGGTAAGTCAAATTTGTTCCAGACATATAACCTTCTCTCTGGGAGAGATAAGGTAAGACTGGCTGATGGTTCTTTTTCTACCATAGCTGGCCGAGGCACCATATCTCTCCCACTTGGCCTTACTCTTCCTAATGTCCTGCATGTTCTGAAATTACCTATTAATTTGCTGTCCATTAGTAGTATTACTCACTCTTTGAACTGCTCAGTCACCTTTTTTCCGTCTTCGTGTGTGTTTCAGGATTTGACCTCGGGGAAGACGATTGGTAGAGGAAGCATGGTGGATGGTCTCTACGTGCTGGAGAATAATGTTGGTCTAGTGGCGACTGAGTCCACAAGTTCGTCGAGTGAGAGTCAGGCCTATTTATGGCATAGTCGTTTAGGTCATCTTTCTTTTGAGTCGTTAAAAGTTATGTTCCCAAAGTTGTTTGAGTCCTTGTCAGTGAGTCAGTTACAATGTCAAACTTGTCAGTTGAGTAAGCATTGTAGAAATTCTTTACCTTTAAGAAATAAAAGATCCGAATTTCCATTTCATATTGTTTATTCTGATGTTTGGGGCCCTGTTACTCTACCTACTGCGTCTGGCTATAAGTATTTTGTTACTTTGATTGATGATTATTCTCGATACACTTGGGTTTACCCTATGCGATATCGAGATGAAGTGCCACAAATTGTGAAAGATTTTCAATGCATGGTGTTCACTCAGTTCCAAACGGAAATTCATATTTTCCAGTCGGACAATGCAAAGGAATATTTTCATAGTGATCTCACGAAGTTCTTTGCTTCGAGTGGGTCACTTCAGCGAAGCTCTTGTTCCAGGACACCCCAACAAAATGGTGTGGCTGAACGAAAAAACCGTCATCTTCTCGAAGTTGCTCGTGGCTTGCTGATTCATATGAATGTGCCAAAACAGTTCTGGATGGATGCAGTATTGTGTGCGACATATATCATCAATCGCATGCCCTCTTGGCTACTAGAGTATAAGGCCCCACATCAGCTCTTGTTCCCTACTGCCCCGCTGTCCACCATTCCGATGCGTGTTTTTGGGTGTCGTTGTTTTGTCCACAACCTGTCACCTACTCGTGGTAAACTTGACCCTCGGGCTATTCCTTGTGTTTTTCTTGGTTACCCTTCATCTCAAAAGGGGTATCGTTGCTATGATCCCATTGCCCGCAAGTACTATGTTTCCATTGATGTCTCATTCTTTGAGAGTCAACCGTTCTTCTCGGTTTCTCCTCAGGGGGAGAGTAGGGTTGAGGAGAAACAGGCGACGACTCAGATTCAACTACCTCCTTTACCCGATCCTCCTCCGTTCCGGGTTTTTCATCGTTGCCATAAGAGCTAGCAGAGTTCAAGAGCCGTGGAGCCGGACACTATGCAACAACATCATCGGATTCACCCGAGGTAGATCCGTCTCATCAGCCAGGTACACTTGCTCCCATTGCTCCTTTAAATGTTGATTCACCTGTCCCCAATGATCTTAATATTCCTATTGCTAAGAGAAAGGGTGTTAGATCTTGTACCACTAATCATCCTATCTCTAACTTTGTGTCCTATGAGCATGTTTCACCTTCGTACCGTGCCTTTCTCTCTTCTGTGGATAGTGTCCCCATCCCTAAGACCGTGGCAGAAGCTTTGTCAAAACCTGAATGGACAGATGCAATGCAGGAAGAAATTGATGCCTTACACAAAAATGGTACGTGGGAGTTGGTAGATCTTTCTGAGGGGAAGGAACCAGTGGGGTGCAAGTGGGTGTTCACAGTGAAACACAAAGCTGATGGAACTGTTGAAAGGTACAAGGCTAGACTGGTAGCAAGAGGCTTCACACAGGTATATGGAGTGGACTATGCAGAGACTTTTGCTCCAGTAGCGAAGATGAACTCTATCCGGATTCTCCTTTCCTTGGCAGCAAATCTTGACTGGGATCTTCACCAATTGGACATCAAGAATGCCTTCTTGAATGGTGACTTGGAAGAGGAGGTGTACATGACCCAACCCCCAAGGTTCTGTGCCAAAGGCAGTGAACAAAAGGTGTGTAGGTTAAAAAAGTCCCTATATGGGTTGAAACAATCACCTCGGGCTTGGTTTAGTAAGTTCCATTTAGCAGTCCAACAGATGGGATTCAAACAATGCTAGTCAGATCATACCCTGTTTGTAAAAAGAGGTGAAGGTAAAATTGCAGCTCTTATTGTGTATGTGGATGACATAGTGATCACAGGAGATTGGGAGGCTGAAATCCAGAGACTAAAAAAATTCTTAGCCACTAAATTTGAGGTGAAGGATCTAGGCCCCTTACGATACTTTCTTGGAATTGAAGTTGCCCGCTCTCACAAGGGCATCTTTATTTCCCAACGGAAGTATGTACTAGATCTACTAGAAGATACAGGCAAGTTGGGGGTAATCTGATTCACCTATTGAACCTAATCATCATCTGGGAGACAGTCAGGGAGAGTTTTTTAAAGATGTAAAGATGTTCCAGAGACTCGTGGGGAGACTTCTGTATTTGTCTATGACCAGGCCTGATATTGCCTATGCAGTGGGTGTCCTTAGTCAATTCATGCACAGCCCGAGGACAACTCACTTTGAGGTTGCAGAGAGGATCTTGAGATATCTCAAGAAGTTTCCTGGAGCTGGTTTGTTGTTCCAGAAACACAGTCACTTAAAAGTGGAAGTATATACTGATGCAGATTGGGCAGGAGCAGTCAATGACCGAAAGTCTACCAGTGGTTATTGTGCCTTTGTAGGAGGAAACCTTGTCACATGGAGAAGCAAAAAACAAAGAGTGGTGGCTAGATCCAGTGCTGAAGCAGAGTATAGAGCGATGGCTCATGGGGTTGCAGAAATCATGTGGATAAGAAATCTGTTAGGTGAACTGGGTTTCGCAGTAAGCAATCCTATGTCACTCTACTATGACAATAAAGCTGCCATCAATATTGTTGCTAATCCAGTTCTGCATGATAGGACGAAACACATTGAAGTGGACAAGCATTTTATCAGAGAGAAACTTGAAAGTGGAGAAGTGTGCACACCATATGTCAGCTCGGAAGAGCAACTTGCAGATATCTTCACCAAAGGTCTTCATCATGTGCGGCACAAAGATTTGTGTGACAAGTTGGGCATGATTGACATCTATGCTCCAACTTGAGGGGGAGTGTTGGAATAATGTTAAAACAACTTAGTTGCAGATGTTAGGGCCTGTTTGGCTAATTAAAGTGTTTTTTTATTTCGTTTTTTTTATTTCTGTTATGTCTATTATTGTACTCAAGGGCACAAGGGTCTTTTCCCTTGTTATTTCTGTCGTCCTATATATAGTAACATAAACACTGGCGCCGCCAGTACTGTTACATTGCAAACCTTCTCTCTTCTCTCCTCTCTTCTCTTCTCTTCTTCTTCTCTTCTCTTCTCTCCTCTTCCACTTATCTCTGGCCGGCTACACTGTCAAGAGGCAAGATGTAATAGACATGTCCCATGGACCCTCAAACATATCTTTAGAGATGTAAAGAGATTAGCAAAGGATATAAATGCTGATTTTAGGTGGATCAGGAGGAGTGCAAATGGGTTAGCAGATACTTTAGCCAAACAAGGGGCTACAAGGCAGCTTTTATATTGGGCCTTGTTGTAACTTTGATTGTAATTCTTGGGGATGACGTTTGGATCATTAGTCTGTAGACTTTGTACTTAACTCCACATATTTTAATTAATGAATCAATCCTTATTGCTGATAAAAAAAATGCATGTCCTTCACTTCATTCCCTTTCAAAAATTTCTGCCCTATTTATAAACTTATAGGATAGGATATTCTTATTACAACAAAATATCATCTTCTAATTTAGAAAAAGGGAACAAATTATCTTTAATGATCTTTTTGAATCTCTTAATATTTCCTAAGGTCTAACACTCCTAACTATATTCAAAATAGGAAATAGCTTAGAAGACGATTCAATAATAAACTCGGCAACTAAGATTATTATCTACTAACATCTCAATGCAAACTTTATTTTCTTCCAAGTTTTCAAAATAGGAGATTTTGGCAGCTTTGATAGTTAAAACGGCTGAGTGGATCTAATAAGTTACATCCATAGAAAACTCTTGATGCATTTGGTTGCTAGTAGGCCCATGAATGGTGTGTGGGCTGTGGAGCCCACAACAGAATCCTCTTTTCCTTAGCAGGTTTTGGCTCTCCATCATGAACCATCTCTAATAATTCAAAAGCTGGGACCAAAGTTCTTGGGCCTTTTTGCTCTAGTGGATAAATGATTTATGGACTGCATGACTGCTATGGACATCAAATAAAAATTGGATATTTCATTTTATACTTCATTTCTGTGAATTTTCACATGTCTGAATCTTGCCTTCAACTGACTCTGGTATGAAGCCCTAGCCTTTGAAAGGACTGAGGAATACACCATTCTTGGATAGGAACAAATTTAGTTATTAAAGGAGGTGTTTGGCTCAGGGAATTTAATTCGGTTCTAGGAAGACACTTGGTTTGGTGACCAGCCTTTAAAGGAGGTGTTTCCTTCTTTGTATTCTATTTCTTTCTATAAAGGTCATTTCAAATTTTCTTGTTCTTCCTTCTTTGCCTTTGAGTTTTATTTGGAATCTCGGATTTTGAAGGGGTGAGGAAGCAACTTGTCTGTCAGAGCTTCTCCTTCTTCTTGATAGTGTCAGCTTAAAGCTTCCTTGTCCAGATAGAAGAGTTTGGTTCCCAAGCTCTAAAGGTTCCTTTTCTTGTGCCTCCTTTTTTAAAGCTCTTTGTCAGTCCCCTTCCTCTCTGTCCTTTCCTTTGAAAGAAGTGTGGTTTCAGTTGATTCCCCCTAAAATTCAAGCCTTCTGTTGGGAAGTGGCTCTTAGGAAAATTAACACTCTAGATTATTTGCAAAAGAAAAGGCCTTTTCTGTGTATTTTCCCGAATTGGTGCATTATATGCAAATCTGATGGTGAATCTTGTTACCATTTACTAATTTCTTGTTCACTTGCTACAGATATATGGGATTGGTTTCTCTCTTTGTTTGAGTGCAGGTGGAATATGCCAACAGAGATAAAAATGCTATTTGACCCATCTACCTTTTCTTTACCGAAGAAGAGGGGAAGAGTAATGTGGAGGAACACTAGAGCAGCAGTGGTGTGGACTTTGTGGGAAGAGAGAAATGCTAGAATCTTCCAAGAGAAAGAAAGGAGAAAACGACAAATTATGGAGTGTGTAATGACTAGGGTTATACACTGGCTACAAACATTGGAATTATTCAAAAATTTCACATTTGATGATATTTGGAGGAATTGTCCTTTAGTGATTTCTCAGTGTAGAAGGTTAAGGCAAGGTTGGCTTGGACACCTCCCATTGGAGGATTTCTAAAACTAAACTTCAATGGGAGTAGTCAAGGCAACCTAGGCCTAGTTGGAATAGGAGGGGTCATCAGAGACAAGGAAGGAAATTTAAGAGCATTCTTCTCAGGACTGGTGGGGAATGGATACTCCTTAAAGGCAGAATTATACACAGCCCTACAAGGCGTACAGATTGCAAGAGAGTTAGGATTGGAAAATTTGGTGATAGAAGGGGACTCCAAGGTGGTGGTGGGTTGGCTAAAAAACTAGATTTAGTGATTTGGGCTTACAGAAATGAAATGAAGAAATTCAAGTGGATAACTCAGCAGATGGATGTAACTATACAATGGGTGAGGAGGGAGGCAAATGCTTTTGCTGATTCTCTAGCTAAACAAGGAGTAACTAGGGATCAGTTGTACTAGGCCAACTTGTAACTTTATGATGTTTCTGTATTAATGAGTGAGGCTGCACCTTGCACCTCATATTGGGATGCTTGTAACAGACTCTTTATCATTTTCTTCTAATGAAATCAATTGAATTTTTATCTATCAAAAAAAAAAACAAATTTAGTTATTAAATGCTGACATTGATTTATACAATGATTACTTGGTTCTAATGTCCATTTCTTATGTTTTAGAGTTGGAGTCCTTAGTTTTACAAGCTAGAAGCTAATCCTATTAGTTAAACATCTCTAAAACTTTTCAATTTCAGATTCCAAGAGATATTAAAAGGTAGTATGAGATCATCTTGTATGCTAGAGAATCCATGGAGCTGAAAAAGATTGTAAAGACAAGGAAATTCTACCCAAGGGTAACAATATTTGCACCAAATGTTTGTCCACAATATTTGAATTTGTACTTGGGGAGGGTTAAGAGATTTTACCCCTCCCCTTGCTTCCTTGTATCTGTTTCTTAATTTATTAGTAAAAAGTTCTGTTATTTATAAAAAAAGTTTGTCCACAACCCAGCTTCTTGCTCTGTTTTCAACATTGTAATGAATAATGGACAAGAAAGATATTGGTTTAGTAGGGATGCCATGTTATGGAGTTTATGGGAGGAGCGAACTACAGGAACTTCTCAGATACAAGACAAAATCATTAGATTGTTTTAAACTTGGCCACTATAATCAGAACTGCACCTGGATTTTGATGAGGGATGCTTTTAGGGGATTGGTTGTGTTAGAGGATGAAAATCATTTCCTAACTGCAGATTCTATGGCCATGGTTTGAGGATTGCTAACATCTTTCCATGGGAGTCATTAAGCCAAGCTTCAATGGAACCTTGTCTTGGTGGAGTTGATGAATTTATTGTGGTCTGATTCTGGCCCAAGGACATGGAGACTTCATTCTTGAAAAAATCATACATAACCTACCTCTATGACCTTGAGTTCTTTCTTCTTCTGGTATAGACACACATAAGTGTGGAAGCTGAACGTAAATCTCAGGTGGTCATTTGGGTGTATGTGGTGATTCCATTAGCGCCATTTTGATGTAACACCATATTAGAGTTAGCCAGGTCAAAGCCTTGTTGGAAAAGTGGACATCTTTTCATAATGAATATTGCAGTTGCACCATTTATCATTTTATAGTATGGGAAGGAGTCGCATGGATACAGTCAAGTCATATCAGGGATCTTCTAACCCAGGTAAGATCTCTTACAGTACTTGTCTGTGTTTTGTGTTTCACTCCTTTAGAATTTCTCTTTGGGTTGGCCCCCTTTTGTTTTTGAGTGCCCTTTCTATGCATTGATCTCTTTTTATCATTACTAATGAAAGTGTTATATGAAGTATGAAAGGATGAACAAATTTGGGTGTTGTATGAAGGAGTATGCTAGGGGTTCTAAATTGTACTCTCAATAATTGTGTCTCAAACCTTTTTTTTTTTTTGCAATGAGTAACCAAAACTTGTAAACTCTTGGCTTCCTTAGGAATTGCTATAGCCATACATTGAGTATGGTTTTCCTGTTTTGTTTCTTTAAATTATACATTCTGAAATTATTTTGGCAACTGAATCCTTTTATTCATAATAAATGGTTATAGAAGCAAATGATTTGTTGCTGTTGTCAAATTATTTCCTCATGCCTCTCTTATGGTCACAAATTTATAACAGATGTTCTTTCCATTCCTTTTAATGGTTTTATCATCTAAAAGGGCCATTACCCAATTCTGGTCCCAGACATCATGGTCTTGGGAGGAGTGAACTGGATACAGACCAAATGTTGTTTGCAAAGTGGCTGTCTCAGATTTGAATCTATTTCCCCACACTTATCAGCCTAATACATTACCATCACACAAACCAGCGACTCCTGCCAATAATAGTTCTATAATCTATGTTGATTACCTCTAAAGAATCATAAATGGTTTATTTTGTTCATATGAGATCATCTTAAATTCTTCTTCAGTTATTTTTTGGTTGGTAATTCTTTTCCAGGTTTTGCTTACTGAACTAGCTGAAACTTGGCCAGCAAGAAGTATGTGGTCGGCAGAACATTTATTACTAAACTATGGAGAGATAGCATTCAAGATTTCTCAAAGAAGTTCTAGGAAAATCACTATGAAGTTCAAGGATTATGTCTCATACATGAACTTTCAGCATGATGAGGACCCTCTCTACATTTTTGATGACAGGGTACTTCAAATAATATTAAAGATATCTTTGAGATGCAGAGCTTCTTAAAACTGCTTGAATTACTAACATTGTATTCTTACAGTTTGGGGAAGTTGCACCAGGTTTGTTGGAGGATTATGATGTGCCTCATCTATTCCGGGAAGACTTTTTTGATATCTTAGATAGAGATCAACGACCACCTTTTAGGTGGCTAATTATTGGGCCAGAGAGGTCTGGTGCATCTTGGCATGTTGATCCAGCTCTTACCAGTGCCTGGAATACTCTTTTGTGTGGACGGAAAAGGTAAGTTAATCGCTGGATGGAAGCAATCTTTCTTTATTCTACCTGATCAGATTCAGTGTTGTGTATCAGTATCATAGTAAGGGCAGATGCCTATTGGTCTATGATACCCAGATACCTCTACATGCCTAGCATACTGGTGTTGGATGCAATACTTACCAGATACAATACTAGATAGTGCATGGACATTTCTAGATGTATCCTATAGCATTGATACCCTTAAAACATGTAACATGGTATATTTTAACAGATTATATCATAAAAAATCTGTACATGTTAGAAAGTTAATTAAATTTGACAATATGTAAGTCTTAAGAAATGACTTTCATCTTTGAAACCTAGATAATAAACATATTATGGTAGGGACGTCAACAGGTGAGGTTCAGCATGGGTTTGCCTCAACCCGAACCATAGTTGTCATTTGTCAAGGTGACGCCTAGGTACTATGGGGTAAGGCTTTGATGATGATGATGAAGGTTTAAACAAATTAGCATTGAAAACTGAAATGCTGTAGCCGAAGCAGTAGAAGAGAGGAGAAGACCAAGAGATGCTGAGAATGTCGAACTGAATGACCCAGTCGACAGTACTATTATTTATATTAGAGTACAGTACAATGTTACAGGAAATGACTGGAATGCCCCTGATTAGTGATGGGACACCCAGACAACTTAAAACACTAAACAAACTTAGGCCCATTAACACAGGCCCAGTACATAACAACTTAAACTCAAATACAGGCTAATAAGAACTCTTATCAGCCGAACCATCAATACATGAAAACCTTCAACCTAACAAGAATGACCAATAATAGTTTTTCCATCTTTCCTGATCTTTTATCATGATTCTTTGATCTTCTTCTTTAATGCATCTAACTTGATTTAAACCTCTTCCTTTTCTTAAAAATATTCACGTACTGAAAATATTCAACAGGAAGACACAATAGCAAATTAGTGGAATAGAAATAGGCTCACCCTAAAAATAACAATTGGTTCCAACAGACGGTTGTAATGTGATCACTAAAAATGGCATTCCATGCTATTGGCTCAACCCCTTAACATTCAGTAGAAATCCTTTATTTGAAATGAGACCTGAAGGAGTTGCAAGAACATGTAACATGTTAAATGGATGAGGTTAGTTTGGAAAAAATTATCAAAGTGAGCAAAAGCTTGATTTTATGATAAACTCTATTCCACTCCTGACCTTGTTTAGGGGTGTGATGCAGGAGCTGAAGAGGCAGAATTGAAATTTTATGAAAATTTATGTATTTCTGTATTTTTGGACAGTAGGGGTATTTTTCTCATTTGTGTAATTTTTGTGGGGTCCAATAATAGGGTTTGATTGTCTAGTTATAATTTGTTTATGTTTAAAATTTCAGTCATTGAATAAATAGGATTAGAGTTATTGAGTGTTCTTTGAATTGAAATAGGATATGACAACTTACTTTGAGTCCAATTAGGATTATTGAGCCTAACAGTTGACTCCTAATACTATTATGAGTCTAACAGTTTGACTCCAAGGATTATTATGATTTTAGAGTCTATAAATATGTATGGACGTTATACAAAAAGGAAATGAATTATATTGAGTTTTCTTCAGCTTATGCTAGTTATGGTGAGTGATTCTCATGCCCTAGAGTGATTCTAGGCACCCTGTGAGTGATTCCAGGTATTTTTTCTCTTCTTTCTCTCCCCATTTTCTCTCTTATTCCTTCAAGAAGCCATTACAGCCATCAACAGCCATAAAATTCTGATCCAAGAAGACCATTCAACATTTTCTAAGGACTAGAACTGAGCTGGTCCTACATCAGTTTGGTATCAGAGCTAATGGTTTATTCACTATGTTCTCACAAAGTGACCAATTCTATAGGCCTAGGGTATCTTTTAGACAATCTTACAAGTCTAGAATCAATGATGATTGGGTCTCTGAACCAGATGAAGAGTCTTTGGTTGACTTATTTGAGAAGATGGTGGAAGAAAACCGATCTAATAATGTTGGCTATGGGAGTAAGGTTTTCAAACATGTTAGAAGAGAAAGAGAAATACTAGATTTCAAAGGAGATGATGATCCACAAGCATTCTTTGATTGGGTTGCTGAACTAGAAGAATATTTTGATTGGCATGATATGTTTGACAAACAAAGGATTAGATTTGTATGCATGAAGCTGACGGGTCATGCTTAAGTATGGTGAGAACTCTTGAGCAACAATTAGAAAAAAAGGCGATGATTCAATTAGTACATGGGCAGAGATGAAGAGGTGTTTGCAAGAAAAGTACATCCCTCTAGACTTCTATGATGATCTATATATGGAGTTGACTAATTTCGAGCAAAAGAAGAAGCAGCAGGTTACAACAATGAACATGAAGTCAATGGGAAGAAGGTACAGAGTTCAAAAGAAAGTAGATAATTCCTTGCAAGTTGATGCCTATCCTAGAGCTGAAGT
This sequence comes from Nelumbo nucifera, assembly GCF_055504915.1. Taxonomy (NCBI): domain Eukaryota; kingdom Viridiplantae; phylum Streptophyta; class Magnoliopsida; order Proteales; family Nelumbonaceae; genus Nelumbo; species Nelumbo nucifera. The sequence continues at coordinate 105,789,999 of NC_142649.1, read as the reverse complement.
AGAGGATGAAGCTAAAGAAGAAGAATTTCAAGATATAGGAGTTGTAGATATTAAAAATCAAGAAGGTGCAGGCCAGGAAAAAAACAGAAATTGCTGAAGTTTCCAACACCCATGATTAGCTTGAGGTTAATGGTCAAGAAAAAATAGAAGTGGAGCAAGCTAAAGAAATTCAGGTGCAAGATACAAATGGCTGATTGTAGTAGATCCTAGTATGGAAGTAAGTGACTTTACCTTTCAAGTTCAACTAGAACCAATTCAAGGATTACAACCTGACATAGCACATGGTCCACCAACATCAACAGTGGAAGGAGTCCTAGAGTTTGTTGATGAACCAAGGATAGCAGAACACATAGAGATGGTGATTCCTAAGCTAGAGGTTGAAGGAAAAGTTCCAAATGTTGCAGTTGGGAGTTTGGATAAGCGAGGGAAGATTTATCACAATCACTGGTTGATGAATTAAGTGTTCAAGAAACTAATGTTATTGATGATTTAACAAAGATGGTTATGGAAGGCAGTGTTTCAGAAATACATTATCCTTTTTCTAGTTATGTGTGTGGCCTCTACTCTATAGTCCAAGCATGCAGCTGTGGGAAGTCCTACTCCTTTTGTAATTGGGGCATATCATCTTTTCATCCTCACGTTCTTTAAAACTCAAGGACGAGTTTTTTTGAACCGGAGGAGAATGATGCTGGAGATGAAGAGGCAGAATTGGAATTTTATGTATTTCTGTATTTTTGGACAGTAGGGGTATTTTTGTCATTTTTGCATTTTTTTGTGGGATCTAATAATAGGGTTTGATTGTCTAGTTATAGTTTGTTTATGTTTAAAATTTCAGAGTCATTGCATAAGTAGGATTAGAGTTATTGAGTCATTTGAGTGTTCTTTGAATTGAAATAGGATATGACAACTTACTTTGAGTCCTATTAGGATTATTGACCCTTAACAGTTCGACTCCTAGGATTATTATGATTTCAGAGTCTATAAATATGTATGGACATTATACAGAAAGCAATGAATTATATTGAGTTTTCTTCAGCTTATTCTAGTTATGGTGAGTGATTCCCATGCCCTAGAGTGATTCTAGGCACCCTGTGTGTGATTCCTGGTATTTTCTCTCTTCTTTCTCTCCCTATTCTCTCTTATTCCTTCAAGAAGCCATTATAGGGTCTCAGTTGATACTGCCCTGCACTGCCCCATGAACAGCAACTATGATCTGGGGATATCAAGGAGTTGGATTTGGTATGGAATTGGCTTAATCCAAACCTGACCCTGGTTAGGCTCACTTAACTCAAAATAGACCCTCTATCTGACCAAGGCTGTTCTGAACTCAACTCAATAGGGTTAGATCAAGGCAGATTTTCAACCCATTCACATCCCTAGTGTTGTTGTCGTAAGGTGAGTTTAAAGGCATGAGACTGATGCAGGATAGGATAATTTCAAAGCAAACATGATAGAGTTCAAGTTCATAAGCAAGATAAAAAAGGAGTTAAAGAAAGAAGTAAAATACAAATAAAGTAATAATTAACAAGAGTAGGATACCTGGGACTTGCTCAATTCAATGAATATGGCTCACTATCAATTCAGGGCCCAGCCTCCAGGGAAGTTGTATTAGAAAATATCAATCATATTGAGATTATGTCTGAAAAAAGTGGCACTTCAGGATGTCTTAAAATCTGAAACATGAAACCGATTATACATTGTCAAATCTAAAGAATGTGCATGACAAGAAATAGGATAAAAAGGAATTCCCAATTTTAATGGCACCAAACCACAGAAGATGGGCTAGCAAAACAAGGAGCAACTAGAACTCAGCTTTTCTGGTATCTGATTCCCTAAGAAGGGAATATGTAAAAAGGATGGGTGGTTAGCAGGGCTAGGCCAATTCAAGGGGTGCTTAAGCACACCAATTTATCATCATAATTGTTTACTTTAGTCAATAAAGTTTTCAGTTACTGATATAAAAATGGTGCTAAACCACAAATAAGTTTGAGTTTAGAATATTTGGGTGAGATTTTGATTTTTCCTATGTTCATAAGTGACCATTTAGGACAGAAAGATAATACTTTTTCTCCTCCATCTTCCAATGACTTGTGTTTTTCAGTACAGATTATGCTTCTTGATTTTTTTTCCCTCCATTCTTTATTTGCAGAATTAATTTCTTTCTCTGTTTAGTTGCTCTCTTCTAGAATGTTGTTTTCTGTATTGTAAGGAACTGCATGCTGACAAACATGCCAATTCTTTGTTCACTTTTAGGTGGGCATTATACCCTCCTGGCAGAGTACCTGTGGGTGTTACAGTACATGTGAATGAAGAAGATGGTGATGTAAATGTTGAGACTCCATCATCTCTGCAGGTATCCTAGCTTAACAATGCAACAGTGGATAACCATCCAGGAGTTGAATCTTTTATTTGTTTATTCATATGACCAAAATAATTTTAGGATCTTTTTTTGGGTTTTCTTTGGGTTCTTCTTGTTTCTGGTGATGTCTTATAACCTCCTGCTGTACTTCATCTTTTCTTAATGAATTTTTATTTGATTCTTCAAAAAAAAAAAAATTAATCACTTTGATGTTTCTATATCTTAACAGTGGTGGCTAGATATTTACCCAATGTTGACAGATGAAAACAAGCCAATAGAGTGTACACAACTACCTGGTGAGACAATATTCGTTCCAAGTGGATGGTGGCATTGTGTACTAAATCTGGAGACCACTATTGCTGTTACTCAGAACTTTGTGAATTCAAAGAACTTTGAATTTGTATGTCTGGATATGGCTCCAGGCCATCATCACAAGGGAGTTACTCGGGCTGGGTTGCTTGCTATCGACAATAGCAGTTTTGAAAATGCTGAAAAGAATGGATTCCATGATAAAAATCAGTCTAGTTACTCAGACATTATCAGAAAAAAGAAGAGGCTCAGACTTTTTGAACAGGGGGAAAATAAATTTTGTGGCAATGAGCAAGGCACTACAAAAGATACTTCAAAAGGTTATAGTAATTTGCAAGATCAAGATTTCTCTTATAGTATTGACTTCTTATCCATGTTTTTAGAAGAAAAGAGAGACCACTACAACTCCCCTTGGAGCTCTGGGAATTGCATAGGACAAAGAGAGATGAGAGAATGGTTGTACAAGCTTTGGGTTGGAAAACCAACTCTGAGGGAATTAATATGGAAGGTAGTTCTACATTATCCCTTTGTTTTATTTATTTACCTTTTAAATCTGACAGACTGGTTCCTAATATGAATGACAAGTCATAGAATGTCTAAATGCATGTTAGACAGCTTGGAGAAAGGACAAAGAGTGCTCTAGATGTTGGACATGGAAGACAAGACAACCTTTTCAATATGTGCACACAGCATGAGGAAACACAAGGTGTCCACCATATAGACCACTAGGATAACTACCAAGATCATAGTGGTACATCATTTGAGATCCATCACTTAGTTTGACCCAGTGATTTAAAAGGCACGCCTAGGCGCACAGGTGAGGCACATTTTAGGGTATGCGCCTCGCCTAGGTCCTAGGTGCATCCTTTCCAAAAGGCGCATGCCTAGTGCACCTAGGCGTGCGCCTGATGTGCCTTGCACCTCAGCCCAGGCATGCGCTTTTTTAAATTCTGCGCTTTTGCTTTTCTTTTTCAGCCTAATGGCTGCGCTTTTTTCTTTTTTTTTTATCCTAACAGCTAGGTCGGGGGCTTTGCCTCCAGACCCCCTATTTGCTAATGTTGTTCATTCATTCGTTCCAATAAAATATTTTCTTAAAAGGCTATTAAAGTTATAAAGTCATTATTTTTTGTGTGAGAAATAAGAATTTAAGACCCTAACACGGATTTGTTCAGGCTTGCCTTGAGGGGCGTGGTACAAAGGCGACTCGTAGAATCAAGAATGCCATATGTTTACATCACATTAGCTACTCGAAGTAATGTAATTGAGGAAAAAAAGAGATTGTGGGTTTTACATGCTTCAAAATTCTTTATATGTTTGCTTTTGTTTTTAAATTTTCATTTGAATATGCTTTACATGTTATTTTATGTATTTTAATTTTAGACAATAGGTTTTTTAAAACCTTTATTTTAAAATTTAAGTTTATATTTTTTATTAACATTATGTTTAATAATTTTTTATTATTATTTTTTTAATTTTTTGGCATTTCTTTTGAATTTTCTGATATTCGTTTTTTATTTTTTAGAATTTTTTTTTTGTATTTTGCGCCTTGCTTCAAAAAGGCGCACACCTCACCTTGTGCCTTGCGCCTCAGGCGCAAATTGACCCATAATCTCCTTGGTCAAGTATTCACACATCAGGTGATCCTAACCAGACGTGTACATGACATTTGTATCAGAAAAGAAAGAATGGATTATATTTAGGATCATCCAATCAAGTTGAGATTTTGCCTAGGAGAGCCCTTAAATGGAGCCCCAGTGGCAGTCATGTCATGTGCCAAATACCCTTTTGCTACTTGTGTTTCCCATCACCATGTGCACCACAACATGATTCCTCAGAGAATAAGTAAGAAAAGCATCTTCCTAAGATGCCTGAAAGACTCTATTTTCCTTTTCTCATTTATTTTTTAAGGAACTAAGTGCAACATGAATGGATACGTAACTAATATTTTACGCAAGAGGTATTTAATCCTTTTGTTTTGCATGAACCTGTCCAATGACTAATGCTGCATTGGTTTTGTACTTTCAGTTCTTTGATTACCTTAACTTCTTTGTACATCATCTATAATATGATTAGTTCATGTCTTGAAATGTCTTAGGGCGCATGTATAGCACTAAATGCAGAGAAATGGTTAGCATGCATGGCGGAAGTATGTGCCTTCCATAATTTACCTTCTCCCTCAGATGATGAGAGGCTTCCTGTGGGCACGGGTAGTAATCCTGTAAGTAATTTCCTGGCCATCTATGCATGAATCCTGATATTATGAAAGTTTAGTTAGAAAACCTACTCTTTCAACGTTATCCAATCACACCAGATATCTCTGGAGTCTTCATTAAGATTTTTTTTTTCATCTAAATTATTAAATTCCTAGGGCATGTTAGAGGACAATAAATTAAAAAAAAATATATATATATATGTAAACCTTCCACAAAGATTGATTTTCTTGTATGAAATAATTAAACAAATCAACTTATCGTGGGGTGTCTAGTTTGAAGCATGAAACTTAGAGGTCCATGATACTATTCTTGGGGATTTCTGTGTATAGAAAAGGAGTTGTCCAATTCATCATAATTTTGAGTGTTGGTTTGTTTAGTTCCATGCAGTGATGCATATAGTAGATTGGTCACTAGTTCCATACTTTGTGCACACTGTATCAACTGTGTATTATATAGGATGCTAGACATCATATTATCTATCCATTATTCTTTCTCCACAAGACCAAAACCCTTCCTGTTCTCATCACCATTTTAAAGCTCAAGAACATCATTTTACCTCCTTTACTCCTCATTCCTCCTAAAACCACCTCTCCCAACTCTAGCACATCTTCAGAATAGATCTTTAATGTTGCATCACAACTTAAATGGCCATGGAATGGAGCGGTGCTGACTGCTATTTACATTACTATTTTACAATGACAGGGGCACACATGGCCTTTTTTCTCTTACCAAAAGAAATAATAAGTGTAAGGGCTAAAAATCAAACATCCATTTTTGCATTCTGGTATATCATGTTGTTGCTTCTCTTATACTGTGACAAACTGGGGGAAAAAGGTTCAAATGATTATATTCTCGTGAAGCACGGAGTCGTTAGTGAAATCAAAGAAAACAAAAGCAACAGAATGGAGAACTCAGCCTAGATATCTGATATGTTTCTTCCATTTTCCCTGTACGTATCAAAGTGAATGGTTCTCTGAAAACAGGAAGGGTCATTTTTATCCAAAAAAACAAAGGGTTCAAACTGTTTTTGTTTGTTTTCATATCAAGATAATAAAGTTAGTGAACCAAACTGATAATATGCCCGGTTCCCGGTTTGTATAGTCCTACTATCCAGTATGGTCCAGGTTTTAAAATAGTGCCTTCCGATTATTAAAACTAGGGAACTAACCAGAAGTTAGTTTTTTATTTTATAGAATTCTTATCATCTAGGCACCTGCTTAGGCAACTAGGCTATTAGGTGCACAAATGTTGCCAGAATTGCGTAGATGCCTTGAAGGCATCAATTTGCAGTGATCACTGGTCTTCAATGATGTAGCCATTAATCTTCATTTCACATGCTCAAACTATCATATTCTTATTTCTTTTATCTTTCCTTCAGTTTTTGCCATCTCAAGAATCCTTTAATGTACTTATTTTTAGGACATACTGATTCAAATTACCTGATACAGAAGGTTTAAACAATACCACTTGTTGGTTGAATTTTGCTCAGCTGTCCCATGTGTTTGTTAATGATATTTAAGCAACTTGCTTGATCATGATAGACATTTATATATATATATATATATATATATATATATATATACTCTCCACAAAAGAAAATGTCACCTTTCATAGCATAAAAAGTGAAGTGTCTGTTTTTAATTAGCTTACTGGAGGTTCCATTGTAACCCATCTACCAACTTCTCAATAGGTTTATCTCATTGCTGACCATGTTATTAAGATCTACGTTGAAGGAGGGTTGGAATCTTCTCTTCATGGCTTGGGCACCGAGGTATTGTTTCAATTTATGCTATATCTTGTTGTCAAAGATTTAGACCTTGTCTTATGCGTTGTTATGAATTTTCTACCACTTGGTCACAGCTTGAGTTCTACAGTCTACTTAATAAAGTCAGATGTCCTCTGAAAGATCATATTCCTGATGTTTTTGCGAGTGGGATTGTCTTCTATGAAAACGGATCTTATAAAGCTGTGCCATGGGATGGAAAAGGAGTTCCAGATGTGATTTCCAAGTACAACGTGACTTCGGGAAATATATCAGCAGATGGCTTCTCTTTTGGTGTATGGAGCAAGAAAATATTTGAGTGTAGAAAAGTTGGCTCACCAATAAATGAATCAACTAGTTCTGTTGAACATACAAGGATATGGCCATATATAATAACTAAACGATGCAAAGGACAGATATTTGCTCATTTGTAAGTTACTCCAGATTTACTCATTTCATTTCTAATTGAGCAAGCTTAATATCTAAAATTTCTGATATGCCTGAAGTAACATGATTGGAATTTACTAAGTTGGGTCTTTACATTGTTTCTGTTTTGTTTGCAGAAGAGATATACTATCATGGGATGATGATCTAAATTTAGCTTCATTTTTGGGAAATCAACTGCGTAACCTTCACCTCTTACCAGTACCTGCTTTGGATGAGTCCATATGCTCAGATAGTCAAAGGAAGATAGATTTGCCTTTGGTGACTTTTACAGAAGTTACTGAGAGGTTCAGAGTACCAGCAGAATGGGTAATTTTTGTTGAAACAATGACCAAGAAGAAGAAGGATGTCACTAGCCGCTTGGCTAGATGGTATGACTTATTTCACCATACTAGAACTTTTTCCAAGGGTACCATGTGCTTAGAAGGCATTGAGATGTGCATTCATTTGATGTTTTTCACAGGGATAGATCTTTCGTGTTAGTTCTATTGATAGTAATTATTAACTGTGAGCTGTTTTTTTTTATTATTTTTTTGATGAATCAGTGTTTTAAAAGAGCAAGGCACAAAAGGCATATGGGCCAATTTGTGTCCAAGGTGCAAGGCGCAAAAATACAAAAAAAAATGCTAAAAAATAAAAAAATGTGAAATTTTTCACAAAATGCCAAAATTTTCAAAAAATATTAAACACAATATAAATAAAAATATAAACTTAAATTTTAAAATAAATGTTTTAAAAAAACCTATTATTTAAAATTAAAATACATAAATATAACATGTAAAGTGTATTCAAATGAGAATTTAAAAATAAAATCAAACATATAAAACATTTTCAAGTATGTAAAACCCACAATCTCTTTTTTTCCACAATTGCATTACTTCAAGTAGTTAATGTGATGCAAAACATTTTACATTCCTGATTCTACGAGCTGCCTTTGTGCCACGTCCCTCGAGGCAAGCCCAAACAAGTCCATGTTAGGGTCTTAAATTCTTAGTTCTCACAAAAAAATAATGATTTTATAATTTTAATTGTTTTTTAAAAAGATATTTTAGTAGGACGAATGAATGAACAACATTAGCAAATAGGGGGTTCTCAGAGCTGCTATGGTACCAGCTGCTAGGTTCAAAAAAAGCAAAAAAGCATCAAATTTTCAAAAGGCGCACGCCTGGGCTGAGGCGCATTAGGCACACACCTAGTCGCACCAGGCGTGCGCCTTTTGAAAGGGTTACGCCTAGGACCTAGGCAAGGTGTATACCCTAAATGCACCTCACTTGTGTGCCTAGGCACACCTTTTAAATCACAGTGATGAATAAAATGTGTTTAACAAGATTTGAACCCATGACCTCTTATTTTCATATATTGCTTATTTACCATTAGTCCACCTCTTTACTTGTTTAACTGTGAATTGTTATTAGCAAATGGTTAAGTATGGACCATTTCAGTTGTCAAATGATCAAACTATTGTAGCTATCTGATCTGTTTAGTTTTTTCAAGACAGTGGTGGCAGGTTCACTGATTTAATTGTAACTGTTGGTTTGGCTGTTTTTAGTGTTTATGTTAGTTATATTTGTGTCTTAAGTTCTTAGTTATTGGGCCTTATTTATTGGGCCTAAATTTGTTTAATGTTTTATTTGTTTTATTTGTCTAGGTGTCCCATCACTAATCAGGAGCATTCTAGTCCATTCATATAACATTATTTTATAATCATCTATATAAGATTGTAGGGCCGGCTGAAGTGGCTAAGCCACCTTTCTCAAAACTTCTTCTCTTCTTCTTCTTCTTCTTCTTCTTCTTCTTCTTCGGCTGCTGTGTTCCAGCAAACATGGTATCAGAGCACTAATCTGTCTATCTGGTTACAGCCGCCACCTTTCTTTGCTCTTCTCTATTCCTTTTTTTCCTCTCTCTCTCTTATCTTGGTCGCTGTGAAGAAACCCTAGGGCTGACCGTAGAACACAGCAAGGTCTGTATCTAGGGTTTCCCTTGGTTGTAGGGCCCAAGGGGAGTTTGTTCTAGAAACCGATGCCCTACTAGACACCTTGTAGCAGGTAGTAGCCATTCGGCTGCTAAGAGAGATCTGTGTGGAACAGATCTAGGTGGAAGGACTGACTTCGACAGTCCTAGTACAGATCGTAAGGGTGATCCCAGTCTACGAGAGCAGAAATCAAAGCCCAGTCTAGTCCAGAAGAGTCAGCACAGCACAGAGGCGGATTGTTCTTGGTTTCAGACCTGTTACAAGGGGTTTTCAGACCTGCAACAGCTTCGGTAAGTCTGAAATAGTGTTCTTTGTACTGAGTTTTCAATTGTGATCATTGTAAGAGGAAGGAGATGTCTTCAATATCGGGAGAAGTCTCTTCTAGGGATAATAGAACTGGTGGGAGGTCTCCTAATCTGGAAAATCCAAATCTGCACAGCTTGCAGATCACAAGTGTATTGTTGGATGAATATAACTTCAGAGAATGGTCTGTTTCAGCCATGCTCTTTATTACTTCCCGGGAACTGACGGGTTATTTAGATGGACAAAAGAAGGAACCTGTAGTGGGTAGTGCGGAGTATGCAGTATGGCGTAAGGAAAATGCTACTGTTATGTCCTGGCTGCTTGTTTCGATGACTCCAAGAGTGGCCAGGACTATTCAACACTTTCCTACTGCTGCTAAGATTTGGGAGAAAGTCTCTAAAACTTATGAACAGAGAAAGAACAATGCCAGAATTTATAGGCTAAACCAAGACATTGTTGCATTGAGACAAGGAGATATGACAGTTGCAACGTATTTTGCAACCCTAGAAGGACTATGGGAAGAACTTGATCATCATCTTATTCTTGATTGGGAGAATACAAAAGACAAGGAGAGGCATGACAAACAAATTGAAGAGGGTAGAGCCTTTATGTTCTTGGCTGGTTTAGACCCAATGTATGAGAGCATAAGGTCTCAAATTCTGGGAAGGGATAAAATGCCAAATTTACACCATGTCTATTATCTAGTAAGGAATGAAGAGGTTAGGAGGAAAGAGATGCAAGTTGACACTCAAATACAGCCAGCTGAACAGCCTGTTGAACATTCAGCCCTGATTTCTTCAAACCAAAAGGGGACCAAGCATTCAGACAAGAGGCATCTTAAGTGCTCTCATTGTGGTGGTGAAAGGCATGTAAAAGAGACTTGTTGGGTTCTTTATCCTCATCTGAAACCAGCTGCGTTAAGGAAAGACAAGAAGCCCCAGAAGAATCAAACAGCAATTGGGAACCATGTTACTAGTCACTGTGGTGATAGCTCGAAGAACACATCTACAGTTGCATCTTCTCCCATGGGACAGACTGCTAATTCCTCCACATCCGGGTCCTTGGGTTTCACTGCTGATGAGGTAGAGGTCCTTAGCCGGGCCCTAACCCGTCTAAGGACTAATTCCCTTGCTTCCACCTCTCTTGCCAAATCAGGTATTGTCTCTGCTTATAGCACAACTAGTTCTATAGACTCTACTTCTTGGATTATTGATTCCGGTGCAACTAACCACATAACACACATGTCCTCTTTATTTTCTTCTTACCAATTGATGTCTGGGGCCCTTCACCCCTTGTTTCTGTGAATGACTTTCATTACTTTATCAGTTTTATTGATCACTACTCACGATGCACATGGATCTACTTGTTAAAAGGACGTGATGAAGTGCCACGGATAACCATGGCATTTTGTAAAATGATTGAAACTCAATTTGACAAGAAGACTAAGCAATTCTGTTCAGACAATGCTGCTGAATATTTTGAAAGATCCTTGAACTTGTTCATGGAAGATGCTGGCATGCTACATCAGTCATCTTGTGCTAGTACCCCTCAACAGAATGGGGTTGCTGAGCGCAAAAATAGACACTTATTGGAGACCGCTCGAGCTTTATTATTTCAGCACAAGGTTCCCAAGCACTACTGGTCTCAAGTAGTCCTTACCGCATCATATCTAATAAATCGGATGCCACCCTAGGTGTTGGGTATGAAAACTCCTTTCTCTGTCCTTTGCCCTAATCTTCCCGGCTTTCCTCTTCCACCTAGAGTCTTTGGTTGTGTATGTTTTATACATGTAAAGGATCCAAAGAAGACCAAGTTGGATCCTAGGGCTACGAAGGGAATCTTTCTTGGGTAATCTCCTACACAGAAATGTTACAAGTGTTATGATCCTGTCACCAAGAAGAAATATGTCACAAAAGATGTGGTATTTTTTGAGTCTCACTCCTATTTTCATTCTTCCCAGAATCCTCTTCAGGGGGAGACTAGTGGGGTGGAAGGGGATTCTTTTTTCCCCTCCTTTTTTGTGCCTCTTTCTACCTCGGGCCTTCCATCTTCTCCTCCTGATCCTCCTAGTTGTAGCATCTCGGGTGAACCTAGTGAGGCTCCCATTGCACCTATTAACACTCTTGATGTTGCAGATGTAACTGAGGACACCAGTAAGCAACAGTAAGCAACAAGAAGATATAAGAATCACCTACAACAGAAGGAAAAAAGATCCTCTAACTCATGGCAGCAATCAATCGGACTCAGATCAATCTGCCTCAGCAGCTCCAGGTAATCCTATCACTCAATACTTCTGATTTGGATCTCCCTATTGCTCTTCGTAAGTCTACCCGCTCTTGTACTATCCGACACCCCATTGCTGAATTTGTTTCTTACTCACATTTATCTCCTCGTTATTATTCCTTTGTGTCTGCTTTCTCCTCCGTGCATGTTCCTACTAGGTACTCAGAGGCAGTGTCTGATCCAAGATGGAAAGAGGCTATGAATGAAGAAATGAAAGCCTTAATGAAAGCAAGGACTTGGGAATTAGTGGACCAACCAGAAGGGAAGAGCACTGTGGGATGCAAGTGGGTGTTCACTGTAAAGCATAGGGAGGACGGGTCCATTGAAAGATACAATGCCAGACTTGTGGCAAAGGGGTTTACTCAAAAGGAAGGGATTGACTACAAAGAGACCTTTGCTCCAGTCGCGAAGCTCAACACAATCCGGGTCTTATTGTCATTAGATGCAAATTTCTCATGGGAGCTATGTCAGTTGGATGTGAAGAACACCTTTCTAAATGGTGATCTATGTGAAGAGGTATTCATGGATCCTTCACCAGGTTATGGCTTTGATGGGAAAGTATGTAAACTGAGGAAAGCATTATATGGCCTTAAGCAGTCTCCTCGGGCTTGGTTTGAGAGACTTTGTGGGGCCATGAAGAGAGTGGGATACACTCAATGTGGTGCAGATCATACTTTGTTCATAAGGAAACAAAATAGTCGACTTACGGTACTCATCGTCTATGTGGATGATATGGTGATTACAGGGGATGATCTGGAAGAGATAAAAAGATTAAAGGAGTTCTTGGCTTCTAAGTTTGAGATCAAAGACTTGGACCATCTAAGATACTTCCTTGGAATTGAAGTTGCTAGGTCACAAGAGGGCATCTATATATGTCAACGGAAGTATGTCCTTGACCTTCTAGGGGAGACAGGTATGATGGGGTGTAGACCAACAGATACTCCAATAGAACAGAACCATGGTCTACAGGAATCAGTTGGAGAGGACTACCTTGATAAAGAAAGATACCAAAAACTGCTAGGAAAGTTGATATATCTGTCTCTCACTCGACCAGATATTGCTATGCTGTACATGTTGTCAGCCAGTTCATGCACTCTCCAAAGATTCCTCATATGAGAGCAGTGGAAAGAATTCTTAGGTACTTGAAGACTTGCCCAGGAAAAGGAATTTTGTTCAAAAAACACAATAAAATTGAAATTGAAGCGTATACTAATGCAGATTGGGTTGGCTCTATTGGCGACAGGAAGTCTACTTTTGGGTATTGCACGTTTGTTGGAGGAAATCTGGTTACATGGCGAATATAAAAGCAGAATGTGGTTGCTAGATCAAGTGCAGAGGCTGAATATCGAGCTATGGCTCATGGTGTTGTTGAACTACTGTGGCTTAGGACCCTTCTTGTTGAGCTCGGGGTAAAGGTCGAGTGTCCACTCAGGCTGTACTGTGACAACAAGGTTGCCATCAACATTGCAAATAACCCAGTGCAACATGATAGGACGAAGCACATTGAGATTGACCGACACTTCGTTAGAGAAAGAATCGTTTCAGGAGAACTCTGCATTCCTTATACTCCTTCCGAGATGCAGATTGCAGATGTGTTAACTAAAGGACTAGCTTCAACGAAGTTCTCAAACTTACTTGGCAAGCTAAACATAACTGACATCCATGCTTAGTTATTGGGCCTTAATTATTGGGCCTAAACTTGTTTAATGTTTTATTTGTTTTATTTGTCTAGGTGTCCCATCACTAATCAGGGGCATTCTAGTCCATTCATGTAACATTATTTTATAATCATCTATATAAGATTGTAGGGCCGGCTGAAGTGGGTAAGCCGCCTTTCTCAAAACTTCTTCTCTTCTTCTTCTTCTTCTTCTTCTTCTTCTTCTTCTTCTTCTTCTTCTTCTTCTTCGGCTGCTGTGTTCCAACAAACAGTAACTATCCTCTATGCATGCAGATGTTCTCATATTTGAAAATTGTAGGTCAAGGTGGGACCATTGCTGATGGTCCTAAACTTCCGTATGGTAATAAAAGGCCATTACCAAATTTCAGTCCCAGCTATGACTTCCTAAAGCTCAAAAACCTCAATGCAGACTTTCTTATGAGACACTCTATATAGATAAAAGTACCTAACAATAAGCATATTTTCTGCATGCTTTGTGTCTTAATTATAAGCATGGGATCATGTTCTAACTCTTTTATGGAGTTCGAATTTAATGAAGCAATAACAACTTTGGGAGTTTATTTGATTTGACTGAATTTTAAATTTTTTATATTTTTAAACATCAACTAAGTTCCGGACATTGTTCATGCAAATTTTTCAGTATGACGACATTGACAATGTTCTTTTCTTTGAGGTGAGGAGCAAATTTGCTTGTATTTTGACTGGAAAGTTGACTGACAAAGTTGAGATTTAAGACATTGTTCCATCCATAATTATTAGTATATTATAATATTATTTGGACTACAAATGGGTTTTCTGTGTCTCACTGAATGTATTTTCTTTACCACATAGGTTATGTTCTTTTATTTGCATCCAGTGGTATTGATAGACTTGGTGTCACAATTACTGAATTTAGAAATCCAACTTGATAATTGGAATCCTGCATAATCTTAAAAAGGAACTAAAAGATGAATATAGATGTAAAACAGTCCTTCAAATCTGATCACAGCAATAAAAGAACAGAGAAAAGAGATTACAGAAGAAGGAAGAAGATGGAGAAGAAAGTTTGATGGATTCCCTCCTCTTTCTCTCTCTTAATCTTTTATTTAGTCTCACTTAAAAAAGACTAATTAACAGGCCTATAATGAAAATGCATTAACACATAAAATATAAACAGAACACTACGTAAAGTATAAATAAGTACTAGCGCCCATTCGGCCCAGTCTCTCTACAAATATGAATAGCATGTGTCAGTTTCTATTTGCAGGGGTGATCCAATTCCAAGCAATCTGATAGAGAAAGTAGAAGAGTACATCCCAGATGATTTATCAGTGTTGCTTAACATATTCAAGGTTTTTAAAAAATTCCCCACTTTGTTCTTTTCACAACTTTATGATATTTTTCTTCTTCCTATGATCTCTAAAATTATTTTTTGTCTTATTTTAGGATGAAGATGGACAATACAAGGCTTGCAGAACTTCTACCTGGATACACTCTGATATCATGGATGACAATATTCACATGGAACCATGTTTGCTTGGTTCTGAAAATGGTTGCAGTGACATAAGGGAGCAGCAGAAATGGAGTCCTAACCACATTCTTGACTTCAGTGACCTGTCCATAGGTGAATGATTTTAATAAGATGGTTTCACTAGTTACATTGCAAAGTTTTAATTTAGTGGAACCTAATTCACTGTTATCAGGATGGAAGGATGGGATATGTGCCACCTTCCCAGCTTATGTGTACAAATGGTCGACATTTGGATAGGCATTACTATTTTTTTCAAGCCATAACCAATCCAATTGGATTACTGACTTAACAGCTTTATCTATCTTTTTCTTCCTTTTTGGTCTAGAAGGAAATATAAGACATTTTATGAATGGTCAGTATCATCAAATCAGGTTGATCTTTGCATGTGAGAAGGTTGCTTTTTTAATCACCAAACAGTTCCCTATTTGTCCTCCTTGCACACATGTGTCATGTGTACTACACATGAGAAGGGAACTCGTTATTTCATCTTGATGCAAGTAGCCCTTTGCTAAAACATATGAAAAATACTATTCTCTAATCATTTATATTTTCAAACCATCACTATAGGGTGCAAATTGATCCAAGTTGCACAGGTTAGTGTAGGGAACTTTCAGTTTGTACTTGAAATGTATCACTTTTATGAAGTCAGAAAATGAGATAGTAAACATAGTTATAAAAGGAGTTGTTAAAACAAGATTTGATTGATTACTTGTCAAGCTGGGCATGCTTACCTTCTATTCTCAGCTTGAGGGGAGCATAGAGAGGTTTCAGTTTGTACTTGATAGTCATATTATTACTTGAGTGAGTGCATTAATGTCCTGTACATCACACTATAAGCATATTACTTAAGAAAGGGCCACTAGCCCATAATTGACTGCTTAAGCTGTAAACCTGCCACAATGGCTATCAGTTTTATATGTCTAGTCCAAGCTCAATCCAAGTTTAGTTGTTTATTCCTATAACAAACTTGAACACTATGTACTAGTTTTATCTTAGAAAGAAATATATGTTCTTTTAACTCATGATTTACAATTGGTAGCTCACCATAACTGATTTCCTTTGCAGGCGACCCCATATATGATTTGATACCAATACATCTGGATGTATTTAAGGGAGATTCACGTTTATTTTGGCGCTTCCTAGAAAGCTATAGGCTTCCTTTTATGAGGAAAACATCAGAGTGTAGACCACTAGAAAGTGGAAATAAGTTTGAACGACTCTCATACCATGCCATGTAAGTTAAGAATATGCTTTGTCCTACTGTTTATTTCATCTCTTGGCAGGGTTATTTTTGTTAGATTGTTAATCTAGGTGCATGATGTGCATTTGAATTTATTTTGGCTATTAAAATGTTAATTTGTTTACTGGGCTTTCACAAAAAAAGGCAATATCCACATCTGAGAAGAGAATCAGTTTAATGGTTTGGTATTTTCTGGGTATTAATTACTCCAATATTCTTAATTTATATTTTAATATTCAGATAGAGAGCTTCTCCATCAGAAAAGTGGCATCTTATTTTCCCAAGAAAGAGCATCTCAAAAGTGGTTACTTCCACTCTCAAGCAAAAGTTTCCTTCCTCAAGCATGTGTCTACCCACTCAAAAAAAAAAAAAAGCATGAGCTTCAAATGGTAGTTACCTTCACTAAAAAGAAAAAGGAAGCAAAAACAAAAACTCATGTCAAACAAAAAAATAGGTGTCAAACAAAATTTATCAGAATACATGAATAACAAAAAAAAAAATCAGAATACTGGCCCTGTACTTAGTACGGAGGGTCATTCTCTAGTACAATACAGAAGTATAAGCATGCTGATAAAAAATATATAAAAGTATAAGCACTACATAATACTGCCAAACCCTCAAAACCAAACCTGATCAAGAATTGAGGATTTAACCTTTGAGCATAATCCACTGATTGGCATCTTCCCTTCAATAATCCTTGGAGAGATAACACTTCAGTATACCCTTGCATAGATAATACCTAAAAGTTCTTGGTGTTTAATTGAACCACTTTAGGGAGTGGGTTGTGGTGCTGTGCTACTCAACAGCCCCTATGGGGATTCGGGTGTATATCAAATGCCAAAAAAAAAGAACCACTTCATCCTAAACAAGGGACAAAGAGAAGTTCTAAATATTTGTAGTATGGAGAACGAAATCAGTTTTATTCAAATTCCTACACTAAATTCCGGATTTGGGTGATAGGAAGTAGTGATGAGTTATTGGAGTTATTACCATGGTTCAAAGTATCGATACACCTTTGTGTATTGGCAGAGGTGTATCGGTACTTTACACCATATGCCTTTTTTTAGTTTTAAAAAAATGGATTCCTGAAAACACCTATAAACAGGTGTATCAGGGGCCCAAACATACGATACGGCATGCATGATACGGGGCATATCGTATCGATACTTTGAACCTTGGTTATTACTATTCTTACAAAATTCAAATATGGTAACTTTTTACTAAATTATTTATTTATTTATTTTCTGGTCATTTCTAGTTTCTTTTGATTAAGTTAGTTTTAGTGGGATTAGCAATGAGTTATTGGCATTATTTTAGGAGTTAAGAGTCTTTATTTAAGTGTCCCTATGGGTTTCTCTTGGTTTTGATGCAATTAGAAGTTGTTTGACTCAATTTTTTAGTCTGTAAAGGGATATTTGAGCTCTTATTTTGAGTCTATATATATCATTGTGATCAAAATTAGGAGAGTTGATTTGATGAATAAAGGTTTTGTTTAATAAATTCTGCTTCTTTTTTTGGTTATGGTATGGTATGAAGAGTACAAAGAAATATCATATTTGTTTCCTTTTTTGGTTTCCGTGGGTAGTATCCGGCCTTTTAGGGGAAGAAGCAGGTCATACTTTTCTGGGAAGGATATGGGTCTTTGTTTATGCAGTACAGCATGAAGTATGATTCAATTGTTGACATGGTTCTCATGCAGGTTGTTCTGCACTGTGAAATGGTGCGGCCCTTCTAATTGATTAACAATCCAAAATTCCCCTAATTGGATGATCATCCTAACAGTTTGAAAACCAAATTAACGTAGAGAAAGAATATTAATACTGGCCAATTACATCATATTAGATTTTTATCCATTGATACAAGTACTCGTATGTTTGCCCTACTTCTATTTTATTATAGTAGGAGTACCGTGCCGTAAGCATCACAATGATCCTAATACTTATTTCCATGACAAGTGTGCATATTACAGATGTTATATCATTTATTAATTGTAGCCGAGGAAAAATTTTATAGAGTGCATATTACATATGGACATCGTATCATTGCAGGTGCTACTGTATCTTGCATGAGGAAAACGTCCTAGGAGCCATCTTTAGTTTGTGGAAGGAACTGAGAGGAGCCAATTCATGGGAAGAAGTTGAAAAGACTGTGTGGGGTGAATTGAACAACTATGAGGGCTTCTGCTAATTAGTCAAACTCCTCTTTTAGTGACTGGAACATTTGATCCGTCAAGGGGAATCTCTGCTGGACGGTTGGCATCTTATTGCCGAAATTGTTGTAGAAGCTGATTACCGGCTGTTGCCGCTAATTATTTTGATGCGGTTTTACTAACAGATAACTTGCATACTTTGTGCCATAGAATTTTCCTTGATATTTTTTTGCTTCAATATCTTATTTATCCTGCTATACTGTGCTCTTATATATATATATATATATATATATATATATTTTTTATATATATAAAGTAACTAAACAGACCTTGGTGATTTGACGATCGTGTATTATTAAGTCTTCTTTTACTTCTTACATTATAGGCAGTTTGCTGTGGAGGTTTTTTTTTTTTTTTTTTTTTGTTTGGTAATCAGTTTGTTGTGAAGGTTGTTCATTAAAACTTTGTTCCTATTTAGTGTTTATAAGGTCCCTCGCTCCCTCTAGGCCTAGGGGGCGGGGGAAGTTAAACCCAAACAGGAGAAAAACAAACCCTCTTTTATGAACCAATCAGACAATCACAAATCAGCGTTCTCACCGGTCAAAATTGGCTCTCTGGAATTTGAACCAACCATTGTGTTTGTGTATAGTCTTTTCAGATGGTTCCCACCTCGCAAAAATGGGCGTTAATTCTGTAACAAGTAACCTAGCTAAACAGATGATATTCAAACCGACCGACCGACCAAGCTAGGTGGTCCCCTTCCCCTATTACTAGGCCCATCCTGATATCAGTAATAAGTCCGTCCGGCCGCTTTGTTATCTTCACACGACGCATTGATCCATCCAGCCTCACTTTCTATCAGGGTACCCACAGCCACAGGTGATGGTGATGGCTTCCTGCTCCTGGATAAGAGTTCCCACACTCCACGGAGCTTCTATCTTTTCTTTTCAGTTAAAGGAAGTTGACAACAACCTTCAAGGAAGCCTTATCTTATTTCCATCCAGTCTCTCATCTTTCTTTGCAACATTCGGATTTTAATGGTGGGGGTACAGCACGCCTTTATATATCTTTGTCCACTAATCCAATCCAAAACTTAAGTTAGAGCTTCAACCTCTATTTCGACCAAATATATTCATTATCCATCTTTATTAGCTAAAGCCTAAAAGTAATGACGACTTGGTCTGACCTCTGACGTACGCACCCACCCAGGCATCGAAATGCTCGATGTCATATGATATGAGACCTCAAGGTCCTCAAGCCAACCCAGATAGTATATGTTGGAGTATGGCCCAGCCCAAGGAGTAGTAACCTAACCATCAAGCATAGATGTAAGGCTTAATTTGGACGATCTTAACTCTCAACTCTTAAGCATATTCAATGCTGGATGCTTATGCTTATGCTCCGGATAGAAATTTCAAAAATAACATGCCAATGCTGCCCTAAGTTGGATGACTATAGGCTAGTAGTGGACTGTGAGTATGATGGCCTTTGGACTAGAGCCAAAGCAAAATGTGGCCCACCCAAACCGCAACAACGACATTACATCAGTAATTGGAATAGAACGACATATTTGCACTGAGGAAGCCAAAGGTTATACGTCATTCTCTTCATCTATTTTCATGAGTCACTTTTCCCTAGCAGCAGAGAAGATTTAGAAAAGCAAGCAAGTGTTTTGTATCACTCTCAACCGTGTCATCGACATTAGTCACTAGGAATTTAGCCTTTCGTTCTCTACTCTCTACTACTACTACTACTCAGTACTCACACGCCAAATAATCACTATTTCAAAAAGCAGGCCTTCCACATTAAAGCCTTTAATTTGCGGTCAATATTCATCATTTTAATTCCGCTGTTGAAGAGCCAACATCAATATCAATATGACAATATTCAGTTTTATTTATTATTAGAGAATTAATTCCGATCACGGGAAGAAGAGGGAAGGAGGGGGCCACCCGGCACCCCCACTTGGTCTTCTACTCTTCTACATCATCTGCTTTACGGTGGTGAAACATCTCAATTATTGGGCCACAAAGCCCACATTCGATGAATAATTGAACATTTTGGATGACTGAGGGTGGACTGTCCCCATTCCACAACCCCAATCAGATATTTACTTGTATAATTTTACTTTATGCATTATGGGCCCCCGCGCACCCCAGAGGCCTAGGGATGATCCCCTCATAGCCCATATTTATTGCTTGAACCAATTCAATTAACCAAAGAAAAAGGGTGGGCCCAATCTGTTGCGTAGGATAAACATGAATTCACGGCCAAAAAGTATTCACAATCTCACGAGGTGGGTGTCGGCGTGTCCCATGGGGCAAGGGCCAAGAGCCAAGGGGAGTGACGATCAACGGGGAGCCCACCCACTAACACCTTCAGGAATCTTCTCTTCTGGGCTCGACCTCCCTCTCCCATTGGGTATCTGGGCCTGTATTTTTCCCCTCAGGCCCCCCCACAAATGAGATAACGAACTTCGTTCATGGCTGACACTGAGACACCCATGCAAGAATCTCGCGCCATTTGTTGCAACCTCATCTTACATCATCCATCCATCCATCCATCAACCCATGCCCCATGCGGCCATGCCCCATGCCCATCCATCCGCCCATGCTTCTCCAACGTATAAAAATATCTGGGAACTTTCTCATTAACGCTATCCCGAATGGAGTGATCACATCACCAAAAGCATCTCTCGCTCGCCTTGTACCCACAAGATGATGCATGCGCTTCTTATCCAATTCCTTTACCTCCTCTTCTTCCTCCAGATAAAAACCACAGCTGCTGCACCAACCCAATTGAGACCTGGTTTCTATGCTCAGACATGCCCGGCAGCCGAAAAGATAGTCAGAGATGTGATAATCAAAGCCATGAAGAGAGAGCTCAGAAGTGCTGCCTCAGTCATGCGCTTGCAGTTCCATGACTGCTTTGTTAATGTAGGTTTCCCTAATGTCCCTAAGGTTATTTGGGTTCCCTTCTTTTCTTCTTTACATTCAGTAATTAATCTACAAATTGCTTGTTTTACTATTTGCCAATGCAGGGTTGCGATGCTTCTCTGTTACTAGATGACACACCCGATATGCTCGGCGAGAAACTCTCTTTGTCTAACATAAACTCGCTCAGATCCTATGAAGTCATCGATGAGGCAAAGGAAGCCTTGGAGCAGGCCTGTCCGGGGGTCATTTCTTGCGCAGATATCATAATCATGGCCGCTAGAGATGCCGTTGTATTGGTAACAAACATCAATTACTGAAACTGCAAGCACCCAATTAATTCCATTGATATTTCACATTGTGCTTTCATTTACCGGAGTAATTTGTGTTTTGGTTGCAGAGTGGAGGACCCAATTGGGAAGTCAAGTTGGGAAGACTGGATAGTTTGACAGCCAGCCAAGAAGACTCTGACAGGATCATGCCGAGCCCCAGAGCCAACGCGAGCTACCTCGTCGATCTCTTCAGCCAGTTCAACCTCTCAGTGAAGGACCTAGTGGCCCTCTCGGGCTCTCACTCCATCGGCAAAGGACGATGCTTCTCGATCGTGTTTCGCCTCTACAACCAGTCGGGCACGGAGAGGCCTGACCCAGCTATGGATCCCAAATACAGGGAGAAGCTGGACCAGCTCTGTCCACTGGGAGGAGACGGGAACGTAACAGGGGACCTGGACGCAACTCCTTATGTGTTCGACAACCAGTACTTCAAGGACCTCGTTTCCTTTAAAGGCTTCCTTAATTCCGACCAAACACTCTTCACGTCAGCCGCTCGGACACGTAAGTATGTCCGATATTTTAGCAGGGACCAAGAGGCGTTCTTCGCGGCCTTCGTCGAAGGGATGATAAAGATGGGTGACTTGCAGTCCGGCCGACCAGGGGAGATCCGAAGGAATTGCAGAGTGGCAAACAGCCGGCCCCTACATGCGCTTTTGGAGACTTAGAGAGAAAGAGTAAACAGTTGTGTATACCCGAATTAATAGTTACTTATTGGAGGAAATCTATAGTTTTTCAAGTAGTATGCTGCCTAGTGCCATAATCTGTCTTCCTAGTTGGTTTTAGTGGTGTTTGGGCGTGTTTTAATTATCAATCTCTGATCCTCTGTTTTTCATGAATTGCATTAACAGAAACATAGATACAAGCCTGCATCAGTCGACAGTCGGCCATCTTGTATGGTTGATGGAGAGGCATTCGGCCATGAAAACGCACTTGTAGACGACTAAAAGCATCGAACAATGTGATTGTTGGATAGGTCCTCATCTACTAGCTGGATGGATCAGATTATCACGGAGCTCCGGGATTCATCATTCACCACGCCATGTCTAACAGAAATACAAAGAAATTTTTGGCATGCTCAAACAATTAATGCAGCAGACGACTTAGTAATGAAGCAAGTTTGACATTAGGTTGAGGGCAAATGCTAGCTAGCATGTGAAAATCAACAAACAAATGGGTGGAGGGAATAATAAATAACTAAAGAAAAGGGTAAATTGCTCAAACTTCTCTAAAATTGTTGGTTGTTGCTAAAACCTTCCCAGAAGTTTGGTAATTACAATCACTTCCTCTGAAGTCTGAACTTTTTGACATAATTGTAAGTAGGTTCCTCGTTAGAATCTTCTAAACAGAGGCAACAGCATGAAAATGTCCAAAATGCGCATACATCTGATTATTTTTCGAAGTATCTATTGGGATAAATCACTATCCCAAACCCTTATAATCTCTTTTTTGAAATTGATTTATTTTTCAAATTTGTCATTTATATCAATCACTCTAAGGTAAAGCTTTGCAATTTTAAATTCTCTCTTCTTTTTTATTATTCTTAAATTTGTATTGTTTTTTCATATAAACCAACCTAAATGGTAACTCCACGAGTGTTTTGGACATTTTAATGGCTCTCGTTAGAGG
Source organism: Nelumbo nucifera (assembly GCF_055504915.1). Classification (NCBI taxonomy): domain Eukaryota; kingdom Viridiplantae; phylum Streptophyta; class Magnoliopsida; order Proteales; family Nelumbonaceae; genus Nelumbo; species Nelumbo nucifera. The sequence continues at coordinate 105,766,886 of NC_142649.1, read as the reverse complement.
ATTCTAATATATTCTTTGCAACTGTATCAAAAAATTCAGAGAAAAAATTAAAATTACCAAATTTTATGAGAGATTTCAGCAACACTCAGAGGTTTTAGAAATTTACCCTAAAGAAAAGGAAAGAAAGCAACAAATGATATGAACCCCCAAACCATCCCTACCATTGTGTATGGGTGGATCACCCGTACGATATTGCGAAATTTTGATCCTGGTTGCTTGTGTTTTAAGCTTAAAAAAAATGTGTACTATAATTGCAAAATTGAGCTGCCAGAATGTCCAACAACCAACATATTTAGCTCTAATCTTCGTTCGGGGGTGTTTATTTTTAAAAACTTATTCAAATAATAAGTACTTATCTTGGGTAAAGACCACACTAATAAGCACTTATGTGCATTTTGGAATTAACCATTTATTCCAGAAAGTAAGCACGTTTTAAAAGTCAAAATTTTCAACTTATTTTTAAGCGTTTTTTCAATTAGTGCTTCTGATCCATCTTGGCCTGTCAGTAATTTTCAAAATCTTATACTACCCCGGTATGAAAGAAGTGCTTTTCCACCAAACCTTCATAAGCATTAATTAGGATAAGCACTTATTTAACTAATAAGCACTGCCAAATGAGGACTAGGGGTACTCTGACAAAAGTCCATTTTACTGGTTTCATAACACGTTACAAACTGAAGATATTGTGAATTTTGGGACACTCTTGTTTCTCATGTTTCAGAACAATCACACTACTACTATTGTCATCCAATAATAAATACACATAACACTGTGAACAGAACACTCCTTTTTTATGTGTTGAGTTAACCAGACCTAACATTCAACATTCAATGCACCATCAAGAATATGGTGACTTTTATAACCTTGATCTTCAAACACGAGATCACATCTCCGCCCCACAACGCCTTAATCATCGGGAGATGTTCCCAATACACGGCGGAGATGTGCTGTGGGGCGGTTCCTTGTGGGGTGGTGGTGTGAATTCTTCAAATACACTACTGTTGGAGGTAATGTTGTAGAGCACACCATACTTTTTCAGTATTTTGTGACCACAATTCTAAAAGCTTGTTTCAGAAGTACAGTCTTAATTAATTGTGCATCTATCATCGGGAGATGTTCTCAATACACGCGGAGATGTAAACTCTTCAAACACACTATGTTAGGGGTAGCATTGTAGAGCACACCATATCACAATTCTGAAAGTTTGTTTCAGAAGTACAGCCTTAATTAATTGTGCATTTATGGCAAAGAATGTGAGCTTACAACCACCAACCAAACAACAATAAATTGGATACGTGATTTTGTTCAATGCATTGTCTAAGACTCAGACGGGATCAGATGGTTGAACCACTGACCCATGACCATTTTCTGGGTCCTAGTTAAATAATGGTGAGTTACAGAAAAGTAATTAGCTCAAAAGATTATCCATATGTATCTACTCTTTATCATTAGACCTGTTCACAGATGGATCTAGGCCAGGTTTTTCCTTTTTATTAATAGAAAATGTCTAGATCTGATACCAAATTCGACCTTTATATAAAGTTCAAAACCTGAGCCCAAGACCAAAAGTCTGATTTAAACGTAAAAATACTTTATTTATAATATAATTTAATAAACTATTATTATTATTATTATTATTATTATATAATATAATATATATAAACTATTATTATTATATATAATATTATTAAGCCAGTTTTGAGCTGGGGCCAGACTTACTCTAAAAAGCCCGAACCTACAGGCTTTAAATTTTGTCCAAATCCAATAAATAATGGGCCAGGCGATCGGACTAACAGGTCTATTTGTCCTTTAACATAGAGATGCTAGTCATACTCTAAAATTTTCCAACCATTTACGTTTTTTATTCTCTTTCACAAATTTGAGTGCAACAGTTCACTGGCCAATTGGCTCACGTAACAACCTAATGGCCTGATGAGGGTATGCCTGACTTTTTCTTGTAGGGGTGGCTTGCACATTAAAGGGAATGATGAAAGTTGTCAAGGTTCAATACTTCAATTATCGACATGGGTCCAAAACCTATAGGAAAATATGGATGCATCGGATCCCACTCGAGGAAAATGTATTCAAAATAAATTTTGATGCATCAAAGGATATGGAAAACAACTGTGATTTTGGGTGTTTCTCAAGGGAACCAAAGGAAAAGTTATCAAACTAAGTACTAGATCCATTGGGATCTGGTCAATAGAAGTGGCCGAAATGAAAGCGTGCTTAGAAGCCTATAAATTGTCAATTGAAATAAGAATTAAAAAAGGTGGTCATTGAAGGAGAATTAAAAATTAGGGGTGTAAATAAATTGAATTTGAATCTTGATGAGGGGTAATTTGGCCCGACCTGTTGGTGATCGGACATGTGGAGCGACCTAATGATTAGATGACAGTTCACCATTATCAAACACCTCAACATGCTAGGTCAGCTCGAGCCTTATCATCTCACACGAAGTCTATCTCTGGGTGCGAAACAGACTCCTGATAATGTGGGTCAGAGATCTCAGATATGTTTTGTGAGGCCTACAGCAGATCTTCTATATAAGGGCATCACCACCAGCCTCATAAGGTATACGTGATTTAGCTCTCTTGCTCTCTTGTTTATAAGCAAATCAGCTCATTACAACACTCTTCGCTAATTTAAGCATCGGAGTGCCCACACCAGATAAAGCGCCCCAAGACCTCTAATACTATGTTTCTAGTAGTTCGACCGACCACATGTTTGACAAACGTCAGAGCTGCCTTCTAGCTAGGAGCAACCAGATCACATCATCAAATCCGAATAAAAATTTTGATATCCGACAAATATTGAAATTTAATATTCGAATTTAAATTCGATTAAATATTTGAATATTTGATTCAATTCAAATTTAAATATTTTATATATTATATATAAAAATTAAATAATCAATCAAATTTGGATATTTATCGAATTGAATAAGGTCATATCTGAATTCGAATCCAATTAACTAATCAGTATGAATAGGATATCCAAATTCAACCGATTATGATATTTGAGTTATTTGAATTCGATTTGATTTTCGAATACCGTTGACACTGCATCCATATTAAAAATAACGATTGGTGCTATAGAGAGAACCAATTCAACCACCTAACACACTATAGATGAATGCAAGAGGATTACAAGGGAGGGCGGACTTGAGATTGTGTAAAACCACATTCAAGAGGTGGCTGACTGATTAGCATATGAGGGACAAAAGGGCTTGATTGTTGACAATGTTTGTAATGTGGGGAAGTTTTAGACTATATAGTATTGTTACATGCTTTAGTGTGAGGGTGTCCTTTTCCTCGTTGGATTTAATTGTATCACATAGTATCAAAAAAATATATCTACATGTTATTTAGATAGGGTATAGAAACGCAATTCCAAGATATATAGTAGTGTTATGATTAGGATATGCATGTATACATAGTTTCATATGAATCCCACAAGTGCATTTATAAGGTTGAATTTAAGGCTTAAGCAACTATACATATAAGATATAAATTCATCAGAGATACATATCTTAATAGGTTATATAGACTATCAAGGTGTTTAAAAAAATAAAATTAAAGCCCGTTTAATTTTAACATCCTGTAGTAGTATGATACGAAAAAGGATTTGCATTAAAGTAATAAAAAAAATGATTTAAATCTCCATAAGTTAGCAATAAATATGGCACAAACAGAATGCATATATTTATATCTACTAGTAACTTAGCATGTGCTTTGCATGTTAAGTAATTTTTCTTCATATTAATTACTTGAATTTTAGATATACCATAGTTAAGATAGAAATTGAAAATTAGCAAAAGTAACAATATGATTAAATATAAACTTAAACACTTGTAGTAAATGTGCACTTTCACTACGCATGATAATTTTAAATTAAAAAAAAACAATTATTATTATTATTATTATTATTATTATTATTATTATTATTATTATTATTATTATTATTATTATTATCACAAATAAAATTAATTTTTATTTTAATATGATGGATATATAACATTAGAAATGTTCTCAAATGTTTTTGACAAAATTTCATCATTTTTCATATTTTGTGTTATATCTTTTTTTAAATATTTATTATTCAATTATGACATCATGAGTTTCTTTGAAAAGTTATATCATTAACCCATCATCTAGATAAGAAAATAGTTTTGCTTTATGATTAGTTTTAAATTATATATTTCATCTACTTTATATAAAGAATTTTTACTTATCACACTTAATTTTTGTTTGACATAATTAATATATAATTTTGATATATTCTTTTGATTACTTGTACTTTTTTATTTTTTAAAAATTTCTTATTTAAATATCATTTCTTCGATTAATCCATTTTACCCAAACCTAACCACTACCCAAAAAGGAAAATAGTTTGATTTCTAGTTAGACATTAAATTTTGTATTACATTTCCATCAATGATAAAATTATTTCTTATTTATAATACTTATTTTTTTTTCAATATAATGAATGTATAATATTAGAGATGTACCCAATATTTTTTTTCTTATAAATATATAACATTATTTTTTTATAAGTAATAAGATAAGTTTCATTAATAGAGAATTAATGCAATTACAAGCTTCCCATGGAGAGGCACGAGCTGCGTCATCTCCTAATAGCAAGAAGAAAGATAGAAAGAAAATAGGAAACAAGAAACATATTCAATCTACAATTGAGCCCAATATAAGCTTTCCCTATTTACCCCTTGCTTTGCAAGACCATCAACCATAGAGTTTGCTAATCTCCCCATGCATTGTGTTCTCACTGTCAAACTCCTTGTTAGGCAGTTGAATTTTTTAATTTCATTCTTAAAACACCACGTTATAGAGTCCGGATTTTGTAGCCATCCCACTACCACCTTGGAGTCCCCTTCTATTATCAGATGTTCCACACATATCTACACAGCTAGCTGTACTCCTTGGATAACGGTTGCAAGTTCCACCATTGTGTTCTCACTGTCAAACTCCTTGTTAGGCAGTTGAATTTTTTAATTTCATTCTTAAAACACCACGTTATAGAGTCCGGATTTTGTAGCCATCCCACTACCACCTTGGAGTCCCCTTCTATTATCAGATGTTCCACACATATCTACACAGCTAGCTGTACTCCTTGGATAACGGTTGCAAGTTCCACTCTAATAGAGTTTCCAACTCCTATGGGCCTGAAGTAAATAAGAACCACATTCCCAGCCTCATTCCTCAATACCCCTCCCACCCCTGATAGATCTGGATCACCAAGACTATTTCCGTCAAAGTTCAACTTAAAAAAGCTTTTAGGAGGGGTTTCCCAAGTCAAACTCACTTTAATCTTTCTAGATGAACAATTAGCCACTATTAACCAATTCCTCCAAATATCATTAAATGAGAATTGATGGAATAGGTCCAATAATTTTAGCCATAAGATCACCCTATATAGAATACAATCATTCATCTCTTCTAGGTTTCTCTCATTTTCTTGGAAAGTTTTGGTATTCCTTTCTTCCCACATGGACCAGATCAACACAACTCTTGCACATCTCCACATAATTCTTTTTTTTTTCCCTTGGCAGCACAAAAGAGGAAAAATAAATATATAACATTAGATATGTGCCTAAATTTTTCTCTTTTTTTTTTATTTTTGTGATTCTTTATATTTTTTATTTTTAAAATTTTATTAATTGATTATGGCATAATTTCATTTCTAGGTTGATTTTAATTTTGACATTCAATTTGTATCATTAATAATAATACTTCTTACATTTCATACTTCTTTTTGTTTAATATAATAAATATACAATATTAGAGATATGCCCAATTCTTTTTACTTTTTTGTATTATATATTTTGTTTATTTTAATTTTTTTTATTATTTAATTATGGCATTATTTATTAACCCCTTTGACCCCCAAATGGTTGAATTGCTTACCCACCACCGGGAGGAAAGAAAATGGATTTTTTATTCAACTTACTTTCAAAATATTTATGTTTATACTATTAAAATTAATGTTTTGGGTTTAATTAGTAGAATTTAATGATGAGAGAAATATATCTTAAATATAGGATTTAATGAGAGAATATACCTCAAATATGAAATTTAATAAGAGAGAATAGAAAAATAGTTTTATTTCCATTGATTTTAAATTTTAAATTCCATTTCTATCATTAATAAAAACATTTATTATTGTTTAACATGTCGAATATATGATGTTAAAAATGTTTCCAATTTTTTGCATTTTATCTATCTTTGAATTTTATTATTTAATTGTGGCAACATGGATTGACCCATTTGACCCAAAATGATTTAATTTCTTACCACCACCTAGATGAAAACACTATTTTTTCCAATAAATTTTAAAAGTATAAGTTTTTATGTTATTGGAATTATTAATTTATTATGTATGAATTTAACTGATAGAATTTAATAATAAGAAGAAAGAAAAATGTCTTAAATATATGATTCAATGAAGGTGAATAAAAATTAATACCTTAAGTGTTGGATTTAATGAGAGGGAATTGAATGCATTGAATATCTTAAAGTTACCTCTTTTAGCATCAATGATCAATTATGCTATTTGCCCTCATTTTTTATCAATAAATTTAAATATGGAGGGGCAAATTTTGTTCTCAAAAATTCCAGAAATATTCTTGATGCTATTTGCACTTTTTAAAGAAGTATAGATATCTATATCTATACTATATATAAAAGTGTAAATGAAATTTGAAACTTTTTTGATTAAAATTACCCCTACTTCTTTATTTGAAAAAGGGTATAAAAGTTATTTTATTACAGCTTTAATGTCAACTTTAATGGCTACTAAAATGCCTATAATTGTGTATTTAGTCCATCTCTAATGGTAAAGTTAAAAGTGTAACTTTAATTATTACTTTCTGCCTCATTTAATCCATTCTCATTAAAAATCTTATACTTCAATTATTAGCTCCAATTTCCTTATTAAATTAGACATGTGTCAATATTTTTAATAATATAAACCCATATATTTTAAATCTAACTCAAAAACAAAACTAGTTTTAATCCAAATTGTGGTTAAAGCAATTCAACCATCTGAGTCAAATTGATCAACCTAGGAAGTTATAGTTAGGTAATAAAATTTTTAAAATATATAGATACTTACAAAAAAATGTAGAAAAGTTAGATACATTTATAATATTTTTATTAATCAAATTAAAAAAAAATAAGTGTAATAAATAAGAATTATTTTTATTGGTAATGAAAATGAAATACATAATTTAGAACTGACCAAAAATGAAATTATTTTACTATTTGGCAAAGATCAATAGTTCAAATTTTGGGTCAAACATGTTAACCTTTAATGTCATAAATAAATAATAAAATATAAAAGTACAAAAATGAAAAAAAAAATACATAAATTTTGCAAAAAAAAAAACATTTAGGCACATGTACAATATCATATATTTATCATATTAAACAAAAGTAAGTGTGAGATATTAGAATTATTTTTACAGACAAAATACAAAAAAAAAAGTAATAGAAAAAATTAAACACATCTATAATTCTACATTTACACTACTATTAAAAATATGAATAAGATTGTGGAACTTTCTTTTGACTAATATACTCATTTTTTAATTTAGTCCCTATTTAATTATGATGTTTAAATTGTAAATGAAACTACTACTTTTTACCCCATTCAATTCCTTCTATTTAAATCATAATTTTTTTATTAATGAACAAAAAAAGATACACCAAAAAGATTAAATATTACAAAAAGAAAAAATCTAATCAATCAAGTAGGCCTATCAATGATACTTGAAACATTCACAACTTGATCCGATAATCATATATTTGGATGAGGTGTTTATGTCATCTGATTTGGATATTCAATCCACATCCGATTAAGCAATGGATTGTTCAATCCACATCCAATCTATGATACTTGAAACTTCCCTCCTTGGGTTCAAGTTTTCCCTTTTTAAATTTTAATTTAATGCATATCTGTTTAATGAATTGTTGTTTTGTTTCAATAATAAAATGTAGTAAGAAAGAACTTAATGTGAGTTTTTGGTTATCTTCATAAGTTCAATTTTGAAATTATTTTTTAATTTGATTATTAATCTCATTCTAAGCACATTTTTTGGTTTTATAGGGCCACACAATGGGAGATAGCCCATTGCCCCAACCCATAAAGTATCAACTGAGCCACAATCACTTGGTTGATGTGCTTTCATAATATATAAACTATATAAAAAGGAAAGTTTGAAGCTCGATAACTAAAATACAGCACTATATGTAGATAAAAATACAGTAATACGTGCATCGCACGGGCCACTACTAGTAGCTATATCTATATAATAAACGGGAAAGAGGAGAGGCGAAGGGTAATGCTCCACAATGCTCACACGAAGGCTTATATCTCTTTGTTCTTACACGTGTGGGTAATTTTTACTTAAAAACTAAAATACAATAATATCCTTTATTAGACAATACATAACCCAACGATAATGCCAAGATGGATAGGTTCAACTTGGTCCAATTACGAATGTTCTAAGACTTTTGTCTAAATGTTACTTAACAAAAGCCTATGCACTGCACTTAAGAGTAATAAAACTAATAAATTAGAATAAAATAGTAAAAGTTAAAGTAAATAATAAAAATTAACACAAGTTTGTCTAACAACATGTAACCCAAAAATAGTTTGGGGTAGACTAGGTACCACTTGGCTGGCCCAATTGATATTATTTGTCACAATTTCTTTTAAGAATACTTGTGCATGGCACCGGAGACGCGTGGGGGCCGATTGGTATATACTAAATATATTTTTACTTTTTTTCATTTTTAATATACTTAATATGAGTTTATTTATAATTTTTAATAAAAATCTATTTATAATCAGATCGAATTGAGCTAAGCTCAAGTAAGGGTGTCAGTGGGTTTTGGATCGGACCCCATCCAGTCCAAAATCAATTTGGATGGATTGGACAGACCCATAAGACATTGGATTGGACCAATCCAGTACAAAATATTTATTAGATTGGATTAGACCTGGTCCATCCGTTATAAATTTATATTGGATTGGGTTGGATTAAGCTAATATTTAGTCCATTGATATAAGATAAGAATATAAGGTGTTAATGGACCAGGTTTAGGTTGAAACCAATCTAAATCAAAACAAATTTGAATAGATTGGACGATCCAAGCATTGAATTGGACCAGCCCAAAATGGTCCAAAATATTCATTGGATTGGATTGGACCTGGTCCATTTATAATGGACTAACATTGGTCTGGATCTGATTGGACCATATCCAGTCCTAATGACACCCCTAAGCTCAAGTAACTCGTGAATATTGACTCGAGTTAAATTCGAACCAGAAATTTTGAAAGCTGGAATCAAGTTTCGAGCTCTGCCTTTCTAAGTCCAGCTCGAGCAGCTTGATAACTCGACTCGATCACACACACCCCTAGTTCCAAGACGGGAGAAAAAAAACTCCTTAAGACAATCCTATGGGTATCAAACTCATTGTATCGATCGCTTTCAAAAAGAAAAGGACGATTAGCAGATAACTTCTGAGCCTGGACTCAATAACTCCTCTCAGACCCATTGCTTCCGCCATGAACGGTGGTGACGCCTTGACACTTCCAAGCTTTAACCATCAGAAAAGAGCCATTGCCAGATCTTATTACAAACCAAAAGCTTGCAAGGTCGCATCAAAAACAGCTGCCAGCCTGCCATCAACGAAATTTGTATGTCAAGATATCACTAAATTTCGACAATTCTATTTACGCCACATGTACGTCATTAGAAACGGAAACAAATCTCACAACGAAATTTGTACGTCTAGAAGGTTAAAACCAATATTCAAAGTATCATTATGTATCAGCTTGTATCAGCTGATACGTATCATTCTGTGACCTTTTAGATATACCCCTACAGTGAGTGTATCGGGGGTCTGACCGGTTCAAGGGATGGAGGGGTCCTAGACCGGCTCCTTGAAATAATTTAAAAAAAAAAGTAATAAATATCAAAATACCCGATACATCGGACGTATCAATATTTTGAACCTTGGCTAAAACCATCACCTGCTTGGACACTGGAACATGGAAGAACTAACAAAGAAAGAACCAAGCTCTAAAACGATGCAAATTACGAAGGAACGGAGAACTAGTTGGAAAGACCAGATATCCATGCTTTACCAGTTGCAACTAGAAATGAAACCTTTTTGGATTTAAATTTTTTGTTGAAAGTCATGATTCTAATCTAAGTAATTGTAACATAATATAGACTTGGGACCAGTAAAACAAGAAATAAATCGCACTCCAGTAACCATAATGACCAAAATCCAAAACTACCACCCTTTTAATGCATTTGGTTAGACCTTCGCTTATATCTAACACTCAACTGATTGGATCAACATCTATCACCAGGGTTTACTCCAATGTGAGTCCATTACAAATACACCTGATTCAATCCAGTTCGATGAATATTTAGACCATTTTAGAGAGGTCCAATTCAATGTCTAGACAATTTATTGTAATTTATATTGGTTTCAATTCAAACCTGGTTCATTGACACCTGTATGACCAGGTATTGGCTCAATCTAACCCAATCTAATATAAATTCATTACAGGATGGCCCAGATCCAATCCAATAAATACTCTGGACCATGAAGTCTGAATTGGTCTTATTGATCCATCGAGAAGAGTCCAACCCAAAACCAGACCATTGACACTCCTACTTATCGCTTAATAGTTACCGGTGAACAGTGATGCTTTTATGTGCTTCTTTTAATATTTTACATGTAAAACTTTCATAGTCTTTCAATATTTTGAATTCAAACACTCCCTCCAAACAGGGACAGATTTATGACTTACGAGGTGAGGGAATCAACAAGTTACCAAAAATAATATTACGTTTTTAAAACGTTTAGGTCCCATACAAGTTGAAATTGGATTTCGGAGATCCAAAACAACGCCATCAAATATAGAGATAAATAATCCACGTCATTTTGCAGGGATCCTGGGATAAATTGCACATAAGGGCCTTGCATCCAGATAAAAAAATCGAGTTTGTATGGCTCTTCAATGCACACATTCTTTTGAAAACTACAGAAGAAAATACTCAATTCATTCCAAAGCCAATAGAATCGCACAACTAGAATTACTTTTCGAGTTTTCCAAGCCAAAGGTTTTTTGTTTTACTCGGTAATCCGGTTTCTATTTGCATGATAAAAAAAAGTAATTCGGCTTCTAAAAGGAACGAGGCCCAGAAACTCATCCACTGTGCAAGGAATATTTCCGAATTTGCAATGCAATTTGAATATTTAGGCCAAAATAAGAAACTTTCAAATATAATGCAGATATATTTTAAGTATATCAGAGTAGCAATTTGTTAAAACTAAAATATAAATAAACAGATACCACCTCCAAAAACACTGAACAGTCTCAGGTGCTTTACCATGTCTATACCACAACATCCAACAAGGAAAACAAAGGCCAAATTACCCCAGAATGTGAAATCCTTGCCATGTCTATACCACAACATCCAACAAGGAAAACAAAGGCCAAATTACCCCAGAATGTGAAATCCAATCCCCTCTAAGCGAATAATAAACTAAATGAAGTATCCAAAAACTCACATATGAACCTAAGCTGCAACAGATGGCTTAGAAGCAGCAGAGAGTCTTGATCTTTTCTTGGCTAGGCTCTCACTACGACGTTCCCTCTGCTCCTTCAACCTAGAGGCAAGGAGCTTCTGGTATTCAGCAGCCTCAGACTTGGCCTTTGCAATTCTCTTCTTCTTCTCAGCAATTCTTGCTCTCTTCCTTTGTAGGGTCAATGGAGTTACTAATCGCTGTATCTTTGGAGCCTTACTGCACTTCTTTCCTGTGGACCAGAGAAAATATAACCCTATTAAATTCTTTGAATAAGATTTCTGGCAACTAAGCTTTTCCAACATCTAATGGACTATACCAGTTACACTTAAAGACAACGCTTCAGTAGGTGACTAGAACCTACCAGATTTGGTTGTGAAGGTTCGGCGGTATGTGTTGACATACTTGCGAACATCATCCTGTTTGGAGAGATCGAACAACTTCCGAATCTTTGATGCCCTCTTTGGACCTCTCATTCTTGGTTTCTCTGTGTCAGTCAATCCTGGAAGGTCATTCTCACCCTTTTTCACAATAACCAAGTTCAACACCGAGAGATCTGGACTGACGATGCATCCACGAACAGACTTTCTCCTTCTCTCTCCATTTCGCCTGCCATATCCACGGAAGCAAGGCGTTCCTAACAAAAAAGGGAAGAATAGAAATTAGTTCAATAACCTGTGCCGCTTGATGCTGTTAAAAGTAGAGCTCCAAGTTCAACAAGATGTGTGGCTTAAATAGCTTTCTATAAACTGCATCTAGAATGGTAATATTTTTAAAGTATAAAGAGTCCCCCTTCCACCAACCTCTGTGTAACAAGAGGCGAACACGTCCAGGGGTCAGTACTCCCTGCTTCATGGGAAAACCTTGCTTGTCACAGCCTCCCATAATCTTGAAAACATATCCTTTAAACTCCTGAAAGTTTTACCAAGATGTTATAATTATAGGTTATAGAATGTCCCTGATTGAAAGAAACTTCACATTTGGATACAAGTGAAAACATACCTCGCCCAGAGCATCTCCACTGACCTCTTGTGAGATCCTCTTGTCAAAAAATGCTCGGCTGTATCAATAATACATCAGTCAGTAAGAAATCATGGACACTGTGTTTTAAGGAGATAAGAACATATGTAAAATTGAAAGTTCTTGGAAAGTAGTGCAAAACAATGGCAATATCTTTCTTGAAAATGGTAATGATAGCAACTTTTATGTCTTTTGTCAAGTGGAAGTACAAGAACCAAATAAGAATATGTGTTCCCAATACACAGATTTAGCATCCTCCTAGACACCAAAGCAATGGTAAGCACCACTACTTAGGTTGCTGATTAAAAGTATAACATACAGTGCAAAATGAAGCAACGTATCCACAATTGATAGAATTAAGATCATTCAGTTTAGAAACACCATCTCAACAGGGATGTTGAGTAAAGGGATTGCACTAGTTTCCTTCAGCCCCCCCTTTTCCTTTGGGTAAAATACAAAAACCTCCCTTGAAGTTTCTGACAATCATAAAAACCTCCCTCTATTTTTGAAAAATTCAACAAATACCTCCCTTCCATCAATGACCAAGACGGAAAACATTAAAAAGATAATCATTTTTTTCAAAATACCTATTTTACCCTTTTATGAATTAAAATAACACTGTTCATCTTCTTCCTCACCACGCTACTAGAACACTATCCCACTCGACCATTTTGGTTCTACCTAGCTGACCGCTATTGAGTTCAGAAGATAATGGCACATCGATTATACAAGGAAAAGAGTCCCCGTCTCTCCACCTCTTCTAGATCGATCTCCTCGACTACGATTCTCTTGTGGCCACGGTTAATGGAACCATCAGCGTATTCCACCTGGCTTCCCCTATATCCGCTGGTAGAGGGTACTGATTACTGTGCCAGCAAATGCTAGGCCAATACCCAATGTTGATCCTAGCTATCTGGGTCTTGAGAGGGCTAGACTAGACAAGGTCGTAACCTTTGGCTATTTTTCCTATTTTTCCTTTTTTTGCACAAAGTGGCCTCTCTCATTCTTGAACCCATGTTCTCACTCTTGCCAAATCGAGATTTTAACATTAGACGAAGTAATGGCCTCTTCTGTGCCAGCAAATGCTACCTCCCATAATTCCAAAGATCATGGGGTTAAGGAATAATACTCATCAATGAAGGCATAGAGATGCCCCTCAAGAAGGGAAAAACATCCCAGAGCTTATTTAAGATACAAGATAGTACTGTTTTACAGAGGAACCCCTCTTTCATACTACGAGAATTCAACATTAACTTTTCTTAGATCCACTAGAACCAGTCGGTCAAATTCAGAAACTAAACAAGAATTCCCACCAAGAAAACGCAAAATGCCTGGTTGCTATCGCTAAAAAACAAAACGTTCAAGCAAAGGTTGAGGCATTAAAAGTTTTCTATAAACTATAGTGACAAAACTACAAACTTAAAATTTCCTAAAAAGTAGATCATGAGAACTGTTGACATGACGACTAGTCACTAATACCAGGCGACAAGTTACCCATTGGATCTTATTGTCTGCTTCTATCGAGTAAATACAGATCAATGATGAAATAGAGAGCAGATCATTGATTTGAAGAGTGAAGAAGGGCAATGGCACTCACAGTTTCTGATCATCGTCGATTTCAAGCTTTTTCTGGCATCCTGTAGTAGGATTTGCGATATTGAACTGCAGAGAAAATGAGGATGATTAAAACGAGAACAGGAGAGCTACGGTTCAGAAAGAAATTCCATAATAAGGTTTTTAGAACGAACCTTCATCTTCAATAGAGTGTCGCTACCGCAGCGGCGAGAAGACGAAGCGAAGAAGGTAAACGGAAATTCTCCTCCTTCAGGGCTACCGCAAAGATTTAGGGTTTTTGTGAAAGACTCCCACTCTAATATTTATACCATCATATGGTAGCTTAGTCTTTTTAAGAGTTGAGACGAATTCCTTCTATGTAGAGCACGTTATCCTAAATCTTAGCCGTTCATGTAGTTACAGGCAAAGTCAGGATAAAAAGTAAAAATTTTGTATCGCTAATGAAAATTAGCTGTTGATGGGCCGGGTAATCCGACGGGCTGGCCCGGACCGGCCCGTCCGTTATCGGGTTTGGACAAGATTTTAAGTCTATGGGCTCGGGCTCGGGCCCGGGCTTGGGCTTTAAATACTAGGCCCGATTTTTTTGGTTGGGTTTGGTCTTTTCCAAATAAGTCCAATCAAATAATATTATATATAATAAAAAATATAATATATAATATATAATATATTATTAATAATATAATTAATATATTATAAAATATCTGTTCATATTAAGCTTCGGGCTTTATATATGGTTGGTCTCAAGGTCAAGATCTACGCTCAATGTTCGGAACAGGTTCAAGGTCGAGCCTAATAATTTTATGTTAAGCTCAGCCTAAACCTGGGGATGTGTTACATTATGAATTGTTGAGGGGTAAAATGACCCTTCGGTTACGAGCTACCATGTGGTGCTCTAAACCGTCTCAAGACATCTCGGCGTCACACGTAGCATGACCTCGGAATGCTCCTCAACAAATTGGCTTATGCCACATAAATAACACCGACCTCGCTTACATAGTAGATCAATAGATCAGCAAATGAGACCCTCTAGGCGGTTTGCAACAACTCCGACCCGGGCAACTAGTGACTTGATGAACTAACTGACCTACATGGAATATCCTCCCTTATTTGTTTGCATCACTTAATGCCTCCGAAACGCACGGCGACACATCACCCACTTGACAGCGGTGAGCTTGATTCCTTCCACTTCTCAGGGAACCGGATAAGGGTCAATGCGATGCTGTGTGAGAGTACTCCGTAAGTATGAACGGATAAGGCCTATTACCGCTGAATATGTTGGACATGCTTTGACTGAACTCTGTAGTTTATATAAGGGTGACCCCTTGCCCTCTAACATATGCTTACACTATTATTCTCACTCTCTTGCTCTCTACTTTGAATCTCTGCCTACCGGCTCTCATTCCATCAAGTATTTAATACTAACTTAACCGTTGGAGCTTCCTTGCCCGGGTCATCCCCCCCTTGAACGTGCCCGTGTGCATGCTCTCTGATGTGTTCTCTTGCAAAACCAGCCTGTCGACTTCACCAACCTTCGTTTAAGCTATCAAAGCCAGCAAGGACTCAACGCAGTTCATGCATCATCATGAATAAACTAAGGGGGGTGTTTGGTAAAGTGGTCTTAGGTTGTCGTTTTGTTTTTCGTCAATCAATACAAATTTGTGAAAGAGATTATTCCATGTAAAACGTTTTGATCAACCCAAATGCTATGCCATTATACCAATCATCATTATAATTCATGCCTTACCCCAACCATATGGGATATGGGTAGCTACATGAATCTTGTTTTGCTCATTCGTTCTATTTGAAGCCACTAGTAAGTGTGCATGTGGCAATTTTTTATGATGATGATGACGATAATAGTAAATAATATGTTTTTAAAGTTTTCTATAATTTTTTATATTAATTTGTATGTTTATAAAAAATATTCTTATTTGCCGCACATTATTGTTTAATAATGATAAATATATGATAATTAGAGATGTGCCTAAATATTTTTTAGAATAATTCTTGTATTTTTTATATTTTTTGTGTTTTTATGTTTTTTAAGCATCATCATCATCAAAAGGTTGAATTATTGACTTGCCACCAAACAAAAAAGCAACTCTATTTTTCAATTGTTTGTAAATTTGTATTTTATTTTTATCATCAATAATATCAATTACTCTTTATCACAATTATTTTTCTTTAATATGACTAATTAATGTTAGATTCGATGAAATAATTGAAATTAATACTCTAAATATAAGACTTAATGAAAAGGGATTGAATGAAGAGAAATGTAGTAGTTCAAATTATATTTGTGCCCTCACAATTAGAAAGGGACCACATTCAAAGGTGAGGGTATTCTAGTCAAGAAAAAGATTTAATAAATTACATTTTTTTGTCCTTACAATTAAAGAGGGATTTTAGTCAAACAAAAGTTATACATTATCATTCAAACTTTTAATAATAGTATAGAAATTTTGGGCTACACAATGGGGGGTAGTCCATCCCCCTTCCCTTAACCCTTTGGGGTATTTTAGTCAAACAAAAGTTATACACTATCATTCAAACTTTTAATAATAGTATAGAAATTTTGGGCTACACAATGGGGGGTAGTCCATCCCCCTTCCCTTAACCCCCCCCCCCCCCCCTCCCAACATTAGTGGCAGCGGGATTTGATCCCAGGTCTCTACTCCAACGAATCAAAGAACCAACCAACTGAGCTCTACTCTAATTTTATTAGACTTTGAAGTATTAATTCTTGCTCTATTCATGGGTGTTGTTACAAGAATCCAACGTTGTCAGGTGTATGGTGAGTTGTGAGTTGTAAGACACCATTATGGCAACATACTTTTCAGCATTCCAGGACCAATCGATCTTAGTAACTCTTTGTGGGTAAAAATGTTGACCTTGATTCAACTATTTAAGATTGAAGATGATGGGGTTGTAGGGAATAAAAGATGTGGAAGTGGAGATATATTGTCAAACAATTATATGATGGATAAATATCAAGAATCAATTCCTTGTGAATTTAAGCCGATGGTGAAATAGGCACACCACCTAGTCATTCAAGTAGGTTTCTATAAGTGCTAATATACTAAGGAAAGAGCAAGGGTGGGAATGGACCAATTAGAACAGAGATGTTTAGGGCTTGAATAGTCATGTGGTTTCTTAATGAAATTATCAATTATTTATCCAAAAGAATGCTATTTCTTGTTTGAGTAGGCTCCTAAATTACTAAAAGAAGCTTCTTTCAGTATTGCCACATGAGTGGTGATTATTTCTTTAAACATTTAAAGAAACAATCACATGAATGTGAGTAGCCTTTGTAACTAAAAAGTTTCATCCCAACTTCAAAGAATTACTTCAATCTTGTTGACCTCAATTACTAGAGATGTTTTTATCTTCACAATGCCAATGGCTTCTAGAGACCAACAATAGGAGATGCTTTAACAACGCAACATGTTTGCTACAAGTCCTTAGGGGCATTCTAGTAAACGGCATCCATCCGCACTAATGGAGCTTTGTTTTTTCTCTTTGGGTTAAGGCCTCACATCTTCCCTACCCACCCTATGTATCGTTTATGTGCTCTACTTAAAAATATGATACAAGGTGGTTCAATATGATGACGTAACTTTGGAGAATAGCAAAAACTATGCAACCTAATTCATGAAGGTAAAGATTCTTTATTTTATTTTTCGTTTTTCCCTTCTATATCAGGAAATATAATCAAAAGTGTTGATATATTTTAATGAGTTAATTTCTTAGGGTCCATTTGGTTCATATCCGAAATCGGAATCAGAATGGTCTATTCCCATAGTCTATTTGGTTCAGATAGGAATGGAAATGGGAATTGGAATTAGCAGGAATGAGATTTCATTCCCAAGGGAGGGGCAGGGAATGGCCATTCCCTCAAATGGGGGAATGCCATTCCAGCAGGAATGAGAATGGGATTCTAATTCCAGTCAACCAAACAGTTGGAATCGGAATAGTCCATTCCGATTCCAATTCCAAACCCTATTCCCACGAACCAAATGGGGCCTTAGTTTGGATTTTCTTTTTTATGGTAAATATTTATTATTGGTTACTCATTTGAAGCTGATGAATATTTTATTTATATATATGTAATCAACTAAACAATTTGCATCCCCAGATTGAAACTCTTAATTTCATATTAGTTAATATAAATAATTTCCACCATAAATTGTAGAAAGTATGTCTTTAGTTTTATATTTTGAAAATTTCTATTCTCAAATGACTGGTTTCAAAAGTTAGAGATGAAGGGATGGAAGATCCATCATATAGATGACCGAACCCTGCAGAAAGGTTGGGTGAAATTTTAAAAATTTCTTTTCTCCTATCCGGAAATCGCATTCCCTAATTTAGAAAACTGCATTTTTAAGGTTTGTTCTTGAAACCAAAACCGAACTAGATCTGAAACCAATAGGAAGTAAGGGATATACCTGATACGAAGTAGCAGGGTAAATGCAATTGTCGGAGTCCCTTGCCGAACTAGATCTGAAACCAATAGGTAAATGCAATTACCTAGATCTGAAACCAAAACCGAACTAGATCTGAAACCAATAGGAAGTAAGGGATATACCTGATAATATTTATTATCAAATATTATTAAATCTATTATAATTATTCTTGTGTTTTTGATAAATTTGTAAAGTTACTTACCTGGGTAAATGCAATTACCTGGATAAATTTTTCTCGAAAAACACTTACTCAAGTACATATTCTTTTATTTCTTAGGTAAATAAATGACCATTTTAACAAGAAAAGTCCATTATTAAAAGGGACATTTTTGTCCCATTCAAGTGTTGACAACTTTAGCCCTATGTGGAAAAGTTATTTACCCACCTAGGATATGGATATCACTTTCTTGGATAAGTGATACCCCCAATAAGTTAGATTAAAAATGACAAATATTATTAATATGATAAATAAAGATTATTAAAATATTAATACAATTCAACATATCAATTGAAAATAATTAACAAGTGGTAACTCGATTGGCATGTTAGCTGGGTACGCGTAGTAGAAATGCGTATTGAATCCCGCTATTACCAACTACGTTAAAAAGTTGATGTATCGTATTAAATACGAAAAAAAAAAAAGAAAATAACTTTTACCGGATTTTTTTGGTAACAAATTTCTCCGAGACTTAACAGTAATGATAATAATCAAATCAACTTTACTAATAAATACAATATAGATTAGAGGGCCCGGCAGATAAAGCAGTGCTCTGCAGATAAAGCACCCATTTGGGAGGGATGAAGCGTGCAGCCGCTCGTGTTTTCGGAGGTGAGTTCCACTCGGCTGTCCATCAGTATTTTAACGGCTGTTGGCTTCAGCATCTTTAAATAGCTTATTTGGAGTGCTTCAAAGCAGCTGAACAGCTTAGCTGAATCTTCAGTTCAGCGCCCCTGCCCCCCAAACAGGCCCTATGCAACAATGACAAACACACATTTAAAGCACATATATCTACAAATACAACATAACAAGGTTCCTGTGTGCAAGGGACGATCTTCAACTGGATGAACTGTGGACACACAGAGTTGTTGAAAGAACTCTCCACTTTTTGCCGATCTTCAACTGGATCACATTGCAAGTTATATATACAGTCATAAAGCACAAACAAAGTCACCACTTGTCTCAGTATCATCTATGTCAGCATCTGAATCCATATCATCAAGATCCATGCTGCCTCCAATGAGATGACTGCCAAGCTTGGGCCCTTCAGCTGGTTTCCGTGCCTCTTGTATTATAAATAATGTATCTTCAATACTTTGAGATGTATCATTTATGTCATTTCTCTGCAAGCTTACTTCTCCTTCCATTAATTCTATTGGCAAGTTCTTTAAGAACCATGGGTGCATTATAATTTCCGGAATGGTTATCCACTGAAAGGAAAAAAAGTGAAAGGTACTAAAGAGAAGCTCAAAAAAAGAAGAAAAAGAACATGAAAATTTCCATGAAATAGTTGGGTACAAAACCATAAAACAGATTACCTTTTCAGGGTTAGCCACAAAAATCCGGGATAGAAGATGTTTACATTCCAAGGACACTCGGACATAGTTGGGAATAGAGTAGTGGACGCTAAGTATGCGCTGCCAGAAGTCATAATACATCCAATTTAAATTCGATAACAGAGGAGTGAGCTGTGAGCAGGTGGATGAATTACAGTTGCTAGCATTACTCACCCCAATTGTCTTGCGAAAGTTCCTAGGATCATCAGGATCTTCAAACGGATAAGCGCCAACCAGCATTACATATAATGTGACCCCACAAGACCAAACATCTGCAACCTGTAGTACTCAACGATTACATAAAGCATTTTAAAGTGAACAAATTAAAACTGAAGGACGTTAAAAATGGTTAAACTGAAGTGAATAGAAGATAGATACATCATTAATATCACCTTTCCATCATATTCCCTTCTTGATAGGACCTCTGGTGCAATATAAGCTGGAGTTCCTACTTTTGATTTGGGTTGAGAATGGAAGACAGATGACTGCAAGGCAAGGCGAGGTTCAGTTAGTAAACAGAGTGATTGAAGTGATTAGGGCCATTTAGTTTCAGTAAATATCAATTACCTTTGAATACCCAAAATCGCATATTTTAAGGCGTGGTGCTGTGCCCCCATCCAAAAGTGTGTTTTCCAGTTTAAGATCTCTATGACAAATTTGCTACAATAAATGAATCAAATTAAAAGGGTTCAACTAGAGATTTAAGAGATAGAGTTCGTTCTTTCATGAAAGGATGCACTAATCATTTAAACAAGAAGGGTGAGTTATACCATTGAATGACAGTAGCTGACCCCCGAAATAAGTTCTTGTATGAGTTATACCTTGCAGGGAGAACAGGTAACCTTATATTACTTAGCAATGATACTTTGTTCCACAATTTCCATCTATGGATACAGATGCATCAATAACTACAAACTCAAATAGACAGTCCATCTTTTAGATGTGAAAGAATCCTAGAAAATAGCATAAAGAACAAAGTCCAAATAACATAATTACAAACACTTTCTATCACCAGTAACCACAGCTCTAATGTGTATAATACAAGATTCTCATTTTTCATCATGACATCTCTTTATTTTACCTCATCTTCACTGAACCTACCAGCATTACATATCCTCTCAAAGAGTTCACCGCCAGCAGCATATTCCATGACTATGGCTAGATGAGTAGGTGTTAGAAGGACCTGCAGGAATTAGGCTTGTTATACCTGAATATCCATTTTCCAATAAAAGCAATTGTGGTCCCTTTTTGTTTGAGATTCCCAAATGACTGAATGAATGCTTAAATAAAAACAACTGAGATAATCCTATGAGCAGACTTCAAGTTACATCTTTGAGCATAATACACGAATTAAATCAGTACTTGACCATTCTCAAAATTCAACTTTAATATCATAAATAAATAAAAGAGATGATGGACAACTACTAAAGATCCAATCAGGATAAAATTGCTTCGAAAACCCTTGTCCACCTAAGAAAGTGAAAGAAGCAAGCTCAACCATGAACAGTTTTTCTCCCAGCACCAAAGTGGTTAATACGATTTAAATTTTTTAGTGAATCAAACCATAGTAGCTGTTCTTTTGAACAAAGCATAAAAGCATATAGACGTTCAGTTTTCATTTTACTAAATTATAAAGAAATAAAGGGGAAAACCCCAAAAATACTGACTAAATGCAAAAAGAGAAGGGATATGGACAAAGTGTAGCATATTCTGTTGTTGATTATAAATACTCTGCTCCTTGTACAGATACTTCTAGTTAAAGTTGTTAAACACCCCAACAAAATAAAAGAAGAAAGAAATAAAGGGGGAAGGGCATTTAGAAAGTAACAATAAAATTAAACACACCTCCTTGAATCTAATTATGTTGGGATGCTTCAAGGATCTATGGTTCAGTATTTCCCTCCGTACATGTTCATCAATCTGTAACCGAGAAAACTATCGATTACTCCACGGCAACAAAAACCCATACAAGAATTCATGGTGAGACTAAGTACATATATGGAAAAGATGCAATGAGAAGGAAAGAAATAACGAAAGAAAATCAAATTAGGAAACCCGGAAAACAAGCTAGGGGGTTGGAGCAGATACCCTACCTTCTGCCCTCTCTCAATAAGCTTGACAGCGAAGAGCTCCTTAGTCAACCTATCTCTAACAAGCTTGGCAACCCCAAAGTTTCCAGATCCAATATCTTTCAGTACCTCGTAGCGCTCCATGACATGGGACAATACAGAAACAAAGCAATCTCACTCTCTCTCTGGCTACTTCTCCGCTGCTGTTTACTTCCACATGGATGTGATGAATGAATGGGAGGGAGAAACAACAAACGAATACAGGAAGTTACCAACCAAAAATAAAACAGAAATATACCAAATGATGATTCTGAGAGGCAGCAGCGAAATGCATTTCCCATCAGCTAAATGTGGTTGAAGTGGGGGAGATTTTCAGCCGGGAGACAGATACATAGAGACGGAGAACGAGAAAGACATGTGGCAGAGTAGAATCCATTTCGTTAGCAGGAGATAAAAGGACTGACCCGGCTAAACATGAAAGTGGAGCCCAAAATCTTTCCGAGGGTATACGTGGGCGATCGACGGTGTGACAGTGAACAAATTTTCGGTCTTTGAACGCACCAAAGAGCGAATGTTAACGCATGTCACAACAGTAAATCAAAAGATGATGGTGACGGGAATGTTGGTAGGAGTCACCATTATTTTCTAATGGTCAGGAATCAGGATAAAGTTGGGAGGGACCATTTGATTTCAAAGCGAAAGGAGTGCACGACTACACGCCGTGTATTTGTATTACATTAGAATTTAGAACACTGCCACCACCGGAGTGTCTTGGCGGTTGCTTCATTTCTTGTTTTCAGCCATATCCCTTTCTTTTTGTTTAAAAGGGCAAATCCACAGTGATCCAATCCTATTCAATTGAATCGGGACCAACCACAATTGTATATGTGTCAGGCTGAAGCCAATTTAAGATTATCTTTATCATATAGAAAGGGGGCTATTTAAGAAGTTGGGATAAGATAAAATCTTTATTGATTTTGATCTTTTAAACATTTCTAGGTATTAATACCCTTGTTTTTTAATCTTACTTTAGGCGTTGCGATCTTCCACTTGCAAGTAACCTTTACTGAGAAACAGCAGGCCTTTGGCCACCTGAGTGACCAAGTTTTAAATCTTGGGATCAGCTTCTCTGTCTATCTATAGCTTGTAGGGATAAAGCTGCGTGTACATCTGTCCCTTCCCAGATTTAGTGTATATTGACCGATTGAACCAGGCGACAAGCCCATCTAAGTTATTTAGCTCAGTGTTCTCTGTTAGTTTGGTGGTAGGTTATGCCTTAACAAAGAGAACCAAAGAGAAGAAGAGGATTCTTGTTTTGTACAGCAAAGTTTGACATACTAAATTGGTAATGATCTCTGTTAGTTTAGGGGCAGTATCTATGCTTTCTCACTCAAATAAACCCATTTTTCCAAATTATCCTGTTTCTAGTTTGGATAAGTTTTAATCAATTTCGATATGCATTTTATTCGCCAATATGCTTATTTGACTTTTAAAACAATCTAATCGATATTTAGACTAATTGGAGTACACTACCTAGTACCAACCCCAAGGGATGTCAAATAAGCTATTGGACATTGGGCTTGTAATTTGGTACGAGGGCTTGGCTCAGGCATCAATCGGATTTTAATTTGAACTCGATCCGGTAAGAGACAGATTTGGGTACCTTCCTTGATCCGAATAAATCAGATTGAATAGAAAAAGTTCTGAATTTAACTTAAATATACCCTGATCTCATCTATTAGTTATGAAATATTTTATATTATACTAATGGGGAACTATGCGATATATGGGTTTTGTTAAGAGAAAGCTAAACAATAAAAATACATAAGAGTATATAATTGTTTTATATTTTAACTTTTTAATAATCAATCAGATCAAACTCAACCTGAGTTGGTCGATTTTCTAGTATTTCCGATCGGCTTTGGTTTAGTAATTTTCTAACACAACCAAGTTGGGTCAGTTTTGGTTTGATCATTTGTAAACCGATCAAAATTGAATCGATCTAACCATATATATTAATATTTTATATTTTAAATATAATTTTTAATACGGGAAAGTGGGAAAATTCCTATATTTCTTAGTCTAAAATATTTTATATCGTGAATTTAAGTTTTTTAATTTATTTTTTAATAATATCACTATAATTTATTAAATTTAAATTTAATTTTTAAGTTAAATATTTTGAACAAACAAACCAAATAAAAAATAGACCCAAACCAAATACAACCCGAGTTGGTAGATTTTCACTAATGGTCAATTTGATTCGGGTGACAAACTCCCACTTTACTAGGTCAATTTGGTTGCTGAAACAACCTGCAACTAAACTGAACCAATCCTTAAACACTCCTAATTTTAAATAAATTAATAGTATAATCTCTAGTAAATAACAATTGTTTAATCTTTAATAATTATTGAAAATTAATAGCAAAAGTACACAATCATTGAAAATAAATTTATAATGAAAACATAATAGATATCTAATAAAAATACATTAAATACTGAAGATATATTAAATTAGTCAATAAATAGTGTAATCTCTAATAAAAATTACTCTATAAATTATAAAAAATGTATAATTACTAAAAATAAATTTGTAACAAAAATACAATAAATACGATAAATTAAATTTCAAAAGTTAAATAATAGTTGTTTAACCTCCAATAATAATTGACAATTTTTCTGTTGAATAACAAAAAAAGATTTATAAACAATTATTGAAAACATATTTATCAAAAAATATAATAAATAATTTCTGAAAATAAAATAAATATTAATTTTAGTATATATAAATATATAATGAATATAGACTATTATTATAAAATTATTACTAATAAGTATTTATTTTTTTGAAAGTTATTTTCTATAATTATTAATTGATATAAGTGAAATTAGTTATTTACAATATTATTTATCTATTTAAATGATATTGTTATTTCATTTTTTAAAATATTAATTATTTATTGAATTTAATAATCCATAAAATTATAATTAGTACTATCATTACATAATTCAATATTGCTAGCTATCTTTAATGTTTTGTTATTTAAGATATTTAGTTATTGAAATTTTTAAAAAATGTTTTATTTTTTAATGTTAAATTGTTATTATTTGAATAACATTTAAATTGAATAATTCATAAAATTATAATTTATATTGTTACTACATAATTTAGTGATGAATTTTTTAAAAATATAGAATTATCAATAATATGAATTTTATTAAATCTCTTATATTTTGAATAAATATTTTAAATTTAGTATATAATTTTTTTATAATATTTAAATAATTCTAAAAATTTTTAATTAAAACTTTCTTTAGATAGATATAGATAAAAAGTAGGGGAGAGAATAAATTGGAATAGAGATAGTTTAGGAGAGAATCTCTCTACTAAATTAGAGATAACTTAAGTGATAAATAGGAGTTAGAGATAACTTAGGAGATAAATAGGAATTAGAGACAATTGAAGAGAAAGTGGGGGAAAGTGGTGCCTATATACATGATATAATATATTATTTATATTATATCACAAAGTGTTTTTCTTACAATCCAAATCGAATCCAATATCCAATAAGTTCAAATTCAAATCATAATCTATTAATCTTGGAAATCTGATGGATTCTTATCATATCCGGATAAATTGGATTTCTTATCGAATCAGATCAAATATAGCCTTTACCAAATCAGATCTGATCCATTTGCAACCTTAGGCATGGGATCGGAAGATCCACTCTAGGCCAATGAGGAGAGGATCCTCTAGTGGCACAATGGTATCATGCTAATCTCATTTAATATAAGGTTGTGAGTGATCCTACACCCTTTACCAAAGCAGATCTGATCCATTTGCAACCCTAGGCATGGGATCAAAAGATCCTCTCCAGGTCAGTGAGGAAAGGATCCTCTAGTGGCCCAATGGTATCATGCCAATCTCATTTAGTATAAGGTTGTGAGTGATTCTACATGCTAGAGAGATTGCTAGAGAGATTGTAGATTTGTTTCTTTGTTTCTACTCCTTCATGAGTTTTTCTGTTTCCTTAGTAAATCCTTTATCCTTTCAATAACCCATCTTCTTTGTTTAGCTACAACTTACTTTGTGTCATGACCACTATGGAAGGAGATGAACTTATAGGTTCTCAAAAAGAGGCAAAGGATCATTATGTGCTAGACAATTTGGAAGAGCTTCTTGTTGCTAAATCCTTGCCTCTAAAGATATTAGAAGTTCTATTCAATGATGGCATTCTAGCAAATGAAGAAAGTGAACTATGCCTTTTAGGAAAGATGATTTGTGATAAACCTCTAAATCTTGATGGAGTTAAGGAGGCTATCATGAACTCTTAGACGTGAGGATGGGGTTTAAGATTCCTGATCTTCACAGTAATATCTTCTTGTTCCGGTTTAATCATGAGCTAGACAAAAACAATGTTTGGGATGAACAACCATGGTCCATCAAAAGTTACCGTTAATATTAAAAGAATGGACACTAGGAGTCCCTATGAGTAGGGATGTCAATTGGACTGGATTTGGTCCAATCCGATCCAGTCCAATGTGAGTCCATTATAAATGAGCCAGGTCCAATCCAATCCAATGAATATTTTGGACCATTTTGGACCGGTCCAATTAAATGTTTGGACCGTTCAATCTATTCAAATTCATTTTGATTTAGATTGGTTTCAATCCAAACCCGATCCATTGACACCTATATTCTTATCTTATATCAATAGACCAGATATTGGCTTAATCCAACCCAATCCAATATAAATTTATTATGGATGAACCAGGTCCAGTCCAATCTAATAAATATTTTGGATCGGATTGGTCCAATCCAATATGTCTTGTTGGTCCATCCAATCCGTCCAAATTGATTTTGGATTGGACCCTACTGGATAGGGTTCAATCCAAAACCGGTCCATTGACACCCTTACCTATGAGTGATTACTTTTCCATTAACACCTTTTGGGTTAGAATAGTTGACCTCCCAGTGGACTACATGACAGTTGGTGATGGTATGGCTTTGATTAAGAAAGTTGGTAAACCCATTAAAGTTGAATTCAGAAACAATATTTATACCACTCAATGGGGGAGGTTCATCAAGGTTCAAGTTAGAATTGATATCACTACGCTATGCCCACATGTGTGTTTTGTATTAATTCTTATGGTGAGAAGGCTTGGTTTAATTTTTAGTATGAGAGACTTGCTATGTTTTATTACTTTTGTGATATTCGTGTTCACGAAGAATCTAGGTGCTCCACCAAGTTTGAACTAGAGAAGTGATTAAAGAGCTCATGGTAAGTCTTTAACGATAAAGAAGAACAACAATCCTGGGTCCCACTCTTCTAGTCCTTGGTTAATGCCCATGTAGGGGTCCCTGACCACTTGCATCTTGCCTTAAAGATTTAGAAATTGTAGAATCAAAATGATGGTATGAGGAAAACTTCAAGATCTAGTGATTTGTGGTTCAAGGGTGGGTCTTCTCCAACAAAATATAATGCCCAAATACTCCCTACCCCTATGGAGATTAGCCCCTATAACCTCAACTCCAAGAATATAAGTAGGTGTTTGGCATTGGTGTTGGGAGCATTGCACTGTTTTTTTGAGAAAAATGGTGCTGGGCATGTGGAGTCCTTATTTTTTGTTTGGAACCAGTGCTGCCATATAGGCTGTTTTTCGAGAAAACAACACTGGTTTTGTTTGGTATCGGTGTTGACAACAATGTTTTTAACATGGTCTATATTATCCAACGTCCAAGATGATGCCACATCATTGCACCACTGGCAACAATGCACCGTTTTCTCAAAAAACATTGAATTTGGCGTTGCTCCATACCACACTTTTTCGATTTCCAAGGCATGGTCTGGAGCAATGCTTTTTCTAGAAAAATGGTATCAAACATGAGGACGTTGTTTGAAGAACCGCCTTCTCTAATGTGGTGCCTACATGGTGCCATTTTCTCAGAAAATGGTATCAATGCCTAACACCCACTAAGTGATCCAATACGTTTGAGTTAGGGTCATTGCCAATAGCTCCCACCACCGATGATGAAATTCTAGCCACCTTTCAGGTTTACAGACCCCGTGGAGGTAGCTCGATTTTCAAAGTCAACACAATGTCAAAAATGGATTTGATAATGCAATCCTCTCTTAACCCAATAAAGGAAGTCGTGAAATCTCTATCCACCTTTGTCTTAGAATCAAATCCAAACTTGTTTAAGGTTTTAGACGTAGCCTGTAGGCCCTAATCTTCATTACTTACAAGAAAAGTATCCTTCTTAGGATGATGTTATATGTGGTTGATGAGGGGCGATTTAAACCTCCAATTATGTTTTGTCATGTGGTGGCCAAAATCGTTTATAACACCTTGGCATCACATGTGGCATGATTTCATGTGAATTCTCCTCGGTAGATTGGCTTATGTGGCTTGAACGAACTCTGACCTCGCTTAAGAGTAGACCAATAGACCGGCTTACAGGCTTGGGGTGCATGTCCACTATGATTGCTCCAGACACCCACCTACCTCTCTGACCTAGGCAGCCTACGATCTGGGGATCATGCCAACTTGGGCATGCCCCAAACCTACATGACACGTCGCATCTTATCCATTCATGCTAGATAGCACCCCCAAGATGTACGCAGACACGACACCCACTTGGAAATAATAAACCTGGTTCCCTCTGCTTCGTAGGGAGCTGAATAAGGGCGATCGCAATGCCGTGTAATCATATTTCCATAAACAATAGACGGATGAGCATCACCACCCCGAATGTGTTAGACATGTTATAAATGAGTCTCAAGGTCTATATAAGTTTGACCCTTCACCCTCAGAAAATAAGCTCACTATTTGTCTTACACTTTATTGCTCTAACTTCCTACTTGCTTGTTCTCTATCACCTTTCCAGCTCGGTACTTGCTTATTGTCGGAGTCCCTTGCCTGGGTCATCCCCCTGGGTCCTCTAACATTCATTTTCTTGTAAATTCAGCTGCTAACCTACTATGCTGAGTTCCGAGATGTCATTGCTAGCGGGAATTCTGTTCGATTTGACCATCATCAGTGGTGATCCCAAAATTGTGCTTAAGAACCAAGATAATGCTGACCATGAATGAATGGGTAAGAAGGACAAACAGATAAACCCATATTTCAACCTTTTATAAGAGGGAGAATGACGGTTCAGCCCTGGGTCAGAATTTGTAGGTACATTTGGGGTAGGTGCCAGCTCGGAATTGATGCCAATTCACGGGCGGGTATGGGTGCATAGAGTGTGGGTTTTTGACCTTTTGAATGTTTATAGATCTGTAGTGGGAATCAGAAATCTGCATTAGGCATGTCCGTACTTCTCTGTTTATAAAATAAGTGATCCTGGCATGTCTTAAAAACAATTATCCAAGAAAGTGGACTTTTGCTAGAAAAGAATGTTGACCACCAAAGTGCTCAAAATCTATGTGTTAAGAGAGCTTTTTTATGATCTATGTATAAAAAATGACCTGAACCAGTTGACCTAAAAAGGATAGAAGAGAAAACCATATCAAAATCTAATCAACCATTCTATTGAAATAGGGATCGGAGCTTTGTTGGTCCAACCATACCACTGGTTTAGGTACCCACTCAAAGTACTAATACTTTTAATTTGTTTTACAATTGTAGCCATGTTCTTATCATGGTTGTTATAGAAAGATAGAGGGATTGTCTTGATCAACTGATTTCAAAGTGGTGAATACAAAGAGAAGTAATGTGAGAGATAATAGGGGTTAAATAAATGTGCATCCTTGAGTTTGAATCCATCTGTTACAATTTTTTGATTTTCTTTCTTGTATATTGAAATTGAAGGGCTTTTGGTGGTTGTCTCGCAACATGAAATTCATAGCTTGGAATTGTCAAGGGATTGGTAGCCTCTCATCGGTTCACCATCTTAGATACCTTCTGAGAGCATACAATCCAAAATTCAATTGTTTGATAGAAACAAAGTGTAAATGACAAGAGGTGAGGAAGAATTTAAATTTAAAATCAATGTGGGTTGGTAGTCATAAGGTCTTTTAGGTGGCATGTTCATGTCTTGAGATTCTTCTTTGGATGTTACTATTATAGAAATTTGTAAATTTGGTATTTTGGTAGTTTTGGTTGATGATAACAATAATAAATGGGTCATCAATTTTGTTTATGGTGAGACAAATAGGTAACAATATAGATTGCTCTTTGATCACATGGTATCTTCGATTAGAAAGGTGAATTATCCCATTCTTTGTCTTGGAGATTGGAATTGTTTAGTGGTGTCATACCTCCCATATCTACTCTTTAAGAAGCTAATGCAATGCTTGACTCTCTAGGCCTTATGGATTTTGGGTTCAGTGGCTACCCCTATACATGAACCAACAATAGGGAGTTGAATCTTGTGGAGATTTGATTGGATTGTGCTGTGTTAACTTGTCTCAGAGAGTTTTGGTTGAAGATGTTAAGTTAGTGCATTTTCCAAGAGCACATTTAGGCCATTGTCCAATCCTATTATATTGGACTCTAATCCTCTGAGGGATTGGCACCCTTGGTCTTTTAGGTTTGAGCAAGCTTGGACCACTCATCCTGATTATAAGGATATTATTGATAGGGTGTGGAGAGAGAATACTTAAGGATTACAAATGTTTAAGCTAGTCGAGAATGTTATTGATCTTAAAGGTGAATTGAGAAGATAAAGTAACCTTTGGTAACATTTCAATGAACATTAAACATCTCATGGAATGTTTGGACCCAGTTGGAAATGGCATTGCCAGAAGGAA
Source organism: Nelumbo nucifera (assembly GCF_055504915.1). Lineage (NCBI taxonomy): Eukaryota > Viridiplantae > Streptophyta > Magnoliopsida > Proteales > Nelumbonaceae > Nelumbo > Nelumbo nucifera. The sequence goes on along the minus strand of NC_142649.1, from coordinate 105,735,822 downwards.
AGATTTAGAATAGAAGATAGATAGGAGTTTAAAAGAAAAGAGATGCTATGGGCCTAGAAGGCCCAAGTTAAATTGTTGAATTAGGGAGATCAGAACACCTGTTTCTTCCACGCTGCAATGATAGCTAAGAGGAGTAGAAACAAGATTCATAAGCTAACAAAATTTAGTGAGCAATGGATTGAAAACCATGAGAATCTTAGTAATCATATTGTTGATTATTTTGAGTCCCTTCTTTTTGAGGTAGTAGTTAGGAAGTGAGCTCTTAAATCGGATTTTGAAAAGGCTTGATGAGTCCCAATGTAGCATGTTGGAGGAAGCCATTACAATGGCAGAGATTAGCCTTGCTCTTAGCCAAATGGTTCTATCCAAGGCCTTGGATATTGATGGTTTACTTAATAATACTTATGTTGCCTTAATTCTAAAGTGCAAAAATCTTGAGAATATCTCTTAGTTTAGACCTATTAATCTTTGTAACACCTCATACAAGATATTTTAAAATCTTGGCTAATAGGTTAAAGATGGTTTTGGGTACTCTAATAGGTACTTTAGTGCTTTCATTGTTAGGAGACATATTTTAGTTAATACCTTAATAGCTCATGAATTCTTATACCATATGAGAGCTTCAAAGAAGAAAGACAAATTCATGGGTATTAAGTTGGACATGGAAAAAGCCTATAATAAAGTAAAGTGGTCATTCTTGTATGAGGTAATGAACAAATTGGGATTTGGCCTCAGATGGATAATTTGGATAAATTAATGTGTCTCTATTCTAAGCTACAAAGTTCTTGAAAATGGCTTCTTAGTAAAGTGGTGGTATTCCTCAAGAGGGATAAGGTAAAGTGATCCCTTCTCTCCTTTTTTGTTCTTTCTAATCTTTGAGGTTCTTTCTTCTAATATTGAAGCGATCCAAATAGAGAGACGAATCAATAGCATCAAGATCAATAGGTCTAGCCATACTCACTTATTATTTGCATATAACAACTATATATTTTTAAGGGCTAATATCAATGATGAAATCCTTAGAATATTGTATCAGTATGAGAGAGCAATTGGTCAAAAAGTTAACCTTCAGAAGTCCGAGGTCTTTTTTATTAAGTCAATGTATCCTATAATCTAGAGAATGCTGTCTAAGGCTTTAAGTTTCAAGCGTGTGACTAGTCTTAGCAGGTACCTTGGTCTTCTTACAAAGGTTGGTATATCCAAAAGAGAGGTTTTCAATTTCATAAAAGATAGGGTTTTGTGCAAAACATAGGGTTGGGAAAAGCACCGTCTCTTCCAAATATGTAAGGAGATCCTTATCAAGCCAGTTTACTCTGTGGTGTAGGGTTCTCAAGGGTAAATGTTTTAGAGATTGTTCTCTTCTCGAGGCAAAGACCCCTCGTAGTTGTTCTTGGAGGTGAAGGAGCATACTAGCATGTTGGGATGTTTTGAAACATGGGATTATGTGGCAAGTTGGAAATGGGAGGGATATTAATTTTTGGCAAGATCCTTGGATTCCAAGTCTTTCCCCATTTCAAGATTCCACTCTCAAAACTTCTTAATTGTCTTATAAATTTGGTGTATGATGTTATGAACCCTCTCATAAAAATTAGAAGGTAGACATGCTTGTGGCTTTCATTGGAAATTGCCAAGGTAGTTGAACATATCTATATCCCTTAGTTGGGTGTTAACGATTAATTCATTTGGATGTTTTGAGATTCATGGTGCTTTTTCATCCATATCGGTTAAACAGTGGTTCTAATATAGAGGTTAAACAGGTTTTGAAGTTAACTTAGAAACTTCCCATCGTGCCCAGGATTTGTTAATTTCTCTGGCGGGCTTCTCATGGCAAAATTCCTGTTGGAAGCAGAGTATACTGTCATCAATTGTTTGTTCAATTTGTCACAAATGTTGTGATACTATTGAACATGCTATTTTTTTGTGATTTTGATAGATCATGCTAGTTTGGCTCTTGCTTGGGCTTAAAAGCTCCCTATTTTTTAAGATGTTTTTCTATTTGATTGGATTAGCATGATAAGCACAACTTCAAACCTTTCTAAGGTGGAGGTGATTGAGCTTCTTAGGTCCATTGCTCTATTATCATGGCCGGCCGGGCAAATTGGAAGTTTAGAAATAGTATTATTCATGAGTAGATTGTATCTACTCCTAATGACGGGTTGGATTATTATCGTTGCCTTTGTAAGGACTTGAATCTGGTTCTCACAATTCAAGGGGAGCCTAATATGTGGCTGGTTTCTCCTTCTGTGTTGGGCCTTGATCATCGTTCTTCTTTGGGATCCTTCGCAAAAGATTTTATGGATGGTGCATTTTTAGGTCTTTTTGTAGGTCACGGTAGTAATTGTGGATCCTTATAATAGTTTTATTACAACAACATCTTGTATATATTGGCTAAGTCAACTTAACCGAACCCAACTAACCTGAAGTCAACTTTGGTTTGAGCTAGGGTTGAGGGGTTTTAGGTTGAATAGAATCATCTTATGTGGCGAACAAAGAGAAATAAAGAAATTTTATTCGTTATGCGACTTGGACATGAGAAATTTGATTCGTTAGAGACTAAATAATAAGGATTAGACATAGATTCATTAAGAAAATTTTGTAGTCCTAGTTGAGCCCAACATCGTTACTAGATGAAAGCATTATTAATTGATGGGATGTTTATAATCCATGTATTACATGAAATTAAGTTTTCCATAGCATTTTTCCTTTTGTGTCTTTTAACAAAACCCCCCCTACACTTTCTTTTACGACAAAGACCCCCCTAAACTTTTACATTGCGACAAATATCTCCTTGGTCATTAAATTAGATAACGGAAGGCATTAAATTACCAAAACACCCCATTAAACGTTCTCTATTTTCTTTTTCATGTCATTTTCTCTTAAAACCTAAATGACCCAAAAATACTTTTGATCGTTGCTTGAAAGGGTAAAAAAATCTAAATTTCTTTGGTGAAAAATCCCCAATAGTGAGAAATTTAATTTTCTCACCAATAATTGTCACCAGAAAAAGAAAAAATCTCCAACAATGAGAACCAGTTTCTGTGTTTTTGGGCAACAGAGTACTTCTTGATTGAGACCAACACGGATGCCTTCAATTTCTTTCTGGAACTTGAGAAACAACTCCAATCGATGAACAATCGACAGATGAAGAACTAGTGCCACTAATGGCGATAGCTAGAAGCTTTGAGTGGTTGGTAGATGAAGAAAGATTGCAAATGCTGAAGAACTTACCAAGTTTATCGTCTGATGTCTTATCCTCTCTTCAGATTCTCGATTTTTTGCTTTCTCCATTTATGTTTTAGTGTAGTCACTGATATCCATGGTGAATTAGATTTAGTTGGAGATATCTTCTCACCATTCAAATAAATAAGAAAAAGGTAATTTGAGGATTTAAAAATGTTAAAATAATTAAATGAAAATCTTTTTTTTTTTAAATAAGTGATGGAAGGCTAACAGAGAGGGGTCTTTGTCTAACGGCTAAGATTCAGGAGGGCATTTGTCACAAAAAAAAGTACAGGTAGTCTTTGTCACTGACCCCATAATACAAGAGGGGTCTGTATAATTTACCCTTTAACACATTAATTCTACCAAACTTAAAAATATAGAGATTCTAATTGCAATTTATATTGATATCCTTTGAATGAAATAATTTATGGGATTGCAAATGCCCCATATGTGAATGACGTAGAACTCCGAATGTGTGATGAATATTAAAATTCTAAGTGGACTAATATATATGATGAAAACAGGATATATAACCATCCCAAATTTGTCTTAACTCTTTGAATCATTTCAAGGATTGAAGAGAGATCCCAAAACCATCTCCACCAACAAAACTTTGTTGATTTTACCCAAAAATAAAAATAAAAAACCCTATTGTATTCTTGACATTTAATTAGGAATGGGGCAGCTGTACGATATCATACGCAATATTGGCTCCAGAAAAATATCAAACCCGTCTATTCGACCATCTTGCTATTGTAAAGATGAAGTTATATCAACTAAATTCCTTTTGCTTGGGCTCTAGTGTAGCAATACAATGCTATGGCATCGTTTTTCACTAAGCTCAAATGCCTAGCAACTAAACGGTCATGACCATTGAAATAAGAGAAGAATTAAGGACCATGAATTAAAGTTCAGTACTATCCAATTTTCTTGGCAAAATTATGTTTTGTAACTATCTGTATATTTAATTAACATGTGTTATTGGTCGCTTGTTTTTGGGCTAGCAATTGAATTTAGTGAGAGGCTAAGTTACTTTGGAATAGAAACAAACCTCATCATATACCTGACTAAAGTGCTTCATCAAGATCTCAAAACGGTGGCAAAGAATGTAAACTATTGGTCGGGTGTGACAGGCATAATGCCACTAATCGGAGCATTTCTCGCAGGGTAAAATCTATGATACGGAAAAGATATGATATGAAAAGAGTTTTGATCAATCAAAACTCACCCATGAATTTTGATAAATAACACTTGATTCTTTACCACATTTATGATTCCAGTTTATTGGTCAGTTGTTTTTCAGATATCATATCTTTTCCATATCATAGTCGAGCCCTTCTTCTGCCTACTTAGGGAGATTCTCCATTATTTTGGTTTCATCATTTATCTTCTTCACCCTATTATGCTATATATATATACTCAAAAGAAAGGTTAAGTCAAAACTCCCCGTGCTTCTATGGTAATTACCTAGACATTAAGTCACACTACAAGAAAAATAGTCTAAGGCGGTGGTCATACCTTAGGCCTTTGCCTCAGAGGTAAGGTAGTGGTCATAAGTTTTCCCCCTACTGTCGGCCTTGATCAGGACTGCCAACTTAGACAAATAAGACTGCCGCCTTTGAGGACTGACCTGAGCTGGTTCAATCATCCCTAAAGCAATGGTATGTCAGAACTGCCGGCTTAGAGTTAATATAGGTGGCGGTCTTGACCGTCACCTTAGGTCAATTGAAAGGTTGCTTTCATTTTAGGTGGTGGTCAAAACCTCCGACTTATATCTCTTTGGACCACCGTCTTAGGTTTCTTCCACTTTAGGTGGCGGTCTAAACTGCTGGATTATATCTCTTTGGGCTGCCGCCTTAGGTTAGTTAAAATGTTGCTTTCGTTTTTAGGTGGCAATCTAGACCACCGGCTTATATCTCTTTGGACCACTGCCTTAGGTCAGTTGAAACATTGCTTCCTTTTTTACGTGGCGGTCTTAATCACCGGCTTAGATCTCTTTGGGTTGCCGCCTTAGGTCTTTTTTTATGTCTAATCTAAGGCGGCGGTTGCATGACTTCCAACTTTGTTTTTTTTTTAATATTTATATCAGGTTCATTTCATCATTTTTTTATTGCTTTCATGTTATTATTATTATTATTATTATAATTATTATTATTATTATTCACTTTTGACTTGAGAACCATACTTCTCATTCATCCAAAATTGTGAAGCTAAATCAGTCCAACAAATCAATCTTACCACATTCATTCGAGAGGGATAAAACAACAATACAATATAATGCTTATGCTAGACATCAACTAAGAAAACATAGCATGTCTTGTATTTAGATTGATTCCCAAATAGAACAAACACAATTAGACTACTGTAATGAAACGGAGTTCAAGTCAGCCCCCCACAACGTCCCACAACACATCCCCGCTGTGTATTATGAACATCTCCCAATGATGACATTATTATTTCAGTTGGTATTATCATTGAGAGGTATTCCCAATACACGGTGAGGATGTGCTGTGGGATGTTGTGGGGGGCTGATTTGATCTCATGAAATGACCAAAGAGGAAAATGCAATAGGACTCAGGATTCACTAACTACCTCATTCAAATAGGACTCGGCTTTCTAAAATGATGGTGAATATGAAGATGATGAGAGAGGGATAAGAAGAGAGAGAAGGAAAGAAATTGACAAGAAAAATGGAGGAAAAAGAGGTCGTTGCTGCTATTGTACATATTAAATGTTGGTACACATTTTCAGAAGTCGTTAAATGAACTCTCTCGAAGATCAGTAAAGATAATCTATTTTCAATGTTTTTGTTTCATTCCAATGTAACTCGTTGCATCTTCCAAATCTAGTTAATTCCCAAGGTCTGTCGATTCTTCTCCCAAGGTAATTAATGTCAGCCCAAGTCCAATGTAAGTCGGTTCACCTTCAACCGACTTCATCTAGTATAAATAGACCTCTGTACTGGTTCGATACATCATAGAGAAAAATCAGAATACTACAAAACCTTTCTCTCGTTCAACCAAGTTCTACTCTGTTTTTTTCTATCTTATTTTTTTTTTACAGTATTTGCTGTTACTATCATTATCAACCATCAGTGGTATTAGAGCACGTTCGATCAAATCTCTTGGGCGTGAGTTCTTCTAAACAATGTGTGCAGAAGCCAATCGTTCCACCCTTTCTCTTCTAATCTTCAATGGAGAAAACTATGACTTCTGGTCTATCAAAATGAAGACCTATTTTCGGTCACAAAGTTTATGGAGAATCGTTGAGGAAGGATTCTGCATTGCTGAAGACACCTCTACTCTTTCAGCAAGTCAAAAGAAGATCTATGAAGAAAATCAACAAAAGGATTGTCAAGCACTATTCTACTTACAGCAAGCAATGGCTGAGGAGATATTTCCTCGAATCATGGGTGCATCAACTGCAAAAGAAGCATGGGATACACTGCAAGAGGAGTTCCAAGGATCTATCAAGGTACGCACTGTTAAATTGCAGGAGTTTAGAAGGGATTTTGAAAATCTTAAGATGAAGGATAATGAGACTGCAAAAGATTACTATTCTAGAATAAAAGGAATAGTAAATCAAATGGGAGCCTATGGGGATACTATTTCTGACAAGAAAATAGTCGAAAAAATTCTAATCTCTTGCACAGAGAGATATGATCAAATAATTTCGGTGATAGAAGAAACAAAGGATCTAGAAACACTATCACCAACAGAATTGATGGGCTCTCTTGAGACATATGAAAATAGGCGTGACAGGCAGAATGAAAATTCGGTTGAATCTGCCTTTCAGTCTAAAGTTAATCTGCGGTCTCATAAACCAAAAGTTGATGGAAGAAAGTCACAAGGAAAACCAAAAGAAAATAATGACAAGTTTTCTTCATGTGGTATTTGCAAGAAGAGAAATCACTTGGAGAAAGGTTGCTGGTTTAAAGGAAAACCACAGTGCCAAAACTGTAAAAAATTTGGCCATGTTGAAAAAGTTTGTAAATTCAAGAAAACCCATCAAGCTAATTTTTCAGAAAAGAAAGATGAGGAAAATAATCTCTTGTATGCTTGTCATTCTGCAACAGAAGAAAAAAATGATATTTGGTATCTTGACAATGGGTGTAGTAATCACATGACTAAAAATGAAAGCATCTTCCATAGCCTTGATAAAATCAAGACAAAAGTCAAAATTGGTAATGGCGACTTCATGGAAGCAACCGGCAAAGGCACCATTGTTGTTGACACCAAACAAGGCAAGAAATACATAAATGATGTACTTTTGGTCCCTAACATTGATCAAAATCTACTTAGTGTGGGCCAAATGATAGAAAGAGGCTACTCTCTACGTTTGAGAGAAACTCTTGCACAATCTATGATAAGCAAGACAAATCCCTTGAAATTGCAAAAACAAAAATGACAGAAAACAGGTGCTTTCCCATTCAATGGAAAGATGCAAGTTATATCGCAATGCAAGCACAAGTGGACGAGTCGTGGCTATGGCATAGAAGATTCGGACACTATAATTTACATGGATTAAGGATTCTTCAGCAGAAGAACATGATGCGTGACCTACCAGCCATCAAGGAGTTCAACAATGTCTGTGAAGGGTGTATACTCGGAACAACCCTTCCCATCCGGCAAAGCTTAGAGAGCCAAAGCACCATTGGAGTTAATTCATACAGATGTTTGTGGTCCAATGCGTACTCCATCAAATAATCAAAACAAGTATTTCATCATCTTCATTGATGATTATACTAGAATGACATGGGTTTATTTCTTGCGAGAAAAATCGCAGGTTTTCGATATTTTTAAAAAATTCAAAGCCCGTGTTGAGAAGCAAAGTGGTCACAACATCAAGACCATAAGAAGTGACAGAGGCAAAGAATATACCTCTAATGAATTCAACAAGTTCTGTGAAGATGAAGGCATGGAGCATCAACTTACAGTCGGGTACACTCCAGAACAGAATGGAGTATCCGAAAGAAAAAACAGAACTGTTATGGAGACTGCAAGAGCCATGCTCATGGAAAAAAGTCTTCCCAAAATTTTCTAGGCAGAGGCAGTAAGCACTGCTGTCTATCTGCTCAACAGATGTCCTACTAAAGCTGTGCAAGATAGGACACCAATTGAAGCTTGGAGTGGGCAAAAACCATTAGCAAAGCATCTCAGAGTTTTCGGATGCATATGCTACACACATGTCCCACAAGAGAAAAGAGGCAAACTAGATGAGAAGACTGAGAAAGGAATTTTCTTAGGCTATAGCACTTAATCAAAAGGCTATCGAGTCTATAGCTTAAGGAAAGAAAAACTCATAATCAGTCGAGACATAAGCTTTGATGAAGATGCTGCATACAATTGGGAGACAAAAGAAGTTGAAATAAAGACTATCAACTTGCCTCTATTACCAAGTCAAAGAATTAAAGAAGATCGTGATCAAATCAGTTCGCCAACACAATCAGAACCAGAACAAGCTTCACAGTCTACTCCAGACTCACCACCAAGGCGAACTAAATCCTTAACAAAAATATATGAGACATGCAACTTGATGATCATAGAACCAGAAAGCTTTGAAGAAGCTTTTAAGGAGGAAAAATGGAGAAAAGCTATGAATGAAGAGATAAAAATGATTGAAAAAAATGAGACTTGGGAACTTGTGGATCGTCCACAAGACAAAGACACTATTGGAGTTAAGTGGGTCTACAAGACAAAGCTTAAATCGGATGGCTCAATCCAGAAGCTTAAAGCAAGGCTAGTTGTCAAAGGATACTCACAACAATACGGTATCGACTACAATGAGACATTTGCTCCAGTTGCTCGCCTTGACACAATCAGGGCATTGATAGCACTTGCTGCACAGAAGAAATGGAAAACTTTTCAACTTGATGTGAAATCTGCATTCCTCAATGGCTATCTTAAGGAGGAAATCTATGTGGAGCAACCTCAAGGGTTCGTGGTGCAAGGACAAGAAGACAAAGTTATCAGATTAAAGAAGGCATTATATGGCTTAAAACAAGCTCCGCAAGCTTGGTACAGCAGAATCGACAATTACTTCTTGGAGCAAAGATTCAGGAGGAGCTATAGTGAGCCAACACTCTACATCAAGACTCAATGTACAAATGACACTCATTGTTTCTTTATATGTTGATGATCTCATTTATACTGAAAATAATGAGAAGATGGTCAAGAAGTTTAAAGAAGACATGATGAAGACTTTTGAGATGACTGATTTAGGCCTAATGCACTACTTTCTTGGAATTGAAATATCTCAAGAAGAAGAAGGGACATTCATCTCACAAAAGAAGTATACAGAAACTCTTTTGAAGAAATTCAAAATGGAGGGGTGCAAAACAGTCTCCACTCCATTAGACAACACTAAAGCATACAAAAAGGAAGATGGCTCACCTAAGACAATTGAATCACAATTTCGAAGTATGATTAGAAGTCTTTTCTATTTAACTGCTACAAGACCATACATCATGTATGCAGTTAGTCTACTATCAAGATTCATGCAGAATCCAAGTCAAGTCCACCATGGAGCAACTAAAAGAATTGGTACAGAGTCACACATGACTCTAAGCTCATTGGCTACACCGACAGTGGCTGGGCAGGTTCGGTTGATGACATGAAAAGCACATCTGGTTATGCTTTCACACTTGGATCAGGGATATTTTCTTGGGCTTCAAAGAAGCAAGCAACTGTTGCCCAATCATCAGCTGAAGCAGAATATATTGCAGCAGCAATAACAACGAGCCAAGCTATATGGCTCAAAAGAATATTTGATGACATGGGAGAACCACAAGATGATGCTACTGAAATCTATTGCGATAGCAAATCTGCTATTGCAATGGCAAAGAATCCCATATTTCACAGCAGAACCAAACATATTGGCATCAAGTATCAATTTATCAGAGAAGCAGAAGGAAACAAAGAAATAGAGCTCAAACATTGCAAAACTGAAGAACAGTTAGCTGACATATTCACAAAGGCTCTACCAAAAAGCAAGTTCGAATTGTTACAAGACATGATTGGAGTTGCTGAAATGTGCACCAAGGAAGAGTATTAAATGTTGGTACACATTTTCAGAAGTCGTTAAATGAATTCTCTCGAAAATCAGTAAAGATAATCTATTTTCAATGTTTTTGTTTCATTCCAATGTAACTCGTTGAATCTTCCAAATCTAGTTAATTCCCAAGGTCTGTCGATTCTTCTCCCAAGGTAATTAATGTCAGCCCAAGTCCAATGTAAGTCGGTTCACCTTCAACCAACTTCATCTAGTATAAATAGACCTCTATACTGGTTCGATACATAGAGAGAAAAATCAGAATACTACAAAACCTTTTTCTCGTTCAACCAAGTTCTACTCTGTTTTTTTCTATCTTATTTTTTTTTACAATATTTGCGGTTACTATCATTATCAACCATCAGTACAGAATCCAGCTTGTCGTTGCAGTCCCAATGGGGGATTCATTGAGAAAAAAAAGAAAGAAAGAGTGAAAATGAAGAGAATGACAAAGGAGGAAGATGGACGGCTGGTTCTCACTGTTCACCATCGCTAATCATGAAAACAATTAAAAGAAAGAGGGTTAGAATGTTACCTTTTCTTGGCTTGGATATCGCCCAGAAATTTCCCACTTCTCAAGCACAAAGGTATCTTTCCCCTTTTAAAACGAAGAATGAACAAAGTCTGCTACTTTGGAATTGCAAACCACTTGTAACCCTAGATTTCCTTCCTAACTTCTGCACGAACAATGATTCTCCCTCTACAATTTTTCTTGCTCGTGAAAAAAGTTTGTTGTCTTCTTCAAAATTTCTCTGCAAGTTAGGTTCTCTTTGCAGAGAACCATATGTCTTGTCGAACAGGAAGGAGACTTTGCATGGGAGAAAAAGTTTTTTTGTCTCCCTGCATTTCTCCTATACCGGTTGGTTGTAAGATTAGACCAGTTTAAATCCGGTCTATTATAAAATCCGCTCAGCATATTATTATGGACCGCTGTATCAGCTTCTAAAACCGATGTAGGTGACGGTCTTTATAATACCACCTCAGATATCACTCTAGTGGTGGTCATTAAGACTGCCGGCTCTAAACTACCGGCACAGACCATTTTTCTTGTAGTGTTAATTTAATTTTCAAGAGCCAAATATTGTCAAAGGGAGCGATGTTGGCCTGTCAATGACCACGGTTGTTTCAAACCAGGCCCGCTGGCTAGCTAACAAGGTCAACTCCGTGGAGTCAACTGGTCTTTAGAAAGAAGAAGTAAGGGTGCAACTTCGGCTGAGTTAGCCCGAGCTGAACCATGAACCTAAAAAAGTTAGATTAGATTGATGTTTGGGTTAGGGTTGACTTTTTCTAACCTGACTTCACTTTAATTGGCTTAGGATTGGGTTTGAGCTAACTAAGGTTTCAATCCAAGCTCAACCCAAATTTAGCTCAGGCTTGAGTTTTTTGGCCAAAATTGAGCCTACAGCCCCAAAAACTTAAACCTAATCTGTTGGATAGTGTCACAACTTTCATAATCATCATCCAAGCCTTATCCCAATTATATGGGGTTGGCTAGATGAGTCCCTTTTTCTGCAATCTGTTATAGTTTAATGTCATATCTATTATTAAATTATTAACACTTAAAAATATGGCCAATATATATTGAGTTTTGTCTCTTAATTAAAGACAAAGAATTTGAGAGATTTTATAAGTTTTCAAAAGAACGGGAGAAAGGTCAGTCTGGGCCCAAATCGAACCCAACCTAACTTGAAGTCAACTTTGGATTGGGTTAGGGTTGGCTAAGTTTTCTAAAGTTTTAGTGATTTTGATGGGCTCCATGGGGGGGGGACTAAGGTGATGTTTGGCACTGATTATGACTTCTTGAAAATCATTGCCATGTTGGAACCACATCAGCATTAGAGGAATTGGCATTGAAATTTCTATTTGGTTGGCTGATTTCAGTGATTTCCAGAAATCAGCCAAGAATCTATTCTTGAAATCAGCCCTTTTTAGGGATCAACTTTTTTTTGGTAATTTCTTGATTTCTAGCTGATTCCCATTTTTAAGGATGACATGGCATCCAGCATGGCATTGAATAATAACTCTAATACAAAAATAATTGGCCCTTGAGAATCAGTACCAAATAGACTCAAAACCGATTTCTCAAAAATTGATTTACATAATAGAAATGATACCAAATAACACTGTTTTCAAAATCGGACCGGACCGGATGGTCAGACCAGAAAACCGGGAACCGGTCACCTGACCGATTCCGTTTTCCTCCAAAACCGTTTTCCCCTCAAAACCGTTGATTTTGATCAGTAAACCGCTGAACCGGCCGATTAACTGTTCGAACAGTTCACTGTATCTCCACCTTAATATCGTCTCTATTCGTGACTTGCCTAAATTCTGTTCTAAACCCATTTTATCTGTGGACAAAGGATCAATGGTCGCGAATGGTTTGTGGTCCATGGTCCACTGTGTCTCCATCGTTCTTCATGGGTTGGTTGAGTAGGGGTTGGGCTTCCACCAAGATCCAATAAATACAAAAAAAAAAGAAAAAAAATAAAACAAAATAGAATAAGAAATGGTGTTTATTAATTAACAAAAAAAAAGACCAAACAAGTTAGGAAATGTAATTTAAAATGTAAACTGATACTGTTGTAAAAGCATAATTTAAGTATCATCCACCATAATGTTTGAAAAGCCTATTTTCTTTTATCAGAGAAGAATGTAATAAATTAATGCTTGTCGAAGTCCCTTAAGTTTTGTTTGGAAAACTGTGGGCTAACCTGCATTTTCCCAGTCATTACCTATAAAAATATAAATTTGTTGAAGACATTATAAGCATTAACAAGATGGATTTATGGACAACAAAAATTTTCTCGGTCAAGTTGGTAGGGCTTTACATTCGAGTCGGGATCTGTTACCAACAAGATTCTACTAACAAGGTTTCCAACACGATCTATAGCCGTACATCTAAAAGGAGCTATGACGTATCTAATTGAAGCGAGTAAAAAACAGACTTAAACAAGATACAGATCATAAAAATGGGTTTAAGGAAATTAAAGTAGAAGAAGCGCGTTCTAAATTGGACCAAACCGGTCCAAAACCAACCCCATCATTGTTTTTGAGTTGTCTAGCTGGTCTGGTCACAACATACGTGGTTATTTGAATAGCTTTTTTTTTTTAATTTGGGTAACAACAATATAAGATCAGATTACATTATTTTTAAGGGAATAAAAAAAGGAAATTTAAAATAAAGGAGAAAACTGGATAGATGATTTGAAGAAGGGGAGGAGGCTCCATGAGATAGAGACTTTAGGTTATGTTTGGTTTGAAGGAAAATGTAGGGAAAGGAAAGGAAAGGTAGGGAAATCTTTACAAACCTTGTATTGGTTTCCTGTTATGGGTCCGCGAATAGGATCTCGTTACGGGTCGGTCCACGGGGAAAACCTCATGTTTTCCCTTGTTCCTCCCTGCTCTTGATGAACCTTTCTTGGCCGCCCTAATGGTGATTTGTCCAAGAGATCACCAACTCTCCTTACTCTCTTCTTGACTGAATATTCGATGCCTTTATTCACTAATAGTGGCTCCTTAAATAGGAGATTACAAGAGTCCTGTTCTTAGGGAGACTCCTTGCCGAATAGGGAGACCTCCATCTTTATCTTGATAAGATGAGACTGATAAGATAAGATAAGTCTCTCTTAATCCTAATCTGTTAAGATAAGGCAACCTAATAAGATAAGATAATCTAATCTACTAACTTAATAAGATAAGATAAGAATGACAAGATAGTCTAATCTAATCTGCCGAATGGATAAGACTGTTGTTGGACTACGAGCTGTTGCTGCTCCCAATACGCGTCCACATCATTACTCCCCTCTTGGACTACGAGCTTGTCTTCAAGCTCAAATTTAGGATGGGTGTCTTGAAACACAGTCAAAGGAATCCCGAATAGGTGGAATGACTTTGCCCTCCTAGATCGGGTTCCAGTGAAGAGGGTTCATCCTCATCTTTCTCTTGTTTCACCAGGAGGCAGAAAAGTCTTTTGCACTTGTGCCCTGCTGAGTAGAGTTCATCACAATTAAAACATTGTCCCCTCGCCCTGCGTTCCGCCATCTCAGCCCTGGACAAGTGCTTAATAAGGGGTGCAACGACGCTGCTCCCTACACTGCATGCTGATCTGGAACTGTTGCTCATCTGTGGCTTCCATTCTTGGTTGGCTGCTGAATATGGAGCCATTTCGAGTGGTTCCGGGGATGCCCATGCTGATGGAGGCCGCCCCATACTAAAGGTTTTGTGGCTGAGTTGTAGCTTGCGTTCGAAGGTGCGAGCTATATTCATGGCTGTGACCAGGTTGGGGGGGTGTTGCATCTCCACATCCACCCTCAAGGGTTCTGCTAACCCTGCGATGAACATGTCTACCTGTTGGTCCGGTCGTACCGAAGTTGCTCTAGCAAGGAAGGTCTGGAATTGGCATTGGTATTCAGCCACCGTTCCCATCTGTTTGAGGTTGATCAGTTCACCTAAGGGGTTGCTTGTCAATGGGGGCCCAAACCTAAGAAGGCAGTAGGATTTGAACTGGGTCCAATTGAGCCCGGGTTCTTCCTGTTCCAATCGATAAAACCAGAGTTGCGCTTCCTCCGTTAGGTGAAAGGTGGCTAGGCTTACCTTGTCTCGGTCGTTTGTCCGTTGATTGCGAAAAAACTGCTCGCACCGGTACAGCCAACCCAAGGGATCTCCGTTGCCGTTATACGACGGAAATTCCAACCTGTTGCCGTTATACGACGGAAATAACGGAAATTCCTCCGTTATTTCTTATGTATAAAACTTGTTTTTGTTCAATATAATGAATGTAAAATATTAGCGATGTATCGAATATTTTATTTATTTTTTATAAATATATAACATTAGATATGTGCCCAAAATTTTTCTATCTAATACAAAAATAATTGGCCCTTGAGAATCAGTACCAAACAGACTCAAAACCGATTTCTCAAAAATTGATTTACATAACAGAAATGATACCAAATAACACTGTTTTCAAAACCGGACCGGACCGGACGGTCGAATAAAAAAAACAGGAACCGGTCACCTCCAAAACCGCTTTTTCCCTCAAAACCGTTGATTTTGATCAACAAACCACTGAACCGACCGGTTAACCGTTCGAACGGTGCACTGTGTCTCCACCTTAATATCGTCTCTATTCGTGGCTTGCCTAACTTCTGTTCTAAACCCATTTTATCTGTGGACAAAGGATCAATGGTCGCGAATGCTTTGTGGTCCATTGTCCACTGTGTCTCCACCGTTCTTCATGGGTTGGTTGAGTAGGGGTTGGGCTTCCACCAAGATCCAACAAATACAAAAAAAAAAAGAAAAAATAAATAAAATAGAATAAGAAATGGTGTTTATTAATTAACGAAAAAAAAAGGCCAAACAAGTTAGGAAATGTAATTTAAAATGTAAACTGATGCTGTTCTAAAAGCATAATTTAAGTATCATACATCATAATGTTTGAAAAGCCCGCTTTCTTTTATCAGAGAAGAATGTAATAAATTAATGCTTGTCGAAGTCTCTTAAGTTTTGTTTGTAAAACTGTGGGCTAACCTGCATTTTCCCAGTCATTACATATAAAAATATAAATTTGTTGGAGACATTATAAGCATTAACAAGATGGATTTATGGACAACAAAAACTTTCTCGGTCAAGTTGGTAGGGCTTTACATTCGAGTCGGGATCTGTTACCAACAAGATTCTACTAACAAGGTTTCCAACACGATCTATAGCCGTACATCTAAAAGGAGCTATGACATATCTAATTGAACCGAGTCAAAAACAGACTTAAACAAGATACAGATCATAAAAATGGGTTTAAGGAAATTAAAGTAGAAGAAGCGCGTTCTAAATTGGACCAAACCGGTCCAAAACCAACCCCTTCATTGTTTTTGAGTTATGTCTAGTTGGTCTGGTCACAACCCAAGTTTAGGAGACCAATTCCGACACTAAATTTGCCAACTTTATTTAATATCATAATTATTGTCGTTAATTTTAGTAAACAATTAGATAAGGAAGTTTATTATTAATTAACTCAATTAATGCATATATGCTAGTGTTATTTATTGACCGATATAGGGTATGGATCTTTATATATATATTATGCTTTCAACATTAAAGGACATGTGATGTGCGCCTGTGCGGTGTATATACGGGTTGTGCCAAGCGAAATGGATCATGAAAACCCATATTAATCCTCTTCCTCACCCGCTTTTACTCTACAGGTTTTGCCAGAAGTAGCTACATATCCCTCCTATCCTCCATAAAAATGGGGATTCACTTCTATATATAAAATTGAACAGTCCACCTCATTCTATATATCACCCTCCCCCTTTGATTACTTTCATCTGGACACTCTAATTCTATCAAGAAGACTACGAACATACGAAAGGAAGTATACTAACGTAAGATGTGAACCTGTAAATCTCTGAAGCAAGAGACAAAAGTCCGAGGACTGAAATTAATAAACCAACCCATTATTGTTGTTGCGGCAACTCGGTCCCTAGGTAGTAGCTTGGTCCCTGGTGGCAAAGCTCATCTAAAATCGGTGTTCAGAAGCAGGAGAGGAAGATCGATTAAGAACCAAGGATGGTGTGATGCTCATCGTCCTTGTAGCACTGTTCCGGTTTCCACATAAAATTGTTGTGGTATTTTTGCTAGGTGACCAAGACAAAGATCCCAGTTCTTTTAAAGGCCCAATACCATAGATTTTTACAGAATGTAGAAATCCAGTTCCTCTTAAAAAAAGAAACTAAAAAAATATAGAAAATACACTTTTGGCTGATCGATACACTTCCCTTTACCTACCAGTGAAGCAAAGCTGTTTATGAGAAGAGGAAACACACAGGAACTATAGTACTGATGCCAAGAACGATCAATGGTGACCCATTGGATGAGAATAAATGCAAAAATCTAGGGGTTGATGATATGAAATTGTTCAATATTTCTGCTATTAATACAGAATGGCGGGTGTAAAAAGAATCGAAAGTTGATTGGTGCTTTGGGAAACTAACTCTTCTTAGGAAACGTAATGAAAGAAGGGACGTGAAACGTGAAATGCGGTGCGGTCAATAAACAGTTGAATCGGGCAGTTAATCGTTCGAATGATTTTGACCGTTTTTTTTATTCTTTTTATTTTCTTGTCAGAATGGGTTGAACGTTCGGCTCGATTGGTCGGACCGTTCGACCTGGTAACTGGACCCCTGACCGGTTCAGTCACTGAGTCGATTTTAAAAACCATGCATAGGACTACACAACGGGGGTAGCCTATCCCCCAAGGTCCCAACCCATGATCCCTCAGGCCTTACCAACCAATCAGGTGGCACCAAGAACTTGGAACCCAACATACGTGGTTCTATATTCTTCTCTCAAATAGCTTTTTTTTTTTTTATTTGGGTAAGAACAATATAAGATCAGATTACATTATTTTTAAGGGAATAAAAAAAGGAAATTTAAAATAAAGGAGAAAACTGGATAGATGGTTTGGAGAAGGGGAGGAGGTTCCATGAGATAGAGACTTTAGGTTATGTTTGGTTTGAAGGAAAATGTAGGGAAAGGAAAGGAAAGGTAGGAAAATCTTTACAAACCTTGTATTGGTTTTCCTGTCTTTCCCTTCCTTTCCCTACCTTTTCCTTCAAACCAAACATAGCCTAAGGGAAAAGTAGGAAAGGGTGAATAAAAAGATGGTATAGATATTAGGATAGACTCAATATCTCTGATTCTCGTATAGGATCCGAAATCATGCCAAATGAGATGCTTTCCTACAAATATGCTTGACTCATCACATGGACAGATCAAGAGGCACAGTTTGGAACAGGTGATGCACACTTGTTATGCGCCAAGCATACTCACTAGTGCATATATCAAATCTAGACACTAATTTTCATCTTTGAATTTGATCTGGTTTAGGGTGATGACTTGTTTATAATTGGATTAAATATGGATCCATCCATCTCTGATTAGATATAATTAAATTAAATTAGGGAAAATTACAGTGAGAGTCGACTGTACATTTAAAATTTGGCTACAAGTTGGCCCATAAACCAACAAAACTCAAATAACCGGCTCTACATTTCAAGTTATAAAAACCCTCGCCATGTCATCGGAGGATTATGTGGCTATTGCCAACATGGAACTCTTAATCCATATTGGACACAAGATAAAGCTCATACTGAAAGTCTAAAATTGCCCTTTAATGTTGGGTGATTGGAAAATAAAAAAAGGGTTTTTAGTTTCTTTCTCTCTCTCAATCTCCCTCCCACTCTTTCACTCACAGTCAATTTTATCTGTTAAACAACTATGTGATTTGAAAATAAATAAAAATGTTTTTGGTTTCTGTATTTACGTTCTCTATATCAATTTCTCTCATTCTCTTTCTCTCTCTCACTCTCTACCTATCGTTCTCCCTCATTCTCTTTCTCGGTCGATCTCTCATTCTCCCTTAATTTCTATCGTTCTCCCTCATTTTCTCCCATTCTCTTTCTTGGTCGATCTTTCATTCTCCTTTAATTTCTATTGTTCTCCCTCAATTTCTCTCCCTCTCCCTCTCTCATTTTTTTTTTCTTACACACTTATATGGTATTAATCAAATCGTATAAAAGAATATGAGACAAACTTAGTATGGTTCAAAAATTATTACACTAATTTGATAAAATTCACAAGAAACTCTTGGCTATGAAATTTACACCAACTAGAGAACAATAGAGATTGAGGGAGAAGGAAATATTGACTGAGAGAGAGAGTGAGGGAGAAGAATGAGAAAGATTGAGGGGGAACAATAGAGAGAGAGATTTTGATTTGGTTACAGAATGAAGCTGAAAGAGTGGGAGAGACAGAGGGAGTGGGAGATTGAGAGATGACTGTGAGAGTGAGAGAGAAGGGAGGGAGATCAAGAGATAGAGGGAGTGGGAGAGAAACTGAAAACGTGTTTCTGATATAGGTTTTTTGATGTGTCCAACATGGAATAATAGTCCCATGTTGGCTACAACCACATAAGCCTCTGATCACATGGCGGGGGGTTTTATAATTTGAATTGTAGAGTCGGTTGTCAAAGTTTGGTTGGTTTTTGGACCAACCTGCAACCTAATTATATATGTACAACCAACTTTGACTATAATTTTCTCTTTAAATTCTATATTTTATTTACATTATATAAATTATTTTTTACTTATCACACTTAATTTTTGTTTGTTTATGGTATCATTTTACTCAAACCACTAACCTACCATCTAAAAATAAAAATTGTTTGATTTCTAGGTTGACATTAAATTTTGTATTACATTTCCATCATTGATAAAATTATTTCTTATGTATAAAACTTGTTTTTGTTCAATATAATGAATGTACAATATTAGAGATGTATCCAATATTTTATTCTTTTTATAAATATATAACATTAGATATGTGCCCAAAATTTTTTCTATCTTTTTATTTTATTTTATTTTTGTGATTCTTTGTATTT
Source organism: Nelumbo nucifera (assembly GCF_055504915.1). NCBI lineage: Eukaryota > Viridiplantae > Streptophyta > Magnoliopsida > Proteales > Nelumbonaceae > Nelumbo > Nelumbo nucifera. Next base: position 105,716,114 of record NC_142649.1, on the reverse strand, counting down.
TCTGTTATTAAAAATTTTATTATTTGACTATAACATCATTTAATTTCTGGGTAGATTTTGATTTTGGCATTCCATTTTCATCATTAATAAAAATATTTCTTACATTTCATAGTTATTTATTTTAATTTTTATTATTTAATTATGACATTATTTATTAATCCATTTGACCCAAAATTGTCAAATTGCTTGCCCACCATCGGGAGAGAAGAAAAGGTTTTGTTTTCAAATTACTTTTTAAAATATTTACTTTTATACTATTAAAATTAATATTGTGGATTTAATTACAAGAATTTAATGGTGAGAAAATTATATCTTAAATATAGGATCTAATGAGAGAAAATAGGAAAATATTTTTATTTCCAATTGGTTTTAAATTTTACATTCCATTTTCATCATTAATAAAAATATTTCTTATTTATCATATTTATTATTGTTTAATATGTATGTTAAAAATATTCCCCATTTTTTTTTATTTCTACTTTTTTCATTTTATCTATATTTTAAATTTATTATTTAATCGTGGCAACATGGATTAACCCATTTGACCCAAAATGATTTAATTTCTTACCACCATTTAGATGAAAACACTGTTTTTTGCTTGGTAGATTTTATAAGTATAAAGTTTTATGTTATTGGAATTATTAATTTATTAAGTATGGATTTAATTAATAGAACTTAATGATGAGAAGAAATAAAAATGACTTAAATATATGATTCAATGAACATGAATGCAAGTTAATAACTTAAATGTTGTATTTAATGAGAGAGAATTGAATGCATTGAATATCTTTAAATTTCCTCTTTTCAACTCATTTAATATCAACAACCGATTACCCTATTTGCCCTCATTTTTATTACCTCTTTTCAACTCATTTAATATCAAGAACCAATTACTCTATTTGCCCTCTTTTTTTTTATCATTAAATTTAAATATAGAGGGGTAAATATTGTCCTTAAAAAATTCCAGAAATATTCATATGGTCATTCGTATTAGGCCATGCCATCATTCTTCTCAACAATTCAAAATTTAAAAATCCTAAAATATCTCTCTCTCACTCTCATACATGTATGTGCGCGCGCACACACACACACACACACACATTCCCAATCACCTAAATTATCTCCTCTATTAAAATTTCTCCTAAAGTATCTCCCCACCTAAAACATCCCTTAATTTATCTCACATGCCCAATAAACCATCTAACTCTACGTCTCTTCCCCTCCCCCCTCTCTTTCTCTATCTATTTATCTATTTCTATCTCCATCTCTCTCCATCTTCCAAATATTAAAATTTCTCTATGTATTAAATATTAATGTTTAAGTTGAAACTTTTTTGATAACATTTTTCCTTAAATTGAAACTTAAATATTGAAATAAGATGAATAAGAATATCTAAAATACAAATAAGAGAAAAAATAGATAATACAGTGAGACAAATAACAAAAAGTAAAGTAATAAAATTTAATAATTAATTAAAAATATTAATATAATTATAAATAATATTTTAATATTGTCATTATAAACTATATCTCTCTCCATGGGACATTTTGGGCCCCTAACATCCCTATTTGTATTGGTGTTGAAATTGGGGAAACATTATAGCAAGAAGATGAGTCAAGAAAATATAAATTTTTAGTTACCAATTTGAACAAATCTTGATTGATCTGGTTTGGTTTTGCCAAATCTTCTATATAAATTTTAAGAAAAACATGTCATGAAAATAGTAGAGAGGAGAGAAAATGGGGGAGAGAGAACAGGTCCTCCTCCTCCCTTGATGGGTCGATTCTTATGGGTGTATTGTTAATGGATGGATTGTTAATTAGGGTCCATATGGGTATGGGGTCCTATTTATAATGTTTTGGGCCTCCTTATTTTCAAACCTTCTTCTATTTAGCCTTTGTCCATTTTCCCTTTTAACTATTATTGTAGAGAGTTCTAATACTTAAATTAATGTAAATAACTTTGCTTAAGTGGGTAATTGGCTTGAAGCAATCTGGTTTGATTTGGGCTTATGTCAGGTCAGCCGTGTTAATGTATTTATATAAATTCATTTTCTTACACTATTAATTAACATATTTTTTTGTTAAAATATTAATTTCATTATTAATTAAGTATTGAATAAAATAATTTTCTGTTATATTTAAAAAATAAAAAAGTCACTAAATTTTTTATATAAATTATGTGAATTTTACTACTAATTTTCTAAAAACATTTTATGTGAATTTTACAACAAACGTAAGGTTCGGAAGCATTGAGTGGTATACCAAATGGATTAGGTTGTCTCCCTCGGCTTTGTCAACTTCTTGGGAGAAAAAGAAATGAATCAAAGGCCCAAAAATAGATACACACCAAAAAAATGAAGTTCATGGGTTAGGTTATTTGAATACCTAAAAATTGTTTGACCTGTTTTCTTCAATTACTAGTTCATATTAAACTAGATGGATTTGGTTTGATCGCCTCAACTTGGTTATGCAACTTTAAAAATAAAAAGAGAAAATAAGAGAAATTTTAACTAAAAAATTTTTAATCAGACAAATCAAAAAGTAAGGGAAGATAATAGAACAAATATTAAATTTTTTGTTAATTAACAAAAAATGAAAAAAGAAGCAATTTTTAAAAAATCATAACAAAAAAGCTAGAAAATTATTTTTTAATTAACTAATAAAAATAAGAGAAATTTTCACTAAATTCTTAATATATCATAAGTAATATTTATTGAAAAAATTACAAATCAAAAAGTAACAAGAAAATATAAAATAGGTAAAATTAAAAATCAACAACTCACTTTACACAATTAAATTATTAATTAAAATAAACTAGTCTTATTAGTTTACTCTAAAATTAGTAAAATTAGTTTTTAAATTTTATAAAAAATAAAATTTAAATAATTAATAAAAAGTAAGGTAATTAAAAACAATAAAAAATTATTAATAAACTTAGTAAAAAATATTTTATTATTTAAGATTAATACAAATTAACAAAAACAACACAGTTTAATTAAAATCAATAAAATTTATTTTTTAGTTTAACTTAATAAAAAAGTAACTCTACCTTCCCTAATCCCTTCTAGATTTTTGGGTCTTTATTTATTAGACAATACATAACCTAGGAATAATGCTAAGATGGATAGGGTTCAGGTTGGCCTAATTAAAAATGCCCTAAGAGGCTAAGACTCCTTTTTAAATGCAACTTAATTAACAAAACCTTTGCATTGCATTTAAGAGTAATAAAATTAACAAAATATAATAAAAATAGTAAAAAGTAAAACAAATAATAAAAATTAACACACAATTATCTAACAACAGGTAACCCAAAAATAGTTTGGATTGTAATAAGGCTCTTGCCACAATTTCTTTTAACAACAAACATACATCACACGGGGCCCAACTAGTATACACATACGTATGTATATTTGGATTATCTGATGGGATGGTAATGTATTGGATTGACATGAATCCTATCCAATTCAATTATGAATGGAATGAATTTGGATCTCCTTGTTCCAATTTAAATAAGCGGATATCATTCGGACAAGATGCAACTTGGGAAGGCTGAAAATTTATCTAACCTTAACCCAACCCGACCATTAGGTCGGATATAGCTAGTTAATTTCTTGGGATATTGGGTTGGTGTTGGACATAAAATATCCCAACATGTGTTTGCTTGAAAAATCTAACCTTCGCCAAACTGACACATTCCTGTGAATAAGCCTAAAAAGGGAACCTAATCACACACCAAAGCTAACTGGGGTAGAGACTTGGTTAGGTTGGGCTTGAGTTGCCCCTATCTAAGCGGCAAGGTCATCACTTTGAGTAGATTCTTGGACAAAGAAGACGAGCCGAAATAACTAGTAACCATCAAATTTTATCTCTATGACTTGTACCTCAAGAAACCAAACTGGCTGAAGGCAATGTCAGGGTTGATGACTGGTGAGTTCACTTCCTGTATACGTTTTCCAGTTTTCCCTCGTACAAATCACGTGAAAAAAAAAGCGACTCTATCAAGTTAGGATTTAGGAAACGCTAGATTGAACTCCAAGTTTATTGTTCAGGGCTATTCTTTCATATCCTTCCACGTAGAAACATTTCTTTGGTCGGGACGAGCAAAAGCAAACCCGTCAGGGAGAAGACGCATGTAAAAGACTGAACTGAATGAATGAATGGTGTTTGATGTGTAAGTGGTGTTGTCTTCCTGTAGTTGTTTTCTTGTTTAGGTTGTCCTGCATTGTTGTGTCTGTCTGTTTTAGTGTCATTGTGATCCTTTCCCTTTGTTTTTAGTGAAAATGCAGCCTTTCAAATCAGAAAGAGTTGGAATAGGGTCCCACCTAAAAACAATGACTGTATCAAAGATTCAAAATCAACATAATTGTAGGATTTGTTAGCATTTGATTAGTAGGCATTATTCGGAAGGCTGAGCTTTAGTACAGTAAAGTCACATATGAAATTAAAGAAAGCCCAGAACCAATTTACAGCTGGTTCTGTCTTTCTGTGCATGTCCATAGAGCCAAGATAATTTGATAATAATCAGAAAATGGTACAGCATGCTAAACCAATAATAAGCTGAATTAAAAATCAACGGATTTTAACGTATTATTATCTTTGTGTTGTAAATTCTACCCATCCCCTTGTATTCTTCACCCGTGTGGGCCGTGGATGGCTGGATGCCTTCTGTCGTGCCAAATGCGATGATCTGCTAGGATATGATCATGACTTGAGATAAGAAACAAGATTCGATCTACGTATTCATCAATTCAATGAGGATGGATTCTATTCTCTTTTAACAACTTAAGCGTAAGGAATTTCTTAACCATATGGATGAGGCTTCTCTGCGTCATCATTCAATTATATGTATTAAACATATTGGTTGACTGAATGTCAACAAAATAGAATAAAAACAAATAAATTAGATGATACTGCAGAGCTCATTGCTATGAATGCCTCTTTTTCCTGTTCTTGTTTTTGATTTCAAGTCAAACAGAATGTTCTTAAAGTCAGGTTGATCAGTTATTCAGTTCAGTTTCTTGTTTGTATTTGTAAACTACACTTTTATCCTTATGGATTATCGAACGTGAGCTAATGGTTTGCAATATTTTGCAAAAGTTTCTTATATATCTCAATAGAGCCTTTCACATACTCTACTACTAAATTAAAGAGGCTAGAGTTAATTCTCCTTCTCTCACTATCTTCTCTCATTTTTCCCAATAATAGTTCTGTGAGTTAGAGTAAAACGAATGGAGTTTCTTTTCTCTTAGAAGATAGCTAAAAGGAGGGGCCCTATTCACATATTTAGTAAGTAGTTCCCCTAATTAAGGAACTCCTACTATAATAGCCTATAAGAATCAACCACCTCCCCTACTAGTTCAACCACTCTCTACTTATCCTCATCTACATGAATCCAATTTTAAATTTAAAAATAGGATAAAGATAAGTGGGTGAGAGATTTTAGGGCCTTATAGTTTTCACTTAACCAAATGAGAGTTTTTGTAGGGAACCCCCATATGACCTCAATGATGGGCCATGAATTTATAGCACCCACACTCTAACAATCTCCTGATTGGCCCAAGTGTGGTCAACAACGAAAGGATGTAGCTTGATCAGAGTTCATGATGATTCTCAAACACACTTAGGTAATTACTTATGTAAACTCAAATCATGACAGTCTCTCCTAAAAGTGGAGTTTCCATTCATGCATCATGATGATTACACTTCTAACCCTCAGTATAGTGGATTATATATGTATACCTGTCCTAGTTGTGTTCTTGTGCCTGTCTATAATAATGTGCATGCATTAGTCAGTTATGGGACTACAAGAACTGGAGAATCAATTATTGACACATGTCATCATATTAAGTTTGCAAAAGAACTGACAACTCCCATGTTTTTAACATGGCTCATAAACACATTAGGGGACAACCCTTTAGTCATCGGATCCGCAATCATAAGTTCAGTTCTTATATGCTCGATGACGATTTTCCGTTCTTGCACTCTATCCCTCACTACTAAGTACTTTATGTCAATATATTTACTTTGACTACTACTCTTGTTGTTCTTTGAAAAGAACACAACCACAGAGTTATCACAGAACAACTTTATCGGTTTATCCACATAGTCGAGCACTAAGGCATCGAGTCTTATGATAAAATTCTTCAACTAAATTGCATGTGTCATGGCGTCATGACATCCTATTAATTCTTCTTCCATCGTAGAAGATGCTCTAAGCTTTTTCTTAGTATTTTTTCACAACACGACTCCTTCTGCAAGTAGAAATACATATCCAGATGTTGATGCATTACTGTCGAGGCACCTAGTGAAATCTGAGTCCATAAAACCCAACAAATCTAGTTTGTCTACTTTTAAATAAGTAAGCAAATAGTCCTTAATTCCTTGTAAATATCTGAATACCTTCTTGGCCACTCTCTAGTGTTCTTTTCTTGGATTGCTTTGAAACCTGCCCAACACTCCCACTACAAAAGCAATATTTGGTCTTGTGTACACTTGTGCATACATGAGGTTCCCAACAGCAGATGCATAGAGAACTTTCTCCATATATTTCTTTTCATATTATGTTTGTGGGCAACTATTTATGCTTAGATTGTCTCCTTTATTAATGGGTACTACACTTGGTATGCGATTCTCCATACTAAACCTTTGCAAGATCCTGTTTATATACGCACTGTGGGATAAACCCAATGTCTTGCGGTCTCTATCTCTATGGATCTCGATGCCCAAGACATAGGATGCTTCTCCCATATCTTTCATGTCAAAATGCTCAGTTAGGAATTCTTTCATTTGATTAAGAAAACCAATGTTCATGTTGGCTATAAGTATATCATCTACATATAGGACTAGTAGGATGAAGCTACTCCCATTGACTTTAACGTATATACACTAGTTAACAACATTTTCTTTAAATCCAAATGATGTAATAACGTTGTGAAATTTGAAATACCACTAACGGGAGGCTTGCTTCTAGTCATATATTAATTTGTTTAATTTACACACCAAATGTTCATTTCTTTGAGCTATGAAATCCTCTGGTTAATCCATGTATATCTACTCTTCAAGATCCCCATTTAGAAAAGCTATTTTTACATCCATCTGATATAATTCCATATCATAGTGCACCACTAAAGCCATTATGATTCATAATGAATCCTTCATCGAATTTGGAGAGAATGTTTCATTATAATCCACTCCTTTCTCCGTGTTATATCCCTTTGCCACCAATCTGGCTTTGTACCTCTCTATTATGCTGATAGGATTCCACTTAGTTCTAAATATCCATTTACATGGAATTTATCTTTTTCCTACTGGCAGTGCTACAAGTTCCTAGATTCCATTCATGGCCATGGAGTCTAGTTCACTTTTCATGGCTTCAAGCCACAACATAGAGTCTGAACCATTCATGGCTTTTGGAAAGGTTAGTGGGTCATCCTTGATGCCTATGTCATAGTCTGTTTGTTGAAGATACACAAAAGTCCAAAAATGCGGTACTTTTCCTTATTCTAGAACATCTACGAGGAGGTATTGGTCCTTTAGGTTTAGGAACAATTTCTCAAACCTCATTAGTAGCCTCAATTGTTTGATCATCTTCAGTGGTCTCAGTGGGTGTTACTTCCCCATGATTGAGTTGCTATTGTTCCATTTCTCGTGCAGGCAAAACATAATCTATACATGCAACAACACTTGTCCCACTAGGTTGAGCTTCAAGGAGCTCTGTCCCACCCTTAAGGCATGATTCTCTAGAAATTTAGCATTCTTGGCTTCTACCTCCCTTAAGGCATTATTAAGATAGTAAAATCTGTATCCTTTTGACTTTTCTACATATCATAGGAAATATCCACTTATGGTTCTTGGGTCTTGTTTCCCCAATTGTAGGTTATATACCCTTACTTCAGCTTTATAGTCCTAGATGTGTACATGATTTAGGTTGGGTTTCTTTCTGACCCACAGTTCAAAAGGTGTCTTAAGAATTGCATTTGTTGGAACCCTATTCAATATGTACATTACAGTTTTAAGGGCTTGCCCCCACAAATTTTGTGGTAGAGAAGAGTTGCACATCATACTCCTCACCATATCCATAAGTGTTTTGTTTCTCCTTTCTACCACACCATTTTGATTAGGAAAACCTGGCATGGTGTATTGTGAGACAATACCATGTTCTCAAAGAAATAGAGCAAAGGCACCCAAATTTTGACCAACTTTTGTATATCTACCGTAATACTCCCCACCTTTATTAGACATTACAACTTTAATGGTTTTTCTTGTTTGTTTCTCTACCTTTACATTAAAATCATTAAATGCCTCTAGGGCTTCCGTTTTTTTCATGCAATAAGTAAAGATACATATATCTAGAGTGATCATCAATTAAAGTAATGAAGTATCGCTGACCAACTAGGCAGGGAGTAGGTAGGGATCCACAAATGTCTGTATGGATCAAGTCTAAAATCGAATTACTTTTTGTGGCCTTCGTTCCCCTCTTGGTAGTTTGTTTTCCCTTTATACACATACACAAGTGGGGAACTTAGTGAAATCCATGGGTTGCAATATCCCATCATTCATTAGTCTTTTGAGTCGATCGACCTATGTATGACCCAACCTTTTGTGCCACAAGGTTAGAGAGTCCCTTTCATGAGAACTCCTTTTAATACCTACATTGCAACTTAAGACCAATTTGGTATCACCCAATGTTTAGTCCAATTTATAAATGTTATCAACTAAGAAACCATTTCCAACTGATTTGTTGGATTTAAATAACTCAAACTTTGAACCAATAAAAACTAGTTTAAAACCATCTAAAGTTAATTTGGAGATTGAAATCAAATTCCTAGAGAACCCAAGGACAAACACAGTTTTGTTTAAAATCAATTCAAAACTAGTGGATAGAAATAATTTAAAAGTTCCTATGACCTCCACTTCGAGGCGATCTCCATTTCCTAAATAAATTTACTGCTCACTTGGGGTTGGTTTCCATGTCTATAGAAACCCCTGCAAAGTATTAACAACTTTGAGGCAATCTCCATTTCCCAAATAAATGTATTGCTCACTTGGGGTTGGTTTCTGTGTCTTTAGAAACCCTTGCAAAGTATTAACAACTTTGAGGCGATCTCCATTTCCCAAATAAATGTACTACTCACTTGGGCTCGATTTATGTATGTTTAGAAACCCCTACAAGGTATTAACAACATGGATTGAGGAACCAAAATCACTCCACCAAGAGTCTATGGATTTCAATTAAATGTGATTCACAAACAAGGGATAGATTTACACCTGCATTCTTTCCCTTCTGGTCTTTCTTTTTCTCCAACCATTTCTTGTAACGAGTGCAATCACTCTTGAAATGGCCCTTCTTCTTGCAGAAGAAACATGTTAGATACGCCTTTCCTTTTCCCTTGGTCATTTCTTGACATTTGCCCTTTGTGAAGCTTCCTTTCATTTTGTCCTTAAGCACAAGGTTCACTGTTTCCAGCTTCTCATGCCTCAATCTCTCTTCCTCTTGGACACACATAGTTAAGAGCCTATTGAAACTCCATGGCTCTCTTTGTGTGTTATAAGAGACCTTGAATGGTCCATACTCTATAGGCAGAGAATTCAACATGAAGGCCACTAGGAAGGGTTTAGTAATAGTGACACCTAAACCATTTAGTTTGTCACTTATGTCGTTCATCTCTAATATGTGCTCTCTCATTGTCTTAGAGTTGGAAAGCTTCATATTAAACATTTTGTTAAGAAGGCTCTGTGACACCATTTTCTCCAAGGCCTCAAACTATCCTTCTACTTCATCCAGGTATTCTGTTATTGTCTCTTTTGTCGGGGACTTCACCTCTAATATTTTTTTGCTGATTTTGGATTTCATTATCATTTTGCATAACCTATTTGAGTTTTCCTAGTTTTCGAGAAATTCCTTCTCTTCTTTGGTTCTCTCATCTGTAACGACTGGCTTTTCTTTGACCTTAAGGCTAGGTTCAGGTTTGCACAGCCTAAGGCAATAAGAAGACATTCTTTCCATTCCTAGAAATTGTCTCCTACGATTTACATTTAGGTTATTTGGCAATGTCTAAGTTTAAATCTAAATTTAAATTTAATTAGTGGAAGCTTAAACTCAAGGATGTGTGGTGTATGTAAATTCAATTAATTAGGTGGCTTAAACATCCTTGATTCACATAAGGCCACAATACATGAGTATGCAAGTAGCCCTAAATCTTCTATTATTTTATGCAACACAAAACTGCACATAATGGACCATTGCACCATTTCTGCACAAAATGTGTATAGTTGGACCTTACCAAATTGTCGTAGCAATTTGGCCCGATCTCATAACGAGGGGACACGTGGACGTGACTCGACATAAGTGACAACTCAGCATAACGCGCTCCCTATAACCCAGCCTGATAGCTTGCCATGAATGGCAGCTTGCTACAAGATAATACTCCGTTGCCCCGAGCTACGACTCCCCCTAGTAGGGAGCACCCCGAGCTAAGACTCTCCCAAGTAGGGAGCACCCCGAGCTAAGATTCTCCCAAGTAGGGAGAATCCCGAACTGAAGACACTTCGGGTTAAGCTCATCAGCTCCGTAACTAGAATAAGCTCGCTCCTATCCAAAACTAATTTGGCTACCTCAGAGATCTACCTTGGGTAGAAGCACCTCGACGCATCACCAACGGCTCGGTGTAAGGTAGCTCACTACAGAGTAACTTGGCATATCGCGGGGGGTTTTATGTCTGACAACCGTACCTGCCAAACCTGGAGATCGCACCCACGTCTCTTGCTTGGCGGCATCATGCTTGCCAATCCTGGAGGTTGGCAGGACCGTACTCTACAGCGATCACCTCTGCCCACCAGCCTAGCTCTGACAAATAACGGCCAACCACTCCAAGCCGTTATCTGACAGCAGATCGCCGCAGCAGAGATTCAATGGCGGTTGCACCTAACATGTCAGGATACTGGAATATAAGGACCCCGACCCCCAGAGGTGAAGGTATTGTGTGATCATCACTCTTAGCTCTTTAATTTCTCTGCAACTCTCTCTCTCTCTCCCAGCTTTTAGTCTGGTTACTAACTTAACCATCGAAGTGTTCCCGTTGGGTGAGCCCCTCGGGTTCCTTCATCTTTTTCCTCACAGGTATCTCTTGTTTGTCGCCAGCTAGGAGTGTAGCCATTTCCAACTAGGAGTGACCAAATCGCGCACCATCAATTGGTGTCGTCTATGGGAAACGCTTCAAAAAGCCTTTTTCCACCAAATCTTTCAAGTTCAGTTTCCATGGCTTCCTCCAGCAACGCCGGACGCAGTGCGGACATGAATGCTTCTGGGGAGCAACCTCAGATCCTGACGGTGTGCGTTGGTCAGTTCACCCTACCACTCTCTACGGATGGAGTTCCTACTCTGAACGTGCCCCAGATCATGGCACCTGTGAACACTCCACTCCCCTCCATAGCGGGTGCAACCTTCACTGAACCATCTGTTGTTCCCCCAGTGACCCGACAAAACCAACTTGAAGACCTGGTACACTGCATGCGAGCTATGCAAGTTCAAATGCAACAGGTCCAACAATTCCAACTGTATCAGCAGCAAGTGCTACACCAGGTTTATCAGCATCAGTACCAACAACAGTTTCCACCGCTACCTCAAAACCAGTAGCTGGTTCCACCTCAGCATCTGGCCACACAGCAAGCTAAGCTTCGCCGCCGGTGCGAATGCCCCTCGCTGGGGAGAGAGCTCCCCGACCCAGAATCCCCCTAGGAGCCAAGTCTTGTCCGGCGGTAGGAGGGAGAAACCAGTTACTCCCACCTCACCGCGCATGGTCAGGTCGGGAGATTCTCAGCCTGCCAGACCTGCCTCCCCTCGGCTTTCAGAGTTTGAGATCCCGCTCGTAGAAAATCGGTTCGAGGTTCTAGCCACAAACTCTAGACAAGGTCCATCAATCCATAGCCATCGCCAGCAGTCCAAGCCATTCCCTGCGATAACTATGCATGACAACACAGAGGCCAGCAACACCAATGCAGAGCCGACCAAGAAGCAACGAAGACGCCATAGAGCTCGCCGAGCTACAACCCAAAACTTTTTCGAAGTCCTCAAAGGAAAGGAAGAAGCGAGCTCGGGAGTAGTGAAAGCCACTCCTCTCCTCTCTGTGCCATCTCCCCTGTCTCCCGAACTCCTAGCCGTCCCGATGCCAAAAGATTTTAAGGTACCTCCCTTAGACAAGTATGATGGGTCATGCGATCCGAATGATCATGTAGATTCTTTTTAGTCACAGATGCACTTAGCCAGGGTAGGTGAGTCTTGCATGTGTGTAGCTTTCTCTACTATGTTTAAGGGGGTAGCTCGCACATGGTATAGAAACCTCACGCCCGGGACAATCAAGAGTTAGGCACAGTTCGTGCAGATCTTCACCTCACACTTCATTACCAGCAAGAGGTGTCTGAGGTCCCAAGAAAGCCTTCTCGGCATAGTCCAGAGGGAGGGGGAATCTATCAACAACTATATCTGCAGAAAGATTCAATGATGCATGTCTGCAGATATCTGATCTAGACCCCGCAGTGAGGCTCATGACAACCAAAAGAGGCATAACCCACAAAGAGTTCAAGTGGCACGTGGTTGCCAACAAGACCAAGGATGTAACCAAGTTCCTCAAGCTCGCGGACCAGTTCATCGGAACAAAGGAGGAGATGAACCAGAAGAACGAGAACCCACCGGAGAAGAGGAAAAGAGAAGGTGAGACCTCAACTAACGGGGACAATAAGAGGAAGAAAGAACTAGCTCGGGGAGGGAAGCCAGACCAGTCTTTCCGAGCTCCTCCAGCTGAAAGGACAAACTACACGCCCTTGAACGCGAAGCGAGCAGAAATCCTCATGGCGATCAAGGACATGTCTTATGTGAAGTGGCCACCTAGGATGAGAGGAGACCCGAATACTAGAAATAAAAATATGTATTGTCATTTTCATAGAGATCACAGTCATAGCACCGAAAGTTGTAAAAACCTCCGCGATGAGATAGAAGAACTCATCCGTCGCGGTATTTGAGAAATTTTGTACAAAGTGATAATAAAACAGGACGGCAGGGGAACTCTCGAGTCCAGCAACAGGCAAAATGAGCAGCCATAGAGGCAGCTACCCAAAGAGAGGCCAGTTCGGGGAACAATCTAGATGATCACCGGCGGATCGATCGTTGCGGGCTGCACCTCAGCCGCAGCAAGGACCTCGGCTCGCGAGGTCGAAAGAGAAGAGCGGAATCCTCCAAAGCGGCCAAGGGTAGAGGAACCAATTTTCTTCACCGAAGATGACGCGCGCGGAATCCAGTGCCCCCATGATGATGCGCTCGTTGTAAAGATGAGAATCAATGATTTCAAGGTAAGGCGCGTCCTCGTCGACTCCGGCAGTTCGGCAGATATACTCTTCAAGGCCGCGTTTGACAAACTTCAGCTTCAGGAAAGCGACCTCACGCGAACACTCGCTTGGTGGGCTTTAGCAGAGAGGAAGTCAGGCCCCTGGGGAGAGTTATCGTACCTATGGAGGTCGGCACATGGCTTAGTATTGTGAGATTCGACCACACTTTTCTAGTGGTCACGACTCCCTCCCCGTACAATGCCATAATAGGTCAGCCAATCACTCACGCTTTATGCGCAGTGGTGTCCACCTATTACTTGGTTATGAAGTTCCCGGCAAACTTCGGAGTAAGGGTAGCGTCGGACTCTCCATATCGGTGCTTCAATCGAGGAGCCTCTACGATCTCAACTGGTAAGCTTTCTACTAAAAAATTTAGATGTTTTTGCATGGTCTGCGGCAGAGATGCCCGGCATAGACCTCGGAGTCATTTTTCACAAATTGAACATTGATCCTGTAGTTAGGCCCGTTAGACAGAAGAAATGCAACCTAACCCCAGAGCGTTGGAGAGCAGTCGACGAATTGGGAAGCTCCTCGCAGCCGATTTCATCAGGGAGGTCCATTACCCGAGCTGGGTAGCCAACCCCATTATGGTAAAAAAGGCCAATAGTAAATGGCGCATGTGCGTTGATTATACTGACTTGAATCGAGCTTGCCCAAAGGACTGCTTCCCACTTCCCAAGATAGACCGTTTGGTGGACACGACCTTAGAGCATGAGTTGTTGAGCTTCTTGAATGCTTACTCGCGCTACAATCAGATCAAAATGGACCCTGTCGATGAGGAAAAAACAACCTTCATAACCGAGCTAGGCCTGTACTGCTATAAGGTCATGCCCTTTGGGCTGAAAAATGCCAGGGCTACTTTTCAAAGACTTGTAAACCGATTGTTCGAGCCATTGATCGGCAAAAAAGTAGAGTGCTATGTAGACAACATGGTCGTCAAAACCCAGTTTTTGAATGATTTAATAAAAGATCTGCATTCTGTTTTTGAAATTTTGTGCAAGTTTAACATGAATGCCAGGGCTACTTTTCAAAGACTTGTAAACCGATTGTTCGAGCCATTGATCGGCAAAAAAGTAGAGTGCTATGTAGATGACATGGTTGTCAAAACCCAGTTTTTGAATGATTTAATAAAAGATCTACATTTTGTTTTTGAAATTGTGTGCAAGTTTAACATGAAATTAAACCTGAACAAGTGCATTTTTGGTGTCACCTCGGGTAAATTCTTAGGTTACATCATCAACTGATGTGGCATTGAGGCCAACCCTGATAAAATTAAGGCCATCTTAGATATGAGACCACCCCAGAAATTGAAGGAGGTTCAGAGGTTGAATGGCCGCATAGCCGCTCTAAGCCGCTTCATGTCTAAATCGGCAAATCGTTGCATGCCTTTCTTCAAGGCAATTAAAAGAAGCAAGGACTTCGAATGGACCGAAGAGTGCCAACTCGCTTTTGACGAGCTCCAAAGGTGCCTCGCTAGCATCCCAGTGTTAACCCGACCCGAGGAGGGAGATATTTTGGAGTTGTACCTCTCCGCGAGTGACGAGGTAGTTAGTTTGGTACTGATAAAAGAAGTAGATCGGGTTCAACGATTCATCTATTATGTCAGCAAAGTGTTGCAGGAAGTAGAGATGAGGTATCCAGAGATCAAAAAGTTGGCGTACGCACTAGTTGTTGCAGCTCGGAGACTTCGACCGTACTTCCAAGATCATACGATCATCGTCCTCACCAATAAACCTCTGAGGCAAGTCTTGCTCAAGCACGAGGTCTCTGGTAGGTTGACGAAGTGGGCCATTGAACTAAGCGAGTACAACAACCGGTACAAGCCGTGAACTGCTATAAAGGCCCAAGCCTTAGCCAACTTTGTCACGGAATGCACTTTCAGCACCGAAGTCCCTAGTTCGGACGAGCCCAAGCACAGTTAGGAAGCTTCAACCAACGTAGCCTCTCTCCTGGTCAGACCGAACCCGACCTGGATTGAGGAGCCCTAGATCCTCCATGTGGATGGCTCGTCAAATCAGCAGGGTAGCGGGGCTGGAATCGTTCTGTACAGGCCAAGCGGTGTGAAATTAGAGTATGCGCTACACTTTGAGTTCGCTGCGTTCAACAATGAAACGGAGTACAAGGCATTGATAGTCGGGCTGACCCTAACGAGTGAAGTAAAAGCTAAGCACATCGTTATCTGCAATGACTCCCAGCTCGTGGTCAACTAGGTCATCGACGAATATGAAGCTCGCGAGCCAACCATGGTCACCTACTTAGCCAAAGTCAGAGAGGCTCAGCTCAACTTCCAGTCCTACTTCATCAAGCAGATCCCGAGATCCGAGAACGCTAAAGTCGATGCCCTGTCCCAATTAGTCAGCACAAGCGATAACATCATGAGAACTGTGTACATAGAGAACCTGCCTCGGCCTAGCATTCTCGGGGGGGCAGACGAGGTCGCTCTTGTTGTACAATCAGAGCCGAGCTGGGTTGATCCACTCGTGAGCTATCCGCTACACGGGACCCTCCCTACAGATCGTAATGCTGCCAGAAGGGTAGAGCGTCAGGTAGCCAAATACGTCATGGTAGACGGATGGCTGTACTGAAGATCCTACATGCTCCCTTATCTGCGCTGCTTACGACCTTCTAAAGCCAAGCTCGTGCTCCGCGACCCTCATGAGGGTTTGTGTAGCGGACACATGGGGGGTAGGGCTCTCGCCCAGAAGGCGCTACAACAGGGATATTATTGGCCAATGATGAAGGCAGATGCGATTGAGTTCGTAAGAAGGTGTGACAAGTGTCAGAAGCATGCCAACATCCACCACCTGCCCGCTGCCGACCTAAAGTACCTTACCAGCCCGTGGCCCTTTGCACAGTGGGGGATCGATATACTTGGACCGTTTCCACCAGTGATAGGACAGAGGAGGTTCTTAGTGGTAGCAGTTGATTATTTCACTAAGTGGGTGGAGGCCGAACCGCTCGCAACGATCACGGCACGAAGTGTACAGAATTTCGTTTGGAAGAATATAGTTTGCCATTTCGAACTACCCCAAGTTCTCATCTTTGATAACGACAAACAATTCGAGGACTAAAGGCACGTCTAGCCCGAGCTAAGAGACTGTGGGCAGACGAGCTGCCCAGCGTACTATGGGCTTATCGAACCACGGTGAAGACCGCAACGGGCGAGACCCCTTTCAACCTCATTTACGGCATGGAGGTAGTGATCCCAGTTGAGATTGAGGTCCCTACGCTACGCTTGGAAGCATACGACGACGAAGCAAACAAGGATGAACTACGCACCAACCTCAACCTACTTGATGAGGTACGGGACCTCGCATACATTAGGACCGCGGCCTACCAGTAGAGAGTAGCCCGGTACTATAACGCCAGGGTCAAGAAGTGGAACTTCCGCGTCGGAGACCTAGTTCTTCGTAAAGTCATGGTACCTGAGCCCGGTGTTGGTAAGCTCGGGCCAAATTGGGAAGGACCCTACATAGTAAAGCGGGTACTTGGGGAAGGAACGTATGAACTTGAAACCCTAGAAGGGAAGCAGGTACCTCGGGCATGGAATATTGTCAACCTAAGGCAATATTACCTATAATTACCAAGCTGAGTGGACCACAAGTCGCTCCTCAAGCCTAAGGGCCAAAGTGCCGAGCTAAACCTCGACACTACAAGACCCAATCACCTTCTTGGCATGGGAAAACTCCAAAAGTGAGTGGACCACGAGTCACTCTTCGAAACTAAGGGCCAAAGTGCCAAGCTAAACCTCGACACTATAAGACCCAGTCGCCTCCTTGGCATGGGCGAACTTCAGAAGTGAGTGGACCACAAGTCATTCCTCGAGCCTAAGGGCCAAAGCGCCGAGCTAATAAAAGAACCTCGGCACTATATAAGACCCAGTCACCTCTTTGGCATGGGCGAGCTCTAGAGAGTCGACTATAAGTCACTCCCTTAGCCTAAGGGCTAAAATACCAAGCTAACAAAGGACCTCAGCACCATCAAAGACCTAGTCGCCTCTTTGGCATAGGCGAAGTGCTAAGGCACACCTAGCTTGGGTATGGATACTTGTAATGGTTGTTACGGCATGTAGCTTGTGTGCAGACAGGTCGGGCATATACCCTACAATGTCGCTCACTTCAGCAACTTACTCCTAAGTACGGGGTGGCAGTTCGGGGTAACAGCTAACAAACCCCTACCTTGGTCACCTAGCTCGACAGTTCGGAAAAATTACATAATCATGATAAAAAAGGAGGTAATTGCTCGACTAAAGAAACTGCAACTGTAAAAGGAGTGGGCTCTGAGGGCACCTCGGGTGCATAAGGGCTTCTCTCCGGCTCCTCGGCCAGGTCGATCACTTGAGGAGCGCTTGGAGGTTGTACGGGCTCGGGAGTAGGGGACCGTGGAGATTCGACGCGAGCTCTTTTAGCAGCCCGCTTCTTCCCCTTCATCTTTCCGAAGAGCCTGTCCCCGCTGAGTTGCTGCATGGGGCCTGCAATAAAGCTTGACAATAGCAATACTACCAAGAAGAAATATCAGTTACTGAGGTAAAATACTAACTCTAAACCAAGGCGACCTACCAGGACTCAAGCTGGCATGTATGAGCTTATCCTCGACAATGTAATCCTTGTAGTTGAGGCCGACCTCCGCCCAACAGTGGAGCCTCTCCCTTGTTTTCAGGTCCAGCCTAATGCTGGAGTCCTGAACAGCTGCCTTCCAATGAGTTGGGAAAGGCCATCCCATAGGATTGCGGACTACAAAATAATCCCGCTTCCAGGCTGGGATTTACTAGGGAGGCCGTGTAATAGTTTATAGCCCGAGCGAGGGGACAGGTAATAGGTCCGCCTATGCTCAGGAAGGACACAAGAAGCATTCTTCTTTATTGACAAAATGGACGAGAAAATGTCGAGGTCAAGGGGCAGGGCATAGTCAAAGCAAAGAGAAGTTGTCCCGACCACATTCCGGATGGAGTTCGGGTGGAGTTGGACTATGGTGACATCGAAGTGCTTCAAAACTTCTATGATTAGGGGGTGTAAAGGAAGACGGAGTCCAGCCGCAAGCTGTTCTTCGAAGATCATGATCTCATCATGATCATGTTCCCAAGGGAAGTTGCCCGCGAGAAGGTTATAGGTATACTCCCTCGGAAGGTTGTACTTGTGTATTAAGGCCCTAAGTCTATCTACGGCCATAGTTGAGGGACCAAACTTGTTCGGCACCCGACCTCGAGAAGAGGTGGATGCCGGGTTATCTGAGGCCTCCCGTGCCTCATAAGAGGATTGCACCTCGGAAAGGCCCACTTGAGCCGAGGTACCCACCTTGGGCTCATCTAGAAGGCTATCGAAACTACTATTTGACATGACTATGGAATTGAAACGAACTGAAAAGAGAAGCTAGGGAGACTCACCAAGGAGGGAGACGAACTGGAAGACTGACGAACTAGAAAACCCGAGCTGAAGACTCTAACCGCGACCTCAAGGCGAATGCTAGTGAACATATGGTAGAGAAAATGACTCGGGTCCCCCCTATTTATAGCTGCAAGGTCAGGGGATCAACGGTCGAGATCAATGAGATTTGGCGGTTCCTGAGAAAACCGGTTGTACGATCCTCGAGGTCAAAATCCATTTATCACATTTTTTGGCGTCCGCGGAGTCTATAGATCGCGTGACGTCCACACGTAAACCGCACGCGACCTGGGTTATTCTTGGTTGAGCCGAGCAACCGAACTGGTCCGACCAACGAACTGTCTGACTGGACGGCCTGAACCTCGAGCCAAATCCACTCGTCACGTTGTGAACTCCCCGCACCAGGTCAGGACCCCTGGCCCGGGGAGTGGGGAGCAATTGATGGAGGGTGATTTGGCCCGACCTCGTAACGAGGGGACATGTGGACGTGACTCGACATAAGTGACAACTCAGCATAACAAGCTCGCTATAACCTAGTCTGACAGCTCACCATGAATGGTAGCTCGCTACAAGATAATACTCCGTGTAAGGTAGAAGCACCTCGGCGCATCACCAACGGTTCGGTGTAAGGTAGCTCGCTGTAGAGTAACTCGGCGTATCACGGGGAATTTTCTGTCTGACAACCGTACCTGCCAAACCTGGAGACTGCACCCATGTCTCTCGCCTGACGGCGTCGTACCTGCCAACCCTGGAGGTTGGCGGGACCGTACTCTGCAGCGATCACCTTTGCCTGGCAGCCCATCTCTAACAAATAACGGCCAACCACTCCAAGCCGTTATCTGACAGCAGATCACCGCAGCAGGGATTCAGTGGCGGTTGCACCTGACATGTCAGGATACTGGTATATAAGGACCCCGACCCCCAGAGGCGAAGGTATTGCGTGATCATCACTCTTAGCTCTTTAATTTCTCTACAACTCTCTCTCTCTCTCCGAACTTTCAGTCTGGTTACTAACTTAACCATCGGAGTGTTCCCGCCGGGTGAGCCCCTAGGGTTCCTTCATCTTCTTTCTCACAGGTATCTCTCGTTCGTCGCCAGTTAGGAGCGCAACAATTTCCAGCTAGGAGTGACCAGATCGTGCACCATCAGTAAGTAAAGTTACATCCATTAAATAATAATAGAACATTTAAGGCATCTTAAAAAAGACAAATAAATTAAATGATAGGTGTAAAACCCATTGCCATAAACACCTCTTCTTCCTTTTCTTGCTTTTGATTTCAATGCAAGTAAAATGTTCCTAAAGTTAGGTTGATTAGCTATCCAGTCCACCCTCTTGTTTGTAGTCGTAAACTTTTCTCTTTATGGACTCTTGAACATGGGTTGATGGTTTGTAGTATTTTGCAAAAGTTTTTTGTATTTCTAAATGAAACTTTTCACATACTCTAGTACTAAACTAGAGAGGTTAGAGTTAATTCTCCTTTTCTCACTATATTCTCTCCTTTTTCCGAATAATGATTCTATGGATAAGAGTAAAATGAATAGAGGTTCTTTTCTCTTAGAAGATAGCTAAAAGAAGGGACCCTATCCACTTATTTAGTAGGTAGTTCCCCCCATTAAGGAACTCCTATAACAGTCTATAAGAATCAACCACTCTCCTACTAGTTCAACTACTCTCCACTTATCCTCATTTACCTAAATTCAATTTTAAATTTAAAAATAAGATAAACATAAGTGGGTGAGAGATATTAGGGCCTTATGATTTTCACTTAACCAAATATGAGTTTTTATAAACAACCCCATGACCATAACAATGGGCCATGAATTTATGAATCTCACACTCTAACAGGCTAATTGCAGAATCATGTGATCCATTCTTGTGTACCTTTTCTTATTGTATGTATGATAGTTCCTTTTCATTTTCTCCTTTTTGTTGATATAAATACATAAAGGAACAAAACAAAAGAAATTAATTTACATTTGCAGAGTTTGTCTGAGTCGAAGCCGAACAAGTAAATATACAAAAGTGTAGACAGCTGCTTACTACCACACAGAGAATGGCCAACAAGATTCTTTCTCATTAAAGTTTGTGAAACACTGTTTTTTTTTTTTTTTTTAATTTAATTTAGATGGATTGGCTAGCTTCGCCTCCACCGCTCTGCGCTCTGGGTTGTTCTTTCGATCGTTGGCACCACTAAGAATAATTAGATATATACAGGGTTTTTTACTTTGAACTTATAAGGTTTATAATTGGTGCTTAGGCTCAATTTGGAAGGAGTATAAATAGAAATATGTAGAGTATAAACCCTGTATTTTATATTATTTTATATGCATTTGTATTGTGTATATTTGTATTTATATTCTATCTAAACTAAGTCTATGACTCAATTTGGAAAAAGTATAAATATAAATATATATATATATATATATATATATATATATAATACAAATACATATAAAATAATACAAAATGTAGGGTTTTGCACTGTACATATTTATATTTGTATTCCTTATGGCTCAGTTTAAAGAAATATGTAGAGTATAAATATATATAAAAAAAATAAAGTATAAAATTTTACACGCTACATATTTGTATTTATACTCTTTCTAAACTGAGCTGAAGAAAGAGTATAAATACATACATATACAGTTTAAATACATATAAAATAATACAGATTAAATAAAAGGTTTTACAATGTACATATTTATATTTGTATTCCTTCCAAACTGAGCTTTAATTAAACCCAATAGGGAAATTAAACGTGTAACCCGGCAAATGGTCCCCTACTGCTGGCCACCGTCTAGCGTGTTAACCTAGCTCGGGAGTGGATAATGGATATCAGGATATGCATAAAGTGCAGGTTGAATCGGATGAGCAGGCAACGCAACGGCAACTGTTGGACCAGCCAATCACAGGACGTCGTGGCCGCCGCAGATTTGGCCTGTTTGGCTTTCATTGTTGAATGTTGAAGCCACCACCCACCAATTGAACCCAGTTGACGCAGCACTCCCCTATTCCCTTTAATTTTCTGAGTTCCATCTAATACAACATCCAAATTAAACAAATTCCACTTCTGATATATCTATCATCAGAGTTCCAATTAATTTCCTATCAATTTCTTCTATGAATCTCCTCATGCTCATGGTGGATGACTTCTCTTTTTCAGGGAACTTCATGTAACATATACAGTAAGATGTACAGAAGAGTCTACGCACCGCGCTGCAGTCAGGAGTCTGTCTCATCAAGACAAATCAACGCCGGTGTCGAGTTGAGGGCCGACGTATTGTGCCCCGGTAACCACTAGATCATTAGGCAAATCTATCTCCTTCAATATTACATAACCTAAGCCAAATAAATAAATAAATTTAAGAATATAATAAATTAATATTTACTCCTCTTATAACTGGATCACCAGTGATACTAATTAATATATACAGGCTTTAATTTGTTTGCTTAAATGGGTCTACCGGAACCGGCCGATTTCATGTGTAAACGTACCGGGAAGAGAGGGAATAGGGATTTCTGAGAAGTAAGTCGACGGCCTCCCGAACTCGTCGGAGTACGGCGGAGACAAGACGTCCAAGATGGCGCAGGGAGTCAAGGCAGTGAAGGAATGTATGTTTCCGCCACTCTTGGGAAATAGAACGGAAGCTTCTCTGGGAGCTTTAATGACGCCGTCCGTCACCGTACTCGCTAACCCAACTACACCCACAAGTTATAGAAGGAGAATGAGCAGACATGAACATTTACACAGATCGATGTAGTTGTCTAAGAACAACTTACTTTCATGAGTTCATCGATCCGATCGTTAATAAGGACTTACCCATTCTTGAACTAGCAGTCCGTGCTTTCACCCAATCGTAAGATTTGACATGGACGGATCCATACAGAACCTTACTAAGCACCGTCATTCCGGGGTGGTCGTGCAGAGGCAACTTGCCTCCCGCCGGGAAGCAAAACACGCCAATCTGCTAATACAAGACAGACACGAAGCATCGTTCATATGTATTTGATTATTGTGTACTGTCACAATAGAGATGACGAGAAGAGGAAGATAATTCTTTTCTAGTTTTCTCTATGGTTATCTCTCGTCGGAGATGAGCCCCGCCGGCCATATATATATACATACCGAGAAATCATCTGATTGGTAGATGTGAATGTAGGTTATCTCCGTAACTGTTAGCCCACAAATCAGTTCCTTTCTAGCGTTCGGGCTGGAAGGATCAATCCATGAACGCGGAGATCCTTCTGAGTTGAATTCATCAATTCCTACGTCTATGGCTTCTATTCTGTCTGCATTATTGAATTAAGAAAATGTTAGAGCTGGAAGCAGCAAGAGAAGAAAAAGGAGATGATGAAAAAGAAAAGGGGGAGTCCAAGGAAATGGTCATGGTACCCAAGAAATTTCTCAACCACTGAATCTTTTGGAAGGTTGGTGGCTCTCTGTCTGAGAAGACCCGAGTACAGGCATCGTAAAGGCATTGTATCTTGCTTCTCTCCATTGTAAAATTAGTCCAATAAGGACCAAAAGACCAGTAGAAAAAAAATGGGGGCCGGTATGGCTGTATATATCTATCCTTGTAAGTTGTAACCGCTAAGAGAGGAGTCGGTTGTTGTTAATGCAAACAATGTCAATGAAACCAGCGGGCTCTCTTGAGTATTGACTTTGCTATACTATGTGCTTGTCCTTGGTTACTTGAATTGTTTTCTCTAGGCGACGCAGACCATAATTTTTTTTTTTTTAATTTCACTTTAGAAAAATGAAACCGATTACTAAACAATTAGCTTATCTAACAATGCACGTACCCCCCTAGCCTTATGTTATGGCGAGGCAGAATGACCAGAATGACCTCAGGTCCCTCTTCGAAACAACGGCTGTTGTTTCCTGTTTCAACCATGAACAGTAATGCCCAATTTGATTTAAATAAAGAAAAGTGAAAAGAGAACTCCTCAACTTATCTGGTATCTTTTCACCTACAAGATAATTTATTCCCGTTCACACTTTGTTAGCTCAATTTTTGTCCGTTTCAGACCACCACATGGATGCCATGATTGTGATAAAGGTTGGGAACTAGAAATTAACTAGAAACCCTCCACCTAAGTATTCCTCACCCGGCCCGCTGGCGATTAGACGTTTTAGGGATCAATCTGCAAACAGTGAGAAAATTTCCGTTCATGGCTATCCTGTGGAGGATTTAATAAGAGACTTGGACCAACCGGGTTAAGACGATCAGGATTTAGGGAGGTAATGGTCGTTGGTGGTGATGAACATGTGACGTGTGTGTTTGCTAGAGTGAAGATCAGGTTATGTAGAGGAAGTAATTGAGCTGACTGGGGAACGTCCAACGACACATTCTTCTCTAGTACGTTTTTTTTTTTTTAAAAAAAAAATTTGAATAAAACGGGTCATTTATAAGGCTTATTCTTCGAATTTTAAATTCCACAAACCAGTTTTATTTGTCCAATACAATTAGCGTCTTATTTTCTGGGCCTGGAGCCCCAACCCGCGTCCACGGATAGCCCTCAAACGTCAAAGCAGGTTTAAGTAACCGTGTTAGTTAATTAGTGGGTGTTTGGCACGGGAACGTTTTATTTTGTTTTTAGAATAAAAAAATCATATTTTGATAGATTGTTTTTCAAAAAAATGCTTTTGCAATTATTAACTCCAGGATTTGAGAAAGGAAGAACTTGTTGAAACCTCAAATTAACGTTTCTTGAATTATCTTGGTGATGTTAAATTGTTAAGGTGATGTGTCATATTGAAATTTTAAAAAGCTAAATTTTTGCTGAGATGTGATACAGTTGTTATTATAAATGTATTATAATAATAAGTCAAATTATTTTAAGTATCCCGTTTTGCCTGTATCTTGATTTTTTTTTGTATTTTTCAAAAACAGGTGAAACAAAACACTTGTGAATCGAAACCTACTCGTAAAATGGTATGCTTATAAAACATTTCAATACCAAACACCCACTTCATTTTTTGACAGAAACAGGTCTTTATTCTTTTATTCTACTATAAAAAATGTTCCACTATGATGCCGGAAAACATAATACCGAAAACATTTATAACCAATCAACAGATATCATAAAAATGATTAAGATAACCAATCAATTCGATTTTTAATCAGAATTTACTGGGGTTTTGATATTGGTTAAAGCCTTTCTGGCATAATAGATTTTCCTTGCAAAATAACTTCTTTTTGGATAAATTAGAGTTACTTTTACGTTACGCCATCAGTAGGGAAAGGGGAGGGAGTCTTTGGTGGTGGTGACGGACGGATAGTAGATGAAAATTATTATAATGGGAGGTACACTGAAAGTGATAAATGAGAATGAGGCTCCACTTGTTTGCAGTACATAATTCTAATGCAAATTTTACATCAGTTTCGGATTTGAATTTGTTTGTTCATAACTAGGATTTGTGCTTCCATTTGATGCAAATTTTGCACTATATATCTTCCCCCTTTCTTGATTCTGAAGTGGGGATCATGACACTATTTTATTTTTTTTCAAACAAATAATCTCCCACTTTAACTCTCTTTCATATAAAATGGGGACCATGCCATTTTACTTCTAATTCTAATTCTGCTCCTATAAATAAACAAAACAAAATACAAGCTGAAAAGAAGTCATACCAGAATTTGAACTCAACTTATTTACATCCGGTACATTTGCACAAATGCAGAAAGAAACTTATATATGCTGCTAACAACAAAGGCTAATAAAGAATGGTGCAATGTTGGCAATATTGGAGACTTGGGGGCAATTGCTACATCATTTGGTTGCAGCACAAATCTTCATCGGGTGCAGAAAATGCACCTGGTTCAGTTTTGTTTTCAAATGTTTGTAAATATTATTTTCATTGTTACCTGCTATAAGACTTGTAACTTTTTTGCAATCACTTGCAATGCAAATCATGGTTTTAAAAACCAGCTCGGTTAATCAAATCATTGCACCCTTTTTGTAAATCGAACCGGTGGTATCAGTTTTTCCAATTTTTTAAACTGAAACCGAACTGGTACTACTAGTAAACCAGTCCACCAGTTTCGGTTTTTGATCGGTTTGGTTCTTCAGTTTTTTGGTTTTTTATATTTATAATATATATTATACAAATATTATAATATTATATTATAAGTAATAAATGATATATAATATATTTATAAATAGATCATTATAAATATAATATAAGTATATATTTATATATAATACATAGAAAATATGACATAAATTAAAAATATATATAAAATATACATAAAAATATATATACAGGTCGGTTCGGTTAACCGTCAGTTTTTTTGTAGGTTAATCGAAAACCAAACCGGTCCTTTGGTTTTTAAAAAATCCTGAACCAAAACCAAACCGATTGGTTTAGTTAATCGCATTTTGCGGTTCAGTTTTCTCAGTTTTTCGGTTTCTCATGGACACCCCTACCAGCCTGGACTGGACGGTTGGACTGATTAACTTGGGAATTGGTTAGGCAACCGGTTCCATTTCACCCTAAAACCATTCCTGGGCGAAAAATTTTTGATTTGGTCAATGACTTGGTGACCTGGGTGGTCGAACCGTCAACTCGGACAATAAATTTTTATCGCTTTTTATTTTAATTTTTAAATTTTAATTCAGAATAAGCTATCCATTCGAACCAGATGGTTGAACCATTTGACCTAGGAACTGGTGGCCAAAACAGTTCCATGTTTAGTCCAGTTTTTATAACCTTGATATAAACTGCAAATTTTGCATCCCAAAAACTGACACAAATTTTATACCACCTTCATCTTGCCCAAATTCTTTCTCATATAAAGTGGGTACTATACATCTTGCATCTCTTGGAAATACATAACCATTTACCTCCATTCTCTTTCATAGGTGAAAGTCACTTCATTTTTCTCACAGGAAATAATACAATGTCAAACATAAAGCAATAGTAAACCAGAATTTACACTCAGCCCTTTTGCAATTCCATGCATTTACACTAGTGCAAATTAAATTTGTACTGTAATGCAAAGTACCGACCAACTGGTTTGGTAAGATCTCTGCGGAGACTTGAGATCAACCAAATACAACCTTAAAGGCTTTTGAAGGTCATATCTCAAGCTTATTAGGCAGACCACCATGGCTTAAAATTTTCAGAGATTTTAGTGCTTTATTTGAATATATTAGATTAATTGAAATCCTGGTGCATTACTTGAAAATGACCAAGATCGTTTTATTGATCATAAAAAAGCTAGTTTGATAGCCTATAATTTTTTGATAATTTGGTATTGTTTTTTTTTAATGGGAAATATATGATACCAGAAAGACGGTATCGAAAGAAATTTGACCAATCAAAACACCCCGTGAATTTGACGAAACCACCTGATTGGTCACCTTTTTTATGTTACTGGATGATTTTTTTTTTTTTTTAAATTTGTGATACTGATTGATTGGCTATAAATTTTTCGGTATAATGTTTTTGTGGAGAACCCTTAAGACCAGATTAATTAATTGTGGATATTTTTTTGAAAGGTTGAGATTAATGCGCTATTCTTAAGTGCCGCTTTGATGACCCAACATTTTCCATTAATTTACATAAATTCGAATGGCCTATTTTTGTAGCTTAATACATCAATTAAAAATACTGTTAATTAATAATTTCAGTGTTTTAATAAATACTTTTGATTGATTAATAATATTTTAATTAGTAAAAATACTATTGATTTCTAAAAGTATTACAATTATTATTAATACTATAAATTTTAAAATACAGTAATTATTATTATTACTCCCCCCCTCTCTCTCTCTTAAATGTCTTTTCTAAATGTAATAATAACATGCATTAAAATAAAAGACCTTAGAAAATCCAAAGGTTTCTCTCTCTAATAGTGTGCCGCTTTATTAATCTAATCAAGATAAGCAATAATTACTTTTTTATATTTTTAAAACAAAAAAAAATATGAAAAATGAATAAAAAGTGAGAAAATAGATAAATAGCTTCTCTCAAAAGTAATTTTATTGCTTATATTTTTTAATTTTTGATAATTATCATATTTATTGGAAATAATGTTAATCCATTTTTAGTAATTTCATGGATAATTTTTGGTAATTATGACAAATTATTGGTACTTTATTTAAATATAATTTAAATATCAATACTTTTAATTACAGTTTAAAATTTAACTATATTACTTATAGTTTCAGATATAATTTAAATATTATTTAAATTATAAATTACATTAATTGTAATTTAAAAAAGTATTTACGAATGAATTAATAAAAAATATCAATATTTTTTAATAAATACAGTACTTTAATAAACACTGTTAATTAATAAATATTGTAATTAACAGTACTGCAATTATTGAAAATACTGTAAAATACAGTTAATAATATTGTTGTTATTTAAAATACTGTTAATAAAAAATATATTATTTTTAATAAATAATGCTAATCAATTAAAATACTGTATATGTTAAAAATGTTTTAATTATTAGATGCACTCTATTAATTAAAAATACAGTTAATCAATAAATTCAGTATTTTAGTAAATACCTTTTATTAATTAATAATATTGCAAGTAGTAAAAATACTGTATTAATTAAAAGCACAGTTAATACTATTAATTAATAAAATATTATAACTATTTAATAACTATTAATTAATACATACTATAATTGTTAATACTATTTTTTAGTAAATTATAATTTACATTATATTGATTAATAAATACATTATTTAATAATGTTTTGAATAAATACTGATAATTATTTAAAAATACTATAATTATTAAAAATATTGTTAATTAATAAATACGATTAATTAGGGGTGTAAATTGGCCGATTTTGGGTTGGATCCAATCCGATCCAAACCTTATCAAATCGAATTTGGACGGTCTGTATAATTATTGGATTGGGCCAATCCAAAATAAATTGGTCTATATTGTTATTGGTCTGAATTGGACCTAAACCAAATTTCCAATTATTTGATCATGAGGCCAAACCCTTGTCCAATTTGAAACCAATCAAAACTGAAGCCGACTTAAAATCAATTTTATGAAAGTACTTTTATGAAAGCACTTTTATAAAAAAAATATGAAAAGTACTTTTAAAAAACACTTTTACAAAAATACTTTTACGAAAGCACTTTCACGAAAATGCTTTTATGAAAGAATTTTTACAAAAGCAATTTTATAACAACACTTACGAAAATGCTTCATGGGCTATATACAACATGGCAGTTCGCAACTTGGGTGTGTTTGGGCCCCGGGCTTGTCTGTCTCGTGGCAACTTTCCAAATTCTGAATCACAACTAGGAGTTCGAGCTCATGGCCTCTCCACACATTTCTTCTTGCCACTTCAGATAAGGAAAATATAATAATAGATTAACATATAAGAAAGAAGATAGAGAGAGAGAGGGAAATTGAGGGTCCTGTATATGAGTCCGGATCTGCTCTCACATAGGGCGCCTCACAGGCGTCTTACACGCACATCCTACTATGCATTGGAAACATCTCCCTATTTACAAATTATTTTTCAGGGAAAATGTTCCCAATGCACATAGATGTATATGTGAGGCGCCCAAGTGTGAGGAGAAGATCCCGTTCCCCTATATATCACCGAGATGGTGCATTATCCATGGTTCAACATGGCCGAAGGGTTGGCCAGGTGGCAGCTCGGGACCATTGCCCCCCAAGGACCAGGTTCCGTATATTCTTGTCTCTTGTAGAGAATCTATTTCACCCTGTTAGTCATTGGTTGCTCGACAACTTATGTGGGTCAAATTTTTATTTGCAGAAACAGAGTAACCAAATTTTGGATGATTTTTCAGTTTGTTATTGGACCCTAGCTTTGCCACTCGATCACTAGTGACTCATCTCACGGGTGTCCATATTTAACTTGTACTGCCTTGGATATCCACTGCCATACTTTTGGACATTTTGATCAGAATGAGTACATTAGGTCATCTTTATTTGTATTGTGATGGCGGCTACCTCAGGACGCTAATTCAAAGTATCATTCTAAGGCTAAAACCATTGGATTGGGGATTTTCATTCTTGAGTGGTAGTTGGAATCCTTTCCTTATGGAATGGTTCATTCCCATAGTTTGGTTCAGACAGGAATAGGAATGGGAATTAGAATCAGTAGGAATGAGATTTCATTCCTAAGAGAGGGATAGGGAATGGCCATTCTCTTAAATGGAGGAATACCAATCCAGGAAGAATGGGAATGGGTTTTCAATTCCACCCAATCAAACAGTTGGAATCGAAATAATCCATTCCAAATCCAATTCCAGACCCTTATTGTTAGTGAGTGTATGCTCTTATCTCCAATCAAATTGATGTATATATGCATTTATTGTAAATAAATAAAAATACATAATTGATTCATATTATACTTGGTATGTTTCGGTATAATTACCATTAAACTAGACACTTATGAGACTCGTGCTAGTTTAGAATGTTCTCAGCCGTTGGATAGACTTAGGGAAGTTTATCCTACAAAGGCTAACACTAGTGTACTGCCAAGTCGGTTGGGGTAGCATGTCTTAACTGTCAGGGTTAGACCCGAAGCACATGTAGTGTGTGTTTGTTAGAAACACTGAAGTCGGACCAATTTCCAGTTATGCCCTGGACCTTGGAGGTTGGTGGGCAAAACTAGAAAGTTACACCAAACCCCAAGACTCAATTATGGTACTGCATTGGGTGTCAGATTAGGCTATCTTTGATATACTAATCAGTGAGATCCTTCGAGGGTCAAAACCTGGGAATGTTGGGGTAGTTTGAGAATTCACTCGATTGGGTGATCATAATGACAAGATCATCCCCTTTGTCAGACAAAGTGAATAATCGGGATTGCACTCTATCTGATGGAAACCAAAACTGTTGGCAGTCGATTTCAAACTTGTTTGAGATTTATTTTGCAAAATATATTTATATGAAAATATATATTTTATGTTTTATGAAAAAGGTTTGCAAAATTTTTAATTCCCAGGAACCATCCGAGCAGAGAGTGCAACACTATACTTTGCAACCGAGGGAGAAGTCTTATCTTGTCGGGTAGTGTTTGATCATTTAGGGTTGAGAGGTTAAGTGTAAGACCATTTAGGGCTTTTATACCTGATGGGCTAATCTCACTTAAGACCATTGTCCTTGGACCTTCATAAGATGGCTGAACTCAATGACCATTTAGTATAAATGTTGGGCCCATTAAAAGCTCATACTGATGGACTCAGGGGTTCACTATCATTAGCAATGAATTCGGCCAAGCTTGGTCACAGAAGCTAGGCTGAACTCATATGGCTTTTATGATATCAATGTAAGGGTCCCATGCCATACGAAGAGAGCCAAGTTCGCTAGCAATCAATAAGGCACATGAGCCATGGTGTGTCCAGAAGTGTATTGTTAACCACTTCGGAACACCAGTTTCAATATTTACAAATTTTCCAATTCCCAAAATAACTACAAAACGCAGTTAGTGGTGAGAAAGATGTCGTATCCATAGGGAAGCGAGGGAAAAATTGTTACGTACTTCAATCCAGACAAAATAACAAAATTTGACATTACAGAAACAAAAAATTTAATTAACTGAATTGAAATCCATTAAAATAAAATTCTAACAATGCTGAAAGTAAAAATTGCAGAAAATAAATAAATAACAGAAATAAAAAACTAAATAAAAAATCTGCAACTCGATCAGAGGTAGCAGTCTCCAGATCTATCCTTTGATCCTTGAACTCTTCGAACTAGGCCTTTCGTCTTACCTGGCCGAATTTCAGATCTGTAGAAAGGAAGACAAAAATTAAATTTGATAAAAATAAATTGCAGAAATAAAATAAAAATTGAAAATTAAAGAACGGAAAATAAAAACACACGTAAAAAGTAAGTCTAAAACTATGGGAAACTGGTTGGGATCTAGATCTAGAGGTGGCAGTAGTGACTAGGCAAACTGCAAGTAGGAACTCCTCTTGCCTGGGCGTTCTCCTCTTCCTCTACCCTTGAACTTCTCAAGAACAACCTTCCGTCTAACCTGGGGGAAGAATCTAACCTAAAAGGAAATAAAGAAAACAAAAGGGATGGTTGATTAAATCCAATGGCAATAGTTGCAGATTGATTGGACTACTTGCAGGAACCCCTCTTGGCAAGATTTGGGCATCCTTCCTTTCTACAACCCTTGAACTCCTGAAGAAATTTTAGCCTTGTGAACTGGGTGAATTGACTAACCCCCTTCTCAAGGGCTCATTGGGTCTTTTTTATAGAGAATAGTGAACATAACTGAGATCAGAGAGGAAGAGATGGGTAGCTCTTGGGTTTATGCAAAAATATGGGTGCCCTAGGGTTTAAGAATGGAGAGTGATGATAGTTATAAGGAGATCCTAAGGCTGAAAAGAGGAGGAGAGGGCACCCAATATTATGTAGGGTTGAGATTTGGGCGCCCAGAATGGAGGGTGCAGGTTTGGGCACCTATAGCTAGAGAGAGATGATTGGTCTGTGTGATGTGATGCCCGTGATTGGTTGAGGTTTAAGGAGTGAGGTGTAAGGCTAGGATGTTGTTTAGGAAGAGATCTAAGGGTATGAGAGGTTGTTAAGGCTTAGATGGTTGAGATTAGACGTTAGGAGAGAGTTGAGGGTGGAGATTTGATAGACTAGGGTGGCTAGGGTTTGTTAGAGGTGAAAATAATGAGTGGGGAGGCGCTCTTGGGTTTGCACAGGAGAGGGGGGGAGTATGCTAATATAGTAGGAGGGGTGCCTATCTAGGTTGGGTAGATAGGAGGCACCCTCCATTTGATGCGAATTTCGACACTTGCCTTAGGTGAAAAGACCCGATTACTAAGTGTTAGGTGATTGTTTTTGGCATTCCCTTTTCCATTTGATGTGAATCTCGACACTTAGATGAAGTGACCTGGTTACTAAGTCCAGGGTGTCCATTAACCTTTTATTCTTTCTTTTTTTTTTTTTTTGCAGAAACACTGTTCAGGGTAGTCCATTGTCCCTAATTACTTGAAGAAATTTTGTCTAATTTCTCAATCTTTCTCTTCTTATGTTGCCAGGGGCAAACTTGGGAGTATTTTCCAATTTCTAAACGGTTTCGACACTATTCAAATAAGACCACTTTTGACTCTCATCACTTGCTACCGATTTCTACAAAATTCAGTATCCTTCTATTAGTTTCCTCAACCTTTTCTATTTGGGAATCTCTTTTAATGGAAAAACTTAAAAATTTCTCAGTAAAATTTTTAGTTCTGCATTTCTAAAGGCTTAGCTCTTATTATTATTATTATTATTATTTTTTTTATTATTATTATTTTCTTTCCCCCTTTCCTTACCCCCAACTTAAGTGCCATTGTCCCCAATGGCATGACTAGAATGATAAAAAGGGACTTGGGCCAAAGGGAACAATCAAGAGGTAAGGATTCAATAAAGGTTCATGATTTTCCAACTGAATTCTGAAACTTATTCAAAAGAGAAGACAAACTCTAACAAGACAACTAAAATAAAATTTCGTTGGGTTGCCTCCCAACCAGCTTTAAATTTAACGTTTTCAGCCAGACGCATTCACTCACTTCTCACATCTACACTTCCAGACTTGCTTTCTTCTTTACACAAACAGGGCTTAGATTGGGCTAACCAAAGGGTAGATAAGGCATCTACGAGGTCGTCCACTACATCTACCTTGAACTCATCTTCCCCTAGGTTTGGATACTTAGTGGCACTAAATACATTTAATCAGACTTTTTGCTCCCCAAATGAAATGTCTATTTCTCCCGATTTACAATTGATCTTTGCATTGGCAGTTGCTAGAAACAAACATCCTAAGATTATCAGATTATGGTTCAGTTCCTCGGTTGGGGTCATGTCTAGGACGATAAAATCCATTGGGAAGTAACAATCCTTTACTCTGACAATGACGTCTTCAATAACACCTCAAGAAGTCTTGACTGACCGATCAGCGAGTTGTAGAATTATTGGGGTAGGTTTTAACTAGCCAATCCTGAGATTTTCATAAATAATAGAGGGGAGTAGATTTACACTGGCCCCAAGATCCAATAGGGCCCGATCGAAAGTGATTCCAGACATAACATAACTTATTAGAGGAGCACTAATGTCTTTCATTTTCTAGGGGAGTTGGTGTAAGAGAACCGCATTAACATCTGCTGAGAGCATCACTTTTTGTGGGTACGATCGTGGCTCCCTCTTTTGAGTACACAACTCTTTCAAGAACTTGGCTTAGGCCGTGACATGTTGGATCACGTCGAGGAGAGGGATGTTAATATGGACTTGTTTGAATAAATCCCTGATCTCCTCGTTGTGAGTCTCTTTTGTCTTTTGTAACGACCCGACTGTGAGTGCGGATGGAAAGGGAACTATAGGTTAGTTCACTATAGGTTATTCTTCTAAATTTTCCTTTCCTTTTTCTTCCCCCCCCCCAACTTATGGTCTTCTTTCTCCTTTTCTTCTTCACTGATATTTTCAAATTTATTTTTCTCATATGGGTCCTCTAAAATCCTCTCATTCCTTAAGGTCATAATAGCCTTGGCATTTTCAAACTGAGGGTTCTCAGGAGGTGGTTGAATCTACTATGGAGGAAAACCCGGTGGCTGATTTCTAGGATTCACAACCGGTTGATTAGGTAGTTGCCCTACTTCTCTCCTTGCATTGGCTTCGACTAGCTATCCTATTTGTCTCTCTAATCTAGCGATGTTGTTGCTGAGTTAGAATCAGCTGCTGAAGCTGCATGAATTTGTCATCAACTCTACTGGTTTGAGGTGGTTGCGGGTAAACCTGATAAGGTTGGACCGGCTGGTTCCTAGAGTAAATCTGCTAGAATTGGCTTTGCACTTGTGGCCTCTAAAATTGCTGGGCCATGGAGTTATATGGATGGTACTACTGAGATTGTGTGTTAGGTTGATCTGTCCTCAAAGAAAAGTTAGGGTGATTTCTCCACACAGGGTTGTAAGTATTTGAAAATAGGTAATTATTAGGCCTCAAGAAACTCTGGGTTGCCTGAACCTGTTCTTGGATAATTGGCGGAAACTAGGCCGCTGTTGGATAATCATCAACTTGGTGGGCCAGGCTTGCACAGATGGAACATGTTGGGTAAGATGACAAGGTTGGGTATGGGCCAATTTGTTGACAAAATTCAAGGACTCGATCAAGTCTTTGGGCCATCCCATTAATCTTAACCAGATGTTGAGACACATGGTTCCAATCTATCAATGGCTCAGGTTGGAAGTAATTTCTCATTCCACAAACTCTAGTCATTGAATTCATTTTATTTTACTTTTTTTTTGAATTTAAATTTTTGAAATTTAAATTCAAATTTAGATTTTGAAATTTAAATTCCTAAAATTTAAATTCAAATTTGAATTTTTAATTTTTAAATTTAAAAATGCAAGCAATTCAAACACACGACCTATAGGCTGAACTAAAGTTTCCTAAACTAGTGGTTCAACCAATGTGAATCCTCTTAGGTTCACTTGGAATTGTGCTACTTCATTTGGTTAGCCAGGTAAGAAGTGGGGATGTGGGAGGCTCCCCTAGCTCTTGCAAGGACCTAATTAAGTAACTACAAAACCCGCATAGGCTTAGCCGGTTAACCGCTTTCCTTAGACACCAACTGCCGGTTATGAAAATTAATTACAAGCTTCCCTAAAATTCAGAACACTTTTGATCCAAATGTGTAGGGCCCCCTAAAGGATCTTGCTATGCAAATTTTAAGTTAAGGTTTAGGGTGAACCGCATGTGAAAGGGTGGTGGTTTTTGGGCCAAGGAAAGGTGATGAAATCTGATAGCTATGGATTTAAATCTGATAGCTATGAATATATAACCCTAGCAAGTGCACTAGTTATCAAGTAGTATAAAAAATATCATTCCCACGAGGATTTAACAAAATAAGTATTAGACCCACAGTCCTCCCTAATTATTTGGACAATCGAAATTCAGATTTGAGCAAGAACTACTGGAAATAAAAACTGGAAAAAGAAAATAAAAGCGAAGGTGACCACTAATCGAATATGCAATGGATGAAATCACTAGGACTTTAGGTCCACCTAACCAATGTAATGAATATTAATGGATTCGATTTACCAAGATTATTTGCCATTCCCATAAGCTGAGGTCTTTCCAAATTTATTTAATATTCTCTCTCGAGATATATTAAAACTACGTCCATCAGGTAACCCTTCGATCTCTCGAGTAGAGCTCTCAAGATGGAAATGCATTAAGCCCAAGAAAAACCATTAAATTCAGATGAATTATGTATATATATCTCTATATACCATTCAATTCACACTATGAATTATTCAGTCAATTATGTGAATTCCTCTCTCAATTCATTCACATAACACAAATCAATTAAGAGGTGGCCAAGTTCTTAATTGCATTAAGCACAATAATTCTAGACTATATGGAAATCACAATCTTGGATAAATCATAAAGATAAAATATATTCATTGACATGGTTAGGCTTTCCACAACCCTAGCAAGAAACAAATCAGTTCATGATAAAAGAATTAAAACAAACAAAGGAAAAGAAAGAACTCTTGAATTCGCCCATGGTGTTGAGATATCCTCTTCTTGCCGTCACCTTCTTCTTGAAGTTTCTTGAATTCTTGATCACCTTCCCTCAGTTTCTTGATTTGTTTTCTCCTTTCTTGACTGATAGCCCAACGCAATTCATGATCCCTTCCAGAGATTGAGTGATTGTGTGATGCCTAAAGCTGGTCCGCCCCCTCCTTTATATAGCTTAAAGGGGAGGGAGTGGTCTCCTACTTCCTCTTGAAATTGATCTTTACAAAAATAGAAAGTCCTATCCTAATTCTAATATTATTTTTTTATCTAATGAACTCAATCATTTTATCTCTCTAAGATTACATCAAGAATTTAGATCTGGAAGGACTCTTCTCAGTTTCTTGTTCTTGGATTCGTATTAGACATCCTCTGCGTATTGGGCTTCAGCCAGGCTTTTCTACAAGTTGGGTTTCAGTTGCGGATTGGGCCTTCCTACGAATTTGCCCAGACTTTGGGCTCGGATTTAACTTCGGTGCATGCCGAATCTGCAAAAGCCCAAAACATGAAAGTTGTGGCTTTTACTCTTATCTTTCCAGTGGATCTTGAATCAGCCCATTCGGAGTTCGGATACGCGAGTTAGGCCCATATAATTGAACAATGTCAAAACTATAAAAAATCATCTGATTTGTCTTTCTTTGCTCCTGATGCCTTCTTTCATGCCCTGAACAGAAATATGAGTCCAATTAGATGCTAATTTGGTATAAAAGACATAATAATTGGGGATAAAAATATGATAAATTCTACTCTCATCAAATCCCCCACACTTAAACTCTTGCCCGTCCTCGGGCAAGACAAAACTCAAAATTAAAATTAAAACAAGAACAAGCTTACTAAAAGATTGTTTTGGATCTTTCTCAATAGAGTATTTATTCTCTCGCATGCCTTGATCTAGTATTAATGGTCCTTCTAGTCATCCATTTCTTTTCCTCTTTAACTTATCAAAGAATAATCTTAAATCGCCAATCCACATGTCCCCAAGTGAGATCGACAATCAAGGAAAACAAGCATCTCTTCGCATGAATAATTTAGGGCTAAAGTAAGCCTTCCTTGTTTTCATAATCACATGCAGCAAGATTCAAAAATACCCTCTCACGATTTTTCCGAACGAAACAAGGAATGTTGTTACCATAAACTTGCTTATGTATCACATCTCCCCCACTTATCATGAGTCCAATGCATCAAAAGGTGAATGCGGCTTTGGGACTAGGGATGAGTGCATTTTATGCTCCATCTCACCCTTTTCTTATTCTTTTAGTGTGAGTGCATTTTATGCTCCATCTCACACTCGCTCTTTTTTTTTCTCTTGGTGTGAGTGCATTTTATGCTCCATCTCACACGAGTTTTTTTTTTTTTTTGTATCATAACACGTTCCAATACAAGAACTCATTTTCGTGGTCTCAACATGCCTAACAGAACAAGTTCTAGGATAATAAAACAATATTTGTCCGTTAGAAACCAAATGCTCACAAGGGTCAAATTTGTATTGCATCTTGCCTGTTGATCATTTAAACTACTGAGATACCTTCCATAGCCAAAAATTTCAGCTAGATTTGCCTACATCCTTTCTTGTCTATCCTACCTAAGCACATGATTCAAGGTGGTTTGCAATCATTCAAAAACAAGTCTCTAAGGAGTAGAAATTTCAAAAGGAAGGGTTAAAAAGATGATTAAAGCATGCTAGAGTCCAAAAAAAAATATGTCAACCCCTTAATCCTCCCTCACACTTAAGATATACATTGTCCTCAATGTATAGAATATGCATAACAAGAACAAGGAGAGAAAGATTTAAGAGGACTTCCCTGAATGCCTCGTTGAGATCCTGTAAATGTGAGATACGAAACAAAAAACACATTCATAAGAGAAAAAAACTAAACAAAACAAACCACTAAACTTAATGGGTTGCCTCCCACAAGCGCTCTTTTTAAGTCGTGAGCTTGACTTTCACCTTGGTTTCATGGCGGTTTCAAGGAGAGAATGGTCCCATGGTGGATGGGTTGCTCTCCTTCAATATAATGTTTCAACCGCTGTCCATTTACCTTGAACAATTGCTCCATGAGGGAATACCTTAGCCACTTTAAAGGGTCCACCCCACTTAGTTTTTAATTTCCGATGTTTCCCCTTTTCATCCTTCATAGGTGGGTTTAAACCTAGAATAGGGACCTACACAATAAATGGGAGGGGTTTTGTGTGACATGGAGGTAAAGATGCATTATGAATTGTAATTTCAAAAGAATCTGGCTCAGAAGTCAAATTTCGCAATTTTAATTTCTATACAAACTTATGCTCTGCTTGTTGCAATTGATTAGGACTATTGTTAAGTGCAACATTCAGTGTGTCTTCTGATTTAGATGTGTCTACTTCGGCTGCACCAACATCAATGTTATCGATTGCATAAATTTCATGTTCAATTGTGTTGGGATGTTCCATGGTTTTAAATACATTGAACACCACTTCTTCACCATTGATTCTAAAGGTAAGTAGACCTTTTCGCACATCAATTAAAGCATCACCAGTAGCAAGAAAAGGTCTCCCAAGAATCAACGACATTGTCCTATCTTCCTCCATATCCAACACAATGAAATCAGCAGGAATAATAAAATTGCCCATTTTGACCAAAACATCTTCTACTATTCCCCTAGGATATTTAATGCTTCTATCAGCTAATTGCAGGATAATAGTTGTAGATGTTAGTTCATGCAGTCCAAGTTTTTCAAAAATAGAATAAGGCATTAAATTTATACTAGCACCTAAATCACATAAAGCTTTTTCAAATTCAGTATTCCCTATGGTGCAAGGTATAGAAAAACTCCCTGGATCCTTAAGCTTTGGGGGCAATTTCTTTTGAAGAATAGCTGAACATTCTTCGTTTAGTTTTACCATCTCACCATCCTCCCACTTTCTTTTATTGGACATTACCTCTTTCAGGAATTTGGCATACTTCAGCATCTGTGACAAAACATCAAGAAGAGGAAGGTTAATATGAATCTTTTTGAAAACTTCTAAAAATTTTTCAAATTGCTTATCTAATTTAACCTTCAAGACTCTTCTTGGGTAGGGAATAGGAAGTTTAATTTCATGTAAATTCAGTTTAGGGGTACTTCCCTCATTCTCCTTTTGTAGATCGGTCACTTCAGCTTCCTTGTCCTTTCTTTGAATTTCGCCAACTGTTTTCCCACTTCTTAAAGTTATGGCGTTTACTTGCTCTCTAGGGTTCTTTTATGTGTTGCTGGGTAGCCTTCCCTCTTTCCTTTCTGATAACATGCTACAATCTGTCCCACTTGAACCTCTAAGTTTTTAATCGATGCTTCTTGCTCTTGGAACCTTGCTTTAGTGGCATTAATGAACTTAGAGATCATTTCCTCCAGATTGTTCTTTTTTTCTTGTGGGGGCGGCTGTGGTTGGAAACCCATGGGTGCCTTTTGCTGATTGTTACTCCATGAGAAGTTCGGGTGATTCCTCCACCCTAGGTTGTATGTATTGGAGTATGGGTTGAAGTTTGACCTGCCAGCATGAGAAATAAAATTAGCATTCTCATGAGAAATAAAAGGGTTGTTTAATTGACAATCAGAATTAGTATGTCCTATTTGACCACATAAATTTCATAAGATGCTAGGTGGTGTATTAATGATTGCAATACTAAAATTATCCAGTCTCTTATTCAGATTAGCTATTTGCGCAGATAGGGCTGCAAAGGAATCGATGTGGTGTACTCCCCTCTGATTGGTTCGGTCATTGCTCCACTGGTAGCTGTTTGATACCATCTCCTCCACTAGGTCATATGCTTCCTCTGGAGTTTTCCTCATGATCGTACCACCTGCAGCTGCATCAATAATGGATCAGTTAGATGGGTAATACCATTATAAAAAGTCTAAATCTGTCGCCAAGTTGGTATCCCATGGTGAAGACACTTGCTAAGCATCTCCTTAAATCGTTCCCATGCTTCATATAAGGATTCCCTCTCAAATTGAGCGAAAGTAGTAATATCATTAATTAGCTTTGCTGTTTTGGAGGGTGGGAAATATTTAGCCAAAAATTTTTGGGTTAGATCATTCCAAGTGGTGATACTTCCTGCAGGGAGTGATTTAAGCCAATCTTTAGCTCTATCACACAATGAAAAAGGAAATAATCTAAGCCTAATTGCATCATCACTAACTCCATTATGTTTAAAAGTATCACATATTTCTAAGAAGTTAACAATGTGTGCATTAGGGTCATTACTTGGTAACCCACTAAACTGAATACTTGTTTGGATCATTTGGATTATTGCAGGCTTGATTTCAAAGTTGTTGGCATGAATGGTGGGCTTGCAAATGCTGGATGTCGCCCCATCAATGTTTGGACAAGCATAGTCCAAGAGGGTGTGATTTCCTTCTGCCATCTCTCCTTCAATCTCTATGGCTGGTTCGCAAATAACAACCTCCTCTCTTGCTTTTCCTTTGTTGGCCCTTTGCAACAAGCGAAAGGTCCTCTCAATTTCTGGATCAAATTCAGTTAGTCCTTCCTTTCTAGTGCGTGTCATGCACTAATAAATCTGAACACAACAAGAGTTTGAACAAATAAAATAAAATAAAAATAAAAGTAAGGAACAAAACAGAAATAAAAATAAAAAAAGTCCAAATTAACCAAGGTTAACAAGTTCTAATATTATTTTAGGATTAAATCCCCGGCAACAGCGCCAAAAACTTGATAGCTATGAATATATAACCCTAGCAAGTGCACTAGTTATCAAGTAGTATAAAAAATATCGTTCCCACGAGGATTTAACAAAATAAGTATTAGACCCACAGTCTTCCCTAATTATTTGGACAATCGAAATTCAGATTTGAGCAAGAACTACTGGAAATAAAAACTGGAAAAAGAAAATAAAAGCAAAGGTGATCACTAATCGAATATGCAATGGATGAAATCGCTAGGACTTTAGGTTCACCTAACCAATGTAATGTATACTAATGGATTCGACTTACCAAGATTATTTGCCATTCCCATAAGCTGAGGTCTTTCCAAATTTATTTAATATTCTCTCTCATGATATATTAAAACTATGTCCATCAGGTAACCCTTCGATCTCTCGAGTAGAGCTCTCAAGATGGAAATGCATTAAGTCCAAGAAAAACCATTAAATTCAGATGAATCATGTATATATATCTCTATATACCATTCAATTCACACTATGAATTATTCAGTCGATTATGTGAATTCCTCTCTCGATTCATTCACATAACACAAATCAATTAAGAGGTGGCCAAGCTCTTAATTGCATTAAGCACAATAATTCATAGACTATATGGAAATCACAATCTTGGATAAATCATAAAGATAAAAATATATTCATTAACATGGTTAGGCTTTCCACAACCCTAGCAAGAAACAAATCAGTTCATGATAAAAGAATTAAAACAAACAAAGGGAAAGAAAGAACTCTTGAATTCACCCATGGTGTTGAGATATCCTCTTCTTGCCGTCACCTTCTTCTTGAAGTTTCTTGAATTCTTGATCACCTTCCCTCAGTTTCTTGATTTGTTTTCTCCTTTCTTGACTGATAGCTCAACGCAATTCGTGATCCCTTCCAAAGATTGAGTGATTGTGTGATGCCTAAAGCTGGTCCGCCCCCTCCTTTATATAGCTTAAAGAGGATGGGGTGGTCTCCTACTTCCTCTTGAAGTTGATCTTTACAAAAATAGAATGTCCTATCCTAATTCTAATATTATCTTTTTATCTAATGAACTCAATCATTTTATCTCTCTAAGATTACATCAAGAATTTAGATCCGGAAGGACCCTTCTTAGTTTCTTGTTCTTGGATTCGTATTAGACCTCCTCTGCGAATTGGGCTTCAGCCAGGCTTTTCTGCAAGTTGGGTTTCAGCTGCGGATTGGGCCTTCCTATGAATTTGCCCCGACTTTGGGCCCGGATTTTACTTCGATGCAGGCCAAATCTGCAAAATCCCAAAACTGGAAAGTTGTGGCTTTTTCTCTTATATTTCTATTGGATCTTGAATCAGCCCATTCGGAGTTCGGATACGCAAGTTAGGCCCAGATTACTGAACGATGTCGAAACTATGAAAAATCATCCGATTTGTCTTTCTTTGCTCCTGATGCCTTCTTTCATGCCCTGAACAGAAATATAAGTCCAATTAGATGCTAATTTGGTATAAAAGAGATAATAATTGGGGATAAAAATATGATAAATTCTACTCTCATCAAAATCCCCACCTTATCTTATTTAAATTGGATTGCCCTTAAATGGATTATTGGAAAAACACAATAAACAAAATAAATGCAATTAATTACAATGCATGAACAATTATCTCTAATATGCAATTCAGCAATTTAACATAAAATAATAAAACAAATTAATTCAGCAAAAGGAGCAATTAAAAATGAGAAACCCTAACACATTAACAACTAACAGGATAATTTCAGCAATTAAATAATCCTATATGATGCATGCTCTAGAACATATCAAACCCTAAATGTTGGAATGCAAATGCAAAAATTTTTAAATATTAATTTTTTTTGAAATTCAAAATTTAAAATGTAAATTTTGAATTGAAATTCAAATTCAAATTCAAATTCAAAATTTGAAATTTAAACTCAAATTCTAAATTTTGAATAATTTCCTAATTAACAATCAATTATTCAATTAAACCACTAATTAAGGGAGCAATTAATTAAAGCAACAGTTAATCACAGAAAATAGAAACAGAAAAATAAAGGAACTAATTTTTCAAAAAATTAATACTACAGAAATGAATATTAAGAATGGAGTTTGCTACTCTAAAGATTAAACAGAAAATAAGAAAGTAAGAGTATGCAGCGATAAAAATCCAAGAAACGAAATGAGTTTCTAATATGAAAATAAAGAAAAAACAGAACCTAACAATCCTAAAAAAAAATAGATCTAAGAACAAAACAAAAAATAATCCTAAAAGAAATAAATCGAATCTATCAAGAAATAAAAACAATTAACTAAGAATTCGAAAACACTACTTTACTAAAAAGAATTCAAAAAAAAAAAAAAACAAGATTAAATTGGGTTGACTACTCCTGAATCGCAATCCCAATTTCTCTTCTCTTCTCTTCTCTTTTCTTCAGTAGTCTGACAACGCTCCAGTACCCCACCTTTCTCTATTACGCCCTGCAAAATCAAAGAGAAACACGAGTTAAAATGAGATTACAGATCAAGTAATCAAAAAAAAAAAACTAATGAAATCAATCTGAACAAAGCAAATAAAATTTTTTTCTCCATTGCTTCCCCGACAATGGGGCCAAAAACTTGGTGTGTCCGGAAGCGTGTTGTTAACCACTTCAGAACATCAATTTCAATATTTATAAATTTTTTCGATTTTCAAAATAACTACAAAACACAATTAGTGGTGAGAAAGGGGTCATATCCACAAGATTTGACATTGCAGAAATACAAAATTTAATTAACTGAACTGAAACCCACTAAAATAAAATTCTAACAATGCTAAAAGTAAAAATTGTAGAAAAATAAATAAATAACAGAAATAAAAAAACTAAATAAAAAATCTGCAACTTGGTCAGAGGTAGCAGTCTCTGGATCTATCCTTTGACCCTTGAACTCCTCAAGCTAGGCCTTCTATCTTACCTGGCTGAATTTCAGATCTGTAGAAAGGAAGACAAAAATTAAATTTGATAAAAATAAATTGCAGAAATAAAATAATCTATAATATTTTGAATGTTGAGTTTCATTCTAGGGTGGAAAGGATTTAAAACATACTAGAGAATTTCTGAGTACAATGAACATAGAAAACCAATTTTGTCTCATCATTTACTTAATGATTTTACTGGGCATGTTGCAACTTCTAGAGATGTTACCGTTGGTAGGGATTAAATTTCATTGGTCATGGCTTACCCGGTTCCGTTTCCCAGTAATTAAACCAGTTTTTGTTCAAGTAGGTCAATAAACAGAGTTGGCCCAACCTATTCAAAGTTGGGATTTCTCATCTATTTAGATCCGCAAATTCATCCACGGATTCAATATACCAGGCTCGAACTATATTTTTTTTTAGGTTGGGCTTGGACATTTTTCATAAATGCCTAGCCCCAGCCCTCTTAATCAAGCTTGGGTTGGTGACGGTGCAACATCTACATATATCTTGATTCTATTGAGCAGGATTTTGTTAACAGTTGAGTCTAAAATTTTTCGAATGTTGTGTTTCATTCAAGAGTAGAAAGGATTCTAAAACATAGAAGAGGATTTTCGAGTACAACAAATAAAAAAAAGCAATTTTGTTCCAACATTTACTTTAGGATTTTATTAGGTCTGTTGCAACTTTAGAGATTCTTGTGCTGGTTG
Organism: Nelumbo nucifera; assembly: GCF_055504915.1. Classification (NCBI taxonomy): domain Eukaryota; kingdom Viridiplantae; phylum Streptophyta; class Magnoliopsida; order Proteales; family Nelumbonaceae; genus Nelumbo; species Nelumbo nucifera. Next base: position 105,671,487 of record NC_142649.1, on the reverse strand, counting down.
AGGTTTAATTGAGGTGGTCATGGATTACATAGTTTCGATTACCTAGGATTACACCTACTAATGGGTTGGGTAACCTGACAAGCTGTCTTTGTTAGACAGTGTGTGCCCTTAGCTTCAATCAGCTTGATGTACTTATTGGCGTTTATTGTAAATGAATAAAGTACATATTTGATTCATGTTATATTGGTATGTTTTTGTGTAATACCCTTAAACTAGACACTTATGAGACTCGTGTTAGTTTAGAATCTTCACAGCCGTTGGATAGATCTGGGAAGATTTATCTTGCCAAGGCTGACACTGATGTGCCGCCAAGTTGGTTGGGGTGGCTTGTCTCAGCTGCCAGGGTGAGACTTGAGATACATGCAGTGTAGGTTTGCTTGAAACCTTGAACCGGACCAAATTCCAGTATTGCCCTGGACCTTGGTGATAGATGGGGAAAACTGGATTGTTACACCTGACCCTTAGACTCGATTAATGTACTGCACTAGGTGTTGGGCTGGGTTGCCTTTGAGATGCCAATCTGTGAGATCTTTACAGGGGGTCAAAACCTGGGTATGTTGGGGCAGTCCGAGAATTCACCTGAGTGGGTGATCATAGTAACTGGATCAGCCCCTTTGTCTGACAAAGTAATGATCGAGGAATACACTCTCTCTGATGGAAACCTAAACTGCCGACAGTTGATTTCAAACTTGTTGAAATTTGTTTTGCAAAATATATTTATATAGAGATATACATATATATTACGGTTTCACAAAATATTTGCAAAAGGTTTTAACTCCTAGGATCCATGTGAGTAGAGAGTGCAACACTGTACCTTGCAGCCGAGGGAGAGGTCCTCTCTTGTCGGGTAGTGTATGATCATTAAGGGTTGAGAGGTTAAGTATAAGACCATTTAGGGATAATGAACCTGATGGGCTAATCTCACACCTGCCCATAGTCCTTGGGCCTTGATAAGATGGCTAGACCCAAGGACCATTTAGTGTAAATGTTGGACCCATTAGGAGTTCTCTGTATTCAGTAGTGAATTTGGCTAGGCCTTGTAATAGAGGCTTCGCTGAACCCATGTGGCTGATGTGGAGATCAATGACAGGGTTCCACACCATACAAAGAGAGCCATGCTAGCCAGCATTAAAAGGAAGTGAGCATGAAAGCTTAATGGACCTAAAGCCCATTTCAAACTGTGTTAATTGGATTAATTAAATAGGGGCAAATCTTGGTATGGATCAACAGATAAGGATAAGAGGATAACTCTTATCCAATTAAAGAGTCTAGATCCAAATAGAGATTTGGATGAGAAAACTTATTTAATCATGATCTGTAGATAAGATAATGTATTATCCTTATCACCTAAAGAGTTCAGATCCAAATAAAGATTTGGATTAAGAAACTCTTAATCAGATTAGGAGATTGACTCTTTAAGAGTTATATATAAAGAGGAGGGCAAATTGGAAAAATGATCTAAAGTTTGACGCTTTCTGCTTTCAGTTCTCTCTCTCTACACTTGCCGCCCTACCTTGTTCGATCTCCACCTCTTGGAGTGGTCAAGATTCGATCTTGATATTGTTTCTTGGTAGAAGAAACAATTTTGAAGCTATGCTCACACCTCTGTTCAATTCTTGCTGAAAAATCTGTGGTTCTTACTGAAAAACCACTTGCTGATCCTACCTCACCCTAAGTTGTGTCATCTTTAGTGAAGGGATGATTTGGTACTCTCCTTGGGTGCGAACACCTACGTTGGGAGGAGCTTTTTGCATGGATTCCGTATCAGGTATTCCTCTCCCTAATCTTGGTTTCAGATTTGGTCCGGTTTGTTTCAAGAACGAACATTGAAAAATGTAGTTTTTCTAAATTAGGGAATAGGATTCCCAGATGGGAGAAAGAAATTTTTGAAATTTTGTCAAGCCACCCTACATGGTTTGGCCATCCATATGATGGATCTCCCATCCCTTCAGTGGTAGCAGAGCTAGGTTCAAGTCTTGAACCAAATCTGGACCAAATCTGAACCTGCACAAATGGGCAGAAATTGTTCTACTCGATTTGCGCAAGTTTACTGTTTTTTGAGAAATCGATTCTCAGTAAGGGCTCTATACTGTTCCTGACTTCGTAGAGGTCTTTATTATTCTCAGCCAGGTTCAAGTCTTGAACGAAATCTGGACAAGATCTTTACTATTCTTTAATAATTATGGAATGATTTTGTAATTGTTTCTTGAATTCTTGGGTTGTCGTGTGATGGAGATCAAATTCTTTAAAGGTGGTATGATTTGTGCACCCTACAAATTTTTATTCTATTCATTTTAGTATGTAAATATATATTTTTTTAGACAAAATGTATAGGATTTGATGTGATGTAATTAATAGAAAATTAGGAAGAGAAGATATTTTGCAAATTGAGAAACTGCAATATGCGATTCGCAGATAACGATTTCACTATCTGCAATTAACCCTTTGTTTTGCAAGTGTGAAATCACATGTACAACCCACTAATATTTGTTCTTGCTGATTCTTGATTGTCTTTAATCAGTTGTAATTAATTTCATATCACATTTTTTAATTAGACCTTGTAATGGACACCAAACCCTAGGCCGGTTTGACCCAAGATTGGTCCAAACTGGTTGGACTAAACCTGTGGTTCAATAGAGGTCTGTTTTCAGCCCCAAATTCTGATTTGGACCAGGGGTTTGATGGCCCATTACAAGATACAATTCGACTCACTCTGTAAAACCCAGTTTTGATTAGTTGAAACTACATTAGCCCTAATTTAGCATAAGATCTATATGGGCCGAATTGCTTTTTGTAGTTCAGCCCATATACCTAGGTAATGTTATATGATAATGTGATGGGCTTTAATGGGCTGATCCTGATTTAACTTAATTAATTTAGGGTTTTACAAATGATTTAATTGATTGGATAAATTATGTGTTGTTTCATGCATGTGATGTATGATGTATGATGTGCTACGTACATGGGCCATAAGCACTTGGGTCATGTTAATTCGATAGTGGCTCTTTCGCACACCATGGCTGAATGCACATCATTGCCATGGTGTCCTGAAGATCATTAGATGATCTCCCTTTTTGATGGGCCCCATATCAGCTTCATTTGAAGGGATGAGAGATCCATCATATGGATGGCCAAACCATGCAGGGTGGCTGGGCGAAATTTTAAAAATTTCTTTCTCCCATCCGGGAATCCAATTCCCTAATTTAGAAAAACTATATTTTTCAAGGTTCACTCTTGAAACAAACCGAATAAAAAACCAATATTAGGGAGAGGAATACCTGATATCGAATCCACACAAAAAGCTTCTCCCAACGTAGGTGTTTATGCCCAAAGAGAGTACCAAATCCTTCCTCCATTGAAGATGACACAACTTAGGGTGAGGCAGGATTAACAAGTGGTTTTTCAGCAAGAACCTCAAACTCTTCAGTAAGAATCAAATAGGGTAGTGAGCACAACTTCAAAATTGTTTCTTCCACCAAGAAACAATATCAAGATTTAATCTTGATCACTCCAAGAGGTGGAGATTGAACAGAGTAGGGCAGTAAGTTCACCCTCCTCTTTATATATAACCCTTAAAGAGTCAATCTCCTAATCTGATTAGGAGTTTCTTGATCCAAATCTTTATTTGGATCTAAACTCTTTAAGTGATAAGGCTTATCCCTTATCTTATCTACATATCAAGATCAGCTTCTCCTAATCCAATTAGAAGTTTCCTAATCCAAATCTTTATTTGGATCTGGACTCTTTAAGTAGATAAGAATTATCCTCTTATCCTTATCTGCTGATCCATACCCAGATTCACCCCCTATTTAATTAATCCAATTAACCCAATTCGAAATGGGCTTTAGGCCCTTTAAGATTTCAGACTCACTTCCTTTTAATGCTAGCTAGCTTGGTTATCTTTGTATGGCATGGGACCCTATCATTGATCTCCACATAAGCTACATGGGTTCAGCCTAGCCTTTATTACAAGGCCTTGTCCGAATTCACTGCCGAATACAGTGAACCCCTGAGTCCATCAGTATGGGCTCTTAATGGGCCCAACATTTATACTAAATGGTCATTGGGTCTAACCATCTTATGAAGGCCCAAGGACTGTAGGCAGATGTGAGATAAGCCCATCAGGTTTATTATCTCTAAATGGTCTTACACTTAACCTCTCAGCCCATAATGATCAAACACTGCCCAACAAGAGGACTTTTCTCTCGGTTACTAGGTACAGTGTTGCACTCTCTACTCACATGGATCCCGGGAATTAAAACCCTTTTGCAAACATTTTGTGAAACTGTAATATATATGTATATCTCTATATAAATATATTTTGCAAAAACAAATTTCAACAAGTTTGAAATCAACTGCCGGTAGTTTAAGTTTCCATCAGAGAGAGTGCATTCCCCGATCATATACTTTGTCCGACAAAGAGGCTGATCTTGTCACTATGATCACTTACTTAGGTGAATTCTCAAACTGCCCCAACATACCCAGGTTTTGACCCCTCTAAGGATCTCATTGGTTGGCATATTAAAGACAGCACAATCCGACACTAGTGAAGTACCATAATCGAGTCTAGAGGTCAGGTGTAACATTCCAATTTTGCCCATCTGTCTCCAAGGTCTAAGGCAATATTGGAATTTGGTCCGGTTTAGGGTTTCAAGAAAACCCACACTACATGTACCTCAGGACTCACCCTGGAAGCTAAGACAAGCCACCCCAACCAACTTGGCATCACTTCAGTGTCAGCCTTGGCGAGATAAATCTCCATAGATCTATCCAATGACTGTGAAGATTCTAGACTAACACAAGTCTCATAAGTGTCCAGTTTAAGGGTATTACATAGAAACACACCAATATTCATTTGCAATAAATGTCATAATGTACATCAAGCTGATTGGTGCTAAAGGCATACACTATCTAACAGCTCCCACTTGCACTTAGGTCCAATCGGGTACAAGCTGAAGTCCCATACTTTCCACATGTTTCTCAAACACTTTTTGTGTCAGTGGCTTAGTCAATGGGTCTGCCACATTCTTCGTCGATGCTTCCTTTTAACATCAATCTCCCGTAGATCCAGTGTTGTCACACAATAGTGGAATGGGTGATGTGCTGAATTCCCAATTCCAAAATGAACACATTCATCTATTAGGCAGCCTTACTTACGACAATGTGCTTAGCTTGGGTTGTGGACTGTTATTCTTACTACTTAGGACCCCATTGTGAAGATGTAACTAGATGTAGACATTCTATCATCTGGGTCTGACTGGAAGTTGGTATCAGAATATCCAATGATCTGTAGTGAACTATCACCGAATACCAGACAAAACTCCTTTTGATCTTCGAAGGCATTGCAGTATATTTTCACAGCTGTCCAGTGCTCCTATCTTGGGTTTTGATTGATATTTGCTTACCACATTCACATCCTGAGCAATGTCTGGCCGAGTGCACAACATGGCATACATGATGCTCTCTACGGCTGAGGCATAGGGAACCTCTCTCATGCTCTCAATCTCCTCAGAATTCTTGGGAGACATACTCTTGGAGAGAGTGACTTTATGCCTGAAAGGAACATTTCCTTTCTTGGACTTCTCCATACTGTATCTCTTGACAATCTTGTCAATGTAACCAGATTGGGATAATCCTATTATCCTCTTCGGTTTATCTCTGTAGAGTCAAAGTCCCAAGATGTAAGAGGCTTCTCCAAGATCTTTCATGGAGAATTGTTGTGAAAACCATACATTCACCGTAGTTAGCATTCCTACATCATTCTCAATGAGTAGAATGTTATCTACATACAGAACCAAGAAAGTAATCTTATCTTCCACTATCTTCCTATAAACACAGGGCTGATCCGGATTCTGTTCAAAGTCAAATTGTTTGACGGTAGAGTCAAACCGGATGTTCCAGCTCGTAGAAGCTTGCATAAGTCCATATATGGATCGATTAAGTTTACACACAATGTGTTCTTGACCTGTAGCAATGAATCCTTACGGTTGCTACATGTAGATATCTTCAATAAGATCTCCATTCAAGAACACGGTTTTGACATCCATTTGTCAAATCTCGTAATCATGGTGTGTTGCTACAAATAGCAGGATTCTAATGAATTTAAGCATGGCCACGGGCGAAAAAGTTTTTTCATATTTGATTCCCTCTTTCTGAGTGTACCCTTTTGTCACAAGATGAGCCTTGTAGGTCTCAACCTTACCATCAGGGCCCTTCTTCCTCTTATAGATCCATTTGCAACCAATTGCTTTTACCCCAGGGGGCGGATCTACGAGAGTCTAGACTCCAGTGGTCTTCATTGAATCAATCTCGGCTCTTATAGCATCTACCCACTTCAAGGAATCTATGTCCAACATAACTTCCATATAAGTCACGGGATCTTCACCACTAATCGTGGCTTCCATCAAGTAACTTTCTTGATCATAGCCGTAACGAACTGGAGGCCTAAATACTTGGGTAGACCTTCTAGGTTGGTTGTTATTTGGAGCCTGTAGGACATCTCCCACTACCCCTGAGCTCTCCTCATCAAGAACAACTTCCTGATGATGATTGTTCATGATGTAATCTTCTACCAAGAAATGGGAATTTCGACTGCAGAACACTTTCTGCTCTCTTGGGTCATAGGATAAATATCCTATAGAGCCTTTGGGGTAACTTACAAATAGGCAACAACTGGTCTTAGATTCCAATTTGTCAGCACTTATTCTTTTAACATGTGTTGGACAATCCCAAATCTTCAAGTGTCTTACACTTGGTTTCTTACTGGTCCATAGCTCATATGGAGTCTTAGGAACGAATTTAGTTGGAATCTGGTTCAGCACGTATATCGCAATCTCCAATGCGTACTCCCAAAAGGATGTAGGTAGTAGAGAAAACCAACTTTAGTCCAGCATTTACTTCAGGATTTTATTGGGTATGTTGCAACTTTAAGAAGCTTGTGGTAGTTGAGGTTTAACTGCAGTGGTCGTGAGTAACCTGGTTCCGATTACCTGACATTACACCTGTTAATAGGTTGGGTAACCCGACAGGCTATCTTGGCCTAGCCCGTTCTAAGTCGTTGTTGGACTTGCATTTAGCCCCATTAGCTCATACAAGAATCCAATATATCAGAACCGACTATATTTGTCAGCTCAGGCTTGGGATTTTTCATAAATGCCCAACCCGATCAGAGCCCACTTAACCGAACTTGGGTTGGTGGCAATATAACATATTCGTAGATTTAAATTCTGTTGAGCAGGATTTTGTCAAGAATATCAACAATGGATATCAAGGCCCTTGGGAAAGAACTGAATTATCTATTGTTTAATCTATAATATTTTGGATGCTGAGTTTCATTCTAGGATGGAAAGGATTTTAAAACATAATGAAGAAATTCTTTGTACAATGTACATAGAAAACCAATTTTGTCACAACATTTATTTAAGGATTTTATTGGGTACATAGCAACTTTTGGAGATGCTAATGTGGATGGGGGTTAAATTTTGTTGGTCATTGCTTATCCAGTTCAGTTTCCTAGGAAATAAACATTTTTTTTTTGTCAGGTAGGTGGATAAACTAAGTTGACGCAGACCGTTCCAAGTTGGGATTGGTCAAGAGTTTTGATCCGCAATTTCATCCACGGATCTCATATACCAGGCCCAAACTATTTTTTTTCAAATAGGGCATGGGCCTTTTGGTAAATTCCCAACACGAGCCCAAGCCGTAGCACACTTAATTGTGCTTGGGTTGGTGACCGGTGGAACATATGCATATATATTGATTCTATTGACCTGGATTTTGTTAAGAATATCAACAATGGTTATCCTATTCCATGAGTAAGAACTATATCATTAACAGTTGAGTCTAAAATTTTTCAATTGTTGTGTTTCATCCATGGGTAGAAAGGATTCTAAAACATAGTAGTGGATTTTCGAGTACAACGAATAAAGAAAACCAATTTTGTTCTAGCATTTTCTTAAGGATTTTATTGGGTATGTTGCAACTTTATGATGCTTGTGCTGGTTGAGGTTTAATTGTGGTGGCCGTGGGTTCCCTAGTTCCGATTACCTGGGATTACACCTGTTAATGGGTTGGGTATCCCGATAGGCTATCTTGGTCGGGCCTGTTCTATGATGGGGTTGAACTTGTATTTTGCTCCATTAGCAAGTATGAGGATCCAATGTATCAGAACCGACTATATTTGTTATTTCGGGCTTGGGCTTTTCCATAAATACCCAGCTGGATTAGAGCAATCTTAACCGAACTTGGGTTGGTGGCAGTATAACATCTTCATAGATATAAATTCTGTTGAGCAGGATTTTCTCTTGAGTATCAACAATGGCTATCAAGGTCCTTGGGAATAATATTTTTTATGTTGAGTTTCAGTCTAGGGTGGAAAGGATTTTAAAGCATAATGGAGAAATTATGAGTACAATGAACATAGAAAAGCAATTTTGTCCCAACATTTCTTTAAGGATTTTATTGGGTATGTTGCGACTTTTAGAGATGCTAATGAAAGAATGGTAGGATCCATCTAATGGACGCCATAAAGGTTGCGGAATGGGTGGGGCGAATTTCAAAAATTTCCTACCTTCTCCCAACTGGGAATCATATTCCCTGAATTTAGAATACAATATTCAAGGATCTACTTGAACCCTAATCAAACCAGATCTGTACCAAAAGATAAATGGGAGGATTATACCTGATCCGGAGAAGCAGTATCTCCCAAAGTTGGTGTTCACGCCCAAAGAATGCTCCAAGATCTGTCCCTGCTGAAGATGACACAGCTGTGGATGGAACAGAACCAGCAGGGTGCGTCCTACACACTGGATCCTTCACAAGAATCCCCTGGATGTACTAAACACTGAATTCTTTCAGTCTTTCTTGCAAGACTGATGTCAAGAACTGGTTTCTTGACTTTCTTTTCTGCAAAGATCGAATCTTGCAACAATGCAGATGGCGGCGGCAGGAGGAGATTTCCAGAAACGAAAAGGCTGAACTGTTTTCTTTTCTGGAGAGAATGAGATCTAATCTCAATTCGCAGGAACTTTTCTTGCTCACCAGAACCTCTTGGATCGAAATCTTATTTCTCTCTCTTTTGGTTCATTCGAAATCTCCTCTCTTTTTTTTTCTTGATTAAGAAATCTCCTAATTAGAAGTTATCCCAATCCAAATCAGTATTTGTATAGGGGATAATCTTAATCCCTTTCCCAGATAGAGTTAGCTTACTCCTGATCTTATCAGGAGGTTACCAGATTCAAATCTGATTTGAATTTGGTCTCTAAGAGTGGATAAGGCTAAGAGCCCAATCCTTTTTGCTAACTTCAATCTCAAATTCGCCCCATTGATGGGTGATCATATCAGCCCACTTCGAAATGGGCTTTTGGCCCATTAAGCATTCAGTGTTTAATTAGTTTCCAATCTGCTGCCCAGTTGGGCTTCTTTGTATGGCGTGGGACCCAAGCATTGATCTACACACCAGCCACATGGGTTCGGCCCAGCCTTTAATAGAAGGCCCAGCCAAATTCACTGAAAATCTCAATGAACCCCTTGAGTCCATCGTATGAACCCTATGGGCCCAACACTTACATTAAGTGGTCCCTGGGCCAAGCCATCTTATAAAAACCCAGGGACTGTGGGCAGGTGCAAGATTAGCCCATCAGGTATTATCCTAAATGGTCTTACACTTAACCTCTCAGCCCTTAATGATCAAGCACTGCCCGACAAGAGAGGACCTCTCCCTCGGCTGCAAGGAACAGTGCCGCACTCTCCTCTCACATGGATCCCGGGAATTAAAACCATTTGCAAACATTTTGAAACCGTACATATATATGTAAATATATTAATTTTGCAAAAACAAAATTCCAACGATTGAAATCAACTGCCGGCAGTTTGGTTTCCATCAGAGAGAGTGCATTCCCGATCATTACCCTTTGTCCGACAAAGTGGCTGATTCTGTCACTATGACCACCCACTCAGATGAATTCTCAAACTGCCCCAACATACCCAGGTTTTGATCCCCACTAAGGATCTCACTGATTGGCATATCAAAGGCAGCCTGATCCAGCACCTAGTGAAGTGTCATAATCGAGTCTAGGGGTCAGGTGTAACTTTCCAGTTTTGCCCATCTATCTCCAAGGTCCAGGGCTAGACTGGAAATCTGGTCCGGTTCAAGGATTCAAGTAATCCCATGCTGTATGTGCCTCGGGTCTTACCCTGATGGCTGAGACAGGCCATCCCAACACTTGGTGGCACACCAGTATCAGCCTTGGCAGGATAAATCTCCCCAGACTTATCCAACGGCTGTGAACTTTTAAAACTAACATGAGTCTCTATAAATGTCCAGTTTTAGGGTTTTACACAGAATTAAACCAAACAACATGAATCAAACATGCACTTTATTTATTTCCACTAAACAACAAAAGTACATCAAAATGATTGAAGCTAAGGGCATACAAAACTGTCTAACAGCTAATGTGGGTGGGGGTTAAATTTCATTGGTCATTGCTTATCCAGTTCCGCTTCCTAGGAATTAAATAAGTTTTTGTGTCAGGTAGGTCAATAAACTAAGTTGGCCCAAACCGTTCCTAGTTGCGATCAATCATGAGTTTAGACCCACAAGTTTGTCTACGGATCCAATATATCGGGCCCAAGCTATTTTTTAGGTTGGGCTCGGATTTTTTCGTAAATGCCCAACCTGAGCCCTAGCCACAACCCACTTAATCACGCTTGGGTTTGTGACGGTGGAACATCTGCATATATATTGATTCTATTGAGCTGAATTTTCTTAAGAATATCAACAATGGCTATCCTGGTCCATGTGGAAGAACTATATCATTAACAATTTAGTCTGAAATTTTTTGAATGTTGTATTTCATCCGTGGGTAGAAAGGATTCTAAAACATAGTAGAGGATTTCTGAGTACAATGAATAGAGAAAACCAATTTTGTTCCAGCATTTACTTCAAGATTTTATTGGGTATATTGCAGCTTTGGAGATGCTTGTGTTGGATGAGGTTTAATTGCAGAGGCCGTTGGTTACTCAATTCCGATTACCAGGGATTACTCTTATTAATGGGTTGGGTAACCCAGTAGGCTGTGTTGGCCTGGCCCGTTCTAAGTCGGGATTGGACTTGCATTTAGCCCCGTTAGCTCGTACGAGGATCTAATGTATCAGAACCGACTATATTTGTCAACTCGGGCTTGAGCTTTTACATAAATGCCTAGCCTGATCCCGTGCCCACTTAACCAAACTTGGGTGGTGACAGTATAGCATCTTTGTAGACATAACTTTTGTTGAGCAGGATTTTGTCAAGAATATCAACAACGGTTATCAAGGTCTTAGGGAAAGAACGGAATTCTCTATTATTTAATCTATAATATTTTAGATGTTGAGTTTCATTCTAGGGTGGAGAGGATTTTAAAACATAATGGAGAAATTCTGAGTACAATGAACATAGAAAACTAATTTTTTTCCCAACATTTACTTAAGGATTTTATTGGTATGTTGCGAATTTTGGAGATGCTAATGCTGGTGGGGGTTAAATTTCATTGGACGTAGCTTATTCGGTTCTGTTTCCTAAGAATTAGAATAGTTTGTGTCAGATAGGTCGATAAACTGAGTTGGCCTAGACCATTCCAAGTTGGGATTAGTCATGAGTATATACCTGCAAGTTTGTCCACGGATCCAATATACCAAGCCCGAACTACTTTTTTTCAGGTTGGGCTCGGGTATTTTCGTAAATGCCCAGCCCAAGCCCCAGCCCAAGCCCCAGCCCAAGCCCACTTAATCAAGCTTGGATTGGTGACGGTGGAACATTTGCGTATATATAGATTCTATTGATCAGGATTTTGTTAAGAATATCAACAATGGCTATCGTGGTCATTGTAGAAGAATTGTATAATTAACAAATAAGTCTAGCTAAAAGTTTTTGAACGCTGAGTTTCATCCATGGGTAGAAAGGATTGTAAAACATAGTAGAAGATTTTCAAGTACAACGAATAGAGAAAACCAATTTTGTTCCAACATTACTTCAGGAGTTTATTGGGTCTATTGCGAATTTAGAGATGCTTGTGTTGGTAGAGGTTTAATTGTATGGACCTGCATTTAACCCCATTAGCTTGTATGAGGACCCAATGTATCGGAACTGACTATATTTTTCAACTCGGGTTTGGGCTTTTGCATAAATGCCCAGCCTGTTCCCGAGCTCCCTTAACCGAGCTTGGGTTGGTGACAGTAAAATATATTTGTAGATATAAATTTTGTTGAGCAATATTTTGTCAAGAATATCAACAATGGCGAGTTTCATTCTAGGGTGGAAAGGATTTTATAGGATATGTTGCGACTTATAGAGATGCTAATGTTGGTGGGGGTTAAATTTTGTTGGTCGTGGCTTACTAGGTTCTGTTTCCCATGAATTAAACTAGTTTTTTTGTCATGTAGGTCGATGAATTGAGTTGGCCCATCCCATTCCAAGTTGGGATTTGTCATGACTTTAAACCCACAAGTGTGTCCATGGATCCAATATGTCAGGCCCAAACTATTATTTTTCGAGTTGAGCTTGGACTTTTTCGTAATTGCCTAGCCCGAGCCTGAGCTCCAACCCGCTTAATCGAATTTACATTGGTGACGGTGGAATATTTGCGTATATATAGATTTTGTTGAATAGGATTTTGTCAAGAATATCAACAATGTGTATCATGGTCCAAGTAGAATAATTGAGTTTCATCCATGGGTAGAAAGAATTTTAGAACATAGTAGAGGATTTCTGAGTACAACGAACAGAGAAAATGCTTTTGTTCTAACATTACTTCAGAATTTTATTAGGTAAGTTGCGACTTTAGAGATGCTTGTTCTGGTGCAGGTTAAATTGCAGTGGTCATGGGTTACACGGTTACAATTACTTAGGGTTAAACCAGTTAATGGGCAGCGTTGCCTAACAGCCACCTTTTCCCTGGCTCATTCAAAGTTGGGAATGGACGTGAATTTAGCCCAATTAGCTTGTACGTGGACCCAATGTACTAGAACCGACAATATTTTTTCACTCGGGCTTGGGCTTTTCAATAAATCCCTACCCAATCACGAGCCCACTTACCGAGCTTGGGTTGGTGATAGTAGAACATCTTCGAAGATATAAATTCTATTAAGCAGGATTTTTCCAAGAATATCTACAATGGCTATCAAGGTACTAGGGAAAGAACAAAAGTATTTATTGTTTAATCTATATTATTTCGGATGCTGAGTTTTATTCTGGGGTGGAAAGAATTTTAAAATACTAGAGAATTTCTTAGTAAAATGAACATAAAAAACCAATTTTGTCCCAGCATTTACTCAAGGATTTATTGGGTATGTTGCGATTTTTGGAGATGTTACCATTGGTGTGGTTTAAATTTTGTTGGTCATTGATTACTTGGTTCCGTTTTCCATGAATTAAACCAGTTTTTGTGTCAGGTAGGTCGATAAACTTAGTTGGCCCAGCCCATTCCAAGTTGGGATTGGTCATGAGTTTAGACCCACAAGTTCGTTCATAGATCTAATATATCGGGCCTAAACTATTTTTTTAGGTTGGCAAGAGCTTTTTTGTAAATACCCAGCCCGAGCTTGAGCCCCAACCCACTTAATTGAGCTTGGGTTGGTGACAGTGGAAAATCTGCGAATATATAAATTTTGTTGAACAGGATTTTGTCAAGAATATTAGCAATGGCTTTCAAGGTCCAAGTGGTAGAACTATATCATTAATAATTGAATCTAAATTTTTTCGAGCGCTGAGTTTCATCCATGTGTAGAAAGAATTTTAAAACATAGTGGAGGATTTACAAGTACAATGAACAAAGAGAACCAATTTTATTCCAACATTACTTCAAAATTTTATTGGGTATGTTGCAAATTTAGAGATGCTTGTGCAGGTGGAGGTTAAATTGCGGCGGTCATAAGTTACCCAATTTCGAATACCGGGGATTACACATGTTAATGGGTAGGGTTGCCTGACAGGCCATATTTTCTTGGCCCGTTCAAAGTTGGGACGGACCTGAATTTAGCCCTATTAGCACATACGTGGACCCAATGTACTAGAGCCAACTATATATTTTCGCTTAGACTCTGGATTTTTTAATAAACTCCAATCCAATCATGAACCCGCTTAACCAAGCTTGGGTTGGTGACAGTATAACATCTTAGTAGATATAAATTCTGTTGCACAAGATTTTTTCAAGAATATCAACAATGGCTATCAAGGTCATAGGGAAAGAACTGAAGTATCTATTGTTTAATCTATAATATTTCGGATGTTGAGTTTAATTCTAAGGTCGAAAGGATTTTAAAACATACTAGAGAAATTCTGAGTAAAATGAACATAGAAAATCAGTTTTTTCCCATCATTTACTTAAGGATTTTATTAGGTATGTTGTGACTTCTAAAGAAGCTAATGTTGGTGGGGGTTAAATTTCGTTGGTCATGAATTACCCGATTTTGTTTACTAAGAATTAAACTAGTTTTTTGGTCAGGTAGGTAGATGAACTGAGTTGGCCCGCAAGTTCATCCACAGATCCAATATACTGGGCCCAAACTATGTTTTTTTGAGTTAGGCTCGAGTTTTTTTGTAATTGCCCAACATGAGCCCCAACCACAACACACTTAATCGAGCTTGGGTTGGTTACGGTGGAACATCTGTGTATATATAGATTTTGTTGAGCAAGATTTTTTCAAGAATATCAATAATGGCTATCGTGGTCCAAGCGGAAGAATTATATCATTAATAGTTGAGTAAAATTTTTCAAACGCTGAGTTTCATTCATGGATAGAAAGGACTTTAAAATATAGTAGAGGATTTCCGAGTACGACGAACAGAGAAAACCAATTTTGCTCCAACATTTACTTCAGGATTTTATTGGGTAGGTTGTGAATTTAGAGATGCTTGTGCTAGTGGAGGTTGAATTGCGGTGGTCATGGGTTACCCGGTTGCGATTACCTAGGATTACACCTGTTAAAGAGTTTGGTAACCCGATAGGTTGTCTTGCCCCTACCGTTCTATGTCGAGATTGGACTTGCATTTAGCCTCATTAGCTTGTACGAGGACCCAATGTATCAGAACCGACTATATTTGTCAGCTCGGGCTCGGGATTTTTCATAAATGCCCAACCTGATCCCGATCCCACTTAACCGAGCTTGGAATGGTGACAACATAAAATCTTCGTAGATATAAATTCTATTAAGCAAGATTTCGTCAAGAATATCAACAAGGGCTATCAAAGTCCCATGGAAACAACTGAAGTATCTATTGTTTAATTTATAATATTTTAGTTGTTGAGTTTCATTCTGGGGTGGAAAGGATTTTAAAACATACTAGAGAATTTTTGAGTACAATGAACATAGAAAACCAATTTTGTCCCAGCATTTACTTAAGGATTTTATTAGGTACGTTGCGACTTTTGGAGATGCTACCATTGGTGTGGATTAAATTTCATTGGTCATGGCTTACCCGGTTCCGTTTCCCAGGAATTAAACCAGCTTTTGTGTCAGGTAGGTCGATAAACTACGTTGGCCCATCCCGTTCCATGTTCGGATTGGTCATGAGTTTAGACCTACAATTTTATCCACAAATCCAATATACCAGGCCCAATCTATTTTTTTTTTCGAGTTGGGCTCAAAGCTCGAGCCCTAGCCCACTTAATTGATCTAGAGTTGGTGACGGTGGTACATCTACATATACACAAATTCTATTGAGTAGGATTTTGTCAAGAATATCGAGAATGGTTGAGTCTAAAATTTTTCGAACATTGAGTATCATCCATGGGTAGAAAGGATTCAAAAACATAGTAGAGGATTTCTGAGTACAATGAATAGAGAAAGCCAATTTTGTTCCAGCATTTACTTCAAGGCTTTATTGTGTATGTTGCGACATTAGAGATGCTTATGCTAGTGGAGGTTTAATTGCGGTGGTCGTGGGTTACCCATTTCGATTAACTAGGATTACACTTGTTAACCGGTTGGGTAATGCAACAGGCTGTCTTGCCTCGGCTAGTTCTATGTTGGGATTGGACTTGCATTTAGCCCCATTAGCTCGTACGAGGACCTAATGTATCAGAACCGACCATATTTGTCACTGCTGGCTTGAGCTTTTTCATAAATGCCCAACCTGATCCCGATCCCACTTAACTAAGATTGGGTTGGTAGCAGTATAACATCTTCATAGATATAAATTCTGTTGAGTAGGATTTTGTCAAGAATATCAACAATGGCTATCAAAGTCCTTAGGAAAGAACTGAAGTATTGATTGTTTAATCTATAATATTTCGGATGTGGAGTTTCATTTTAGGGATGAAAAGATTTTAAAACATACTGGAGAAATTCTGAGTCCAATGAACATAGAAAACCAATTTTGTCCCAACATTTAATTAAGGATTTTGTTGTGTATGTTGCGACTTCTAGAGATGGTAATGTTGGTAGGGGTTAAATTTTGTTGGTCGTGGCTTACCCAGTTCTGTTTCCCAAGAATTAAACCAGTTTTTTGTTCAGGTAGGTCGATGAACTAAGTTGGCCCGGTACATTCCAACTTGAGATTGGTCATGAGTTTAGACCCATAAGTTCTTCCACAGATTGAATATATTGGGCCAAAACTATTTTTTTTGAGTTTGGGCTTGGGCTTTTCTGTAATTGCTCTGCACGAGCCTCAGCCCTAGCTTACTTAATTGAGCTTAGGTTGGTGACGGTGGAACATATGCGTATATGTAGATACTGTTGAGCAAGATTTTGTCACCAACCCAAGCTGGAAGAACTACATCATTAATAGTTGAGTCCAAAATTGTTCGAACGCACAGTTTCATCCATGGGTAGAAAGGATTTTAAAACATATAAGAGGATTTCTGAGTATAACAAATAGAGAAAACCAATTTTGTTCCAGCATTACTTCAGAATTTTATTGTGTATGTTGCGACTTTAGGGATGCTTGCACTAGTGGAGGTTAAATTGTAGTGGTCGTGGATTACTCAGTTCTGATTACTTGAGATTACACATGTTAATTGGTAGGGTTGCCCAACAGGCCGTCTTTCCCTAGCCCATTCAAAGTTGGGATTAAACCTGAATTTAGCCCCATTAGCTTGTATGTGGACTTAATGTATCGGAACCAACTATTTTTTTCTCTTAGGCTCGGGCTTTTTCAATATACCCCAGCCCAATCCCAAGCCCACTTAATCGACCTTGGGTTAGTTACAATAGAACATCTTCATAGATATAAATTCTATTGAGTAGGATTTTGTTAAGAATATCAACAATGGAATCAATGTCCTATGTAAAGAACTGAAGTATCTATTATTTAATCTATAATATTTCGGATGTCGAGTTTCATTTTGGGGTGGAAAGGATTTTAAAACATACTAGAGAATTTATGAGTGCAATGAACATAGAAAATCAATTTTGTCCCTGCATTTACTTAAGGATTTTCTTAGGTATGTTGCGACTTTTGGAGATGCTACCATTGGTGGGGGTTAAATTTCGTTGGTAATGTGGCCTATCGGGTTACATTTCCCAGGAATTATACCAGTTTTTGTGTCAGGTAGGTCAATAAACTGAGTTGGCCTAGCCTGTTCCACGTTCGGATTGGTCATGAGTTTAGACCCGCAAGTTCATCCACGGATCCAATATACCAGGCCCGAACTATTTTGTTTCAGGCTGGGCTTGGGCTTTTTCGTAAATGCCTAGCCTAAGGCCGAGCCCCAGCCCTCCTAATCAAGATTGGGTTGGTAATGGTGGAACATCTACGTATATATAGATTCTATTGAGCAGGATTTTGTCAAGAATATCAACAATGGCTATCATGGTCCATGTGAAAGAACTATAGTGCAGTCTCAATAATATGCCTATGCTTTTGCTCAAGAGCACCATTTTGAGAGTGAGCATGTGGGCATGAAATATGATGAACTATCCCAAATTTTTCAAGATAAGTAGTGATAGAACGATATTCACCTCCCTAGTCAGATCAAAAATATTTGATTTTAGTAGAAAAGAGATTTTCTACTTGATTCTTGAACTTAAGAAAAGTAGATAATTTATCAGATTTACTTGTCAATGGAAGTATCCAAGAAAAATGACTAAAATCATCCATAAACAAAATATAGTATTTAAACCCATTATGTGAGCTAACAGGGGAGGGTCCCCAAAATATCTGAGTAAATTAACTCCAAGGGTGCTGAAGAACGATGATGACTACTAGTATATGGGAGACGATGACTTTTAGCTACTTGACAATGATGACAGAACTGAAAATTATCATTAACAAAGAGGAACCCAATAGAACCAAGGGCTTGCTTTATGATCTTTAATGCGGGATGTCTTAGACGAAGATGCCATGACTCAATAGAGACATTGGTAACAAAAGCTTAAGGAGATGGTGCATCCATAGGCAAAAGTTGATAGAGTCCATTTTTTCTGAGACGTTGCAAAAGGGGCTTCCCCGAGGATCAATCCTTCACAAGAAAATAAGATGGGTGAAATTCAAAGAAACAATTATTATTCCGAGCAAATTGGATAACTGAAAGAAGGTTTTTGGTAATATGGGGAACATGAAGAATATCACGAAGATGAAATAGATGACTGTTTAGATGAAAAGAAGAATGGCCAATATGAGAAATATCCAAACCTATTCCATTACCAATACGGATCTGATCAGTCCTAGAATATTCAGATTGAGCTTGCAAGTTGTTTAGATCTAGAGTGAAGTGATGAGAAGCCCTAGAGTCCGGGTACCAATTGGGAACAACCTATGATTGTGTAGTGCTAGCATGATATGTAGTGAACTATGTTGGGGAAGGTTGCTCTCTGGTGAAAGAGATATCAAATCGCCTATAGCAAGGCTTTATCATTGGCCTTGTTGCATAGTCGACAACGTATTACTAGGTTCTATTGACTATTCTATTGATGAGGATAACCACCACCACCACTACGTCCCCTTCCTTAACCTCTTCCTCGAGAAATGGTTTGAAAGGTATTTCGTGGAAGGACGCCATCAAAGGACGGGTGTTGGGGTTTATTGCTGAACTGCTGTTGTTTATTAGCCACATTAGCATTTGAATTGGTCAAGTTAATTATAGAATGTCTTTGTGAAAGCCATGACTCATGATTCAGTAGTTGACCATATAAATCAGACAATGTAACAGTAGCAAAATTCGACTTAGTAGTAAAAGAAGTAATAAAAGAGTCAAAATCTGAACCTAAACCGCTGAGGATGCTGAGAAGAAATCTGTTGTGCACCAGTTCAGAAGCAGCCGCCAGTTGTTCTGCTATAATCTTTACTTTCTGGATATACTCAGTGATAGTCGAACTCCCCTTTTTCAATTACATGAGTTGCATACGTAACTGAAGTAGTCGGGTTGGTGAGGGAGAGGCATAGGCTTCTTACAGAGCTTTCCAAACTTCACGTGAGGTGTTGAGCCCAACTACTTGGCTGATAACACTTTTGGTGAGGGAGGAGATGATCCAACTCATAATGAGTTGATCAAGTCATATCCATGCCGAGAATTCTGGATTTGGTACTTGTTGTCCATTGATGGTGATCTCTCTAGTCAGACATGGCAAAGATCCATCCACAATGCCATTTGATGTAGCGCGATCTGACTACTTTCTGTTGGAAGATGATCCGACTTCCAGTCGAGCAACGAGCTAGGTGAATCTGCAAGATAGCGGATCAGAGAACTTGGGGTGGCTAACCCGACGAGGTCGCTCCGATGCTTAAATTAGTGTACTATGGTGCGAGCTGAAAGCTTTGAGAGTTTGAGAGCTAGAGAGCTAGAGAGTAGAAAAATCACGCATACCTTGTGTCATTGGGGTTGGTGCCTTTATATAGTTGAGCTCTCGTGGGTTTCGCAGATCCGTTCCGGGATATTCATCCTGAGGGGATCTATTTCCGCTTTAATTGGGGAGTAATGTATCAATTAATAAGGTTTATCAATTCCGCCCGATCAGGGCGGGGAGAAGATTAGGCCTACCGTTACGCGACGTGATCCCGTGAGGTTTGGAGTCTACTGGAGAAACTTCCGGAGTCGTTATGTGGCGGTTCGGGTTGATAGCCCCGAGCTAACACTTTGGTTCTTTAGTTCCGAACTGGATTGAATGTCGAGGTGACCTTGCGCCGAGGTGATTCTACGTCGAGGTGACTTTGTGCCGAGGTGACCGAACACCCGAGCTTAAACATTGCGAACTAGTCTTGCTAAGTCGAGCTGTCATGATGTCATTGGAGGGCCAAATCCGCCCTCATCAATTGCCCCCCACTCCCGAGCTGAGAGTAGCTTGACAAAGGGAGGAGATTGCTCATTTTGGCCTAAGATGACTGATTCGATCAGTTCGTAGTCGTAAGCATTGGTCTGATTTACTTCTCAGATCGGAATAGTTCGAGTGTTTGCTGCCTTACGCAGGACCTCGTTGTCTTAATTCTCGGGGCACGAGAGTGAAGTCATCCTCTCAAGGAGAGGTGAAGCAGGTACCCCGAGGACATCTACCTTATTAGGGATGTAACCATCAAGGGGTTCTGCAATCCGACCATTACCTCGAGAGCGAAGCTTACCATGCTGTCCACAAAGGGGGGTTCTAACTGCGTCACTACTTTATTAGGTCGCTCCACCTAGGTAAACTTCTACGCAGTGTCATTTGAACTGGTTCTCAAAAGAGTTGCCAGTGAGTTCGACGCGAAGCTTAAAACCGAGGTAGAGGTCTATTGTGAAGAGATCAGTCGAGTTTGCGTTTGTCATGGTGCCCAACTAGTATGCTGAATAGGTGTTGTATTTTGTCCTCCACTCCATTGCATAAAAGTTTTCTAAGTGTGGATTACCCTGAGGTGCCAAACTGTATGCACACCGATGAGGCTAAACGTGAACTGCTTTTTTATTTTTCCCATGCCAAAGAGGCGACTAGGTATATGCCCGAGCTGACGTGGATAAGTGTGGATTACTAACGAAGTGTCAGGCTGACGAGCTAGGCTCTAAGAGGAATAACCCGATGTCAATGTATGCCGAAGTGAACAGACATTGTAGGGTATGTGTCTATCCTACCTACGCACAAGCTACTTTTTTATTTGCCCATTCCGAAGAGGTGACTGGGTCTCATGTGGTGCCGAGGTCTTTTATCAGCTCGGCACCTTAGCCCTTGGGCTCTGGGAGCGACTCACGGTCCACTCTCCTTATCCTTATTTAGCCGACGTGCGACCTGACCTTTCCACCTAAGTGGGTGGTCATTCTGTAGTAACTTCTCATATGGTTGCTTCTACGTCATTCCGTGGGATTATCTTCTTGGGTGAGTGCTTGCAAGACCACAACGTACATGTTTCTGCCCCCCTTGCAAGGGCATAATGTTGTTATCGGTGTGAGTCAGAAGTTCAAGGCCACGGTTGCACTGCATCAGCCTCGTTAGTGACCCCGGTCATCCACTCCTACAAGAAGCCACTGGAAGATCGACCTATGGGGGCAGCACTACTGACTCTAGGTCACCAGCTCGCACGGGAGCCTTGGAAGGCTCGACCTGCAAGGGCATCCATGTAGTCTATTAGCTGCCAACTCCCGTGGAAGCCATGAAGAGCTCATCTTGTAGAGGCGACCTCGCAAAACAGGGCTGATGAGGCTTCATCCTAGCTGACTGCTATTAAGGATGAGTTGAGGATGTTTTGTTGTTGTCTACATCGGGCTTCTCCCATGCTCAGGTCTGGAAATTCATACTTCATCTCATAGAACTGCTACGCTTCAATCCCACGGAAACCACTGATGGCTCTACCGCGGGGAGAGGGGCATTCACATACAGTAGCGGTGTATTTATCTAGGGCACTGGGGATGCTGAGTTTGGCCTGAACTTGTTTGCTTGTCATAGGAGAGTTCTCCAGGTTCATTATAGGTGTTTTTTGTCCCCTAGTAATCGGTATTTGTTCTGGGTGTTGATGCTGCTCAAAAGTGCCTTTGAGTTCATAAAAAGTGGAAATTAGAAAGTGAGAACTTTACTTTCTAAAAGGTGGGATCTTAGCTTTCTAGAAGAAGAGGACTTAGCCTTTTAGAAGGTGAGAACTTAGCTTCTTGTAGCATTTCCCATAGACGGCGCCAATTGATGTAGCGCGATCTGACTACTCCCTGCTGGAGGATGATCTGACTTCTTGTCGAGCAGCGAGCTAAGTGAATCTGCAAGACAGCGGATTAGAGAACCCAGGGTGGCTAACCCGGTGAGGTCGCTCCGATAATTAAGTTAGTGTACTATGGTGCGAGCTGAAAGCTTTGAGAGTTTGAGAGCTAGAGAGCTAGAGAGTAGAAAAATCATGCATACATTCTGTCATTGGGGTTGGTGCCTTTATATAGTTGAGCTCTTGCGGGTTTTGCAGATCGGTTCCAGGATCTTCATTCTAAGGGGATCCATTTCCGCTTTAATTGGGGAATAACGTATCAATTAATAAGGTTTATCAATTCCGCCCGATCCGGACGGGGAGAAGATTAGACCTACCGTTATGCGACATGATCCCGTGAGGTTCAGAGTCTACTGGGGAAACTTCCAGAGTCGTTACATGGCGGTTCGGGTTGATAGCCCCAAGCTAGCACTTTGGTTCTTTAGTTCCGAACTTGATTGAATGCCGAGGTGACCCTGCGCCGAGGTGACTCTATGCCGAGGTGACCAAACACCTGAGCTCAAACGTTGCAAACTAGTCTTGCTAAGCTGAGCTGTTATGATGTCATTGGAGGGCCAAATCCACCCTCATCACCAACAATGTTGTGGGTTCTGAAGATGGGTAGAACTTGGGCTTTCCAAGCGACGTAGTTGTCGCCATTAAAAGTTTAATGGGAGAAAATGTGTAATGTTGGAGACAATGATGGTGGAAGAAAGGGTGGTTAAGGCATGGGAGGTTGTAGATGGCGAAGAAAAAGAAGATGCATTGCTGTCGGCGATGTTATGGCTCTGATACCATGAAAGATTTAGCTAGAATAGAAGAACAGAAGAGTAAAAAGAGAGAAGAAGAAGGCTAGACGTGAACAGTACTCGAACATGTTCTGAATTGATTTTCATTGATGAAACAATAACAATCTTGCTTATTTATAGATACACGAGTGATCTTAGTTCTATTAGGATACAACCATTGGAGTTAGAGATCAGTACAGGTTAGTTTTGTAGATAAACTAGGACTGTTAGGTCTTATCTTCTAGATCCCTTATCTCTTTGAGTTTCAGTAGGATTGCAATTCTTGATGGAGTCCTTATCGCCAATATAGATCTTCGAACTGTTATAGTAGCTCATAATTTATGATGCCGAAGAGAGTTCTGTAATAATGTAACTTGGCCTAATCTCACATATTTCATTTAGTTGAAGACGTAATTTGGGAAAATCCTCGATTAGTATCCTCTACTTTGGCCTAATGCCACTTTAATCGTCTAATTTTAAAATGTGATAATTCAGTATTCAAATTTTTAAAACGTATCAATGTCAATCAGTTTGTCAGTTAGCCATTAAGTGACTTAAAAAGATACAAATGCCAACCATCCAAATATTGATAAAAAATAACAGTCCTAAATCTTTACCTCTTCTAATTTATATTATTTCCTATGTATTTGTACTCTACTCTTTCAAAATTGAGCCTTAAGAGTTACAAACCTGTGATGCATTTGCTATGGGGTGATGGCCATGCCTGTGGCACCGTGTCACCCAGTACTGTGCTACCTACCAGAGTACCAACTGCCAAGTTGTCCCTTGGATTCGCTCCACTCACTCGACATATGACTGCCGCTACGGCCTACTGTCCCTCGTTCTATGCTTCAATGTCACCCTGGAGAGCGTCGTCTCCAGAGAGTGGAAAGTGGAGCCGTACAGCACAGTGCCTCTTGGCCAAGCTGATTGACAGCCAGCAAGGCGGCCCATAAAAATCCATAGAGAGAAGTCGATAAGGTCATGCCAACTATATACCATTGGCTGAATGTGACAATAGCTCAGACGGTATGGTTTGGTTTTCACTTAAAATTATCAGGTCGACAATGGATAACAATATTTATTTCAAGAATTATTAAGTTGAGGCTTGAGGGGCTGTATACCAAATATGAAAATCTTTTCTCTATTTTTCTTTTTTTTATATTTTTTGCGATGCTAGCTTGGATGTTGTGGACCAAGAGAAATAATAATGTTCCTTCTAGTCCAAAATCAATGGACCGGTTTTGGATTGGATAACAATGGATAACAATGTTCCTTCTAGTCCAAATTAATTTTAAGAATTATTAGCTTAGCTTGGATTAGGATGTCAATGGACCGGTTTTGGATTGTGATGATGCACAATCTGGCCGATCTTAGCTGTTGATGATCTTGTCTCTGAAATGAGTAACAGGGACCTGAAACGGGAGGAGAAAAGAAGCTCCGGGGAGAACCTGGCGTAAGGGCTCCGAAGCTCAAGTTAGAATCCTTCAAAGGCAAGAATAACTAGATAGCGCGAAAGTTAGCATACCTCCTCCCTGGGGGGGGTAGAAGCCTTTTATAACCACCTCGCGCACTCACTTCCAGGCCTCCGTCAGGTCGGGTATGATTACTTCTGAACTCCTGCCAGTTCGAGTGTCATTTCCTCTGGTCGGACAGAACCGCCACTGTTCCTTTTGTCGGAGCCGTATCTGCAGCTAGTGACGACAGTTGCAGGTGGCGGTGGCAGGAAGCCATTTGAAATGCGGCTGTCAGGCGTCAGATCCCAAATCAGTCAGGTACGCCGCCCTTGGATAAAGACGTCCTTGGTATCGGGTACGTCTGGCTGGCCTGGTGCTTTGGAAGTGAAGTGTTGGAGTGGCGAGCGAGGTGCCTTGAGTTCGGTTTGGAGTGTTCCGAGTTGCCACGGGTCAGCTCGGGTCAGCTTTGTGAGGCTTGGGGCCCAGTACAGTTCGTGCTCCTTGCTGGGAGCTCGAGTTCTCAGGAGGGAGCTCGCTCTTAATCAGGGAGCTCAGGCTCCTAGTAGGGAGCTCGGATTTAGGGAGCTCGGGTTTTAGGGAGCTCGGACCTTTGATAGGGAGCTCGCTCTTAATCAGGGAGCTCGGGCTCCTAGTAGGGAGCTCGGATTTAGGGAGCTCGGGTTCTTTAGGGAGCTCGGGCTCCTAGTACCGAGCTAGGACTTAGGGAGCTCAGGTTTTAGGGAGCTCGGACCTTTAACAGGGAGTTCGCTCTTAACAAGGAGCTCGGACTAAGTACAGCGGTCTGGAGTTCGGGCTCGGTAGAGTTTGGGCTTGCTTCCGATGTTCGCTTTGGGTGCTCTACTGTCCCAAGCTGCTTGCCTTTGCCACGTGTCGGGTGATCGCGAGGTCGGGCCAAATTTCCCTTCATCAATTGCCCCCCACTCCCTGTGACAACGGTTCCGTCTTGGCGCGGGGAGTTTGCAAGGTAGTGGGAGGGTTTTGGTCCGTTCTGAGCGCGCTTGCTCTAATTTGATTTTCAAAAAAGGGCGCGCGTTCGGGAGTCGTGACGGCAGTTGTTCGGGAGTTACGTTGCAGACGCTTTTATTGCGAGGGGACGTGTGCCGTTACCCCGTCAGTTTCGGGAAGACGCGTGCCGACACCTGTCCTCTGACAAGATGTGCGCGACGTTCCGTCAGTCTCTGAAAGACGTGCGCTGATTGGTCTTGGAAGACGTGCGGCTTAGCGCGGCTGTGGGCCGTTGGATTGGCTTCGATCTGGGCCGTCGCTTTCCATACGCTGTGGATATAAATAGTGCGCGGGGGGGGGGGGGGGGGGCCCGTCCTTGCTATTGTTGTATATCTTGAGCTCGTGCCTTAAGTTTCAGCTCGCGTCCAGGCTTTTCAGCTCGCGTCCCAGGTCTTCTTGCTTGTTCGAGTTCTCGTGGTCTGCTTCAGTCTTCTTCCCGGGTGAGTGTTTTTTGGAATCCCGTTCCGTTTCACGATGTCTGGTTTGGAGGGTTCAGACTGTTCAAGCGGGTCTGATGTGGGTTCTACGAACTAGTTTGCATCCCACGGTAGTTCAAGTGAGCTCGATGTAGGTCTTGAGGAAGGGGTCGGGCCTACCACCCGAGGTGCTTCGGGTAGGTCGGCATCCACCTCCCGCCGTGGCCGGGTTGTAGATCAGTTCGGCCCTTCGACTATGACGCTTGAGGAACTTCAAACCCTCGTAGACTACTATAATTTGCCCAGTGAGTACGGTTATTTTATCCCTACGGGGAGCTTTCCTTGGGAACACGGTCCTGATGAGATGGTGATTTTCCGGGAACAGCTCACCGCAGGGCTGCGACTGCCCTTCCACCCTCTTCTTGTCGAGGTCCTAAACCACTTCGGTGTGACGGTTGGCCAGCTCCACCCGAACTCTATTAGGAACTTAGTGGGAACGATCTCTTTATTTTGCGACGAGAACTTCCCTCTGGATCTGGAGATTTTTTCTTCTATCTTAATGTTGAAAAAGCAAGTGGGTCCCCTTCCTGGGCGTAGGCGGGCATACTACCTGTCGCCTCGCCCGGGCTTCAAGCTCTTACACGGACTCCCCAATAAGGTCCCGGCATGGAAGCGGGACTATTTCGTGGTGCGAAGTGCGATGGGGTGGCCGTTTCAGACCGGTTGGGGGGTGGCCGCTCCTAATTCCGGCATCACACTTGATGAGGAGACGGCGAAGGGCCTCCGGCAATGGGCGCGGCTTGGGCTGGATTGCCAATGGTATCTGACGGAGGCCAAGCTTATTGCTGCGGGCCTGAGTTCGGATAGGTTCTTTCCCTAGTGATCTTGTCTTGCTCTTCGCTTACGTCTTACTGATGCCGAACTCCTTTTCGCAGGTACAATGGATTCTCGAGGGTCCCGAGGTGCGCACTTGTTCGAGGGGATGAAGAGGAGAAAGCGGGTGGCCAAGCGAACTCGCGCCGAGCCATCCCGAGCTGCAGAGCCTGAGGTGCCGGATTGTCCGGCAGAGGAGCCCGAGATGGTTCCTCCTATGCAGGGGCTGGCGGGGGCTCCTTATGCTGAAACCACACACACGGGGGCTCCCGCCTATTCCGAGTCCGCTCATATGCGAGCTGGGCCGTCGGGCTCGGAGGCCCCGGGGGACTTCAAGAGCGTGCTGTCGCCTGTGCATGCTCTTCAACGGAGTAAGGAGGCGATGTTTCCTGAGGAAGTTGCGGCATGGACTGAGCTCCCTCTGCACCAAGTGGCCTGCCGTGCCGTTACTCATGCCATGGTGGTAAGTGATCCCTTCTTTAGAGCTCGGCTTCTATTTTTTCATTCGTTTCTCTGATCTCGTTTTCCTTTGATAGGTGAACTCCTCCATTCACACCTTGGCGAACCAGGTGGAGAAATGCTCGCGGCAGGCGCGAGCTGCCGAGGAGAATGCTCATGCTGCTGATGCTGCTGCTCGCCGTGCGCGGTCTAGGCAGGCGAGGTCTCAGAGGGATGCCGAGGCCATGGGGGTGGTGGTGCAGTGCATGGTGAAAATGAAGCTGGACCTGGAGCACCAGGTCGACTATCTTCAGGAGGATATCAGGGAGAGGACTCAGATCTTTTCTCAAGGCATCGAAGACGCGAAGAAGAAGGTTGTCAGCGATTACATTGCTTCGCCGGATTTCGATGACCTGATGGTAGACTCCTACAGGAGGGGTTTCAAGCTAAGTCGGTGGATGATCCGGAATACGTACCCCAACCTCGATACCAGCGCCATATCCACTTCGCGCATCACTCCGGAGATGGCTAATGCCGCGGATGCCGAACCAGACTCCGAGGGGGAGGCAGGTCCTTCGGGCGTTGTCGGAGAGGCTTCTGATAACGATGAAGTAGCCCCGGGCTTGTGAAATGAAATGAAATGAAATGAAATGAAATGACATGAAATGAAATGAAATGAAATGAAATGAAATGTCTTTTTGTTCATGTACTGGTGTCTTCGAGCTATATTTTTTGCTGAACTGACCATTTCGGTCCCTCAGTTCGTTTTATGAAATGACTTCGGCGTACTTGCTTTGGTGGCCTATAGATAGTACCTTCTCAAGTTGACAACGTTCCATGCTCGGGGTACTTGTTTCCCTTCTAGGGTTCTGAGCTCGTACGCTCCCCCACCGAGTGTTTTCATTACTCTGTAGGGTCCTTCCCAGTTCGGTCCAAGTTTCCCTACGCCGGGTTCGGGCACCATGACCTTACGGAGAACCAGGTCGCCGACGCGGAAGTTCCTCTTTTTTACTCGCGCGTTGTAGTACCAAGCTACCTTTTGTTGGTAAGCCGCAGTTCGGAAGTGCGCGAGGTCTCTCACTTCGTCCAGTAGGTCGAGGTTGGTGCGCAACTCGCCCTCGTTTGTCCGTTCGTCGTAGGCTTCTAGTCGTAATGTAGGCACTTCGATTTCCGCCGGGATCACTGCTTCGGTGCCATAGGTGAGGTTAAAGGGGGTCTCACCTGTGGCGGTCTTTTCCGTGGTTCGGTGTGCCCATAAAACACATGGTAGTTCGTCTGCCCACAAACCTTTGGCTCGGTCCAATCGCGCTTTTAGTCCGCGGAGGATGGCTCTGTTCATTACTTCTGTTTGGCCATTTGCCTGCAGGTGTGCGACCGATGTGAAGTTCTGACTAATTCCCATACTTCGGCACCATTCTTGGAACTTGATGTCTTCGAACTGTTTGCCATTGTCGGAGATCAGTACCCGAGGTAGCCCGAAGCGACATACGATGTTCTTCCAAAAGAAGTTTTGTATGTTTCGGGCCGTAACTATTGCCAGGGGTTCGGCTTCTATCCACTTTGTGAAATAATCTACTGCCACCACTAGGAATTTTCTCCCACCTGTCGCTGGTGGGAATGGCCCTAGGAGGTCGATGCCCCATTGGGCGAAGGGCCATGGACTGGTGAGGTATTTGAGGTCGGCAGCGGGCTGATGGTGGATGCTGGCATGCTTCTGACACTTGCCGCATTTTCTGATGAGCTCGATTGCCTCTGTTTTCATCGTTGGCCAGTAGTATCCTTGTCGAAGTGCCTTTTGGGAGAGGGCTCTGCCCCCCAGGTGTCCGCCACACAAGCCTTCGTGGATGTCGCGGAGTACCAGCTCGGCTTCGGCTGGGCGCAAGCATCACAAATAGGGGAGCGTGTAGGATCGTCGGTACAACCGTTCGTCTATCATGACGTATTTGGCTGCCTGGTGCTGCACCCTCTTGGCTGTGTTGCGGTCCGTGGGGAGGGTTCCGTCTAGCAGGAAGCTCGCGAGTGGGTCGATCCAGCTCTGCTCCGCTTCGGTGACGGGAGCGACCTCTCTTGCCCCACCGAGAATGCTGGGCCGAGGCAAGTCTTCTACGTACACGGTTCTCCTGGCGTTGTGGCTCGTGCTAGCCAGTCGGGACAGGGCGTCGGCCTCAGCGCTCTCTGACCTCGGGATTTGCTTGATGAAGTGTGATTGGAAGTTGAGCAGAGCTTCCTTTACTTTTGCTAAGTATGCAATCATAGTGAGTTCGCGTGCTTCGTACTCGCCTGTAACTTGGTTGACCACGAGCTGGGAATCACTGCAGATAACCATGTGCTTTGCTCCGACCTTGTGCGCTAGGTTTAGCCCGGCTATCAGTGCCTCGTACTCCGCCTCGTTGTTGGATGCCGCGAACTCAAAGCGTAGTGCGTACTCCAGTTTTGTTCCGCCCGGGCCGCGTAGCACTATTCCAACCCCGCTGCCTTGTTGGTTCGAGGAGCCATCTACGTGAAGGATCCAGGGCTCCTCATCCCAGTTCGTGCTTGGTCTAACCAAGAGGGAAGCCACGCTGGCTGCTACTTCACGGGGCTCGGACACGTTTGGCTTGAGAGCTCCGAGTTCACCCGAACTGGGGACCTCGGGCTCGACCAGCTCAGAGGCTTCGGGGTTGAATGTGCACTCTACGATAAAATCTGCCAAGGCTTGGGCCTTGATGGTAGTTCTTGGCTTGTACTGGAGATCATACTCGCTGAGCTCGATGGACCACTTCGTCAGCCGACCGGAAACCTCGGGTTTGATTAAAACTTGCCTCAGAGGTTTGTCGGTCAGGACGATGACGGTGTGGGCCTGGAAGTACGGGCGGAGTTTCTGTGCTGCTACCACCAGGGCATACGCTAGCTTTTCTATCTGCTGGTACCTTGTCTCTGCTCCCTGTAAGATTTTACTAACATAATATATGGGTCGTTGGACCCGGTCTGCCTCCTTTACTAGTACCGAACTGACCACCTTGTCGCTGGCCGAGAGGTATAGCTCTAAGACTTCGCCTTCCTCGGGCCGAGCTAAGGTTGGCACTTTGGCGAGGTAGCCTTTTAGCTCGTCAAACGCGAGCTGACAGTCTTGGGTCCATTCGAACCCTTTGCCTTTGATTGCTTTGAAGAAGGGTAGGCAGCGGTCTACCGATTTGGACATGAAGCGGCTTAGGGCGGCTATGCGGCCGTTTAGCCTTTGGACTTCTTTTATTTTCCGAGGTGGTCTCATATCTAGGATGGCTTGTATTTTGTCTGGGTTGGCCTCGATGCCACGTCAATTGACAACGTAGCCCAGGAACTTGCCCGAGGTGACGCCAAAGACACATTTGTTGGGGTTTAATTTCATGTTATACTGACGTAGGATTTGGAAGACAGAATCTAAGTCTTGTATTAATTCTTGCGAAAACTGTGTTTTGACGACCATATCGTCTACATAGCACTCTATCTTTGTGTCGATCAGGGGCCGAAACAGCCTATTTACAAGTCTTTGGAAGGTCGCCCCGGTGTTTTTTAACCCGAAGGGCATGACCTTGTAACAGTATATACCGAACTCGATTATGAAGCTGGTTTTTTCCTCGTTGGTCTGGTCCATCCGGATTTGGTTGTAGCCTGAGTAGGAATCCAGGAAACTTAGCAATTCATGTCCCGAGGTCGTGTCCACTAGGCGGTCGATCCTAGGAAGGGGGAAGCAGTCTTTCGGGCAAGCTCGGTTCAGGTCGGTGTAGTCGATGCACATGCGCCACTTGCCGTTCGCCTTTTTCACCAGCACAGGGTTGGCCACCCAGCTCGGGTAATGAACTTCCCTTATGAAGTCTGCCGCGAGGAGCTTTTCGACTTCCTCGTCGACCGCTTTCCAGCGCTCCGGGGCTAAGTTCCGTTTCTTCTGTCTAACGGGTTTGACTAAAGGGTCAGTGCTAAGTTTGTGAGTTATAAGACTAGGGTCAATACCGGGCATATCGGCCGCGGACCATGCAAAAATATCTAAATTTTGGAGTAAAAAACTTACCAGTTCGGTCCGTAGGGGTTCCTTGACAGAAGCACCAATCTGGAGTGCGCGAGATGGGTCCGTAGGTGAGGTCGGGATCGCGACTGTCTCTTCTGTCGGCGAGGCTCGTTCTTCGCCTTGCTCCGTAGGCCGCTCCAGGTCGAGGTCGTCGGCCGGCTTGGACTTGCCCTTTAGGGCGGCGACGTAGCACTTGCGGGACTCGAGCTGGTCACCCCGCACTACCCCCACACCGAAGTCCGTAGGGAACTTCATTGCCAAATAATAGGTAGAAACCACCGCCCGCAGGATATGCGTGATTGGCCGTCCTATTATGGCGTTGTATGGGGAGGGGGTCGCGACCACCAGAAAATCGTGGTTGAGTCTGACCGCACAAGGCCACGTGCCGACTTCCACGGGCACCGTTATCTTCCCAAGGGGCCTGCGCGTCGTCTTCTGTGAAGAGGATTGGTTCCTCGGTCTTCGGCCTCTTCGGGGGGTTCCGCTCCTCGAGGACCGCTTCGCGAACTGAGGTCCAAGCTGCCGCTGATGTGCACCCCGCCACCACTGAACCTCCCACAATTACATGGATGGTTCCCCAAACTAGCCTTTCTGCCGGAGGCTGTCGCTGCATCGGTTCGGCAGGCCTGCTGCCTCCGGGGCGTCTTTTAAGTGTTCGCCCGGCTGATCCGCTTTATTGCTATTATTGTTGTGCTGTACAAAGTTTCTTAAGTATCTGCGACGGATGAGCCCCTTCGGTACTGTGACCGTGGTCCCTTTGGAAACTACAATACAAATTCTTGTTTCTTTCATCGGATTTCCCTTTAGGCGAGGTGGCCATTTCACGAAGGGGGCGTCCTTGATCGTCATTAGGATCTCGGTCTGCCTTGTGTTCAGTGGCGTGTAATCCGTCCGAGCTGGCAGGGGAGCTCGGAACGGGTTCAGCTTCAGGTCCCGGACCGGGTTTTTCCGGTCGGCCGAGCTAGAGGGCTCGCCGTCCCTCTTTCTTTTCTCGTTTCCGCCCTCGGTTCTTTGGTTGATTTCCTCCTCCGTCCTCATGAACTTGTCCGCGAGCTTGAGGAACTCGGCCACGGTCGCGGGCTGGTTAGCTACCATGTGCCACTTGAATTCCTTGTGCGTCACCCCTCTTTTTGCTGCGGCGAGCTGTACCGCAGGGTTTAACCGAGGTATCTGTAAGCATGCCTCGTTGAATCGTTTGATGTAGCCCCGTATGGGTTCTCCTTCCCTTTGGACTACTCCGAAGATGCTTTCTTCTGCTCGGGGGCAGCGTTTGCTAGTAACAAAGTGTGCAGTGAAGACCTGCACGAACTGAGCCCAACACTTTATCGATCCGGGGGCCAGGTTCCTGTACCAAGTGCAGGCTACCCCCTTGAGGGTGGTGGTGAAGGCCACGCACATGCATGATTCGCTGGCCCTGGCGAGGTGCATTTGGGACTGGAAAGCGTCCACGTGGTCGTTGGGGTCGAAGGATCCGTCGTACTTGTCTAGGGGCGGGAGCTTGAAATCTCTAGGCAAGGGGACTGCCAGGAGTTCTGAGGCGAGGGGGGAAGGAACTGAGAGAATCGGGGCGATTCCCACCTCGTCCGAGCTCGTCTCGCCTTTGCCTCTGAGCTCGGATAAGACGCGGGTGGCGGTTCGTCGACTTCGACGGCGTCTTCGCTGCTGAGTGGGCCTTGTGCTGGCGCTGCTGGCCTCCGTGTTGCCGAGCTCGATGAGCTCGGAGTTCTGGTAGTCCGCTGCTGCCAGTGCACCGAATCGGTTTCCCACCAGTGGGGACTCCGGTTTTGAGACTCGAGGTGCTGACCTCGCGGGCGAGGTTCCTGATCCACCTGCGAGCCGCGAGGCGGGGATGACTTTTCTTTCTCTCTGTCCTGGGGACGAAGCCTGGCTGTTTGGGGGATTCTGGGGCCTGGAGGCCTTTCCCTGGTGAAGGCGCCCATCCTGCGGAGAGGCCTTTTCTGGCTTCGGGGCAGGGTGGCGAGGTGGAAGCAGTGGTTGGTTCGGTGTCAGTTGAGGAAACTGCTGCTGATAGTGGTATTGGGAGAGGTTGTGCAACACTTGGTGCTGGTGAAGCTGGTGTTGTTGGAACTGCTGCATCTGGGCTTGCATTGCCCGCATGCATTGCATTAAATCGTCCAACCGATTCTGGCTAGCTGCCAGGGGGACGGCGGTCGGTTCAGTGAAGGTAGTCTCGATGGGAAGAGGGAAGGGGATGTTTGCGGAGGGCAGGCTTACAAGTGCCACTGCTTGTGGCGTAGTCAGGTTGGGGATTCCATCCACCGTGAGGGGGATGGTGAACTGCCCAACACACACTACGGGAACTTGGAGCTGTTCCCCGGTGGTGTTTGTCTCTGTGCCGCGTCCGGCGTTGCTGGATGAGGCCATAAGTAATGAGTTTTTCAGAGAAGACGGAAAGGGTATGAAAGTTTTGGAGGGAGGCTTTTTGAAGCGTATTTCCCACAGACGGCGCCAATTGATGATGCACAATCTGGCCGGTCTTAGCTGTTGATGATCTTGCCTCTGAAATGAGTAACAGGGACCTGAAACGGGAGGAGAAGAGAAGCTCCGGGGAGAACCCGGCGTAAGGGCTCCGAAGCTCAAGTTAGAATCCTTCAAAGGCAAGAATAACCAGATAGCGCGAAAGTTAGCATACCTCCTCCCTGGGGGGGGTAGAAGCCTTTTATAACCACCTCGCGCACTCACTTCCAGGCCTCCGTCAGGTCGGGTATGATTACTTCTGAACTCCTGCCAGTTCGGGTGTCATTTCCTCTGGTCGGACAGAACCGCCACTGTTCCTTTTGTCGGAGCCGTCTCTACGGCTAGTGACGACGGTTGCAGGTGGCAGTGGCAGGAAGCCGTTTGAAATGCGGCTGTCAGGCGTCAGATCCCAAATCAGTCAGGTACGCCGCCCTTGGATAAAGACGTCCTTGGTATCGGGTACGTCTGGCTGGCCTGGTGCTTTGGAAGTGAAGTGTTGGAGTGGCGAGTGAGGTGCCTTGAGTTCGGTTTGGAGTGTTCCGAGCTGCCACGGGTCAGCTCGGGTCAGCTTTGTGAGGCTTGGGGCCCAGTACAGTTCGTGCTCCTTGCAGGGAGCTCGAGTTCTCAGGAGGGAGCTCGCTCTTAATCAGGGAGCTCGGGCTCCTAGTAGGGAGCTCGGATTTAGGGAGCTCGGGTTTTAGGGAGCTCAGACCTTTGATAGGGAGCTCGCTCTTAATTAGGGAGCTCGGGCTCCTAGTAGGGAGCTCGGGTTCTTTAGGGAGCTCGGGCTCCTAGTACCGAGCTAGGACTTAGGGAGCTCGGGTTTTAGGGAGCTCGGACCTTTAACAGGGAGTTCGCTCTTAACAAGGAGCTCGGACTAAGTACAGCGGTCTAGAGTTCGGGCTCGGTAGAGTTTGGGCTTGCTTCCGATGTTCGCTTTGGGTGCTCTACTGTCCCGAGCTGCTTGCCTTTGCCACGTGTCGGGCGATCGCGAGGTCGGGCCAAATTTCCCTTCATCAGATTGGATTCCGTCTAATCCAAAATCAATTTGGACAGATTGGATGGACCAATAAGACATATTGGATTGGATCAATCCGGTCCAAAATATTTATTAGATTGGATTGGATTTGGTCCATTCATAACAAATTTATGTTGGATTGAGCTAATATCTAATCTATTGATATAAGATAAGAATATATGTGTCAATGGATGGGACTTGGATTGAAACCAATCTAAATCAAAATGAATTTGAATAGATTGGACGGTCCAAACATTAAATTGGATCGGTTCAAATTGGTCAAAAACATTCATTGGATTGGATTGAACCTAATCCATTTATAATGAACTTGCATTGGACTGAATCGGATTGGACCAAATCCAATTCAATTGACCCCCTACCTTGGATGCGTCGAGGGATGGATCCATCGTGAGGTCTCAGACCCATATATGGACCCTCTAATCACAAACCCAAAGCCTTAGCCAACCAAAGTTTACATCCCTAAGTCACTCCATCTAAGGGGGCCCTCTAACCACAAACCCAAGCCATTGCTTCCTTTATAAGACATTAATCATCAGGATGGAGGATTGCATGACATGTTCCAACAAAGAGAAGAAAATAGCTGTGTTATGGCCAGGACACACTTTTTTCTTGCTCAGAGCTGAATAACCATAAGTTTTAGACCTAGCATGATGGTACAGACATGAGTGTTGACTCTTGGATTTATAGAGTTTCTTGGAACTCGCGCGGGTGGAGTTGGGCTCTGATTAAGGTCGAAAGGGAAAATTTTACACAGCATGAAGTAAACGGCAAATCAGGATGAGTATTGAAGGCTCTTCAAGGTTGGTTACACTTTCAATTTGCTTGTCCAGTTGTCCATTTTCCGACCATATATAATTCATTTTCCGCCCTATCAGAGCACAGATTACTATCAGGTTTTCCTTTTTTTCTCTTTTCTATGCTTTACACACTTTGTACTTTCGTTGTATGAATGGACAGAATACGTGATTTGTATATTCGTATATTTTCTAGGACTGAATCCGAGTTTTGCTTATACTGTGAGTCACTGTGATGTTTTTTCTAGGACAGGGGCCCCCGATTTCTTGAACCTTGCCAGGCTGCCACCCACCCTGACATTGGTCAAGGATTTTCTCTCTCTTTTCACAATCTTGGAAGTGGGATCGATTTGAAATGGGCCCGGATCCCTAATATAACAGGCCCACTTTCCCAAGGCCACTACGCCCACTACCAAGCGAGGATAAAAGCCGTGTGGCCCGTGTAAACTGTCAATTACACAGCATGGATCTAAGACGTCAGATTCGACCTGTTTTGGGTCTGCGTATAGCATGCTGTTGGATGGGCATGGGCCGGTTCAGGGCCTGTGAGTGTTGGATCATTTTTACAGTAGGACTAGTGGAGGGGCCCTGCTTGGCAGGGGCTAGAATTGTAACATTGCTATTTATTACATTAAAAAAGGCAATGACTTTTTAATAAGAAACTTGCAATAATAAATACTCAAGTTTGAAAATCATATAGACTTAAAAGAGATCATTGTGTTTGTTTTTTAAATATTGTTTCAGCAAAGCATTTCATATAAAAGAACTAGCAGGGATCCATGTGATGTATGGGATTTATTAAGGGAAAGCTAAATAATAGAAATGGTCATTTACTAAAATACCCTTATAGTTTCATGGATTTACTAAAATCTACCCTATATTTAAAATTTTACTAAAACACCACTTATAATTTGCAATGGATTTAATCAATCTTCCATTAGATGACAATGGAAAATGGCAGTATTGACCCTAATGTTCATTTAAATAAATTTAATCAAAAGAAAATAAAAATAAAAATACCATTTGTGCTCTTTACAAGAAACAGGCAACCACTCTATTGGCTATATTTGGTTAATTTTGTTTTCTATACAAAAAAAGTGTTAAGGGTATTTTTGGAATAAAAAATTATGGGCCTAATGGCAAAACAAACACTCCTTAATGAAAGGTTGGTTAAGTAAATAAATTGTAAAATATATGGGATGTTTTAATAAAATGAAAACTATAAGATAGGTTTAAGTAAATATGTAAAACTATAAAATGTGTTATAGTAAATAACCCTAATAGAATCACATAAGAGTATACAATTGTTTTATTTTTTCAACTTTTTAAATAATTAATAATTATTCATATTTTATGTACTACTATTAATCATTTTTTTATAATACAAAAATAACAATAATTAATTTTAATCAGGTTTATTCATCAAACTGATGAAACCGATCAACTCGACCCCAGTTGGTCAGTTTTCTAGTATTTAGGTCGGCTTTGGTTCAAAAATTTCCCAATTCAACCAAGTTGGATCGGTTTCACTTTGACATTTGTAAATCAACCAAAACCGAACGACCTAACCGTGGATATATATTAATATTTTATATTTTAAATATATTTTTTAATATGGAAAAGTGGGAAACTTCTTATATTTCTTACTCTAAAATGTTTTATATCATAAATCTATTTTTTAATAATTGCACTATAATTTTTAAAATTTAATTTAATTTTTAAGTTTAAATATTTTGAACCGACTAACCAAACCAAAAAATTAACCCAAACTGATACAACTTGAGTGGGTCAGTATTCACAAAAGGTCAGTCGGTTTCAACTGACCAACCTCCAAACCTGACCAGGTCAATTTGGTTGGTCAAATAGCCTATGACCGAACTGAACCAACTCATGAACACTCATAATTTCAGCTAAATTAATAGTCTCATCTCAGATAAATAACAATAGTTTAATCTCCAATAATTATTGAAATTTATAGTAAAAATATGCAATTATTGAAAACATATTGATAATGAAAAAAAATACAATAAGTACTAAAAATATATTAACTTAATCAATAAATAGTATAATCTCAAATAATAGGTTAATCTCTAATAAAAATTAATCAATAAGTCATAAAAAATACAATAAATTAAATTTAAAAATTTCACTAATTGTAGTTTAATCACTAATAATTATTGAAAGTTTTCTATTAAATAACAAAACAAAATAAATTTATACATAATCATTGAAAATACATTTACCACCAAAATAATAAATAATTACTGAAATACAATAAATATTAATTTTAGTCTATATAATTATATAACAAATACAAATTAAGAGTTTAAATTTATTATTAATAAATATTAAATTTTTGAAAGTTATTTTCTCAAATAATTACTTGATATAAGTGAAATTAGTTATTTGTAATATTATGTAAAAATATTAAATTATTATTAATTTCAATATCATGTTATAATTATTTTTCTACTTTTTAGAATTTTTTAAATTTATTACATAATTTATTTATTTTAACTATTTAAAATCGAGTTATGCTAAATATTTTGTTGTTTAAAATATTTAGTTATTTAAATACTTAAATAATATGTAAAATATTTAAATTTTAAAATATTAGTTATTTATGTAATTTAATTATCCATAAAATTATAATTTATACTATTATTACATAATTTCATTATTACTTTTGTAATATATTAAATTATTATTAATTTCAATACTATGTTATAATTATTTTTCTGCTTGAAAGAAATTTTTTAAATTTATTATTTAATTTCGTTATTTTAACTATTTAAAATCTAGTTATGTTAAATATCTAGTTATTTCAATATTTAAATAATCTATAAAATATTTAAAATTTTTTGTTATTTGAATTTTATTTATTAAAAGTTATTACATATTATTAAATGTTTGAAAAACATTTAAATTGATGATCTGGAAAAAACATAATTTAAATTGCTAGTACATAACTTTGTGACATATTTCGTAAAATTATAAAATTATTTATTAGATAATTTCGTTATTTTAACTATTTAAAATATAGTTATGATAAATATTTAGTTATTTACAGATTTAAATAATCTATAAAATATTTGAATTTTATTTATTTAAAGCTATTACATATTATTAAATATTTGAAAAGCATTTAAATTGATAATTGGGAAAAACATAATTTAAATTATTAGTACATAATTTCATGATATATTTTGTTAAAATATAAAATTACTTTTTGTGCTTTTAATAAATATTTTAAAGTTATTATATAATTTTGTTACAATATTTAAATAATTCTTAAATTTTTTAATCCAAACTTTCTGATAAAAAGTAGGGGAGAGGATAAATAGGAATTAGAGATAATTTAGGAGAGAAACAATCTACTAAATTAGAGATAATTGTGGAGATAAATAGGAATTAGAGATAATTTAGAAGATAAATAGGAATTAGAGATAATTCTAGAGAAAGTGGGGGAGGTAGTTTAGGAAATATTTTAGGAGAAGAAATTATTTAGGTTATTGGGAAAGTGCATATCATTGGTTGTTTCAAAAATGACATGGAATAAAAAAACAATAAATTCAAAAAAAGGAGAAAATTTCTTGACCGCTTTGTTTTAATATATATATATAGAGAGAGAGAGAGAGAGAGATAGATTAATACGACCATACAGTGATAGTTCTGAGTTCTACTTCATAGTTGTCTTTTGTTTCACATCGAGAACTCCCAGTTAACCCGGACAGTAGGACCGTTTGGCCCGAGAATCGTCCAGGTAATCGGTTCCGTTTTACCCCAAACTCGGTCCCTGGCCAAAAATCATTGAATCAATCAACGACCCATTGACCTGGGTGGTCGACTCGTTCAATGGTTTTTGGCCATTTTTTATTTTTAATTATTTTTTAATTTTGTAAATTTTTGTTTTCAAAACAGACCACTCGTTCGAACCGAATAGTCGAACCGTCGACTTGAAAACCAGTGGCCAAAACGGTTCCATTTTCGGGTCATTTTTTTTAGA
The DNA here is from genome assembly GCF_055504915.1 of Nelumbo nucifera. Taxonomy (NCBI): domain Eukaryota; kingdom Viridiplantae; phylum Streptophyta; class Magnoliopsida; order Proteales; family Nelumbonaceae; genus Nelumbo; species Nelumbo nucifera. The sequence goes on along the minus strand of NC_142649.1, from coordinate 105,632,046 downwards.
TGTTAATAATTAGACGAAATAACTTTGTAGTCATAATCATGGGAAAGGTGGACATTGCAAGGGATTCCAAAACCTTGAAAGATAAATCCAAAGTGACCTTAAACACAAAAAAAATGGCGGTAAATCCACCAAACTGGAAAACCCAAAGAAAAAAAAAATCAGAAAATCGAGTTCAAAGTTTCGCTTTGAAACAGAGCTAAACATACATGTAATCAAAGAAAGAGACAAAGTAGATCGCCTTGTAAGAAAATAAAAAGAAACATTGCACAAGAAAACCCAAAGAAGAAACAAAAGGGAAGAAATAAAATGGTGGTAAACCCTAGACCGTTTTGGAGGATCTTGAAGAAGAATACCAAACACAAAAAAAAAAGCAGAAAATGAAAAAAAATGAACATACCGCACACGCTCGAATAAAGCCAACAATAGAAGAAACCTTTGAATAGTGAAAATCCAAAAGCATAAAAAACCATGGTTTTCGAACCGCCATTGACCTGGACAGACGGACATTTTGGCCCGGGAACCATCCAGGCAACCGGTTTCGTTTTACTCCAATCACGATCCCTGGCAAAAAACCGTTGAATCGATCAACGACCCATTGACCCGAGTAGTCGAACTGTCGACCCGTTGACCTGTTCAATGGTTTTTGACCATTTTTTTATTTTTTTAATTGGGAACCATCCAGGCAACCAGTTCCATTTTATCCCAATCCTAGTCCTTGGCCAAAAAATGTTGAATCGATCAACGACCCATTGACTAGAGCTGTCAAATCGTCGACCTGTTGACCCGTTCAATGGTTTTTGGCTATTTTTTTATTTTTTAGTTTTTGTTGCCAGAACGGGCCATCCGTTCGAATCAGACGGTCGAACCGTCGACTCGAAAACCAGTGGCCAAAATGGTTCCCTTTTTGGGTCATATGAGTCATGCTCGAATGACATAACACGTATGATACTGTTTAATGGACCTCTCACACTCAATTTTTTGCATGTAATTTTTGTTGTCAAAACAGGCCATTTGTCTAACTGGACAATTGAATCGTTGTTTTTTATTTTTTTAATTGGGAACCATCCAAGGAACCATCCCGGTCCCTGGCCAAAAACCGTTGAATTAGTCAATGACCCATTGACCCGAGCGGTCGAACCATCAACCTATTCAATGGTTTTTGGCCATTTAATATTTTTTTTAATTTTTGCTATCAGAATGGGTCGTCTGTCCATTTGAACTAGACGGTTGAACCATCAATCCAAAAACCGGTTGCCAAATTGGTTCTGTTTTCAAGTTGTATGAGTCATGCAATCGAATGACATAACACGTATGATATTGCTTAATGGACCACACACACTCAATTTTTTTCCTGTAATTTTTGTTGTCAAAACGGATCATTCGTTTGAACCATCAACCCAAAAACTAGTGGCCAAAACGGTTCCGTAATTTTTTGCTTGTAATTTTTGTTGTCAGAATGGGTCATTCATTCGAATCAAACAGTTGAATCCAAAACCTATGGCATATAATATATATATATATATATTAAAGGGTTGTCATTTGGCGAAAGGGGAAAACACCCCTATCCCTTTAATAGATATATATAAGATTGTGTAATGTATTACTTACTATCAAGGTTTTTAAAATTGGACCGGATAGGGAACCATTCTAGGTCCGGTTCCCGGGTCAAATGGTCCGATCGTTCGGTCCAAATAGACAGTCCGCTTTAACAAAAAATAAAAAAAAATTAAATTTAGAAAACTCAAAAAATGGCCAAAACCGTTCCCAAGTCGAACAGCTCAATGGTTCGACCGCTTGGATCAGCATCTCACTGACTAAATCAACGGTTTTTAGCCAAATAGTAGTTTTGGGGTAAAATAGAACCGGTCAACGATCAAGTGACCAATTCCCGATTTTTCCGATCTAACCATCTGATCTGATCCAATTTTGAAAACACTGCTTACTATAATCTAACCCAAATACCAAACCAATTGTATTGGCTATTTAACAACAAAGAAAACATTATCTTTTACATATATAATTTTGAAAGGCTTACATGTAATAACATCACATAACATGTCTTAATTCATCATCTCCTGAGGGATATTCATGCTCTATCAGCTAAACCTTTGATTATATCTTTTAGATTTTGGGAGAGTTTATTTGCATTTGGGAAATAGGTAGGGCTGCAAGTTGGACCGGGTTAGGTCGGGTTGAGACCAACCCTAGCCCAATCCTAAGTTCTAAACCCCTAACCCAACCCGACCAACCCAACCCTAACCCAATCCAACCCAACCCGAAGTCAATTTCGGGTTGGATTGGGCCCAACCCAACCTTCTTCCCATCCCTTAAAACCTCATAGAATTTCGATTTTAGATCTTAACTCAACTTTCACTACATATATTAATCCTATTTTTCATTAGTATTTGTTTGTTGACGTTTTTTTGTTCTTTTGGTACAAAATTTAGAAAAAACAAGTGTTAGAAATGTCTATAGTTTATTATGAGTTATGACTTACGATAGATCTTTCTTGGGCGTCAAATAACATAGAGGAGATGAAGAATAAAATTTTCAAAAAATATAAAATAATGTTATTAAATTATTAGTCTTTCTAATTAGGATTAAGTGAAGTGATTACCTTAAAAGAAATGCATGATACTATGTGGTGGGGGCTATACAAATATCATGCATCTAAACAAATCAATGTATGTTATATATTACATATAACATATATTTATATATGACATGTACTATAGAGTCGGACTCGGGTTAGGTCAGGTTGCTTAAGGGGTCAACCCTAACTCAACCTGAAGTAAAGTCGGGTTCATGAATTCCAACCCTAACCCTAACCCAAACATCAATCCGACCCAACCCAACCCAACTTTTTCGGGTTGGGTTAGGGTTGGATTCGGGCCAACCCGGCCCAAGTTGCAGCTTTAGAAATAGGTAGGTATAACCGAATAAGTGCTTATTCCTAAAAATAAGTACCTATTCAAGAAGTCCAAATTTTGAATTTATTTTTAAGCACTTATTCAATAAATCCTCTTTTTGGGCTGCCTTTACCTGTCAATGTCATTAAAGTATGAAAAAATAAAAAGAAATTGTAGAAAAAATTTCAACACATTTGTAATATTATATATTCACAATACATCCATTGTGAAGCAATGCTTTGGATTTTTTGGCCATCAATAGATGATCTTCATATGTGGTACAAGAAAAGATTGAAATTTACATTAAGGGATAAATAGATAAGTAAACAAATACCTTTGAATATTGTTCCTTCACGACCATCTTTTTTGGACCATGACATCGCAACCTGTTGTGAAGGGGTGGAACCTACACCCCAAGTCTTTTAATTCCTAATCTTTCATCAAACAAAATTCCTTTTCTATAGATAAAAGAATTGCAACTTGTGCAAATTACATTAGCCATTTGGATCTGGTCATATTAAATAAATGACATAAAAACAATTTCTTATAGAAAATAAGATAAAACCATTGGAAAAAATTCATATCCCATAACATTTTCTCAACCATGTTTCATTCTAAGGCCCCGTTTGCTTTTCGGTAAGTTATTTATCCGGGTAAATGCAGTTTCCTGGGTAAGTTTTTCCTGGGAAACACTTACTCGGATAAGTGCATTTACCCATGTTCTTTTATTTGTCATGTAAATAAGGCAATGACCATTTTAGCCATAAAAATCCGTTATTGAAAAAGGGCATTTTTGTCCCATTCAAGTGTTGGCAACTTTCCCCCTAGGTGGGAAAGTTATTTACCCACCTAGGAGATGGGCATTACTTACCCAAGTAAGTGATACCCAGGAAAATAAACTTTCCCTGGTCTCCACATAAATCCAAAAAAAAACATGGGATTCTTGGTCAATGGGAACCAAAATCCCATTGACCAACTTTCCCCCCTCTCAAAATCCAAAAAAAGAACGCCACTTAAATGCAGTACAGGTTTCCCCCTCTCAAAAGCAATGGCATAGATTTAGTACCAATTCAAAAGCCAAATAAATAAAGAAAAGCCTTTAAAAAAGACTTTTAAAGCATGGAAGAATGTATTTCATTGAATTACCCTTCTCATTAACAAAAATATGCCCATCAAAGAACTCAACGAATGCAATAGCATCCTTTGTTCTTTTGAAATCAATGTATGCTTAGGAATATTGCTGATGTTTCTGACTGCAAAATCATTTCAATAACATCTGTTAAATGCAATTTCCCTAATACATGTTGCTTGTTTGAAAGAAAACAAAGCATTTGCATTAACTCTTTTAGTAAGTACCTCTAGAATTCTAAAGCTATAAGCATCTCTTAGTAAGGTATTTAAATTTGTGTTGATACATGTTTCTAACTTAAGGATTCTAAACAACTACCTAAGATTAAGATCAAAACCAAGCTACATATCCATGAGATAGTTTTATGATTAAAAAGCAAAGGATGAACAATGAGAAAGAAATAGAGGAAAAACTAAAAGTTCTTTTTTCTAAAATAATTATTTCCTAACTACCAACATTGTCTTTGGAGAAAAAGCTCTAGCATAGCAAACAAAATCCAACAAAGTTACATTATTTGAGTTCCTAGTTTAGTTAGTCTAGAAAAGAACTAAAGAACTTCGACTCGGTTCTGATACAAATGATCATTGATTATATTTCTAGCAAACAAAGGATCCTAGAAACAATGATAACAGAACGCAATAGACTCGATAATAAAAACCGCCCCTTTTCTTATTTTGGCCAACAACACATTGTTTATAAATCTCCAATTCTTTTCTTATAGAAAAAATGAAAAATAACAATGGGTCTTTTGATCCATCTCAAAGCTTCCACTCAAATCAAATAGAATTTATCATTTGCATGGTTATTAGAAAGAAAAAAATATTAATAGGAGTACTACCAATAACAATAGTCAATCAATTAAGAATGGGTGTCAAGGAAAGAAGTGAGAGGTTGTAATAAATTTTTTTTCTTTTTATTTCTTTCTCTTTCGTACACGATTGCGAAAGATGGTGTTAGAGGGCCAATTTCAGGTCAAGCTACCTTCTCCTTGTTCTTTTTTTTTTCTCTTACTAGTAATGAAGCACGTGCGTTGCACATGAGGAAATTCTCTCGATCCTCTCGATCTTAATTTATTAAATTTTGAATATATATTGAAAATAAAATTTGAAAATTAAGAAAAGTAATAATATGAATAAAAATAAAGTTTCAATGGTTATAGTTCATATTGCTGTGAGAATTACATAGAACTAAAAAGAAAATAATTGCAATGTCTTCTATGATGACATCTTTCTCGACTTATTTGCAATACTGCATGACTTTTAAAGGTTGCCAAACTTCTTCATTCTTTTTCAATCTTGATCCTTTTCAATTTCTTGTCCTCGAATGAATCGATGTCTTCTATCTATGTTGTTGAGCTGTCTACTTTAATCATGTTAGTTGCTACAAATTTGCTAGAGCTATGACCCATGTTTCCTTTTTTATCAACTCGTATGATGAAGTATACCTTTCCTTTTAGCACTTTTAGACAAGCTATGAACTTGTCACATTTTCCTTGCAATATGATATGGATTGTATTAGTATTAAATTAATTTGTAGTATTAATATTGATTAATAACAAAATCTTTACCTCTCTTTGAAGCTTTACAAATTCTGATACCAAACATCCAATTATCTCAGCAGTTTCTTCAAATAATGTGGCAATACCCTTCTCAGTGTCATTTGATTGATCCTAAGCATATACCTGTGTTGATATGATTTGGTTACTAATAATAACTTTTTAATATTATTATTAAATGATATATTTTAATTTATCACATACTTCTTAGAGTACTTGACCTCATTTTCTTTACACTTGTCACAATATGCTCCTTTTTCTATTAGCTCAACCTTTTTATTGCAATTGTCACACGCATTGTACCATGGTTCATTAGAGTTGAGGACATCAGTTATTATTGCCTTGATCGAACAGTAACTTACTTGCAAATAGTAGATCTTTAATTTAATAATGTGTTATTTAAATAAAATTTATAAATGAGTAAGCATTTCTGCAATTGTCAAGTTACCTTAAATGTATGATGTTTTATGAAGTCCTTTATTTTAAATTCTTCTGATTGCTTGAGCAAAGTCATTTTTCTATTCAATAAAGTATTATTTTTTTCAGGACATTTTTTTGCACCTGCATATATAGATGTTTATTTTTTAAAGCTACACAAAATAGTATGCTAAAATTTGCTTATGTACTTACAATTCTCGTATATTTTCACTTAAGGAATGCTTAAATTAACTTGCATTGTTGTCATAGATATTGTAGAAAGAGAACCACCTATAATATAGAAAAAAAAAGTTAAGTGTATATATTTGTGTTTTATTTTATTTAAATTATACTATAAAAGATTATTACCTCCATATGTTGTAGCAATTAAAGATGTGAATGCAACTATTGGCTTGTGTGGTAAAGTTTCTAATAATAATGCACATTCTTCTTTTACATATTGCCCCCATAGTGTCAATAAAACAAACTTTGAATTATATCAATTATTAGAGAAATTGTAATGAGTACAATGTAAGTAATAAAAAAAAAATCAATAGTTTATAGTTTAGCATAAGTATTTTGAATCAGATATAGTGATCTCTCGTTTCACTGAAATTCCATCTTTGTACTTGAATTGATGTATCTTACCAACTTCAGTCACCATTGCAACCACATCTGCAAATAATTCAATTATTTTATATTAAAATATATTTTTATTTTATAAATTAAAAGATAGATAATAAATTTGTCATTATAATGATTTTTTGTTTACCGATCAATTTTTTACTTGTAGTATATTTTTTGATGTCATGGAGTTGAACAAATTTATAATTTATCTTGGTAGAACTCACTCATTCTCCAGCTTCTATGATTGATGTCAAATCAGTAATGCAAATTTCAGTCTTTGTGGACATTTTTGTATAGTGGATTAATATTCTTCAATTGGTCGTTAGTGATGTAATATGTCTTCTGAGGAAACAATGCATTTAAAAATTTCTCTGCTGTTGTATTGAACAATACCGCTTGTATTTGTATTCCCTGCATTGAAAGTTAGTTATAAATTATTGTAAAAAACTTTGTAATTGAAGTAAATAGATGTTGTAGGTGCATACCTCATTGTCTAATAATATCACCTTGAACATTTTCCCACTACCTTTATGATTAGTATAAACCTCTATTGCCCTTTTGTGTAAGATTAATGTTTAATGGTCCAATTTGTTTCTTCTTGTGTCAATGAATTTATTGATATGCATTGTGGTTTTTCCTTCATGATAAGCAATAAAAAACGCTGTTAAAAATCACGGTCAATACTATTTTTTTAATTACTAAAAGAAGTAAAGAGAAAAAAAAAACAATAAAAGTAACATAAGTAATAAGGTTAGGTCATAACAATAAAAGTTAGAATTTATTATGTGTAATTGTATTAAAACAATAGAAAGCATAAGAGTATAAAAAAAGTTTGTTATTTACAATTTCATAAATGATTATAAGGTATTTGGTGATAATACTTCCCTATAAACAATATTTTTTTTGTAAAAGTTCATTTCTTTCTAGTTGATTGCTCCGCTTTAATGAGTAATCTTGTTGTTGAAGTAGAGATTCCTCTAGATAAAGCCACATAAAGTTGACCATGTGAAAAGACATGCTTAGGTAGATATATGCCTACATATAGAATAGTTTGACCCTAGGCTTTATTTATTGTCATTGCAAAGCTCAGATGAATAGGGAATTACTTTCGCTTAAAATGAAATGAAAATCCTTCATCTTTTAATGGTGATAATGGTATTCTTGGAAGTAGTACTTGTTTTCCAGCATGTTGTCCTATAGTGGTTTCTGCATGGATGATGTTATTGTGAAAACCTTTGTAGACCATTTTTGTTCCATTGCATAGTCCATTTGATTAATAACTCTGTTGGATAGTAGTTATGTGTATCATCAATGGCAATATCATAACTGTAATATATCCATGGCTTTCTTGGAAATTTCACAATTAACCTCTCATTTAATTCATCAACAACATCATTTTTTGTAGCTAAGATTGAACGCTTTGTAATATAATTTGCCGATGTTGCATTGTTGTTCAATGAATCAAATACTTGATCAATGAGCATGTTTTGTGACTTTTCATCATTTTCATATTTAATGATCATGTCTTCTGGTATTGTTATCATATTTCCTTGAAAAGTTGGTTCTGATCCATTTCCAACTCTCATGAGGAAGCCACTAAAGAAAGGATCAGAGATGGCTCTCATATTAATGGTCAATCTAAAGCACTCTAATTTTGGCCAAAGATGAGGTTTTTACCAGACTTGCATTAAATATTTCTGCTCTAGTTGCTCATCTTACCACCAGAAGAACCTGTCGAAAATCTCCTCCAAAAACGATGAATTTTTCTCCAAAAAGTAATTGGTTGTCCATGATGTCCTTGAAAGTTCTATCCAATGTTTCAATTGTTGTTCGTTTTGCCATCGGTGCTTCATCCCATATGATTAATTGTGCTTTTCGCAAGAGCTCATCTATTGTACTTTGCTTTGATATGTTACACATGCTTGATTCATTTGCATTAATTGGAATTTTAAACCTAGAATATGCAGTACGTCCACCAGGTATCACTGTTGCTGCGACTCCTGAAGTTGTTGTAATTAGAACAATCCAATTCCTTGATCTGATAGTTGCAAGCAATGCACAATATACATACGTCTTTCCTGTTCCTCCAGGCCCATCAATGAAGAATGCTCTGGAGCCATTTATGTTTACACGATCTAATATTGTTGCATAAGCTATTTCTTGCTTTGGGTTTAACCTTGATGGTGCAAGGTAAATCTTCTTCAGGTGTTTTTACAGACATTTCTTCATCAATTTCTTTTGTATAATTATCATTCTTGTGATTTCAGACAAATTGAAATTCTAACAATACAGAAAACCCCAATTCAGGACCTTAGACTGTACTTCTAGATTTTGATTGGTTGGACGTTGGAACAATACAGACCCAAGAACAATGGTGCTAACAACTTAGAAAGGAAACATGGAAAAAGAAGTCAGGGGAGTTCCAGTCTACAAATTTGTTACAAAACCTGAGAGATACTTATAATATACAAAGCTTTTTAAAAAACTTGAGAGATATAGGTGAAAAAGGGATACAAAGAGCACTAAATCAGCTATCAGACATTTTATTAGCAATTGCATGTTCCTTTATCCCCCATATCTTTTCATTCCACTAAATTCAATTACAGAGCATATATGTTTCTTATTAAATTGTTCAAAATAGTTTTACCTGCTGTATTGTTGGCCAATTCAAAGATAAGGCCTCAAGCTTCTATCGTACTAAGAGATGCTTTAAAACAGAAATTGATTGGGTACCATGGATGTAACATATGATCTCGCATGGGGTCCCATTTCCCTTTGTTAGGATACCAAGATCACTTATGTTAAAAGGATCTCAAGAAGGTTTTTTCTTGAGGGAAAAAAAAGATTATTTAGGAAAATAGAGGCTTACAAATGACCTAATCCATGAGAACAATGCAAATTTTGATTTTTCATTAACACAAATAAAGTTAGCACACCAATCACTAAACCAACTACTTGCAAAACAAGATAGACCACTCCCAGAAACACAAATTCCATTAAAAACAAAGAAAGACACAACTCCTTCAAAGACTGAAACTAAGACTATAAGACACCATGGCACTAAGGAAATAACTCGCAGCAACTTCCATTGAAGCAGGCATCTTGTTCTGATTCCTTGTTGGTAGGTGTTAATTTTCCATAAAATCTCTAGCTGTCTTCTTCAAGTCTAAGAATAACTGTAGCTCTAAAATCTTTATCAACATCCTCGACGGTCATTCTTGGAGGTGGAAGTCACAATCGGTTACTCAACTCATTCAACAAGTTCTTGAAGGAATACTGACTTCGTAATGCAATCATTATTTCTGCAATCAAATTAAATCAAAAAAAAAAGAAAACCATGCATATACTAAAACTGACTCATACATAAAACTTTTAAGTAGCTTTTGAAATTTTAGATATAATAGGGAACAGGGGACGGATGGAACAGGAGAAGTGTAAGTAATTCTGGGCGGAATATCCTTGCTGTGAAAGGTCTTCAGTGGCGACATTAGAGGTTAATGTGTTGGTCATCTAAAAGACCATGCATATACTAAAACTGACTCATACATAAGGAAAAAAAATATGCAGTACACAAAGTATCATGAAATTGGAACAAAAAATTAATTCGGGGACAGATGGAACAGGGGAAGTGTAAGTAATTCTGAGCAAAATATCCTTGCTATGAAAGGTCTTCAGTGGCAACATTAGAGGTTAATGTGCTGGTCATCTAAGGTACGAACTTGGACCCAACATCACCAAAACATTTCTGGCCATCACTATCTATTGTTTCCGAGGTAGGACCACAATTCAGAGGATTTTGTCCATTGCAATGCATGGATCAGCCACAGATATCAGATGGAATAGGAAAAGAGACACAAGGATTAAACACCCATTCCTTAAGGAAAAAAAAGTCCGACCTTCAATGGATTAGGCAGATATACCAGGGATTTAACTGATAAATCCATAAACAATTTGACAGAACTAACCAATAAAATGAGCTTTTGACAAAAGAAACAGTGTCCAAGCCTACATGAAAAAACTCAGGAACTCCTAATTTCATCACACTATATACACTATATCGGAATCGAAAATTGAAAATTAAAAAGGGTCTAATATGAAGAGTTGGCTTAGGGTCTAGGATTAGAATATGGACTGATGCGTGGGTGCCAAGCTTGCCAAAGGGAAAGATTGTGTCTCCAAATCTATTGAACTGTAATCTAGAGCTGATCCAAGATCTCATCATTGAGCCTAAAAGAAGATGGAATATACAGAGATTAAACGAGCTCTTCAATGAGGATGAAGTTCAAGCAATCAAATCTATTCCTTTAAGCCGAACTAGGGAGGATATTTTAATATAGAGGTTTTCTTCTCTGAGGGCTTATTCAGTGAAGAGCAGTTATTATTTAGCCTAGGCCGAAGAATCCTCTAATGTACAAAGCTTGGTAAACTAGTTTGAAGGCCCCCTGGAAGCAATTGTGGAAGATTCAGTGTTTGCCCAAAACCAAATGCTTCTTGTGATGGCCCTGCTTCAGAGCAATAGTAATGAATAAGGGTCCAGGACGACCCCATCTGTCTTCAATGTAGGGAGGTAGAGGAATTGGTAGAACACCTGATGTTTCATTGTGACTTTTCTCTGGCTTCATGGTTTGGGGGCCTAGTTTGCCTGAGAATAGAGTCATTAAGGAGCTCAAGCTTTCTAGATTGGATCAGCTTTGGTTTCCGAGGGCTCAAGCTTGGCAGCTTTAATTATTCACTCAAGCTTTAACAATTAAATTACTCCTAAAGAGTTTATGTAACTTCTTTTTAGGAAACAAGCATCTATCTATTTGAAAGGTCTTTGACAAGAGAATCATGTACAAATCCAGGTTCAGAAGACCCCATATATAGATTCTCTGAATTGTGCAAGCAAACCACACTAAGCTATGCACTACTTCATTTGAATATCTATTTATCTGCAAGAAGGAGCACTAAGCAAAAAGGATGGAAATAAACTCTTGTAGTCCACTAAAGAGGAGATACACCACGACAGAGCAGAGTCCACCAACAGAAGATCTATTAAACACAATCACTCAATCTGAATGTGGGAAATATGCAAGTCCCTATTAAAATGGAGAGCATGAAGGAGAGCACAAGTTTCTGCCTCTTCAGGTGAGACCACTAGTAATCGAACAACGCTTCCATAAATATTCTAGAATATTCGAATTGTTAGTCGGTTATAACTAAGTTGATGTGGCAATACAAGTTGGCCAAATGGGTTAACCTAAATTTGTATATATATATATCAGTTCACATATGAATACATAACAATTTCTTCTCATTTTCATTCGAGTTATGTTACGTTTGTCACGGTATCAAAGCATCGATCACCACCGAGGCCCCGACTGTTGTTGCTGCTGTGGTTTCATTTTTCTTCCTCTACAAATTCTTGGTTGATTCCAATCATTCTTTTCATCTCCAGCGATCTTGATCCCGTGAATTCTTAATATCTGCCGAACTCATGTTTTGACTCTCTTTCTTTTCCTTGGAAATCTTTGTTTTCTGTCATGAATTCAGATCTGAGTTCTAAGTCCCCATACTACATTCACCCCTCGGATAATCTAGGGACTGTGTTGGTTTTTGTCTCCTGATACTGGTCTCGAGCTAGGCGGAATGCATTATGGGTGAAGAATAAATTTGTCTTTATTGACAAAACGCTGCAACGACCTGAATCTTCTATAGCAGAAGAACGAACTTGGGAGAAATGTAATTCCATGGTGATTTCTTAGATCTTTAACTCCCTAATTTGTGAACCCCATGATAACGTTGTGTATGCTGATACCGCTAGAGATATTTGGCATAATCTTGAAGAAAGATTTCCACAAGGAAATGCTCCTCGCACTTACCAGCTAAAACATGATTTGTCAACCTTGTGCCAAGGTGATCTCTCCGTTGTCTCCTTCACCAAACTGAAAGGATTGTGGGATGAGTTAGCCATTCTTGCTCCTCTTCCTGATTGATTGTAGCTGTGGTGTTGCAAAAGGAATAGTCGTAAAACGTGAGAGAGACAAAATTAACCAATTCTTGATGAGGCTGAATGAGGTGTTCAACAATATTCATTCCAACATCCTACCTATTGAACCACTCCCAACTATCAATCAAGCTTACACTCTAGTAGTCCAAGAAGAACAACATCAGTCTATACTACCATCCAAAAGTCTGTTATCCTGGAGGTTGCTGCTTTCTCTGTTTCATGTATTGGTGATCAATCGGCTCGTCTCCATCCAAAATGCAAACTGTGTAAGTAGACAGGCCATATCAAAGAACATTGTTATGAGTTACATGGCTATCATGAAGGATGGTAGAAAAAGAAGTCAACATGTGGTCCAAAACAGAACTCCTTGGCAATTGCCTATACCACAATGACCAGGTCTTTACCTGAAAATGTATCTTCATCTATTTTTGTGACTAGCTTGACTCCTAAACAATATAATAGTCTCATGAGATTACTGAATGTTGATACTTCAACTATTTGTGCCTCTAATGCAGATGGTAAGACTTCATCTCCCCCTGATAACATGTCCTCTACTTCAAATCATTGGATACTTGATAGTGGGGCATCCAATCATATTGCCTCCATTGTCTTTATTCCTACATATTTCCCCACTATTCTCTACCACTATAGTTCATTTGCCAAATGGATCCACCTTCCCAGTCAATCATAAAGGTTTCATCATGTTGGATTCAAATCACATTGTGCATGATGTATTATGCATCCCTAAGATTAAATTTAATCTCTTGTCCATCAATAAACTTATGCTCCAATTGCAATGTACTGTTGTATTCTTTTTTACTTCTTGTACACTTCAGGACCCAGCTTCCATGAGTCTGATTGACAAGGGGGTGTTGTGTAATGAAATTTATCGTCTTCCGTCCATCAAACCTTTAGTTGCTCTATCTCTCCGTACTATGGAATGTTACTCTACTTAGCACAATAGACAGAGACATGCTTTGTCTCGCCAATTATCAATCATTTCTAAAAGTGGCTTAGCTTCACCAAATAAAGCCTATGATGTATGTGAAAAGGCCAAACACACCTAGACTCCATTTCCTATGAGCTCTTCTTGAGCTCCAATTCCATTGGATCTCATCCATTGTAACATCTAGGGTGCTTACCATAAACCTACACACTTAGGTGCTAGATTTTTTTTTACCATAGTTGATGACTATAGATGTTGTACATGGGTGTTCCTTATGGAAAAAAAAAGTCTGATACATACAATTTCTTGATTTCCTTATGTAACATGGTGAAAACTCAATTTTACACTATTGTTCGGGTTGTGCATTATGATAATGGTAAAGAATTTCTCTCAGGCCAAATGCAACAATACTTTATGGACAATGGCATTGTCCATCAAACATCATTTGTAGACTCCCCTCAGCAAAACAGTGTTGTCGAGAGGAAACACTACCACTTGCTGAAAATTGCATGAGCCTTGCATTTTTAAGCTTCACTCCCTTTAGTATTTTGGGGTGAATGTGTTTTCATTGCAACTTACATTATCAATTACTTGCTTACAATACTATTACAAGGCAAATCTCCTCATGAGTTGTTTGGCAAAGCCCCTTCTTACACCCATTTATAGACCATTAAATGTGTGTGCTATGCTTAAGAGTGTCCTCTTTTAAAGAACAAATTTACACCAAGGGCCTCTAAATGTATTTTCATAAGCTACCCTTTTGGTAAAAAATGATACAAAGTTTATAACCTTGATTCCCACCAAATGTTTATTTCTCGAGATGTTTCCTTTTATGAAACAACCTTCCCCTTTGCTACCACCATGTCATAGTCTTCACATGTCCCACCATACAAAAATGTAGTCATCCCTTTACCCCAGTTTGAGTATCCATTTGTTGACCTTTCACCCTTTACAATGCCCATTGACATTAACAACACAAGACCCATGGATAATGAAGCCTAACCCTTAACACTCCCCATGATAACCAGCCCATTGTTAGCAATCCTCATGATAACTAGCCCACTATTAATGATGCACTTGCAGTATCCAATTCTGATTTGGGCAGATTACTCATAATCCCAATGTAACATACCAAGCATATTCCATCTCACCATCGTGATTATGATGACAGTTTACCCATCTCCCTCACTAACATCGTTGTTCCAACCCCCTTATCATCTGAACCCACCACTTACTCCTAGGCTACATGTGACCCCAATTGGTGTAAGGCCATGAAAATTGAGATTGTTGCATTAGAGCGCAACCAAACATAGTCCATTGTGGATCTATTTCTTGGAAAGAAACCAATAGGATCCAAATGGGTATATAAATTGAAATTCCATGCTAATGGAACCATTAGGCACTATAAGGTGCGACTGGTGGCTAAAGGTTATACACAAATTGAGGGCCACGATTATCATGATACATATGCTCCTGTAGCCAAACTTGTAACTCTATGGTGCCTTCTTGCCCTTGCTATTATAAAGGGATGGGAACTACATCAATTGGATGTGACTAACGCCTTCTTACATGCTGATGTGTTTGAAGAAGTATATATGACCATTCCTTTGGGTTTTCCTAAACGATTTAAGAACAAAGTTTGTAAGCTATAGAAATCTCTATATGGGATCAAACTAGCCTCTCGTTGTTGGTTTGAAAAATTTGCTACTGTTGTAAGGAACTATGTTTTTACCCAATCAGTTGCAGGTTACTCATTGTTTACCTCCAACCTTTCAGATTCATTTGTGGTTGTCCTTGTGTACATTGATGATCTAGTTATCACCGGGAATGATGTTGCATGCACTGTTTATCTTAAGACATATCCTCATAGCTGTTTTCATCTCAATGATCTTAGGCCCCTCCACTATTTTCTTGGGCTTGAGGTCACACAGTCCAATTTTAGAATTTTTGTATGTCAACATAAGTATGCCATAGACGTCATCACTAAAATAGGTATGGCTGAATGCAAGCCTATCTCTCATCCTATGAAGCAATAGAAACAATTCATTGATGTGGATAGCCCACCATTGACTGATCTAGCCCAATATCAATGGCTCATTGGCCACCTTGTCCACCTCACCATCATTAGGCTCAAATTGACTTTTCTGGTTCACATGCTATCGTAATTTATGCATGATCCTCATGAAAAATACATGCAAGCTACTCTTCGTGTTGTATGTTACATCAAAGCAACTCCAGCTCAAGGGATTTTTTGCTTCATCTACTGATTACACCCTTACAGGTTACTATGATTTTGATTGGGCTACATGTCCTCTTACACAGAGATCAACTACAGGATATGTCCCCATGCTTGGAACCTCTCTCCTATCATGGAAAACAAAGAAACAAGCCATTGTTTCTCGATCCTCCATAGAAGTCGAGTACTGTTCCACGGTCATGGCTACAAGTGAATTAGTATGGCTCAAGTGCATTCTTCGTGACCTTGGTCTTTCTTTATAGCAACCTATTCAACTTTGCTGTGATAGCCAGACAGTTGTCCACATTGCAACAAATCCCGTCTTTCATGAGTAGATGAAGCACATTGACATTGATTGTCATTTTATTCGGGAACACGTCTAGAAAAAGGACATCCAGCTATGCCACCTCTTCACTAAGTATCACCGGCTGATATACTTACTAAAGCTCTAGGGATTGACCAATTTCATTTTCTTGTATGCAAGTTGGGTGTCACTCTATCCCCAACTTGAGGGGGTATTCTAGAATATTCGAACAGTTAGTTAGTTATAACTAAGTTGACGTGGCAATACAAGTTGGCCAAGTGGGTTAACCTATATATATATATATATACACATGTGAATACATAACAGTTTCAAGCTCTACTACGTTTTCAATAAATGAAGTCCCGTCCATGATTCATTATCACCGTTCTTGCGCCAACCTTATCCTTGAAAGAGGCACCATCAATATTTATCATTAGAGCCCCAAAGGGAGGGGGTAACCATCTAGAGGGCAAGACCTGATTTCATGTCAAAACAAAGGTCTAACTACCAATGAGGAATAAGTTACCCAAAATCTCAAGGATCTGAGCATTTACAGAGGCAATCGCTTTGCAAGGCTGGAAGTGTTTGCCTTCAAACACCAATTTACACCTCCATTTCCATGAGTGCCACATAAAAATGGCACACCGAAAAAAAGTGTATATAGGGGTGCTCACAGTTCTTTTAACCAAACCGTGAGCCTTTTTTTATTCAAACCAAACCAGTGGTATCGATTTTTGGAAAACTAGTAACCAAAATTGAACCAAAGCCTATTAGTTAACCGGTTAATCAGTTCGGTTAACTACTGGTTAGGTTCAATGTTTTTTGGTTCTTCAATTTTAATAATATTTATATATAATAAATATAAAATATTATATTATAAATAATAAATAATATATTATATATTGTGTATTGTAAATATATATTTATAATATATAATACATATATATTCATTTATAATATATATAGATAATATAAAATATATATAATATACATAAATATGTATATGTTGGAAAAAATGTGCAGTAATATGACTATAACAAAGATGAAACCAGAAACCAAGAAGCAAATCTGAACTATAGGAAATGAAATAGAAATCTGATAAAGAACTGAATTAAAACTTAATGGTGTAACTGAGTCACGGCAAATGTCCACTCTCCTTAAAACCGATTCTACCGCCTCTCAGAGTATTCCCGTTGGTGCAGAAGGATACTGATGGTCGGCCTCTAGGATACAACAACTCCCAACCTTGGTGTTGTGTGCACTCACAATCCAAAGCATCAAATCAGATTGTTATGTGTGCCGAAAATTGAAGAAGAAAGCATAAAGTGGGAGAGAACAAGAGACGCGTATAGAGGAAGAGAGCAAGAACCCTCACTAGAAGGGCCAAAGTTCATTGCTATATAATTGCAAATTTCTTGGCTACTAAGAAAACTCGGGATTGGAATGTTTCCCACCAACTTTGGAAGTAATCCCACACAATAAGAGAGTGGACAGTTACAAAGAAAACATTCAAAAACAGACTCTTGGTTAAAATGTTGAAGCCTAAATAAAAAATAAAATAAATAAAGATAGGGCAAGGGCCCTAGACCTATGCATGTGGCACAACACAGCATGGCACGATAGATGGATGGGTGGTGGCCCAAGTGCACTCTCTCTATAAGCCCCAAGACAAACCCATAAGCGCAAGGTAGTAGATAAACTTTAGAGGAATGCTCTTCCTAGTCTATATAGGACTCAAGCTACTACATTAGTGACAAAACAAAAAAGACAAAAAGTTAAAATGCAATACCAAAAAGGCAATAACTTGAATCACACAAAAACCAAGAAAAGATATTAACAATATATATATATGTATGTATATATATAAATATATGGTTGATTCGGTTAATCAAAAATTTTTAATTCGGTCTTGTTAATTTAATTCGATTTTCAATTTTTCTTGTTCACCCCTAGGTGTATATTCCCGTTATCTGCATCAACCCAACCCAGTTGTCTAACCATCTCTGCCAATTGACTAGTCGGGATGTAGGCAACCCATAAAGGCACCAAACCATATAGTCTCCATAATAGAACATGAAAAGAAACAATGTTCAAGGATCTCCACATATTCGCGAGACACCGGGCAAATACCATCCTTGAGTTGAGAAATGTGATAAGGACCAAGTAAAAGTAAAGAGCCAGTCAAACATGAGATCGAATTCTATGGACCCTCAGGTTCATGGGAAGCGTGCACCTGAGAATGAAAAAGGAGCACTGTCACCCTATTAAGTTAACAGGAATTTAACGGAATTGCTCTGTTAAGGCTGATCCAACCAGCCACTAAAAGACAAAAAAGTGAAAAACGACAACCTCCTCCATTCGAATTCCCCTCTCACCATCTTTCAGCATCAAACCACAACAATCAAGTTCGGAGACCGATGACCGGTGATCGGTGGTAAAATCATCTTCTTCTTCTCTTCCTGTCATAGATGGAATGGAAGTGCAAGATATGTAGGTAGAAAAAGAAAAATCGGAAAACAACGAAGAAAAAGGCCAAAATCAATCGGAACACTCGCTCTTGCATTGCCACCGACATATTAGCTGATTTCATGCATCGTAAAATCAATGTTTTCTACTCTAGATTTCAGACTTTCAGGCAATGCTTTAAAAAACGATTTGGAATCGGAACCATTTTGGTCATCGGTTTCTGAGTTAATAGTTCGACCGTCTGATCCGAACGGATGGCTCATTCTGACAAAATAAATTAAAAAAATTAAAAAAAGAATTAAAATTTAAAAACAGTTAAAAAATATTAAATGCGTCAATGGTTTGACCACCTAGACCAATGGGTCTTTGATCGATTCAACAGTTTTTGGCCAAGGACCGAGTTTGAGATTAAACGGAACTGGTTGCCTGAACGATTCCTTAACCAAATGGTACCGTCCGAATCAACAGCGGTTAAAAAACTATACTTTCAAGTAATCTTTTGCTACCAACTTTTGCGTGTTGGGATCAGATCGACTATAATCCAAACTTCATGTAATTGTGATGCAGCTGATTGCTTCTTGGATTATTCAGTCCATAATTTCAAGTGTTTAAATGCTTTTGGAAAATCTACATGTACTTAGTGAGGATTGGGGAATTCTTTAAAGCTAATAGAAATGAGGTTTAACTGTGTAGTTTTGATTGCCCTTTTTTCTGCTATTCAGGGAATAGGAGAAAGCAAGAAATGAAGGTAATGAAAAACAACCGCTTTTTTTTTTTTAACTGTCCCTGGATGGGTTTTCTCTCCTAATACCTCAAGTAGCAATTCGGCTTTATTCATGTTTTCCTTTTCTCCCCCTCAAATATCAGAGCTCAGCCTACTTTAATGATCTTAATTTTGAAGGTTAGGCTTACTTTACTCTGACTGCAACTGGTAGCGGTTGATTCCTTGCTGCCAGATCAAACAAAGGGTGTTGGGGTTCTAGGAAACGGCCTTAAGATTTCAGAGGATTGTTGTTGATAAAAATGAGAAAAAGAACAAAAAAAAGGAAGAAGAAAAAAGTGGAGGAGAAAGAGAAGAAGAAGAATTTATCGCCAGTCTCTGGTCATTGGTTGATGCCTCACGTTCAACGTCAATTGGTGTGTGGCCGGTGGTCTAATTACAGTATGTTGAGACTTGAGATTCAGTGGGAGGGGAGTTTGAATGAGAGAGGGAAGTATTATTGGGTTTTGTTTTTTTTTTTGTCTTTTAGTGGCTGGTTCAACCAATTAGACCATTATGAGCAGCCCCGTTAAACTCCTATTAACTTACTAACACGAAGTATTCATTTTTCATTAGCAGGTGGACGCTTCCTGTGAACCGAATGGGTCCACAGGATTCGTGCTCGTCAAACATGGCTAGAAATAGTGCCCTCTGAGTCCAAAATCTGATACCTTCACCGATGAAAATCTTAGGATCAGTTCTTCGGTATCATCATCACTTTCGTTGGCACCATCTCCATCAGTGTTTTCTGCTGATACCTTCACCTTCAAGCGCTTCTTCTAAAGCACACCCATCCTATGAGTTTCACATCAGGCAACTGGTTTGGGATCAAACTGTAGCCTTCACATTAATCGGCTTCTGTATAAAGAGCAGGTTTTAATCTCCCGTAAGGAACTTGATAATCAAGACACAGCCAAAAGGAGCCGAGACCTTGATTGGAACTCATCTCACCGTAATCCATATGGAACGATAATCAAGGCATAACTAGAAAGACTGAGAAGAAGAGCAAGGATGTTTGCTGTAAACGGAGCGGGAGCCGCTTCGCTTGCAGGACTTGCAGTTGCAGAGGTCAAAGGGGTTTTTAGGAACGGAGGTGGGAAGAGTATTTTTGGGATTTTTGATAAATATATTGGTCACATGATATCACATGTAATGGGAAAGTTAGTGGATGTTAACGTAAGGCCAATTGTCTAAAACAGTAAAAGCAGTATTAGTCAATTTTTAAATAGTAAGAATTAATTAAACGTAGTTTAAAAAATTTAATATTTTTAAATTTTCTTTAAATTCTTAAAATCTTAGAATTCCATAATTCTATTTTTAAAATATTTTTAAATTGTCATAATTCAATTCCTAAAACACTTTCAAATTCCCAAATTTTATTTGTAAAATATTCACCAATTAGACTATTTTTAAATAATTGTCTTAAGGTGAGAAAAATTCAGAAATTTCCCATCCCCATCTCTGTTGTGTCCGCCACCAGGGATGGGGAGGAGGTGCCCCGCCCCATTTCTTAGGTAGAAAAAGCAATTTCTCTTTTTAACAAAAAAGGGTAGAAATAGCAATTTGTATTGATAAACTCCAAATATTTTCAAAACATTTCAATTTTCAAAAACTTTCTCTTTTACGTATGTTTATTGATCAATCCAAAACGCAGTCTCTAAAAAATTCCAAAATTATCTCAAAAAAGATTCAAAACGTAACAGCAACAGAACGCCACTGTACCAAACACCTCCTAAATCCCCAAATGGAAAAGTTCCAAATCAACGGTGTTTGCCTTTATACCACAGCTCGGCCACCGGGCCACTCTCTACTGGGCTTGGGGCCTTGGGCTAACACAGGATTCCATCGCGGTGGTTTTGAAAATCCCAAAAATAGTCAGTCAGAAAGAAAACATAAAACAGAATGAGATTCCAATCCCAACTTTCAACGCGTGAGAGAGCCTTCCTTGGATGATATCCATCAAAATTGGTGTCTGTTAAAGATATTCCAATCCAACGTAAAATACCTTCGTTGTATTAAATTACATTAGACTTGTTGATATAGGAAAGAAAAAGTAAAGAACCCGCTCCTTTTCGGTTTTCATCTCCCTCTATTTTGGACCCCCGTTTCCGCCAATCTATTCTTTCTCCTTCTACTTCTACCCTCGTTCCTCTTTTTCGTTTTTCCGCCCAACCTCCTCGCATTCCCTCAAATCAAACCAAACCAAACCGAGCGAAATACAGAGATTAGATCTCACACCTGAATCCAACCCACTGGAGATCTCATCAATGGCTGCCGCTTCTGTTGCTCCTTCACCCCGTGAGGAAAACGTTTACATGGCGAAACTCGCCGAACAAGCCGAGCGATATGAAGAAATGGTCGAGTTCATGGAGAAGGTTACGGCCGCCGTAGAGGCTGAGGAGCTCACCGTCGAGGAGCGTAACCTCCTCTCCGTTGCCTACAAAAACGTCATCGGTGCTCGTCGCGCTTCCTGGCGCATCATATCTTCGATCGAGCAAAAGGAGGAGAGCCGTGGTAACGAGGACCATGTCGCCATGATCCGTGACTACCGATCTAAGATCGAATCGGAGCTTTCCTCGATCTGTGATGGCATTCTTCGCCTTCTTGATCAGAGACTCATCCCTTCCGCCTCTTCCGGTGACTCCAAGGTCTTCTATCTCAAGATGAAGGGCGATTACCATCGATACCTCGCCGAGTTCAAGACTGGCGCTGAGCGCAAAGAGGCGGCCGAGAGCACTCTCTCTGCTTATAAGTCGGCACAGGTTAGTTTTTCCCTTCTAGGGTTAGGGTTTTGTACCTTGTTGGTTCCACGCAGTTTTCGTAAAATTGGTTTGGGGCTTTGGTTCTTTGTTGCTTTGTCTTTCCCTTTCTTTGCACTTAATCCATTTCAGACTTTTGTTTTTCTTTTTTACTTTTTTTTTAACATTGATTCTTAGGGTTAGAATTTCAGACTTTTCTTGTTCTCTACACTGGTTAATTTTCTAATTTTATTTTTAAGATGTTGACGTCTTAGATGTTTAGCGATTCTTAAGTCTTCTATCTATCAAAAATGGAACAAAACGTTTTATTAGATATGTTTATTATGTTAATTTCTTATTTGCCCTTCATCATATTTATTGATTCTTCTAAGTTCTTGTTCATTTTCACTTTTCTTAAACCATTGGGTATCATACTATTTACAATATATCATTTGCAGGATATCGCAAATGCAGAACTCGCTCCAACACATCCCATTCGACTAGGGTTGGCTCTTAACTTCTCTGTCTTTTACTACGAGATCTTGAATTCTCCTGATCGAGCCTGTACTCTTGCCAAACAGGTTAGGACTAATTTCTTCTGTTTGATATAATGGTGGATAAACTTGAGATCTAGATAAGATGCATTGTGGAGATTTGGGAAAAGGATTTGAGTAGGTTTTTAATTTATGTTGAATTGTTGATGGTGCATTACTTTCTACTTCTAGGGTTATGTTCTATTCAAATGGGAAGTGCCCCATTTTGTTGCATCTTCATTTCTTTCTATGCATATTTTCCACTTGAATGTTTCCTTGATCAGAATATTTTTGTGCCCTACGTGGTGGTGTTGTTTTGATTGTGACCAGGCATTTGATGAGGCAATTGCGGAGCTGGACACCTTGGGCGAGGAGTCTTACAAGGATAGCACTTTGATTATGCAGCTGCTTCGTGATAACCTCACCTTGTGGACATCAGACATGCAGGTAATGCTTCTATTGTTGATCCCTCTGCTCTTCCTTTTTATTCATTTGATTTGCTTTGATTTATTTTTATGTCGTTGCTGATTTTGATCATATATATATATATATATATATATTTTCTTTCAATTATAGGATGATGGCGCAGACGAGATCAAAGAAGCAGCTCCCAAGCGCGATGATGAGCAGCAGTAGTTAGTTTATTTATTTGAAGAAATATTAGGGGTTCACTTCTCCTGCGTTCGTTTTTTAATAGGAGAAGATGCTTTGGTATCAATTCCCCCAGCTATTATGAATTTTTAGTTCATGGCTTGATTTCTCTGACCTTTGGGCTGCCAAGTTCTGTTGTTTTGCTTCGTTTACTTTCTTCTATCCTCGAGGGCTTGAAGTTCTGTAGTTGCGGTTGGGCCTGGCAAACTCTTGTTATCTATTGGTAGCTTGATTTCCTTCTTTTAAATGGGAATTAGTGTTGATGCATCAAAACAGTATTACTTTTCTAATTAATGATGCTCTCTTCTGTTTATGAGATTCAATGAATTATGCATGCGCTTGATAGTATTTTACAATTCAAATCCTTGAATTGAAAAACAGTCGATTATTATACACAGCCCCTTTCCCGTCTTGGTGTGCTGTTTGATAGTAATCCTGGTGTGGTTTAATTCGAGGGTTAATGGCGAATATAGCCTTTAGTGTGAGTGTGCTATTGGGGGTGGTGGTTGCGATGCCTATGGATTCTGTGGCTTTGGGGTCATTACGCTGATTTGGAGCACAATCCGGATCTCCTGCCCACACGTACCCACAGCACAAACATTCCCAACGAGAATGGCAACATGCAGATATGGGAGATGTTCTCAATCCTCAATGTGCAGTTTTGCTGTAGTGATGTGTGGGTAAGGTCTTTCTGCGTAGGATATCCCAACGCGATTCGGAGAGGATTTGGTAACAAGCATCTGAGCATAACATTTTGTTTATTTGAATTAGTTTGGGCCCAAAACCACAAACTCCTCCCAGAGTCGGAGACCGAGACAGGTTGTTGACTGGTAGGCATATGGGACGACGTCTCGTCTCTACAGTGTACATCTGTGGTTTGTCTATGTTCAGATATCATTTGTGCCCGGACCCTCGACTATTGTAGTTGATGGAATCCGTATTTGCCATTTTGTCGAGGTTGTCATGTGGAGCGTAGTTGAAGTCTTGAATCTTGTGAATGGCAGGTTTGACGATGTACATGTCACTGGTTGATGCACTATTGTGGATAACGCCTGGCTTAGGGCATCCTTTCTCCTAGTTTCCTTTTTTGGAAATACTTTCTCCTAATTTCTGGGCATTGATATTTGATATGTATTATTATTGTTCCTATTATTGTTCCCAGCGTGCAGTCCACCCCATAATCAATCATAGGTGGAGGTGTTGGCTAACAAAACCCAAAAGCCCACCAATAAAAACCTCTGAGCCGGACCGACTCCAAATGTTTGTTTTCTATTTTTTAAATTTTTTGATAGATAACAATGTGTTCACTGATCGGTAAATGTGCAATCTCATTTTTCAACTGAAATATAATGGTAATGTTTGGTTTCATTGCGATATTTCAAAAATTGTACTGTTTTGTCAGAGAATGGCAATGCATGGTTTGTTTGGAGATGAGATTGGTGCTCCATAAAGTTTGCCCCATGGGCGTCTCACATCTTAACCATGTATTGGGAACATAAAAAAATGCATGCTGAGATTGCATGTGAGGCAAGTTCTGTGGGGCACTCGTTTGGTTGGTTTTATTACCTTAAAGAAAACGGTGTCACGTCAGAACCTGTCAGCCCCTATTTTTAGATGGATCGATTTTACCATTTTTTGAGAAAATAGCTAATCAAACATGTATCATTGCATCTCTGACTTGTAGGAGAGATTTGGGAATGCCCAGTTCTTAAGTTAGATACCTGGTTATTTCACTCCCCTCTGTCACAGCTGAATGTGCTGTGGAGCAAATTTGGCACCTTGCCATTCAACCCTAATTTTTTTCCCTACCAAAAAACCATTTTTTTTTTCAGAATAAAGTGCAATATGAGGGCCTCTGATTTAAGGTTGGCAATGGGACGGGTTTCAAGGTTTTTGTAAATTCTAGATTCTATTTGACTCCCTAAGCCATTCAACCCTTACCTGCCCCAAAACTTGTAACAGTTGAATTTTGGCAATCTAAACCCTTCTCATACATGAAAAAAAGCCTCTCATACCCTACCCTCCACATATTTAAGGTTAGGGTGGATTGGGTTTAAAACCCGCATCTAATTTCCTATCATTTCTTATTATGTATAAGCAATAAATAAGTGAAACAACATGAATATACAACAAAATTTCTGATTATTTGATTAAGACATAAACAACACATAAACTATCAATTATCCTTCACATGAAATTCAAAATATTATTAAACTCGACACTTAATACATAAAGTTTATATGCTTTTCAATAATATATGAGTTAGAAAAGGTTGAATTTAATTTAATACCATACCCTACCTGTGCTATATGGCTGTATGAATTATAAAATAATCTCAAAACCTGTTCCCACCCTAAAATCCATCCTTCAAGCAAAAAGAACCCACCCCATGTTCACTAGATAAGATAGAAATTGCCATCCCTACTCGTATTAAGGTTTATTTTTAACATGGGCACGATACCTTTTTTATTTAAATTCAAAACGCCAAACAAGGGCACGATACTTTTATGGGCAATCCATTTCCAACTTGTAACTTGTAACCAGCTATAGTAGCCGCATCTCTCATTCCCTTTTCGATATTTGACTAGAATATGGGTCCAGTTCTCTACCATTATCCTCCACTTTATCTTAACACATCCACTCTGTCTGTGTGACAAATGCTCCCTTACACGTCTTCAAATACTCATTCATATGAGAATATACATGTGAGAACACCTGTCACACACTGAATGGAAGTATAGAAGCTCCAGACTCGTACAATACATTATACATCGACGATTTTAATCACCCTATTCCGACTGAAATGTTCCAATCGAGCTGGTCCCAAGAACACCGTCCGTCACTCATGGCTCTTGTGAGTTGTGATTAATACATGGTTATCGCGAGAAAATGCATTGGCCGACATGAAGCCCAAAGGGTACCACTCGGTCGCAGGCCGGGGCTGCTCTAAAGTTATATTCTGGCATAGGTGGCTCAGAATGTTTTTTCTGGACTGGGTTAGCTAAGCTAGGGCCTAGGGATGAGCATTCTGAATTAGAAACCAGATCGATAAGCATTAAGTTGTGCTTCTAACCATATAAATGCCTACGCCTACCTTAAGAATTCTCCTGCCCGTTAGACCTTTTTTTTTGTTGGTTTTTTATCCCATAATTTTCTGTCTTAGCAGTGGAGTCTTGTAATTTTGTTTTGCTTTTCTCATCGATGCCCGTTCCTACTTAGCAGAAATTATTCGACAATTCACTGGCCCACCCAGGATATCTTTTCAGGACTTCCAGCCTCGCCCCCTCTTGCCTGGGCCACTCCTTTTTCACTTTTTAAAGCAGACTTGGACTGTGTTTGAATCTCTCTCTCTCTCTCTCTCAACAAAATTTGGTTGGATAATTAATTCTCTATCGGGTTACAACATCTTATCGCGACCACCCAACATTACCAGTGTTTTTAAATTAAAAAAGTTGTATTCAGTTTATCATTGGGGTCAAGAAAGAAAAATGCTGTGACCATGGTCACTTCCATCTTCCAATGCCCTTTTTGAGAATTCTTTGGACTCTTTCATCTGTTCACTGAATATGTTTCACATCTCATATTCCTTCAAATCTCTTCTTGGTTAGCTTCATCAGCTTTCCATAACAACTTTATTGATAATAAACAAAGATGGAATATGGAGATGCAGAACAGATAA
Source organism: Nelumbo nucifera (assembly GCF_055504915.1). Lineage (NCBI taxonomy): Eukaryota > Viridiplantae > Streptophyta > Magnoliopsida > Proteales > Nelumbonaceae > Nelumbo > Nelumbo nucifera. The sequence continues at coordinate 105,605,107 of NC_142649.1, read as the reverse complement.
CATCAAAGAAGAGGTGTCCATTCATTGATCAGTTAATTTATGAAGTGCTCTTATATTCATATTTCATAATAGGCGTTCTAAGGAATCTCCTCCTGTCAAAAACTAGAGCCTAGTCTTGCTGGACCCTTTCGAACTTGGCTGCAGCATACAACTCTTGAGTCTTGATCACACGACACGAACTAGACTTATAGATTTGTGGAGATGCTGTGGTAAGCCTGAAAGCCAAAGGCTAATCACCCCAGTATATCCGTGAGAAATGTTGCTTTTCGTGCTCTTCCACATGTAATGAATTAATATTTCACTTGAAAGCTGAAAAGCAAAACCTTGCTACTTTTCATCGCTGGTGGATTGGTGGTTTCATTCGGGGCCACAAAGCGAATTCAGGTTCTCAGTTCATATCTGTTCTACAGCTCTATCACCAAATTCTTGCGCCCCATAGCCCAATAAAATACGGACATACTAGCGGTCGAACCAAAATGCAGATTACCTCATATTTTGAATTTAAAAGAGATGGGGATGATGATGCCCATTTTTTTATTTATTTATTGGACAGTGGCAAGAATTTGTGCATATTAATCACCACCAGATGTGGCCTGTGGGCAGCACATTTTGGTGGTCACTGGTAAACCAATAAAGGCTAAGCTAAGAATCCAACCAAAAAGCAGATCGTTTGGTGTACAGATTGTTGCGAATGCTCAATATCAATATTGGATATGATCTCTGGTTGTTTTAAATTCAAAAGGGCGATCTTCTTTTATGTTGAATAGTTGGTGTGTTCATATTTTATTATGAGGTCTCAAGAATACTGCATGTGATGATAATCACAGTAGATGCCAATTTTAGTTGTTTTCAAAGGAGGTTGTGTCTTATTGGACCGACGGTCACAAGAATAAATAACTGGAGTGAGAAGTCCATTTGGAATGCAAGTGCTTATATATAGTTTGCAATTGCAAGCAATGACTGTGGCATGTGGGTCTCCGTGTTGGGAGACGCAAAACCAGTCCGGTCGGCAGCGAAATGCCTCCATTTGTTCGGTGGTCTGTTACTGCTGGCCTCGCTCAATACATGCATCTAGCGGGAGAGATCTGAGAGTCTATCTAATGGCTGAAGAATATTTCTACTCTCTGTTCAGAGGAAGTCATGGATGCCCACCTATCATTAATTTCCTCAAGGGGGCAGTCATTGCATGTGTGGCTATCATTCCTCGGTTGACCTTGAACTCAATCTTTTTTTAGCTTCCCTATAAACGGCATCCTGTCATCTATGGGCGAGATTCATCCCACTTGCATGATGGGGTTAAGAATTTTGGGATGAATTGAACAGTCTTTCTTTTTTTTTGTGTAAAATATAAAATCTTTCCCTGAAATTTCTGATAATCATAAAACTTCCCTTATAATTTTATTTTAATAAATATCTTTCCTTACCTTTTACAGAATTTGACAAAAACCTCCCTTCAGTCACCTTGCTGAAGGAAAACATTAAATTGATGCACCATTTTTTCTAAATACCTATTTCACCTTTTTGTTTTTATCAGACGTATTAATTGTTGAATGACCAGCAGTGGGTATGGCTGGAACGAGCGATTGACCCCTCTGTTTCAACTCTTCTTTTTCTTTGTAATGCAAAGATTGATTATGTAAGGAATCTCAGCATCATCCAAATCCGATCGAGGAATTAAAGAGGAAACTGTGGCTGCTCATGAGGCGAAATTTCAGCCAAAACGAACCTGCCAGATAAATTTCTTACATATAGCGCATATGGTTTTGTTGAGCTGAAATTTCGCAACTGACGATTAAAACAATGTGTGAACATGTTTAAATCGTCTATGATTCTACTCATAATATAGGTCCATAGATTTAGATGAGGTGGCATTCAAAGATTGGCCTACTATCATCTGCTTCAATTAGGGAATTTGAATACTTGTCAAATGAAATTGTTAGAGGGAGATTCCAAATTTAAAGAATCTCCTCTCTTTCTCCTTTTTGTTTTGGTTTAATCTTTTCTCTCTTTCCCTCCTTTTGTATGTAGGAGACTCTTGTCCCACATTAGACTCTTGTCCTACATTAGACTATTTTCTCTCGAACCTGTCAGGGGTCCGGTTATCGGGTCAAATGGTCCGATCGTTCGAATCGACCGCTTGGCCCATTCTAACAAAAAAATAAAAAGAAATTTTAAAAAATAAAAATGGCCAAAACTGTTTGAACAGTTAACCGCCCGGTTCAGCGGTTCGCTGACCAAAATCAATGGTTTTGGGGGAAAATCCAGTTTTTGGGGAAAATGGAACCGGTCACCTAACCGGTTCCCAGTTTTTCCAGTCCAGTCCGGTTTTGAAAGCCATGGTTTTGAGTATTTTATTAGGATTTCTCTCTACCCATAGGATGAAAGCAATATATATCTCTACATGCATGTGAGGGCAGTTGGGGGTGCTTTTTACACATGCACGCGCTGAGCCAGGCCAGGTCGTGGGCTAAGGTGTGTGTGCACACCCGTTACACCAGATTATTTTTTTTTTGCTTTTGACTGATTTAAACCATTTTGAAAAGACATATCTATGTCCGTTCGGGTGATTGAGAACACTCTAAGTGATTCATGAAAGTCCGGTAAGCAAGTGCACATCTACCAGTGGCCTGTGGACTGTTTTGTCTTGGTGACCGATTTACAATCATCTGGTTACATCATAAAGGATAAATGTGATTTTAAGGAGAGTGACCAAGTAACATAACTCAACCCTCCCGCCCTCCCTTTTTCTGTAACCCTCTACTTCGCTTTCATAATTTTACAACATTATCGACATTTGGTTTAAAAAGCGTTTATCGATAAATTCCGCCTGCTTGATTTACATTATTTATCCAACATAAGCTAAAAAAGGGAAATCAACAATGCTCTCTCCCTTTCTCTCTCTCTCGTGCAAATGCATGTGCAATTGGAATATTTAGTATACAAATAAAGTGGATAGCCCACTCAATTTCAAAGCTTCAAAGCACGCGGAAAAACTATATAAAAATAAACTACAATCTATTCTGTCCGCTATTAATACCATGTGCCTTCCCGCTTCGCTAGTCTTATAAATGCAGAAAAAAATATTGTTAATTTTTTGGAATGCTAAATATTGTTAATTTCTGTTAGTTTAAAAAACATTGTTCCACTACAAAGCCAAGAATCCTTAACCTAGTCAAAATAATTTGTTTTCCTTTTTATTTTTTTCCTCCCTCCCGAGGCTTAAAATCAGGACTTGAAATGGAGTTGGTTAGGTTAAGGTCTGGCCCACTTCAAATCCTTATCTTGTGGGTTTGGAGTTTGGACCATGAAATATAAATATTTTAAAATGATTCAGACCCATAAAAACATAAATCCAAATACCCAATCCAATTTTTGTTTCGACAAGTGGATTAAATCGAGAATCCCGATTTTCATATTAATCTCGTACGTGTGCAACTTCAACTTGGCTTTGGAGAATTGTCAACGTGAACAGCCAAAACTTTCAAATGGGGCATCAAATTTACACCCTTAAATCTGATCATAACCTTGCAGACCCTTTTTTTTTAAGCTAAAAAGGCACATTTATTCATCCAAAAGATTATATCAACTAGGACTTGATGAATTCTGGTGGAGAACAGTTCATAGAACACTTATTCCTGAAGTCATAGTTGGCTAACCAGTGGGCTAAGCGATTACAATAACAAGATGTATTAAGAAAGTTAGAGGATAAGAAGCCAGAAACAAGGTGCCCATATTTGAGAATGATTGCATGGAGGATCCGTGCTTTGCAGACCTTCCGCTCGTAATACTTATACATTATTGACGTGAACAGAATTTGTAATTTGGTTTTGTATGGACTGAATCTCGGGCAGTGCATACCCATTTATAACTATTCTTTACCCAATTTTATGCTTGTTATTAAATTGCTACAAGGGCAACAATGGTGAGTGGATGGATACTTTTCTTATAAGTACATCCATACAATATATAGGGTTAAAATAGAAATTTGTTTAGATTTGGATTAGCAAATTTGTGTTTTGACATAAATTCGGGTCCAGGCCAAAGTCCATGATTATGGTTCCCCTTATTCTGATCATATTCATCTGATTTGTACCCCTCTGTTTCATTAAAGAGGATTAAAAGGAATTCAAAAGAAACTTAGGCTGCATTTTGGTTGCAGTGCAAATCTTGATGAAATGCAAAATTGGTACTAGGTTCAGTTTTGTTTTTATTTGTTTGTAATTATGATTTGCATTTCTACCTTAAAGTAAATTTGTAGTTTTTTGTCTCTTTAACATTCATTGACAGTGCACATTTTATATCCCAAAAACTGATGCAAAATTTGCACCACTTTCCTCTTACCTCAATTCTTTCTCGTAAAGTGGAGACCCCATCATCTTTTATCCTTACTCCTAGACAGATAACCCCTTACCTCCATTCCCTTTCATTTAAAGTGGAGGTCAATTCATCTTACTTGACTGTCAAACCTGAACCAGAATTTACATTCAGCTCTAAACTAAACCAATTGGTAAAATGAGTCTAACACTTGCTTAAAGGGTAAATTGCCCAAAAGTCCTCGGATTTATTGTAGCTTGTTTGGTTCCATCTCCCATCCACAAGAAAATTGATTTACACCAGCCTCAAATACTACTCTATAAGGACAACTCTGAATGATGCAGTTACATTAAAAGTGGATTACTTCCTTTTCCAATTTGGGGAAATCATTGTCAACAAAATACATTTAGTGGATTATATTGTTTTTTGGGTCATTTACTAAAACACCCCCTATAATTTCATATACAGATTTACTAAAGCCTACCCTATATATAGTTTGCTATATACTAAGACAACTCCTGTAGTTTGCAATTGATTTACTTTATTGACATTCCATTTATATGATAATGGAAAATGACAGTTTTGATCAAGGTTTTTAAAACCGAACCGGACAACGAATCGGTCAAGAGTCCGATTCCCTGGTCGAACAATTTGACCGTTCAAACTGAATGGGCAATCTATTTTGACAAAAAAATTAAAAAATATTAATGGTTAGTTAAGTAAATAAGTTGCAAACTATAGGAGGTGTTTTAGTAAATCTATTTAACTATAGGAAGTGTTCTAGTTAATGACCCTTTCTTGATGCTACATTGTGTTCCATTTTAAAGCTTTACATTTGTTTAAGGCTTCAAAAAAAAAAAAACGTCGCATTTGTTTATAACTTCATTTGCTCTAATGCTAAGTATGGGTGTAAATAATAGTTTACACTTTTTTCAGCACTTTGCCTCCTGATCTAACAGGGTAGATAATGAAAAGCAAAATTACTAATAAATTATCCATTCAAGATTCTATGGGCTAACATCAACAAATATCATCTAATGCAAAAGAAAGCTGATTGACACATGTAAGAGTAAGGAATTTTAGAAAACTAAATTTAAAGGGAAAATTGATCAATCTTGTGTGTGTTCCAAAAACAAATCAAAACCATGTTGTTTGAAAATAAATTGTTTCTTAAAACCAAAAACATGAAACATGTTTTTGGTTGTGTGTGTGCCTTTTGTTTTCAGAACTGAAACTAAGAGTATGTTCATAAATCTAGTTTTAAAAACATTTTTCATCTAATTATTTAACACCATTTTCCATAAATCATATAATTTCTATACTAGAAATTTATTTTTATTTTAAAAACCAATATTTTGTTGGTTTTAAAAACATTGTATTGTTTTTTGAAACAAAACCAACTTATTTTTCTCTTTGAAAACTGATGAGGGGTAATTTGGTCCTCCAAATTACATCACAACACGTAAATTCCAGTAACACCTTAGTGTTGAGTAATCAGACCACCTCGTTAGGTCGGCTAGTAGCACCTCACCAGGGCCGACCTAAGGTACAACCAACCTAAAGGGCCTCTGAGCAAGGAGCGGCCTACCTCAGGGACTAGTCGAGCCAAGAAAGGTACTATTAACGACCTACAAGGCGTTCTTGCTGACTTATCACATAGATTCGTTACCAGGCCGAGTCCTCTGGAGTATTAACACTCGACCGTTGGGCAACCTACCCGCATCACGCACATCAGAGTCAGTTGGACAGACCTTATCCCTCTGTGTAAATTATATAACCGATGTCACTACTCTTCCTGACTTAGCAGAAATGGCTCTTTGGGAATCTAGGACCCGTTACAGAAGGTCTCTAATCCTTCACACCTATATAAAGGTACCATTCCCCTCAAAAAAGGTACGCGTGATTAACCTCTCACACTCTCTAATCCTCTCAGCATCACAAAGAACTCTTTGCTGACTTAAGCATCGGAGTGCCCACCTTGGGTAAAAGCACCCTAGGCACTTTAACATCTTTCTCTTGCAGAACTACATAGCTTAGCCCGACTTAGCTCAACAAGACTTTGCTTGGCCACTGACGAAGGAAACTTCCAACTCGACGTTCAAGTCACCTACCAAGTGAGAGCTACCAGATTATGCACCATCAATTGGCGTCATATGTGGGAACCGCTACAAAAATCTAAGTTTTCACCTCTCAATACTTTTATAACAAGCATCCATGGCTTCTTCAAGCAAGCAAGCAACCAACAACAATAATAACAACCAGGTCACTAGAGGATAGGACCAGCTCAAACTAATCCCAGATATCCCCTTAGTGACAATAGGACAAATCAATGTACCATTGACTCCGCCAGGCGTCTCTCCTATCCTGAACATGACCTTTCCACCATCTTTGGTGAACGCACCTCCTCTTGCGGTCAAGCCCTCCATGGCTCCTGCTAGAGTCGATGCACACCAGTTCTACGATTTGGTGCAATGCGTCCATGGGATGAGCTCCCAAATGAGGCCTTGGGAAGATAAGTTTTCCACCCTAATAGGGGGGCGACAACAACAACAACAACAGACTTAGCAACAACACAAGCGGCAACAACAATGTCATAATGATGGGTGGAACCCTAACCTGACTCCTAATTAGGCTCCTGGTCAAGTTCACAACCAAGTTCCAGATCAAAACCTAAACCAGCCCTGGTGGAAAGACGAGCTACTGCACCCATTAAAACAGAAATTGCCAGTTCGTCCGAAGGGTCCCGAAGGAGACGCCACAAATGTACTCACCACGCCTCGAAAAAGAGTCAACTCGCTTCGTCTATGAGTGAGATGGATAGAAGAAATGAAAATAAGGAAGCCAGCCAAGTAGGTAACTCAACTAGGTGGCCAATATCTCGCACATCATTGCTGGCCGCCGAGATACTCACAACATTGCGGCCTAAAGACTTCAAGGCCCCCAACCTCAAATCCTACAATGGAACGATAGACCTCGTGGATCAGGTTGATAGTTTCTAGAACTTAATGCAACTGCACGGCTCCACGAAAAGCTATGGTACTCAAGATTGGTACTCAAGATTGGCCCCTGGCTCCATGAAAAGTTGGGATCAGTTCGCTAGTCTATTTATCACTCACTTGGACATCAACAAAAGGTGTCCCAAATCTACGACCTACCTATTGAACGTCATGTAGTGACCAAATGAGACGCTCCACGAGTATATTAAAAGATTCAACCTAGAATGTCTCCAAATCCCCAACCTTAACCCGGTGGTACAACTCACCGCAGCAGTGAACAGTGTCTGCCATCCTGACTTATGCTGGGAGATTGAGCTGAACCCTCCAACTTCTATGGAGAAGTTCCTCGCCAAAGAAGATCAGTTCACAATGGTGGAAGAGGCGTTGGGATCCCGATTAAAGATATCCGGGAAGAGGAAGCAAGCAAAAGACGAAGCAGAAGGAAGCAGCAAACAATGACGAAGGAGTAAGTCGCCAAGGAGAAGTCGATCACCCCGCAGTAGGCGAAGCAAGTCGCCGAGAAGAAAAAGCAAGTCTCTCCAATGGAGTTTAGGATCAGGCGGACGATCCAAAACCTCACTTGTATATAATAGAAACTATACTGCCCTAAATGCGAAAAGGGGCAAAATTTTAATGCATATAAAAACAACTGAATGTGTAAAATGGCCACCCAAGATGAAGGGCGACCCGACAAACAAAAACACAAATAAATATTGTCATTTCCATTGTGACATAGGTTACAACACTAAAAACTGTAGAAACCTGAAAGACGAGATCGAAGAGTTGATTCGTCACAGGTATCTAAGACAATTTATCAAAAGAGAAGAAACAGTCAGATCTACCAAGCACCATAGGGAGGCACCTCAAACAAGTAGGGAGCAGGAAAGAGACTAGCCTCCCTGAGACCTACAACCAGTAGAGCGGCTCATCCATGGAGTCATTAACATGATCGCAGAAGGGTTGATTGTAGCAGGCCGCACAACTTCAACAAGTAGAAGCTCAGTCTTAAATCTTGAACATGATAGTGATAACCCTCCAAAGCACCCTCATAGAGAAGAAGTGATCTACTTCACAGAAGATGATACTCACAACATACAGTACCTGCAAGATGACGCCTTGGTGGTGAAATTAACAATAAATGACTTTGAAGTCAAAAGAATTCTAGTCGACTCAAGGAGCTCGGCCAATATTATCTTCCAAGAAATGTTCGAGCGGATGGAGCTCGACAAAAAGGATCTACAACCAACCGACGTACCCTTGGTTGGCTTCAGAGGAGAAGTAGTCCGACCCCTAGGTCAAGTGAGGGTACCAGTTGTAGCGGACTCATCTCCCAACTTGGTCCGATTTGATCATGATTTCCTTGTGGTTGCAATCCCCTCACCATATAACGCCATCTTGGGGCGACCTATCCTATACACCCTCCTAGCGGTAGTGTCGACCTACCATCTGACAGTAAAATTCCCAATGACTAGAGGCATTGGGGTTATGCAAGGCGACCAACTTGAGTCTTGCAAATGCTACGTAGTAGCGTTGAAGGCTAAAGGAAAAATAGCCATCGATATCGACTTGAAGCCGCCCCCAAAGAACATCGACAAGCGAGCTCGGCCAATGGAAGATATTGTCCTAGTGCCGGTCTCAGAGGACGAGCCGAAGAAGATAGTACAAATAGGAGCTTGCCTCACCGAACCAGTGCGCTCCAATCTAATAAGTTTTTTACTTAATAATCTAGATGTTTTCGCTTGGTCGGCAGCAGAAATACCTAGCATAGACCCCTCCACAATAACTCACAAATTAAATGTTGACCCCTCAGTTAAACCAGTCCAACAAAGGAAAATGAACCTCACCCTAGAAAGATGGAAGATAGTAGATGAGGAAGTAGGGAAGTTACTTACAGTAGACATCGTTAGAGATGTCCAATATTCGAGCTAGATTGCAAACTCAGTACTCGTGAAGAAAACCAATGTCAATGGGTGCATGTGCGTCGACTACACAGACCTTAATAGAGCTTACCCAAAGGATAGCTTTCCACTTCCAAGAATCGACCACCTAGTATATGCAACCTCAGGGTTCAAGATGTTGAATTTCATGGATGCATACTCCAGCTACAACCAAATTTCATTAATGGACCTAGCCAACGAAGAAAAACCACGTTTGTAACTGAGATGGGCTTGTATTGTTACAAAGTCATACCCTTTGGTCTAAAAAACACTGAGGCGACCTTCCAACATCTTGTAAATAATGTTTTTTGGACTTAATTGGAAATGTAGTTGAGTGTTATATAGATGACATGATTGTAAAAACTAAGTTTTCAAATTCTTTAATTTTTGACTTGGATTACATTTTTAACGTTTTAAGGAAGTATAATATGAAACTCAACCCGAACAAATGTGTCTTCGGTGTCACATCAGGAAATTTCCTTGGATACATAGTTAGCCGATGTGGCATCGAGGCCAACCCAGATAAAATCCAGGCAATCCTAAACATGCGACCTCCCAAGTCGATTAAAGAAATACAAAAGTTAACTAGCCGAATAGCCACCTTCAATCGATTTATGACTAAGTTGGTTGGGCGGTGTCTCCCATTATTTTAAGGCCATAAAAAAGAATCAGGATTTTGAATGGACTGAAGAGTTCCAACTCCCCTTTGATGAGCTAAAAAGGTATCTCAATTTGCCATAGTTGTTGACCAAACCTGAGCTCAGGGATAAACTTAAACTCTATCTCTCTACGAGTGATGAGGTAGTCAGCTTGGTCCTAATTAGAGAAGTAGAAAAGGTATAGTGTCCGATTTATTATGTAAGCAAAGTGTTGCACGCTACTAAGACTAAGTACCTAGACATCGAGAAATTGGCCTTCACATTAATGTTAGTAGCCCAAAAGTTAAGACCTTACTTTCAGGCCTACATTGACATCTGAGGCAAATCCTCCAAAAGCCCAAGGTCTTAAGGAGAATTACGAAATAGGAAATCGAACTTAATGAATACGACATCTGGTTTGAGCCATGACAAGCAATCAATGCACAGGTCTTAGTAGATTTTGTTGTCGTGTACATTCAGCTTGCGAACCCTAAAGTTGCCAAGCTAGTAATCACTAGTGTGGTACCTGCCCCAATTCAGGAAGTCCTAGCTTGGGATGAGGAGTCCTAGATCCTTCATGTGGATGACTCGTCCAACCAGTGTAAAAGTGGGGCTAGACTGATCCTCTACAGGCCGAGCGAGGTTATGTTGGAGTACACCCTCCAGTTTGCATTCCGAGCTTTGAACAATGAATGGACAGTATGAGGTCCAGGAACCCACCATGTCGGCCTATTTGGCCAAAGTAAGGGAGCTCCTGCCCAACTTCCACTCTTGGTATATCCAGTAGATACTGAGATCACAAAAAACTGAAGTCGATGCCTTCTCGAGATTGGCCAATGCGATAGACTCTACGAAAAGGACAATCTACATAAAAGACCTGCCACACCCAACCATAGAAATGGTGGTAGAAGAGGTCATCTTTGTGCTAGCAGCAGAGCCAAGTTGGATAGATCCGCTCGTTGACTATCTATGCCATGGGACCCACCGAAAGAGCGCAATGCGGCCTAGAGGGTAGAGCGACAAGCAGCTCGCTATGTGATCGTAGGTGAACAACTATACAAAAGATCATTCATGCTCCCTTACTTGTGCTGCTTAAATCGAGTTGAAGCGAACCAAGTGCTATGGGAGATTCATGAAGGTCTCTACGGAGGACACTTGGGGGGCAGGGCGCTTGCCCAAAAGGCGTTGTGACAAGGTTACTATTGGCCTACATTGAAAGCGGATGCAATTGAGCTAGTGCAAAAGTGCTACAAGTGTTAGTGGCATGCCAACATCCTACGTTAACCCACAACTGACCTAAAATATCTTACCAGCCCATGGCCTTTCGCACAATGGGGGATGGACATGCTTGGTCCCTTTCCACCCGCGACCAGGTAGAGGAAGTTCTTAGTTATGGCGATTGATTATTTCACAAAATGAGTGGAGGCCAAGCCGTAGGTATCTATCATAACTCGAAACATACAAAATTTTTTCTGGAGAAGCATCATCTATAGAATTGAGCTACCTAAGATGCTAATCTTGGACAACGGTAAGCAATTTGAAAACATCATGTTCCAAAACTGGTATGCAGAAATGGGCATACAGCAGAACTTCACTTCGGTTGCTCATCCTGAAGCAAATGGTTAGGCCAAAGTAACGAACAGGGCGATACTCCATGGCCTTAAAGCTCAGCTCTCCCGAGCTAAAGGTTTGTGGGTGGACGAGCTACACAGTGCCCTTTAGGGCTACCGAACCACTATTAAGACGACGACTGGTGAAACACATTTCAACTTAACATATGGAACTGAAGTTATAATCCCAACTGAAATTGAAGTGCCGACCTTATATTCTAAGACATATGACGAGGAGACCAATGAAGATGACCTACAGGCTAATCTCGACTTGGTAGAAGAGGTTTGTGATTTGGCCTACATTCAGATCACATCATATCAACAACGAGTAGCTCGGTACTACAACGCTCGAGTCAAGAGATGCCAATTTGAATTGGCGACGTAGTACTCAAGAAGGTCATGGTACCTGAGCCTGGTGTAGGAAAGCTAGGTTCGAACTGGGAAGGCTCTTATAGAGTATTTAAAGCAATCGGTGAAAACGCATATGGGCTTGAAACACTAGAAGGTAAGTTGGTTACCCCATGCATGGAATATAGACAACTTGAAAAGATATTACTTGTGAAGGAGTTTAGAAGTTCCAAGTTACATCCATGAAATTATAAAATTTTACTAAGTATGAAAGTGAAGCTATTCGTTCCAATGACCTGGGCCGACCTCCCTTCAGCTCGACGGAAATGAAACTTAAGGGATGCCAAATCATTTTTAGCAGTAAGGCATCCAGGCCAACCTCCTAGCAGCTTGGCCAAATGAGACTTAAGGGATGCCAAATCGCTTTCAGCACCCAGGCGAACTTCGCAGCTGCTTAGGCAAATGAAACTTAAGGGATGCCAAATTTCTTTCAGCACATGCCAAATCGCTTTCAACACTAAGGCACCTGGGCCGACCTCCCAGCAGCTCAGCCAAATGAAACTTAAGGGGAACCCCGAATTGCCTCTTTGACTCTAAGGCCCCTAAGCCGAACCACTTCTATGGGCACGTTAGCCAAAGATAGTCCATACAACACAATATCTCAGCAGAATTGAAAAGTACAAAAAGAGACACAACATATACTGAAATAAACTTCATTAAGGTTGTAGAACAAGTGCATCAAAAGAAAAAAACTCCAGGAAACAAGTTTGTAATATCAGAGCGTGCAGGCTCCAAGGAACATCTAACAAGAGTGCGTAGGCTCCCGGAAACATCAGCGGTAAAAGAAGAACATCTAACAGGAACTCGAACTACCTCGATCAACCTATTCATCATCGCCACCCTACAGTTCGTCGTCGACATAATCTGCCTCCTCACCCTCTTCTTCACCGACCTCCTCCTCTTCTTGATCAAGAGTCAAAGGCTCCTTGTTGACTAGCACTACCATCTCATCCAACACATACTTAACGGATAGACGACTAAAGTCGAAGCCAGGTGAAGGGTTTTGAGGTAGCAGCAGCAAAGTTTGAAACCTCTCTTCATAGCGGAAACAATGTTAACAACTTGCTCCTAGGCATATTTAGTCAACAAATGGAAACACTCAACATCTGCCACCTCGGCCCAATGGATGTCTTTAGTATACTTTGTCCGTCGTTCCTCCAACTGGCAATCCAGGGTGGCAATGGTCTCCTTGGCCTCCTCCAGCTGATGCCGCATGTCAACAATCAACTTGGCAAAGCGTTGATGATCCTCCTCAGCGCTGAGCTGAATTCCCTGCATCTGAGTCTACAAGGCGTCCATACTCAATTGCATTTCACGCCTCTCTCTCCGAGCTGAAGTAACTTGATCCAGCAACACCTAGCCCATAATGTTCACCTACCAAAGAAGAAAACACAGAGAGAACAAAGGCAGCAGGACAAGAGAATTAAAATATCAGAGAGGAAAAAGATAAACCTAGAGGATGCACTGAGTCATCCTAGCACCGACCTCAAAAGTGTCCATACCACACTAGCACTACATGTCCTTTAGAAGGAGGATACCTCTCCCCATGCGAAGAGTTACCAGGGGATTAGTAAGGCAGTCAAGTATAGAAACATCAACGTTGGGGACAAATTGGGGTATGTCCAATGTGTAAGGGCCGGCAGGACGTTCCTCTTGGCTGACCTAGAATGAGGAGGTGGCAGGGTCTGTGGGAATCTATCTAGACTCAGTGTACATCGGGTCGTGGGTCTGTGGAGCTAAAATTAAATTCTAAAATAAATGCAAAGGACATGTTGGCTGACCTACCTACATGACTCAGGCCAGCCCGGATAAGCATATACTCGGCTAAGAAATTCTCTACTTAAAATCGCCGACGCACGAGGCGTTGAATGTCAAGATGCAGATCATCGTCAAACTCTACATTGACCTTTTGCCAATCCCTTCGCCATATGGTATCCATATTTCAGTTAGCTCTTTGAGAAAGGAAGAAGTATTTGTTCTTCCATCTTTGACCTTAAAAGGAAAGTCATCCAATAGCTTGTAACCACGAGCGAAGGGCAGGTAAAAACAATAGGGCATGTGGGGGACCTTCTTCATAGTACATAGCCTAAAGAAAATATCTATATCTAGGGGGAAGTTTAGGTGATGACACAAGGAGATCAATCCTACGAGCGTCCGGATAGCATTGAGATGGAGCTGACCTAGAGAAACGACAAAAAATGAAAGCACCACGGGAATAAGCGAAGGAAAATGAAGGAAAATGAATACAGTTGAACTCACTAGGATCTGATACATCATATATAGCTCAAATATTCACTCTCCACTCAACTCGGTATGACCGAATGGGGTTTCCACCTCTTGGGTGTCCACCTCTGCCTCTTGTTGAGACAATGAAGCCTCGGCCTGAGAGCCTTCCTGACCTAGTGATGAGCCATCTCCTCTTACCCAACAGAAATTTAAAGGCCTACCATCAGAATGACCCGAAGATATTGCTACAAGGGAAATAGACTTACCAATTGTCAGGGGACAGAAAGCCGGCATCGACGACAAACAAGCTTCGACAGACGACCAAACGATGGCACTCCAACAGAGCTCTCCTCCAACTGGTCACCCTCTCCCTTAGTGAAAGCTTCAAAACAGTGCGAGTGGGACCCTAGTGGGTACCCCCTATTTATAGCCTACTGGTGGGAAAGATCAACAACCACGGCACAATACTAGCGAGTCGACAACTGAGAAGGTTGCACCGCGTACGGACTATTTGAATTTTGAATTTCCCGGGCCCATCTAATGTGCCCCTTTTAAAATTTTGAAAATTTCGAATTGTGTCGTGGTTCTGCCTGTCCTCGAGCCGGATCAAGTGGGCAAGCCAAGCGACTTACAAGCCAACCAAACAAATTACTATATTGAGAGCTACTCCCTTCGTCAAGCTGACGTTGACTCGGGAGTGGGGGAAATTGGTGAGTGGTAATTTGGTCCTCCAAATTACATCATGACATGTGGCTTCCAAGTGACACCTCAGTGTTGAGTAAGCAAACCACCTCGACAGGTCGGCTAGTAGCACCTCACCAGGGCCGACCTAAGGTACCTCGGCCTGGCCAACTTAAAGGACCTCTGAGGGAGGAGCAACCTACCTCAGGGACTAGCCAAGCCAAGAAAGGTACTATCAGTGACCTACAATGTGTGCTCACTGACTTATCATATAGATCAATTGCCAGACCGAGTCTTCTAGAGTATTAACGCTCGATCGTTGGGCGACCTACCCGCATCATGTGCATCAGAGTCAATTGGACGGACCTTAGCTCTCTGTGCAAATTACATAACCAACGTCACTACTCTCTCCCGACTTAGCGGAAATGACTCTTCGGGAATCTAGGACCCATTACAGAAGGTCTCTAATCCCTCGTACCTATATAAAGGTACCATTCCCCTCAAAGAAAGTACACACGATTAAGCACTTGCACTCTCTAATCCTCTCATCATCCCAAAGAACTTTTTACTGATTTTAGTATCAAAGTGCCCACCCTGGGTAAAAGCAACCCGGGCACTCTAATATCTTTCTCTTGTAGAGCTACATAGCTCGGCCCGACTTCTCTTGGCCAAACTTAACTCAGCCACCGACGAAGGAAACTTCCAACTCGACGTTCGAATCACCTGCCAAGTAAGAGCTGCCTGATCACACACCATCAAAAACAAAAAACAAAATTCAAATATATGTTTTTATTTTATTTTTTTTTTGTTGATGTAACGATTCCAAAACCAAATGAAAACAAAAACATTAATGTTGTAAAATGCCACCTAAGTTTCACTGCACTTAAGTACAGGGTGGCTGTCTATAATTCACCTACCCTTCGTATTAATACAAAATAAATTGGGGTTCAAGTAAAAATAGCCCAAGTCACCGAGTTTTAAGTAGCATGTATAGCTGTATACACATATGTAGTAATATACAAATCGTTAAAGAAAAGACGTTTGACTTGTGATGACAATATTATACATGCATAAAACGCACATATTTTATACGTATTTTGATTGTTTTTATGAATTTGACTTAAGGATGAATATTTCATTTATGTATAATACTGTGTAATAACGAGCAAGCAATGACTAAACAGAAGGTGCGTCTAAACTGCTAGTTGTTACATGATGAAATTGAGTCCCAGAACAGTGCATGCACCAGATTCGTTCTTGCAAATGGTAGGAGTCAACAAAAATAGAACCAGAAACCAAAGGCAAGGCCACTTTGTATATCAAGCTCTTAAGCTGGGCACTTGGCAATTGATATATTCTACCCAATATAAATAAACGAGGGTCCATTTGGTTTACAGTCGGAATTAAAATTAGAATTGAAATCGGAAATTGAAATAATCTATTCCCATAGTTGGTTCAGATAAGAATGAGAATGAAAATAGAAATCAGAAGGAACAAGATTTCATTCCCAGAAGGGGACGAAAGGGCCATTCCCTCAAACAGGGCAGGTGGAATGGGAACAGAATTCCGATTCCATTCAATCAAACAGTTGGAACCACAGACCATTCTAATTCTAATTCCAAACCCCTATTTCCACGAATCAAACAGGGCCTAAATAATCTGATTTTTCCACCTTCAATCATTCATATCCATGTCTCTTAACCTCACTGCAAATTGTTTCACGAATTCACAAAATCCTGAGCAAGTGAAGGGGGCACCGAACTTGGATGGGCATTCAGTTCCTTCAGTAGAAATGAACAAGGAATGGGAGGGTCTCAATCTTCACAACTTACTCAAGAAACACCATTTTTACCATTTGATGGTGGATCAGCTGATAGGATCTGAGTATAAAGACCATTTTTATGACTTTTTTTTTTTCATTTGTCCAATTAGAGTATATTCCCTACAGGTTTAGGAATCTGCTATTTGACATCAATAGCAGTAGCTGTATCAAAATCTCAGAACCAGTTTAACTGGTTCAGTCGGTGGTGGTGTCTAATGGCAACACAAGAAAAACTAAAAAATGACCCTATTTGACATTATCGAATGCTAAACACAAGAAAAACTAAAAAATGACCTTGACTCTGAATTGTCATTTCCCAGTTTGAATGACAAACTCTTCTGGACCAGTGATAGAACCAAAATCACTGGTAATTTTATGTAAAGACTCGGGTAAGTTTCTGAGCAATCAGAATGGAGTATCACGGTGGTTTAAGGTTCTGATGGTACTATACTTGGGACTTGGGAGCTTTGGCCATAGATTCTGAAGTTTGTTTTTTTTTTTTTTCTTTTTGGAACTACAAGTGAACTTCCAGAATACATGCAAACGAGATCTCAACGACCCAACTTTCATTCTTGACCACTAATTTTCTTGGGAAAGCACCGAAGCTGCTAAATATGTTGTTTAATGTGGCTCCTTCTCCCTGCTGAGAAATGGGTAAGCGGGTATACTGTAAGTGAGGAGTCAGAAATCTCCTCTTATTTTTCAATGATTATTAATTCCAGCAGATAAATGGGAAGATTCACAACAGATGCCAAGGGGCCTGAAAGCTGAATGAAATAAAACTTGAGAGGAAGTTCTTCCATTTTTAGGTTGCAGACTGCAAAGTGCAAATTCCTATATGAATCGCTTTCTCTTGTGCCTCCATTGTTCCTCTTGGAAGTTGAAACGTTGTCAGGAGACAGTGAAAACATAATTGGTGAGACCATCAACAACTTGCTTCTCATCTTTTCTAGTTTTGAAACAATAAAAAGGGGGGGTACTGGATGGAAACTAAAGCCATAAAAATTGGTGAAAAACACACTTGCTAGACGTCTCTTTATCTTTTTCCTTTCTCTGCTTTCAATTTTACCAGCAACAATCTTCATTTTGTTGGTACATTTCTGAAAATATTGCATCGTGTGTTTCAAGACATGGGGCTTTCGGAGACAAAGGTGGACAAATGTAGGAGGCCATGTCTGCTGGTGGTCCACAGTGGAACTAGGCAACCTTGCTGCCCTTGACCCATAAATCCATTGCCTGAGAAACCTCAGGTCCTAGACCAGCAGAAGCTATATTTATTAGTTATGATGACAATCAATCAGAGATTCAACCACATAAAATCTCTGTGGTTGGAACCTAATTGAACACTAGTCATTAAAGAGCACCAAAGGGAAAATCTGCTTCTCATGATGATGCAGGACCAGGATTTTTGTGTAAATTAGTAGCAAATTAAGCAAATACTAAACAAACTTTCTTCTATCACATCAGAATAAATCAACCCAGTTTTGCAGCATAATCCTGTTCATTCAAGAAGCTGTTCTATCCATGAAGCTTGAACCCGCCTTGTTTCAGTGCCTATAATCTGTCAAACTTGAAGCAAAATCATCACTCGAGAGAAATAAGAATCCATATACGCCATCTTTCTAAATGTGTCTAATCAGGATCGTTTAGTCAGAAATGTTGAAAAGGTATTCCAAGCAAATGATGAATTCATAAACCAAACACATTGAATACGATTACAAGAAGAATAAATCTAGGGTTAACCTTCTCTCCACCATGTCCAGTAAGAAGAATAAATCTAGGGTTTTTATGTGTTTTAACATTCATTTACAGAACAAATCCATTTTAACCAGTGTTAGATCTCCTTCCCCCCAACAACCGGCAATTTGAATAACCACTTCTCGATGTACAGAAGTAACAAAGACACAGACATGGTACAAATTAAACACAAAAAAAAAAAACAAAGAAAAACAAAGGAAAAGAAAGATGAATACAGACAAAGAAGGCTCACCTTCTTCGCCAGAAACTATGAATTTGAGCCTCTAAAAATCTCTCCACTTAGGACTCGGCACCGGCAACCTTGGCGATGGAGGGAACTGAGGAAACCCTAACTGACCCGCCGTAGGCGAAAATAAAAAAGTTGGCGAAAGTAAAGGGTATGGAGACCGCGGTGACGGAAGTCTTCCAAAAGGCAAAGGTGACAAAGGCATCAGAAACTGCGAAGGAGTCATTGCCGAGGTCGGTGACTGAAGGAGAACCTGTTGTTGCTGCGGCAGTGGCGGAGGCAGGGGGAGCTGCGGTTGTTGTAGCTGCAATGGGCTAGGGTTATTCCAGCGGGGTGAGACAAGCGGCGCCAAAGGGGATAACCCGGAAAATCGCTTTGATTCAGGATCTGTAGCCGATATCGAGCCCTGGAGGTACCTCATGTAAGCAGAGATGGGTGATTCTGCTGCTGCATGGACAGCCGGGAAAGGTGGAAGGGGTGATAGAGGCGATGGTGGCTGCCCATTGTTGGTGGCGATAAAGTTACCGACGTTGTTGAAATTGCCGCTGTTGATGCTGGGGTTGGGGTTTATGGAGGGCAAGGAAGCCGAAGTGGCGGCCATAGGAGCAACGGTGTTGTTTAGCGGATGGGGAGGCCTGGGGCTAACATGCTCAAGCGGGGGAGGGCGTATACGCTGGAGACGGGAGCTTGGGGGTTTGGGCGGGTGGATGGGTGGAGGGGTAGAGAAGCGGTCATGAGCCGGAGAGCCTGTGAGCTTCTGAACTACATCCCTGAAATCGCTTTTGTTGATATTATAAACCGGAGGCTGATTTTGCTGTTGTTGCTGTTGCTGTTGATGTTGTTGCTGCTGGTGCTGGTGATGATGGTGGGAAAGATGATGATCAAGAGGAGGAATTCTTCTGATGAGAGGTTTTGGTGGATCTTTTGATATCTTGTGAGAGATTTTATTGAGATGCTTGAGGTAATGATCTCTGTTATTGTTGCTGCTATTACTGCTAGAGCTTACAAATGATTGACAGCTTTTTTCCATTATAGCTCCTCCTCTATCTTCTCTCCCTCTGGATCTTTTCGATCTTCTCTGCTTGATCTTGTGATGTATCTCTGCTTTTTCTTCTCTCTTTTTTTTTTTTTTTTCTAATTAAAACAAATGGAAGAAGAATTGATTATGTAGACCTCACCATTGATGTTGTTCTTTTACAGTGTTTTAATGCTTTATTAAGTTATATAAAAGGTGAAAAAGCAAAAGAGTGAATCTGGCTGCTTCTTCTCTCTCTGGTTTTTATTTTTTATTTTTTACAGGATTTATTATTAAAAAGATAAGATTAGAAGCAGAGAGACAGAGATAAGGAAGAGAATAGCAGTAGAGGACAAGAGGACACATGACCCGTAAAAGAAGGCATATCGCTCACTAGTCAAAGGAATGCGTTTGAAATACGTCGGCTACTACGAAGATAAAACTAATGTGTAGAGAGGAACACGGGGATCAATGTAGTTCCTCGTATTAGATTCATTAGATCAACGGAGGACTCCCTTTTTATGATTCAGATCTAGATTAACTAGGTGGGGCCCAGTAACCCAGCATAGTAGTAAAAATCCGGTGTCAGTCTGCCTTTACTTTGACGGAAGAGAAGTGGATAGTTTGGCTACAGTCCGTCGCCATGACCGGTCTTACTGTAACTTTTAATACTTGATTTGATTGAGTGATGGAGCTCACACTAGCAAGTAGCAACCGCACAATGATTCTAGTTTGGGTTTATGACGAGAGGATGGAGTAGGAGGAGGGAGAATTGGGATCACCTTCCAACACTCTACGAATTTACGTCCCCACTGCACGTCTCGTTATAAAACCGGGTCCATCAATCATCAAAAAAATGGGACCCATGTATGAAATCTGCGGTGTCAGATGTTGTTGGTAGAGTGTTGGAAGGTATCTTATTGGCAGCTGATTCAGATTCGGAGAGGGAGGGTATCATCGTCTTCTTCGTCTGTCGTCTGCCTTGGTAGTTGTAGGCCGTAAGGCCCGTAACCACACAGAAAGGTATCGATTACGGACTGCGACCTTTGAATTTTGATGCCCTTCCGATGCTGTGGCTGCTCCTGTGCTGACTCCTGAGGGCTGAGCTGAGAGTCATTGATTTGAGCATTTGATGATGTGGATCGTGGAGAAAAAACATGGGGGTCCACTTGATGGCAGGTGACGTGCTGGTATGGGCCTCTGCCTCCGGCTCTAGGGCCCAGTTGTTGTTGCAGTACAACTCGCTGTAAAATACCATGGCCTACTTACACTTTTCTGGATTTACAAAACAATGTATCAGAAAATTCGGGCTAGCTAATCCGACAAGGATGTTTCGATGCTTAAGTCAATACTTATGTTGTGAGTGCGAGATGAATGTTTGAGAGCTTGAGTGCTAGTAAGTAAAATAATATCGTGTACCTTTGTCTTGAGATTTCGAGTTTTTATATACTGGAGTAGTCGCGGGCCTTATGGAAGAGCTCCATGTTCTCCGGGCTATGTAGATAAGGTTGGTTCCGTTTTTGAAAGAGAGCAGTACATTGATAAGGTTTATCGTCTACCTCCGATTTAGACGGAACCAGGATGAGTTCTTATCATGATCTCGAGAAATTCGATATCCATTGGCTCATCGTGACCTCAAGAGATTCGGGATCTGTTGGGGTTATAAGGCGCTTCGGCACATTAACTCCGAGCTGGAACTTCTGTTCTTTAGTCCCGAACTGGACGAGGTGCCTCTACACCAAGGCAGATTTTGGGCCGAGGTGGTTGAATACCCGAACTGCGAATGTTCCGAACTGGGCTTGCCTGGCTGAGTTGTCATCCTTCAATCAGATCACGCCTACGTGTCCCCTTCTTACTAGGTCATGCCAAATCACCCTTCATCAATTGCCCCACACTCCTCGTGCCAGGGGTCCCAACCAGGTGTGGGGAGTTCATGAAGAGTCTAGGTGGATTTGGCACGAGGTCTAATCAATTTGGAGGGCGAACCGTTGGTCGAGCTTGTTCAACCATCTGGCTCAACGACAAAATGATCCAGGTCGCGTCCCAGGCACGCACAGACATCACACTGTTTATAGATTCCGCGGACGTTAAAGAGCGCGCTCAACCGATTTCGTCCTCGGGTGGCGTGCAGACGGTTTTCATGGGAGCCGTCGGATCGTACAGGTCTCAGTCGTTGATCGCTAGATGCGGAGGACTATAAATAGGGGGCCGAAGGGTGCCAAGCGGTCCTCAGCTCCCGTCAGTGAGGTCAGCTCTTCGCTAGAGAGCTCACCATTACACCTCTTAGGGGAAACACCTTTACCCGATGTCGGGCCTTCTCGGCCTGAGGAACTTGAAGCTTGGGTAGAGGAACCGGCCTCCAGAAAGGGGGCCCCATCTTCTTCTCGGGGTCGGGATCTGGATGACTTCGGCCCTTCCACGATGACCTCGGACAAATTACTATCCTTGGTAGCCCGTTACTGTCTTCCAGACACCCTTACCTTTAGCATTCATTTGGGTCAATCCCCTTGGGTTCATGGTCACCACGAGCTCGCGGTTTTTGAGGAGCAACTCGTATCTGGGTTGCGCTTCCCGCTCCACCCTTTCATTATAGAGATTATTAAGTTCTTCGACAATACCATTGACTAGTTACACCCGAACTCCATTTGAACCATAGTTGTCATGATCTCTCTGTTCCACGAGTATAACTGACCTCTTTTCTTAGACACTTTTAGTTCGATCTACTCCATCAAGAAGAACTCCGCTTGCCTGCGCGGGGACACCCGACAGAGTTACTACATTTCCCCCCGCCCTAGGTTTAAAGTCTTGTTCGGTAGCCCGAACAAAGTACCGGCCTGGAAGAGGAGGTACTTTTTTGCTCGGAACCTTGAGGGATGGCCATTCCCAACTCACTGGCAAGTGGCCATCAAGGACCCCGGGGTGAGGCTAGATGTTGAGACTAGGGCGGTCATTAATTCCTAGAGGGACCTCGGCCTTGAAATGAAAGATTTCTTGGCTGAGGAGAGCTTGTACGAGCTGGGCTAAGTCCTCCCGGTATGCCTCCACCTCCACACACATTGTCTTTTCTTTCTTATTTTGCACTTACTTCAGTTCGTGACTAACTTCCTTTTTCTCTTGCTGAAGCTATGACAGGCGTTGGTGCAGCAAACCTTCTGAGGAGTGTTCAGAGGGGGAAGAAGAGGAAGGCCTCGAAGAGGTCTCGTCGGGAGGAGGTCGGTCCTTCGGTTCCCGCCCAACCCGAGGTCGCTGCGCCGGAGCCGATCTCGGCCGAGCTCTCGGAGGAGGAGGTTCATCACCAACCCCCAATCATTGACCTGGACAAGGACCAAGATGAGGGAGCCCCGCCTCGCGAGCCCGAGGGTACTTTGGTGCCCGAGCCTCAGCTCCCAAAGGAGAGCATAATGACCCCGTGGATCGGGCTCCTCAAGAGCAAGGATGCCATATTTCTTGCGGAGGTCGCAGAATGGGCTGACATGCCAATGAGTCAACTCGGGGGAAGAGCGGTTAGTTACTGCATGGTGGTGAGTAGCTCGCCCTTTTGCTTTTTTTTCTTACTCTTCTGTTAATAGTACTAACGTCTGCTTTCTATTTGCCAGGTGAACTCCACCATTCATTCACTCGTCTACTAGTCGGAGATCCGCTTGAAGCGAGCCCGGGAGGCCGAAGAGAATGCTCGGAAGCTTTACTGCGAGCTGGATTTAGCTCGGGGTGAGGTTCTTCGAGCTAAGAAGGGAGCTCGGAGCCAGGAGGAGCTGATTCTCGTACTGACGGAGGAAAAGGAGAAACTCAAGGGGGAGAAGGAGGCTCTCTTGCACGAGAATGAGAACCTTGAGGCAATCATCAAGGAGCGCACCGAGATCTTTGACACCGCCATCCAGGAGGCGTGGGTTCAAGAGAGAGAGCGCGCCATCGAGGATTTCAAGGAGTCTCCAGAGTTTCACGAACTTCAGATCAAGTATGGATCTAGCTCGTATCAGTCATGCTTCAAGCTTTGCAAATGGCTGGTGCGGCGGAAGTTTCCCGAGCTCGACTTCGGATCTGTTTCCATGTCAGGCGTCACTCCTGAGATGGCGAAGGATGCCGACAAGGAACCCGACTCCTCCGAAGGGGAAAGCGACGGTGAAGTTCTTGAGGCGGGGCCATCAGGGGAGGCAGGCCGAGAGGACGTGGAGGAGGATCACATGGAAATCGACCTACCTGTTGGAGGGGATTCTAGCAGATCGGATGTATAGTCATGCCTCTTTTCTTGGACCTCCTTACATACAATGTACATCCCAGGCCTCCGAGCTCGGTTATAGTAGTTTTTTTTTTGTACTCGAAGTTCTACATCAATGAAATATAAGTGTTTTGGTAATCCTTGTGTGCAAAAATTTTTCTAAGTGTAGATTAATCCCGAAATAGCGAACTAAACCAAATAGGAGTGAACTTTTCCTAAGTATAGGTTGCTACCGAGCTGGTGAGCTTGTGCTAGTTGGAATAATATAATTGTCGTTGCATGCCAGGATGATCAGACACTGTAGGATACATACCCGAACTGTCTATGCCTGGGTCACTTATTTGCCTAAGTGTTGGTTATCCCTAAGTGTCGAGCTAACGAGTTCGGCTCCATGTGGGACTAACCTTACGTTGTTGTACACCGAGGTGAATTCGACACCGTAGGGTTTGCACCCGAGCTGTCTATAACTCATAGGCGACTAAGATTCGTCTGCCTATGTCGAAGAGGCGACTAGGACTTGTCTACCTATGCCGAAGAGATGAATAGGATTTGTCTGCCTATGCTGAAGAGGCGACTAGGACTTGTCTACCTATACCAAAGAGGCGACTAGGACTTGTCGTAGTGCCGAGGTCTTCTATTAGCTCGGTGCCATAGCCCTTAGGCTTCTGGTAGTGACTCGCAGTCCTCTCTCAAGTCCGTCATCTTTTTCAACCAGTTCGATGGTCACATAGACTTGAGGAAATTTTGCCTTTGGGTTGCAAGTTCAAGAATAGCACCTTCTTAGGTTATCAATATTCCATGCTCATGGTACTTGCTTCCCTTCTAAAGTTTTGAGCTCAAGCGTGCCTTCCTCAAATACCCGTTTCACTCGGTATGGACCTTCCCAATTCGGTCCAAGCTTGCCAATGCCGAGCTTAGGTACCATAACCTTCTGAAGAACCAAGTTGCCGATGCAGAAGTGTCGTTTTCTGACCCAAGTGTTATAGTATCGAGCTACTCTTTGTTGGTAAGCTACAGTCCAAATGTAAGCCAGGTCTCATACCTCCTCTATCAAGTCTAGGTTGGTACGGAGCTCGTCATCGTTCGCCTCCTTATCGTAAGCCTCCAATCGTAACGTGGGTACCTCGATTTCTGCCGGGATCACCGCTTCTGTTTCATACGTGAGGTTGAAAGGGGTTTCACCTGTGGCGGTCTTAATAGTAGCTCGGTAGGCCCAAAGGACATTGGGCAGTTCGTTCACCCACAACCCCTTGGCTCGAGCTAAGCGAGCTTTCAATCCATGAAGTATCGCTCTGTTAGTTACTTCTGCTTGCCCGTTCGCCTGGGGGTGTGCCACTGAGGTAAAATTCTGTTGAATCCCCATTTCGGCACACTAGTTTTGAAACTTAATATCTTCGAACTGTTTCCCATTGTCGGATATCAGCACCCGAGGTAGTCCGAAGCGACATACTATGCTTTTCCAGAAGAAGTTCTGTATGTTGCAGGTTGTGATTGTTACCAAGGGTTTGGCTTTCACCCACTTCGTAAAGTAATCTACTGCCACAACCAAGAACCTCCTCTGTCCTGTTGCTGGGGGGAAAGAGTCAAGGATGTCAATTCCCCACTGCACGAAGGGCCACAGGCTAGTGAAGTATTTCAAATCAGCAGCAGGTTGATGGTGATTGTTGGCATGCCTCTGGCACCTGTCACATTTTTTGATGAGCTCGAGTGCATCTGCCTTCATCGTGAGCCAATAATAGCCTTGCCTTAACACTTTCTGTGCGAGAGCTCTGCCCCCCAAGTGTCCGCCGCACAAGCCTTTATGGGTGTCGTGAAGTACATACTCAGCTTCTGAGGGTCGCAAGCAGTGCAAGTAAGGGAGGGTGAAAGACCTTCTGTACAGCTGTTCGTCTATAAGGACATATTTAACTAGCTGGCGCTCTACCCTTCGGGCTAAGTTATGTTCTGCAGGTAGGGTCCCGTGGAGCAGATAACTCACGAGTGGGTCAATCTAGCTCGGTTCCGCTTGTGATACGGGAGCGACCTCTTCTGCCCCCCCCCCCCCCCCCCGAGAATGCTGGACCGATGTAGGTCCTCTATGTACACAGTTCGCATGGTGTTGTTGCTCGTGCTAGCTAGTCGTGACAAGGCATCGACCTCAACGTTCTCGGACCTCGAAATCTGTCTGATGAAGTAGGAGATGAAGCTGCGTAGGATCTCTCTGACTTTGGCCAAGTAAGCTGCCATAGTGGGGTCACGGGCTTCGTATTCACCAGTGACTTGGTTAACCACTAGTTGTGAGTCGCTGCATACAATGAGGTGTTTTGCCTTCATTTCCCTTGCTAAGGTTAACCTGACGACTAATGCTTCATATTCTGCCTCGTTGTTTGATGCCTTAAATCCGAACCGAAGAGAATATTCCAGTTTCACCTCGCTTGGGCCGTACAGTATTAGTCCTGCACTGCTTCCCTATTGGTTGGACGAGCCGTCAACATGGAGGATCCAGGGCTCCTCGTCCCAGGTTGGTTCGGCTCTGACCGGGACTGGCGTCGCACTGGTTGAAGCTCCCGTTGTGTGAGCGAGCTTGGTCAACTCGGGGGTCATTGTGCTGAATGTGCATTCTGCTACAAAATCGGCCAAGACTTGAGCTTTGATTGCTGGTCGAGGCTCATACCGGATATCGTATTCGCTTAGTTCAATGGACCACTTTGTCAATCTCCCAGACACCTCGGGTTTGAGCAGAATCTGCCTCTGGGGTTTGTTGGTGAGAACGATGATAGTGTGGGCCTGGAAGTACGAGCGAAGCTTTCGGGCTGCTATGATTAGTTCGTATGCTAATTTCTCGATTTTCGGATACCTGGTTTCTGCGTCCTGCAAAATTTTGCTAACATAGTAGATGGGTCATTGGACCTGATCTACTTCTTTGATTAGTATTGAACTAACCACCTCGTCACTTGTAAAGAGGTATAGCTTTGACACATCCCCTTCTTCAGGTCAAGTTAAAACCGGGGCGATACCTAAGTATCTTTTCAGCTCGTCAAAGGCGAACTGGCATTCTTCAGTCCATTCAATGTCTTTACTCTTTTTTATCGCTTTAAAAAAGGATTGGCATCGATCTACTAACTTGGACATGAAGTAGCTCAGGGCGGCTATCCGACCAGTCAACCTCTGAACCTCTTTTATTTTTCGGGATGGTCTCATATCTAGAATGGATTTTATTTTATCTGGGTTGGCCTCGATGCCACATTGCTTGACTATATAGCCTAGAAATTTACCCGAAGTGACCCCGAAGACGCACTTATTTGGATTTAACTTCATGTTATATCTTCGTAAAATTTGAAAAACACTCTTTATATCATTCAACAAAAAATCCGAAAACTGGGTCTTCATGACCATGTCATCAACATAACACTGTATTTTATTGCCAATTAACGGCTCAAAAATCTTATTTACATGGCGTTGAAAGGTTACCCCAGCATTTTTTAATCCGAAGGGCATGACCTTGTAACAGTATAACCCGAGCTCGGTTATGAAGGCAGTCTTATCTTCATCAGCAGTATCCATCCTAATCTAGTTGTAACCAGAATAGGTGTCCAGGAAGCTCAACAACTCATGCCCTGAGGTCGCGTCCACTAGGCAGTCGATCTTGGGTAGCAGGAAGCAATCTTTCGAGTAGACTCTGTTTAGGTCGGTGTAATCGACACACCTGCGCCACTTGCCATTGGCTTTTTTCACCAAAACTGGATTAGCCACCCAGCTCGGGTAATGGACTTCCCTGATAAAGTCTGTCGCGAGGAGCTTCCCAACCTCTTCATCGACTACTTTTCAACGTTCTGGGGCGAGGTTGCGCTTCTTCTGCCTTACTAGCCTGACTAAAGGGTCGGTATTCAGTTTGTGAGTTATAATTTTTGAATCAATTCCGGGCATTTCTACCATGGACCAAGCAAAAACATCTAAGTTTTCAAGTAAGAAACTTACTAGCTGGGAGTAGAGTGGTTCGTTGATCCAGGCACCGATCTGGAGAGTCTTGGTCGGTTCGTCAACAGAGACCGGTATGTGGACCGTCTCCTCTGTCGGGGCAGCTCGCTTGTCGGTATACTCCGCTGGTCGCTCGAGCTCGACATCCTCTACTAGCTTCACTTTTCCTTTAAGAGCAGCCACGTAGCACTTGCGCGATTCGAGTGGGTCACTTCGCACGACTCCCACTCCGTAATCAATTGGGAACTTCATCGCCAAATAGTAGGAGGATACTATCGCACGTAGAACATGTGTGATGGGCCAACCTACTATGGCATTGTAAGGGGAGGGAGTCACGACTACCAGGAACGTGTGCTCAAATCGCATGATATTTGGCTACGTGCCTACTTCCATGAGTATTGTAACTTGACCAAGAGGTCTGACCTTCTCGCCGCTGAGCCCTACCAAAGGAGTATCTGCCGGTCTCAGGTCGCTCTACTGTAACTTCAATTTGTCAAAAGTCTCCTTGAATAGTATATCTGTCGAGCTGCCTGAGTCTACCAAAATGCGCTTTACCTCGAAGTCATTAATTCGTAGCTTCACCACTAGGGCATCATCATAAGGGTACTGGATCCCACTATTAGACAGTGTATGCCCTTAGGTCCAATCAGAATGATGTACATTATGACATTTAATGTAAATGAATAAAGTACATATTTGATTCATGTTATTATGGTGTGTTTCTGTGTAATACCCTTAAACTGGACACATATGAGACTCGTGTTAGTTTAGAAGCTTTACAGCCATTGGATAGATCTGGGGAGATTTATCCTGTCAAGACTGACACTGATGTGCTGCCAAGTTGGTTGGGGTGGCTTGTATCAACTGCCAGGGTGAGACCTGAGGTACATGTAGTGTGGGTTTTCTTTAAACCCTGAACCGGACCAGAATTCCAGTATTGCCCTGGACCTTGGAGATAGATGGGCAAAACCGGAATGTTACACCTGACCCCTAGACTCGATTATGATACTGCACTAGGTGTCGGATTGGGCTGTCTTTGATATGCCAATCAGTGAGATCCTTAGAGGGGGTCAAAACCTAGGTATGTTGGGACAGTCCGAGAATTCACCTAAGTGGGTGATCATAGTGTCAGGATCAGCCCCTTTGTCGGACAAAGTGAATGGTCGGGTATGCACTCTCCCTGATGGAAACCAAAGCTGCCGGCAGCCGATTTCAACTGTTGAAATTTGTTTTGCAATATATATTTATATAGAGATATACATATATATTAAGGTTTCAAAATGTTTGCAAAAGGTTTTAATTCCCGGGATCCATGTGAGTAGAGAATGCAGCACTATACCTTGCAGCCGAGGAAGAGGTCCTCTCTTTTCGGACAGTGTTTGATCATTATGGGTTGAGAGGTTAAGTGTAAGACCATTGAGGGTAATACTTGATGGGCTAATCTTGCATTTGCCCACAGTCCTTGGGTTTTTATAAGGTGGCTTGACCCAATGACCATTTAGTGTAAATGTGGGGCCCATTAAGAACCCATGGTGAAGGACTTAGGGATTCACTGTCTCCTATAGTGAATTCGGCCAGGCCTTGTAACAGAGGCTGGGCTGAACCCATGTGGTTGATGTGTAGATCAATGTTTGGGTCACACGCCATACAAGAATATCCAACTGGGTAGTAGTTTGGAGGATAAGTGAGCACATTGACTTAATGGGTCTAAAGCCCAATTCGAACTAGTTTAATTAGATTAATTAAAGAGGGGCAGTTCTGCGATTTAGATAAGCAAATAGGATAAGGGATTGTCCCTATCCACTCAGAGAGTCCAGATCCAAATAAAGATTTGAATCAGGAAACTCCTAATTGGATTAGGAGGGTTGATCTTTATCTGCAGATAAGATAAGGGATTATCCTTATCTCTTAAAGAGAGTCCAGATCCAAATACAAGATTTGGATTAGGAAACTCCTAATGGGATTAGGAGAACCTCTCTTTAAGGCTATAAATAGAGGAGAAGGGCGAACCCCAGATCATCCTTTAGTCTTCCTGATACAAGAGAGAAGATAGCATACAGTTGGACTGACGCCATCTTCTGCTCTTGCCTTTTCCTGCTATTGCCGCCATTGCCAGTTCGATCTCCACCTATAGGAGCGATCAAGAAAGGGTTCTTGATATCACCTTTTGGCAGAAAAGGTGATCTGAAGTCATGCTCACTCGCCCTCTATCAGATTCATGGTGAAGAATCAGGTTCTTGCTGAAGAACCATCCTGCTGATGGTAATCTCCTTGGGCGTGAACACCTTCGTTGGGGGTTACTACTACTCCGTATCAAGTATATCCCTCTCCTACCTTTTGGTTTCAAATCTGGCCTGGTTTAGGTTCAAGATTGATCATTGAAAATGCAATTTTCTAAAATAGGGAATGTGATTTCCACATGGGAGAGAGAGAAATTTTTGAAATTTTGACCAACCTACCTGCAGGGTTTGGCCATCCATATGATGGATCTCTCATCCCTTCACTCGCGTGCGTCGTCCTCAATGAAGTATATCGGTTCTTCAAGCCGAGGTCGCTTTGGCGAGTTTTCCTCTTTGTTCTCTAGCTCGTGGACCGAGTTCCTCCCGGCTGCTGATGTACACCCCGCGATGATGGACCCATCGGTAATCATGCTAATTGCTCCATGGATCGGTCTTTCCTCAAGCAACAGTCGCGGTGGTTGCTCATTTTGGCTGCTGGCCTCGGGGGCATTCCTCCTCTGGTCCCCCCGTTGATCTACCTGCCGATCTATTTGTCCCCTCTCTTCTCATAAGATGAAAGTTTTCAGGTATCCGCGTCGGATAAGTTCCTCGATCTCATCATGGAGATTCCTACAATTCTCTGTGTTGTGCCCGTGGTCTCGGTGAAAATGGCAGTAAACGTTTGGGTTTTTTGTTGTTGGATCTCCCCTTAGCTTAGGAGGCCATTTGACGAAGGAGTAGTCCTTAATGGCCATTAGAATCTCTCCTCTCTTGGCGTTCAAAGGCGTGTAGCTCGTTCTCTCCACAGGTGGGGTCTTAGAGTGCCGACCAGGTTTGCGAGTTCGCGAGGGGGACCAACTTTTGGAGTTGTTTCTTCCCCTGCTCGGGGACTGGCTTTTCTTCCCCTTCTATCCACCATTGCTCATTCCTTCATTCTCTCTCTTCCTCTTTTCCAGCGGTGGGTTGTCGATCTTCTGATTGATTTCATCCTCGGTACCGATGAACTGATATGCTAACTTAAGGAATTTGGTGATGTCCTTTGGTTTGTTAGCTACCACATGCCACTTAAACTCCTTGTGGGTGATTCCTTTCTTGGTTGTGGTGAGTCGTACTGTCGGGTCGAGGTCCGGTATTTGTAGGCAAGTGTTGTTGAAGTGCTTGATATAGTTTCTGATCGATTCTCCTTCCCTCTGAACCACGTTAAGAAGGCTTTCTTGCGACTTCGAACACTTCTTGCTAGTATGAAGTGTGCAGTGAACAAGTCGGCGAACTGGGACCAGTTTTTGATGGAGCCCGGCGCGTAACCATGTGGACTCTTTTTGCGAAACTGGTTGTCTGCTCGCGAACCGTCATTTCCTTGCTGCGAGTACCGAGGTGGATTGGGCTGACTATCCCTAGACCTGTTTCTGAGATTTCCTTGCGAGACTGGAGGAGTGTGCTGACCGTCTCTCCTCCCACGGGGCGAGACCTGATTCTTGAGAGGAAGCGGTACTTGTGAGGTCTCTTTGCCCCGATGGGGAGATTGGCTGATGTTCTGGTTAGTTCCGAGCCGATTTGGGTTTTGATTCTGTTGGGGCCCTGAGCGCCGAGGTGGAACCGATTGCTGGTTTGGCTGTAGTGGAGGGAACTGGTGTTGATACTGCTAGTAAAATTAGTATTGTTGGTACTACTGGAACTGTTGGACCTGCTGCATCTGGATCTGAATAGCCCGGATGCATTGGACGAGGTCTTGAAACTGAGAATGCCCAATTCCGGGGGGAACCACAGATGGCTCAGAGAAAGTTGTGCCTACCACTGGTGGAAGTGGGATGCTCACTTGTGTAGTGCTCGGTGGTGCGGATAGTGATGGAACTCCAGACACTAAGTGGAAAGGTGAATTGGTCGATGCACACCGTAGGAGTTTGGGGGAAGGTTGATTGTTGGGATTGCCCCCCAGTGACGTTCATCTCGACACTTTTTCCGGTGTGGCTAGAGGATGCCATTGAGGTTGAGATTGTGCTTAAAACTGCAAAGAGATAGGGATGACCTTTCGATCGTTTCCCACAGACGGTGCCAATTGATGGTGCGCGATCTGGCTACTCCTAGCTGGAGGGCGATCCGAACTCCAAATGGGTGGCGAGCTGGATCGATCTACAAAACAGTGTATCAAAGAACCCGAGGTAGCTAACACGGTGAGGTCGCTCCGATGCTTAAGTTAGTACTTATGTTGTGAGTGCAAGCTGAATGCTTGAGAGCTTGAGTGCTAGTGAGTAGAATAATCACACATACCTTTGCCTTGAGATTTCGATTCTTTATATATTGGAGTAGTCGCGGGCCTTACGGAAGAACTCTGGGTTCTCCGGGCTGTGGAGATAAGGTTTGTTCCGTTTTTGAAGGAGAGCAGTACGTTGATAAGGTTTATCGTCTACCTCCGATTCAGGCGGAACTGGGATGAGTTCTTATCGTGATCTTGGAAAATTCGGGATCCATTAGCTCATCGTGATCTCAAGAGATTCGGGATCTGTTAGGGTTATGCGGCACTTCGGCTCATTAGCTCCGAGCTGGAACTTTGGTTCTTTAGTCCCGAACTGGATTGAGTGTCGAGGTGCCTCTACACCGAGGCAGATTTTGGGCTGAGGTGGCTGAATACCTGAACTGTAAATATTCCGAACTGGACTTGCCTTGCTGAGTTGTCATCCTTCAATCAGATCACGCTTACGTGTCCCCTTCTTGCTAGGTCGTGCCAAATCACCCTTCATCACTACCAATAGCCTACCTCACCTAACATAATTAGAGACATGTTTCACTTGGGACTTCAAACTTCCAAAGCTCAGTTTGGAGCGAGTACAAATGCAGATCCGTAGAGTGCAAAACTTCCAACTTGTGTGATTTGAAAAAAAACTTTTGATCTGGCACCAATACATACGGTGACAACAATGTTTCAACCAGCCATTGCAGCCGTATATTGGCCCGATGGCAGGCGCAATAGTATGTTGGGACAGTATTGGTGGCGTTAATTGGTAGCAGATCCTAGTCTAAGTGGTTGGTTTCAATCAGTGCAATTCCTATTTGAACAGTCTTTACAGTCTTTCTAATTTAACGGATTTCAGATCTCTTGCCCACGAGAATTCTGTTCATGTCTACCCACAACACACTACCTCCGTGAATTGGGAACAACTTCCCCTGTATAATACTATGTAGGAGGATGAAATGTTTTCTCTGTGTGGTTGTAATGTTATGTGAGTAGACGTGAACAGAATTTGTGTGGATAGGAGATTTGGACTCAATTTAAGGTTGTAAAAGACTGTTCAAACGGTGTGAACATGGGCTTGTACCAGTTGAAACCGAACTCCCTTGAAAAAGACTTTCACTAGAGTTAGGTTGTTAATGGGCCGGGTCTGGGCCAGGTCCAAGTAGAGTCAAACCTGACCCAATAAGAAAAATCAAGAAAATCAGACCCGATAGGGTATATCGGGTCTATAATTTTAGATCCAAAACCAAACCAATTGGCTTTTGTAATAATCGATTTTGACCCGATTACAATAAATATACTGAAAATATTA
Organism: Nelumbo nucifera; assembly: GCF_055504915.1. NCBI lineage: Eukaryota > Viridiplantae > Streptophyta > Magnoliopsida > Proteales > Nelumbonaceae > Nelumbo > Nelumbo nucifera. Next base: position 105,571,542 of record NC_142649.1, on the reverse strand, counting down.
TATATAATATTAATTTATTTAAAATATTATATATTTAACATATATGTATTAAATATACATTTAACTATACATTTATATATATATATATATATATATCAGTTCAGATCTGAATCGATTTGGGACTGGGTGAAACAGTTCCGAACCAATAAGAATCGGAACAATATATAAACAACTAAAGCCGAGCCATTAGTTCCGGTTCCTGGAACCAGAACCTACCATCGGTCCGGCCCTACCCATTGACAGCGCTAAGTAGAATATCTCTATATCTGGTGTGGTTGCGTTTTTCCATAATCACCACACAATGTCATTTCTTGGAAAGTATTGTTTGTTAAAGATGTAAAAAAAAAGTATATTTTTACTGTAGAAAAATGAATAATATATCAGATATTCACAAACATTATAAGAGACTAGATCGAGAATTAGGCCTTTTGAAAAATCGCTAGCAGACTTCTTTCTTGGAAAGTATTGTTTGTCAAAGATGTAAAAAAAATTATATTTCTACTCTAGAAAAATGATTAATATATCAGATCAAGATTTGAAATTTTGCAACTTATTGGCCTGTATCAGCTCATATGTTGCGCTTTGTCAAGCATCCGATATACGGAATTTTGTATGTTTCTTTAATTTTTGTTCGTATCGATCGGATATGGGCCCGTATTGGACCGTTTCGGGTCTATATCGGCCAATACAAGCCTGATATGGTCCAAGAATTTAATAATATTCTCTCTCTTATTTTTGGAATCTTCTAAATGTCAAATTTAATTTCCTAATTTCTCCAAATTTAAATTATATGACTCTTAATTAGCTATCACATTTAACTACATGCCATTAAAGGCAAATTAAATAATACATTTAAGGAAATTTTAAATTTGAATTTGAATTGACATATCACTAAATTTGCATATAAAAATCACAAATAAGCAACAAAGAAATTCAAACCCTAGTCTTTTGTTTACAACAACTACAAGCCCACCACCACGTCATACCCTCAATGCTTGGCATATTAATATGTATTATTATTCTTAATTAAACACTCTTTTTAGATTATAATATATTCAAAATATACAGTTATCTTCTTTTATAACATATATATTTTTTTATTTTAGTTTCAATTTTTTATAAGACACTCATCTTAAAAAAATTCAAAACGCCGAGTGGTTTTCTAAAACCAGGACTGGTTCATTGACTTTCTAGTTTGATTAGCTGGGTCGGCAGTTTCATTTTTTTACCCAATCTGATTTTGGGGGGTATGACTGAACCGGCCAAAAGCTCTGAGTCATGGTTCAATCGGTCCAACCGGTCAATCCATTCCTATTTTCTAAACAATGATAAATATTAATACAAATTATATTGATTCTTTAAAAAACTATGGTATGTGTGTATGTATGCATATATTTTAATTCTTCCATCATTTCTCAACAGTTTACAATTATGTTCCAATATTTCACACTTCGTATAAATCATTGAAATATGTTTTTTATATTTAAATAACTTGTTTATAGTCATATAAAACTCATATATATCATTATTATTAATATAATTTCTTTAAAGTTTATATGAATTTCAAGGTGTATCCATGTATATCTTAACTTTTCGTCTATATCCATGCATATCAAAAGCGTATTTTGATATGTCTCTTAAAATTGCTTCACTGGTACACATTAATTTTTCAATACTTTAAACATTGTATCAGATATTCACAAACATAAGAAGAGACTAGATCGAGAATTAGGCCTTTTGAAAACTCGCTAGCAGACTTCTTTGGATTAGCTTTTGCTTTTCTGTCACACTAATTTTGTTTGAAATCCATTACGTGATAAATTTGGGTTTGATTTTTACAAGGATAACTTAAAAGAGAAAAAAAAAAAAACATAACTAATGATCCATTTTATCTATACTAACGAGACTCATGTCAATTAATTGGTTTAAAATATTTTTAAAAGGATTGGTACATTTTTAACTTAGCCTTAGAGTGGAGGTAAGTCATCTTACCGAATTACAGTGTATTTGATCTTTCTGATTTCAAAAATAAATAAAACCATTTGATTTGAAAATTAATTGTTTCTTAAAATAATAACATAACATAACAAACATATTCTTGATTTATATTGTCTTTTTTGTTTCCAAACCTGAAATCAAAACCATCATCTTGAATTTTCGGTTGAAAGAACATGTTTTCCACCTTTTTATTCTTTGTTAAGAACATGATTTTAGTTGGTTATATTAATAGGCAAAGTCTATTTTGCAAAAATCAGAGTAAAAAGATGAAGTAATGATAAATTGGAATGTCATAGGTATAGGTGTCCATAAAAACCGAAAAACCAAATAACCTAGTCGAATTGAAAAAACTGAATTAGATAATGCGGTTAATTGAACCGATCAGTTCAGTTTCAGTTTGAAATTTTTGAAAAATCGAAGGATTTGTTTGGTTTTCGATTAACCTAAAAAACCGGCAATTAAGTATATTATATATACTTTTAATATATATCACATATTATCTATATATTGTATATAAATATATATGCATTATATAAAATATACATATATTTTATATTATTTATTATTTATAAAATAATATTGTACATATATTTATATAATACATTATAAATATAAAAAGAAAAAAACCGAACCAATCAAAAACCAAAATTGATCAACCAGTTAACCAGTGGTACTGGTTTGGAGAAATCGAAAAACCAATAGGACTAGTTTGATTTGAAAAAAAAGAAATGCTTGTGATTTGGTTAACCGAGCCGTGGACACCCGTAGTCACATGCATTATAATTGGTAAATAAATCCTGTAAGAGGTAAAACCAATATGATATGATTAGTTACTTTTTTTATTTATTATATAGCTTCTGCATTATAATTGAATTCTTATTAATAATATGCCTTATAAATCATATAATATTTGTATTGTAGGATACCTTTTTGTGATCAAATATATTAATTATTTTCTGAAACAAAACCAATTTGTTTCCATTTGTCAAAATAAAATACACACACAATTGTAGAAAGTGTTTTGTTTTTTTTGTTGATGTGACAAATTCAAAGACAAATGAAAACTAAAACACTCATGTTATAAAATACCCTCTTAGGCTGAGTTTGGAAGAAGTACAAATGCAAATATGTAGAGTGCAAAATCTTATATTTTGTATTATTGTGTATGTATTTACGTTGTACATATTTGCATTTGTACTGCTTTCAAACTGAACCTCAATAATTTAATAATTTGTTTGTTTAATTATACAAAAGGCTTTGTTTTGAAAAGTTTTACCTGACCTTGCTTTTCTCTTGCGCTTGGTAATAAACTATCACTTTTGAGTTTTGACTAGCTTTTATTAGAATAAACCATAATGCATATTTTCTATTTTAATTTTAGGGTAAAAACCTAAACATATACCCTAAGGCTCAGTTTGGAAGGAGTATAAACGCAAATATGCACAAAGCAAAACTTTGTATTTTGTATTATCTTTTATGTATTTGCACTGCACATATTTGTATTTGTACTTTTTTCAATTGAGCCTAAGTTTTCATAAATTAACTTAAATATACCCTAAGTTTTTCAAATAGACTTAGATATACCTTGTGCACTGACCCCATTAGACTTAAACATACCCTTCATCAATGAAACAACTCATTTAAAATTTTTAAAATCCTATTTTGCCCTTCTGGATAAGAAAGAAAAGTGAGGTGGAAGAATGAGGTTATGCCATTTCAAGAGAAAAATAGAGGGAAGGTGGAAAAGAAACAAAAAATTTTGCAAAAATGGTAAAAGGTGCTTAATAGAATTGAAAAATGGATCGAAACCAAATAACTATCAGGACAACATTTGTTTTACCTCAACCAATGCTTTGGAAGTTCTTATAATGGAGAAAGCTTGACAGAAAATTGAACTTTAACTAGTTGGACACGTAAAGAAAGGGTAATGCCATTGACCTCAACTATTGATATAGGAGAGAGAGACCACCACTCGCATGAGTTTAAAAATCTAAGGATAGATTTTGAAAATGTAAAAGAAAATGAAGGATGAAAGAGTCATAAGTTATTTTAATTCTTTTTGAAAAACTCAAGATGCATTTGAAGTGTAATGTAGGTTGTTTGGTTGGTCTTTTTTATTTCTAAACGCCTTTAATTTGTTGGTATTTTGGAATTGTAAGATGCCTTTTTTCCAGTAGTGTAGGTTATTTGGTTGGTCTTTCTTATTTTATTTTTTTTCTCTGTCTATTATAATGCAAGAGAGGCTAGAAGCCTAGAAAGGCTGGGGTTGAATGGCCCAGCAAGCCTTGTGTGATGAATGGTGATCCTTGATAGCTGCAACCCATTCTTTATGAGTTCGGATCTCTTTCCAACGAAGAACGTACCATTCCAACATATTTCAACTAGACTTGTTCATGGGCCGGGTAGCCCGACGGGCCGGCCCGGCCCCTGGATGGGTTTGAGCATGTGTTTTAGCCTATGGGTTTGACCTCGGGCCTAAAAGCCTGAGTCCGACTATTTTATGGGTCAGGCTCGGGATTTGTTAAAAAAGTCCGCCCCGAGCCCGGCCCGGCCCGGCCCGACTTTTCCTAAACTACCTAACCCTAACCCTAAATACTTAAAAATTTTCTTTTCATTCTCCTTTCTCACTCTCACTCTCAGAAGCGACTCTCATTTCTCCCTCTCAACTCTCAAAACCGATGAACCTAGTTGCACCTGCGAACTCAATCACCGGCGGCCAACGCCACCAGAAGTAGTCATCTCTCTCTTCGGCGGTGATTTTTTTTTCTCTCTCTCTTCGGCGGTGATTTTTTTTTCTCATTCTCAGTTCTCTCTCTTCTTAGAACTAGGTCTTCTATTTTCTTAGTTCTCTCTCCAGTTGGTGCCACCAGAACCCAGGTGCACTGTTTTCATTCTGCAAATTCAAGCTCGAACCCGGACCTGAAAAATTTATGTTAATAAAGAGCAAAAATCCGACTCGAGCCCGGCCCGACCCATGAACAGGTCTAATTTAAACATGATCCATATTTGCCATATTTAGCCTGTTGAAACATGAAAGAATGGTCCTTTTAGTTCGGAGGAGATGTTCCCATGATTGGCCTGTTCACGGGTCGGGTTTCAGACTTGTTCATGAACTTTTTTTGCGAGCTTTAGCTCAAGTGCTCAACAATCAACACTGAATAATGAGATGCTTCATTTCACTAAATTGGCATGTCAGATGTCACTACAATCCTACGATTCTCTCTCTAGGGCTGACTTGATAGAGAGATTGACATATCATATCCCTGTTGCGTGGATTATTGGCTCATTGAGTAGAGTTGGGATCTCCTGCCAAGAAAATGATTTTAACACTTTACCAATTTAAAAGCTGACTTAGAAACAAAACTGTTTTCTCAACTGGTTCTTGGGTTAGTGGTTCAACCATCACGTCAAGTGCGTCCAAATGGTTGAATTTAATTTATGATTGTATATTGCATCCCCACCCATTAGGATATTAGGTTAAAGTTGTAAATATGAGACATATTCCCACCCTGAGAGAGAGGAGGGCTAAGAAAGAATAAGAAGGTAAAGAAGGGAGAAAGAAGAAAAAAAGTGGCAGTGATGGCGCCATCACCATCGGACCTTTCTCCCTCTCAGTCACCGCATTGTCACCATTGGGTCTTCTCTTTCTCACTGTCACGGTCACTCTCCGGTTCCTCTATCCCTCACACTTTTCTAGGTTCTTCCCTTTCTCCCCACCAACCAATCTACTCTTTCTTTTTTTTTTTGTTAATTTGGTTTTTAAAAAATAATTTTAATTTGTTATTATTAAACCAATTAGATCTTCTGGATCAATAGATTATTGACTGATTCAATTTTTTTTTATAAATAACGAGTCAAGCAATAAAACAGAACTGGAATGGTGATTGGTTTTTTATTCCAATGGTTCAACCGCTTGAGTCGACAAGTTTTGAAAACAATACTTTGACCTATGACTCTTAGATAGACATGCAACAACCTTTTTTTTTTTTTTTTCTCCAAAGGCTACACAACGAGGGGATAGGGGTAGCCCATCCCCTACCCAGGTGAAGGACGGATTGGACCTTGCCAATCAGCCGGTTGGCACATTGCGACATGCAACAACTTTAAGAGATGCATTATAAGCACATGCCTTTAGATGCATTATACAACTTAATTTCGTTTGGATGTAAGCACATGTCTTTAGATAATATTGGGTTGGATTTGGGTGGATCCATTGAATTTACTTGTTTGTAATTGGGTCAAACATGAAGCCATCTTACATCCAATACATGCCAAGGGGGCATAATGCAAGTGGGGATTTTGGGGCAGGGGGGACCATGAAACCCTTGTAGAGCTGTAAATCTAGCTATGCCGCCTGTGGCCCGGCATAATTTTGCACCAACCCAGTTAGGTGTAAATCGGGCTATGCCGCTTGTGGCCCGGTATGGCCCGATTTGACTTTGGACTGGCCCGGCATGGTACGGTACAACAGCCCATGGGCCGTGTCAGGCTGGCACGACCAAGCAGGCCGTGCTGTCCGTGGCCCAGTTCGCGGCCCGGCCTAGCACGACCCATATATACTATTTATATATATTTTATATATATGTGTACATAATATTTATATATTTTATATATTTATATATATAGTATATAGTATATTATATAAATTATAATTATATAATAATATATAATATATAATATATTAATAAAATAAACAATTGTTTTCAATTTTATTATACTAATTTATTTAATTATTGTATATATAAGCAATTGTATACATCAAAATCCATATAAAATTAAAATTTTAAGTTTTTTTTCAATTTTTTAAATAAATAGGCAGAAATATCTTTGGCCCAGTCCATGGGCCAAGGCTTGGCCCATGAGCCAGCCCTACTCATGGCACAGCACAGCATGGCACGGGCCGACCCACAAATTTTTCAATGGGGAGGGCGGCACGACCCATGACGGCCCACGGGCCATGCCTTGCCAGCCCGACACGACCCACTTTACACCTCTAGGTCCAGCATGATGGCATGCGGTTCGTTCCAGGTGCAACACAATCGTGTGGGCTATGTTAGGCTAGGGGTTTCAGATTCATGGACCGGCACGACTATGCATGTCGTACTGCCCATGGCCCATGTGCCGGCATTGTCTGCAGGCCCACAATGGGCCGAATGCGGCCTTCCCAAGGAACTAGTCATTGGGGACCCCCCAATAGCTAGTTTCAGCTTTTTGGGGTTTTTTTCATAGAAATACCCCTCCAACAGCTATAAACAACCATACAGGGGGTATTTATGCATTTTGGCTCTAGTAGGAGAAAATGACAAAAATGCCCCCCAATAACTATATAATAGCTAGTTTGGGGGAATTTTGGGTAAAGTGATAAATGACTTTACGATGACCGAAATACCCTCCCAACAACTAAAGTACAACTAGTTTTTAGGGTATTTGGAGTAATTGAATTATTTTTAATTCCTATAAATAGTCCAATTCTCCACATTCTCACCACACCAATTTAGTAATTCTCTTATCATACTCTCTTAGTCTCTCATACACTCTTTCATATTCTCAAAACTCTCTCTCTCTACTCTCCAATTCTCAAGTCTCGACTATTTTCAAGTTTCAACAAGAAGAATGCTTGCTCAAGTATCTCAAGTTAGTAATTTGGGAGGATTGGAAGCTTTGACTGTTGAAATCAAGTTGAGATTCTAAACTGACAATCTGAGTGAGTGCAATTAAATTAATTTTTATTTTTCTAGAACTAAAAAAATAGTTGAGTCCTCCCGAAACCAATTCCCCAACATGGTCAATGTCAACGATATTCGGTCGCAACATAATAGCGTTAGCATTGATATGGATGCTACTGAAATTGTCGGAGTTCCGACCCCTAGTACCGATACTACTGCTGAGGGTAGGAAAAAGAAAGGAAATACATTAACTAGCCCAGTTTGGAAACTATTTAAAATAGAAGAGGTTGAGGTGAAGGGAAAAAGACCATTTGCCAAAAGTGTAGGAGTGACTAGCTATTATAGACTTGTAGTAAGGGTGGTACTGGCCACTTGGGCAGACATCTGCTCACCCTTGAGAAGCAAGAAGAAGAAGAAGAAAAGAAGAAAGAAGGGAAAAAAATCCCAAACACAAATTGGGAGGGGGGTTTTGGTACTTTTAAATATTCACAAGAAAAAATGAGGCAAGAATTGGCAAAATATATTATACATGCTGAACAACCACTTTTATTAGTCGATGATAGTAAACTTGAAAAATTTTTACGTAATTCTGTAAATCCTCAATTTAAAAGAGTTTCTAGAAATACTATTAGAGCAGATGCTGTGAAATTTTTTGTTCATATAAACAAAATTTAATTTCTATTTTATCAAATCTTAATTCTAGAATTGCAATTACTTCTCATATTTGGACCTCTAAATTTAATATAAGCTATATTTGTGTTACTGATTATTTTATTGATGAAAACTAGCTTTTACAAAAGAGAATTTTACTAGACTTGAATGGCCACATATTGGCCCAGCTATTACTACAAGTATTTTAAATACTTTGCATGCTTATAGAATTGACAATAAACTTTTTTCTATTAGTTTTGATAATGGCCAATTTTTTTAAACTACCCTTATGGCTTAGCTAATTGATTAAGTATACCCTTACTGTTTGACTATTGTCTAACAACACCCCTACTTTTTCTGACATTAGACCAACTTTACCCTGCACCCGTTCAAATATGTGTCTGCTACTTCTACTCGGCCAAGTCCGCTCAGATCTGCGTCTGCTGCTTCCCCTCTGTCAGATCTGCGTCTGCTGCTTCCCCTCTGTCAGATCTGCGTCTGCTACTCCTACTTGGCCATATCCTCTCAGATCCGCAACTTCTACTTCCCATCTATCCAGATCTGCATTTGCTACTTGGGGTAATCATGTCCTATTTCCTTCCATTTTGGCCTCCAAGCTTTTGCAGCAATGTTAACATCTACTTTAGTTTTCATTTCTGGCCAAATTTTCGTTATGAATGGTCATACTTCTTTTGGAAAGGACAATTTTTCCCATCTATTTTCCATACTACAATTCTCAGTGGCATGTCTATGGTTATTCCATTGTATAGGCTCAGAACTGACAACATAAGAATATAGCAAAAAGCATAGTAACAGATAAAGAAAATCTAAGGGAGTAGTGATAAAGCTAATTATTTCTAACAGGGTTAACCTAACATAAAAACAAATCTAAACTACTGAAGGGAGAAACCTTGAGTTTATAGATCGAAGGAGTAAGAGAAGAAACCTGGGAAATAGAGTTGTTGGAGGAAACAACGGGGAGTTGTAGATCAATGGTCAAACCAATAATGTAATAGCCTCTACGAGTTCTCCGTCTTCGAACATGGAGTCCAATTTAGAAGAATAATGTTGAAAGTTTTTAATCAAGTTATCAACATGGAGTCTAGAGGAAAGAGACCAAGAGAGATGGAGTTGAGACATCAAACATTTGATTTTTTTTTTTGTCAATGTGGAGTTGTAGAGACCTATTTGTGCAAATATTCAATTAATGGAGTTGCAACGATTAATGGAGTTTTAGGCTTCTCTCTCTCTCTCCGCCTATGTATGTGGAATATCTGTAACGAGAAACCTTTCATATTCTTCTTAGTTCCAATTGGAGAATTGCTAGTTACAAACCAAGGTTGATGAAGAAGAGGAGTTTCTAATTTGACTTAAGGGAAAGATGGACATTTCAGCCCTTCCTTCAATATTTTAACAACAATGATAATTTTTCGAAATAGTAGGGGTAGCATTAGATAACAGTCAAACAGTAGGGGTATACATAGTCAATTAGCTAAACCATAAGGATAGTTTAAGAAAATTTCCCTTTTGATAATGCCAACAATAATGATTCATCAATAAATACTTTAAAATCTCAATTATAACCTCATTTTAATGGTAAATTATTTCATTTTAGATGTGCATGTCACGTCTTAAATTTGTGTATTCATGATTCTTTAAATATTTTTCTCATCATATTTCTAAAATTAGAAATTGTATTATATTATATATATATATATATATATATATATATATATATATATTAAAAGTTCTGGAGCAAAAAAACAAGAATTTAAATATTTATGTCATAATTATGGTTTGAAATCTAAAAATTTTATGTTAGATGTTCAACATAGATAGAATTCTACCTATTTTATGTTAGAAAGTTGTATTCCCTATAAACAAATTCTTTCTAATTTTTATAATTCAAAAATGCCACATGATATTATACTTAATAAAGATTGGGAAATGGCCATTTGTATAAGAGATTTTTTTACACAATTTTTATGATGCAACTAAGGAATTTTCGGGTGTCTATTATCCAACTAATTGTCTTTTAGTTAATCAATTATTCATGACTAGTGAATGTTTTGAAAAATAAAGAAAAAATCCATAATTTAAAAGTATTATTGAAATAAATGGAAAATAAATTAAAAAAAATATTGGGAGAACATTTCTCCTCTTTATTGTTTAGCTGTAATATTAGATCCTAGGATTAGAAAAAATGATGTAGATATTTTACTTGAACCATTTTGTGAAAATATGAATTTTGAAATTGGAAATAAAAAAGAAAAAGTTAATAGTTTATTATTTCAAATGTATAGTTTACATGAATCTAATATGGTAGGGAATAAAATATCTACAACTTGTACAAGTGCAACTTTCACTTCTAAAACAACTAGTTTCAATAGTGTGAAAGATAGAGTTTGGTCTTTAATAAGTAGGAGGCAGAAATTTGCTACCACCTCATCAACAAGTTCATTTACTGAATGTAATTTTTATTTACAAGCAATTTTTTCTAGTTTAAGTGATTCCTTTAACCTGGAAGGAATGAATAATTTTGATATTTTAGCCTAGTGGAGTGGACATGAAAAAAATTATCTAGTCCTTGCTGCCATGGCATGTGATCTACTAACCCCTCTTGTGTCTACAATTCCATTTGAGTCTTGTTTTAGTATAGGCACTAAGGTGCTAGATGACAAGAGAAGATGCATGAATGATGAAAGTTTGGAGATGTGCATCTGCTTCAAAGATTGGCTAGATGTTGAGGATAAACTACAAGACAAAGGAGGGCATAACACTACACCTGATGATTCACTTGAAGCAGAGGATCAAAATCAAGATGGAGATGGAGGTGAAACTTGAGGAAAAATGATGAAGATAATATTTTTTTGTATACTCAATAATTTTGTACATTTTTTTTAAATTATTGTAAATTTTTTTATTCAATTTTATTTAAATTATTTATTATTTTTCAACAATCTAATTTTTAATTTTCAATTTGTAATTATATTATATTTTTTATATTGTATTCCATTTTGTTAAGTATTTTTTGACCATTGTAATGTTCAAGTTTCAAATTTCAATGAAATAAAATTCTTATCATTTTCCAATTTGTTGTCCATTTGGCATTTTGTATTTTGTTAAGTATTTTTCTTTTTCATTTCTTTGTTAGAATTTTTATCTTTTTCAATTTGTTGAATTATTCCCAATGGAAAGTTAAGTATTTTAGTTTTACTAGACAAAAAAAATTAAAAAAAAATCTAAATGTCAAAAAAAAAACAAAAAAGTGTAGTTTGGTCTATTGTCTAACCCGACATGGCCTAGGTCCACATCACGACCTATAGCCCACAGCCCAACACGGCATGACACTAGAGGTGTAAAACGAGTTGTGTTGGGTCGGCTCGGCACGGCCCGTGGGCGGCTCACGCAAAGTGCAGGTTGTGCCGCCCTCCTAGCCCGAGACGGCCTAGGTCGGCTCGGCACGGCCCGCGACCCTCAATGCTTTAGGTGAAATATCAGGTGTAGTGTCATGCCCTCCTTTATCTTGTAATATGTCTTCAACATCCAGCCAATCTTTACAGCGGATGCACATCTCTATACTTTCATCATTCATACAGCTTCTCTTCTCGTTCAACACCCCAATGCCTGCACTAAAACAATACTCGATGGAACTATAGACACCGGAGGGGTTAGTAGATTACGTGTCATGGCGGCGAGAATTGGATAATTTTTTGAATGTTCACTCCACCAGACTAAAATATCAAAATTATTTGTTCCCTCACCTAAAGTAGAAAATTTTGCTTGTAAATAAAAATTAAGTTCAGTAAACTTATTGTTGAGGTAGCAGATTTTTGCCTTCTACTTATTAAATAAAAAAGTTTTTCTCTTCTACTACTGGGCTCAAATTCAGAAGTAGAAGATGCAGCTGTACAACTTGTAGAATTTTTTCCTATTACTTCAGTTTCATATAAACTATACATTTCAAATAATAAACTATTAATTTCTTCTTTTTTATTTCCAATTTCAATATTCATGTTTTCACAATATGTTTCAAGTAAAATATCTAAACCATCTTTCCTAATCCTATGATCTAATATTGTATCTAAGCAATAAAGAGGAGAAATTAAATTGTGGATTATTTCTATATTTTTCAAAACAATCACTAATCATAATTAATTGATAAGGTAAAGTACAACTAGTTGGATAATAAATACCTGGTAATTCATTAGTTGCAACATAAAAATGTTTTAAAAAATCTCTTATACAAATTGTCATTTCCCAGTCTTCCTCAAATATAATATCATTAGGCATTTTTGCATTTTAAAAATTAGTAAGAATTTGTTTATGAGAAATACAACTTTCTAACATAGCATAGGTAGAATTCCATCTATATTTAGCATCTAATACAAAATGTTTATATTTTAAACCATAATTTTGACATAAATATTTAAATTCTTGTTTTCTTGTTGTAGAACTTTTAATATATATAATAGAATTTTTAATTTTAGAAATATGAGTAGAAATAATATTTAAAGCATCCTGAATACATAAATTTAAGATGTGACATGCACATCTGATATGAAACAATTTACTACTTAAACATGGTTTTAATTGAAATTTTAAATTATTTATTTCTGAATCATATTACTGGCATTATCAAAACTAATAGAAAATAATTTATTCTCAATTCCATAAGCATGTAAAGTATTTAAAATGCTTGCAGCAATAGTCGTGCCAGTATGTGGCTATTCAAGCCTAGTAAAACTTAAAATTCTTTTATTTAAAAATCAATTTTCATTAATAAAATGACAGATAACACAAATATAACTTATGTTAAACTTAGAATTCCAAATATCATAAGTAATTGCATCTTTAGAATTAAGATTTAATAACATATAAATTAAATTTTGTTTATATGAATAAAAAAAATTTAAAGCATCTGATTTAATAGTATTTCTAGAAAATTTTTTTATATTGTGAATTTATAGAATTACATAATCATTTTTCAAGTTAAGTGTCTTCAGCTAACAAAAATAGTTGTTCAACATGTACAATGTATTTTGCTAATTCTTGCCTCATTTTTTCTTCAGAATATTTAAATGTACCAACCCCCCTGCCCAATTTGTGTTTGTGTTGTTTCTCTCCCTTCTTCTATTAGACAGTGTTATGCCTTTATCTCCAATCAGATTAGTGTACTGATGCATTTATTGTAAATGAATAAAAGTACATAATTGTTTTATGTTATGATTGGTGTGTTTCTGTGTAATTACCCTTTAAACTAGACACTTATGAGGCTTGTGTTAGTTTAGAATGTTTTCAACCTTTGGATAGACTTAGGGAGTTTATTCTGCCAAGGCTGACACTAATGTGCTATAAAAAAGGTTGGGGCAGCCTGTCTCAGCTGCTAGGGTTGGACCCGAAGCACATGTAGTGTATGTTAGTTTGAAACAAAGAACCCAGACCAATTTCCAGTTATGCCCTGGACCATGGAGACTGATGGGAAAAAAAGGAAAGTTATACTTAGCCCCTAGACTCAACTATGGTACTACATTGGGTACCAGATCGAGCTGTCTTTGATATGCTAATCAATGAGATCCTTTGGGGTTCAAAACCTTGGTCTGTTGGGGCAGTTTGAGAATTCATTCGAACGGGTGATCATAGTGACAGGATCAACCCCTTTGTCGAACAAAGTGAATGAACGGAACTCTCTGATGGCAACCAAAACTGCCGGTAATCGATTTCAACCGTGTTTGAGATTTGTTTTGCAAAATATATTTATATGATAATATATATATCTTTTAAGAAAAAAGGTTTGCAAAAGGTTTTAATTCCTGGGACCCATCCGAGTAGAGAGTGCAACACTGCACCTTGTAGTCAAGGGAGAGGTCATTCCATGTCGGGCAGTGTTTGATCATTATAGGTTAAGAGGTTAAGTGTAAAAGACCATTAAGGGTTGTTTACCTGATGGGCTATATCTTATTTAAGTCCATTGTCCTTGGCCCTTCATAGGATGGCTGGACTCAATGACCATTTACTGTAAATGTTGGGCCCATTAAGAGCCCATACGGATGGACTCAGGGGTTCACTGTACTTGACAGTGAATTCGGCCAGGCCTTTTCACAAAGGCTGGGTCGAACCCATGTGGGATTATGTAGGGTTATTGTTGGGGTCCCACGCCATACAAAATGAACCAAATGGGCCAACAACTACCTAGGGACATGAGCCACTTGTTTAATGGGCCTAAAGCCCATGATTAATTGGATTAATCGAGTGGTCACAAGACAACTTAAACAGTCATGTGACTTGGAAGAATATGGGTTTAGATAAGGGTCTGGATCAGCCATTAGGATAAGAGGATAAGTCTTATCCACTTTGAGAGTCCAAATCCAAATAAAGATTTGGATTAGGAATCTCCTAATTCAGTTAGGAGTAGTGCTCCTTAAGGCTTATAAAAAGGGAGGAGGTGAACCGCTTCATATCATCTTCTGCTCCCAGTGCTTTCTCTCTACTCTTGCCACCCCAGAAACCCTAATCCGTTCTCCATCTTGTGATAGATCTTGATTAGTTCTGATTTCTGATTTTCGCAAGAAAATATCAGAATTATGTCGTGCTCAGCTCCCTTGTATGATCCAAAGAGTTGGATTGCAGTTTTGCTAAAAACTACGTTGTTGAACCAGCTTCATTCCAAGTTGCGCCATCTTCAGTGGAGGCTGGTTTTAGGATTCAGTTGGGCGTGAACTACCACTTTGGGGGCTACATGTGGAATCCGTTTCAGGTATACTTCTCCCTTCCTTTTGGTTTCAGAATTGGTCTGGTTTTGGTGCAAGAACGATCCTTGAAAAATGCAGTTTTTCTAAAACAATGAATACTGATGGATTGTCGAAGCCCTCAAAATTAATGCTAGTCCCACAATAAAATTTTTGTAGTAATAGTGGTACTAGGTCGAATCCCACAAGGAGCTAGGGAATAATTTCTTAGCCGAATGATTAATATAATGGAGTGGGAGAATTAAATAATTAAAAATTCTAAAAGAACAAGAAAGCAAATAGCGATGAACAAACAAGAGAAATCAGTCTTACCGAATTCTGATTCAGGGGTTCGGATTGATCGATTGGTTATTGATCATAGGTAGACTTCGGCAGTCTTGCAATTCAAGCATTTAACCTTAGATTTATTAGGATAGCCATAATAAACCTTGTGTTTTCCTAATTCAGCTAACCAAACCCAGCATTCGATCAACACTTATCACTACTTAATTGGGTACGATAGCGTTCCATATTAACCAGTGATAGCATTAAGCTTTGTGAAAACAGTTAAACCAAGATAACAACAATTGAGATAGCTGCAATTATCAAATCTTGTTCCATCCATTCCCTTTAGGTTAAAACATGTCAATACATTGGTCAAAGGCTATCACGAACAATTGACCCAGAAAGATATTAACCTAATTGCTACTTGTACCACTATTCGTGACAATTACGGATCACCGAACCATGGATAGCAGTAGGAAAATTAACATTAATTAATTTGTCAGACTAATTAACATTAATATCCAATGAAAATATGCACAAGAACCAATGAATACTTGAATTAAAAAGCAAGATCTTAAATTAAATACAGAACCTCACAATGGCACAATCGAACCTCCCCCCTTGAACCAGAAAGAAAAAGCTTAGCTGCTCATGAATTTTGATCCCTCCATGCTCTGCTTCTCAGTAGGCCGAACTGCTCTTCTTGATAGCTTGAGTTGCTGATGCTTGAGTGATGCCTAAAGCTGGTCCGCCCCCCTCTTTATATAACTGCGGGAGAGGCTGTTTTCCAACTCCTTTTAGGAGATTAACCTTAGCTAGATAGTCCTGATCTGTTTTGAACTAATCCTATCATATCTCTTATCTAATGATCTAATCCAATCTTCTTATCTTTCTAGGATTACATTCAAAACTTTAAATCTGATAAGACTCTCTTTCTGGAGATTACATTCGAAATTGGGACTCTAGGCTCTTGAAATCGAGTTGGGCTGCTACAAGGTTCTTCTGTGAATTGGGCTTCAGTTGTGAAATGGGCTTTGCTACGAACTTGCTTCAACTTCGGGCCCGGTTTCATCTTCGATGCGGACCGAATCTGTCAAAACCCAAAACATAAACGTTGTGGGCCTTTCTTTCATCTTTCTGATGCCTCTTGAATTGTCTAATTCAGAGTCCGGAATTGAGAGTTATGCCCAGATTACTGATTGTTTCCGAAACTATGCAAAATCATCCGAATTGCCATGTTTTCTTTCAATTGCCTTCTTTCTTGCCCTGAATCAAAATACACGAGTAATGAGTCCACTTAAGTGCTAAATTAATGTAAAAGAGTGAATATTAGGGGATAAAAATAGGGTTCTTTTTGGTCTCATCAAATACCTTTCCCGGAAGGTTGAAAGAAAGTTTTTGAAATTTCGCCCAACCATCTTGTATGGTTTGGCCATCCATATGATGGATTTAACCTTCCTTCAGTGGTATCAGAACCAAATGTTCAATCTTGAACTGAAATAAACCAGATCTGAAACAAAAATGAAATCGGTAGAACTGTTCTGGCCGATTTGCACAATTAGCAGTTCTCTAAGAAATCGGTTCTTAGATTTTGGTCGATTTGATCTGAAATTATTTTTATTATATTCTGATATATTTTGAGAATTGTTCTATTATTATTTCTTTGGTTCTTGGGTTGTTTGTGTGATGGAGGTCAAATTCTTTATTGGCGCCAAGATCTGCACACCCGGGAATTATTTATTTGATCATTGGTCTGTAAATAACTATTTTTCTTTTTTAGAAAAAAATGTATTAGGATTTATTCTTATGTAAGTAATAGAAAATTAGGTTTTGCTATTTTTTTTACATTGGAAGACATGCTGGAGCATGCAGAGAAGGAGAAGGAAGTTTTTGCAAAAATACTACAATCTGCAATTAATAGTTTTTTGCAGGTTTGTAGTTCGTACGGATCAGATTTGGACCATCACACTTGTAGGGTTTGATCACAGCCCCAAGGGTCACGTTTTAGGTGGCTCAAAATCAGTTATGGGCCAAGGGTTTGATGGCCCATCACATGGACCAATTCGGCCCTCCCTTGAAAACCCAATTTATGTTAAGTTAAAGCAACATCAGCCCATTTCAGCAAACAAGGGTTTACAGCAGATTCCACAACTGAGGCCGAGTACATTGCCGCAAGTGAAGTTTCCAAGGAAGCTGTGTGGATAAAAAAGTTTATTCACAAATTAGGAGTAATTCCATCCAACACATCATCCATTCCATTGTTGTGTGACAACACTGGAGCCATTGCTCAGGCTAAGGAGCCAAGAGCCCACTCGAAGTCAAAGCACAACAAAAGGAAGTATCATGTACTTCGGGAGATTGTTGGTAGAGGGGACGTCCAGATTCAGAAGGTAGCATCAGTGGAGAATGTGGCAGACCCATTGACTAAGACACTTACACAAAAAGTGTTTGAGAAACACGTAGACAATATGGGACTCAGGCACCAGATTGAACCTAAGTACAAGTGGGAGATGTTAGACAATATATGCCATTAGTTCCAATCAGATTGATGTACTGATGCATTTATTGTAAATGAATAAAAGTACATAACTGTTTCATGTTATGGTTGGTGTGTTTCTGTGTAATTACCCCTTAAAATGGACACTTATGAGACTCGTGTTAGTTTAGAATGTTTTCAACCATTGGATAGAGTTGGGGAGTTTATCCTACCAAAGATGACACTAATGTGCTACCAAAAAGGTTGGGGCAGCCTGTCTCAACTGCCAATGTTGGACCCGAAGCACATGTAGTGTGTGTTTGTTTGAAATATAGAACCCAGACCAATTTCCGGTTATGCCCTGAACCATGGAGATTGATGGGCAAAACTGGAAAGTTACACCTAGCCCCTAGACTCGATTATGGTACTACACTGGGTGTCGGATCGAGCTATCTTCGATATGCCAATCAGGAAGATCCTTTGGGGGTCAAAACCTGGGTATGTTGGGGCAGTTTGAGAATTCACTCGAGTGGATGATCATAGTGACAGGATCAGCCCCTTTGTCGGACAAAGTAAATGATCGGGACTGCACTCTCTCTTATGGATACCAAAACTACTGGTAGTCGATTTCAACCGTGTTTGAGATTTGTTTTGCAAAATATATTTATATGATAATATATATATATATATATATATATATATATATATATAGAGAGAGAGAGAGAGAGAGAGAGAGAGAGAGAGAAAAGAGAGAAAGATTATGTTTTAAGAAAAAAGGTTTGCAAAAGGTTTTAATTTCCGAGACCCATTCGAGCAGAGAATGCAACACTCCACCTTACAGTTAGGGGACAGGTCTTTCCCTGTCGGGCAATGTTTGATTATTATGGGCTGAGAGGTTAAGTGTAAGAGACCATTAAGGGCTATTTACCTGAAGGGCTATATCTTACTTAAGACCATTGTCCTTAGGCCTTCATAGGATGGCTGGACTCAAGGATCATTTATTATAAATGTTGGGCCCATTAAGAGCCCATATTGATGGACTAAGGGGTTCACTGTACTTGACTGTGAATTCGGTCAGGCCTTTTCATAGAGGCAGGGACGAACCCATGTGGGCTTATGTAGGGTCATTGTTGGGGTCCCACGCCATACAAAGTGAACCAAATGGGCCAACAACTACCTAGGGACATGAGCCACTTGCTTAATGGACCTAAAGCCCATCATTAATTGGATTAATCAAGTGGTCACATGACAGCTTAAGCAATCTTGTGACGTGGGCGAATATGGGTTTGGATAAGGGTCTAGATCAGCCATTAGGTTAAGAGGATAAGTCTTATCCACTTTGAGAGTCCAAATCCAAATAAAGATTTGGATTAGGAACCTCCTAATTCGATTAGGAGTGGTGCTCCTTAAGGCTTATAAAAAGGGAGGAGGCGAACTGCTTCAGATCATCTTCTGCACTCAGTTCTCTCTCTACTCTTGCCACCCTAGAAACCCTAATTTGTTTTCCATCTTGTGACTGATCTTGATCATTTCTAATTTCTGATTTTTGCAAGAAAATATTAGAATTATTTCTTGCTCACCTCCCTTGTATGATCCAAAAGTTGGATTGTAGTTTTGCTAAAAATTGCATTGCTGAACCGACTTCATTCCAAGTTGCGCCATCTTTAGTAGAGGTTGGTTTTGGGATTCTGTTTGGGCTTGAACTACCACTTTGGGAGCTACATTTGTGGAATCTGTATCAAGTATACTTCTCCCTTCCTTTTGGTTTCAGAATTGGTCTGGTTTCATTGAAAAATGCATTTTTTCTAAAACAGGGAATACGATTCCCGGAAGGTTGAAAATTTTTTTTGAAATTTACTCAGCCATCTTGCATGGTTCAGCCATCCATATAATGGATTTAACCTTCCTTTATCTTCTTCTTCTTCTTCTTTCTCATGGGTGAGCAAATGTCTACTCAAATGGCCAGTACCACCCTTACTACAATAGCTAAAGTCTTTCCTACATTTTTGGTATACAACTCTTTTTCCCTTCTCCTCAACATCCTCTACTTTAAATATTTTCCAAACCAGGATAGTTAACTTAGAGGCCCTATTTTTCTTTCCCCTAGTATAACTACTAGGGGTGGAAGTTCCATTAATATCAATAGCATCCACATCAGTGATAACACTATCATGATGCGATTAAATATCGTTGACATTGAACATGTTGGGGAATTGGTTTCAAGAGGAAGAAATCATTTTTTAAATTCTAAAAAAATTAATTTAATTGGACTTACCCGGATTGCCGGTTCGGAATCCGAACTTGATTTCAACAGTTGAAGCCTTTCAACTCCAAGAGTCTAAGCCTCCCAAATTGCAAACTTGAGATACTTGAGTTGGTTGAGCAAGCCTTCTTCTTGTAGAAACTTCAATAAAGTTGAGAACTGGAGAATTAGTCAATCAGAGTTCAGATCACTTTAGACTTCAGAGAATGTATGAGAGAAGAGATTAAAAGAATTATTGGGTTGGTTGATAACTCTGCATTTTGATGCCTTAAGGGCATCATTTTAGGGGTATTTTCGACCTTAGAATAGTCAAAGTGTGCTATTTTCCCAGTTAAATTCAATGTTGTGACCTCTGAGGGTTTCTGTGCAAAATTTGTGGAAAATTGGGGAAGTTACATGGCTGAAATGCAATTTTCGAGAAGCTGATGTGAAGTCTAGCTGAGAGAACGGGTGTTTTTGTGAAAAATTGAGAACATGAGGGCGCCTCCTATCTACTAAATCCAGTTTGGCGCCCCTCCTACTGTATTAGCATGCTCCCCTCTCCTTAGCAAACCCTAGGGCACCTTTTAACCTATTCTTTTCATCCTTAGCAAACCCTAGCCGCCCTTAGTTGTTTAATCTCCACCCTCCACCTCTTCTAATCTCTACCATCCATTCTAGGGTACTTTCTTTGTAGTTTTTAAACCCTAGGGCACCACCTAACTGCTAATCCTCACCATTCAGTCCTCCATTCCATCTTTTATCTCAGCCATCCACTCTAGGGTTCCACCCACCTCTTTTAATCTCCACCTTTCAACCCTAGACGCCTCAATCTCCTTCATTCATCTATGGGCGCCCAAATCTCAGCCCTACATAATATTGGGTGCCCTCTTCTTTTCTTCTCAACCCTAGGATCACCCCAGAATCATCCTAACCCTCCATTAGAAACCCTAGGGCGCCCATAACTTTGCTAAAACCCAGCTGCCGCCCCCCTCTTTCTCTATTGCCAATTGTGTCCACCCTTCTCTATAAAACGGACCCCAGGGGCCCTAGAAAAGGGGTTGGTCAATTCACCCAGTTCACAAGGCTAAGGTTTCTTGAGGAGTTTAAGGGTTGTAGAAGGGGAGGATGCCTAGTTTTTGTCAAGGGGGGTTCCTGCAAGCTGTTCAACCAATCTACAACTACCACCACTGGATCTGATCAACCATACTTTTCTTTTCTTCATTTTCTTTTCCGTTATTTTTATTTCAGCACTCTTTTAGATTTAATTCCTATTCATTTCTTTGTTTTGCAGATCTGAATTCGTACGGTTCAAGGCTAAGGTGTCTCGAGGGGTTCGAGGGCTGAAGAAGGGAATGACGCCCAGTTCTTGTCAGGAGGGGTTCCTGCAAGCTGTCCGACCAATCTACAGCAACCGCCACTGGATCCGAATTTTGGATCACTTTTATTTATTTCTTTTGTTAATTTCAGTACTCTGTTAATTTCTGAATTTTAGTTATTATCTTGTTTAATTCCGAACCTTTAATTTCAGCGTTAATAAATTTAATTTTCTTATTTTCTGCAATTCCCAATCGTATTTTCTTTCTTGGATCTAAGTACGTAACGGTTTTTCCCTTGCTTCTTTGTGGATACGACCCATTCGCACCCATTTTTTGCGTTTGTATTTGTTTGAGAATTGGAAAAATTTTATAAATATTAAAACTGGTGTTCCAAAGTGGTTAACAACACTCTTCCGGACACACCAAGTTTTTGGTGCCGTTGCCGGGGAAGCACGTAGAAAAATTTTTATTTTCTTTGTCTGGATCTGTTTCATTATTTTTTTTTATTTTCGTTTTATTACTTGACTGTTATCTCAATTTAATTCTTGTGTTTCTTTGATTCTGCAGGACAGAATAGCGAAAGGTGGGGTACCGAAGCATTGCAGGACTACGGGAGAGAAGAGAAGAGAAGATTAATTGGATTGTGTTTCCGGTGTAGTCGTCCCATTTTATTTTTGATTTTTGATTTTTATTTTTGAACTCTTTTTTGTTGAATAGTGATTTTTGAATTTTTAATTAATTTTTTAGATCCGATTTATTTTTTTAGTATTATTTCTCTTCCGTTTTGTTTCTAGATCTATTTTTATTCCTTTGTTTTAATTCCTTGTTCGAATTTTTGTCTTATCAAGTTTGTGTTTTTCTTTTATTTCAAAAAAAATTGTTTATTTTATTTATTGCCGCATAATTTTCTTTTGTTTATTTTATTTTTGGTTTAATTTTTAAAATAGCAATTTTCTTGTTAGAATTTATTTTGGTAGTTGTTAATCTTTTTAGCATAATTAATTATTTATTTTCTGTTTGTTATAATTATTTGTTGCCTTTTTTAATTCTTTTTTTAGTTATTTAATTGAATAATTAATCGTTAAATAGGAAATTGTTTAAATTTTGAATTTGAATTTAAATTTAAATTTAAATTCGAATCTGAATTTGAATGTCAATTTTCAAAATTTAAATTTAAAATTTCGAATTAAAAAATAATAAAATAAATAAAATAAATAAAATTTAGTTAATATTTTAAAAGTTTTGCATTTGCATCCCAACATTTAGGGTTTCATATTCTAGAGCATGCATCATATAGGTTTATTTAATTGCTGAAACTATCATTGTTAGTTGTGAATGTGTTAGGTTTTCTTTTTATTATCATTGTTAGTTGTGAATGTGTTAGGTTTTCTTTTTATTATTTTAAGTGAACCTAAGAGGATTCACATGGTTGGACCACGAGTTTAGGAAACCCTAGGTCAACCATAGGTCGTGTGGTTGATTTGCTTGCAATTTTTTTTAAATTTAAAAATTCAAATTTGAATTTAAATTTCAAAATCTAAATTTTAGTTTAAATTTCAAATTTCAAAATAATAATAAAAATAAAAAAACTTTAAAAAAATTTAAAAATTCAAATTTGAAATTAAATTTCAGGAATTTAAGTTTTAAAATCTAAATTTGAATTTAAATTTTAAATAAAAAATAAAAATAAAAAAGAAGAAAAAATGAGTTTAAATTGCAAAATTTAAATTTCAAAATCTAAATTTGAAATTAAAATTAAAATTTTAAATTTCAAATTTCTAAAAAAAAAGAAGAAAAAGGGGGGTTAAAACAAAATAAGATAAAATGAATTCAATGGCCAGAGTTTGTGGAATGAGAAAATATTTCCAACCTGAGCCATAGATAGATTGGAACCATGTGTCTCGACAACTGGACAAGATTAATGGGATTGCCCATAGAATTGACCAAGTCCTTGCATATCGTCAACAAAGTGGCCCATACCCAACCTTGTCATCCTATCCAACATGTTCCATCTGTGCAAGCCTGACCAATCATGTTAGCCAGTGCACGGGCCCATGTCAACTAGCCACTCCAGACCAAATACATGCGGCCAACAGATTTTTCCAACCCAATGCTAACCCTTTCTTTCACCCATATAACCTTGGGTGGGAAAATCAATCCAATTTCACTTATAGGGCCTAAGTTAAAGAAACCCCCTACCAGATGTGCACTCTCAATGGTCTGAAGCCCAGGCTCACTGGGAGTACAATGATTACCCTATGACTCAACCGGCTCGACCATGTCAAACCTACACACAGTCCCAACAGCAGTACTGTCCATCTAACTCCATGGCCCAGAAATTTCAAAGGCCACAAGGGCATAATCAATTCCAGTAGATGTATCCTAGGAACCAACCGGCCCAATCTGATCAAGCTTACCCACAACCTCCTCAGACCCGTATAGTAAATGACCAATTCAAGCAGCTTCCGCATTTGATTCTAAATTAGCAATAGTCCATCGATAGATTAAAGAGCCAAATAGGACAGTTAGCCAAAGCCAAGGCGAGAAGAGGAGTAGGGCAACTACCGAGTCAACCGGTTGCGAACCCTAGAAATCAGCCACCGGGTTTTCCTCCACATCATATTCAACCACCTCTTGTCATGTCATCCTCCAAAAATCAGAATCGCCTAAAAATCAAACAATCACCAAAAATGGTAATCCCTCAAGATAGGGCTGATTTTAGGGGTCGTTTTTTGCCAATTTCCCAAAAGTTGTGAAAATCGACCAACCAAAACAGATTGATCACCGGTTCTTCTTTATCCCATGTGGCTCCAACATGGCACCGGTTCTTCACTACAAAGTTTCTTTTTGTTTTTAAAACCATGATTGCCATGTATAGTTTTTCTTTTTTTTTGAAATAAAACCAACTTTTTTTACTTTTTAAAACAAAAAACGTAATTGTGAGAACCTATTTTGTTTTTAGCTGCTGTTATGGCAATTTCAAAAACAAATGATAAAAGAAAAACATTAATGTTGTAGGACAATCCCGTTGATTTTTTTTTTGTTGCCACTTCCAAAAAAAAAATCAATACCATCTGGTTTGAAAACAGTTTTTTTTTTTTTTTTGAAAAAAAATCAAAACAAAAACACAAAAAAAACATCTTCTTGGTTTTTTATGTGTTCTTTCTTTTTCAAAACTGGAACCAAAAACATGTTCTTGAATTTCTGGTCTAAAAAACATGATTCTATGTGGTTATTTAATATCATGTTCCAAAAATCATATAATTTCTACAATACTAAATATGTTTTTGTTTTAGAAATCATTATTTTGATGGTTTCAAAAGCATGTATTGTTTTTTGAAACAAATCAATTTTTTGACTTTCAAAACAAAAACATAGTTCAAGAATGTGTTTTTTGGTTGATGTTGCAATTTCAAAAACAAGTGAAAGCAAAAACATTCATGCTGTAGAACACGCATTAGTAAGAATACAACATTAAAATCAAATTTATTAGTGGCGAATCCATGCAGACCCAAGGGATAGAGGTGTCGAGCCATCTTGGGTTGGCGCAGCATGGCCTGCTAGCAGCCTACACAAAGAGCGGGCCGTGTTGTGCCAGCATGCAGGACAAGCTAGGCTATGCTTCCCTCCCATGGGATAAGTTGGGGGGTCGGCCCAAGATTGTGCGGGTCCATGTTGTGCTGTGTACAAGTATAAATTGGGCTGTGTCACCCACAACCCGATACAACACGGCACAACGGCTCACGGGTCATGCCAGGCCCAGCACAATGGTTTGTGTCATGCTATGGGCATGGGGTTCGGAGTCCACGAGCCAGCACGGTACAACACGGTTGTGCATGCCATGCTGCCTGCGACCCATGGGCCAATATGGCCCACCCCGCGGCATGGCACAGCCCATGGGCCCATAGCGGGCCACACTCGGCCCGCCCAAGAACTAGCCATTGGGGACCCCCCTTAACAGCTATAAACAACTATATAAGGGGTATTTATGTATTTTGGTTATGGGTGGGGGAGAAAAAATGACAAAAATGCCCCCAACAACTATATAATAGTTAGTTAGGGGGGCATTTTGGGTAAAGTGATAAATAACTTTACAATGACCAAAATACCCCTCCCAACAACTAAAAACAACTAGTTTTTAGGGTATTTTGGGCAATTGAATTATTTTCAATTCCTATATATCCTCAACCATTCTCATCACACCAATGGTGTGTCCAGAAGTTTGTCGTTAACCACTTTGGAAGAGGGCGCCCAATATTATGTAGGGCTGAGATTTGGGTGCCTAGAAATGAATGGAGGAGATTGAGGCACCTAGGGTTGAAAGGTGGAGATTAAAAGGGGTGGGTGGCGCCCTAGAGTGGATAGTTGAGATAGAATATGGAATGGAGGGCTGAGATCTGGTGGTTTGGGGCTGAATGGTGAGGATTAGCAATTATGTGGCATCCTAGGGTTTAAAAACTACAAAGAGAGTGTCCTAGAATGGATGGTGGAGATTAGAAGAGGTGGAGGGTGGAGATTAAACAGCTAGGGGCGGCTAAGGTTTGCTAAGGATGAAAAGAATATGTTTAAAAGCGCCCTAGGGTCTGCTAAGGAGATGGGAGCATGCTAATACAGTAGGAGGGGCGCCAAACTGGGTTTAGCAGATAGGAGGCACCCTCCTGTTCTCAAATTTTCACAAAAACACCCCCTCTCTCAGCTGGACTTCACACCAACTTCCCAAAAACTGCATTTCAGCCATGTAACTTCCACAGTTTTCCATAGAATTTGCACAGATACCCTCAGAGGTTACAACATTGAATTTAACTAGGAAAAGAGCATACTTTGACAATTCTAAGGCTGAAAATACCCATGAAATGATGCCCTTAAGGCATCAAAATGCAGAGTTATCACACCCCCCAACTTAACCATTGCTAGTCCCTTAGCATTGCAGCCTTAAAATTACACTGAGCATAGAGATCCTTCCCATCTCAAGATCATCCCTGATAGAATTAGTCAAGCATCCTGATTCTGGCATTCTTAAACTCTATATAGATCGGTATTGGGTTTTAGGGGTAAAACTGTCTTACTTTGAATATTACAGAAACTTGGCTTATAAATCTTATATACCCTTCCATTTGCAGACTGTCTTGATAAGTTGAGATTGATTTTTAAAATCAGACATGTATTCTTCTTATCAATTTCTGACAGTGGATTTCTACCCCTGAACTTGCTATGCACACTTATTTTTATTGTTACCTTCCACTGTTTTACGTGAATCTTGACACTTGCCTTAGGTGAAGAGATCCAATTACTAACTGTTAGGTGATTGTCTTTAGCATTCCCTTTCCCGTATGATGCGAATCTCGACACTTGACTTAGGTGAAGAGACCCGGTTACTAAGTCTAAGGTGTCCATTGACCTTTTATTCTCTCTTTTTTTTTGCAACACTGTTCAGGGTAGTCCACTGTTTCTAACAATTTGAAGAATTTTTGTCTAATTTCTCTATCTTTCTCTTCTTATCTTGGAAGGGGCAAACTTGGGAGTATTTTCCAATTTCTAAACGATTTTGACAATATTCAAATAAGACCAATTCTGACTCCTATCACTTGATACCAATTTCTACATAATTCAATATTCTTTTATCAATTTCCTCAATTTTTTTTGTTTGGGAATCTCTTTTAATGGAAAGAAATCTTAAATTTTCTAGTGAAATTTAAATTATACATATTTAAAGGCTTAGCTTCTCAATTTCATTTTTTTTTTCAATTTTTCTTTTTCTCTCTTTCCTCACCCCCAACTTAAATGCTATTGTCCCTAATGGCATGACTAGATTGATGCAAAAAGGACTTGGGCCAAAGGGAACAATCAATAGGGTTTTCTTGAGGGGTTCGAGGTCTGCCACCTGGTCACGAATCAAGAAAAAAAAAACTCTAATCCTAAAGTAACTAAAAATTACATTGGGTTGCCTCCTAACCAGTGCTAAGTTTAACGTCTTTAGTCGGACACATTCATGCACTTTCTTCATCTAAACTCTCTAACTCACTTTCATCTTCTGACTGACAGGGTTCACATTGGGCTAACCAAGGGGTAGGCAGGGCATCTAAAATATCGTCCACTATATCCACCTTGTACTCATCTTCCCCTCGGTTTGGAGGCTTAGAGGCACTAAAAACATTTAACTGGACATTCTGCTCCCCAAATGAAATATCATTTTCTCTCGATTTACAGTTGATGTTTGTATTGTCCGTTTCTAGAAACAAACATCTTAAGATTATCGGGATATGGTTCAGTTCCTCGGTTAGGGTCATGTCTAGGATGATAAAATTCACTGGGAAGTGACAACCCTCTACCCTGACAATGATGTCCTCAATAGCACTTCGAGGAGTTCAACTTTGAGATATGAGTTGATTCCATTCCAACATCTTTTCTTTTAACCCTAAAATTTACTCATAGTGGAGGGGTGGCCACCACAGATTTATTAAGATGCTAGAAAAACCTCAGAGGGAGGGACATAAAGCCTTACCTCTCAAAATCTATACAATGGAAACTTGGGTCATATATAACATCAGATATCTGATAAACCTAAAGTCAACAAATTCTTAGAAAAGGAAGCCCAAGACCATCTGCATTAACCAAATTATGTGGGAAGGAAGATTCTCTGTGAAATCATAAACAATTTTATGTGAAGCTAAACAACTAAGCTTTGCAAAAGCATCCACAGGTTGATTAGCTTCTCTATAGATATGTACACAAAAGAAGTCAACTACTCCTAAGCTCTTGTACCTGTAAAATCCAATACCAAAGCTTCCAAGGGGTTGTATAAACTCCATTGAGAATATCAACTAGAATTTTGGAATCCAACTCAACCATAATCCTATTTACACCTAAAGCAACTGCATGGTGCAGACCATCCAGCAGTGCTAGTGCTTTTGCAACCAAATTGGTTTCAAGGCCATAGGTGATAGAGAAAGCACAAACAAATCCATTCCCTCCATTTCTAATAATACCTCCTCCCCCACAGGGGCTAGGATTACTTCTGGAAGTTCCATTGACATTATGTTTCATGTAGCCCTCTGGTGCAGCCATCAAGTGAACCACTTTGACATTCCTTTCTCTGATCGGTTGGATCCGTAACCCCAGTCCTTACAAGGAGATCTGTTGGTTGTAGTTCACCTTATGAGTCAAATTCAACGAGGACACCTCATGTAACCATCTCACTACCACCCAAATCATCATTTTTGAGCATCTCAATTTATTTTCCATCTTGTGCCTAGTCCTCTCCTTCCAAATCTCCCAAACAACAAAGCAAGCTATCAGCCCCACCACAGTAGCCTATTGGTTCCTAGCTGATGCTGCTAAAAACCAGCAAGAAAGAAGTTCCATAATACCCTCATTTCCCCTGAAAGGTAACCCTAAGAGTCTACTAAAGAAGAACACTTTCCGAGCTAAACAGCCATGTACTAACACATGATTGGTGTCCTCCTTCGAAGGGTGACGACAACACACACATCTGGAAACTAAGGGAATTCCCAACTCTTTGATATCTGCCTCCACACCCACCTTACCGACCATAATTTTCTAGATGAAGAAACTTATCTTGGTCGACACAAGACCATTCCAAACCACCTTGGATGGACCAGCTCATTGAGAGATGAGCAGTCCTGTAAAAGGACCAAGCCAATTGTAAAGAAAATTCCCCCTTCGACTCAACTAGCCATATAATTTTGTCTTGGCAAATTGAGAGCCTCACACCTGACCCCTAAATACTGTTTAGAACATCCTCCTTTAGAAAGTCACAAACTTGGTCTAGGTACCAAACCCCTTCTTCATCTAGGACATCACATACCCTCAGCTGATAATTCAGCCCTTCTTGCTGGATTGCTTTATCAATCAAAGGGCCATCGATGGTCCACCTGTCAAACAAAAACCTGATTGTCCCTCTACCCACCATCCACTTCAAAAGTTGAACCAAATCACCTCTTAGCTCCATATTAACCTTCCAAGTCTGAGAAGTGTAGCAAGGAAAGTTGGCTGTATAAAAATGCTCATGTTTTAGAAACTTGGCTTTAAAGAATTCTGCCCACAAAGAGTTATGAAAAGCCTTCAACCAAAGTGCTTTATGGACATCATATAAACTTTTAATTTGGAGCCCCCCTTCATTGAATGGTCGAACTATTTTCTTCCAGGCCACCCAATGATGCTGATTGGTTGAGTCAGTCTTGGTCCATAAGAAGCTTTTCACCAGCTGTTCAAGTTGCCTAATAACACACTTTGGAGTTGCCACTATAGACATCAAATAGATAGGAATGCTGTTTAACACATGTCGGAGTAACACAATCTTACCTCCCACTGAAATCATTTTACCCTTCCAACCAGAAATTTTGGCCACTACTTTTTGCACAACATCATCAAAATCAGCCACTTTTAGCCTATCCTTACCAATTGGAACACCAAGGTAAGTGAAAGGTAGTCTCTTATGCATGAAACCTGTAGTTGAACTAATAATTTAGATTCTACTATGAGTGGCTCTTGCCGAAGTGAAGAAACAACTCGGTGCACTATCACTATCCATGGATCGATCCACCTCATTAATTTCAGCCTCTAAATGAGTAACCATTAATTCATCATTTTCCTCTTGACTTACCACAATGGGATAACATTCAACAGATCATCATCACATTCTACCCCTTCCTTTGTAAGAACATTGCAAAAATAATTCACTGCATTTGTCTTTATTTCCTCCGGATCAGTGATCCATCCTCTTATCGAGTCCTTAATTCTACAAATTTGGCTTCTCATTCTATTCATTTTCATAGAAAGGTGAAAGAATTTAGAGTTTTTGTCCCCTTCCTTTAACCATTTGACTCTAGCTTTTTGATGCCAAAAAATTTCCTCAAGCCTGGAACCTCATGGAGTTTTTTCCGTTCTTCCCTAAATTCAATGAGACTAGCGGCTGAGTTCACTTGTAAATGATTCAATTCCGCACATTACACCCTATCCTCTGCCTCTTTAATAGCTTGATGAATGTTCTCAAAGACCTCCCAATTCCATTGTTTAAGTTTACCTCTCAGCTTATGTAATTTGATAAATAAATTCATAAGCGGGTTCACGTGAACACTTCCACTCCAACATTCCCTATCTTCATTGTGAAACGACTCATGGGATAACCACATTTGCTAAAATTGAAAAGGCATAATAACTACAGTATTTTAATTGATTAAGATTATTTATTAAAAATAATGTATTTTTTATTAACAATATTTTTAATAATTATTAGTACTATTAACCGTATTTTACAATATTTTCAATAATTGCAGTATTATTAATTATAGTATTTATTAATTAAAAGTGTTTATTAAAATATTGTAGTTATTAAAAAATATTGTTATTTTTATTAATTCAATAATTAATAGTTTTTTAAATTGTTAGTTAATGTAAGTTATAATATAAATTATATTTGAAACTGTAAGTAAAATAATTAAATTTTAAACTACAATTAAAAGTAATTATATTTAATTTAAGTTATAAATAGCAAAAAATTACATTTAATGAATAGAAATTGCCAAAAATAAAGTACCAATCATTTTTTCATAATTACCAAAAATTATCCAAGAAATTACCAAAACAGGATTAACATTATTTCTAGTAAATATGATAAATTACCAAAAATTTAAAAATATAACCAATAAAATTACTTTTGAGAGAAGTTATTTAACTATTTTCTCAATTTTTTTTCATTTTTCCTATTTCTTTTGTTTTAAAAATATAAAAAAGTAATTATTGCTTATCTTGATTAGCTTAATATTGTGAAATCTTTGGATTTTCCAAGATCTCTTATTTTAATGCATATTATTATTACATTCGAAAAAGACATTTGAGAGAGAGAGAGAGAGAGAGGGAGAGAGAGAGAGAGAGAGAGAGAGAGAGAGAGAGGGAGGGAGGGAGGAAGGGAGGGAGGGAGTAGTAATAATAATTATTGTATTTTCAAATTTATAGTGTTAATGATAATTACAATATTTTTAATAATTAATAGTACTTTTATTAATTAACAGTATTAACCGTATTTATTAAATAACAGTATTTTTAATCATTCTAGTATTTTTAAATAATTATCAATATTTATTCAAAAATAGTATTAACAATTACAGTATTTATTAATTAATAGTAATTAAATAGTTATAGTATTTTATTAATTAACAATATTAATTGTACTTTTAATTAATACAATATTTTTAATAATCACTTCATTATTAATTAATTAAAACTATTTATTTAAATTGGAATTTTTTAATTAACAGTATTTTTAATGAATATAGAATTTTCAATAATTATAGTTTTAATAATTAATCGTATTTTACAGTGTTATTAGTTATAGTATTCATTAATTAACAATGTTTATTAAAATTCTATATTTATTGAAAAATTAATATTTTTATTAATTCATTAATTAACAGTTTTTTAAATTGTTAATTAATGTAAGTTACAATTTAAATTGTGTTTTAAATATTATTTCAATTATATTTGAAACTGTAAGTACTATAATTAAATTTAAAATTGTAATTAAAATTAATTTTATTTAAATTATTTAGTTCAATATAATTTAAGCTATAAATAGCATAAAATTACATTTAATGAACAGAATTTAGCATCAAAATAACCAAAAATAAAGTACTAATAATTTTTTCATAATTACCAAAGATTATCCAAGAAGTTACCAAAAATAGATTAACAGAATTTCCAATAAATATGATAAATTACCAAAATTTAAAAAATATATGCAATAAAATTACTTTAGTGAGAAACTATTTATCTATTTTCTCAACCTTTTGCATTTTTCCTATTTTCTTTTGTTTTAAAAATATAAAAAGTAATTGGTGGTTATCTTGATTAGGTTAATAAAGATGCACGCATTAGAGAGAGAGACCTTTATGTTTTCCAAAACGTCTTATTTTAATGCATGTTATTATTGCATTTAAAAAAGACATTTAAGAGAGAGAGAGGGCAGGACGAAGGAATTGAGTAGTAATAATAATTACTTTAAAAAAGACATTTTAGAGAGAGAGAGGGCAGGATGAAGGAATTGAGTAGTAATAATAATTACTGTATTGACCATATTTATTAAAATAATGTATTTATTAATTAATATAATGTAAATTATAATTTATTAAAAACAATATTAATAATTATATTATTTTATTAATTAAGAATATTAACTCTACTTTTAATTAATACAATATTTGTAATAATTACTTTATTAATTAATTAAAACTATTGATTAAAATACTGAATTTATTAATTAACAATATTTTTAATTAATATAGTACTTTAATCATTATAGTATTTTAATTAATTAACATTATTTATTAAAAATAATGTATTTTCTATTAACAATATTTTTAATAATTACAGTATTAATAATTAACAATATTTTACAATATTTTCAATAATTTCAATATTATTAATTACAATATTTATTAATTAACAATGCTTATTAAAATACTGTATTTATTAAAAAAAATATTAATATTTTATTAATTCATTAATTAATTGTTTTTAAATTGTTAATTAATGTAAGTTATAATTTAAATTGTATTTCAAATACTATTTAAATTATATTTGAAACTGTAAGTAATATAATGAAATTTTAAACTGTAATTAAAAGTAATTATATTTAAATTATTTATTTAAATATAATTTAAGCTATAGATAGCAAAAAATTACATTTAATGAACAAAAATTAGCGAAGAAAATAACCAAAAATAAAGTACCATTAATTTTGTCATAATTACCAAAAATTATCCAAGAAATTACCAAAAATGGATTAACATGATTTCCAATAAATATGATAAATTACCAAAAATTCAAAAAAATATAACCATTAAAATTACTTTTTGAAAATATGCACTAATCAATAATCTTCAATAAGTAAACGTAATTAGTTTATAGTGTATTTAAAATACATTTGTCTTTCCGTATAAATTATAAATTATATCATTTAAACATTAGTCCTTGCCTATTTAAATATAATTTAAGCTATAGATAGCAAAAAATTACATTTAATGAACAAAAATTAGCGAAGAAAATAACCAAAAATAAAGTACCATTAATTTTGTCATAATTACCAAAAATTATCCAAGAAATTACCAAAAATGGATTAACATGATTTCCAATAAATATGATAAATTACCAAAAATTCAAAAAAATATAACCATTAAAATTACTTTTTGAAAATATGCACTAATCAATAATCTTCAATAAGTAAACGTAATTAGTTTATAGTGTATTTAAAATACATTTGTCTTTCCGTATAAATTATAAATTATATCATTTAAACATTAGTCCTTGCCTATGGTTATATTAGTTCATAGTGTTACAATGGGAAATAGAAAAAATTGTATTTACTATTATGTATTTCCATTATTTTACTTTCACTCAACAAAGCTTGTGCATCACACGGGTCCCGACTAGTATACATATATAGCAAGACGGTTCATGTCAACTTGCTTCTCCTTGATCCATTACCCCAACCTTGCATTCTCCTTGACTCTCTCTCTCCTCTCCCCCTTCCCACCACTCCCAATTTTCCATCTTAGCACCCTCTCTCTCTTAGGCTCCATTTGGCTTGTGGGAAAGGGTTGAGAAAAGAGGAATATTCCTAAATGATACCTTTTTCCCATGTTTGATGGTTGGGATATAATGGCTTGGGATGAGAAAAGAGTGAGATGCGGGATCCCAAAAACGAGTGAATGGGATCCCACCAAAATAGTACGACCCCAGTGAGAAAGGAAAAATGTGATACGCGTTTGGGAATAGTTATCAGCCTTTGTTAGGCCTGAACTTGAGAGTCTCTTCTATTAGACAGTGTATGCCCTTAGCTCCAATCAGATTGATGTACTAATGCATTTATTGTAAATGAATAAAAATACATAATTGATTCGTGTTATATTTGGTGTGTTTCTTTGTAATTACCCTTAAATTGGACACTTATGAGACTCGTGTTAGTTTAGAATGTTTTCAGCCGTTGGATAGACTTGGGGAAGTTTATCCTACCAAGGCTGACACTAATGTGCTACCAAGTAGGTTGGGGTAGTTTGTCTCAACTGTTAGGGTTAGACCCGAAGCACATGTAATGTGTGTTTGTTCGAAACACTGAACCCGGACCAATTTTCAGTTATGCCTTGGACCTTAGAAACTGGTGGGAAAAACTAGAAAGTTACACCTAACCCCAAGACTCAATTATAGTACTGCACTGGGTGTCGGATTGGACTGTCTTTGATATGCCAATCAGTGAGATACTTTGGAGGTTAAAACTTGGGTATGTTGGGGCAGTCTGAGAATTCACTCGAGTGGGTGATCATAGTAACATGATCAGCCCCTTTGTCAGACAAAGTGAATGATCAGGCTGTACTCTCTCTAATGGAAACCAAAACTGTTGGCAGTCGATTTCAAACTTGTTTGAGATTTGTTTTGCAAAATATATTTATATGATAATATATGTTTTAAAGAAAATATTTGCAAAAGGTTTTAATTCCCGGGATCCATCTGATCAGAGAGTGCAATACTGCACCTTGCAGCCGAGGGAGAGGTCCTCCCTTGTCGGGCGGTGTTTGATCATTAAGGACTGAGAGGTTAAGTGTAAGACCATCTAGGACTGTTATACCTAATGGGCTAATCTCACTTAAGACCATTGTCCTTGGGCCTTCATAAGATGACTAGACTCGAAGACCATTTAGTGTAGATGTTTGGCCCATTAAGAGCCCATATTGATGGACTCAAGGGTTCACTATGCTTAGTAGTGAATTCAGCCAAGCTTTGTCACAGAAGCTGGTTTTGGTACCCTCTTTGGGCGTGAACACCCACTTTGGGAACTACACGTGTGGAATTTGTATCAAGTATTCTTCTCCATTTTTTTTGGTTTCAGATCCGGTCCGATTCGGTGCAAGAACGATCCTTGAAAAATGTAGTTTTTCTAAAACTGACAATGCGATTCCCAGATGGGTAAAAAGAAATTTTTGAAAATTTTCCCTACCATCTAGTATGGTTCGACCATTCATATGATAGATTTCCCCTTCCTTCATCTTCTTCCTTCAGCCAAGCATCCTGACAGTCATATCTCCGACGACTTCTTTGGTGATCTCGAGCAAAGGTAAGACCAGATCTACAATCCTCTTGCGTTGGCAAGCCTTTTTCTCTATTTTCTTGTATATTTTGATGCATAAGAATGTCTTTATCATTGTTGCGCCAGTTTATGCATTGACTGACCCCCTTTCATCTTCTTCACTACTTTCGGCAAGGAGAAGCTCCATTCTCCTTAGGGATCCAATTCTAAGGTTCGGATCATAATCTTCTCTTGTTCTGTTATTCTATAAATAGGTACTTTTTTTACTTCTTGGAATTTAGAGAAGCTGGCGTCGATTGACGCTCAACTGAGGCTTTTGGTCCCTGGAAAGGTCTCCGAAGATGACAAACTTGTTTAGTACGATGCTCTTCTGTTGGATCGGTTCCTCGACATCCTTAGGATTTACATGGAGAGGAGCTCAAGGAAACGGTTATCTATTCTTTTTGTCTCTGCAAAAGCTTTTTTTTTATTTGTTCCAAAGATTTTTTTTTGTTTAATTCGGGTCTATGTTAAAACCAATGATACCAAATCATTGAAATAGAGCAACGTACGGATACCCATGTGTGCATGAATTGCAATTCCTAGTTTCTCGGAATTGCAATTTTTTTTATCGGTTTGTAGTTTTATGTTTTTAATCTTAAATTTCCTGCATTTATTTTTATTTTTATTTTTTGTTTTTCATGCAGCAAATGATTACTTGAGACATTGCATGTATGTTGATCTTAGCTTCATGGAAGAAAGAAACTAGGAAAGGGAAGCCCCTAGAAATTCATTTTAAAATGGAAATGAGTGATGCATAAATGCTTGATTTTATCTTGCAACTGTTATATGAACAGGATTGTCTGACTAATAATAAATCATGGATTCTTGATTTAAAACTTTCCTGCTTTATCATGTGCTTTTACACGCGGTAAACCATTTAGTTTGACGGTAGTTGTATTATATATTTTACAGGTTCAAGAGGTTTATGAGCTTGCTGTTAAGTATAAAGGGAAGCATGACTTTCAAAAGCTGGAAGAGATTGGAAATGTCTTAAAGACTCTTAACAAGTCTGGATCCAGGGGACTCTATTGTTTTTGCCAAATCAATCTCCTACATGCTTAACTTGGCCAATTTGGCTGAGGAGGTTCAGATTGCTCACCATCGGCAGACCAACAAGAGCTTGATGAAGCTCTACAGAGAGAGATAAAAAATAATTGGTGCTATCATGGTTTTTTTCTTTTTATTTCTCTCATATTCTTGGCTCCAATATCTCTTACTTTTATAAGGTACCTATAGTGAATTATCAACTTGAAAGGTCAATTCTAACTTCAGGATTTTATCATTTTTCCCCTCCTTGTTTAAAACCATCAATTTTGTTCATTTATCATTTTCAGATTTTCTTCATTTAAATATATTTTTGTAATTTTTTATATAATTTTTGATATTTCATTCGGTTTCGATTGGATCCAATCCAGTCCATTTACATTTTAATGAATTGGATTGGATTTAGTTTGTATTGGATTTGGATTGGATTGGGTCCAGTCCATTTGTAAGTGGACTCACATTGCACTGGATCGGGTTGGACCAAATCCAGTCCAATTGACACCTCTATCCATTACCCCGATCCTACATTCTCCTTAACTCTCCCCTTCCCACCACTCCCAATTTGTCATATTAGCACCCTCTCCCTCTCTTCATTCCTCTCCCTTCCCATTAAGTTCTCTCTCTCCCCCTACAACTCACGTCTCTCACTTTCTATAACAACCTAATTTCTCTCCTTAATTAGCTTAATATATATTTTATCCTCTCCTTCACATCTATCTCTAGTTGCCCTTTATTCTCTCCACTCTCCCATAAAAATGGGGCCATAATTTATTAAAATATGGTTTTCCAAATTAAACAATATTTATATCTATAGACATGATTTCAAGCATAGAGAGGGGAATAAGGGAAATTCGATGTTTCCTCTATATTCATGGCATCTTCCATTATTGTTAAATAATCCATTACTTATGAAAATTATTAAAAATTTCTAAAAAAATATTCTACCAAAAATTATGGAATAATTATTTTAGAAATAATATGTTATTTAACAAATATTAAAAATTTTAATAATCTACCAAAAATTAATAAATAATCCCTTATTTAATAATTTTTTGTTATTTATAAATGTTCAAAATTTCAATGTTTAGCATAATTTAAATTAATCATTGTAATTTAATAAATATTCATAAATTTTTACAATAAAATTTATTGATAAAAGATATTACTATTAGCGTAATTTACTTATTTCTATAAAATCAATAATTATATTTAACAATTATCAAATAACTTAGGAAACTCTTTAACTAATAATTCATAATTATTTTCTAAATAGGTAATTAAGAATTAAGAAATGAATCTATGAAAAAATATTCTCCAAAACTTTTTAAATAATAATAATCCATTATTATTATTTAAATAAATAATTATTAAAAATTTAGGAAAAATAAATTAGGAAATTCATCTATCAAAAATCGTTTCTTAATTATTTAAGTAAAAATCCATTATTATTATTTCAATAAATAATTATTAAATAATTTAGGAAAATTATTAATGCAATCCACATTGATCTAGACCACTTGGTTAACTTTGTCAATACCTGGTTTTACATAAATTAGCAACAAATGTTTTACTTTTAATTAAAAATAATTTAATTTACCATAATTACATTTATTTACTATAATTACATTTACTTTGATTAATAGTAAATAATTTAGACTTAAAAAGTAAATAATTTACATTAATTTATTGTTATTGTAAATAATTAATTTACTATACATTACTACTAATCAATAGAAATTTCAATAATATTTTTGGAAATTATCATAAAATAATGTAATTTATTGTTGGTTAATTAATTATAGAAAATTATTAGAATTGTAAGGATGATAATTTTCCCTATAAAATTGGGTCCTACCCTGCCCCGCCCCGAATGGGACAAGTTTTCTCAAATCTTAAATGGGGATGGGGCAGAGACGGGGTGAAGACAGGGAAAATATTTTTGCCCCAAATTAAGGATGGGGTTTGCATATAATTCCCCAAACCCAATGGTAAATTAGTAAAATATCCATAGCTTTAAGATTGATTTTTAAAATATCTCTAAGTTTTCTTCATATTCTTATAATCCTAGGATCACATAATTACATTTATAAAATACCCCCAAATTGTCATAATCCAATTCCTAAAATACCCCCAAATTCCCATAATCCTATTTGTAAAATATCCATAAATTAGATTTTTTTTAGGTGGTTGCCTCGGGGTGGGGAAAATTTGGAGATTCCCCATCCCTAACAGGGAATTGATGCCTCATCCCTAACCCGCCCTGCCATTGGGGTTAGGGCGGGGATGGGGTAGTGTCTTGACTTATGGGGCGAGGGACAAGGAGGAGTGTCCCATCCCGTGCATCGCACGAGCCTCACTATATATATATATATATATATATATATATATATATATATATATATATATATATATATATATATATATATATATATATATATATATATAAGTTATAATTTATTACATTTCCTAAATCATTATCAAAATTTTGATCTTAAAAAATATTTTTCTTATCTTTTAATTTAATGGTCATAAATGCTGCCAATATATCATCATCATCATCATCATCATTATCATCTTCTAAGCCTTGTCTAGACTATATAGGACTCACTATAAATGAATTTTATTTCCTCATTTCATTCATTCCGTTAAGTGTCATATTCACCCATGCAAGGATTAAAGTATCAATACAATACTTCTAATATGGGGCGTATCGTACCCTATCCATGATCATGGATACAGGATACGCTACGACTAGATATGTATCCCATGAGTCGTGCGTATTAGTACGATATGCCTTCGTATCGGGTCGTATCCCACCATATCGGTGGATACGGTCTGATACACACCGATACAGAGGCGTATTTGTGTCTAGTTTGACAAAAGTGTACATTGAATACTTTTGGATTGTTTTTCATCTTTAATACAAGTTTTAAAATAGTATTATGAAAACATAAATAAATAATTTAAGATTTAATTTTTCCAAAAAATTTAATAAAAACTAAAAATTATAAAAATAATATATTTCATCTACCTTAGATGATTTATATATTTTATTGTATGCATAATTATATGTTAAAAATGAAACATAGTTAGTATTTGAAAAAAAAAAGAGTTATTATATAAAAATACTAAATAAATAAAATTTCCCAACAAGATTAATGGAAAACATAAAATTATAATTATAAAAACTGAAACGAATAATTTAAGATTTAATTTTCCCAAAAGATTTAATAAAAACTGAAAATTAAATATAATTTAGTTTATCTACCTTAAATGATTTATTTGTTTTATTTTGCAATTATGTGTATATGTTAAAAATGAAAACATATTTACTATTTAAGAAATAGCTATTTAAATAAAATACTAAATTAATAAATATTCATAAAAATTGAAAATTATAATTATAAAATTGAAAGAATGATAATTATTATATAATGTTTGAATGTTCTAGAGTCCCGGTATTGTTTATTGTAATATTTCTCTTCATATAACCTATTGAAGTATTCATTTCTCATGTCTTTATATCTTATTCATAGATAATTCAATTTTTGATTTAATATTATTAATGTATTTATATGATTTGTATGCATTTTACTAGCGTATCCAAACATTTATATATCTTTCATTCGTATCAATACGTTTCTAAAACATATCTGTATTCATATTCATATCAGATTTATCTAATATGATACCCAATATCAACACTTCGATCCCTGCACTCATGTCAAAGGCATAATCCATTCGATAATTCTGCCGAGCACATTATTTATGATAAATGGATTGGAAACCTTCTAAATTGTTGGGTTGTAATCATCGTAACAATTATAAAAAATTAATGACTGTTGGGAGGAGACGTGATCGTCTCATATCTAGTAGTTACCTAACTTGACCATAAGACTTCAATTCTAGTCTTAGCTTTTAACCTGATCTACAGATATTTTTGCTTTTCTAGGAAACACTACCATCACACTAAACACTTACTAATAATGGAAAAAAAAGGAGTCTTTACTGTTTCTTTAATAACAGCTTTATTTGAAAGTCACAAATATAGTGGCTGCGCCTGCGCATGGAATAAGAGTCCAAAGTCCAAACCTGTGACCTTGGATAACTCATGGAAATTGTGATCCTATATCATCATCATCATCTGATGGCTCTGTATGCCCATTCTGCTAAGCCAGCCTGTAGACGCCATTCTAGAGAATCTGGACTAAATAAAATGGCCACGTTGTGCTTGATGTTGGTATGGTGGCTATTTTTATTTTAAATGCTGCCCCATTTCAACAAAAAGTCCAATACCTGATTCTTAATCGGTATTCTATATAGTAATGCAGAGATATATTCCGGTGCATCATATATTAGTACAATTCGCATGGGCGCCCCACACACATATACACATTTACTCATCACATATGCATTTCAATTGTGCATTGGGAACTTCTCCTTATGATAAGTATATCCATAGGGGAAGGATGCTACTGCTTGTGCTTAAGGGTAGATTTGAGCTAAGTCAAACCAAATATTTGGATATTCGAACTCAGCTCATTGAAATAGTATTAGGTTCAAGCTCCATTCGAGTTACAGACTTGAGCTCTAGCTTGGCTCGGTCCAAAAGCTCACAAGCTCAAGCAGTCGAGCTCGATTATAAGTCAAGCTTTTTCTAAAAAATAAAAATTATACATATAAAAACATTTTTTTTATTTTGTATAAAAAATAAGAATTATTAAAATTATGTATTATTATACATATAAAAATTTATTTTTTTTACATATAAAAAATAAGAATTATAAAAATTATTTATTATATATATATTATTTATTATAGTAGACCCAATTAGGCTCGCGAGCTAACGAGCTCAACTTCATTGGGCTCGAACTTGGCTCGGCTCGAAGCTCGGTTTAAACTGAGTTGAACAGAGCCGAGTTCAAATAGCTCATGAAAAGCTTCGCTCGTGACCACCCCTATTTATATTAAATTGGATTGGACTGAAAAATTTGGCCTTGTTTGGCATTCATCTGGAGAATCGTTTCTAGCGACTCTAGGGATTCTCCGTATGAGAATAGTGTAGGTTTGACTCGTCCTAAGAATCGATTCATTTCTTTGATAGAAATTTCTCTCCAAAATCAAGATTATCGAGATCCATAAAAAGTCACTTCTTAAAAATGAGAATTCTCATCCTATACAATTCTTGCTGATGGTGCGCAATCCGGCCGGTCCTAACTGTCAACGACCTTGCCTCTGATTGGAGCAACAGGGGGGCCTGAAATAGAGAAGAAAGTGGGGAATCTCCGGGGAGGAACCTGGAGAGATCACTCCGAAGCTCAAGTTAGTATTCTCTCAAAGGCAAGATAAAACTAGATGGCGCAAAGTTCACACATCTTGTCCTCAGGGGGTAGAGAGTCTTTTTATAACCACCTCGTGCACTCACTCCGAGGCCTCTGTCAGGTTGGGTATGATTACTTCTGTGCTTCTGCCAGTTTGGGTGTCATCACCTCTGTTGGGACAGAACCGCCACTACTCCTTGTCGGAGCCGTCTCTGTAATTGGAGATGGCGGTGGCAGGTGGCGGTGGCAGGTGGCCATTGGAATGCGGCTGTCAAGCGTCAGATCCCAAGTCAGTCAGGTGCGTCGCCCCTGGATACGGACTCCTTCGGTGTCAGGTACGGTTTGTTCAGTTCGGTGTCCCGGGGGTGAAGTGCTGGAGTGGTGTGCGAGGTGAAGTCTTGAGTTCGGACAGTGGTGTGGCCTGAACTGCCATGGGGCAGGCCAGTTCGGGTTGTTGCCCTTTGTGTTCGTAAGGCTCGGGGCCTAAGGGAGAGCTCGGGCTCCTTACTGGGAGTTCGGGCTCCTTGTGGGGAGTTTGGACCACTGGTTTCTCCTTTCGAAGCTCGCGCCTTGGCGAGCTATTGTGCCAAACTGTTGCCTTTGCCACGTGTTGAGTGGTTACGAGGTCGGGCCAAATCTTCCTTCATTAATTGCCCCCCACTCCTCGTGCTAAGGGTCTTGCCCTGACGCGGGGAGTTCGCGAGGTGGTGGGTGGATTTGTCCCGTACTTCGGCTTGGTTGACTGATAGCGCGACGTGCGTCGTCAGGATTTTTTGGGTTTCTCGAGCGCCCAAAAGACGGGAAATGCGCCGATCTTCCTACAAATGCTGACAGACGTGACAGTGCGCGCCTTATTACAAAATTCAAAAAGTGCGCCGCTGGGAGGCGTGACAGCGCGCGCTTTATTTCAAAATTCAAAAAAGCGCGCCACTGGGAGATGCGACAGCGGGCGTCTTTTCAAATTTGAAAACGTGTTGCTGCCGCCTTTAATGTGAGGAGACATGTGGTCAGTTTCGAGAGACGTGTGGCCAGTCACGTCTTGGTCTCAAGAGACGTGCGGTCAGTGCGACTGCGGGCCGTCAGATTGGCTTTGATCTGAGCCGTTGATTCTTGGTTACTGTGGGTATAAATAGTGGGGGACCCTAGTTGCTTTTGTCACTTCTGCGCTTTGCTTCTTGAGCTCGCGTCCAAGCCTTTAGTTCGCCTTCAAGGTCTTTTGCTCGTGTTCAAGTTCCCGTAGTCCGTTCAAGCATTTTTTCAGGTGAGTACTTTCCTGGAATCCATCTTCTCTCCTCGATGTCTAGCTCGGATAGCTCAAACGGTTCTTCAAGGGGGTCAGATGCAGGTTCTACAAACCGAGTTGCACCCCCTGATGGTCCTAGCAAACCGGAGGTAAAGCTTGAGGAAGAGTTTGAACCCGTAGGCCGAGTCGCCTCAGGTAGCTTGGCATCCACCTCTCGTCAAGGTCGGATGTTAGACAAGTTCGGTCCCTCGACCATGACGCCTGAGGGGCTCCAATCCCTTATTACCTATTACAACTTGCCTGGGGAGTACGCCTACTTCATACCTTCGGGTAGCTTTCCTTGGGAACACGGTCCTGAAGAGATCGTGATATTCCGGGAGCAGCTCGTTGCGGGGCTGCGACTGCCTTTCCATCCCCTCCTTGTCGAGGTCATGAACCACTTCGGCGTTACTGTCGGCCAGCTTCACCCGAACTCCATTCGTAACTTGGTGGGGACAATCTCCCTATTTTGCGAACAGGGCTTTCCTTTAGACTTGGAGATCTCTTCCATCCTAATGCTTAAGAAGCAAGCGGGTCCCCTTCCCGAGCGTAGGTGGGCGTATTACCTATCTCCCCGCCCGGGTTTTAAGCTTTTACATTAACTTCCCAACAAGGTACCGGCGTGGAAGCGGAACTACTTCGGGGTGCAAAGTGTATTGGGGTGACCGTTTCAAACCGGGTGGGGAATGGCCGCCCCTGACTCCGGTGTTACGCTTGATAAAGATACGGCGAAGGGCCTCCGGCAATGGGCACGGCTTGGGCTAAAATGCCATCTTTATCTATCGGAGGCCAAGCTCATTGAGACCGGTTTGAGTTCGGGTATGTTCCTTACTCAGGTTTGTCTTTTGTTTTGCTTTGTTCTTTTGCTTTTTCCTAATGCCGAACTCATTTTGCAGGTGTGATGGACTTAGAGAGGACTCGCGGTGGGCACTTGTTTCACGGCATGAAGAGGAGGAAGCGGGTTGCCAAACGAACTCGTGCCGAGGTGCCCCGAGACGCGGAGCCCCAAGTACCAGACTACCTGTCTGTGGATCCGCCTAGGGAGCCTGAGATGGCCCCTCCAGTCCATGAGGCGGCAGGGGCTCCTTATGCCGAAGCTACTTATATGGGGTCTCCTGATTACTCTGAATCTGCTTACACGCGAGCTGAGCCCTCAGGCTCGGGGGCCCAAGGCGAGTTCAGGAG
Organism: Nelumbo nucifera; assembly: GCF_055504915.1. NCBI lineage: Eukaryota > Viridiplantae > Streptophyta > Magnoliopsida > Proteales > Nelumbonaceae > Nelumbo > Nelumbo nucifera. The sequence goes on along the minus strand of NC_142649.1, from coordinate 105,527,205 downwards.
CGTGTTGTCACCAAACCATGCTCTGCAGAAGAGTAGGGAGGCCATCTATCCTGAGGAGGTCGCGGCATGGTCCGAGCTTCCTTTGAACCAGGTAGCTTGTCGTGCTACCACTCATGCCATGGTGGTAAGTCAGATTTCTTGTCCGGCTCTTTGCTTTTATCCTTCTGTCGTTCCTTTGATCATTTTGTTCTTCCCCTTTTGGTAGGTGAATTATTCAATCCATGCCTTGGCGGCCCAGGTGGAAAGGAGCTCGAGGCAGGTGCGAGCTGCCGAAGAGGCCTTCCGTGCTGCCGAGGCGGCTTCCCGAGCTGCTGAGGCAGCTGCTCGCGCTGCACAGGCCAGGCAGGCGAGGTCTCAGAGAGATGCTGAGGCCATGGGAGTTGTGGTGAAGCATATGGCGGACCTGAGGCTGGACTTGCAGCATCAGGTTGAATATCTTCAAGAAGATATCAGGGAGAGGACGCAGATTTTTTCCCAAGGCATTGAGGACGCCAAGAAGAAGGTTGTTGATGAGTACATCGCTTCGCCGCGCTTTGATGACCTGATGGTGGACTCATACAGAAAGGGCTTCAAACTAAGCCGGTGGATGATTCGGAATACATACCCCGAGCTTGATATTAGTGCGATATCCACCTCGCGCATTACTCAGGAGATGGCCGACGCCGCTGATGGTGAGCCGGATTCCGAGGGTGAGGTAGGACCTTCGGGTGTTGTCGAAGTGCCTTCTGATGAAGAATAAGCACCTCCGGACCTGAGCTCGATATGTATTTTTTTTTTGTTCGAAATGTACACTCCCTTATTTTGGAATGGAATCTCTTTTGGTTAAGTGTTGGTTGTTTTTTCTCCCGAACCGACCGTATTTTCCGAACCGACCATATGCCTGATCTGTTTCTTGCCCGGGTTACTGCACACGCGCGGCCTGTTTTGGTGTTTATAATCTCTGAGATGCCGATGTTCCTATTAGTTCGTTGTCACCACTTCGTTAGCTCGGCATCCTAGCCCTTAGGCTCTGATAGCAATTTTGTCCACTTCGCTTGGTGGTTATAGGTAGTATCGCCTTAAGTTGACGATGTTCCACGCTCAGGGTACTTGTTTGCCCTCTAAGGTTTCGAGCTCGTATGCCCCCCCCCCCCCGAGCGCTCTCTTAACTCTGTATGGCCCTTCCCAATTTGGTCCAAGTTTGCCCACGTCGGGTTCGGGTACCATGATCTTACGGAGAACTAGGTCGCCGACGCGGAAGCTCCGCTTCTTTACTCTGGCATTGTAGTACCGAGCTACTTTTTGCTGATAGGCTGCTGTTCGGATGTGCACGAGGTCTCTTACCTCATCCAATAGGTCGAGGTTGGTACGTAACTCGTCTCTATTTGTCTGATCGTCATATGCTTCTAGTCGTAGTGTAGGTATTTCAATCTCCGTCGGGATTACCGCTTCAGTGCGATAGGTGAGGTTACAGGGGGGCTCTTCCATGGTAGTTTTTTTCGTAGTTCGGTGAGCCCATAGAACACTTGGTAGCTCGTCCGCCCACAACCCTTTAGCTCGGTCTAGTCGTGCTTTCAGTCCGTGAAGGATAGCTCTGTTCATTACTTCTGTCTGACCGTTTGCCTGCGGGTGTGCGACCGATGTGAAGTTCTGACGAATTCCCATATCTTGGCACCATTCTTGGAACTTGATATCCTCGAATTGCTTTCCGTTGTCGGAGATCAGTACCCGAGGTAGACCGAAGTGACATACTATGTTCTTCCAAAAGAAGTTATGTATGTTTCGGGCTGTAACTGCTGCCAGAGGTTCAGCTTCTATCCACTTTGTAAAGTAATCTACCGCCACCACTAGGAATTTCCTCCCACCTGTTGCTGGCGGGAATGGCCCCAGGAGGTCGATGCCCCATTACGCAAAGGGCCATGGATTGGCGAGGTACTTGAGGTCGGCAGCAGGCTGATGGTGGATGTTAGCATGCTTCTGACACTTGTCACATTTTCTAACGAGCTCGATGGCCTCTGCCTTCATCGTTGGCCAGTAGTATCCTTATCGAATTGCCTTTTGAGCGAGGGCTCTGCCTCCCAAGTGTCCGCCGCACAGACCTTCATGAGTGTCGCGGAGCACGAGCTCGGCTTCGGTAGGTCGCAAGCAACGCAGGTAGGGCAGCGTGTAGGACTGTTGGTACAGCCGTTCGTCTATTATGACGTATTTGGCTGCCTGGCGCTGCACCGCAGGGAGGGTTCCATCTAGCAAAAAGCTCGCGAGTGGGTCGATCCAGCTCGGCTCTGCTTCAAGGACGGGAGCGACCTCCTCTGCCCCACCGAGAATGCTAGGCCGAGGTAAGTCTTCTATGTACACGGTTCTCATGGTGTTGTGACTCGTGTTGGCTAACCGGGACAGGGCGTTGGTCTCAGTCTTCTCTGACCTCGGTATTTTCCTGATGAAGTGTGACTTGAAGTTGAGCAGAGCCTCCTTTACTTTTGCCAAGTAGGTGATCATAGTCAGCTCCCGTGCTTCGTATTCGCCCGTAACTTGGTTGACTACAAGCTGGGAATCGCTGCAGATAACTATGTGTTTTGCCCTTACTCTTTGTGCTAGGTTCAGTCCGGCTATCAGTGCCTCGTACTCCGCCTCATTGTTGGATGCCGCAAACTCAAAGCATAGTGCGTATTCCAGTTTCGTGCCACCTGAGCCGCGTAGTACTATTCCAGCCCCACTACCCTGTTGGTTTGAGGAGCCATCTACGTGAAGGATCCAGGGCTCCTCATCCCAATTCGCGTTTGTACTAACCAGGAGAGATGCCACACTGGCTGCTACTTCACGGGGTTCAGACTCTGTTGACTTGGGAGCTTCGTGCTCACCCGAACTAGGATCTCGGGCTCAACCGGCCTGGGGACTTCGAGGCTGAACGTGCATTCGGCGATAAAATCTGCTAAGGCTTGGGCCTTAATGGCAATTCGTGGCTTGTACGGGAGGTCGTACTCGCTGAGTTCGATGGCCCATTTCGTCAGTCAACCGAAAACCTCGGGCTTGAGTAAGACTTGCCTCAGAGGTTTGTTAGTCAAGACGATGACAGTGTGAGCCTGGAAGTATGAGCGGAGTTTCTGAGCTGCTATCACTAGTGCGTATGCTAGCTTTTCTATCTGCGGGTACCTTGTCTCTGTTTCCTGCAAAATTTTACTAACATAATAGATGGGTCGTTGGACCCGATCTACTTCTTTTATTAGTACCGAACTAACCACCTCATCGCTTACCGAGAGGTACAGTTCCAAGACCTCGCCCTCCTCGGGCCGGGCTAAGGTCAGCACACTAGCGAGGTAGTTTTTTAGCTCGTCGAACGCGAGTTGGCAATCTCGGGTCCACTTGAACCCTTTGCCTTTGATTGCTTTGAAGAAAGGCAGGCAGCGGTCTGCTGATTTGGACATGAAGCGGCTCAGAGCAGCTATGCGGCCGTTTAGCCTCTTAACCTCTTTTACTTTTCAGGGTGGTCTCATATTTAGGATGGCCTTTATCTTGTCCGGGTTGGCCTCAATACCGCGCCAGTTGACAATGTACCCTAGGAACTTACCCGAGGTGACACCGAAGACACACTTGTTAGGGTTCAGTTTCATGCTAAATTGACGCAGAATTTGGAAGACAGAATCTAAGTCTTGTATTAATTCCTACGAAAACTGCGTCTTGACGACCTTGTCGTCTACATAACATTCTATTTTCATGTCAATTAAGGGCCGAAACAGCCTATTTACAAGTCTTTGGATGGTCGCCCCAGCATTTTTTAATCCGAAGGGCATGACCTTGTAGCAATACAGGCCGAACTCAGTTATGAAGCTGGTTTTTTCCTCATCGGACTGGTCCATCCTGATTTGGTTGTAGCCCGAGTAAGCGTCCAAGAAGCATAGCAACTCATGTCCCGAGGTCGCGTCCACTAGGCGGTCAATTCTGGGGAGGGGGAAGCAATCTTTCGGGCAAGCTCGATTCAGGTTGATGTAGTCGACGCACATGCGCCACTTGCCGTTTGCCTTTCTCACCAGCACTGGGTTGGCTACCCAGCTCGGGTAATGAACTTCCCTTATGAAGTCTGCTGCGAGGAGCTTTCCGACCTCCTCGTCGACCGCCCTCCAATGCTCTAGGGCTAAGTTGCATTTCTTCTGTCTAACGGGTCTGACTACAGGGTCAGTATTAAGTTTGTGAGTTATAAGGCTGGGGTCAATACCGGGCGTGTCGGCCGCGGACCAGGCAAAAATATCTAAATTTTGAAGTAAAAAACTCACTAGTTCGATTCGTAGTGGTTCCTTGACGGAAGCACCGATCTGTAGCGTGCAAGTTGGGTCTGAAGCCGAAGTCGGGATTGCGACCGTTTCCTCTGTGGGCAAAGCTCGTTCCTCTCCTTGCTCCGTAGGCCGCTCCAGTTCAAGGTCGTCGGCCACCTTGGTTTTTCCCTTCAGGGCGGCAACATAACACTTGCAGGACTCAAGCTGGTCGCCCCATGCTACCCCTACACCGAAGTCTGTAGGGAACTTCATTGCCAAATAGTATGTGGAGACCACTGCCCGCAGGATATGCGTAATTGGCCGCCCTATTATGGCATTATAGGGGGATGGGGTCGTGACCACCAGGAAATCGTGGTTGAGTCTGACTGCACAAGGCCATGTGCCGACTTCCACAAGTACTGTTATTTTCCCAAGGGGCCTGACTTCCTCTCCGTTGAAGCCCACCAGAGGAGCGTTCGCGGGCTTCAGCTCACTCTTCTGCAACTGTAGCTGGTCAAATGCTGACTTGAAGAGGATGTCTGCCGAGCTGCCCGAATCCACGAGTACGCGCCTGACCTCGAAGTCGCTGATCCTTAGTTTTATGAAAAGCGCGTTATCGTGGGGGTAGTGGACCCCTCGCACATCGTCTTCCGTGAAGAAGATCAGTTCTTCAGTCTTCGGTCTCTTTGGAGGGTTCTGTTCCTCTCGGGCTGCTTCGCGAACTGACGTTCGGGCCACTGCCAAAGTACACCCTGCTACCACCGAACCTCCCACTATTGCATGGATGGTTCCCTGAACTGGCCTCTCTTCCAGAGGAGGTCGCTGCAACAGTTCGGCTGGCCTGTAGCTGGATTCGGGGGCATCCTTTCCGTGCTCCCCTTGCCGACCTGCCTTATTGTTATTATTATTATCATGCTGTACAAAATTCCTCAAGTATCCACGACGGATGAGTCCCTCTATCTCGTCCCGGAGATTATTACACTTTTCGGTACTATGACCGTGGTCTCTATGGAAACTACAGTACAAATTTTTATTTCTCTCGTTTGGATTCCCCTTTAGGCGAGGTGGCCACTTTACGTATGGGGCGTCTTTGATTGTCATCAGGATCTCGGTCCGCCTCATGTTTAACGGTGTGTAATCCGTCCGAACTGCTAAGGGAGCTCGGAACAGCTGGTTAGGCTTCGGCTCCCGGGCCGGGTTTTTTCTATCGACTGGGTTGGAGGGCTTGCCTTCCCTCTTTCTTTTCTCGTTCCCGCTTTCGGTCTGTTGGTTGATTTTTTCCTCTGTTCTCATGAACTTATCCGCGAGCTTGAGGAATTCGACCACGGCTGTGGGCTGGTTAGCTACCATGTGCCATTTGAACTCTTTATGCGTTACTCCTGTCTTGGCCACCGCGAGCTGCACCGCGGGGTCTAATCGCGGTATCTGCAAGCACGCTTCATTGAACCGCTTGATGTAGCCCCAGATGGATTCTCCTTCTCTCTAGACTACTCTGAAGATGCTTTCCTCGGTTCTGGGGCACCGCTTGCTGGTGACAAAGTGTGCGGTGAAGACCTACATGAACTGGGCCCAGCATCTTATCGACCCGAGGGCTAGGTTCCTGTACCAAGTGCGGGATACCCCCCTGAAGGTGGTGGTGAAGGCCACGCACATGCATGATTCACTGGCCCAGGCGAGGTGCATTTGGGATTGGAAAGCATCGACATGGTCGTTGGGGTCGAAGGACCCATCTTACTTGTCCAAAGGTGGGAGCTTGAAGTCTCTGAGCATGGAGACTGCCAGGAGTTTTGATGCGAGGGGGGAAGGAACTGAGAGAATTGGGGCAGCTTTTACCTCATTCGAGCTTGTCTCTTCTTTACCTCTGAGCTCGGGCAGCACACGGGTGGCAGTTCGGGAAATTCGCCGACACCTTCGTTGCTGAGTGGGCCTGGTGCTGGCGCTGCTGGCCTCTGTGTTGCTGAGCTCGATGGGCCCGGGCTGTTTGTAGTCTGCCGCTAGGACGCTGAACCGATTCTCTGTCAGCGGGAGCTCAGACGTGGAGTGTCGAGATATTGACTTGGCGGGTGAGGTGCCCGACCTGCTGGCGAGCTGCGAGACGGGGGTGATCTTTCTTTGCCCTCGGCCCGGGGATGAGGTCTGGCTCTTGTGGGGGTTTTGAGGTTGGGAGGCCTCTCCTCCGTGACGGCGTCCGCCCTGAGGGGAGGGCTTAATCGGCTTTGGAGCAGGGTGTCGAGGTGGAAGTTGTGGTTGGTTCAGAGGCAATTGGGGGACTGCTGCTGATAGTGATACTGGGAGATGTGGTGCAGTACTTGGTGCTGCTGGAGCTGATGTTGCTGGAATTGTTGCATTTGGGCTTGCATTGCCCGCATGCTTTGCATCAGGTCGTCCAACTGGTTCTGGCTGGTCGCCAGGGGGACAGCAGTTGGTTCAGTAAAGGTTGTTTCGAAAGGGGATGGAAAGAGGATGCTCATGGTAGGAAGGTTTACGGGCGCCACTGCTTGTGGCGCATTCAAGCTGGGGATCCCATCCACCGGAAGGGGGATGGTGAACTGTCCGATGCACACCACGGGGACTTGAAGTTGTTCCCCGGTGGTGTTCATCTCCGTGCCACGTCCGGCATTGCTGGAAGAAGCCATGAGTGTTGGGGTTTTTTGGAGAAAAGAGGTTATGAGAGTTTTAGAGGGAGGCTTTTAGAAGCGTTATCCCACAGACGGCGCCAATTGATGGTGCGCAATCCAGCCGGTCCTAGCTGTCAACGACCTTGCCTCTAATTGGAGCAACAGGGGGGCCTGAAACGGAAAAGAAAGTGGGGAATCTCCGGGGAAGAACCCGGCGAGATCACTCCGAAGCTCAAGTTAGTATTCTCTCAAAGGCAAGATAAAACCAAATGGCACAAAGTTCACACATCTTGTCCTCGGGGGGTAGAGAGCCTTTTTATAACCACCTCGTGCACTCACTCCGAGGCCTCTGTCAGGTTGGGTATGATTACTTCTGTGCTTCTGCCAGTTCGGGTGTCATCACCTCTACTGGGACAGAACCGCCACTGCTCCTTGTCAGAGCCGTCTCTGTAACTGGAGATGGCGGTGGCAGGTGGCCGTTGGAATGCGGCTATCAAGCGTTAGATCCCAAGTCAATCAGGTGCGCCGCCCCTGGATACGGACTCCTTCGGTGTCAGGTACGGTTTGTTCAGTTCGGTGTCCCGAGGGCAAAGTGCTTGAGTGGTGTGCGATGTGAAATCTTGAGTTCGGACAGTGGTGTGGCCCGAACTACCGTGGGGCAGGCCGGTTCGGGTTGTTGCCCTTTGTGTTCGTAAGGCTCGGGGCCTAAGGGAGAGCTCGGGCTCCTTACTGGGAGTTCGGGCTCCTTGCGGGGAATTCGGACCACTGATTCCTCCTTTCAGAGCTCGCGCCTTGGCGAGCTGTTGTGCCGAACTATTGCCTTTGCCACGTATTGAGTGGTTACGAGGTCGGGCCAAATCTTCTTTCATCACTTGCTATGTCGTCCTTTAAATAAACGAACATGTGTGCCCTGTCACGTATGAACATGGATCTGCATATACAACTGTTTTAATTGTAAAAACAATTATTAAGGGAGTAATCAAAAGGAGCTGAACAAAACATGAAACTATAAAAAAGAAATCTGAAAAAACCGATGTTTTCTTTGGGGCACCCTCAATGAAAGTTTTGTCTTTGACCCGCTCCTCTAAACAAATTTGAAAAAAAAAAAAAGAAAAATTCCACAATGGTGAGACCTGGACTTTAGAAAACTCTGAAAGAATCAGAAAATGAAGATATGAAATGATTTGAAACCTGCAGTGGCTACCGACCTTCTTGAAAATTTAAATCTCTCTGTTTCAGGTTTGTTGTTCCTCCTCTAAGCTTAAAGGGTGATCGATGGACGTATTCCTCTGAAAACTTATAGCAATTTCAGTCCAAAAATATAAGAAAATTAAAAAGAGCAATTGTTAGATAATAGACAAGTTTGATTTTCACATGTCTATTGATTTTCATTACAAGCTACTTGTCTTCTGATTTTCACATGCAATGCAACATTCTATTTAATTGAAAGCATTTTTCCTTACTATATATAGTTATGTATCCATCATCTAAAGAATTGATTCGATAAATAAGATGATGCCAAACATAACATTATTTTTTAGAAACAGGAATCAGATGATTATGCCAACTATATTTGGCCATTCTTTGAATGAAATTTTTTGGGATCCATTCCTATTTTAAGGGACTCTTAGAATGAGAATTTCCGGAATTGATGTCAAATAGGACCTTTTTGATGCAAAATTTTGTTTGATGGAAGAGGAGCATGCTGAATTGGTGGAGATGCAAGTTCTCTTGTTGGCGGTGGAAATTGCTGTGGCACTGAGTCCCGAACTGGTGGTTATTGAAGGGGATTGTTTTGTGATAGTTTCTCACATGCAGGGAAGCATGAGATGGTGTTTTGGGCAAGACCAGATCTATTAGGCGAGACCAAATCAGCCCCCCACAAGATTGTCCCCCATAATGTCCCACATCACATCTTCGCCGTGTATTGAAAGCATCTTTCGTTGATAATTTTAGAAATGATGATATCATCATCGGGAGATGTTCTCAATACACGGCAGGAATGTACTGTAAGACGTTGTGGGAAGCCATCTTGTGGGGGGCTGATTTAAACTCCTATTAGCTAGGCATAATATAGTAAGCACTTTCAAGCAGTACTTGATAAACATTCTGACAACTATCAAAAGTGATTTTTAATCTTTTTTAAGGATAGGCTGAGGTATGACAAGTGTCAAAAAAATTTTTAAGTGCTCATTGAGTAGTAACAACGTTGTACTTACTTGATCTGAACTGGCTTAGGCATGGTATCACCTGTGTCTCGAAGACAAGGCATTGGTTTCATCTCATGGGAATATTTCTTTTTTCTTTATTAGTAGAAGTTTTGAATGTTTTAGCCCATAATTTAATTTAGCAGCTTGGTGTTTTAGTCAGAATGTGTATGGGGACTGGTATAGGGATCCTCCTCATTGTATTTCTTTCTTCGTTAATTAATTCTGTTTGGTAACGAAAAAAATAATAGCTTTTATTTTGTTTTGTGCTTCTAGAATTATTAGATTTGAATCTAGATAATAATCTATATATGTATAATAATGAGTCAAACATTAAAAATATTTATTTTTAAGTTTGACCATTGCATGAGAATATATTCATTTCCATTGTGGTTTCTTGATACAAACGTTTCATTCCAGCTTTTCAAGGTTAAATGAATACATATATAAATAAATGTTGTATAAGCGTGATATGTATTCTCTCTCTAGGAAAAGTGGTCCCCCATTAACATTCTTATATTTCAATATTCTGGTTTGCAAGTTCACTTGGTATTAGAGTAGCATTGGTTCACATAGCAGAACTCCACATTCTATAATACAAAGTACAACTCAGGTTGGATTGGAATGACATAATTGTGTATTCTGGGATAGGCTGGCCTGAGACCAACAGCACTTGTTCCCTTTGGCAGTAGTGAAACCAAACCTTATTTGTTGTTGAGTTCACTTTTGCTGCATTACTGTGGTAGGGCAGGGCTAAAATAGAAAGTCATGGTTTTAGATCTATTGCAGTGGCCCCACTAAAAAATCATTTCATCTAATTTAAGGTGGGGCCATGGCAACAAATCCAAGACTTTGATTTAATTGTTTCAGCACAAGGCTAGGATACTGTCGTAGCAAATGTGGGTTGTTTGTAATTGGGCCAATGTTCAAAATTTTGTCATGTATCAATAGGCTATATGCTAAATAAAAGAGTTTTTGGGGTTGGAACTATTTCTGAGGATAGACAAGTTTAAGACCTATCCTTGACATATTATTTGAAAAAAAAAAAAAAAAATTAAGAAGTGGATGGACATGGGATGCATCCATGCTTTGAAGAGATCGCATCAGTGCTCTACATGCACATCTCAACGTGCATTGGGAATATCTCCCATATGTGTCACTGGGAGATGTTTCCAATACATGGTTGGGATGTGTTGTGGGGCTCCCGTGGGGCACGCCAGTGGGATGCTAATATGATATCTGCTTGAAACCTTGGATTGAGCTACCATATGCCAGTCAGGGATGACAATGGGGCAGATTTGGGGATTGTAAATTCTAAACCCTATTTGCCTTCCTAAACCTCCCAACCTATACCCACCCCAAAACCCATAGCAGGTTAGATTTTGAGAATCCAAACCCTCCTTGACCCTACTCTCCGTGCATTCAAGGGTAGTTTGAGGCAGGTTGGGTTTAGAACCCACATCTAATTTTCTATTATTTCCAACAATATGTAGGACAGGGAGGGTCAGGTTTAGCCTAATACCATACCCTACTGGTACCCGTACAGATTGTAGAATCACAAAACCCATCATTCAAATAGAAAAACCTGCCCCATCAGGGAGGGTAAGGGAAGGTACCCACCGAATAGAATAGAAATTATCATCCCTAAGTCCAACCCATAATGCCCGTACAAAATATAACTGCATAATAAGATATGCAAAACAAAATAGTGACTTTAATGTATATTATACATGCTGATTAGATATATGTACATGCATCAGATAATGCAGGTTTTTTGATCTTGGTGGATTTCTAGGGCAAGAATTCAAAAGAAATAGGAATTGAAACAAAGGCTCAATTTGAAGAAGTATAAATACAAATTTGTAACGTACAAAATCTTACATTTTGAATTATTTTGTATGTATATTTGTACTCTTTTCAACCTGAGCCAAAGTTGTGAATTTAGAATTTGAACGTGACCGGGTAGCGATGTTGGGTTCGGGCCCATTAACTAGAAATCTAGGATGCATCATGCATCCTGAGCCCAAAGATGAATTTCCCATTTTCTTTTCTAAAAAACTAAAAAAGGCGTGTTGGCCCAGGAACCATGTCTTAGGAAATGGATTGTGCTCAAAGGGACACATTATGAATGATATGTACATTTTCACTGTTTTTAGAATTAATTGGCCAAGTTTTATTCAATAATTCCTTGCGACGTGTCCAAACTAAGTCCTTCATTTACAAAATTTTTAAGACTAAAGCTTTAGGCGGTTAACTTTGTGGAAGGTCCATAGCCAAAGAGCTGTGGATTGGTGGAAATGAAGGCCAATCCAATGTTTTTAAATTGGATAGTGTACATCATCACTCCGCGTAGCAAAACCAGGCCATCTGGGTTCCTTTTAAGTTCTTCGGTACAGAGTAATCAAGCACAGAAGGTAAAAGTAAGGAGGGGGAGGGGGGTGGCACGACCTCAAATTTCTGACATCCAAGATCCCTGTTAACAGGAGACCTGTCAAGGAGTGGTTGCAGAGTGCCACAAATTTGGCCTCTATTTGCATGCGAATATTTGACTTGAAGTTCTTTATGACAATCTTACCTCGGGTTATATTCTATGGGGGTTTATGGATTCCTTGCATGCAGTCCATCAACGTCTTACGAGTCTCTTCTCGGCCTGTAAATGATATTCGGAAATCTGAATTCGAATTGAAGATTCGATATAATCAAATCGGATATTTGGTTGAATCCGAATATCATTTTTTTATCAATTAAATTATGGGATGGAATCTGTATTGATTCAGTCAGATAAATATATATAATGTAATATAATTAAAGTTTGAACTTTAAAGAAGATTAAAAAAGTAAATAAAAAAAATCATTCTCTCGAGTCTCAATCTCCTTTCATTGATTCATCGAATCTCTCCATTTCTCATTTCTCTCGTTCATTTTCACTGACAGAGTCATAGTCTCACTTTCAAACCCTAACCCTTCATTTTCACTGACAGAGTCATAGTCTCAGATTAGGGAGGAACCCAAGAGAGGTAGGAATCATGCCTGTGATAACGTTGTCGTGCAGGATAAGCTTTCTAAGAGCTTGAAGTTGGGCAATCTTCTTGGTGATATGGGCAGCTATCTGTTGTTGGGCTATCAAGCATTGCAATTTCCCATGATCGTGGCATTGTCGGTGATGGCTATAGAGACGAGATTGAAGTTGGAGAAGAGAAAAAAGGGAAGATGAGAAATGGGTTCCTCTGTCCTTTCATTTCGAATAGTTAGGAGAGAGAAAGAATGAGAGAGGACGGTGAGGGAGGGGAAAAGAAGAGAAGAAAGGGAAAACAATAGGTTAAATAGGTTTTAAGAGAAAAATGTCAAAAGAAAGAAAATAGAAAAAGTTTAGTGGGGTATTTTGGTAATTTAACGCATTCTGTCATCTGACTTAACGGTCAAGGGGGGTCTTTGTCTCACGGTCATAGTACAGGGGGCTCTTTGTTGCAAAAGAAAGTACAGGGGGTCTTTGTCACAGACCACATACTATAGGGGTTTTTGTAATTTACTCCAAATAAAATAGTAATAAGAAGTGATTTTACGGGGCAGAAGAAGAAGATGAAGAAAAAGAAGAGGAGGAGAAGAAGAAGAAAAAGGAAGAAGAAGACAAACATGCTTAGTACCAGTTAATTTTTTGCTACCGGTGGATTCTCCATTTACGATATTAGTTGTGCAATGAAATCATTGGTGGGTTGCTTCTTGGTTAGGGTTCGGAGGAGAAAGTAGGAGGGAGTTTGAATGAATTCCCAAATCTCGAATAATTCAAACGAATGAATGATTTTTAATTGGGAAAATTCCACTTTAGTACTCTAAACTTTGGGGGTAGTGTCAAGTTAGTACCCAAACTTTCAAACGTGTCACTGCAGTACCCAAACTTTCAAAATGTGACAAGTTGGTCCCTACTATTAACCGATCGTCAGTTACTTGATCACGCGATAACATGTGCAACTTAAAATTTTTGAAACTGTCAAAACTACCCTTCAAAAGAAGACACTGTTCATTGTCTTCTACCTTGATACTGAACCGGTTGAGGTGTTTGAGATTCAGGACTAATGAAAACACCGTTTATTGTCTTCTACCTTTAGATGGTAGACCTACCTCTAACCAGAATGGGAAAGAGGGAGGGGGAAACGGCGGCACCCTAGTACCCATTTGGGATCAACAACAAATGCGGTGCCCCCTAGTACTAGAAGAAGTTAAACTGCAGTGAGGTGGTCCAATCCCAAATCATTCCTTTCTTTTGCTCCTCCTAACAAGGTTTATGCATAAGCCGAGTTCTTAGGTCATACCCATCTGGATTAATCTCTTCTAAAAGGATACTCCAACATTGATTGAAATAAGAATAACCATGGCATGCCAAAACAAAATATATCCAAGGAAATATGACCCTAGCTTTCTATGGCTTGTGTGTGAAGTCCTTTATAGCTTTCAACTTTGCTGCATAATTTATTAATTCCTACTCAAAAGTTGGCAAGGAGCAAGGATCAAAATTTTGCAAAGTATGGCCCATATTGATGATACCTATTGTATACAGACTGAATTCAGATAACCTATGGTGATCAATTATATTGCCAAATTAATTCACGATAAACTACAGTAGTTCGACATGGTAATATGGAAATACAAGCTTGGGTCCTCATACTCAAACCCTCTCTCTCTCTCGCTCTCTATCTCTCTCTTAATAATCAGGTGACACTTATAAATGCTATTCTCCAGGCATGTATCCGATCCCACCCGCTTTAATGCCGGGCAGGTTTTTTCTTGTCATTGGTGTTGTGTTACTAGGGTCATGTGTTGAGTTGTAAAGCCACTACTATTTTCTAGTTTTTTCATTCATGGGATTGAATAGCTAAATGCTATTTTTTGGAAGGGTTTAGAATCCATCATATGGATGGCCGAAACATGCTAGATGGCTATGTGAAGTTTCAAAAATTTTTCTAACCCTTATAGGAACCGGTTTCCTAGTGAATTTGAAAACTGAATTTTTCGGATCGATCTTGCACTGAATCGAACCAAATTTGAAACCAAACAAAGAGAGAGATGTATACCTGATACGAATTCCATAGATGTAGATCCCAAGGTGGAAGTTCACGCCTAAATCAATCCTAAAACCAGCCTCCACTGAAGATGGCGTAGTGTGTAGGTAAAGCTGGTTTAGCAACACAATTTTTAGCAAAACTGTGATCCAACTTGCTTGAATCGAATGAGGTAAGTGAGTCTGATTTACTTCTAAGTTTTTCTAGAAAAACAAAGAAGAAAACTGATCTAAATCAATTCTTGAAATCCTAGGTCGTGATAGGGGGCTTTATACCCATTTCCAAACCCATATTTGACTTGGAGCACGTGACAAAGTTGTCATGCAACAACTTAATTAGTCTTATTAATTATGGGCCTTAGGCCCATTTACTTCAAAGGCCCACAACCTAAGATGTTGCATTGCCAACTTAGGCCTGATTTGTATGACGTGAGACCCCACAATGACCTCACATAAGTCCAAATGGGTTCGGCACTGCCTCTATGAAAAGGCTTGGCAAATTCACTACTAAACGTAGAGAACCCCTGAGCACATCACTATAGGTTCAATATGGACCCAACATTTATACCTAAATGATCATTGAATTTAATCATCCTATTAAGATCCAAGGATAATGGACTTAAGTAACATAAAGCCCATTAGGTAATCAGCCCTGTAATGGTCTCTTACACTTAAGCTCTCGGTCCATAATGATCATCACAACACTACCCGATAGGGAAGGATCTCTCCCTTGACTATAAGGTGCAGTGTCACACTCTACTCAAATGGATCCTAAGAATTAAAACCTTTTGCAAACATTTTTCATAAACATTAATATATATCATAAATATATTTTGCAAAATTATATTTCAAACACAGTTGAAATTCATTACCGGTAGTTTAGGTTTCTATCAGAGAGAGTGTAAACCCTATCATTCACTTTGTCTAGCAAAAGGGGTAGTCCTATCACTTTGATCACCCACTCAGGTGAATTCTCAAACTGCCCCAACATACCCAGGTTTTGACCCTTGATGGATCTCACCGATTGACATATCAAAGACAATCCAATCCAACAACTAGTGCAGTACCATAATCAAGTCCAGGGTTATGTATAACTTTTCAATTTTGCCTATCAATCTCCTAAATCTAGGGCATAACTAGAAAATGGTTCGGGTTCAGTGTTTCATCCAAACAAACACTACATGCGCGCTTCGAGTCTAACCCTAGCAGTTGAGACAAGCTGTCCCAATGTCGTTGGCAGCACATCAGTGTTAGTCTTGGTAGAATAAACTCCCTAAGTCTATCTAACGGATTAGAACATTCTAAACTAAAACGAGTTTCGTAAGTGTCCAATTTAAGGGGTAAATACACAAAAATGTACTAATATTAACATGAAACAACAATGTACTTCAGTATATTTTTTACAGTAGTATACTTATAACACTGTAAGTCGGCATCGGTATACCCAACCATCTATAGTGAATTACCATCAAAGATAAGACAATAGTCTTTATTCCTTTGTAGGTACTTTAGTATGTTTTTCATAGTAGTCCAATGCTCTTGTCCTAAATTAGATTGGTATTTACTTACAACACTAATGGCCTGAGCAATGTCTGGCCGAGTGCACAACATAGCATACATGATGCTCTCTACGGCTGAGGCACAAGAAACCTCTCTCATGTCCTTTATCTCCTCAAGAGTATTAGATGACATTCCTTTAGAGAGAGTGACTCCATACCTAAAAGAAACAAATCTCTCATATCCTTTATCTCCTCAGGGGTATTAAATGACATTCCTTTGGAGAGAGTGACTCAATGCCTAAAAGAAACGAATCTCTTCTTGAAGTTTTACATGTTGTATCTTTTGACGATTTTGTCAATGTAAGTAGATTGAGATAATCCAATTATCCTCTTTGATCTATTTCTATAGAGTCGAAGTCCCAAAATATAAGAGGCTTCTCCAAGATCTTTCATGGAGAATTATTGCGAAAGTCATACCTTCACTGTATTCAACATTTCCACATCCTTCCCAATGAGTAGAATGTCGTCTTCATACAGAACCATAAACGTAACCTTATCTCCTACTGTCTTTCTATAAACACATGGTTCATCCAGATTTTGCTCAAAATTGTATTGTTTGACTATTGAGTCAAATAAGATGTTTTAGCTTTTTGAAACTTGCTTCAACCCATAAATGGATCTATTCAGCTTACACACCATGTGTTCCTGACCCTTAGCAACAAAGCCTTGCAATTGTTGCATATAGATATCTTCAATAAGATCTCCATTTAGGAACACAGTTTTGACATCTATATGCCAAATATCGTACTAGTAGTATGTAGCTGTAGTTAATAGTATCCTCATGGATTTGAGCATGGCCACCAACAAAAAGGTCTCCTTATAATCGACTCATTTCTAAGTGTACCCTTTCGCTACAAGCAGAGCTTTATAGGTCTCAACTTTTCCATCAGGGCCCTTCTTCCTCTTGTACATTCATTTACAACTGATTGCTTTCACCTTAAGGGGCGAGTCTACGAGAGACCAAACTCCATTGGTTTCCATTGAGTCCATTTTGACTTTCACGACATTTACCCAGTTCAGGGAGTCTATGCCCAACATAGCTTTTATATAAGTTGCGGGATCTTTCTCACTATCCGTAGCTTCCATCAAGTACCATTCTTAATCATAGTTGTAACATACTAGAGGTCTAGAAACCTGGGTAGACCTTCTAAGCTAGATATTATTATTTGGAATATGTGGATTATCCCTCAATATTCTTGATCTCTCTTCATCAAGAACAACTTCATAATAATAATTGTTTAGGATGTCATCATCTTCCAAGAATTAGGCATTTCGACTAACAAACAGTTTTTGTTCTTGTGGGTCATAGAATAGATATCCTATGACGGAGTCCTTGGGTAGCCTACAAATAGGCAACAAGTAGCTTTGGATTCCAATATATCTGCACTTGTCTCTTGATGTGTGTTAGACAACCCCATATTTTCAAGTGCCTTACAATTGGTTTCCTGTCGATCCATAGCTCGAAACGAGTCTTAGGAACTAACTTGGTTGGAACCTGGTTCAACACATAAATTGTAGTCTCCAATAAATTCCCCTAAAGGAATATGGGTAACTTTGAATGGGTGAAGAGTGATTGGACCGTATCTAATAGAATCTGATTTCTTCACTCTAACGCATCGTTAATTGTGGTGTAGCAAGAGGAGACAACTATGATATAATCCTATTGTCCTTTAAACAGTTCTTAAATTCGTCAAAGAGATATTCACCTCATCGATTTGATCAAAGGGTTTTGATCTATCTCTCCAACTATTTATCAACTTCTTATCTAAACTCTTTGAACTTTTTAAAAGATTTAGACTTATATCTCATTAGATACACATAACAATACTGAGAATAATCATTAGTGAAAGTTATATAATAACAGTGGTGGTTTCGTGTCCTAACATTCATAGGACCACATACATTAATACGTATGAGGTCAATTGTGCTCATACTTCTTTTAGGCTTACATATAAATGGCCTTTTTGCCATCTTGCCTTGAAGGCAAGGCTCACAAGTTATTAGATCTTCCACAATGAAAAGATATAGAGGACCATTTTCACCAATCTTGTGATGCATTCTATATTAATATGGCTATATCAGTAATGTCACAAGCATGTGGGATTAATTGTATCACATGTTCTTTATTGGGGATGTTACGATATAGTTTCGGTCACATTTGTTTTTAGAAAATGATGGAGAACATAAAGACCACTCTCAAGTTCTCTATGAGTAAGAAATTTGTTATTTAATTTTATTGTAATCTTATTAATAAAACAGAATAACCATCCTTACATAACTTAGAATTTGAAATCAAATTTTTTTTAAGTAAAGGCACATAAAGACATTCTTTTAATGTCACAATTCCTTTTCTAAAATTTAAATCTATAATTCCAATAGCAGCTGTTGCAATAGTTGAAGTCATCCCCAAGTAAAGCACAACCCCGTCATCAATTAGCCTTCTGCTTTCTTTGAACTACTGGAATGTATTGCATGCATGAGTGGAAGCCCTAAAGTCCATATACCAAGATGTAGAAGTGGCCAACATATTGGTCATCATGAAAAGATATTCGAAATTACCTTATTTGTTCTTGTTGGATTTCAAATACTGAGGACAATTCCTCTTCTAATGCCTAATCTACTTGTAGAAGTGGCATTCATCAGATGACTTGTCTCTCTTCTGTTTTTTCTGTTTGCCTCCCTTTTTCTGAGGTTTCTTCTTACTCTTTCTTTTCTTCTCGTTAGACTTTCCACATTCAACAGGCATGACTATCGGCTTATCCTTCTTAATCAGTTCTTCAACTCTTTGCAACATATTGCTGAGCTCTTACAAGCTAACTTTTAACTTGTTCATGTTGTAGTTCATGACAAATTGATTGAAGGACAAAGGTAGAGAGTTCAGGATGGCATTAGTCTTAGCGTCATCGTCAAGTTGGGAGCCGAGAACCTCCAATTCATTTATATAACATATCATCCACATGACATGGTAATGAACTAATTGGTTCTTGGACATCCTCGTGGTTATCAACAACTTGAGGACCTTCTGTCTTATAGAACGATTATGCTCTTCATACATGGTTTTAAAACTACCCAGGATATCTTTGTAGATATCAATTTGTCAAATTATCTCTGAATAGAATTATTTAAGGAGGCTATGGCATTTCTATGACATAATATCGGGCAAGAGAATTTTTCTCTTTCCATTCCTGATATTCTCTTCTTCTTGCCTTAAAAGCCCTATCACCTGGACACTCTAGTGTTGGGTTTTTGGCAACCTTATCTAATTTCTCGGGCGTGAGCACCATGTTTAGGTTATGAAACCAGTCTGCATAGTTGGGTCCTTTCAATTTGTTGTCGTCTAACAATTTATCGAACTGTCCGTGTGCCATTTCTAAGAAAATGCACGATTAATTAGTCCACAACCTTATTATTGTTTCATGTTATCTTTCATACAATACACTTTTATTTATGTTTCATCTTCATTTGTTCATCTTTGAAATTTCCCTCCTATCTTACTGATGGGGACATAATTCATGTCCCTAGAAATGTAGAAAATCACATAGGTACATGGGGCCAATTGTTTCAGCTGCATAACTCTATCACTTTCTGTGAAAGATCACATATCCAACCATCCTGTCATATCTGGAGCCCCAAGGTACCATGGAAAAGTTTTCCATTTTAGGATAGGCCTCTCCCACTAGTCTATGATGCCCCTATCATCTCATGAATCAATCCCACTGACTATCTCAATGAAATGGATAGCTTAATTTTATTGTGCATCTCCACCCACCAATTCAGTCCGTTTTCATGCTAATGACGAAAGGCCTTTAGAGATATCATCTTATGATATTTCTTATCTCATTGTACTTATATTAATCATGAGGGAATATGCATATCCATCCCTAAGTTAGATTTAGGTCATACCATAGTGGCTCCCACTAACTTCTATAAAGTCATATACAAATGGGCCCTTAATGGGCTAGGGTTCCCGTGAGGTTCCTCTTGGAGAGGAAACTATTGAGGGGGCCCATTAGAACAGGAGATCATACAATGATCCATGGCATCATGGCAATGATGTTCATTCAGCCATGATGATTGTAGAGAGCTACAGAAGTCAATACATGGGCCAAGCAATTATAGCCCATGAATGAATCACATTCGTTTAACACACCACATACACATACATAATTGATTCATATCAATTTAAAACTTGTGAAACCAAGATCCATTTAGATTAGCACATGATCAATCCATCAATGGACCAAATTATCTAATAATTTTATCTTGATATATGGGCTAAACTACAAAAAGCAGTTCAACCCATACAACAGTCCATGCTGAAATGGGATAGTCTTGCTTTAATCTAACATAAAAGAGTTTCTCAAGTACGGGCTTAATTGATCCATGCAATGGTCCATCAAACCCCTGGCCTAAATCGATTTTGGGTCACTTAAAAAGTGATTCTAGGGGTTGTGATCATACCCCAAAGAACCATATGTTTGGCCTAACAAGATTGGACCAAAACTAGGTCAGGTCGGCCTAGGGTTTGGTGTCTAAAACATGCTTCAATTCACATAAATAATGATCTGAAATCCTCAGTTATGATTCACAACCATATCAGCAAATAAAAAGCATATAATCAGAAATAAATGGCTAGGGATGATAGTGTGATGATTCAAATCCAATTCGGACAAAAATTGCATCCCTACGAAAATGCAATCTTCAAATCGATCTCCATCTGAATCTATGTCTTCTCTGCAAGCTCCGGTGATTTCTCCAGTGTAAAAAATAGAAAAACCATAATTTCTATTGATTACATCAAAAAAACCTAATGCATTTTTTCTAGAAAAGAAAAAATAATTAATTACAAACCAAATAATCAAATTAATAAATTTGGTGTACATAGACTTTGCACCATCAAGTTTTCAATCTCCATTACAGTTTCAACCCAAGAATTCAAGAATATCTAATAAAACAACTCTATAATATATCAAAATGTATATAAAAAAATTTCAGATCATTGGCACACTTTGAGAACCGAATTCTTAGAGGTTTCTACTAACTACTCAAATCAGTTAGAGTAGTTCTTGTCGATTTGAGTATTGGTTCAAATCCGGTTTGGTTCAACCCAAGGGTTGAACCTAGTGCTCTGATACTACTGTTGGAAGGGTTTAGAATTCATCATATGGATGGCCAAACCATGCTAGATTTGAAACCAAACAAAGAGTGAAAACTGAATTTTTCGGATCAATCATGCACTAACCGGACCAGATTTGAAACCAAACAAATAAGAAGATGTATATCCGATACGGATTCCAAAGATATAAATCCATAGTGGAAATTCACACCCAAATCAGTCCTAAAACCAGACTCCACTGAATATGGCACAGTGTGTAGGTGAAGCCGGTTCAACAACACAATTTTTAGCAAAATTGCAATTCAACATGCTTGAATCAAATGAGGTAAGTAAGCCTAATTTTCTTTTGAGTTTTTCTAGAAAAAACAAAGAAGAAAACTGATCTGAATTAGTTCTTAAAAGCCTAGGTCATGATAGGGTTTCTTGGAAGTCAAAAGAGAAGAAGAGAGAACAAGAGAGAGTGGTGTTCTACTCTCATTCACCCTCTTCTTCTTTTATCTCCTTATGGAGCACTCTCCTAATCAAATTAGGAGATTATCTAAGTCTAATTTGGATCTGGAGTCTATTAAGAGATAAACCTTATCCTCTTAAGAGGATGGGTGATCCATACCCATTTTCAAACCCAAATTTGACCCATAGCACATGACAACTTAAATTGGCATGTGACAACTTACTTAGTCTTATTAATTATGGGCCTTAGGCCCATTTACTTCAAACGCTCACGACCCAAAGTGTGGCATGGCCAACTGAGGCCTGACTTGTAAGGCGTGGGACCCCACAATGACCTCACATAATTTCACATGGGTCCGGCCCTACCTCTATGAAAAGGCTTGGCCAAATTCACTGCTAAATGTAGTGAACCCCTGAGCACATTACCATGGGCTCAATATGGGCCCAACATTTACACCTAAATGATTCTTGAATTCATCTGTCCTATTAAGATCCAAGGATAATGGACTTAACTAAGATAAAACCCATTAGGTAATCAGCCCTGTAATGGTCTCTTACACTTATCCTCTCAGCCCATAATGATTACAACATTGCCCGACAGGGAAGGACCTCTCCTCTGGCTGCAAGGTGTAGTGTCACAACACTGCAGTGTCACAGTTGAAATTCACTACCAACAGTTTAAGTTTCCATTAGAGAGAATGTAAACCCTATCATTCACTTTGTCCAACAAAGGGGTTGATTCGATCACTATGATCACCCACTCAGATGAATTCTCAAATTGTCCCAACATACCCAGATTTTAACCCTTGATGGATCTCATTGATTGGCATATCAAAGACAGGCATATCCAAAACCTAGTGCAGTACCATAATTAATTATGAGGTTATGTGTAACTTTTCAGTTTTGCCTATCAATCTCAAAAGTCTAGGGCATAATTGGAAAATGGTATGGGTTCAGTGTTTCATCCAAACGCACACTACATGTGCTTTGGGTCTAACCCTAGCAGCTGAGACAAGCTGCCCCAACTTCTTTGGCAACACATCAATGTCATCATTGGTAGGATAAATTCCCCAAGTCTATCCAATAGTTGAGAACATTCTAAACTAACATGAGTCTCATAAGTGTCCAATTTAAGGGGTAAATACACAAAAACATACCAATATTAACATGAAACAACAATTTACTTCATTCATTTACAAATAAATGTTTATGTATAGGGGGAATCCCTTTCGGTTGCAGGGAGTGTGGGCAGTCTCTTCCTCATCTACAATGTGAATGTCTTTAGTTGTGGAGGTTAGCATCCAAAAAGTGGAGTTCAGCAAGTACAGAGAGTGGGAGTTCAACATCTATTTAATTAGGTTTTGGCCTCTATAGAAAAAATTTTGGCTTCTCCCTTACCAAAGATAATTGAGCTTAGCTCTTTCAATTACTACTCATTAATAAATACTGTAATTAATTATATTAAAACACAGTTGATTAATAAATACTGTTAATTTAAATAATTAAATTAAAATATATTAATTCATAAATATTGCTAATTAATAAATACCATAATTAATTATATTAAATACTATTAAGTAATAAATATTGCTAATTAAAATACAGTTAATAAATATTGTTGAATAACAAATACTACTCATTAATAAATACTATAGTTAATTAAAATATTGCCAATAAGATGGCTAATTTTATGATAATTTTTAGTGAATATATTGTTAATTAATAATTACTACTAATTATATTAAAATAGTATTAATTAATTAATACTACAAATTATATTAAAATATTGTTAATTAGTAAGTGAAAAAATATAGTTAAATTTAAATTTTATTAATTATTAAATTAAAAAATATAGTTAAATAATAAATACTGATAATTAATAAATGCCATAAAGTATGAATTATCGTTAATTAATAAATACTGTTAATTAGTAATTAAAGAATTACCGTTAATTGAAATATTGTTAATTAATAAATAATTAATTATCATTAATTAATAAATTAACTTTATTAATAAGTTGTTGGGTTCTAATGAATTATCATTAATTAATATTTTAATAAATACTATTAATTAGTAATTATCTATTTAATTATTTAATTATCGAGTCGAATATGGGTTGGATATGAGTCGATTTATGATCAAACCCAATTAGAACCCGATCCATTTAACTTAAGCCACCACATCACATTTGTTAAATGAACCTGGTAGGACTTTTCAAACCCAACCAGTACCCGGCTCGAACCGTCATCTTCTTCACTCGACTACCATCTTCTAGTTCCTTTGCACTACATTTGGTTTCAAAGAACTAAAGAAGAAATTTTGGATGGCAGTTGATAAGGAAAATACAAAAAAAAAACAAAAAATAGGTTAAGAATTAGGACAAATATCAAGATATGTATCATTTTAGAGTGGGTTCATTGACCAACCAGAGCCCAACCCAAGTGCATCAAATTATAGTGCAAGCTAGGCTTGGGTTGGGAAGATCAGGCTTGACCTCGGGCTTGGTCCGTTCTAGGGCCTTAAGCCCAAAATTTTGGGCTGATCCCGGGTTGACCATAAACCCGACCCAACCCGCCCAATTTGCACCCTAATTGAAATTAGATTTGGAACTAAATGGCTTAATTTTATGGTACGACTCACTTTAATTTTATGCCAATTATAACGTCCTCCTTTATGTTTGACAATACACCCAATTGCAGCATGCCCATTTTAGTGATTAGAAGCACTGAAATTTATTTTGATCTCATGGATTGATGGTCGATTCTAGGGGTGTCAATGGACTAGTTTTGGGTTGGACCTTGTCCAAACCAACATCAATTTAAATGGATTGGATGGACCAACATGACATATTGAATTAGACCAGTCTAGACTTAATGGTCCAAAATATTTATTGGATTGAACCTGGATCCGTCTGTAATGAATTTATTATGGATTGGGTTGGATTGAGCAAATATCCGATCCATTGATAGAAGATAAGAATATTGGTGTCAATGGATTGGGTTTTGTTTGAAATCAATCTAAATTAGAACAAATTTGAACAGATTGGACAGTCCAAACATTGAATTGGACCGGTCCAAAATGGTCCAAAATATTCGTTTGGTTGGATTGGACCTGGTCCATTTGTAATGGACTCGCATTGGACAGGATCGGATTGGACCAAATCTAGTCCAATTGACACCCCTAGAACTTGACTCCACTTAATCAACTTGCATTCCTCTTTTTCCAGAGTAAGAAAATTATTTTTCTTTTCTAATAAAGCTCCTATTTCGCCTCTACATCCACTAATCAACAAATGATCAATCTTTTTATTAGGGTTTGTATATTCAGTTGATTTGGTTCGGTTCAAATCGGGGACCTAATTGGTTCGCCTCCTGTGAACGTTCCCCTTCCTCTCCCTGTCGAGACAACCTTTGCCGAACCAACTGCTGTCCCCCTGGCGACTAGCCAAAACCAGTTTGACGACTTGATGCAGTGCATGCGGGCAATGCAAGCCCAAATGCAACAGTTCCAGCAGCATCAGCTCCATCAGCATCGAGTACTGCACCACATCTCTCAGTATCACTATCAACAGCAGTTCCCTCAACTGCCTCTAAACCAGCCACAGCTTCCACCTCGGCACCCCGCTCTGAAGCCGATCAAACCCTCCCCTCAGGGCAAACACCTCCACCGAGGAGAAGCCTCCCAACTTCAGAACCCCTCCAAGAGCCAGGCCTCATCCCCGGGCAGGAGGGAAAGACCAATCACCCCCGCCTCGCGGCTCGCCGGCGGATCGGGAACCTCCTTGCCAGCCAAGTCAGCACCTCGACACTCCAAGTTTGAGCTACCGCTCAAGTCAGCAGACTACCAACAGTCCGGGCCCATCGAGCTCGGCACTACCGAAGCCAACAGTGCCAATACCAGGCCCTCTAAGTAGCAACGAAGGCACCAGCGAAGTCACCGAACTTCCATTCGCATCCTGCCCGAGCTCCGAGGTAAAGAAGAGACAATCTCGGACGAGGTAAAAGTTGCCCCTATTCTCTCAGTCCCTTCCCCCCTCTCATCAGAACTCCTTGTAGTTCCCATGCCCAGAGATTTCAAACTCCCCTCTCTAGACAAGTATGATGGGTCCTTCGACCCCAACGACCACGTCGATGCCTTCCAGTCGCAAATGCACCTCGCAAGGGCCAGTGAATCCTGCATGTGCGTGGCCTTCACTACCACCTTCAGGGGGTGGCCCGCACCTGGTACAGGAACCTGGCCCTCGGGTCAATAAGAAGCTGGACCCAGTTCGTGTAGGTCTTCACCGCGCACTTCGTTACCAGCAAGCGGTGCCCCAGAACCGAGGAGAGCATCTTCGGAGTAGTCTAGAGAGAAGGAAAGTCCATACGGGGCTACATCAAGCGGTTCAATGACGCATGCCTGCAGATACCGCGACTGGACCCCGCGGTGCAGCTTGCGACAGCCAAGAGAGGAGTGACACACAAGGAGTTCAAGTGGCACATGGTAGTTAGCCAGCCCATGACCGTGGTTGAATTCCTCAAGCTCGCAGACAAATTCATGAGAACAGAGGAGGAGATCAACCAAAGGACCGAAAGCGGGATTGAGAAAGGAAGAGGGAAGGCGAGTCCTCCAACCCAGATGACAGAAGAAGAAAGACCCAGCTCGGGAGATGAAGCCAAGCCAGTCGTTCCGAGCTCCCTTAGTAGCTCGGACGGACTACACACCCTTAAACGCGAAGTAGGGCTAGATCTTCATGACGATCAAAGACGCCCCATATGTGAAGTGGCCACCTCGTCTGAAGGGAAACCCAAACGAGAGGAATAAAAACTTGTACTGCAGTTTCGATAGGGATCACGGTCATAGCACCGAACATTGTAATAATCTCTGCGATGAGATAGAGAAGCTTATCCGTCGCGGATATCTACGAAATTTTGTACAACACAATAATAATAATAAAAGTAATAAGCCAGGTCAGTAGGGAGAGCACAGCAAAGACGCTCCCGAGTCTAGTAGCCAGCCAGTGGAACCACAGAAGTAGCCCCCGGAGGAAAGACCAGTTCAGGGAACAATCCACGTGATCGTTGGAGGACCAATCGTGGCAGGGTGCACCTCGGCAGCAGCTCACGCGTCAACCCAAGAAGCCTCCAAAGAAGAACGAAATCCCCCGAAGCGGCCTAGGACGGAAGACCCTATATTCTTCACTGAAGACGATGTGCGCGGGGTCCACTACCCCCACGACGATGCACTTGTCATAAAGATGAAGATCAACGACTTCGAAGTTCGACGAGTACTCATTGACTCCGGCAGTTCGGTAGACATCCTCTTTAAAGCGGCCTTCGACAACCTCCAGTTCCAAGAGAGTGACTTGAAGCCCGCGAACACCCCACTGGTCGACTTCAGTGGAGAAGAGGTCAGACCCGTGGGAAAAGTCACAGTACCAGTGGAAGTCGGCACGTGGCCTAGCACAGTAAGACTCAGTCACGATTTCTTGGTGGTTGCGACCCCCTCCCCCTACAATGCCATAGTAGGTCGGCCGGTCACCCACGCCTTAAAAGCTGTGGTGCCCACTTACTATTTGGCCATGAAGTTCCCAACGGACTTCGGCATCGGGGTAGTGCGGGGCGACCAGCTTGAGTCCCGCAAGTGCTACGTTGCTGCCCTCAAGGGAAAGGCCAAGATAACCAGCGACCTCGAACTGGAGTGACCTACGGAACAGGAGGAGCGAGCTGCGCCAACAGAGGGAACTGTTCCCATTTCTGTCTCGGTAGAGGACCCCGCCAGACTACTTCAGGTCGGAGCATCCCTTGAAGAACCCCTGCGATCCAAACTGGTACGCTTCTTACTCAGTAACTTAGATGTTTTCGCTTGGTCCGTGGCAGAAATGCCCGGCATAGACACTATGCTCATAACTCACAAGCTCAGTACTGACCCTGTAGTCAGACCCATTAGACAGAAGAAACGCAACTTAGCCCCAGAACGCTGGAGGGTGGTCGATGAGGAGGTCGAGAAGCTCCTCGCAGCAGACTTCATAAGGGAAGTTCATTAGCCGAGCTGGGTAGCCAACCCAGTTCTGGTAAAAAAGGCAAACGGCAAGTGGCGCATGTGCGTCGACTACACCGACCTGAACTGAGCTTGCCCGAAAAATTGCTTCCCCCTCCCCAGGATTGACCGCCTAGTGGACGCGACCTCGGGACATGAGTTGCTAAGCTTCTTGGATTCCTACTCGTGCTACAACCAAATCAGGATGGACCTGTCTGACGAGGAAAAAACCACCTTCATAACCGAGTTCGGCCTGTACTGCTACAAGGTCATGCCCTTCGGACTGAAAAATGCTGGGGCGACCTTCCAAAGACTCGTGAATAAGCTGTTTCAGACCTTAATTGGCACGAAGATAGAATGTTATGTAGACGACATGGTTGTCAAGACACAGTTTTCGCATAAATTAATACAAGACTTGCACTCTGTCTTCCAAATTCTGCGTCAATTTAGCATAAAACTAAACCCAAACAAGTGTGTCTTCGGTGTCACCTCGGGTAAGTTCCTAGGGTACATGTCAACCAATGCGGTATTGAGGCCAACCCGGACAAAATAAAAGTCATCCTAGATATGAGAGCACCCCGAAAAGTAAAAGAGGTTTAGAGGCTAAATGGCAGGATAGACGCTCTAAGTTGCTTCATGTCTAAGTCAGCAGACCGTTGCCTACCCTTTTTCAAGGCAATAAAAGACAAAGGGTTCGAGTGGAACCCGAACTACCAGCTCGCATTTGACGAGCTCAAGAAATACCTCGCGAACATCCCGGTGTTGACCCGGCCCGAAGAGGGCGATGTTTTAGAACTGTACCTTTCGGCAAACGACGAAGTGGTCAGTTTGGTACTAATAAAGGAAGCAGATCGGGTCCAATGACCCATCTACTATGTTAGTAAAATATTGCAAGGAGCAGAAGCAAGATATCCATAGATAGAAAAGCTAGCCTATGCGCTGGTCATTGCGACCCGTAAACTCCGTCCGTATTTCCAAGCTCATACCATCACCGTCCTCACCGACAAACCCCTGAGGCAAGTATTACTCAGGCCCGAGGTCTCTGGACGATTGACAAAGTGGGCCATCGAACTCAGTGAGTACGACCTCCAGTACAAGCCCCGAACCGCCATCAAAGCCCAAGCCTTGGCAGATTTCGTTGCAGAATGCACGTTCTGCTCCGAGGACCTTGGCCCGGTTGAGCATAGGGCTCCCAGTTCGGGTGAGCTCGGTGCTCCCAGGCCGGTTGAGTCCGAGCCCCGTGAGGTCGCACCCAGTTCGGTACCTCTCCTGGTTAGGCCAAGCATGAACTGCGATGAAGAGCCCTGGATACTTCACGTAGATGGCTCCTCAAACCAGCAAGGCAGCGGAGCCGGTGTAGTTCTCCGCAGTCCGAGTGGCACGAAACTGGAGTACGCACTACGCTTTGAGTTCGCGGCATCCAACAATGAGGCGGAATACGAGGCGTTGATAGCAGGGCTAGCTCTAGCGCAAGAGGTGAAGGCAAAACAAATAGTTATCTGCAGCGATTCCCAGCTCGTGGTCAACCAAGTTATAGGGGAATACGAAGCCCGCGAGCCGGCTATGATCGCCTACTTGGCAAAGGTAAGAGTGGCATTGCTTAGCTTCCTGTCACACTTCATCAAGCAAATCCCGAGGTTAGAGTACACCATGAGAACTGTGTACATAGAGGAGTTACCTCGGCCTAGCATTCTCCGGGGGGCAGAGGAGGTCGCTCCTGTTGCCCAAGCAGAACCGAGCTGGATTGATCCACTCACGAGCTTCCTGCTACATGGAACCCTCCCCATGAAACGCAACGCCGCCAGGAGGGTAGAGTGTCAGGCAGCCAAGTATGTCATGATGGACGGCCGGCTGTACCGAAGATCCTACACGCTCCCCTACTTGCGCTGCTTGCGACCTCCCGAAGCCGAGCTCGTACTCCGCGACATTCATGAAGGCCTATGTGGTGGACACCTGGGGGGCAGGGTCGTCGCTCAGAAGACACTACGACAGGGGTACTGTTGGCCAACAATGAAAGCAAACGACGTCGGGCTAATCAGGAAGTGCCAGAAGCACGCCAATATTCACCATCAGCCTGCCGCCGACCTCAAGTACCTCACCAGCCCATGGCCCTTCGCACAATGGGGTATCAACCTACTCGGGCCATTCCCGCTAGCAACAGGAGGAAGGAAGTTCCTAGTAGTGGCAGTAGACTACTTCACCAAGTGGGTTGAAGCTGAGACTCTCGTAACCATCACAGCTCGAAACGTCCAGAACTTCTTCTGGAAGAACATAGTGTGCCGCTTCGGGCTACCTCGGGTGCTGATCTCTGATAACGGAAAGCAGTTCGAAGACATCAAATTCCAAGAGTGGTGCCAAGGCATGGGGATCCGGAAAAACTTCACGTCGGTTGCGCACCCACAAGCAAACGGTCAAGCAAAAGTCATGAACAGAGCTATCCTCCGCGAACTAAAAGCCAGGCTAGACTGAGCTAAAGGGTTATGGGCAGACGAGCTGCCCAACGTCCTATGGGCATATCGAACTATAGAGAAGACCGCCACTGGAGAAACTCCCTTCAACCTCACCAACGTCACAGAGGCAGTCATCCCAGCCGAAATCGAAATCCTCTCACTTCGGTTGGAAGCATACAACGACAATACTAATAACGACGAGCTACGTACCAACCTCGACCTACTTGACGAGGTGAGGGACCTCGCATACATCAGAACCGCAGCATACCAGCAAAGGGTAGCTCGGTACTACAACGCTAGAGTTAAGAAATGAAACTTTCGTGTTGGCGACCTGGTCCTCCGTAAAATCATGGTACCTGAGCCCGGCGTTGGCAAACTCGGGCCGAATTGGGAAGGACCCTACTGAGTAAAAGAGTACTCGGGGGAGCATACGAACTCGAGACCCTGGAGGGTAAACAGATACCCTGGGCATGGAACATCGTCAACTTAAGATGATTTTACCTATAAATCATCAAACTAAGCAGGCCTTGAGTCACTACCAGAGCATAAAGCCCAGAATGCCGAGCTAACAAGGACCTCGGCACCGAAAGGGGCAGAATACCGAGATAAAGATGACCTCAGCACCTCACCAACGAAAGCAATCTGCACAAGTATGGAACTCGAAGTACATAGCCCGGGCGGAGAACAGATTGGGCACATAGCCTTACTATGTTAACTCGCCTCGGGGCTTAAGTCTAGCAGCTCGGGTATATACTCACTTCGGCAAGAAGAGGATATTTGCACAACTTTTGAACAGAAAAAGTACTTCATTGCTAAATGTTTGCTTTATAGTGTTTAAAAAAAAAAAAAAAAACACAAACAAAAAACACGAACGAACTCACAAGCCCATAGGTATCTTCCTTGCCTTCAGAAGGGACTTCGACAACACCCAAAGGACCCGCTTCGTCTTCGGAATCCGCATTGTCATCAGCTGCGGCAGCCATCTCCTCAGTGATGTGCGAGGTGGTTATGGCACTGGTATCGAGGTCGGGGTACGTGTTCCTTATCATCCATTGGCTCAAATTGAAACCCCGTTTGTACGAGCCCACCATCATGTC
The DNA here is from genome assembly GCF_055504915.1 of Nelumbo nucifera. Classification (NCBI taxonomy): domain Eukaryota; kingdom Viridiplantae; phylum Streptophyta; class Magnoliopsida; order Proteales; family Nelumbonaceae; genus Nelumbo; species Nelumbo nucifera. The sequence goes on along the minus strand of NC_142649.1, from coordinate 105,496,408 downwards.
GCCAAAGCGTGGCGAGGCGATATAATCCTCAACGGCTTTCGCCTTCGCCTCCTCAACAGCCCGAGAAAAGATTTGCGTCTTCTCCCTAATGTCTTCTTGAAGGTACTCGACCTGGTGCTCCAGGTCCAACTTCAGATCGGCCATATGCCTCACCACCGTTCCTGAGGTCTCTTTGTCTCTCTGAGACCTCGATAGCTCAGCCTCGGCAGCTTCTGCCCATCTCAAGCGTCTCTCCGCCTAGATCGCCAAGGCGTTGATAGAGGAGTTCACCTGCCAGAACGAGGACAAATCAGCTCGACAAAAAAAAAAAAACCCACTCCGACTTACCACCATGGCGTGAGTTGCAGCCCGAGCACATATGAGATTGGTAGGGAGATCGGCCCACTGCATGACCTCAGGACAAGTGGCGGCCTTGCTTTTTCGGAGAGTGTAGCCCGGCGTCAGCACGCTCCCAATCCCACCGTGGCTCCCCGAGCCCAAAGGCGCAGCCCGGGCATAGGGAGCCCCTACCGCCTCCTGAACTGAAGGGGGCACCTCGGGCTCCCCAGGAGGCTCCGTCCTCGGTACCTCAGGCTCCGCCACCCGGGAAGGATCGGCGCGAACTCGCTTAGCAGCTCGCTTCTTCCGCTTCATGCCAGCAAAAAAGTTCGCACCTCGAGTCTTGTCTGCCTCCATAACACCTGCAAAAAGGAGCTCAGCGTCAGAAGACGGGAATAAAAGCAGAAACAAAAGTATCTTTATCTGAGCAAGAAACCTACCCGAACTCAAACCGGCCTGAATGAGTTTATCCTCCGTCAGATAGGCTTCGCATTTTAGCCCAAGCCGGGCCCAGTCTCAGAGGCCCTTCATTGTATCTTCATCTAAAACAACACCGGGGTCAGGAGCGGCCAAACCCCACTCAGTAGGAAACGGCCACCCCGTAGCACTCTGAACCATGAAGTAGTCCCGCTTCCACGCCGGGACCTTGTTTGGGAGATCGTGTAAGAGCTTGAAGCTCGGGCGAGGTGACAAGTAGTACGCCCTCCTACGCCCGGGCAGGGGACCCGCTTGTTTCTTAAGCATGAGAATAGTGGAAAAAACTTCTAAGTCCAAAGGAAGGCAGTGCTCACAGCAAAGGGAGATGGTCCCGACAAGGTTGCGGATAGAGTTCGGGTGAAGCTAACCTATAGTGACGCCGAAGTGGTTCATAACCTCGACGATTAGGGGATGGAAGGGAAGGCGCAGCCCGGCAACAAGCTGCTCCCAGAATATCACGATCTCATCCGGACCGTGCTCCCAAGGAAAGTCGCCCGAGGGTAAAAAGTAAGTATACTCCCGGGCAGGTTGTACTGGACGATAAGGGACCAAAGACTTTCGGACGTCATAGTAGAGGGTCAGAACTTATCTGGCACCCAACCTCGACGAGAGGTGGATGCCAAACTACCCGAGGTAACTCGGCCTATGGGCTCAAACTCGAGCTCTACCTCGGGCCCCGCCTCGGACTCATTGAGGCCATCGGGGGCAGCAGCTCGGTTCGTAGAACCAGCGTCTGACCCCCCCAGAGGGCTATCCGTACTACTAAAACTAGACATCGAAAACAAAGAAGGCTGAGGACTCACCAGGAAAAGCAACCGAACTACGAACGAGTGACCGAACTATGGACGAGTGACGCGAGCTGGCCAGTTTGGACGCGAGCTCAAGGAACAAACGCTGAAGGATAATAGAGGAAAGTGACTGGGGGTCCCCCCACTATTTAAAGCCACTGTACCCGCGCATCAACGGCCAAGATCAAAACCATCCAATGGTTCCCCGCAAAGTCAGCTGCGCACTCCTTGACGAAAAGACACTTTGGCACGCACGTTCAAAAATTTAAAAATTTGAAAATCATTGGCGCGCGTGAGCCACACGCAGCCCGGGACTGACCGCTGGTCGAGCCAAGCCAACCTCGGTTGAGACAAGAACACAAGCATACCGGACTAGAAAAGCTCCTGATCAAGGCCAAAGTGTCCCGAGGCAAATCCACCTGTCATCCCGTGAACTCCCCGCGCCGGGTCAAGACCCCGAACACGGGGAGTGGGGGGCAATTGATGGAGGAAGATTTGACCCGACACCTTGGCCATGCGACACGTGGAAGCAACCGAGAGTGACCTAGCAGAAACGCCAGCTCGGCACGGCAGCAGGCCCACAACCCGATCTTCGAACTAAAGAGCCGAGCTCCCTCGAAGGAACCTGCAACCCGAGCTCCAAACAAAAGAGCCGAGCTCCCTCGAAGGAACCTACAAACCGAGCTCCGAACTAAAGAGTCCCGAGCTCTCCCTTCGAGGTCCTGTGCCTTACAAGGAGCACCAAAGGCAGAAAACCCGAACTACCCACCTAGGGGCAATTCGGGCCATACTCCTATCCGAACTCAAGACTTCACCTTAAAAGACCACTTCGGCTCCAAATCGCCTAACTGAGCAACCGTACCTGACGCCCAGGAGACCGTACATGGAGGTGGTGCACCTGACTGATCAGAGAACTGACACATGACAGCCGCCATCCAACGGCCACCTGCCACCGCCATCCCAGGCAGATAGTGGCGGCCCTGGCAACTGGCAGTGGAGGTTATGACACCCGAACTGGCAACTGGCAGTGGAGGTTATGACACCCGAACTAGCAGTTGATAGAGGGAAGTGACCCGATCTGGCAGAGGTAGTGATGCCCGAACTGGTAGAGGCATGAAAGTGAGCACACATGGTGATTATAAAAAGCCCCTATCTCACAAAGAAGAGGGTATGTGATTATTGCGTTTTCTAGTCTTAGAATTCCTCATTTCCCTTGCTTTCTGAAGAACACTAACTTGAGTTTCGGAGTGTTCCAACCGGGTTCCTCCCCGGAAGCCTCCATTTTCTTCCTTGTTTCAGGCACCTCCGATCTCATCAGAAGCGAGGTAACCGACAACTAGGACAGACCGGATCGCACATCATCATTATAGTTTTTGTAATGTTTGATGGCCCCATTATTTGGTTAAATTACAGAAACCTCCTCAGAAGTATTTGACAATAATAAAAACCTCCCTTTTAATTTCATTTTAACAAATACCTCTCTTGAATTTTTAAAAAAGTCAACAAAAACTTCCCTTCCGTTAGTGATTCCCACAGAAAATTATAAAGTTACGAAATTAACCTTATTAATGTCATCGCGTTTTGTGCATTGGATCCTTCGGAGTTACAGATTGACGGCACTCATCCATGTGTGCAGTCTAAAACTAATACTTACCGACATCAATGGCTCTCCCACCTTCTTCTCCTTTCTATCCGATTTCACAAACTGGGTTCCATCAAAACCACAAATTTGTATTATCTCTCACAATCACAGTAGCGTTAATAATCGTCTCCAATATTTTTATTAAGCCTAAGCATAGGCTCCTCCTCCTCCAATAACCGAAGCAACTAATCTTCAACAAGTATCCGCTTCTCTGCAAATGTTCTTCGATGAACTCCCACAAATAACAAAGCTCTGCGGTTATTCCATGCTATATCGCCTTTCCATTCCCTTCAAGTCTCTCTATTGGCATGTATCAAAAGAAATTGGTACTAATTAATTCTTGATTCACAATACTCCCTCTGCTTCTTTATCATGTCTGATGAACTTTTCCTTTCTCCACTTTACTACAGAAGTTCCATCATGACTTGCCTCCGATGACAGTCTTTGCGTATAGGACCTCCTAAATGACCGCCACTGTTCTGGGTCCCACAATTGAGACACTCCGAGGAGTAACAACTTTGTGATGTGGCAAAATCATCTCCCTCAAAATCACATATTCCCATGGGATCAAACCGTCCCCATTGCCTTTCCCAAGAAGAGTGGCATTCCCACTGTCGTCCATCTCCACGGCGTTGTCCACGAGCCTCAAAGTGACGGCAGCAACTTTGCCTGGTTCACCTCCAACTTCAAAGACACCAGACCCACTTGGTCCTAGCAGACTTACACACTTACTCCAACGTCCAACACTCCGGGAACCTGAGGTACCACGGTCATGCGCTTGTCTCTGCAATGATAGATGAGCTTCAAGAATGCATCATTTTCTTCCCGAATTATAGAAGAAAAAATCGAAGAAATGCCAAGTGGGGAAGCTAAAGAGGATGAAGGGAAGATAAGTGTGACATCTAATCGCACAATGAGACTAGATTGATATATACTTCTCATAAACAAGTGAAGCTTGTCATTCGTAACGTCCTCCATGATATGAGCGACAACAAGATCACTATTGCTCTGGTTCCTCTCCTAAACAGAGTTTTCATTCCTTGCATAGCAGCTGAAGAATCCCAAGCCCTAGCTTTTGTTGCTGCTCTTGGCCTTGGCAGAGATGCTGCCAATACCCAGATTAGAATTGATATTTGAAAAAAATTGATGTATTAATTTAACGTTTTTTGTCTAAATTAGTGATCAAAGGGAGGCTTTTGTTGACTTTTTTAAAATTTGAGAGGAGGTATTTATTAAAATGAAACGAAAGGTTTTTATTATTATCAGAAATTTCAGGGGAGACTTTTATATTTTACCCTATTTATTTTTTGACCGCCCTATAATGATAACAACAACACCCCACACAACACAGAATGACATAAAAACACCCAAGCGACCTAACCATCTTAACCATTTTCTCTGACCCCATGACTAGATTCAATATCTACCGACTTAAGGAGAAACTCAAATTTGAAGTATAAGCCCAAGACTTGAACAAACCTCTAGCTACTCAAGCAAAGAGCTACCCCATTACCAAACCTGTTAACATGATTAAGCCACACTTAAAAATCCTTACTAACTAGTAAGTAAACCCATGCAATATAATATTCATTGGGTTGGCAACTCTGATGGGGTGACCAAGCGTATGTTTGGTTCCGTGGGTATTTCCAAAGAGACGTTTTTTAGACAAACATTTTTTGTTTTTTCTATTTGGTTAGACGTTTTATGGGCATTTCAAGTAATACTCCATAAAGTTGTTTTCCACCTTAGCTAAAGTGTGATACATTAACATTTCATTTCAAGAAATACCTAAGCATTAAGTGAAACATGAATTTAACATTTCCCCAAATGTTCTATGGACATAAATCAAAACGTTTAGTTTTTTAGTGTTTATTTGATAAATAGTGAAACTAAATAGTGGTTTTATATGCAATAAACACCAATGCCTACGTGATACTAATGTAGCAACGTTTTTTCAATACACACCCACGGAACCAAACATATTACAAGAGAAAACTTTGGCTGTTTGGAAAAAAAAATAGCCTGGGCTGTTTGAAAGACAAAGAAGGGACTTGATGGGGTAACATGTTATGTATAGGAAGCCCCCAAACATCCTAGGTTGTTCTTTGGAAACGGCCGAAGGTTTTTCAGTTAGGTGGGAACAAAGCTTTAAGAATGATTTTATTAAAGAAAGTAGCGTTTATGTTTTATTGGAGGAAATTAAGACCTAAGAGGGTTTTATTGTGATTTCTTATATTTTTAATAATTTAATTTAAAAACAAATAACCATATATGTGAGAAATCAAAGGAATTTGAGGTTGTGTGTTTTGTGGTAAGAGGACCCATCACCTCCCTCTTTCCTCTTTTTAATGCGACAAATGTCCTTCAAAATAAATGGGAACCTTTTAGGCAACTACTAGGGATGAAAACAGATCAGATGGGATTCGAATCAGATCTGACATTGTTCATGTTGGGTCCAATCCAATCGGATCTGATAGGACCTGATCTGAATTCAAATCTTATCGGATCTTCGGATCTGATTTGATCCGATTTGTTTTTTTTTTTAAATTAATATATTATTAAAATAAAAAAAATAAAATATACCAATTTAAATAAAGAAAAAAATACAAGTATTTTTTAATTATTTTCATCATGTATATACATATTTTTATAAAAAAATTTATAAAAATACAATATAAATAATATATTTATAAAGAAATAAATAACACACACACACATATCACATCGGATCATAATCCGATCCATTTGCACTCCTAGCAACTACCATTACCACCACAAAGACTTATGGTCCATTTGGTTTGCAGTTGGAATCAGAATCAAAATTCCTTATAATTAGAATTAAAATGGTCTATTCCCCTTGTTTAAGATATAAATCAGAATCTATTGGAATTTGATTCTTATTCCTGAGAAGGGGAAGGGAGTGGCCATTCCCTTAGAAATGAGATTTAGATTCTAATTTTGCCCAACCAAACAGTTAAGCCATTCCCATCCCAATTGTAAACCCCTATTCCTGCAAACCAAATGAATGGAAACAATCCATACCTTTAGTGAGATTGAGGCTTGGTAAAAATGCCATAGGCTCAAAAGAGAGAGAATGCTTGACTTTGACCAAAATCAAAGGCAATCGGATAACTCTTCCAAGCCCTCACGACTCCTCCAAAAGAAGCTCCGATCAAACACTTGAGATTTGCATCGACATTTATTTTAAGATAACTTTTAGAAGGGGGCACCAACTCATATCGTGGGACCTAGTACTATTGAGCTGCATGGATCTCTTTGTTGTGAGTTCCCCCTATCATATATGATTCTTGCATGTCTAACTCCCAAGCTTTCTTCTTATTAGTGGCACAACTTGGGCTCTGGTTAGAAATTTGTCAAAATTTGAACGAACTTGGCCTGAAGGCTAGATCCATAGGTGTCAATTGGATAGATTTGGTCCAACCCGATCCAGTCTAATGTGAGTCCATTTACAAGTGGATTGGACCCATTTCAGCCCAAATCCAATACAAACCAAATTCAGTCCAAATCCAATCCAAATCAATGAAATATCAAAATTATATAAAAGCACTTTTAGCATTGAAAAAAACACTTTTGTAAAAATACTTTGATAAAAAAAAATCATAAAAGTGCTTTTATTATAGAAAGTACTTCGGAAAGTGAAAGCACTTTTCGAAAAGTACTTTTATAAAAGTACTTTTGTAGAAGTGCTTTTGTAAAAGTACTTTTATAAAAGTGCTTTCATAAAAGTACTTTCATAGAAGTGTTTTTATGAAAGTGCTTTCATAAACGTGCTTTTGTAAAAGTTCTTTCATAAAAGTGATTTTCTAAAAGTGCTTTCATAAAAGTGCTTTTATAAAAGTACCTCTACAAAAGTGCTTTTGTAAAAGTACTTCCGTAATTTTTTTTTTGTAGAAGTGATTTCAAAAAAGTGCTTTCGTGTAAAAGTACTTTTATAAAAGTGCTTTCATAAAAGTACTTTTGTAAAAGTGCTTTCGTAAAAGTGCTTTATTAAAGTGATTTTGTAAAAGTTCTTTTATAAAACTTCTGTAAAAGTGCTTTCATAAAAGTACCTTTGTAAAAATGCTTTCCTAAAAGTATTTTTATAAAAGTGCTTTCGTAAAAATACTTTTCATAAAATTAATTTTATAAAAGTGCTTATATAAAAATGTTTTTCGTAAAAGTACTTTTATAAAAGTGATTTTATGCTATTTTTCAGTTTTGATTGATTTCAAATTGGACAAGGGTTTGGCCTCATGATTGGATTATTGAAAATTTGGTTTAGGCCTAAGTCAAACCAATAAGAATATGGACCAATTTATTTTGGATTGGCCCAATCCAATAATTATAATGGACCGTCCAAATCCGATTTAATAAGGTTTGGATCGGATTGGATCCAAACCAAAACCAGTCAATTGACACCCCTAGCTCGACCTTGAGGCAATGTAAAATATGTAAAATGCTAATTCAGGCCAAACCAAATTTCGTCCCTACTTCTTAGGGATAACTGACCTACAAATATTAGACACCATAGACCTTAATTACATCTCGATTAGTATTATTAAAACACAAATCATTTCTTGATTTCTAAATATTAGGTAAAAAGCATCATCTTTATCAAATTTCCGAACACCTCAATCTGCAAGAACATTAAACAACAATCCATTATCTATATCTATAATCTATACTATTATAAAAAGCACGAACGAGGCCTGAGACTTCTGGATTTTTTTTTTAATAAAATACCATGCATTTTGAATTTGGACACTATTTATTTTGGGGGCAAAAATGCAACTTTAATACCACTATTCAGTTCATTCAATTCGTTCTCATTAAATCTAATATTTAAGATATTAACTCCTATTTATTTTTGGAATTCTCTAGACTAAAATACCCCTCATTTTAGATTTAGACATTCTTTATTTGGGGGCAAAAAATATATTTTCAATACTACTATTCAGTTCATTCATTTATCTTTCTCATTAAATTCCATATTTAAGGTATTAAATCCTATTCTCTGAATCATATATTTAAGGTATTTTTTTATCATTACATTCCATTAATTAAGTCCATAAACAATTATTTTCATATTACAAAAAGCTATATTTTTAAAATCACCCTAGAAATTAAACCCTTTTTTTCCATTTAGGTAGTGGGTAAGTAGTTCAACCATGTAGCCAAATGGGTCAACCCATGATACCATAATTAAATAATACAAATTCAAAATAAATAAATATACAAACAACATATAAAATAAAGAAAATCTGTACAAAATTTTGGGACACCACTATTATTATATATCATCATATTAAACATTAATATGATACATTTTTATAAATTAAAACTTTATTAAAATAGAAGAATGGAAGTATTTTTAATAGAAATGCCCAAATCAAGTAGGCAAAAACCCAGGTCATACAATGGCAACCCAAAAAATAAATATGTTAAGTATGAAATTTAAAATCAATTTATCAAAATAAATATGGAAATAGAATATAAAATCACTACAAAAAAAATGGTCTCTAGCCACGGTTTTTCAAACAACGGGCAAAAAACCGTGGCTAAAATATTATGTATAGCTATGGAATTTATTATCCGTGGCAATATGCTCGTTTCTCATATGCAGCCCTGGCCACGGTTATATGGCTTGTGGCTTAAATGTAATTTCAAGAGATGGTTATAAAATTAACCGTTGCAATACATCCTCCACTTCTATCTGTGAATTTGGAACCGTTGCTATTTGATTGCGCGGGTATTTTCTAAATTTTGGCACCAGGAGCCCGCGCAGCCGCGCATTCATTACTGCTTCCACCTCTCTTGGAAGGAATGGAATCAGAGTAGGTCTTCTCCCTTGTAGATTCTTCTCCCGGTAAGCATCCTTCTAAAACTTATTTTTGATAAAATAAATTTGATTGACCTTGATTTGGGCTGGGGGTGTTGTAATCGATTAGAGGGATGCATAGATTTTTAGAAAATAGTTGACAATCTGTAACAGCAAGAACAGATTGACACTACTAGAATTCTTAGGTTTAGAGGCACTTGGCCGGAGGCGGTAAAAAAAACCGCCTCTATAATACATTAAACACGGAAAATTGGTTGGATTATTTTAGAGGCGCTTTTTAATGCCTCTGAATTTGTAATTTCTGTTTCTCTATTTTGGTGGATGAACAAAGTAGTCGCTGATTTGGATTTGGCGCCCAAAAACCATCGCACTTAGAAAAGCCGAATCTCCTCTGATTCTTCTGGTTCCCTCTTTTCATTCTTCCTCTTTCAATGCTTCCCTCTTTTGATTTTTCCTCTTTCGATTCTTCCCTCTTTTCTTTCTTCCTCCTCTCCTTTCTTTCCTATTTCTTTCTCTTTTCGTTCAATTTTCTCTCCTCTTTTCTTCCTCCTCTCTTCCTTTCCCAGAGAAATCTCCAGATGTCCCTTTTCGTTGCCCTCAAGAAAGCTATAATACCAGGAACGGTAGGAGAAAAAACCACTACACAGAGAGAATCGACCATGAGTAGGAGCTTGGGATACCAGTAAAGCTTCTACACGAACCATGAGTAGGAGCTTGAGATGTTGCTTGCAGTGATATCTCTTGTAAACGCTAAAGAAAAAAAAGGTGGTGTAAGTAAATGGTTTCTTCTTAGTTAATGTTAGATTTCCATTTCTCAATTTCTAGACTGTCTAATTTTGTGCAAACGATTTTGTTTTGTTGGTACCATTATTATGCATAGATTATAGACTGAGCTGGTTCTCCCAGATGTCCGCCCTTCTCTGTTAAAGTGCTTGGTTACTAACATATTTGTTATTGCCTGTATGTCTGAGGTTTACTGTCTTTTTTTTTTCGTTTTGGTTTTTATATGTCTGCATTCCCAACAGAACAAGCTAGACTTCATGGTTATACAGATCCCTGTTTCCTTTTTCTCTTTACTTTTTTTTTTTTTTCAACAAAATGTGACTTAGTCACTATAGTTCGCACCTCTCTTAACTTTTCAAATTCCATTGGTTTCCACATTTTCTCCTTCACTCCAAAACAATGTTTCCTAATTATTGAAATTAGGAGAAGCCAGCAGCCATCCATCAAATGGTTAAAAGATCAACAAACAGTTTAGCCGATGATTTAACCAGGAGAAACCATCTGCTTTGGGGCTCAGTCTCATAGTGAGATTGATTTTAGAGTGGGGTTGAGGATATGCTTGGGGTAGATTGGTGGACCTAGTTTATCATAGTGGATGCAGGGCACATTTCCCATATACTGTAAATTGTAACGTCTAACTATTCTTTAAATGAATTAAGAAATATTGGTTTTGGTTGTTGACCCGCCTGGGGATCAATAAAAGTAGATTGACCATGTCACAAGAGAAACTTCCCTATCGAAAGAAAAAAATAATACATAGATATGGAGGGATGCCAAACCAACTTTGGTGTAGCAACACCATTTCTTGCTAGGTTACTGACAAGAGTATATATTAACAGTGGAATCCGGATAACGAGATATTTAGTTTGGTTGCCAAGGATTTAATGTTCTTGGTGTCATGGGAAAGTTCCCAATCCAGATAATGTGTGTGTGTGGTGGAGGGGGTGGCCTTGAGAAGAAAGTAAGTCTTTTGTTAACGACATTTGGCAACAACCTTACCGTTTCCAATAAAAAAAATGGCAACAACCTATAGTTTAAGCAATTTTCACACATTTACTACTATAAGGCATCCATCTGGATAAATTCAGAAAACCCCCCGCATAGGAAGTCAAAACTAATTTCTCAACAATGTTTGTCAGTACAATGCTAGGAGTTGGGATCTTCTATCAATACAGCTTGCAACATTATCTATAGCCATATATCTTGAACATTAATGCCATATTCTCCATTAATGTCATGAAACATGTCTAAGATGTATGACTATATATCATGTTGGAAGCTATGTTGTTTATTTGTTCTTTGTTTTTTATGTTATGCTTGACTGCATATGGAATTGCCATCTTTATTTGTCCGGACAAATGTAATTGCCTCTTATACGAAACAAGTCTCAGTTGCTGTGGCATCCTCATAGGGGTTTATGAGCTTGTACCTTACTACAAGGGTGAGAATATAGTTTTTGATGTTTTGCCTCCTACAATGTTGGTGTTTGTTGGGCGTCATCATATTATAGTCCCTAAAAAATTTCAAGTAGTAGGACTATTTGTAGCTTTGTGTAGTTAGAATTTGGATCTTCATGTTTTCTCTCTTGACTAAACATGTGCCATTTTTTATATGAAATTGAAAATATTCTTTTTTATGAAGCCTCCCTATGAAAATATGTATCTCCAATGACTTAATTGTGTATTGCAAGTCTGATGACTGCACAATTTGCTTGAAGGTCTGATGACTTATCCTGATGCCTTGAGAAAGTCTCTTACTTCTCACTGTAAAAGGTTGTAGTATGTAGCTTATATTTTTTGAATTTTATATTGTTCTTGTTTAACATTGTTATGATTCGGCCTGCCTTGGAGTTCTACTTGTCTGAGATCAGTTATGTAGAAAGAGGTAGAAAGGTGGAAGAAGGAGAGAAAGAGAAAAGGATAAGTCTGGTTCGAACTGGAAGTCTCAAGAACATAACTCCCATTCAGCCAGACAATGCTTTTTATTATTAAAATAATTGAAAAGACATATGTGCCCTTATTTAAGGAAGGAGCATTGGTTCTAACACAACATTACAGATCAACAACCTTAATCTGGGTATAAGGACAGAAATACCCCTACGCTAACATTCCCCCTCAAGCTGGTGAGTATATATCATATACTCCCAGCTTGTTACATATGTAGTCCACTCTTCCCCAACTCAAGCCTTTTGTGAATAAGTCAGCCCACTGGGTTCACTAAAAAGACAATGAACCCCCTGAAGCCCATCATATGGACTCCTAATGGGCCCAACACTTACACTAAGTGGTCCCTGGGCCAAGCCACCTTATAAAAACCCTGGAACTGTGGGCAGATGCAAGATTAGCCCATCAGGTATTACCCTCAATGGTCTTACACTTAACCTCTCAGCCCATAATGATCATACACTGCTCGACAAGAGAGGACCTCTTCCTCGGCTGTAAGGAATAGTGCTGCACTCTCTGCTCACATGGATCCCGGGAATTAAAACCTTTTGCAAACATTTTGAAACCATAACATATATATTTATATCCGTATATAAAATATATTTTGCAAAACAAATTTCAACGATTGAAATCGGCTACCGGTAATCTTGGTTTCCATCAGAGAGTGCATCCCCGATCATTACCTTTGTTCGACAAAGGGGTTGATCTTATCACTATGATCACCTACTCAGATGAATTCTCAGACTGTCCCAACATACCCAGGTTTTGACCCCCTCTAAGGATCTCACTGATTGGCATATCAAAGACAACCCAATCCGACATCTAGTGTAGTATCATAATCGAGTCTAGGGGTCAGGTGTAACTTTCCAGTTTTGCCCACTAATCACCAAGGTCCAGGGCAATACTGGAAATCTGGTCCGGTTCATGGTTTCAAGTAAACCTACATTGCATGTACCTCGGGTCTCACCTTGGCAGCTGAGACAAGCCACCCCAACACTTGGGCGGCACATCAGTGTTAGCCTTAACAGGATAAATCTCCCCAGACTTATCCAACGGTTGTGAACATTCTAAACTAACACGAGTCTCATAATCGTCCAGTTTAAGGGTATTACACAGAAACACACCACTATAACATGAATCAAATATGTACTTTATTCATTTACAATAAATGTCATAATGTACATCAATATGATTGGAGCTAAGGGCATACACTGTCTAACAGTCTTTAGCCTGTCAATATCCATGTTATCATTCCTAGTAATAACAATATCATCTACATACACCACCAACAGTATTTTTCCTCCCGGAGAGTCATGACTAAATACAGAATGATCAATTTTGCACTGTTTCATACCAAACTTCTTTACTACCTCATTGAACCTACCAAACCATGCTCGAGGAGACTGTTTAAGCCCATATATATCCTTCCTTAGTCCACATCTTACCATCCTCCCCCTGAGCAACAAACCCTGGAGGTTGCTCCATGTAGACCTCCTCGAGTAAGTCACCATTCTAAAAGGAATTCTTGATATCAAGCTGATATAGCGGCCAATCATACATGGCTACAAGAGAGATCACAACACGAACTGACCCTATCTTAGCAACCGGTGAGAATGTCTTTTTGTAGTCAATACCATAGGTTTGGGAGTACCCTTTTGCAACCAATCGCGCTTTCAGGCGTTCAACACTACCATCAGGCAAATACTTAACCGTATAAACCCATTTACAACCAACAGGTTGTTTCCCAGGAGGAAGAGCGGTGAGGTCCCAAGTATGATTCTGATGAAGGGCAGAGAGTTCTTCTTCCATCGCTTGGCACCACCCTGGAGAGGCAAGGGCTTCCTGGACATCCTTAGGACAACAACTGATGATAACAAGGTGACAAACTGGCGATGGGAGGCGGAAAGGTGAGTAAGTGAAACATAATTAGAAATAGAATGAAGGGTGCAAGTACGTTTACCTTTCTGCAAGGCAATGGGGAGATCAAGCTCAGATGCTGAGTGCGGGTTTGGTGCCGGATCTATCGACGGAGATGTAGCCGGAGGAGTAGTAGTTGGTACGCGTGGGCGATGTGTATACACATGATGGATAGGTGGACGTTCAACAGGTGGTGGCACCGGAGGAAAGGGTTTGGTCACGGTTGGAACAAGGGGAAGAAGGTTGGCAACGGGAAGTGGAAGAGGAGGAGGTGATGAGGAGGAAGAAGCATCACCGGACCCCAAAAAGAACGGAGTAGACTCAAAGAAAGTGACATCAGCACACACAAAGGACCGTCGAGAACTAGGATGGTAACACCTATACCCTTTCTGGATTCGAGAATAGCCAAGGAAGATGCACTTGAGAGAACGGGCATCGAACTTGTCATTCCCGGGACCTAGATTATGGACGAAGCAGACACTCAAATACCCTAGGCGTAAGAGGAAACAGAGACAAAGCGGGAAACAAGACTGTAAACGGAGAATGACCATCAAGGATGAACGTGGGCATTCGATTAATTAGAAAGCAAGAGGTAAGCACTACATCACTCCAAAAGGGTTTGGGAACATTCATGTGATGCATTAGGGATCGTGTTGTTTCCAAGAGATGGCGATTCTTTCTCTCAGCCACCTCGTTTTGTTGTGGGGTGTAGGTACATGAGGTCTGATGTATAATGCCGTGTTGGTCCAGGTATTCTTGAAATGATGAGGATAAATATTCACGACCATTATCAGAACGGAAAACTTTAATGTGGGTACCAAATTGATTACGAATCTCAGCATAAAATTTCTGAAAAATGGTAAACAATTCACTTCTTTCTTTCATTAGATAGAGCCATGCCATCTTTGAAAAATCATCTACAAAAATGACAAAATATCTATATCCATTATATGACATCACTGTATAAGGACCCCAAACATCGAAATGAATTAAAGAAAAAGGACTCGACACACAGTTATCAACCCTAGAACTAAAGGAAACACGATGGTGTTTCTCAAACTGACACGACTCACAATCCAAAACAGAAAGTTGACTCAAAGATGGAATCAAAGATTTCAAAACTTTCAGTGAAGGATGACCAAATCGACAGTGACACTAGAGAGGAGAGATAGATGACTAGAGGGCTGTTGATGTTCTTCCACCACCGTCAAGATAATACAGTCCACCGGCTTCATGCCCTCCACCAATCTTCATCCCCGTCTTGAGATCCTGAAAAACACACATAGAAGGATAAAAAGTAATGGAGCAACTAAGTGATTTGGTTAGCTTACTAACAAACATAAGATTAAAAGGCAATTTAGGAACATACAAAACTGAGGAGAGGGATACAAGGTCTAGGTCAACATTACCAACACCACAAATTGAGGATGTGGAACCATTAGCAAGGGTGATAGATTGTGATGTTGAGCAATGAGATAAGAAAGAAAACACACCTGGAGTTCCAGTCATGTGATTGGAGGCTCCAGAGTCTGATAAAGGGATTGGGTGTGGATGCCAGACAAGGCATACCTGAGTGAGCGAAAGTTGTCGTGTTCTGCTGTGATTGGATAAACCTCTCATATTCATCACAAGGAACACTCACCATCTCCTTCACGGGACCATCTGTGGATGTAGGAGGTATCTGATTAGATGAATGATTCTCCTGTCTAAAGTTGGAACTGGAGTCACTAGTCGCGGCATGATTGGCCCAGGTTGAGGGTGGACCATGTAGATCATAATAATAGTTAATGGTATGTCCATCCATACCACAATGAGTGCACTTCCTCGGGCCTGAGCCACGTCCTCTACCACGGGCTCCCCCTGAATCTCTGCCCCTAGTACAACCACCACCACGATTATAAGTAGGCCCACCATTGCCGCTTCAGCCATACACAAGACCACTACTACCACCACGGCCAGACTGAGCTCCCCGAGCTCCACCTCTAGCACCATGACCTCTCAATACAGCAAAGGCAGATCGATCAGAGATATTAGAGTTCTCAGTAGATCTGATAGAAATCCTCCGGAGTCGAGCAAATACCTCTTCTAAAGAGGGGAGAGATGATCCTCCTAATATCTGAGCCCGAACTAATACATATTCAGACTTCAGTCCCACCAAAAATCTAGTCACATCAAGCTATTCTCTCTGTTGTTGCTGAATCTTGACATCAGAAGTGAGAGGGTGATAGACATTCAACTCATTACGTATGTTTCTCATGCTGGCATAGTACTCCTCAAGACTCTGATTGCCCGGTTGCAGATTAAAATACTCCTGATACAGTTGATACACTCTGGTTGTATTGTCTTGTCCCGAATACAATTTCTTCGCATGGTCCCACACATCTTTGGCAGTGTCAAGAAACATGAAGTTTACACTAATCCTGGTTCCATACTATTCCACAACCATGTGATGATCTGAGCATCCTCTTGCTCCCAGTCTTCATACTCGTGAGAGTCAGTGGAGGGTTTCTCCTCTCTTATGTGTTTTACCTGAAGGGATGAGAAATCCATCGTATGGACGCCCAAATCTTGCAGAATAAGGTGGGCGAATTTCAAAAAAAAATTCTCTCCCTTTCAAATGGGAATCATATTCCCTATTTAGAAAATCATATTTTCAAGGATCAATCTTGAACCATAAACTAAACCAGATCTGAACAAAAGCAGTAGGAGAGGATTATACTTGATACGGAGAAGTAATATCTCCCAATGGAGGTGTTCACGCCCAAGGAAGGATCCAAAGACTGCTTCCACTGAAGATGGCGCAGTGCAGGATGGAGCAGAATCAGTAGTGTTCTTCTCTAAGAACCTAGTCCTTCGTAAGAAATAGTAGGATGGCACGTGAGCATAGCTTCCTATTAGTCCTTTCACCAAGAACTGATGTCATGATCAAATCTTGACTTCTCCCACTGAACTGGAGATTGAACTGGCAAGGCAGGCGACAACAAGAAGGAGGCGGTAAGAAAGAATTCTGCAGGGTTGCTTAATTATTTCTGTTGTTATTTCAGCTCTAAAGAGGATGTGAATGTGTGTCATCTAAAGTTTACCGCCCCTTCCTTCTTTAGTAACCCTAAAGGATCAGCTCCTAATCCCATTAGGAGTTGCTGATCCAAATCATAATTGGATCAGACATCCCTTTAGGTGATAAGGATAAACCCTTATCTTATTTGCAGATTGGATCAGCCTTCTTCTAATCACATTAGGAGGTTTCCAGATCTGAATCACATTCAGATCTGGACTCTCTGAGTGGAAAGGGTTAAACCCTATCCTATCTACTAATCCATTCCCAGAATTTGCCCCATATTTAACTACTTAAATTAGCCTAATTCGAAATGGGCTTTAGGCCCAATAAAGTTATGTGCTCACTTAGCCTTCCTAACTGTTGCCCAGTTGGGCTTCCTTGTATGGAGTGGGACCCAAGCATTGATCTACACATCAGCCACATGGGTTCAGCCCAACCTCTGTTACAAGGCCAAGCCGAATACACTGTTATGGACAGTGCACCCCCTGAAACCCATCAAATGGGCTCTATGGGCCCAACACTTACCCTAAGTGGTCCCTGGGCCAAGCCACCTTGTATTACCTAGGGACTGTGGGCAGATGCAAGATTAGCCCATCAGGCATTATCCTCAATGGTCTTACACTCAACCTCTCAGCCCATAATGATCAAACACTGCCCGACAAGAGAGGACCTCTCCCTCGGTTGCAAGGAACAGTGTTGCACTCTCTACTTATATGGATCCCGGGAATTAAAACCTTTTGCCAACATTTTAGAAACCATAATATATATATATATATATTTTTATATCTCATATAAAATATATTTTGCAAAACAAATACCAACGGTTGGAATCGGCTATCGGTCGTCTTGGTTTCCATCAGAGAGAGTGCATCCCCGATCATTACCTTTGTCCGACAAAGGGGCTGATCCTGTCACTATGATCACCCACTCAGATGAATTCTCAAACTGTCCCAACATACCTAGGTTTTGACCCCTGCTAAGGATCTCATTGATTGGTACATCAAAGACAGCCCAATCTGACACCTAGTGCAGTATCATAATCGAGTCTAGGGGTCGGGTGTAACTTTCCAGTTTTGCCCATTAATCTCCAAGGTCCAGGGCAATACTGGAAATCTGGTTCGGTTCAAAGATTCAATTGATCCTACACTGCATGTGCCTGGGGTCTCACCCTGGCAGTTGAGACAGGCCACCCCAACCGACTTGGCGGCACATCAGTGTCAGCCTTATTAGGATAGGTCTCCCCAGACCGACCCACTGGCTGTGAACATTCTAAACTAACACGAGTCTCATTAAGTGTCCAGTTTAAGGGTATTACATAGAAACATACCAGGGGAACATGAATTAAATATGTACTTTTATTCATTTTCAATAAACTCATAGTGTACATCATTCTGGTTGAAGCTAAGGGCATACAAAACTGTCTAACATTACCTTCTTCTTTGCCTTCAGAAAGACTTCGACGGATTTAGCCCAAGGCACATAATTCTCTCCATTTAGTTTAATGGAGGTCATTTGAACATTCAGGTAGTCTGTACATCACATTAGGTTTACAATCACTGTTATCTCCCATTCTGTTATCACCGATTCTGCACATTTGCTGAATTCTATTACCACTGAATTCTGCACACTGCGGACGACTAGTTCACACTCGTCACACTGATTTCAGCACTTGTTGTTGCTGAAAAGTGTGCTCTTTAAACCACAAACCCTACTCCTACGGCTACCTGAAATCTCACCACTATATGATCACAACTCTTCTTTCGAAATACACAAAAATAGCATAAACCCTAGCACGCTACTGTTTGAAACCCCAACATATGATCTGAAACACACTTCCTATTTGATCCATAACAGACATCATGCACAAAAATCTCTTACCTTATCATTGAAGGAACAACCACACGAGCAGGAAATCAGTCAACACAAGACAACCGCTGCACCACACAGATCGGCCCTCTATTCTTCATCGATTAGGGGAGGGCGATCTTAGAAACCACAACAACCGACCACACAAGACCCGACTGGAGGCATAGAAACCTCCAAGGGAAGAGGGCGATCACTCCTTTTCAGCCCTTTCCCTTATCTCCAGTTGAATGCAGAAAAATCAAGAGAAACCCTAGATAGGGTGCGTAAAGAAATCTAGGCAGATTCAAGTTGCTCTGATACCATGTTATGATTCGGCCTGCCTTGGAGTTCTATTTGTTTGAGATCGGTTATGTAGAAAGAGGTAGAAAGGTGGAAGAAAGAGAGAGAGAAAAGGAGAAAGTCTGGTTCGAACTGGAAGTCTCAAGAACATAACTCCCATTCAGCCAGACAATGCTTTTTATTATTAAAATAATTGAAAAGACATATGTGCCCTTATTTAAGGAAGGAGCACTGGTTCTAACACAACATTACAGATCAGCAACCTTGATCTGGGTATAAGGACAGAAATACCCCTATGCTAACAAACATATATAACCTTCTATACTTAAATGAAATAATTTGTTCACTTGCAAGTAAATCAATTGATTTACATACATTTTAATTTATACTTTTCTATTTGATTTTCATATATTCTACTTTCATTTTTTTTTTCTTTTGAATGCATCCACTTTGTGCAAAAAAATTCCAAACTTTAGGTTCACATCTAGTCCACCCCTCTCAAGACCCAAATAGCTAGGACCACTACATTCTTTTGTTTGGACCGAAACTGCAATGGTAATGAAGAAGTGAGACTTCTTGACATGCATAGAAGTTCTAGAATTAATGCCTCTATGGTTAAGGGTCCTCAATCTGAAAAGTAGATAAAAGTTGCCACACTTGATAAACCAACAAAAAAAAACAAGAGTGAAGATAAAAGACATGGTCGATCTAGAGGGCCTCCCATCTAATGGAGGGTTTGGATCAACTACAGGATTGTTTGTATGGGACATATGCAACTGTGTAAGATTTTCATTATAATCCTGAATATTGTTCATTCTGTTAGACTACTAACAATGTCTTTTTGTTTTCCAGAACAAATGGATTTGCAGTTAATGTATTTGTTTCCCATTAAATTATCTTTCTACAACATGATTTCTGTATAGCAGAACTTGTATGATTTCATAGTTTGGGCTTGGCAGGGCTGGTCCATGTTTTGCTTCTTTGTGCCTTTTCTTTGGTGTTGTTGCTAGGAACATAGTCATATACAACTAATACAGCCTTTATTAAATAAGTTTTTAATTTTATTATAAAAAAAAGACAGAAAACTATAGGTGGGAGTCCCCGTCAATACTAGTTGGCTCACGCCCACCAACTTTTTGCAAGCCTTGCAAGCTCTCTCTGATGATGGGATGCTATGACTGCTCTTTGCACCCAACATTAGCATGACTTCCACTGCCACCATCTTCCCTAGGTTTACCAAGAACTAGAAAATTTTCCTTTCAATAGTTATCTGAAAAAGTAATCAAAATGGAAACCTGATTTGTCACCTCACCACAGCCACCATGCCATTGAAATGCATTTACCTGTGCATGAAGATAAGTCAAATACTTGACTTCACCAGACAAGTAAAATAACACAAACAACAAAATTTTCAATTATTTGATCAAGAACATTAACATAATATAAACTATCAATTATCCTTCACATAAAATTCAAACTATTATTAAATTTAACTCCTAATACATAAAGTTTATTGCTTTCCAACAATATGCGGGTCGGGGAGGGTCGGGTTTAGCCTAATACCATACCCTACCCGTACCGATATGGGTTGTAGAATCCCAAAACCCATCCTTCAAGAGAAAAACCCATCAGAGCGGGTACCCACTGGGTAGGGTAGAAATTGCAATCCCTAGTTATAGGTAAGTGCCCAAAAGGAAGAGCTTCATATATGGCTAAATATACATTAGTTGCACAAAATTTATATGTTTTCTTATATTAGGCTGCAATTTTCTTCGGTGTAAATTTCACTAGTTTAAATGCATGAGTGCAAATGGCTGAGTATAAATTCTGGTTTAATTTTGCTTCAGGTTTAACCTTTATCTTGTTTGTTTGTAAAAAGTAAAATAGAAGTAAAATGGTGTGGTTCCATCCAATAGAATGGAAGTAGGAGGATTGCTTCCTTGGGAGTGAGGTAGGAAGCAATATATGGTGTCCCTACTTATACGAGAGAATTGAGGTATGAAGAAGATAGTACAAATTTTGCATCAGTTTTTGAGATGCAAATTTTACACCCCTAATGGGTGCAATTGAGACAAAAGTATAAATTTTATATCAGATAGGGATGTAAATCATGGTTATTATAAACAAACAGAAATACAAAACTGAACTGGATGCAATATTTGCATCTGGTTCAGATTTGCACTGCAACCCAAGGTAGCCTTACTTTTGAGAAGTTCTTTTAATTTTTCAAAGTAATTTGCTTCTAAACCGTATCGGTTTTACATAATGCTTGCATGTGTGGTGGAATCACTCTGTCTTAATGCTATTTCATGGCTCGTATTGTTACTTGTTAGGTATCAGATTATTTCAGCTGATGGTGCCAATGAGTACTAGTCCACACAAATTGATACTTACCAATACAATTAAAAACCCATGTTTGGCCTAAGCTTGGTGCAGAGGTCCACAACTGCAAAGTGACCTAGGATCTTTCAATATCCTTTTAGGCTGTGTTTGGTTTGGAGGAAAAGGTAGGGAAAGAAAGGAAAAGATAGATATGTGCTCATTAATCATGGTCAGATTGGTGGTGCATCCTGAATTTAAAGATGCCAATATAAGTTGATTCCAATTTGACAGCTCTATTAACTATAGATATGTGCTCATTAATCATGGTCAGATTGGTGGTGCATCCTGAATTTAAAGATGCCAATATAAGTTGATTCCAATTTGTGGTTGATATTGGGTCTTTGTAATGGGTTTTGGGAGTAGTTAATTACTTAGGGGGAGCTGCTTTGCATTGATTATGTTGAAGTCTTGTTTGCTTGTATTGTCAAAAGTTTTTAGTAGAGTTTTTTCATCACTTTTTTCATGAAATTTCTACTTTGTATAAAAAAATTCATAATGATCATTGTCCAGTTTTCCATGTAGATTTTGGAAACATTCATTCACTTTTTTTTTGTCATTCTTGTTGTGTTGAATACATGCTTATTTGAAAAAAAATGTGGGGATTATTTGCCTTTTTGTTTTAGTATTAGTTTAATTTCTATTGTCATTAAGATCATGGCCTACAGCTCGCATTCCGTAGATACTGTTATGGGCTATGTTGCATCAATAGTTGGTTATTCTTAATAGAGCCAGGATACACTTCTGCCCAGTGCACTAATATTTCAGTTGTGTTATATTGGTCTCAATGCAACATATTGGGATCTTTTCTATGTAGTCCCCAGAAAAGTTTCATGTTTTAATTGAGGAAAATACATTTTTATTAGGAAGTCCATATATATCTATTGATTAAAAGGAGCAAACCCATGTAAATATCATTCCATTGACAGATATGCATTCTAGTAATAGCAAATGAATGAATCCATGTTTATTACCAAATGAATGACTTTGGTGGTCACAATCTCAATGACTGCCTTGAAAATTTAGTGTTATATCATGGGATTTCTCTCTTCATATGGAAGATACCTCTAATGCATGTGTTCTACAAAAACCTCTGCCGTCTGAACAAAAACAAACAAAAAGTATACTCCAACAAGATCTATGTATCAAGTAAATAGGATACTTGATGACTGCCTTGAAAATTTATACCTCATTAGTTTGTCTTTCCTACTTGATGACTACATTTTCTAATCCTTCTTTCACTGTCTAGAGCCAAACTACCATTCCAACACCAGATATATAGGTTTTTTTGAGGTCGAACTTTTTCTATGTAAAGGTTCTGAAGTATTCTCTGGACTTGTATTTTTTCTGTTATTGGTTAATGTTTTCATTCTGCTTTTTCACCCTTTTACTTTTCTGTGTGTGCCACACTGCCAGTTCTGTTTCTTTGTTAATATTGCAGAGTTCAAGTTTGAAGTTTGATGTAATTGTCATGCGTTTTATTTTTGAATGCTACACTGATCAAGAAAGAAAGTATTTTTATAGACAAACTTGTGCATAGTGCTTTTTCTAGCTTTCTCTTGCTTGATTTTGATAATGTAAATGGTATAAATGGTTAGTTCTTTTCTAATTTAAGTTAACTTAGATTGATTTAGTTTTGATTTGTTTTCTTCTTTATCCAAGGCTTGAAACTAGGGCCAAAGAACAAGGTTCCTGTTGTTGGAACAACATTATTAAACATTGCAGAATTTGTATACTCTTCGTTTCTTTCAATTATGACCATGAGCTTTATCTTTGTCACAGTTATCACTCAGCTTATTAGAATTGAGAGCCACCCAAGAACATGCAGGGACAATGGCACGGTCAATAGTTCCTGTTTCACTATCACCCCAATCTAGAGAATCTATCTCAATGGAGAGAGATGAGGAAGAGGACATACTGTGAGGAAGAGGACAGAGAGGGAAAATGCTCTGCAAGGAGTAAGGATGGTGAATATACATACCCATTTGACAGACTCCCTTGATGATTTTGATGAAAGAGAGCTAGAGGATGGGAAGGAAGGTTCTAGTGTTAGGAAGTCATTCAGTTATGGAACATTGAGATTTGCTAATTTTGCTGGGGGATCATTTTACTTTGACAAGAGGATCAATGGGGATTATGAGGACACTTGATTTACTACAGCAACCACAAATCATATGCGGGCTGCTTGCATGTTGAGGACCCAGTGGCATTAGTTTTTAAATGTGTAAAGGTTTTATTTGTAAAAACATCCATCATACAGATATAGGGGATTATGAGGACACTTGATTTACTACAGCAACCACAAATCATATGCGGGCTGCTTGCATGTTGAGGACCCAGTGGCATTAGTTTTTAAATGTGTAAAGGTTTTATTTGTAAAAACATCCATCATACAGATATAGATACAGGTGAAAGTAAATGTTTTTCTAAAGTTGCAATGTTAACCATCCAACATTTGAATTAAAAAACACTTTTAACAACGGTTTAATAAAAGCGTTAGTAAACGTATCATCCAATATAAGCACTTGTAGCAACGGTTTTTATTTAAAACTGTTGCTATTGCTAACTATTCATACACATTTAATCATAGACAAACCCGTTGCTATTTCAATTTGTAGCAACGGTACATAATAAAACCGTTGCTATTGCTAACAATTCATACACTTAGACACGGACAACCTGTTGCTATCTCAATTTGTAGCAACGGTACATAATAAAATTGTTGCAATTGGTAACGGTTAAAACCGTGGCTATATGTATACTTTTAACCACAGTGTACAATATCCATTGCTATAACTTTTAGCCATGGCAATATCCCCTATGGATAAAAAACCGTTGCTATAACCTTTAGCAACAATTTTTGGGCGTTTTAGCAACGGTTTTGTCCGTTGCTAAAACTGCTTTTTCTTGTAGTGAATTTAAAATCAATAAAAAATGAAACCATTTTCTATTTAGGTGGTAGGTCTGTGGTTCAACAATTTGGATCAAATTGGTTAACCTATGGTATCATAATTAAAAAATAAAAATTTTAAAAGTATACATATAGCCACGGAAGTTGTCCAAAAGCGGTAGCGGCAGAAGTTGTCCAAAAGCAACAATGCAAAGTATCCCTTCACCTTCACACCCTCCCTGCATTCCAAAAAAAACCAACATTCGTTCACTTTAGTCTTTTACATTAATGTTTTCCTAGTACCCATCAATTTGTTGTAGTTTCAATTTCAATGCAACAATGAAATGGAAGGTGATGAAGGGTGATTTGGCACAACCTAGTAAGAAGGGGTCACGTAGATGCGATCTGCTCGAGGGGTGACAACTCAGCCAAACGAACCTAATTTGCAACATTCAGAGCTTGGATATCCAGTCACCTCGGCCCAAAAACCACCTTGGCGTACAGACACCTCGACACCCAATCCAGTTCAGGACTAAAGAACCAAAGTACTAGTTTGGAGCTAAAGAATCCAAATGCCACATAATCGACTCCAAAGGCCTCACCAATGGACCTCGAATCTCTCGGGATCACGACGAGACTCATCCTAGTTCCGCCTGAATTGGAGGTAAAACGGTAAACCTTATCAACACATTGCTCTCCTTCAAAAATGGAACAGATCTTATCCGCACAGCCCGGAGATCCCGGAGCTCTTTCGTAAGGTCCACGACTACTCCATTATATAAGGACATGAAACCTCAAGGAAAAGGTATGCGTGATTATTTACTCACTAGCATTCAAGCTTTCAAGTATTCAGCTCGCATTCACAGTATAGGACTGACTTAGGCATTGGAGAGACCTCATCGGGTTCACCACCCCGGGTTTTCTAATCTATTATTTTGCAGCTTGGTCCAGCTCACCGCGCAACTGGAGCTCGAATCATCTTCCAGCTAGCAGTATCTAGATCGCGCACCATCAATTGGCGCTGTTTGTGGAAACTCGATCGAAAGGTCATTCCAATTTTAGTTGTAATTTCATCTTTCGATTTATCCCAATGAATTCTTCTAGCAACACCGGAAAAAGCATCGAGATGAATGTCACCGGGGGGCACGATCAGCATTCAACCTTCCCCCAAAGTCCTACGGTATGCATTGGCCAGTTTACTATTCCTCTTACATCTTCAGGATTCCCGTCACTGTCCGTACCATAGGGCAGTACTCAAGTGAGCATCCCGCTTCCCCTAGTGGGCATAACTTTCTTCGAGACATCTATAGTCCCTCCTGGAATCGGGCACTCCCAATTCCATGACCTTGTTCAGTGCATCCGGACAATACAGATCCAGATCCAGATCCAGCAGGTCCAACAATTCCAACAGTACCAGTAGTACTATTTGTACCACAGTATAAGTAGCAGTTCCCACCACTGCAGTCGAACCAGCAGCCAATTCCACCCGACACCCAGGGTTGCGTCAGGCGAATCGGCCTGGAACTAGCCAGAACGTCAACCGATCCCCCCATCGGGGTGAGGGGACCTCATAGGTGCCGGTTCCTCCGAGGGATCAAGTTTCACCTTGTGGGAGGAGAGACGGTCAACACACTCCTCCAGTCTCGTAAGGAAATTTTAGAAACAGGCCTGGGGATAGTTAGCTCAACAAGGCCAATTTGGCTCGGCACTCCCAACAGGAAAATAACGACTTGCGAGGAGATAACAACCAGCCCAGAGTTCGAGGTGCGAACTCGAGGCAAGACCCCTCTGTCCCTTGTGATAGCCAGTGTGAACTCCACAACCAAGAGAACCCAGCAAGAAGGAACTAGGATCCACCTCGCGATAATGTCCGTAGTGATGCCGAGATACCAAATCAGACCAAAATCAGTAGCACCAACGCTGAGCCGGTGAAGAAGCAGTAGTGGCAACGTCGCAAGACACGTCGCTCCTCGGCCAAAAATAGTCTGCTAGCGAAGCCAAGCCAGCAAGCAGAGCAAGCTAAAGAAAAGGAAGAAGTGAGCTCGGTGGCGACGAAGACTGCGCCTCCATTGCTTTGCCGGTCATCTCCTCGGTCTCCCGAGCTCCTAGCAACTTCGATGTCGAAAAACTTCAAGGTGCCCCTGTTAGATAAGTATGACGGGTCGTTTGACCCCAACGATCATGTGGATTCCTTCTAGTCTCAGATGTACCTAGCTGGGGCCTGACGAATCTTGTATGTGTGTGGCCTTCTTCACTACATTTAGGGGGATAGTCCAAACTTGGTATCAGAACCTCACACCGGGCTCCATCAAAACCTGGTCCCAAATTTCTGACCTGTTTAATGCACATTTCATTACCAGCAAGAAGTGCCAAAAGTCGCAAGAAAGCCTTCTGAACGTGGTTCAGAGGGAAGGAGAATCAATCAGAACTATGTAAAGCGCTTCAACGATACTTGCATGCAGATACTGGACCTCGATCCAGCGGTGTGACTCACTACGGCAAAGAAATGAATCACCCATAAAGAGTTCAAGTGGCACGCGGTAGCTAACAAACCGAAAGATATTACCGAGTTCCTTAAGTTGGCAGATCTGTTCATCGGTACCGAGGAGGAGATCAACCAAAAGATTGACAATCCATCGTCGGAAAAGAGGAAGAGAGAGAATGAAGGGACAAGCAATGGTTGATAGAAAAAAAAGAAAAGCAAGTCCACGAGCAGGGGAAGAAACAAGTCAAGGAGCCAGTCCCCTTCGCGCAGCCACAAGCCAGGTCGGCACTCTAGGACCCCACCCGTGGAAAGAACAAGCTATATGCCTTTGAATGCTAAGCGAGGAGAGATCCTAATGGCTATTTAGGATTCCTCCTTCGTCAAATGACCTCCCAAGTTAAGGGGAGACCCAACAACAAGAAACCTGAATGTCTACTGCCATTTCCATCGAGATCATGGGCATAGCATGGAGAATTGCAAGAATCTCCGCGACGAGATCGAGGAACTCATCCACCGCGGGTGCCTGAAGAATTACATATTGCGAGAAGAGAGGGGGCAAGCAGACCGACAAGTAGATCGATAGAGGGACCAGAGAAGGAATGGCCCCAAGGCCAGCAGGCAGAATGAGCAACCACCTCGATAGCTACCAGAGGAGAGACCAGTCCGCGGGGTGATCAACATGATCACCGGCGGGTCCATCATTGCCGGATGTACTTCAATAGCTGGGAGTACCTTGGTCCGCGAGTTGGAGAACGAAGGCGAAAACCCACCAAAGCGACGTCAGCTTGAAGAACAATTCTACTTCATAAAGGATGATGCACGTGAAATCTAGTACCTGCACGACGATGCTTTAGTAGTGAAGTTAAGAATCAAAGACTTCGAGGTGAAACACTTCTTAGTAGACTCAGACAGCTTATCAGACATACTCTTCAAGGAGACCTTTGACAAATTACAGCTACAACAGAGCGACCTGAAATTGGTAGATACGCCCTTGATAGGGTTCAGCGGCGAGGACATCTGACCTCTAGGTCGTATTACAATACTCGTGAAAGCCAGCATGTGGCCAAACATTATGCGATTTGAGCACACGTTCTTGGTAGTCACGACTCCCTCCCCTTACAACGCGATAGTAGGTTGGCTTATCATGCATGTTTTACGTGCGATAGTGTCCACTTACTACTTAGCAATGAAATTCCCAACTGATTACGAAGTGGGAGTCATGCGAGGTGACCAGCTCGAATCCTGCAAGTGCTACATGTCTGCCTTAAAAGGAAAAGCAAAACTGGAAAATGACGTCGAGCTCGAGCAACCGGTGGAGTATACCAACGAGCGAGCTGCCCCGAAAGAAGAAACGGTCCACATACCAGTCTCTGCCGTCGAACCAGCCAAAACTCTTCAGATCGGTGCCTCGATCAATGAACCACTTCGAACCCAGCTAGTAAGTTTCTAACTTGAAAATTTAGATATTTTTGCTTGGTCTGCGGCAGAGATGCTCGGGATTGATCCAAAAATTATAACTCACAAACTTAATACCGACCCTTTAGTCAGGCCAGTAAGACAAAAGAAACGCAACCTTGCCTCGGAACGTTGGAGGGTAGTCAATGAAGAGGTCGGGAATCTCCTTGTGGCAAACTTCATCAGGGAAGTGCATTACCCGAGCTAGGTGGCCAACCCGGTTTTGGTGAAAAAGGCCAATGGAAAATGCCGCATGTGCGTCGACTACATCGACCTGAACAGAGCTTGCTCGAAAGACTGCTTCCCGCTGCCCAAGATCGAACGCCTAGTGGACGCGACCTCAAGGCATGAGTTGCTGAGCTTCCTGGATGCCTATTCTGGTTTCAACCAAATTAAGATGAATCCTACTAACGAAGACAAGACCACTTTCATAACTGAGCTCGGGTTATATTGTTACAAGGTCATGCCCTTCGGATTGAAAAATGCTGGGGCAACATTCCAGCGCCTTGTAAACAAAGTTTTTGAGCCGTTGATCAGCAATAAAGTAGAATGTTATGTTGATGACATGGTCGTGAAGACCCGGTTTTCAAATTCTTTATTGGATGATTTAAAAGATGTTTTTCAAATTTTATGAAGATATAACATGAAATTAAATCTGAATAAATGCATCTTCGGAGTCACTTCGAGTAAATTCCTAGGCTATATAGTCAACTGACGTGGCATCGAGGCCAACCCAGACAAAATAAAGGCGATCCTAGATATGAAACCACCCCAAAAAATAAAAGAAGTCCAGAGGCTGACTGGTCGGATAGCCGCCCTAAGCCGCTTCGTGTATAAATCGACAGACCGGTGCCTACCCTTTTTTAAAACTATAAAAAAGAGCAAGAACTTCGAATGGGCTAAAGAGTGCCTGCTCGCTTTTGACGAGCTGAAAAGGCACTTAAGCATCGCCCCAGTTTTAACTCGACCCGAAGAAGGGGACGTGTTAAAGCTATACCTCTCTACGAGCGACGAAGTGGTTAGTTCGGTACTAATCAAAGAAGTAGGTCGGGTTCAATGACCCATCTACTATGTTGGTAAAGTTTTGCAGGATGCAAAGACTAGATATCCGGAGATTGAGAAACTAGCATACGCGCTGGTCATAGCAACCCGAAAACTTCGCCCATACTTCCAGGCCCATACTATCATTGTTCTCACCAACAAACCCCTGAGGCAGATTCTGCTCAAGCCTGAGGTGTTTGGAAGATTAACGAAGTGGTCCATCGAGCTGAGCGAATATGATATCCGGTATGAGCCACGACCAGTAGTCAAAGCCCAGGTCTTGGCAGACTTCGTAACAGAGTGCACGTTCAACGCAGCAACCCCCGAGTTGACTGAGCTTGCTCACATGACGGGAGCATCAACCAGTATGGTACCAACCCTAGTCAGAGTGGAACCGACCTGGGACGAGGAGCCCTGGATTCTCTACGTCGATGGCTCGTTCAACCAATAGGGAAGCGGTGCAGGACTGATACTGTACGGCCCAAGCGAGGTGAAGCTGGAGTATGCTCTCCGGTTCGAATTCGAGGCATCAAACAACGAGGCAGAATATGAAGCGCTAATCGCCGGGCTAACCCCAACAAGGGAAATGAAAGCAAAGCACCTCATCGTATGCAGCGATTCACAACTAGTGGTCAACCAAGTCACTGGCGAGTACGAAGCCCGTGACCCAACTATGGCAGCTTACATGGCCAAAGTCAGAGAGATCCTGCATAGCTTTGTCTCCTGTTTTGTCAGGCAAATTTGGAGGTCTGAGAACACTAAGGCCAATGCCTTGTCACGTCTACCAAGAACAAGCAGCAACATTATGTGAACTATGTACATAGAGGACTTACCTCGGCCCAACATTCTCGGGGGGGGGGGGGGGGGGGCAGAAGCGGAACTAAGCTGGATCAACCCACTTGCTGGTTATCTGCTCCATGGGACACTACCTGCAGAACGCAGTGCGGCTCGGAGGGTAGAGCACCAGTCAGCCAAGTACGTCCTCATAGACAGACAACTGTATAGAAGATCCTTCACGCTCCCTTATCTACGCTGCCTGCGACCCTCAGAAGCTGAGCACATACTTCACGACACCCATGAAGGCTTATGTAGTGGACACTTGGGGGGTAGAGACCTTGCACAGAAAGTGTTAAGGCAAGGCTATTATTGGCCCACAATGAAGGCAAATGCACTTGAACTCGTCAAAAAGTGTGACAAGTGTCAAAAACATGCCAACATCCACCACTAACCTGCTACTGATTTGAAATACCTCACCAGCCCGTGGCCCTTCGTGTAGTGGGAATCAACATCCTTGATCCTTTCCCCCAGCAACAGGGTAGAGGAGGTTCTTGGTTGTAGCAGTAGATTATTTTACGAAGTGGGTGGAAGCCGAACCACTAGTAATGATCACAACCCGTAACATACAAATTTTTTTTCCGGAAAAGCATAGTATGCCACTTCAGGCTACCCCATGTGCTGATATCCGACAATGGGAAGCAATTTGAAGATGTTAAGTTTCAAAACTGGTGTGTCGAGATGGGGATTCAACAAAACTTTACCTCGGTGGCACACCCCCAAGCGAACGGACAAGCAGAAGTAACTAACAGGTCAATACTTCGCGGATTGAAAGCTCGCTTCGCTCAAGCCAAGGGATTGTGGGAGGACGAACTTCCTAGTGTCCTTTGGGCCTACCGAACTACTATCAAGACTACAATGGATGAGACCCTCTTCAAATTGTTAGACAGTGTATGCCCTTAGCTCCAATTAGAATGATGTACATTATGACATTTATTGTAAATGAATAAAGTATATATTTGATTCGTGTTATTATGGTGTGTTTCTGTGTAATACCGGGGTAGCTTGTCTCAGCTGCTAGGTGAGACTAGAGGCACATGCAGTGTGGGTTTTCTTGAAACCCTGAACCGGACCAGAATTCCAGTATTGCCTTGGACCGGACCAGAATTCTAGTATTGCCCTGGACCTTGGAGATTGATGGGCAAAACTGAAATGTTACACATGACCCCTAGAGTTGATTATGATACTGCACTAGGTGTCAGATTGGGTTGTCTTTGATATGCCAACCAGTGAGATCCTTAGAGGGGGTTAAAACCTGGGTATGTTGGGGCAGTCCGAGAATTCATATGAGTGGGTGATCATAGTGCCAGGATCAACCCCTTTGTCGAACAAAGTGAATGATAGGGATGCACTCTCTCTGGTGGAAACCAAAGCTGCCGGCAGCCGATTTCAATTGTTGAAATTGTTTTGCAAAATATATTTATATATATATATATATATATATATATATTATGGTTTCAAAATGTTTGCAAATTCCCGGGATCCATGTGAGTAGAGAGTGCAACACTGTACCTTGCAGTCGAGGGAGAGGTCCTCTCTTGTCGGGCAATGTTTGATCATTATGGACTGAGAGGTTAAGTGTAAGACCATTGAGGGTAATACCTGATGGGCTAATCTTTCATCTGCCCGTAGTCCTTGGGTTTTTATAAGGTGGCTTGACCCAGGGACCATTTAGTGTAAATGTTGGGCCCATTAAGAGCCCATGGTGATGGGCTCAAGGGTTCACTGTCATCTACAATGAATTCAGCCATGCCTTGTAACAGAGGCTGGGCTGAACCCATGTGGTTGATGTGTAGATCAATGTTTGGGTCCCACGCCATACAAGGATACCCAACTGGGCAGTAGTTTGGAGGATAAGTGAGCACATGGACTTAATGGGCCTAAATCCCAATTCGAACTGGTTTAATATGATTAATTAAAGAGGGGCGGTTCTGGGATTTAGATCAACAGATAGGATAGGGCGTTATCCCTTTCCACTCAGTGTTGGACAGTTGTATGCCCTTAGCTCCAATCAGAATGATGTACATTATGAATTTATTATAAATGAATAAAGTACATATTTGATTCATGTTCCTGTGGTGTGTTTCTGTGTAATACCCTTAAACTGGACACTTAGGAGACTCGTGTTAGTTTAGAATGTTCACAACCATTGGATAAGTCTGGGGAGATTTATCCTGCCAAGGCTGACACTGGTGTGCTGCCAAATGTTGGGGTGGCTTGTCTCAGCCACCAGGGTGAGACCCAAGGCACATGCAGTGTAGGATTAATTGAATCTTTGAACCGGACCAGATTTCCAGTATTGCCCTGGACCTTAGAGATAGATGGGCAAAATTGGAAAGTTACACCTGACCCCTAGACTCGATTATGATACTGCACTAGGTGTCGGATTGGGTTGTCTTTGATATGCCAATCAGTGAGATTCTTAGCGGGGGTCAAAACTTGGGTATGTTGGGACAGTTTGAGAATTCATCTGAGTGGGTGATCATGGTGACAGGATCAGCCTCTTTGTCGAACAAAGGTAATGATCAGGGATGCACTCTCTCTGATGGAAACTAAGACTACCGGCAGCCGATTTCAATTGTTGAGATTTGTTTTGCAAAATATATTTTATATGAGATATAAAAGTATATATATTATGGTTTCAAAACGTTTGCAAAAGGTTTTAATTCCTGGGATCCATGTGAGTAGAGAGTGCAACACTGTTCCTTGCAGCCGAGGGAAAGGTCCTCTCTTGTCGGGCAGTGTTTGATCATTATGGGCTGAGAGGTTAAGTGTAAGACCATTGAGGGTAATACCTGATGGGCTAATCTTGCATCTGCCCACAGTCCCTGGGTGTTACAAGGTGGCTTGGCCCAGGCACCACTTAGGGTAAGTGTTGGGCCCATAGAGCTCATGTGATGGGTTTCAGGGGGTGCACTGTCCATAATAGTGTATGGGTTTCAGGGGGTGCACTGTCCATAATAGTGTATGGGTTTTAGGGGGCCCATAGAGCTCAGGGGTTCACTGTCATCTACAGTGAGTTCAGTCAGACCTTGTAACAGAGGCTGAGCTGAACCCTTGTGGCTGATGTGTAGATCAATGTTTGGGTCCCACGCCATACAAGGATACCCAACTGGGCAGTAGTTTGGAGGATAAGTGAGCACATGGACTTAATGGGCCTAAAGCCCAATTCGAATTGGTTTAATATGATTAATTAAAGAGGGGCGGTTCTGGGATTTATATCAACAGATATGATAGGGAGTTATCCCTATCCACTCAGAAAGTCTAGATCCAAATAAAGATTTGGATTAGGAAACTCATAATAAGATTAGGAGGGCTGATCTTTATCTGCAGATAAGATAAGGGATTATCCTTATCTCTTAAAGAGAGTTCAGATCCAAATACAAGATTTGGATTAGGAAACTCGTAATGGGATTAGGAGAAGCTCTCTTTAAGGCTATAAATAGAGGGGAAGGACAAACCCCAGTTCAACCAATCAGATTACAGATTCAAGAGAGAAGACAACTCCAATTAGACTGACGCCATCTTCTGCTCTTGCCTTCTCTTGTTGCTGCTGCCTTAGACAGTTTGATCTCTACCTGTAGGAGCGATCAAGAAAGGTTCTTGATATCAGTTTTTGGTGAAAAGCTTATATGAAGTTGTGCTCACACACCCTCCATCGAATTCTTGCTGAAGAGTTCGGTTCTTACTAAAGAACCACCTGTTGATTCTGCTCCACCCTACGCTGTGTCATCTTCAGTGGGAGCAGTCTTTGGTGTTTTTCTTGGGCGTGAACACTTTCGTTGGGAGTTACTGTTACTCTGTATTAGGTACATCCCTCTCCTACCTTTTGGTTTCAGATCTGGTCATGTTTAGGTTCAAGATTGATCATTGAAAATGTAGTTTTCTAAAATAAGGAATGTGATTCCCACAAGGGAGAGAGAGAAATTTTTGAAATTTTGCCCAACCTACCTGCAGGGTTCGGCTATCCATATGATAGATCTCTCATCCCTTCACAACTACCTGTAGAGCTTGAAGGCCGATCGGTACGAGCCAGAGCTATACTCAACCTTGAGGTCATGAAACTCGAGAGACTCTTTGAACTCCTTGATGGTGCGATCTCTTTCCTGAATTCTCGCCTCCTGAATGGCGGTGTCGAAGATTTTGGTGCGCTCCTTGATCATCATCTCAAGGTTTTCATTCTCTCGGAGGAGAGCTTCCTTCTCCCCCTTGAGCTTCTTCTTTTCCTCCGTCAGCAATAGGATCAGCTCCTCCTGGCTCCGAGCTCCCTTCTTGGCTCTAAGAACTTCACCCCGAGCTAAATCCAACTTGCAGTAAAGCTTCTGAGTGTTCTCTTTGGCCTCCCAAGCTTGCTTCAAGCGGATCTCAAATTGATAGATCGGCGAGTGGATAACGGAGTTCACCTGAAAATAGAAAGCAAGTGTAAGTATCATTGACAAAAGAATAAGAAAGTAAACGAAGGGGCAGGTTACTTACCACCATACAGTAGCTAGCTGCCCTCCCTCCGAGCTGACTTGTTGGCATGTCAGCCCATTCCGCGACCTCCGCAGGAAACACGACATCTTTGCTCTTAAGAAGCCCGAGCCTCGGAGTCATTATGCTCTCCTTCGCTAAGGGGGGCTGAGGCTTAGACACCAAAGTACCTTCGGCTCACGAGGTGGGGTCCCCTCATCTTGATCCTCCTCCAAGTCAACAACCGGAGGTTGGGGGCGAACCTCCTCCCTTGGGAGCTCGGCAGAGGGTGGCTCTGGCGCTGCGACCTCAGGTTCGGTAGGAACCGAAGAGGTGGCCTCCTCTCGATGGGACCTCTTCGAGGCCTTTCTCTTCTTCCCCTTCTGAACGTTCTTTAAAAGGTTAGCGGCGTCGACACCCATCATAGCTTCTGCAAAAGAGAAGAAAAAGAGTTAGCTGCGGAGTGAAGTGCAAAAAGGAAAAGTAATGTGTGTGCCGAGGTGGAGGCATACCAAGAGGACTCAACCCAGCTCGTACAAGCTTCTCCTTGGCCAGGAAATCTTCCATCTCAAGGCCGAGGTCCCTCCAAGAATGGATGACTGCCCTGGTCTCTGCATCTAGCCTTACCCTGGGGTCCTTAATGGCCACTTGCCAATGAGTTGGGAATGACCATCCTTCTGAGTTCCGAACAAAGAAGTATCTCCTCTTCCAGGCCGATACCTTGTTCGGGTTATCGAACAAGACCTTGAACCCAAGGCAAGGTGAGATATAATAGCTTTGCCGGGTGTCCCCGTGCAGAAAAGAAGAGTTCTTCTAAATGGAACAGATTGAGCTAAAGATGTCTAGGGTAAGAGGTCATTTATACTCGTGGAAGAGTGAGATTGTACCAACAATGGTACGGATGGAGTTCAGGTGTAGCTGGAAACTGGTCAATAGTGATGTTAAAAAACTTAATGATTTCTATGATGAAGGGGTGGAGTGGGAAGTGCAGCCCAGCTACAAGTTGCTCCTCAAAAACCGTGAGTTCGTAATGATCGTGAACCCAAGGGTACTGACCCAAAGGAATGCTGAAGACAAGAGTGAAACGGTAACGAGCTATCAAGGACAACAACCTATTCGAGGTCATCGTGGAAGGGCCAAAGTTGTCTGGATCCCAACCTCAAGTAGAAGATGAGACCCCCTCTCTGGAGGTCGGCAACTCTTCCTAAGGCATCAGGTAAAGGCATTTCTCCTAAAAGGTTTAAAGAGGAGCTCTCTAGCGAAGAGCTGGCCTCGTTGACAGGAGTTGAGGACCGCACCTCGGTACCCCCGGGCTTGCTAGAATCACTAAGTAACCTATCTATGCTAGCACTAGACATATTGGACAAGAAAAGGAAAAGGGAACAACTAGTGAAAGAAGACGAACTCATCAAAGAAGATGATAACGACCTTGAACACAAGGGAGAGAATGGCGAGCTGAAGGACTCCGATGCGACCTCAAGAGAGCTCAATTACACGATTTATGGCGAGGATAGTGGGCCCTTCAGCTCCCTATTTATAGTCCACCACTTCTGGCAATCAATGGTTGAGATTTGTGCAATCCGACGACTCCCATGAAAACCGGTAGCATGCTACCCGAGGACAAAATCAGTTGAGCACGCCCTTTGGCATCCGCGGAATTTATAAACAGTGTGGCATCCACGCATGATCGAGATGCAATCTGTGTCATTTCATGGTTGAGCCAGATGATTGAATAGGTCCGACCAACGGTTCACCCTCCAAGCCGCTTAGACTTCATGCCAAATCCACCTGGACTCGTCATGAACTCCCTGCATCGGGTTAGGACCCCTAGCACGAGGAGTGGAGGGCAATTGATGAAGGGTGATTTGGCACGACCTAGTAAAAAGGGGCCACGTAGACGTGATCTGCTCGAGGGGTGACAACTCAGCCAAACAAACCCAGTTCGCAACATTCGAAGCTTGGATATCCAGTCACCTCGGCCCAAAAACCACATTGGCGTAGAGACACCTCGACACCCAATCCAATTCAGGACTAAAGAAACGAAGTACCATTTCGGAGCTAAAGAGCCGAAACTCCACGTAATCGACTCCAAAGGCCTCACCAACGAACCCTGAATCTCTCGGGATCACGACGAGACTCATCCTAGCTCCGCCTGAATCAGAGGTAAAATGATAAACCTTATCAACACATTGCTCTCCTTCAAAAACGAAACAGATCTTATCCGCCCAGCCCGGAGATCCCAGAGCTCTTTCGTAAGGCCCACGACTACTTTGATGTGAATAAAAATTATCATATTTTTATCCCTAAATATTCATTCTTTTACACTTAATTAACACTTAATTTGACTCATTACTCTTGTATTTCGATTTAGGGCAAGCAATAAGGTGACAGGAGGGAAACAAGGCTAATCGTATGATTTTGCACAGTTTCGGCACTGTTCAGTAATCTGGGCATAACTCTCACATCCGGACTCAGATTGAGATGATTCAAGATGCATAGGAAAGATAAGGGAGAACTCCACAACCTTCATGTTTTGGGTTTTGACAGATTCGGTCTGCATCATGTTCAAAATCGGGCCCGTAGATGAAACAAATTCATAGTAAAGCCCAGTTCACAGCTGAAGCCCAATTCGCATAAAAGCCTTGTAGCAGCCCAATTTATTAAAATAGCCCAACTCGAATTCGAGAATAAAGAGTCCTATCAGATTTAAATTTCAATTGTAATTCTAGAAAGATAAAAAATTGAGATTACTAGATAGAATAGGATAGTATTAGATCTAATTAGGACTTTCTATTAAGAGGAGTTGGAAACAGCCCCTCCTCCTAAAGCTATATAAAGGGAGGGGGGGGGGATTGGCTTTGGGCATGAAGCATTCAAGCTCTCTCTCTGAAGCAATCAAGAAGACAATCAAGAAAGTTTCAAGAAAGAGATCAGCAAGGCAAGAAGGCTTCAAGAAAGAGGTGGCGGCAAGGAGAAGACAATACCTTAGCTTCAAGGGCGACATCATGAGTTCTTTCTTACCCCTTGTTTGTTTTATTTCCTTTATCATGAATTAATTTATTTGTAGCTAGGGCTGTGGAAAGCCTAACCACGACAATGAATTGATTTTTATTCTAATTTATCCAAGATTGTTATTTTCATATTGTCTATGAGTTATTATGCATAATGCGGTTAAGAGCTTGGCCACCTCTTAATTGATTTGGTTTATGTGAATGAACCGAGAGAGGAATTCACATAATCGATTGAATAATCCATAGTGTGAATTGAATGGTATATAGAGATATATATACATGATTCATTTGATGATATAAGTTTTTCATAGAACTTAATGCATTTCTATCACGAGAACTCCAATCAAGGGATCGAATGGTTACTTGATAGAAGTAGGTCTGATATATCCTGGGAGGGAATATCAGATAAATTAGGAAAGACTTCAGCTTATGAAAATAATAAATCATCTTGGTTAATTTAATAAATTGATGTTCATTGGGATGGTTAGGTGGACCAATAGTCCTAGCGCTTTCAATTAAATTGTTGCAAGTTCAGTCGTTGATTGCCTTTGTTTTTATTTCTGTTCTTTCTTTAATTTTCAGTAGTTCCTATTGTTAGAATTCAGTTGTTCAAATAATTGAGGGAAGCTATAGTTCTAATACTTATTTTGTTAAATCCTCGTGGGAACAATATCTTTATACTACTTGATAACTAGTGCACTTGCTAGGGTTATATAATTATATCTATCATACTCCCTTATATAAGGACATGAAACCCCAAGGCAAAGGTACGCATGATTATTTACTCACTAGCATTAAAGCATTCAAGTATTTAGCTCACATCCATAGTATAGAACTGACTTAGGCATCGGAGCGACCTTACCGGATTAGCCACCCCGGGTTCTTTGATCTATTATTTTGCAACTTGGTCCAGCTCGCCGTGCAACTGAAACTCGGATCATCTTCCAGCTAGGAGTATCTAGATCGCGTACCATCAGAAGGGGAAAAGAAAACACACAGAAAAGAACGAAAGAATATTATCCCAACTCACTAGATGGCTCTTTGAAGGAAATAGAAATGATGACGTTGATAATCTATTCTCAAGTCATCTCTCAGGGCTTCCTCCAACGTCAATGTACTTTTGTCTACCTCTGAAACTCCTAGCAAACAAATCAATTGAAGAACATAATATATATCAGCAACTTCTCCACTCGTGACCATCAACGTTTCATGATATATGGGAAAAATTAATTACTGAAAGAAATAGATCAACTGTACGTGATTGATTAACTCACCATTCTTTGTAATATAAATGGTTGGATCATTGTATCGTGCCTTTACATAGAGCAACATGTCTCGAATTTCTCTTGGGTATACATAAAGCCAATCAAAACCAGACTGTAATTTAATCAAACACATAAGTCATAAACTGCTAATTAATCAATTTATTTAATAGAATGAGTTGATTGATCGATTAGTTGCTGATATAAAACCAATACCTTTGGACCAACGGGGACACCGTTCCGTTGCGATGTCAAAGTCACTCGAGAATCTGTAAGGTAGCTTGTGGGAACATAGTTGGAGGTGGAAGCGTTTTCTGTCTGGATAGTAATTTAATCCCAGGAAATCGAACGATTTCCCACAAGAGCTTGCATGCTGTCTGGATAGTCGCCATAGGTCAATAGTGAAAGAATGGTAGGATCCATCGTATGGACGCCAAAAAGGTTGCGGAATTGGTGGGCGATTTTAAAAAATTTCCTACCTTTCTTCCAACTGGGAATCATATTCCTTGATTTTAGAATCAAAATTCAAGGATCTTACTTGAACCAAACCAAACTAGATTTGAACCAAAAAAGAAGGGAGGGATTATACCTGATCCAGAGAAGCAGTATCTCCCAATGTTGGTGTTCATGCCCAAAGAAGATCCCAAGATCAGCTTCTACTAAAGATGACACAGTGATGATGGAGCCGAACCAATAGTGTTCATCTCACGAACCAGGTTCTTCTGAAGAACTCGATGGAAAACTGGAGCACCACACGAACAATCAAGAACCTTTCTTGATCTTCTCTAATTGAGAACTCGAACTGACAGAAAAGGTGGTGACGGCTGCTGGAGAAGAATGCTAGAGAAGAAGGTGGTGAACTGCTATTTTCTTCTCTAGGGTTATCTGAGATCCTATCTCAAGAATGCAGAGAGTGTTCT
Source organism: Nelumbo nucifera (assembly GCF_055504915.1). Classification (NCBI taxonomy): domain Eukaryota; kingdom Viridiplantae; phylum Streptophyta; class Magnoliopsida; order Proteales; family Nelumbonaceae; genus Nelumbo; species Nelumbo nucifera. The sequence continues at coordinate 105,456,769 of NC_142649.1, read as the reverse complement.
GCTAAAACACCTAGGTTTGAATTCAAGTAATTCAAAAATTAGGGTTTCCTCCTCTTTCTTGGTGATTAAGAAACCTCCTAATCATATTAGGAGTTGCCCTTATCCAAATCTGTATTTGGATTAGGACTCCTCCTAATCCTATCTGCAGATTAGATAAGCTTTTGGGCTTAACCTAATCTCAGATCCGCCCCTTTAAGTGACCGATCAAATCAGCCTAGATCAAAATGGGCTTTAGGCCCAATATGTATTAAGTGCTCAATAGTCTTCCAAATTGCTGCCCAGTTGGACTTCTTTGTATGGCGTGGGACCCAAGCATTGATCTACACATCAGCCACATGGGTTTGGCCCAGCCTCTGTTACAAGGCCTAGCCGAATTCTGGAAAGCCTAGTGAACCCTCTGAGCCCATCACATGGACCCTATGGGCCCAACACTTCACTAAGTGGTCCCTAAGACAAGTCATCTTATAAAAACCCAGGGACTATGGGCAGATGCAAGATTAGCCCATCAGGTATTATCCTAAATTTCCTTACACTTAACCTCTCAGCCCATAATGATCAAGCACTGCCCGACGAGAGATGACCTCTCCCTCGGCTGCAAGGAACAGTGTTGCACTCTCTACCCACATGGATCCCGGGAATTAAAACCATTTGCAAACATTTTGATGAAAGAATGGTAGGATCCATCTAATGGACGCCATGAAGGTTGAGGATTGGGTGGGCGAATTTCAAAAATTTTCCTACCTTCTTCAAACTGGGAATCATATTCCCTAAATTTAGAATACAATATTCAAGGATCCTACTTGAACCATAATCGAACCAGATTTGAACCAAAAGGAAAGGGAGGAATTATACCTGATCCAGAGAAGCAGTATCTTTCAAAGTTGGTGTTCACGCCCAAAGAGGACACCAAGATCCGCTCCTGCTGAAAATGACACAGTTGTATGTGGAACGGAACCAGTAGAGTGCGTCCTACACACTGGATCATTCGCAAGAATCCTCTGGAAACTCTGAGCACCAGATCTTTTCAGTCTTTTTTGCAAAGCTGATGTCAAGAAACAATATCTTGATTTCTTTGTTCTTCAAAGATCGAATCTTGTAAGGAAAATGGCGGCGGCTGGAGGAGAACTCCTGGGACGAAGATGGCTGAATAGCTTCTCTTCTTTCTGGAGTTTGTATGAGATCCAATCTCTATTCGCAGGATGCTTTCTTCCTTGCCCCAAACCCTAGGTTCGAAATCTGATATTGATTTCTCTTAGGGTTTCTCCTCCTTTCTTCTTGATTAAGAAACCTCCTAATTAGGAGTTATCCCAATCCAAATCAGTATTTGGATAAGGAATGATCTTAATCCAAGCTGCAGATTAAGTTAGCTTACTCCTGATCTTATCAGGAGGTTACCAGATTCAAATCTGATTTGAATTTGGTCTCCCAGAGTGGATAAGGTTAAAAGGCCCAATCTGCTGCCCAATTGGGCTTCTTTTTATGGCGTGGGACCCAAGCATTGATCTACACACCAGCCACATGGGTGCGGCCCAGCTTTTATAACAAGGCCCAGCCGAATTCACTGAAAAGCTCAATATACTCCTAAGCCAATCACATGGACCCTATGGGCCCAACACTTACTTTAAGTGGTCCCTAGGCCAAGCCATCTTATAAAAACCCAGGGACTGTGTGCAGGTGCAAGATTAACCCATCAGGTACTATCCTAAATGGTCTTACACTTAACCTCTTAGCCCTTAATGATCAAGCACTGCCCGACAAGAGAGGACCTCTCCCTCGGCTGCAAGGAACAGTGTTGCACTCTCTACTCACATGGATCCCGGGAATTAAAACCATTTGCAAATATTTTGAAACCGTACATATACATACATATACATATATATATATATATATAATATATATATATATATATATATTAATTTTGCAAAACAAAATTCCAATGATTGAAATCAACTGCCGGCAGTTTGGTTTCTATCAGAGAGAGTGCATTCCCGATCATTACCTTTGTCCGACAAAGGGGCTGATCCTATCACTATGATCACCCACTCAGATGAAATCTCAAACTGTCCCAACATACCCAGGTTTTGATCCCCGCTAAGGATCTCACTGATTGGCATATCAAAGACAGCCCGATCCGACACCTAGTGAAGTGTCATAATCGAGTCTAGGGGTCAGGTGTAACTTTCCAGTTTTGCCCATCCGTCTCCAAGGTCCAGGGCAACACTGGAAATCTGGTCCGGTTCAAGGATTCGAGTAATCCCATACTGCATGCGCCTTGGGTCTTACCCTGGTCGCCGAGATAGGCCATCCCAACACTTGGTGGCACACCAGTATCAGCCTTGGCAGGATAAATCTCCCAGACTTATCCCATGGCTGTGAACATTTAAAAACTAACACGAGTCTCTATAAGTGTCCAGTTTTAGGGTCTTACACAGAATTATAACAAACAACATGAATCAAACATGCACTTTATTTATTTACACTAAATGTCAAAAGTACATCAGATCGGATTGAAGCTAAGGGCATACAAAACTGTCTAACAACTCCCACTTGCACTTAGGTCCAATCTGGTACAAGCCGGAGTCCCATACTTTCCACGTGTTTCTCAAACACCTTCTGTGTCAGTGGCTTAGTCAATGGGTCTGCTACATTATCCGCTGATGCTACCTTCTGAATTAGGACATCCCCTCTACCAATGATCTCCCATTGTACGTGGTACTTCCTCTCGATGTGTTTTGACTTCGAGTGGGCCCGAGGCTCTTTAGCCTGGGCGATCGCTCCATTGTTGTCACACAACAACGGGATAGGTGATGTGCTGGACGGAATCACTCCCAATTCGTGTATGAATTTCTTCATCAACACGGCTTCCTTGGCAGCTTCACTTGCGGCAATGTACTTGGCCTCGGTTGTGGAATCTGTAGTGGACCCATGTTTGCTGCTTTTCAAGCAAACAACACACGATCCTATCGTGAAAACATATCCAGATGTAGACTTTCTATCATCTGGATCCAACTGGAAATCGGCATCAGTATACCCTACAACTTGTAGTGAACAACCCTCGAATACCAGACAAAACTCTTTTTTCCTTCGAATGTATTTGAGTATTTTCTTCACAGCAGTCCAATGCTCCTACCCTGGGTTGGCCTGGAAATCTACTTACCACACTCACCGCCTAAGCAATGTCCGGGCGAATGCACAACATGGCATACATGATGCTCCCTACGGCTGAGGCATAGGAAACATCTCTCATGCCCTCAATCTCCTCAGAAGTCTTTGGAGACATCTTCTTGGAGAGAGTGACTCCATGCCTGAAAGGAATGTTTCCTTTCTTGGAGTTCTCCATGCTGTATCTTTTGACAATTTTGTCAATGTAAGCGGCCTGGGATAATCCAATTATCCGCTTCGATCTATCTCTATAGAGTCGAAGACCTAGTATGTATGAAACTTCTCCAAGATCTTTCATGGAAAACTGTTGTGATAGCCATACCTTGACCAAAAGCAACATTCCTACATCATTCCCAATGAGTAGGATATCGTCCACGTACAACACCAAAAAGGTGATCTTATCCCCACTGGACTTCCTGTAAACATAGGGTTCATCCGGATTCTGCTCAAAGTCAAACGTTTTGACAACTGAATCAAAACGAATGGTCCAACTCCTAGAAGCCTGCTTAAGTCCATATATGGATCTATTAAGTTTACATACCATGTGTTCCTGACTAACCGCAATGAAGCCTTACGGCTGCTGCATGTAGATATCTTCACCAAGATCTCCATTCAGGAATGCGGTTTTGACATCCATCTGCCAAATCTCGTAGTCATAGTATGCTGTTACAGCTAGCAAGATCCTAATGGATTTAAGCATGGCCACGGGTGAAAAAGTTTCCTCATAATCGATGCCTTCTTTCTGAGTATACCCTTTTGCCACCAAACGAGCCTTGTAGGTCTCAATCCTGCCATCGGGGCCCTTCTTCCCCTTGTAAATCCATTTGCAACCAATTGCTTTCACCCTGGAGGGCAGATCTACTAGAGTCCAGACTCCATTGGTCTCCATCGAGTCCATCTCAGCTCCCATGGCCTCCACCCACTTCTAGGAATCTATGTCTAACATAGCTTCCGCATAAGTTACGGGATCCTCCTCACTAGTCAAGGCTTCCACCAGGTAACTATCCTGGTCATAACCAAATCGGACTGGTGGTCTGTATACCCAAGTGGATCTTCTAGGTTGGTCACTACCTAGAACTTGTAAGACATCTCCCACTTCTCCTGAGCTCTCATCATCAAGAACTATTTCCGGATGATGGGTGTCCAGGATGTATAATTGGGTGTTTTGACTGTAGAACACTTTCTGCTCACTTGGGTCATAGAATAGATAACCCACCGAATCTTTTGGGTAGCCTATAAATAGGCAACGACTGGTTTTGGACTCCAACTTGTCCGCACTTGTTCTTTTAACATGTGCAGGACAACCCCAAATCTTTAAGTGTTTTACACTTGGCTTCCTTCCGGTCCATAGTTCATATGGAGTTTTCGGAACCGATTTGGTTGAAACCCGATTCAGCACGTAGATAGCAGTCTCTAATGCATATCCCCAAAAGGATGTGGGTAATTCTGAGCATACGAGAAGTGACCGGACCATGTCCAACAAGGTCCTATTCCTCCTCTCTAAAACACCGTTAAGTTGACGTGTAGCAGGAGGAGCTAGTTGTGACACTATCCCACTGACATTTAAGTAGTCCCTGGGTGTCCAGGATGTATTCGGTTTCTAAGAATTGGGCGTTTCGACTGCAGAACACTTTCTGCTCACTTGGGTCATAGAATAGATAACCCACCGAATCTTTTGGGTAGCCTATAAATAGGCAACGGCTGGTTTTGGACTCCAACTTGTCCGCACTTGTTCTTTTAACGTGTGCAGGACAACCCCAAATCTTCAAGTGTCTTACACTTGGCTTCCTTCCGGTCCATAGTTCATATGGAGTTTTCGGAATCGATTTGGTTGAAACCCGATTCAGCACGTAGATAGCAGTATCTAATGTGTATCCCCAAAAGGATGTGGGTAATTCTGAGCATACGAGAAGTGACCGGACCATGTCCAACAAGGTCCTATTCCTCCTCTCTAAAACACCGTTAAGTTGACGTGTAGCAAGAGGAGCTAGTTGTGACACTATCCCGCTGACATTTAAGTAGTCCCTGAATTCGTCAGAGAGATACTCACCACCTCGATCCGATCGAAGGGCCTTAATTTCTCTCCCTAATTGTTTCTCGACTTCCTGTCTGAACTCTTTGAACTTTTCAATGGATTCAGACTTATGTCTTATTAGGTACACGTAACCATATCGTGAAAAATCATCTGTAAATGTGATGAAATGCACGTGTCGATTCCGTGTCCTAACATATAGGGGACCACATACATCAGTATGTATTAGGTCAAGTGTGCCTGCAGATCTTTCAGGCTTACCGTCAAATAGTCACTTAGTCATCTTACCTTGTAGGCAAGGCTCACAAGTGGGAAGATTTTCTACGATTAGAAAATCCAAAGGACCATCTTTTACCAGCCTTGTGATTCGGTCAACACCGATATGGCCAAGTTGGTAATGCCAGAGGCACGTGGGATTTACTTTATCACGATTCATTTTCTTGGGATTTTTTACCGACTTAGTTTCAGTTAAGTTAGTTTCCAGAGAATGATGTAGAACATAGAGACCGTTCTCCAGTTCCCCGCATGCGATGAATTTGTTATTCCGTTTAACAGTAATCATATTACTAAAATATACATTATATCCATTAGCACACAGTTTAGAAACAGAAATTAAATTTCTTCTCAACTTCTGTACATAAAGACAATCTTTAAGTACAAGCACTCCTTCTCTAAATGCTAATTCTACGGTTCCTATTGCCGCAGCTACAACATTTGCAGTCGTTCCCAAGAATAGTGTCACTTCGCCTTCACTCAATCTTTTGCTAACTTTGAACCTCTGCAGTGAGTTACATGCTTGAGTTGAAGCCCTGGAGTCAACACACCAGGAAACAGAAGTAACTAACATATTAGTTTCTATGACACAAGTTTCGACGTTACCTTTCTTAGATTCCAGGTAGGTAGGACAGTTCCTCTTCCAGTGGCCGGTCTGCTTGCAGAAGTGATAGACATCAGATGCCTTGTTCTTCTTCTGCTTCTTGGGCTTGGCAGCTTTCTTTTGGGGCTTCTTTGCCTTTCTCTTTTTCTTGCCCGATTTGTCACCTTCAGCAAGTATAACCACAGGCTCATCCTTCTTGAGTAGATCCTCGGCCCTCTACAACATATTGCTGAGTTCCTGGACGCTGACATTCAGCTTGTTCATGTTGTAGTTCATTGTGAACGCATTGAAGGAAGAGGGAAAAGAATTGAGGATGGCATCCACTTGCGTGCCAAGATCTAGCCCAGATCCAAGAGCTTCGAGTTCGTTAATGTAGCCCATCATCCGAAGACAATGGTCATGAACTTTCTGCCCTTTGGATATCCGCGCGGTCATGAACAGTTTTAGGACCTTCTGTCGAGTAGAACGGTTTTGCTCTTCATACATTATCTTTAGACTGTCCAATATGTTCTTGGCTAGTTCGATCTGATCGAACTGCCTTTGTATTGAGTTGTCTAGTGAGGCAATGACATAGCAACGGGCTAGGGAGTTCTTATCCTCCCAATCGTGGTAGTCCCTCCTACGAGCCTCAGAAGCCCTATCACCTGGACGCTCCGGGGCAGGATTTTTCACTACCTTATCTAACTTTTCAGAAGTTTGAACCAACATAAGATTTCTGTACCAATCGGCATAGTTTGGGCCCTTAAGCTTGTTATCGTCTAGATGCATTGCGAATTGACCGTTTGCCATTTTCTGATAAAACAGCAAAGACGTTAGTCCACAACCTTAGTTTGACTCATGTTACCTACATAGATATGGTTTTTAATCTTTGTTCCATTCCCATTTGTTCATCTTTGAGATTTTCCTCTTTTCTCAGTGACGGAGACGACGAAATGTCTATGGAAATGTGGAAAATCAAATAGGGTGCGTGAGGCCAACTGTTTCAGCTGCATAACCCCACCACCTTTTTGTGACGGATCATATCCACTCATCGAATGATTTTCCCTTTGGCCTTTGTCAGACATGGTTCAGAGTCGTTTTTAGGTAAACATTTCTGTCCAGTGAGTGCTCACCCATCATATTCAGGTTACGCCAAGGTACCGTGAGAGAGTTCCCATTTTCTAATGAAGCCTCTTCCACATCGGTCTATGACGCCCCTATCATCTTATGAAACACTCTGACAGGCCCAACAGCAAACGGATAGCCCAATTTTATGTTGTGTTTCCTCATTACTGAAGGACCCATCATTGTGCTAATGACGGAAAGCCTTTAGAAAGTTCATCATATGATTCTCCCTATCACATGCACTCATATTTGCTGGAGGGAACAAAATTACGCCCTAATTCTAATTTAGGTCAAACCAAAGTGGCTCCCACTGACATTCATAAAGTCAGATCTTTGGTGGACCTTAAGCGGCTAGGGTTTCCGTACGCATCCCTTTTCAGGGATGTGGGGCCCACCAAGTAAGGAGGAGACATCCAATGACCTTCTAGGACACCATAGCAATGATGTGCATTCTGAAAAAATGGTACGATCCATCTAATGGACGCCATGAAGGTTGCAGAATGGGTGGGCGAATTTCAAAAATTTTGCTACCTTCTTCCAACTGGGAATCATATTCCCTAAATTTAGAATACAATATTCAAGGATCCTATTTGAACCATAATCGAACCAGATCTGAACCAAAAGGAAATGGAGGAATTATACCTGATCCAGAGAAGCAGTATCTCTCAAAGTTGGTGTTCACGCCCAAAGAGGACACCAAGATCCGCTTCTGCTGAAGATGACACAGCTGTATGTGGAACGGAAACAGTAGAGTGCGTCCTACACACTAGATCCTTCGCAAGAATCCTCTGGAAACTCTGAGCACTAGATCTTTTCAGTCTTTCTGCAAAGCTGATGTCAAGAAACAATTTCTTGATTTCTTTCTTCTTCAAAGATCGAATCTTATAAGGAAGAATGGCAGCGGCTGGAGGAGAACTCCTAGGACGAAGATGGCTGAATAGCTTCTCTTCTTTCTGAAGTCTGTATGAGATCCAATCTCTATTCGCAGGATGCTTTCTTGCTTGCCCCAAACCCTAGGTTCGAAATCTGATATTGATTTCTCTTAGTGTTTCTCCTCCTTTCTTCTTGATTAAGAAACCTCCTAATTAGGAGTTATCGCAATCCAAATCAGTATTTGGATAGGGGATGCTCTTAATCCTATCTGCAGATTAAGTTAGCTTACTCCTGATCTTATCAGAAGGTTACCATATTCAAATCTGATTTGAATTTGGTCTCCCAGTGTGGATAAGGCTAAAAGGCCTAATCCTTTTCTAACTTTAATCCCAGATACGCCCCATAGATGGGTGATCAAATCAGCCCAGCTCGAAATGGGCTTTTGGCCCATTTAAGTGTTTAGTGCTTAACTAGTTTCCAATCTGCTGCCCAGTTGGGCTTTTTTGTATGGTGTGGTACCCAAGCATTGATCTACACAACAGCCACATGGGTTTGGCCTAGCCTTTATTACAAGGCCCAGCCGAATTCAATGAAAAGCTCAGTAAACCCCTGAGCCCATCACATGGACCCTATGGGCCCAACACTTACATTAAGTGGTCATTGGGCCAAGCCATCTTATAAAAACCCAGGGACTGTGGGCAGGTGCAAGATTAACCCATCAGGTACTATCCTAAATGGTCTTACACTTAACCTCTCAGCCCTTAATGATGAAGCACTGCCCGACAAGAGATGACCTCTCCCTCGGCTGCAAGGAATAGTGTCGCACTCTCAATTCACATGGATCCCGGGAATTAAACCCATTTGCAAACATTTTGAAACCGTACATATACATATATATATATATATTAATTTTGCAAAACAAAATTCCAACGATTGAAATCAACTGCCGGCAGTTTGATTTCCATCAGAGAGAGTGCATTCCCGATCATTACCTTTGTCCGACAAAGGGACTGATCATCTCATTATGATCACCCACTATGATGAATTCTCAGATTGTCCCAACATACCCAGGTTTTGATCCCCGCTAAGGATCTCACTGATTGGTATATCAAAGATAGCCCGATCCGACACCTAGTGAAGTGTCATAATCGAGTCTAGGGGTCAGGTGTAACTTTCCAGTTTTGACCATCCATCTCCAAAGTCCAGGGCAACACTGGAAATCTGGTCCGGTTCAAGGATTCGAGTAATCCCATACTGCATGTGCCTTGGGTCTTACCTTGGTGGCCGAGACAGGCCATCCCAACACTTGGTGGCACACCAGTATCGGCCTTGACAGAATAAATCTCCCCAGACTTACCCAATGGCTGTGAACATTTAAAACTAACATGAGGGTCTTACACAGAATTAGGGTCTTACACAGAATTATACCAAACAACATGAATCAAACATGCACTTTATTTATTTACACTAAATGTCAAAATTACATCAAATCGAATTGAAGCTAAGGGCATACAAAACTGTCTAACAGCTCCCACTTGCACTTAGGTCCAAAATAGTACAATCTGGAGTCTCATACTTACCACGTGTTTCTCAAACACCTTCTGTGTCAATGGCTTAGTCAATGGGTCCGCCACATTATTCGCTGATGCTACCTTTTGAATTAGGATGTCCCCTCTACCAATGATCTCTCGTAGTACGTGGTACTTCCTCTCGATGTGCTTTGACTTCGAGTGGGCTCGAGGCTCTTTAGCCTGGGCGATCGCTCCATTGTTGTCACACAACAACGGGATGGGTGATGTGCTAGACGGAATCACTCCCAATTCATGTATGAATTTCTTCATCCATACGGCTTCCTTGGCAGCTTCATTTTCGGCAATGTACTCGGCCTCATTTGTGGAATCTGCAGTGGACCCCTGTTTGCTGCTTTTCCAGCAAACAGCACACGATCCTATCGTGAAAACATATCTAGATGTAGACTTTCTATCATCTGGATCCGACTGGAAATCGGCAATAGTATACCCTAGAATTTGTAGTGAACCACCCTCGAATACCAGACAAAATTCTTTTGTCCTTCAAAGGTATTTGAGTATGTTCTTCACAGCAGTCCAATGCTCCTGCCTTGGGTTGACCTGGAATCTGCTTACCACACTCACCGCCTGAGCAATGTCCAGGCAAGTGCACAGCATGGCATACATGATGCTCCCTACGACTGAGGCATAGGGAACATCTCTTATGCCCTCAATCTCCTCAGAAGCCTTTGGAGACATCTTCTTGGAGAGAGTGACTCCATGCCTGAAAGGAACGTTTCCTTTCTTGGAATTCTCCATGTTGTATCTTTTGACAATTTTGTCAATGTAAGCGGCATAGGATAATCCAATTATCCGCTTCGATCTATCTCTATAGAGCCGAAGACCCAGTATATATAAAGCTTCTCCAAGATCTTTCATGGAGAACTGTTGTGATAGCCATACCTTGACCGAAGTCAACATGCCTACATCACTCCCAATGAGTAGAATATCGTCCACGTACAACACCAAAAAGGAAGAATTGATCAAATCAATTAACTGTTGTAAAGCCCATTGAACAGCCCATTTAAAAACATAACATTAACAATTAATGTCTACTAGGTGTACGGGCTGAATCGCAGATAGCAATTCGGCCCAAACATCTTTTCTCACAAGAGTGGGCTTCTGCAGTTGTAACCTTTTAAAACTGGGCTTTACAGGTGGGCCAAATTAATCCCTGTAATTGAACATCAGATTTGGAACTACAAGAGGGAGAAAATTGGACTAAAAATAGTCCCCTTCAAACCCTAGATTCGGTCCAAACAGTTTTGGTCCAATCGTCTGAAATTATCCGAAACTGATTTTCAAATCAAGAATTAATCCATGAAAGATCTGAAATTAATCATTTCAATTTTAAACAATCAAAAATCAAATATGGACTGTTCGCACCACCTGCAAAACAGAGGTTAATCACTAGGGTTGCAGTTTCACAAACTACAAATCGCAGAAAGCGATTTCTCCATCTGCAAATCTCCAGCGCCACCTTCTTCTTCCTTCTTCTTTAATCAAGAAAATAAAAATTACAGAAATCCTATTTCTATTAATTAATTAGATTCTTGATCAAATCCTATACATTCAGTCTAGAAAATAAAAAAAAAAAATTATTTACAGACTGAATTGAATAAAAAGGAAAAAGGGTGCGCAGACCATCTACGCCAAATCTGCACTGCGATCTCCAAGTTCGAACAGTCCATTAAATCAAAATAAATAAAGAACAGTTCTAAATAAATTTTGGATTTAACAAAAATTAATTTCAGACCAATCGCCCTTAACAAGAAAGAGTTTCTTGAAATAAAGAAAACAATCTGCGCAAACCTTGGCAGAACATCTTCTGTCCATCTGCGTAGGTTCAGATCTGATTTTCTTTTGGTTCAAGATTTGAACCTGGCTCTGATACCAATAAAAGAATGGTAGGATCCATCTAATGGACACCATGAAGGTTGTGGAATGGGTGGGCGAATTTCAAAAATTTTGCTACCTTCTTCCAATTGGGAATCATATTCCCTAAATTTAGAATACAATATTCAATGATCCTATTTGAACCATAATCGAACCAGATCTGAACCAAAAGGAAATGGAGGAATTATACCTGATCCAGAGAAGCAGTATCTCCCAAAGTTGGTGTTCACGCCCAAAGAGGACACCAAGATCCGCTTCTGCTGAAGATGACATAGCTGTATGTGGAACGGAAACAGTAGAGTGCGTCCTACACACTGGATCCTTCGCAAGAATCCTCTGGAAACTCTGAGCACTAGATCTTTTCAGTCTTTCTGCAAAGCTGATGTCAAGAAACAATTTCTTGATTTCTTTCTTCTTCAAAGATCGAATCTTATAAGGAAGAATGGCAGCGGCTGGAGGAGAACTCCTGGGACGAAGATGGTTGAATAGCTTCTCTTCTTTCTGAAGTCTGTATGAGATCCAATCTCTATTCGCAGGATGCTTTCTTGCTTGCCCCAAACCCTAGGTTCGAAATCTGATATTGATTTCTCTTAGTGTTTCTCCTCATTTCTTCTTGATTAAGAAACCTCCTAATTAGGAGTTATCCCAATCCAAATCAGTATTTGGACAGGTGATGCTCTTAATCCTATCTGCAGATTAAGTTAGCTTACTCCTGATCTTATCAGAAGGTTACCATATTCAAATCTGATTTGAATTTGGTCTCCCAGAGTAGATAAGATTAAAAGGCCCAATCCTTTTCTGACTTTAATCCCAGATATGCCCCATAGATGGGTGATCATATCAACCCAGCACGAAATGGGCTTTTGGTCTATTTAAGTGTTCAGTGCTTAACTAGTTTCCAATATGCTGCCCAATTGGGCTTCTTTGTATGGCATGGGACTCAAGCATTGATCTACACACCAACCACATGGGTTCGGCCCAGCCGAATTCACTGAAAAGCTTAGTAAACCCCTGAGCCCATCACATGGACCCTATGGGCCCAACACTTACATTAAGTGGTCCTTGGGCCAAGCCATCTTATAAAAACTCAGGGACTGTGTGCAGGTGCAAGATTAGCTTAGCAGGTACTATCCTAAATGGTCTTACACTTAACCTCTCAGCCCTTAATGAACAAGCACTGCCCGACAAGAGAGGACCTCTCCCTTGGCTGCAAAGAGCAGTGTCGCACTCTCTACTCACATGGATCCCGGGAATTAAAACCATTTGCAAACATTTTGAAACCGTACATATACATATATATATATATGTATATATATATATATTAATTTTGCAAAACAAAATTCCAACGATTGAAATGAACTGCCGACAGTTTGGTTTCCGTCAGAGAGAGTGCATTCCCGATCATTACCTCTGTCCGACAAAGGGGTTGATCCTGTCACTATGATCACCCACTCAGATGAATTCTCAAACTGTCCCAACATACCCAGGTTTTGATCCCCGCTAAGGATTTCACTGATTGGCATATCAAAGACAGGCCAATCCGACACCTAGCAAAGTGTCATAATCGAGTCTAGGGGTCAGGTGTAACTTTTCAGTTTTGCCCATCCGTCTCCAAGGTCCAGGGCAATACTGGAAATCTGGTCCGGTTCATGGATTCGAGTAATCCCATACTGCATGTGCCTTGGGTCTTTCCCTGGTGGCCGAGACAGGCCATCCCAACACTTGGTGGCACACCAATATCAGCCTTGGCAGGATAAATCTCCCCAGACTTATCCAATGGCTGTGAACATTTAAAACTAACACGAGTCTCTTTAAGTGTCCAGTTTTAGGGTCTTACACAGAATTATACCAAACAACATGAATCAAACATGCACTTTATTTATTTACACTAAATGTCAAAAGTACATCAAATTGGATTGAAGCTAAGGGCATACAAAACTGTCTAACATTTGAAACCGTATGTAAGTATATATATCATATATATATATTTTGCAAAACAAAATTCCAACGATTGAAATCAACTACCGGCAGTTTGGTTTTCATCAGAGAGAGTGCATCCCCGATCATTACCTTTGTCCGACAAAGGGGTTGATCCCATCATTATGATCACACACTTAGATGAATTCTCAGACTATCCCAACATACTCAGGTTTTGACCCCCGCTAAGGATCTCACTGATTGGCATATCAAAGACAACCCAATCCGACTCCTAGTGCAGTACCATAATCGAGTTTAGGGGTCAGGTGTAACTTTCCAGTTTTGCCCATCAATCTCCAAGGTCTAGAGCAATACTGGAAATCTGGTCCGATTCAATGGTTCAAGTAATCCTACACTGCGTGTGCCTTGGGTCTTACCCTGGCGGCTGAAACAAGCCACCCCAATACTTGGCAGCACACCAGTGTCAGCCTTGACAGGATAAATCTCCCCAGACTTATCCAACGGTTGTAAACATTCTAAACTAACACGGGTCTCATTAAATGTCCAGTTTAAGAGTCTTACATAGAAATATACCGCACAACATGAATCAAATATGCACTTTATTCATTATACTAAATGTTAAAAGTATATCAAAACTGATTGGAGCTAAGGGCATACAAAACTGTCTAACAAATGGGTCAATGTACCTGTAATAAAAAATCATATTCTCTTCCGCCGTTGTCGTCGTATCTGCCTCTACCCACCTCCCACAATATTGCCGAAGGCGGAGGTGGGCGGAGATAGGTAAAAGTATTGCCAGAGGCGGCGGATGGATTGCAAGAAAAAAAAAATCAACAGTGATCTGCCTTTAATTGATTTAATTTTAAAAAATCAACTTTTTTTTTATTTTGTTTTAATAATATTATTTTTATTGATATTGAGACCCAAAAATTGCCTTCACAGCTTTTATAGAGATCAGCTTCGGTCAATGAAAGTTCCGTTCGAACAGCTTTTACAGCCTTACATCATCAGCATCATCGCAGCGATAACTTTTTCTAGTCTATACGGAGTCGGTAGATAAACAAAGAAAATGGCTGTTTAGGCAGAGTCTGCTTAGTTTTTCTTCAGCCTTTTGTTAGTTTCCAGTAGGGAGAAGAAGAGCTGAGATCTCGTTAATTTATTCCTCTGTCAGTTATGGAGAACGGAAACTCAGTAGCATCTACAGTAGGGAAAGCTATAAGATGCAAAGGTTCTCTCTCCCACACAGGCACACACACAATAACGTTCCTATATGTGCTTGCTTCAAAATTTGAACTGCTTTCCATTTCTTATATGACTCTTCTGTATAAATCCACAGCGGCAGTTTGCAGAAGCTCAGGAGAACCCCTGGTAATAGAGGAGATTGAAGTAGCCCCTCCCAAAGCTGGGGAAGTTCGAATCAAAATAATCTGCACGTCTCTTTGTCATAGTGATGTAACCTTCTGGAAGTTGAAAGTAAATCATCTCAGTCCTCGCTCAGTATTGCTTTATAACATTAGCTAGGGTCATGTCATAACCGAATTTTGTTTCTCCAAATCCATCTCTTCAGGAGCCACATGGAATTTTCCCAAGGATATTTGGACACGAGGCTGTTGGGTAATTTCCTTGCTTTGAATCTCTGTTTCTCCGTTGAATGTTTAGAATTAGTCGTGAATTTCATTTATGTTTCTGGATTCTCTCTTTCTGGGATTTGGAATAGTGAATTTGATTTTTGGTTTCGAGGGGTTAATTTCTTGTGGTGGTGTAGTGTTGTGGAGAGCGTGGGAGAGAATGTGAAGGAGGTAAAAGAAGGAGATATGGTGGTTCCAGTGTTCCTGGCCAACTGTGAGGAATGCAGAGATTGCAAGTCGAAGAAGAGCAATATCTGCTCCAAATTTCCGTTCGGGGTTGTTCCCGGGTTGCCGAGGGATGGGACCAGCCGGTTCAGGGACTCAAAAGGGGAGGTTTTACACTGTTTCTTGAGTGTCTCCAGCTTCGCCGAATACACGGTGGTTGACATTACTCACGTCGCCAAGCTAGACGACCGTCGCATCTCTGCTGAAAAGGCTTGCTTGCTCAGTTGTGGTGTATCAACGGGTAAGTCAAGATTAATTGCCCGTTTATCCCATTTCATACAAGTTTGTTAGCTTTAATTTCATTGTTAACCTCCTCCTGAGATACCTCCTCAATAAAGCGCCAACACGCTTCGTTTTGCATTAAGAGCCTGTTTGGAAGGGTTTTTATGTTTGGAGTGCGGTGGAGCACTCATATTTTGGATAAGCTATTTAGGATTTGTTTGGTTTGAAAAAAAAAAAAAAATTGTAGAGAAAGGAGGGGAAAGATGGGAAAACCCGTATAAGGCTTGTACAGGCTTTCTTACCTTATCCTTCGTTTGGGCATCCAATTACCAAAAACAGTTTATGTAAGGTCCAACTCAAAATGCCAAAAACTGCATCTCGAAATACCCTTTTAAACTAACACCAAAGCCAGTGGTTGCTCCTATGTCAGAAAATTTTTTTGACACCTGTTCATCCATGTTTCTCGACGTATGTCAAACCAGACTGTCACTCCAGCCCATTTAACAGTTATAGGCTTTCCTACCAATATCTACCTAGTGGAGAAAATATTCTGTTGCGACACATGATGCATGCAAGGCCACAGTAAATATAAATCCAAAGGTATTCGAAAATGCGATTTAGAATTCGAGATTTGATATAATCGAATAGAATTCAAATATTTTATTCATATTAATTAGTTAATATCTAAATTTGATTAATTATTTAATTTTTATATATAATATATGTAATTTATATATATATAAAAATTAAGTTATAAAAATAATTTATATATTTATATAAATAAAATATTTATTTATATATTTATTAATTACCTAAAATAATTAATTAATCGAATTAAAATAATAAATTTTTTAATCAGATTCAAATTCAAATATTATCTTATTCGATTCTAATTGGATCCACTGTATAATGGGAAAATAATGCAGGTGTAGGTGCAGCATGGAAGGTGGCTGACGTAGAAGCAGGATCTACAGTTGTCATCTTTGGGCTTGGTGCCGTGGGACTTGCGGTAAATAAAATTGATCCTGTCCTTCACTCCTTTGTTTATATGCATAAAATGAAAATGAACACACATTGAGAAAATGGGCATTTAAAGTACATGCACCAACCTTTCAGTAATGTGATTACTCGATGCATTCACCTGAGCCTTGCTTATTATTAGATCCGCACTCATTAGACCGCACATGTAATAAGACAACAGCGCAGCACACCCGGAACAAAAGTGGGATGTGAGCACATATGCTCACTTATAAACTACACCACTTATGTTAATGATTTTCTTTAAAGGTTCGTTTGTTTACACAGTAGACATTGGAAGTCCAAAAAATGAATTTTCAGATGCCCCTAACTGTTTAATACCACATATGAATATGAATAATTATCTGCCGCATAAGCGCTAATTGAGAAGCAAGGTTTAGCTGAACGCTTTGACTATTCATTGGGTTGTGGAATCAATAATAAACAGTCCAAACCAAAGCGTTCAGCTATTCCGAATTGAGATGTATTTTATTAATTTTTTTCTAAAAATGATCTCACACTGTGGAAAAAGTGTCCATTTATATGATGGGGCTTAGATTTCTGAGGTGGATTGAACAATAAAAAGCTCTTTTTTTTATCTAAAACCTTATCTCTCTCGTACATCATTGTCTCTCTTTTATTTCTCTTTTTATTTGGTGGAGCCTGTACCATTGATAAACATTTTCTTTTCAATATTTTTTTTCTTTTTTGTCTTTATTCACAAAAAGAAGAAGAGAGCAAATTAAAAAAAAAAAAAAAACAAACTTTGACTATTCAGAGCGTAGAGCTACGCTCAAATCTCTTTTGTGCTCAGCAAGTTGACGATCTGTATATATTTACAAATCAAAAACCACATTCACATTTCACCATATCTAAGTGGATAATAGATACTGGTCTGAACCGGCTTTTCTCTCTCTCTCTGATAAGATTTTGTGGCCCCAGGTTGCAGAAGGAGCAAGAATACGTGGAGCTTCAAAAATCATTGGAGTTGATTTGAATCCCCAAAAGTTTGAGATAGGTTTGTTCTAATTTGCTCATTCCGTATGTTTTTCTCTTTCTCTTGGTTTTAATTATTTCGCCCATTGTTGTGAAAGCGAATTAAACGTCGAACCATCAGGCAGTAGGGACGTCCCTTCATAATTCAGTGGTTCAACCATGTGATTCACAAGATTGATTTGACATGGAGTTAGACATTTCAGTAGTTTAATTACCACGTTCAACAGATTTGAAAGAGATAACTTAGCAATGGCCACGTATCAATGGCCTTGTCAGTTGTCAATTGTGCAATCAATGATTCTAGACTATATGATGTTAACTGAAAGCAATAGCTGTTAAACAGGCTGTGGAACTAATGTTAAGTATGGCTTACAATCATTCATCTCAATAATGTGGGTCTAATGCATTCAACTAATCCCGATTATAATTTTAACCATGTGAACACAATGGGTTTAATAACAAACCTTAGCTGGGTTTAATAACAAAAATAGACCTTCATCCGAACTCCGAAGTCCTAAAACAGTTTGATAATTTAACAACAGCTCAGAAAAGTTAAAGTAATACTGGAGACCGAAAGATAGCATTATGTTATGTAATGACATATCTTTTGTTTTTCTTGATTTCGTGCAGGAAAGAAATTTGGAGTTACCGATTTCGTGAACCCAAAAGATTGCTTGGACAGACCCATCACCGAGGTCTTGATTAAATCTGCCACCTACTCTTCATTAAAGCTCAATTAAGTATCAAGCTGCCGTGGTCGATTTCTCTAATTTTATCTTGCATGATACGTTTTCTAGGTAATATCAGAAATGACTGACGGGGGTGCCGACTATTGCTTCGAATGCATTGGCTTGGCGTCCTTGATGAATGATGCTTTCAATTGTTGTCGATCGGTCTCTCTCTCCATTCCTTTCATTTGGTAGACTGTATTCTTTTGTTTTTTTATTAAATTATTAATTTATTTGATGGCATTAGGGTTGGGGGAAAACAGTGATATTGGGGGTTGAGATGCATGGATCACCGTTAAGTATAAACTGTTTGGAGATTCTACGAGGCAAATGCATCACAGGCGCCTTATTTGGAGGAACTAAAGCCAAAACTGATATTCCACTCTTCGCCAAAATGTATCTGGACAAGGTACCTACTTCCTCGTTAATTAGTTAATTTTTTTATTATAATTATAATTTGGTGTAAATTAATTAAAGTTAGTATATTAAGTTTAATTTAAAATCTTAAATTATTAATTCCATTAGTTGGAATGTTGGATGGTCTCGGGATCAGTCTTAATCTGATCGATCGAGAGTAGGATTGAGTTACATGATTCATATTTTAACATTTTGGTTGTGTGTTGGTTTGTTTTGCGCATGATTCATGATATTGATAGGAGCTGCATTTGGACGACTTCATAACACACGAGGTGAGCTTTCACGATATAAACAAAGCTTTTGATTTGCTTATCCAAGAAAAGAGCATCCGTTGCATAATATGGATGGACAGATAGAGGAGTTGGAGTTGTTCATCCCAACCACCATCTTCTCTTATCACATGTATTGATATATATTAATTAATGTATGTGCTTTCTATTTCATCTATAAATAAAGGATATATATGGCCAGTGATAAATGACTGTCAGTGAGATAAATTAAATAATCTCCACTGGCAATATATATTAATAAGATATATGTGGGGATTGTCCTCAGTCCACTTTTATATTTTGTTGTGGAAAATGATAGTTATAAATATATAACCCTAACAAGTGTATTACTTATCAAGTAGTATAATAATATTGTTCCCACGGGGATTTAACAAAATAAGTATTAGAATCACAGTTTTTCCTAATTATTTGGACAATCGAAATTTAGATTTTAGGAAAAACTACTGAAATTAAAACTGGAATAAAGAAAATAAAAACAGGGGTGATCACTAATCGAATATGCAAATGATGGAATCGCTAGGACTTTTGGTTCACCTAACCAATGCAATGAATATTGATGGGTTCAATTATCCAAAACTAATTGTCATTCCCATAAATTGAGATTTTTTCAAATTTATTTAATATTCTCTCTCGAGATATACTAAACCTACGCCCATCAGGTAACCCTTCGATCTCTCGAGTAGAGCTCTCAAGATGGAAGTGCATTAAGTCCAAGAAAACCATTAAATTCAGATGAATCACGTATATATATCTCTATATACCATTCAATTCACACTATGAATTATTCTATCAATCATGTGAATTCCTCTCTCAATTCATTCACATAATCCAAATCAATTAAGAGGTGGCCAAGCTCTTAATTGCATTAAGCACAATGATTCATAGATTATATGGGAGTCAATCTTGGATAAATCAAGAAGATAAAAATATATTCATTAACATGATTAGACTTTTCATAGCCCTAGCAAGAAACAAATCAGTTCATGATGAAAGAATTAAAACAAACAAAGGGGAAGAAAGAACTCTTGAATTTGCCCATGGTACTGAGATCTCCTCTTCTTGAAGTTTCTTGAATTCTTGAACCTTTCTTAAACCCTCCTTAACTGATTGCTCATTGCTTCTTGATTCAAATCAGAAGTTGAATGATTGAATGATTCAGTCATCAAGTGCTCTCTCTAGCTGGTCCCCCCCCCCCCCCCCTTCTTATAGATTAAAGGGAACATGATGGTTTCCTACTTTCTCTTGAAGTTGATTTTTACAAGAAATAGAAAGTCATATCCTAATTCTAATCCTATCTCTTTATCTCTTGAACTCAATCCCTTTTTCACTCTAAGATTACATCAAGAATTTAGATTTAGAAGGATTCTTCTTAGTTTTTTGTTCTTGGATTCGTAATAGACCTCCTCTACGAATTGGGCTTCAGCCAGGCTTTTCTGCGAGTTGGGCTTCAGCTGCGGATTGGGCCTTCCTACGAAATTGCCCCGACTTCGGGCCCGGATTTGACTTCAATGCAGGCCGAATCTGTGAAAGCCCAAAACATGAAAGTTGTGGATTTTTTTTTCTTATCTTTCCAATGGATCTTGAATCAGCCCATTCGGAGTTCGGAGACGCGAGTTAGGCCCAGATCACTGAACGATGTCGAAACTGTGAAAAATCATCTGATTTGTCTTTCTTTGCTCTTAATGCCTTCTTTCATACCCTGTACCAAAATACAAGAAATATGAGTCCAATTAGATGCTAATTTAGTATAAAAGACAGAATAATTGGGGATAAAAATATGATAAATTCTACTCTCATCAGAAAATTTATGATTTGTTTCATTTCATAAATTTTTATTGGGTTTTTAGTTTTATTTATCTTCCACCAATAATATAATATCTCTTTTATTTTGTATTTTGTATTTCTTTTATATATCTGTCATTATTGTTTTGTTAAATGCTTGAATACTAGCATTGTTTGGCCAAATTAAATACAAAAAAGAAAAGAAATGAAAGAAACTCCAATTGGCCCTTCCTCTTAATTGATTTCAGGATTGTGGGTCTAAAAATATAACTCTACTTTCCGATGGCCTGTCACTGATCACTTGATCCGGTTCTCACTTTTGGCCTTTGGTTTCAATTTTCAAACAAATGAGATCAGAAAGAATTAGCAAAAACAAAATTAAGGCTCGGTTTAGAAAGAGTACGAACACAAATATACAAGGTTTTGGAATGCACACATTTCTGTTGGAATTTTGCAAACTGGGCCAAAGAAATGTAAATTTTTTCAAAGTTGCTGACAACGATGAAGAAGGATTGAAAAAGAAAGGTGGAAAATTGAATTGGGGTCAACTTTACATTCTAATTTGATTTTATAGGTGTTTTGAAAGAGTGTAATTTTATATGGTAAATCGGTATAAAATTCGTTTTTGAATTTTCTTTACGCTGATAAGTGATGTAAAACATCCGGTACTCATATTCCTCTCACCTTAACGTTTCTTTTCTCCTCTCTGTTTTAACTGCCGTTTTTTCTCTCGCCGGCGCCGACGATCGGCACCTGCGGTTTTAACATCCAGTGCGCCCAGTCTCCGTCAAACATCCAGTATGAAATATTCTCTCTCTTTGCCTAAAAGCTTTCTCAGACTTTTGGTAATGGCTAACGTCGTCTTACCTCTCCTCTTGACACTGACATTCCTACACCCACGAACCGCCATTGCCGTAGTCGCTTCCCTAGTGCTATTTTCATCCGAGATGCCGTTCACTCGACAGCAGCTCAACAATATCGTCAAAGCTCTGATCGGCACCTGCGATTTTAGCAACTGGGCGCACTACAAGAAAAAAAAAAATTCTAGCGGCATTTTTCGACCTGGCTGTTTGGCGACTACCGCTAGAAAGATAGATTTGTAGCGGCAGTCGTTTAAAACTGCCGCTAGAGGCCAAACGCTAAAAAATTCCTCCCGCCCTCTCTCTCACTCAGCCTCTCTCGCGCTCTCTCTCTCTCTCTCTCTCTCTCTCTCTCATACCAATTCATCTCTCTGCTTCTCTTTCTCTCACTCAATCGTCCCTCTCAGTTGTTTAAAACTGCCGCTAGAGGCCAAACGCTAAAAAATTCCTCCCGCCCTCTCTCTCACTCAGCCTCTCTCGCGCTCTCTCTCTCTCTCTCTCTCTCTCTCTCTCATACCAATTCATCTCTCTGCTTCTCTTTCTCTCACTCAATCGTCCCTCTCTAGATCTCCCTCGTTCTCAGTCATCCATCTCTCGCTCTCAGCCATCCCTCTCTCGCTCTCTCTCGCTCAATCGTCTCTTTCTCTCGCTCAGTCGTCTCTCTCTTATTTTCACTCTCTCTCTCTCTCGCTAAGTTCTCTCTCTCAATCGTCCCTCTCTAGATCTCCCTCGCTCTCAGTCATCCCTCTCTCGATCTCTCTTGCTCAATACTCTCTCTCTCTCTCTCTCTCGCTCGCTCGCTCGCTCGCTCAGTCGTCTCTCTCTTTCTCTTTCTCTCTCTCACTAAGTTGCCTCTCTCTCGCACTCGCTCTCTCTCTATGGCTATATCTCTCACACATCTAGCTCTCACGGTCTCTCTCAGACACATCAACAGCATTTGACTCACAGGTAAATATCTCTCTCTTTCCTTGTCTTTTTTCTCTATTTGTTAGGGTTTCTTCATTATTGTGAGAGTTTGTTTCTATAAATGTCAAATTGGTATTTCTTGCTCCACGTAATGAAGTCCGGTTTCTAAATTAAGTTTCAATTACGGTTTCTAAAATATTGCTGACTAACATGTTACTTGGGGTTCAGGAGAACCCATCTATTTGTAGAATTTAAACAGAGTATTTTACAATCGATCTCAAAGTGCAATTTCTGGTTCCAGTTGGATAATAATATGGCCGTAAAAGGATCTATCTAGCCAGTTTTGGAAAGAGGCTAACATATGAGTATGACCAACAGTACTGCTACTAAAGCAGTTTACTGGTTTTCATATTGTAATAGTATCTCTGGTCAGATTCTTATAATAAACAAATCTCTACCATTTGAAGTCTGTATGCAGATGGCTCAGTCACTCTAATTAAAGAACATAACCAACAGTTCTAATTAAAGAACATAACCAGCAGTATGACCAACAGTTCTACGTTACAGGAAGAATTGTACATGTATGTATGAATTGCAGATTAGAGAAGAAGAGGTTTAATTTCAGTAGAGAAACTAATTAAATAACATAACCACCAACAGTCCAAGCTATCTTATATGCCTGGTCTTACTCTGTCAGGCTTCCTGACTTTTTAGTATGTAAAAATACAAATTAAATCCAAATCAACTTTATTAATAGATAAACATTAATTTTAGGTAGGTGTATATCAGCATAAATTTAAATGTTTAAATATTATGATATTGGTTCATTATCAGATCGGATTGAGATAGATCCATATTTGATCCACCAGTTATATATGAATGGATCAAATTTCAATGACCTTAATTTATAGCCATAGCTCCAACTTTTCTGTGACAAATGGTTCAGTCTAGAATTAGAATTCTGTTCTATGTTTTCAAACCCAGGTCCTGTTAAGTATGGTCCGGCATGTTGGGCATTCAATTAGAGGGGGACCCATTGACCCCTCTAACAGGGTGCATTCTGAAGTTTGGACTGAACATAGACAAAATTAATATATATATATATATATATATATATATATATTGAAAAAAAAAATTGAAAAGCTAAACCTTTAAATATGTAGAATTAAAATTTTACTGAAATTTAAAAAAAAAATCCATTAAAATAAATTCTCAAACAGAAAAAGTTGAGGAAACTGATAAAAGAATATTAAATTCTGTAGAAATTAGTAGCAAGTGATAGGAGTAAAAAATTGGTCTTATATGAATATTGTCGAAACCGTTTAAAAATTTGAATATATTTCCAAGTTTGCCTCTGCCAAGATAAGAAGAGAGAGATTGAGAAATTAGACAAAAAAAATTCTTCAAAATTGGTAGAGATAGTGGACTACCCTGAACTGTGCTTCTGCAAAAAAAAAAAAAAAAAAAAAAAAAGAAGAGAGAGAGAAAGAGAGAACAAAAGGTCAATGGACACCCTAAACTTAGTAACCGGGTCTCTTCTCCTAAGTCAAGTGTCAAGATTTGCGTCAAACTGAAAAGGGAATGCCAAAGACACTCACCTAACACTTAGTAACCGGATCTCTTCACCTAAGGCAAGTGTCGAGATTCGCGTCAAATGGTGGAAGGTAGCAATAAAAAAAGTGTGCAAATCAAGTTCAGGGGTAGAAATCCACTGTCATAAATGATAAGAAGAATACATGTCTAATTTTAAGAATCAATCTCAACTTATCAAGATAGTCTTCAAATGAAAGGGTAAATAAGAATTTTAAGCCATGTTTCTGTAATATTCAAAACAAGACGGTTTTACCCCTAAAACCCAATACCAATCTATATAGAGTTTGAGAATGCTGGAATAAGGATGCTTGACTAATTCTGTTAGGAATGATCTTGATATGGGAAAGATCTCTATGATCAATGTAATTTCAAGGCTGCATTGCTAAAGGACTAGATATGTTTAAGTTGGGGGTGTGATAACTCTGCGCTTTGATGCCTTAAGGGCATCAATTCAGGGGTATTTTCGGCCTTAGAATAGTCAAGATGTGTCATTTTCCCAATTAAATGCAATGTTGTGGCCTCTAAGGGTCTCTATGCAAATTCTGGGGAAAACTGGAAAGTTTTCATGGCTGAAATGCAGATTTTGGGAAACTGGTGTGGAGTCCAGCTGAGAGATGAGGTGTTTTTGTGAAAAACTGAAAGCAGGAGGGCGCCTCCTACCTGCTAAACCCAGTTTGACACCCCTCCCACTGTATTAGCATACTACCCACACCTTAGCAAACCCTAGGGTGCCTACCCATTCTTTTCACTCTTAACAAACCCTAGCCACCCCTAACTGCTAAATCCTCACCTTCCATCCCTTCTAATCCCCACCATCCATTCTAGGGCACTCTCTTTTTAGCATTCTAACCCTACGAGCCACCTAACTTCTAATCTTCACCATTCAACATTTAGCCATTAAATCTCAGCCTTACATAATATTGGGTGCTTTCTCCTTTTCTTTTCAGCCTTAGGATCACCTTAGAACCATCCTAACCCTTCATTCTAAACCCTAGGGCACCCATATTTTTGCTAAAACCCAACATCCACCCCCCTCTTTCTCTCTAATTCCAGTTATATCCACCATTCTCTATAAAAAGGACCCCGGGTGCCCTAGAGAAGGGGTTGGTCAATTCACCCAGTTAACAAGGCTAAGGTTTTTTGAGGAATTCAAGGGTTGTAGAAGGGGAGGACACCCAGATCTTGTAAGGAGGGGTTCCTGCAAGCTGTTCAACCATTCTACAATTACCGCCACTGGATCTGATCAACCATTCTTTTCTTTTCTTTATTTTCTTCTCTGTTATTTTTATTTCTGCAATCTTTTAGATTTAATTCTTGTTCATTTCTCTGTTTTGCAGATTTGAATTCGTTTGGTTCAACGCTAAGGTGTCTCGAGGGGTTTGAGGGTTGTAGAAAGGACGGACATCCGATTCTTGTCAGGAGGGGTTTCTACAAGCTGTCTGGCCGATCTGCAACTACCACTATCGGATCCAGATTCTGGATCGTTTTTTTATTTCTTTTATTTCCCTTGTTGATTCCCATACTTTATTAAATTCTGATTTTTATTTATTGTCTTATTTAATAAAGTGTGGGAATCAACAAGGGAAATAAAAGAAAAAAAAAGGATCCAGAATTCAAATTCTGTAGCGGTAGTTGCAAATCAACCAGACAGCTTGCACACCCCAACAGTCGCACCTCAGCGGTCACACCCCAACGGTCACACCTCGGCGGCCACACCTTAGTTGCCCCCTCTGCCACACCTCGGCTGCCCTCTCTGCCACACCTCGGCTGCCCATCAGCGACCACACCTCAGCTACCCCCTATGCCCGCCTCTCGACGAACGCGCACCCCTCCTTGCTAGAGATCTCACCTCCTCGGCTCGGGGCATTGTCACTTCGGATGGCGGCCTCACCTCGGTTGCCCCTTTATCACACTGTAGCGGCCCCTCGACGGTCACACCTCGGCTACCCCCTCTGCTCACCTCTCAACGGATACGAACCCCTCCTCGCCGGCCCTTAGGCTTCACAAGTCCTCGGCCTTAACAACCCTCAGGCTTCACAGGTCCTCGGCTCAACAGCCTTCGGACTCCACAGGTCTTCGGCCTCAACAATCCTTGAACTCCACAGGTTCTCAGCCTCAACAGTCCTCGGGCTCCACAGGTCCTCGACCTGAGCAGCCTTCAAGCTCCATAGGTCCTTAGCCTCAGCAATCCTCGGACTCCACAGGTCCTCGGCCTCAACACTCCTCAGACTCCACAAGTCCTCAGCCTCAACAGCCCTCAAGCCCCATAGGTCCTCGGCCCCAGCACCTCCATGCCAGAAGGTCGTTCTCACCAGCTTGGCTGTAGCCGAGGCCCTCGCCAAAGAAGACCACTCAGCGCCTCCCATCAAGGATGGCACACTCTCTTTGGCCGAAACCGAGGTCCTCAGCCAAGACCTCCACCACGGCCTCGAGAGGGGGGCAAATGATGTAGGCACTTTAGGCAAGCCAGTAGCACGCCGATACGCAGTTGAGCACGGTGTGCAGCACGGGACCAATGGCACGGCCACACGACGACCTCGGATGGCTACACTCCCAGGGCTGAATGGCATCCTGATCGTCCACGTCCATCTATCTCCAAGTGGTCTCAAGTATAAATAGGTGCTATCCCCCTCAAGGTAATCATCTAAAAAACCTGAGTTGGAAACCCACTACTCCAAGCTCTCTAGTTCCTGGGCGACCTCGTCTAAGCTACTACTCAGGCCTCATCTGCCCTCTTTGGTACGCCCTCGCTAACTTGATCGTCAGAGTCCCCACCTCGGGCTAGCGCTCGGGGCCTCTGGCGCCCCCTTCTTTGTAGGTCCTCGGCCTCGGCACTCCTCGGATTCCACTTGTCCTCAGCTTCGGCACTTCTTGGATTCCACTGGTCATTGGCCTCAACCCTCCTCGGACTCCATTGGTCCTCGGCCCCGGCCCACCTCAGACCCCACTGGTCCTTGGCCTCAACCCTCCTTGAACTCAGCTGACCTCGGCCACAATGAACTCTTCCATCTGCCAGCTTGTCTAGAAAGCGAAGCTACAAAGTTGTCCTCAGCCTATTCCGAGCATCAGCCCAAGCTTTTCGATTCAAGAAGGGGAGAAAAGTGAGTTATTTTCTTTCTCTGTGTTCTCATCTATTCAATTGATTGAATTGGAGTTAGTTTTCTCCTGTTGTTCGTAAGTCATAAGTGGAGAATTACTCCAAAATGGCGCAAAATCCATTGATTAACAGCAATAAAAATTGGGTTGGAAATTCACACCGATGTCTATCCAAACACTCACAAATAATCTCATCGAATTTACATCTTGACAATTAAATATGGTTGGTGTAAATTTTCAAAATTTACCGATCTCAATTTCCATTGACAACTAAACCGGTTCACATTTTCCATCAATATAAAACTGAATTTACATCTAAAACAAATGCAGCCAAAGAAAATATATATAACAAAATAATAATGTAATATTTTTTCCTTTTAACATTTTTTATTTTCTCTACATAAAAATAAAGCAGTGGAGAGTTGGAAACAAATCTGGCTCTCTCTGTTTTCGAGAGAATATCTTTTGTTCCCTACTTTCTCGTTTATTTATTTTTTAACAAAAAATATTCAGGTTTAATTATGGTAGTGAATTGCTTTTCAACAAAAACACAAAACAAAACAAAGAATATTCAGGTTTAATTATGCATTCAATCTCACAGTTCACATCAGCCCTATGTCAGCGTCCATTGGAACGTTTTGCAAATCAACTATGGCGGGCCAACTTTGCTTTTGTTTTTTCAATATAAAAATTACTTACGAAAGAATATTCTTCTTGGAATACTTGGGCAAAAAAAAATTGAAATGAATATTTTTTCATATTTGTGGTAGTTAGACCAATCAACACCTATCAAAACATGCGTTTAATTGTATTTGACAAAATCAATATTTCTAAGAACCGGAAAACAAAAATAACCATTATGTATTATGTAAGAAGCTTCCTACCTGACCGGTTGCAAATCCAGAACTAGAAGGTCTTCAACCCATTGGATGACATGGATAAGCCATGAAATAGTCCATGGGGCCGAAGCTTCCCACCTGACCTTATTTTGAGGAAAAGGCTCTTTATCCAAGTGCCTGTTTGAGAGGGTATTAATTATGAAGTGGCCTTTGGCTTTGCAAGATGCTGGATCTACACAGAAAGCCTAAGGTTTTGTTTCACAAGTTCTTTTAAAAAGATCTTTCAATAGTTTAAAGACACATTGAATTTTTGGGTTTTAATTTTAAAGCAGATAAAAACGGTTTAGTAAGCCGTTCAGTCTATGTGTGGACTTTTAAAAATATGTTCAGAATGTATTTATCACATGGAAAGACCAAAAAACTTCATTTGAAGTTTTCTAAAATTTGATCTCGGCACCTCGGTTCAGCTGGTTCAAAGACGACCTCGCCCGGTCACTCCTGCTTGATCCGTGGAGCCGCGAAACAAACAAGTGGCAAATTCAGATAGAACAGTACACCTGGGGATAACATGGCCTCACGTGTACAACCAAATCAGATAAGTGGGGCCCATAATTATACCACGTATATAAAACGTAACAACGCATTATCACAAGTGTCTTGAAACTGCAACTATGTTTGATGAAAATTTTAAAAAACTCAAGTACAATTTAATCCAGCTAAACAATTGAATTTTAGGTAATTAAAAGTAGTTTTTGTAGCTTCTTCAAAGTAAAAGTGGTTCAATCAAAGCTGAAGCCATGAACGGGCTTAAATAGTGTGCTTTGTTAACAAATCAGAAAAACCTTCATTGGCTGTTGGGAACGTTCTTGGATATCTAATCTATATATATATTAAAGGAATGATTTAAGGATAAAGCTTTCTTTTAGTCAGACATGTGACTTTTTTCTATTCATACACCTGTCATTCCAAAGACTTAAACAAAATGAATACATGTCAAATTCTGATTAGTGATAGTTCAAGAATAGAGCCCATAAAACATGTGTCAAATTCTAATTAGTAGTACTTAAAGAAAAGAGTCCACTAACATGCAGAGTGGAGTCGACCACCATGCAGAGTTGTGAGAAATGGGAAGTTTCCACTTTTAATCATTTACTAAAAAAAAGGAAACTATGCTATTAATTACTGTTAACTGCTAAACTAATTAATTAATTCCAGTTATTGATTACTAATAATAATCTACTTCTAATTAACTAAGTACAGCAAATAATTATTGTTAATTACTAATTAATTATTGTTAACTACTTCTAATTAATTAATTCCAGCTATTAATTACTAATAATAATTACTCACCGATAATAATTAATTACTGAAAATAATTTCTTATAATAATTACTGCCATTACTTAATTTCTGATAATAATTAATTAGTGATAATATTGCTCATTATTAATTTGGAAAAATAATTTCTTATAATAATTACTGCTAATACTTAATTACTGACAGTATTGCTCATTATTAATTTAAAATGATAATTAATAAATATTTTCATATTGGTAATTAATAATTCGGAAATAATCATTTTACATTTATATTAACTAATATTAATTATTTTGAAAATAAATATTTAATTTTAATTATTTAAATTATAATTATTATCAGAAAATATAATTCATACATTTATATGAAATAATTAATTATATTATTATTATAAGTAATTATAATTAATAATATTATATTAATTAATATAGTTACATTATTATTATCAATAATTATAATTAATTATTACTAATACTAATAATGATAATTATTACTTCGGAATGTTAATTAATTAATGATAATTAATGAGTATTTTAATAATGTTAATTATTAATTGGGATATAATCATTTTATATTAACATTAAATTCATATTAATTATTTTATAAATATATAATTAGTTTTACATATTTATAATTAATACTATTATTATTCTCCAATAAACACTTCATTTAGTGAAAGTTAAATTATAAAACTTTCAATTATTCAATATTGTTAAACTTAAAGAATTATAAAACAAAATATTATTTTATGAATTAACTAAAAATCGTAATTATAACAAATTAATTACTTAAAAAATAAAAATAAAAAAATAATAATAGTAGGAATAATAATAATACATTGATATTACTAATTTCAAAATCAATACACACATAATAAGAATATATTATTAGTTGATAATAATATACTTATTATTATTACCGATTTCATAATAATTAATATATTATTAATCTATTAATAATACTGGTTATTATTAAAAAATTTAATAGAAAATTTTAATTATTTAAAATTATTTGCTGAAATTACCCATTTTAATCGGAAAGATAATTAATTATTAATTTTAATTTCTTAAATTTATTATTTACTGAATAATTTTAATTACTCTTTGATTAATGACCTTATTTTTGAATAATTGGTTTTTTATGTTCAATATTTTTTTTTGAAAAATCCAAATAATTTTTCTTTTGTAATGCTAACCATTTTATTTTTCTCTTATTCAATTTTCCAAAAGATAAAAAATAAATAAATTAATGATATTTACCTACTTTTATCAAATTATGTATTTATCAAGTTGTTGTTAGTGATGATGATGATGATGATGATGAGTCAACTTTTTGAAAGAGAGGGGGTACTGGTAATAATTAATGACTTCTAATTAATTAATTAATTTTAGATATTAATTACTAATAAAAATTAATTATTGATAATAATTTCTTATAATAATTATTGCTAATACTTAATTACTGATATTAACTAATTACTGATAGTATTTCTCATTATTAATTTTGAATGATAATTAATAATGATTTTTATAATGGTAATTAATAATTCAGAAATAATCATTTCAAGGGACTTCTTGTCTTGTAGTACCTCTAACACTTCTTGTCTTGTAGTACCTCAGATTTCAAGGGACTCTGCCACTTAGTCAACAGCCCTCGGCCATAAACCCTCGACTCCTACAGTATTCAAAGAGAATAATCCGCCTTGACCTATAGTCCTCGGCGTCGGCGTACCTCCTCTGAACCATCAAAGCCTT
Source organism: Nelumbo nucifera (assembly GCF_055504915.1). Lineage (NCBI taxonomy): Eukaryota > Viridiplantae > Streptophyta > Magnoliopsida > Proteales > Nelumbonaceae > Nelumbo > Nelumbo nucifera. The sequence continues at coordinate 105,425,650 of NC_142649.1, read as the reverse complement.
CGCTCGGGAGTGAATTTACCTTGTTGCACTCGGCCAAACCGGGTAGCAATAATTAGTGTCGTCTGTGGGATACATTGCTAAGATGATCCCCTAAAACTCTACAAACTTAAAATCTCCTAAGCTTTGATCGCCATGGTACGAAGAGCCAAGAACCCCTAGAACCTGGTCACGAATGAATAGTTCCAAGTCGTCCTCGACCATCAAGAACACCTCACGCAATGCATGGAATAATCCTACCCCTAGGCAAGAGGTCCCTCTTGAGGCGACTGCCCTACCGGGGTGTTAGATCACCAGGACCGACATGAGCATGTCGAGCCCCCAGCACTCGGCCTAGCCAACCCCTAGCAGGCCGAGTCCACTAAGTCCGGCATCAACCGACCCGCCATCCCACCACGAAGAAATGAAGGACCTCCCAGCCGAAGGGAGGAAGAGCCGACGCGGTCCGAAGACAGCTACCAACCTTCTGAGCAACATCATCGCCACCAGAGGGAAAACCCCCGGGACGAGGGCGGACACCATGGCCGTCATAGCGCCCACTCAAGGGTCGAAGGTCAACGTCCTAAATGATCGTCGTGCTAGACGGGAGGCATGCGGACCTGTCTCAGAGTATTCCGAAGTTCGTGTAGATCCCCACCATGCCTGTGAAGATAAAGATGGGCAATAAGCCCCATCCGACCCTCGGATTGCTGAGTTGCGAGCCGCACTCAGGGCCATCAAGGATGAGCTCTGCCAAGTCCAAGAGAACCGAGCTAATGCCACGGCAGACCAAAGCAATCCGATGGGGAGAATGGATGCCTTCACCCCAAATATCATCTCCGAGCCTCTCCCCCAGCACTTTAAGGCCCCTACATTGGAAATGTACGACGGGACCTCGGACCCTAAAGACCACCTAGAGAGCTTTAGAGCGCTCATGATACTTTATAGGTATTCCGACACCTTGACGTACCGGACTTTCCAGGCCACCTTCAGAGGAGCCGCCCGTCGTTGGTTCTCCAGCCTCCCACCTCGGTCAATCAGTTCGTGGAAGCAGTTCGCCAATTTATTTCCTGCTCACTTCATCAGTAGTAGGTGATGCCAAAAGAGCGTCGTTTCGCTGATATCTGTCAATCAAAAGTAGGGAGAGAGTCTGCGGTCCTACATCGACCACTTCAAAAAGGAAGAGCTTGAGGTTCGTGACCTCGACTCTATGGTCTCTATGCACGCAACCATTAATGGACTCTGCATCAGCTCGGCCCTAAAATGCTCGGTCGCCAAAACCCCGTCGAAGACAAAGCTAGAGTTCCTCAAAAAGGCCCAAAGGTATATTGTGGCCGAAGAGGCTTTGGTCGAGGAACACCAAGAAAGAGAAGTCGAGCACTACAATGGGCCCCTTGAGAAGAAGAAGAAGAAGGGCAGAGACAACCACCACCACAACAACAACAACCGCAAGGACCATAAGAAGCCATCAGCCTCAGCCCTGGCTTACAACCAATACATGCCACTCAATTCCACCCGAACGCAGATACTGATATAGATCAGGGAAGAGAAGTTCATGAAGTGGCCAGAGAAGATGAAGAGGAAGCACAAGAGGGGAAATCCAAAAAAGTACTGCAAGTACCACTGGGGGACCGGCCATGACACCGAGGACTGCTATGATCTCAAGAACGAGATAGAGTCCCTCATCCGCCGTGGCCACCTCAAGAAATATGTCGGGGGAGAAGCGGACACCTCGTCTCCTCAGCAACACCAACACCAGCAAATAATCGGCGTCATCAACGTCATTGCCGAGGGTATGGCCTCGGGTGGAGCCTTGGCCTCGGCCTGCAAGGCCTACACTAGGCATCTAAACATCCAAGGGCTTGCCTCCAAGAAGCTGAAGTAGCGGGAAACCCTCTCCTTTACGGATGAGGACTTAAAGGGGTTGTAGTCCCCCATGATGTCGCCTTGGTGATCTCGCCCGTCATCGCAAACTTCGATGTTAAGAGGATCCTCGTCGACACGGGCTCCTCAGTTGACATCCTCTTCTACGAAGCCTTTCAGAAGATGAATATCGCGCCTGAGTGCCTCTAGCCAGCTGAAGTCCCACTGGTCGGCTTCTCCGGAAATGTGGTCAGACCGGAGGGAAAAATTAACCTACCAATTACGGTAGGGACAAAGCCCAAGCAAGTCACAAGGATGAACGAGTTCTTGGTCATGAGGATCGGCTCGCCCTACAATACAATCATGGGGAGACTGACCCTTCACGCGCTAAGGGTGACCACCTCTTCATATCACCTCGCCCACAAGTTCCCCACCAAGCACGGCGTCGAAGTTGTTCGAGGGGACCAACAAGTAGCCCGCTAGTGCCATGTAGCAACACTGAAAGGCAAGAACAAGGTAGCATTTCCACTAGAAGGCTTCGACCTCAGGGAGGAACCAGCGAGCCGAGGCCAACCAACCGAGGGCCTCGTCTCGGTTCTCCTAGACGAGGTCGAGCCTGAGAAGATAGTCCGCGTCGAATCCAACCTTCCCCCTGAACGCCTATCCAAGCTGGTAAGTTCCCTCAAACCTAATGCCGACGTATTTGACTGGTCCACCATAGATATGCCCGGAGTTGACCTATCGGTCATCACTCACAGGTTGAGCGTGGACCCAAGCTCTAGGCCAGTTCGATAAAAGAAGAGGAACTTTGCACCGAAGTGATGGAAGGCCATAGGAGAGGAAGTCGATAAGCTACTCGATACCAGCTTCATCTAAGAGGTACATTACCCTAACTGGTTGTCAAATTTGGTTTTGGTGAAGAAAGCTAACGGGAAATGGCGGATCTGTATTGACTTCACAGACCTCAACTGAGCCTGACCGGAAGATAGTTTTCCTTTACCCAAGATAGACCACCTCGTTGATGCCACTACAGGGTACGAGCTACTCAGCTTCATTGATGTCTTCTCTAGATACAACCAAATAAAGATGCCTCCAAAGGACAAGGAGAAAACCTCGTTCATCACCCAGCACGGCATTTACTACTACAAAGTGATAACCTTTGGCCTCAAGAATGCAAGGGCCACCTACCAGTGCCCTGTCAACAAAGTGTTTAAAGATTAGATGGGGAGCAATGTCTAAGCCTACATAGATGATATGGTGGTAAAGAGCCTGAAAGCCGAGATGCACACGTTGGACTTGGCCAAGACCATCGACACCTTGCAGAAGTTCAACATGAAACTCAATCCCAAAAAGTGTGCCTTCGGCGTCACTTCAGGCAAATTTTTGGGCTTCATCGTTACTCAAAGAGGCGTCGAAGCCAACCCTGACAAGATACAAGCCATACTGGACATGACAGCACCTTAGTCGGTAAAGGGGACTTAGAGACTAACCGGCTGAATAGCTGCTCTCAGTCACTTCATGTCGAAGTCGGCTGGCCACTGCCTTCCTTTCTTCCGTGCCATCAAAAGGTTGAAGGAATTTCAGTGGACGAAAGAATTCCAGCAAGCCTTTGACGAGCTAAAGGCCTACCTCACCTCACCTCCCCTCCTCACTCGGTCGTCCCCAAGAGAGACCCTCTACCTATACTTATCGGCCAGGGACGAGGCAATCAGCTCAGTGCTGATAAAAGAAGACGGAGCTCAAAAGTCGATATACTACATCAACAAGGTCCTCTGTGATGCTGAAACTAAATATCCCAAAGTGGAGAAATTGGCCTTCACCCTTGTGGTCTCGGCTAGAAAGCTCAGGCTGTACTTTTAAGCTCACACTATAATAGTCCTGATAAACCATCCCCTTAGGGATGTCCTCACCAAACCTGAGACCTCGGGGCGCCTGACCAAATGGGCCATTGAGCTGTCTGAATTTGACATACAATACTAGCTGAGGCCCGCTATCAAAGCAAAAGCCCTAGCAGACTTCGTAGCAGAATGCACCTTCAGTCGAACCCTCAACCGAGCCTTCGAAGATGTTGAAGGGGATCACCTGGCCGAGGGGACTCACCCCATGTGGACACTCTTTGTGGATAGTTCCTCCAACACCAAAGGAAGCAGAGTAGGCCTCATCCTTCTCACCCCAGACAATGCAATCATAGAGTATGGGCTAAAGTTCGACTTCCCTGCATCCAATAATGAGGCCAAGTACGAGGCCCTCCTCGTTGGTTTGCAGCTTGCCAGGAACCTCGATTCCTTACATATCGAAGTCTTCAGCGACTCGCAACTAGTGGTGAATCAAGTCAATGGAAACTACAAGGCTAGAGAGCAAAGTATGTCCAAGTACCTCGCCAAAGTCCAAGAACTGGCCCGCCGCTTCCAATGCTTCTCCCTGCAGCAAGTCCTACGAACCAAAAATGCAAGAGCTGAAGCCCTTTCTAAATTGGCAAGCACCTCGAATGCAGCCCTCGACTGCACTGTCCACGTGGAGAAGCTACATCAGCCCTCCAAAGAAGAAGCCCAAGTGTTCACAGTAGAGGCTGAGCCATGATGGATGGACCCAACGTCAAGCAGCCCACTACATCCTACTGGAGGGAAAATTGTACAGAAGATCCTTCACTTTGCCTTACCTTCAATGCCTCCGTCAGGAGGAAGGCGAATACGTGCTCTGAGAAATTCACGAAGGTATCTGCGGTAACCACCTCGGCGTCCAAGCCCTATCCCAAAAAACACTAAGGTAGGGGTACTTTTGGCCGACCCTTCATAAAGACGCAGCCGAGCTAGTATAGAAGTGTGACCAATGCCAGAGACATGCCAACTTGTGCCATCAGCTTGCCACCACCCTCTCGGCTCTTAGCAGCCCTTGGCCCTTTGCCAAGTGGGGGATGGACCTCCTCGGCCCCTTTCCTCAAGCAACGGGGGATAGGAAATACCTCGTCGTCGCTGTGGACTACTTCACCAAGTGGGTAGAAGCCGAACCCCTGGCTACCATTACAACTCGAGCAGTTCAGAGCTTCTTCTAGAAGAACGTTATTTTCTGCTTTGGCCTCCCCCACATGCTAGTCACCAACAACAGGAAGCAATTTGACAATGCCAAGTTTTGGGAGTAGTGTGCGTCCCTCAGCATCAAGCAGCAATACACCTCGGTGGGCTACCCCCAAACAAATGGCCTAGCCAAGGTCACCAACAGAACAATCTTGAATGGACTGAAGACTAGGCTAGACCGAGCCAAAGCCTTATGGGCTGATGAGTTACATAGTATCCTCTAGACATAGCAAACCACACCTCAAACAGCCACGGGAAAGATCCCGTTCGGCCTAACCTACGGTACAAAAGTAGTTATCCCAATAGAGATCGTCTAGCTGATGCTCTGAACTGAAGTGTACAGCGAAGCCGAGAACAATGAAGCACTTAGAGAAAACTTAGACTTGCTGGAAGAAGCTCGAGAGCAAGCATAGATCAGGGTAGTTGCTTACCAGCAAAGAGTGGCCCGCTACTACAACTCAAAAGTGAAAGAAAAATGCTACTGAGAGGGAAACCTCGTCCTTAGGAAGGTCATGGACCCCAAACCTAGTGTGGGAAAGATGGGCCACAACTGGGAAAGCCCCTACAGGATCAAGCAACTCGTCGACCCCAGCACCTTTCATTTGGAACATTTAGATGGAAGACCCATCCCTTGGACGTGGAACTCAGAGAACCTCCAGATGTACTATAGATGAGTGTAATTTTTTTATGAAGTAATGAATGAATGAAGCAAAGTTCCTCTTCGGCTCAAAGCTTAGCGCGTGTTCTCACTAAGTCTCTAAGACCCATCGGCTTTGCGACTAGTCGAGACGCATAGCCTCTCTCGAGGACCATACGCTTGCGTCGGATCGTCGCTAGGGCATATTACAAATAGCGAACACCCTAACACCTTGCCAAATTACTCCAGGAAGGCCGAGGCCTCGCACGCCTCACTACCCGCCTCGGCGTCGATGGCCTCTTGGTCTTATACACTTAGCACGATTAACTAAAGGCGGCAACCCCAACTAACTCGGTGGTTCACCTCAGCTCGAGACCCCAACCTCCTTAAAGCGTCACCTCGGCTTCGTCGAAATAACCACTCAGAGAGACGGGAGCCAGGCAAGCTTCAGCTTTGCCTCAGCCCATCTCCCAAAGTTCGTTAAGCCATCTCGGCTTTGCCTAAGCAACCACGGGAGGAAGGGAGCCAGGCAAGCTTCAGCTCTACCTTGGCCTCTCCCCCACATTTTAGTAGGCCACCTTGGCCTTGCCTAGTGAACACTTAGAGGGAATTAGGCTAGGTGAGCCACACTTCGGTCACGCGGCTCTACTTCAGCCTCTCCCTCCTAACAACCTAAGGCGTGCGTATAACGAGCCAACACAAGCTACTTTTTGTGTGCCTTGTGGTCTCATCGTTGGAAGAGGCAGGGACCCCTCGGCGAAGAAGGAAGAAAGAAGAAGTAAAGAAAGAAGAAAGAAAGGGAGAACATGATGCACGGAACAAAAAGAACACAATGTACAAAAAGAATGTCTAGTTTTTCATTATACTTCAAGTATTGAGATGTTTTAAGGTCTCTAAGGCCGAATACATTTACAATCACAAAAAAAAGAGAAAGAAAGCAGAGAAGGCCAAAAGAGCCCCACTATGCGTCACCACCGGCCGGAGGAGGGGGAGTGGAGACCTCGATGCCTTTAGCAGCCTCATCAACAACCGCAATCGAAGCCGAAGGAGAGTCGGAGATCACCTTTAGCCTGTCAACATCAAACTCGGGCATCACTTGCTGGATGGCCCTCTTGGTATCCTTGATCCCGTCCAAATAGCTCGTAGAAGCATACTTAGCGAGGGCATGCTGGTACTCAAGAGACCGCTTGAAAGTCTCCATCGCTTCGGCCACCCGCCTCTCGGCCTCAGACGCCAGTTTCTCAACCCCAACCGCTTACTTGTCTGCCTCGGCTGCTCGCTCCTCAGCCTACTTCGCCCTCCGGCTGGACTCTATGGAGAGGCTGTCGAGACGAGCCCTCTCCTCCTTAGATGTCTTCAGCGCCTCCTTCAACTTGTCAAGGTGAGCCTTCGCAGCCTTCAGGTCATCCTCCAGGGTCACCTGGAGCTGCTACTCGTCCTTGTGGGCAGACTTGAACTTGTCCCGGCTGCTCTCGACAATTGCAGCACCTGGAGCCCCTCATTGATCTTCTTCAAGTGCTCTAGGCGCTCCAAGGTAGGGCCCATTTGATCTCCTAGGCCGACAAAGTGACGACAGACTTGCATCAAGTGCCATCAGTAACGCCGCAACAAGAAAAGGGAAATCACGAAGAGAAAAGGGCAAGGAACGTACCTTGGCCACGTGGTAAAGCCCCTCGTTGTAAACAAACTGGGGGTCACTTTGCATCATCTCAAAGCAAACCCTCGGCAAAATCGCCCCGCTTACCAAGGCCTTCCCCGACCCCCTTCTCTGTAATGGAATCCCCCTCGTGGACGGACCATTGGGGCGGAAAACTTTCGAGGGCTGCTCGCCCTCTTTGGCAGCCCCTTGCAAGGAAGTGGAGCCAGATGCAGTCCCCCTGGGGTGCCCCTTTGTAGGGGGCCTCTTCTGCATAGCACCCCCGGCAGGGTGCTCTTGATGAGCTCGTCGGCGGCTAACCCTTCGGTGTCCCCTCGGCTGACCTCTTCTTCCAAGCCTCGGCTGTAGGAACCGGCCTCATCTGACCGGCTTCGATCCCTTCCACGGGCCTCTTCGCGCGATCTACCGTCCTCTTGTCGCCTTCGTCTTCTAGCTTCTTACCCTTGTCCCCTCGGTTGATAGGGACTTGTTGTGCGTTTCCCCTTGATCAAGGGGCGGGAACCCAGTCGCTCCTTATAGGCTTCCCCTCGGTCAGGCCCTTGGGAGTTTGCCCTCCGGCCTTCTTTTGGGCCTGAGCCCTCTACTTGGCCCGCACCTTCTCTATCAGGAGATTCTTGGTATCCATTGGTACCTCTGCAAATAAACAAGAAGACGTCAGTACAGCAAGCCGAAGATGAAGGGAGCATGTTAAAAAAGCTACAATCCTACCGAGGGGAGCAGGACTAAGCCCCGCAAACACCAGCGGGAGCTCCTCCTCCACCAAGGGCTGGACTCGGACTCTCCCCAGCACGAGTAGGTGAGCTAGATCAGCAGCCTCCTCGTTCCAAAGTAGGGGGCACTCTTCTCCACCATCAGGCAAGCCTCTCCCCATCCCAACTTGAAAGACTAACCCTCGGGGCAAGATAGGAAGAAGAACTTGATCTTCTAATTGTGGATGGACGAAGGGTTGTCTACGGGCTTAGTCCTATGGGGCTGGAAGTAATACATGACGGCCTTAAAGGAATGCTTCCTTGGCATGAATATGGCTCGGATGAGCTTCGGCGTCAACTCCACCCCATGAAGTCGAGCCCCCACCAACATGGTGACCATGGTCCTAAGAGCGTTGGGTACTAATTGGCTGAGGGCGATCCCATACCACCTCAACAACTTGGAAATCATAGGGTGAAGGGAGAATCTAAGGCTGAATTGGAGGAGGAGTTGGTAGATGTAGATCTCCCCCTCCTCGGGAGTCCACGACCAGTTACTTACATTGGGCACCCTAATGGTGTAGGTTTGAGGTATGAAGTACTACCTAGCCAGGGACCTAATCTGATTCACGTCCAGAGAACTGTCGAACTCCCAACGCGGAAGACCAACCCTAGCTACCCCTTGGGCATAGGGGTGAGCATTATTCGGTTAAAACCGAATAGCCAAACCGAAAATTTTAATTCAATTTTTTCAGTTTTTGGTTAAATCGGTTCGGCTATTTCGGTTTTTGGTTTTTGGAATTAGAATTCCGGTTAACCGAATTAACCAAACATTTTATTATTATATATAATATATAATGTAATATGTAATATATATTATATATTTATATATTAATATATAATATACTGAAATTCGATTTCATAATATATATTTTATAATATATTATATATTATAATATATAATAAAGTATATATTATTAAAATTCGGTTTTAACCGAAAACCGAGCCGAAAATTTTGGTTTCGGTTATTTCGGTTTTTCTAAATTTTAGTTTCGATTCGGTTTTTAAAATTTTGGTTTATTTGGTTCGGATTTTAACCGAATAAACCGAATGCTCACCCCTACTTGGGCAGCACTTTTAGCCACCATCCCTGGGGCGAGATCTGGGGCCTCCTCCTCCTCGGCTTGGGGGGACCCCTCTGGCTCCCTCGGCGTCATTGATGCGGAGCTCTCATAGGGAGGGTCACTGCCTCGACGGCTGCCTTCAGCACCCCCAGAGGCTATCATTTCCTTTTGCACCATCACCTCCCGCCGAGGGGGGACGACTAATGAGGAGCCTAGGGAAGAAGGGGATGAAGTCGAAGGAGAACTCCCTTCCGAGCTAGTCGGAAGCTCACAACACTCCAGGGCAGAATCAAAATGAGACATGGTGAAAAGATTTACCTAAAGATGAAAGGTAGGAGGAAGACGAGGTGTGTTGGAGAATCGAAGGTCTGGGAGCAGTGGTTCACTCAAGTGCGAGGTTGGCTAGAGACAAATGACGAAGAAATCACAGTTAAGGCTCCTGTTTCTAGGAAAATGGATAGTCTTGATCGTGCTGAATCCGACGGCCGCGAGCCCACTGCCTCTGCCAACCAACCAAGATGTGTCACCCAGCGCCCGGCCTTGGAAGATGAAACGACCCTCAAACAACGGCCCAAATCAGGTCGAATCCAATGGCCGAGGAGGCCTCCGCTTCTACAGTCCAGGTACACCGCACTACCGGGCGCACGCCCTCGGAAGACAAATCGACGCCCCGAGTGAACCAATGGGTTCGTTCACTGCGACCCGCTGATTTGAACTCCTCGACCCGGTGAATGCACGCACTGGTTAATCTGGATGGCCGTTCCACACACGAAATGCTCCCCCGGCATCCAAGCCTGTGCTAGGCATGGCCCTTGAACGACAGTCTGAGGTATCAATGCTGCGAGTACCTTCGAGCTACTAGCACACGGGGACACGAGCTCGGCCACCCCGAGGCCCTCCCGCTTAGTCTCCCAGCCGAAGGGCTAAAGTGCACCTACAACCTCGCCCCTACTCACGAAGACGAACCAAGAAAAGGCATGAATGAGAGTTGACGCCACCACAAGGTACCCTTCGACCGCTGGACCCACCGGCTTCCACCATTGCTACTCCCATTGGCCGAAGCCAAATCCTTCACCTCGGCCTTAGGAGTGGGGGGCAAGTGATGTGGGGTAGCCCGGCCCAACCCATTTCAGGCTGGGAGGCCTACCACGAGCGCCAGACTTGGGGGGCGATTCGGCACGGCAGGGGCTACCCTGCTCCCCTTGTACGGAGCCAACAGTGGAGCACCCCTGCGTCCCCACAATGCCCGCTGAGCACCCTCGTACGACATTCATTGAGGGCGTCCATCTCCACCTACCTCCCGGTAGCTCAAGTATAAATATGTGGTGCCCCCCACCAGGTAAAAGATCCTTGAATTCTAGCTCTAGCTCTACTCCTAAGAGAAGAACTTCACTCCTAGGAGCCTAATGCCTACGAGTTCCCTCTTCCAAGCCCTCTTTGGCACCAGATCCCATTCTTCTTGCCCTCGTACTAACTTGACCGTCAGAGCCTCTACCTCGGGTTCCCACCCAAGGCCTCTGATACTTCTTGTCTTGTAGTACCTCGGATTTCAAGGGACTCCACCACTTAGTCAACAGCCCTCGGCCGTAAACCCTCGGCTCCTACAATATTTGAAGAGAACAATCCACCTCGGCCTATAGTCCTCGGCCTCGTTGTACCTCCTCTGAACCATCAAGGCCTTCGGCCAACCTTCTGAGCTTGGGAGCGAATTTACCCTATTGCCCTCGACCAAGCCGAGTAGCAACAACAATCATTAAAATTGTTAAGCCAAATCATTAATGTTTATTCTTAAATGCAAATTATGAATTAACAAATCTATTATATAATAATTATACTCGGTTGGAAAAAAAAATATTTTAAGTAAATATTTAAATAATTACAAATTTAGTTAATATTATTACTATATAACAAAAAAAATAAATTAAATACTGAAATAAATTAATAATAATAATGGTTAAATTATAGTAATAAACAGTTCAAATTGAATTTAATAACCCATATAATTTTATGGGTTTGACATATAAAGGTCAATTTATGTAGACCCATAGATTGTATGAATGTCTTAAAAAATGATAGTTTATAAACAATAATAAAAATCATTAATATATATATAATTAACTTCCCCGTACTTAATACAGGATCATTCACTAATTACACATGATGACATGAACATGGGTGTGAGGTAAAAGAGTAATTACCCTCAATATTCTTTTGTAAGACACGCAAGAGATATCGTATAGCAATCGTCTGTCTGGTCTTGTGGTGTAGATTCAAACCCCACTTTTTTTTCTGTAATTTTTTTTTGGGGCCACAAAACTCACAAGTGACAAAGTGTTGGCCGGTTGGCGTGTTATAAAAAATATAGGAAAAGTGTCCAAAACCCATCATCGCTTTTCATGAATTTTCTTAAATTCATCAGACATCGTTAATTTACTATTTTACCCTTCTTCCGCCGCTAAAATGCCGAGTATGCCCATGCCGCTGAAAACGTCCAAAATGCCGCTGAAAAATGCCCATCTGTTCTACTTGCCTTCCCCCACGATTCCTCCCGTAACTACAGAGGGATCGTCCGGTTGATCAGGAATCTGCGGACGAACTTCCCCTTTTGGAACCGTACACTCGGGGCTGACCACTTCTACGTCTCTTGTAGCGGGATTGGCATGAACTCCGACAGGAACATCGTCGAGTTGAAGAAGAACTCCGTTCAAATCTCGTGTTTTCCGATAGTCGAAGGTAGGTTCATCCCTCACAAATTAAGATGTCAGCTTTCCTCACCTCAACGACCAACATCTTCACGCGTCGTCCGGCAACGGACTGACAAGTATTTGGGCTACTTAAACCTAAACGGCAGCGGGGATCAAAATGGGAAGCTCGAATCGACGTTCTCGAACGAATTGCCCAGTTCCTGGTCGAATCCGAGTCGTCTGATCCCACATTGTACGCGGAGAGACTGTCGAGCAGTAAGTTCTGCTTGTTTTTCTACGGAGGAGATGTTTCGGGAATCGGAGACGCGTTGCAGTTCGGTTGCGTGCCGGTGGTGATTACAGAGCGTCCAATTCTGGATCTTCCATTCATGGACGTGCTGAGATGGTCGGAGATCGCGGTGTTTGTGGGGGCTGGATCCTATGCCTCCTTAATCCGATTCCAGGAGATTGCCAGGAACAGGGATTTGGGTGCACCTTCAACCCGCCGATCACGGTCCTCCCGTTTAAGCCATTCTCTTTAAACAAAGTCCCTGAGCCTGCGGTCTGGTAGTTTGAGGAACTTGAGCTATCGGTACAGTACTAGAGCAGATGGTCGAATTGAGATGATATCGAATGCAGACACTGATAGGAATAATCTTGATCCAGATGGATACTTCTAGCTTCCGGCTACTCAAATTGAATGCACCCGAGTGGCCATATTCAATCATGGGGGCAGTTGATTCAGTTTTATCATGCTTTATTGGTCCAACATTTGCATTCGTAATGAGCAACATGATCGAGGAGTTTTAGTATAGGGATTACACGGCAATGGAGAGGAAAACAGAGGAGTTTGTGTTCATATACATCGGAGCAGGGCTTTACGCTATGGTGGCATATCTAACGCAACATTATTTCTTCAGCATCATGGGGGAGAACCTAACAACTAGAGTTAGGAGGATGATGCTTGCAGGTACACAAGTCCTTGGACCGTTTTTTGCCCCCTTCGCATCTTCTGTTTCTTGTTTTTATCGCCATCCCCTTGTATGTTGAAAGCGAAGGGCTCAATGGCTCATCGGGATATGGTGCCACCTCCTGCTTGGCTGCTAGGCCCACGAGTAGTGGATAGAGGCAATACATTGAGAGCAAGGACACTTTGGGTTGAGAGCAAGAAAGACTCTTCAGTGTGGAATCTTATATATGAAATAGGATTGGGTGCTTTAAGGGCATCTCAGTCAAAAAAATGTTTAACAGGCTGATTCAACATTTAGGGGCAGTTTGGTCATGAAACATGCATTTAGGTTGACATGGACAACTTGAGTCGTGTTTTAAGGGATGATGAGTTTTAGAAAATAAAATCTCACTGATATGGTGAGTTTTGGACGTTTTGAAAAGTTACCTGAATTTAACAGAATTCATAAAAAGTGATAGTAGGTTTTAGACAATTTTCCATTAAAATAAAGGGAAAAGTCTAAAATTTATCATAATTTTTCAATATTTCTCTTGAATTCATCATAACTTTAAAATTTCTGAAAAGTAGGCAATTGTTAGTTTTCATTAACAGAAATTGTCAACATCAGCATAGATGCAATTTTTACGACCAAACTACCTCGAACGTTATAAAAAACATTGTTCATCGTCTTTTACCCAACGAACCAAAGGTGCCCCTTCTTTCTTTCTCTCTTCCTCCTTTGCCTCCTTGTTCTTCTTCCCCTTTCTTTTTTCTTCTTTTTCCCTTCTTTTTATCTCCCTTCAGTTCCCCCTTTTTTTCTCTTTTTTGTCGTTAAAGAGGGAAGGGGCAAACATACATCACCACACCGTTTTTTCTTCTCTCAAGCTATCCTGCTGCTGCTGCTTCCAGAGAACTAGAGAATAAACAAAAAAAAAAACAATTTTAATTAGGGAGGATAATAAAATGTTGAGGCTTGGTTGTAAGAGATTTCTAGGGTTTTCAAACCAGAGGAATCAGACAGCCACAAACTCTGCTGCATCTCTACCATGAGAGGGTCACCGGTCACTACAATAATCCCCGTAACATCGGATCCTTGGACAAGAACGACCCTACGGTCGGGACGAGACTTGTCAGTGCTCCTATTTGCAGTGATGTCACGAAACTTTATATAAAGGTCGACGAAGAAACTAGGAAGATTGTCGATGCTTGAATGTATATTTATTTATTTTGGCACTAAAGGGTGGAGATGGAGTAAGCTGCACTGTGAAAATACCTTCGAATTCGGTTCCGCCATCGCTTCTTCTTCTTCTGTAGCTATTGAATGGGTAAAGAGGAAACAAAGGAAGGAAGTTCGGTTCTGCCATCGCTTCTTCTTCTGTAGCTACTGAATGAGTAAAGGGGAAACAAAGGGAGGAAGTTCAGTTTTACCATCGCTTCTTCTTCTATAACTACTAAATGGGTAAAAGGGAAACAAATGTAGGAAGTCTTAGCCATAGAAAACACGAAGGTTGCAAAGCATCTCTCGCTTCCCCCAATGAAATTACATAGCAACATGGCGGCTGTGCCTACATATTAGGCTCATTTTGGAAAGAGTATAAATGCAAATATATAGTACAAATGTATACAAAATATTGCAAAATACAAACTTTTGCACTCTACATATTAGGCTCAATTTGGAAGGAGTATCAACACAGATATATAAAATCTTGTATTTTGTATTATTTTGAATGTATTTGTACTATACATATCTGTATTTGTACTCCTTCCAAACTAAGCCTGAGGAGCTAAGGGGGCGTTTGGTTGTACTTTTCAAATGTCTGAATCTGAAAATGTTGCTTTTCAGATCTCATACTCGTTTAGTTTTACCTCTTAAACTTGATCTAAATTTTGTTTTCAAATCTGAAAACTTTATAGCGTGGGCCGGTTCTTAACGCGCTCAGACGCGTTTTAGAGCCAGTGCATAGTCGAAGCTACCCTTCTAATTTTTTTGGAAATGACGCATGCTACCCTTGATTACCCCCAAACCCAAAAAACCTAATCATTTTCGTGTTTTCTCAGGGAAAAAGCGCCACTCGTGAATCCAAGCTCCAAGAAGAACCTCTCTCTCTCTCTCTCTCTCTCTCTCTCTCTCTCTCTCTCTCTCTCTCTCTCTCTCTCCTATCTTCTCGCCATTGCCACTACAACTTGCAGCGGTGGCTCTCTCTTTCCCTATCTTCCCATTTCTTGCCACCGGTGAGAAGATTCTTGTACGAGTCTCAGCACCTGAATTAAGAAGAGGATGCCCCATGTTGGATGTCGGCCTTCCGATGGGATTCTAGTTTAAAACTGAGAAACGAGTACCGACGGACGGTCATTGTTGTTCGAGCTTACCTAGCTGACAGAGAAGACGGAGAACAGGGGGTCTGCGACCTACTTTGGGGCACTGCAAATGCAGCGGAATCTAATGGGTAAACGAAAACAGAGAGAAGAGAGAGGTGGAAGGGAGAGAGAGATCTGATGGTCAAACAGAAGAGGGAGAGAGTGGAAGAGAGGGATGGGAGGATAACTGCCATTGCTTGAAATTGCAGCTGTGAGATAGGGGAGGGCAAACTGTTAAGGAAGAAGGAGGAGGAGAAGATAAGGAAGAAAGAGTTAGAGAGAGATGTTAGCGAGAAAGGAAGGGAGAAATAGCCTGGAGAAGATAGGTAGCCACTGCAACACTTGAGAGGCGGTGATGAAAACAGGAGAAGAGAAGGAGGAAAATGCCATGAGGAAGAAGAAGAGGAAAGAGAGGAAAAGAGAGAGAGAACGGACGGAGACCTACAGCTGGTTCGCCGCCACTATCGAGAGGAAGGGGTGAGTGCACAATGTTGAATAATGTATTCTGGTGAATCTGAGAAGATGAAGAAAGAAAAAAAAACACACAAAGGAAACAAGAAGGAAGAGATAAAGAGAGGGAGGCCGAAGATGGGGATTTGCAACAATGGTTCTCTCTCTCTCTCTCTCTCTCTCTCTCTCTCTCTCTCTCTCTCTCTCTCTCTCTCTCTCTCTCTCTCTCTCTCTCGCTCCCCTGTCTTCCTGCCACCGCCACCGCCACCGCCGCTGCAACTTCCAACAGCGGCGGCTGGGTGAGTAATAATATTAAAATAATAATAATTATTATTAATTATTAATTATTTTAATATTTTTATTAAACATTAATTATTTTTTATTAATTTTACTTGTGTTATTTATTAATTATTAATTTTTTTATTAACTAGTAATTTTTAATTATTTCATTAATTTTTTTGTGTAAATTATTAATTAGTAGTTATTAATTATTTTAATATTTTTATAGTCATTAGTTATTTTTTATTTTTAATCATTTCATTTATTAATTATTAATTTATCATTTTTATTTGTATTGTTTCAATATTATTTTGAGGTTGAAAAATATTTTTTTTATGACATAATGCAAATTTAACTCAACATTTCCAAATAGTATGTTCTACGGGTAGAATAGTAAAGTCAATAAATTTTATATGGTAAAGGGTTGATCCAACACAAACAAACTTATGGATTCAAAACCTCAAAAAAGTAGAAAAGCACCTATGCTTCTTTTCAAATTTCAAACACAAAAAATGTCTTTTTAACTTTTATGATTTGAAATTTCGGATTTATCAAACGCCACATAAGTTGGGGGCAAAAGCTGAGGCTGCATCAGTTGAGAAAGGTACTAATGCTTGATGAATGAGGAGAGAGTAAAGAAACTAAAGCATAATCAATTAACAACATTAATATGTTTAAGGGACAGTTCCCGATCAGTATCCTGTACTTTGGCTCAAGTGACAATTTGGTCCCCAAACTTTAAAATGCAATAATTTAGTACTCGAACTTTCGAAACGTGACAATCTAGTACCTGTCATTAATGGACCGTCAGTTGTGTATATCACATGACTTCATGTGCAATTTAAGACATTCGAAAATTTCAAAATTATCTTGGAATAAAACACATTGTCCATCATCTTCCTTAAGAAGATAAAACAAAGCCCAAGCTCTCTGTCACAAACACCAAAACCCTTGCAATAGAGCCCAAGCTCTCTGAAACAGAGCCTAAGCTCTCTATCACAAACACTTGCAATGACTTTGCCAAAAGCAGAAAAAATCCAGATTTTATACAACTTATTTTTATTTTTTTTAACTTAACACAGTAATATTTTAATCTTGAAGGTAAAAGAGAGGAGAAGAATTGGAAGCTTTGTCTTTATACTTGAGAGAGAGAGAGAGAGAGAGATCAGTGATGGTGGCCGAAGATTTTTCTCTTTTTTCGTTTTTCGGATAATATAATTATAGTAGTTAAAGGAAACTTTTCTCTCAAAATTTGCTTTAATTTTAGTCCGAAGATGACATAATATTCAGAAGAGAAGAAGGACAAAAGTGTTGCCACAAGAATAAAAAATTTGACAATTAATTCTGATTTTAGTAGATGATTAATAGAAAAAATTAAATAACACTTGAAAGATATTTGTATCATACTAATTAACGACAGGTACTAAATTATCACATTTTAAAAGTTTAAGTATTAAATTATCGTATTTTAAAGTTTGAAAACGAAATTGTCATTCGAGCGGATGCTGATCGATAATTTTCCTTATATCGAGAATTTTCCCTATGTTCATGGTGAGTTTGAAAAAAAAAATCCCTATGTTTAATGTAAAGTTATTGATATGGGATTCCGTGAACGTTTTAAAATGTTAATGGTGGGTTTGATTTCCCTTAAAAAATAAAACTAAAAAACTGGTGATACTGGGGAATCGATTCATCTCTTCACTACAACCAGCCAGAGAGGATTTATCTAGCGTACCGAGCCCCACCATTCGATAGCTCCACACGTATACGCGTGGCTGAAAACGTCAGGTCTGTGGGACGGTGGTTTTGTTACGACTTACGACCGCTTTAGTCAATGTTCGAGGTTCAAACTTCGAACAGTGCAGGTATAGGTGGAAGATGTCAATACCTAACGAAAAGTTAGAATCTGAAAATTAATAAATTCTATTCTAAGTGTAATCGTTTCATTTCTCGACCAAAAACCACCACTGATATCCATTACGGCAATACCTCTCTCTCTCTCTCTCTCTCCTCTGCAGTGGACTCTCCATATAGATGTAACCAAGTCAAGTTTGATCTTTGAACAAAGGAAGACCCGCGTGTGTGGAATGAGTTTCTGGACTTCATGGCCCGGGTATCTCTAGTGCTGCATATTTGGTATTGAATTCCGTGAATATTTTGTGGGTTATAGGCCTGGCATTTCTGAAAGTGCACGGATCTGTTAATTGATTCAAGGTCTCCTGAATCTCTCTAAGGGAAACCCACCAAGCTCCTTAATTTAAACCAGGTATACGATTCCCCTTCTCCATGTTTTAATGTACAAAAAATAGCTCGAATTTCCAAAAAAATGGATCGAATTTACCTTTTTCATTCGTTTACCTCTTTATTTGATTGCTGGCTTCTGTAATTCAAATAGAAAAGCGGCAAAGGTTCAGAAATGCAACATCAATTGGGTCCACTCGAGGAAGAATTGAAGAAGACACGGGAAAAATTAAAAGCAGCTGAGGAAGAGAAAGATCAAGCTCTCGATGAGCTCGTGGAGATGAAGAAAGTTTCCAAGGAAGCCAATATGAGGCTCAGTGAGGCTTTAACAGCTCAGAAAAGGGCATATTCCATGGGAGAAAGCATCGAGACTCTCAAGTCTGAGCTTCAAGTTGCGAAAGATTGCTTACTCCGTGCCCGAGAGGGGGAAGAACTTGCTTCATCGAAGGCCCGTAGTTTAGACAAGGAGATGAACCTACTTAGAACTGAATTGAAATTAGCTACAGAGGCAGAAGAAAAGAGCAAAACAGCCATGGATGATCTAGCATTAGCCCTGAAAGAAGTCTCAGCGGAGGCCAAGGAGGTGACGGGGAAACTCAGCTCAACCCAACTGGAACTAGATAATGCGAGGGGGGAAGCAGAACAATTGAAGCAGCTGATGAAGAGTACCAAGGAGAAATATGAAAGGCTCTTGGATGAAGCAAAGAAGGAAATTGACCAAGTTAGAGACAAAGTTGAAAGGCTGAAATTAGAAGCTGAGGAATCATCCCTGACTTGGAGTGAAAAGGAAATTGAATTTGTTAATTGTATAAGAAGGGCCGAAGAAGAGTGCAACACTGCAAAACAGGAGAACGGTAGATTGGCAGCGTCACTCAGAGTGGCCGAGGACATGGTTAAAATGTCAAAGCAAGAAAATGGGAATTTACGCGATATACTGAAACAAGCCCTGAATGAGTCTAGCGTTGCAAAGGAAGCTGCAGAAATTGCTAGAGCTGAGAATTCTCAGCTCAAGGATAGCATAGTTGACAAGGATGAAGCTTTGCAAAGTCTCGTGCGAGAAAATGAACGCCTTAGAAAAAATGAAGCCACAACTGCTGAGAATGTCAAAGATTTGAAGATGACGTTTCTTTCAACGAAACCAATTGATGACTTGAAAGCAGATGATAAGGAGATGGATGGAGTAATTAAGAAACAGAACTCAATAGTTGAGGAGCATAAAAATGGTAATAAGAAACTAGCCAAAGTTCTCAGTCTCCATCTTGAGGATCCTAGAATTTCAAATGGGTTCAGAAAAGTAAATGTGGACACGGAAAGGACAACTTCTGTGGTATTTATAGATGATGGAGAGATGACAAACTCGGATGATTTTGATCATATAGATCAGACCCAAGTTGATAGTATGGATAGTCATAGAAATTCACAGCGTAAGAAGAAAGCGTTGATGCGAAAATTCGGAGATCTTCTGAAGAAAACAAGCTACCGCACGCAGAAGGGAGCCATCAATTAGCTGAGCACTTAAAACTATAAACTGATCACAAACTTGATGTTGATTATAATGGTAATATAGTTCAATTTATTTTGTTTGTTTGTATAATGAAGCTTCTAGTTTGTAAATTAAGAGTTCGAGCATAGTTAATTAAGCTTATGGTAATATGGTTCAATTTATTTTTTTTATATACCAAATAAAGAGACTGATGTATATATTGTGTTTGAGCTTCAGCTATTCTGCCTTGTTTATGGCGTTTCATGTATATATGTTTTCGTTGAATAATGAGTAGAATAGTCTCATTTGAGGTCCCATGGCCAGTTAGGCAGCTTTTAACATGCTTTCAGAGAAATAATTCTGATGATTTTTAATTCTTCGTGATTCTAAGAATTATTTTGTGCATAATATTGTCTGAACTTATTCCTTTTTGGATCAAACCTTATTCTAAGAATTAGTTGTTTGGAGCTCCAAAGATTAATTTTTGGCCCAAAATTCATTCTTCAAATATGATTTCTTGGAACAGAATTCTAACTAAACATATTCTAAAAATCCATAAAACAATTATGAGACAATGTTACAACTGCATTAAACGTTAAAAACAAGTAATATCAGGCTACCACATGGTCTGTTGGACTTAACAAGATAGGGCCTAGGCCTGGGCCTAGCCATTTCAACAAATGGGATCCGTACTTAGGCTCAGGCCCAGCCCATAAGCCGAAAAGCACAATCCAAATTCATTCCAAGCCAGGCTTTCTCTATTTACCTGTAGCCACATTTCCACGTAAATGTTTTCTATGGATCATTAGCAAATTGTTATTAGAAGATTTTATGAATGAGAGCTTTTAAATTTAGGTCAGCACTACCAATACCCAATGATGGTCGTACAGCTTACCCCATAAAATTAGAGCACTGCGCATTATGTCCCTTCCTTTCCCTACTTTTTTTTTAACCAAACACATTACACATCCTATAACTTTTTAATCGGGCACATAAAAGAGTAAGTTAACTCCTCAGAGTTGCCTAATATATTCAACATTCTCATAGAAACTCTAAAATAGATGATGCAATTTCTCTAAAATCAATTGCTTAGACATGGTTTAGTTATGGACATGTAGTCATCTGATTCCCACTCTATGATCAATTTTGCGCTTATGATTATATTATAATTCTACTTTTGGGATAGCCTGCCTACATCCTTAATCCTTAGTTGGGTAGAAATTAATTACTAGTATCAATTATTTACTGTATATCAAAAAAAAAAAATCTTTCAACAAAAGCCGTCAACCTGAGTTACATGGATAAATCATTAGCAGCTAATTATAGGAATTAACTATTGCTTGTGGTAAGCCTCAAAATCAGTAAAGGCTTATGATTGGAACTAGGAAGTAATGGAGAAATTTCATAAGCCTGATTTCATCACCATTTCTTATAAGCTTTATCTTAGTAATTTCTTTTAGGGAAATAGCTGATAAGGGCAACTTTTGGGCCTTAATATCAATAAAAATAATAGTTTTAATAAAATTTCAAAAATAGGTTTAACTTTTTAAAAATAATATCAAATAAGGGCAAAACACTATTCATCTTGGAAACAAGGTAAAAACACTCCTGACTTCTGAAGGCTGGCTGAAGGCTTTGAGGGGTTCAGATGAGGTGTATTGAGGCCGAGAGCTGTAGGCCGAGCAAATTGTCTCTGAGTACTGTAGAAGCTGAGGGCTATCGGTTAAGCGGTGAAGTCCCTGGTAGTCTGAGGTTCTGCAAGACAGTAGATGTCAAAGGCCCTAGGTGAGAATCCGAGGCAGAGGCTTCGACAGTCAAGTTAGTACGGGGGTTGAGAGAGGGATCTAGTGCAGACGAGGGATTTGAAGAGGGTGCTTGTATGCACTAGGCTCCCAGGAGGTAAGGTCCTTCACTTAAGTTTAGAGTTAGAGATGGTATTCAGGGATCCTTTACCTGGAGGGTGGGTACCCCGTATTTATACTTGAACTGCTTGGAGGTTGGTGGAGATGGACGCCCCCGATGAGCTCCGTACGAGAGCGGTCACTGGGAGAAGTGAGGATGCTAGGGCGCTTTGCTATTGGCTCCGTACGAAGGGAGCAGGGTAGCCCCTGCCGTGCTAGACCGGGACCTTGGATGGCATCCATGGGTTGGGCCCTCCTGCCCGTAATGGGCTGGGCCAGGTTACCCTACATCACTTGCCCCCCACTCCCGAGGCCGAGGTGGAGACTTCGGCTTTGGCCAAGGGGAGTAGCGATGGTGGGCGCCAGTGGGTCGGGCAACTAAGGGGTACCCTGTAGTGCCGTCGAATTTCTCGTGCCTTCATTCAATTCGTCTTTCACAAGCAGGGGACAAGGTTGTTGGCACGCTTCGGCCTTCTAGGAAGGTCAAGCGGCAAGGCCTCAGGAGAGCCGAGCGCATGCCCTCTTGTACTAATGGCTCGAAGGTGCATGCGGCATTGGCGTTCTAGGTTGGCGCATGGGGACCATGCCCAACATGCATTCGAAAACCAGGTGAGACTCCCGGTTGATGTGCGCATTCGTCGGGTTAAAGGGCTCGAACCCACAGGTCATGGCGACCGGGTCCATTGGTTCGCTTGAGATGTCGTTTCATCTTCCCAGGGCGCGAATCTAGGGATACGACGCATTTGGGTTGCTGATGCGGAGGTCCTCGCGGCCATTGGATTTTTCGCGATCTGAGTCGTTGCTTGGGCGTCCTTTCGTCTTTCGAGGTTGGGCACCGAGTGGCACACCGTGGTTGGGTTGTGGAAGCAGAGGTTTCTTGGCTGTTGGATTCGGCAAGATCTGGGCCGTTCATTCTTCTTTAAATAGGTGCCTTAGTGCCGATTTTTCTCCACCATTTGTCTCTAGGCAACCTTGCATTCGAGTGAACCACTGCTCCCAGACCTTCGATTTTCCAACACACCTCATCTTCCTCCTACCCTTCATCTTTAGGTAATTCTTTTCACCATGTCTCATTCTGATTCTGGCCTGGAGTGTTGTGAGCTTCCAATTGACTCGGAAGGGAGTTCTCCTTCGACTTCATCCCCTTCTTCCCTAGGTTCCTTGGTAGTCGTCCCCCCTCAGTAGGAGGTGATGGTGCTAAAGGAGAGGATAGCCTCTGGGGGTGCCGAGGGCAGCCGTCAAGGCAGTGACCCTCCCTGTGAGAGCATCGCGTCAGCGACGCCGAGGGAGTCAAAAGGGTCCCCCTAAGCTGAGGGGGAGGGGACCCCAAATCTTGCCCCAAGGATGGTGGCCGAAAGTGCTGCCCTTGGGGCGGCCAGGGCTAGTCTTCCACATTCGGAGTTCGATAGTTCTCTAGACATGAATCAAATTATGTCCCTGGCTAGGCAGTACTTCATACCTCGGACTTACACCATTACGGTGCCCGATGTAGGTGACCGGCCGTAGACTCCCGAGGAGGGGGAGATCTGCGTCTACCAACACTTCCTTCACCCTGTGATCTCTGAGTTATTAAGGTGGTATGGGATCACCCTCAGCCAATTAATACCCAATGCTTTTAGAACCATGGTCACCATGCTGGTAGTGGCTCGGCTTCAAGGGGTGTAGCTGACGCCGAAGCTCTTCCAAGCTATGTTCATGCCAAGGAAGCATACTTCTAAGGCCGATATGTACTATTTCCAACCCCGTAGGACTAACATAGATAACCCTTTGTCCATTCACAATTGGAAGAGTAAGTTCTTCTTCCTATCTTGCCCAAAGGGTTGGTCTTTCAAGTCAGGATGGGGAGAGGCTTTACTAACGGTGGAGAAGAGTGCCCCCTGCTTCGGGATGAGGAGGCTGCTGATCTAGCTTACCTACTCGTGCTAGAGAGAGTCCGAGCCCTTCCCTTGGTGGAGGAGGAGCTCCCGCTGGTGTTCACGGGGCTCAGTCCTACTCCCCTCGGTAGGAGAGGTGTTGTAGTTTTTTTTTAACACATTCCCTTTGTCTTTGGTTTGCTGTACTGACGACTTCTTGTTTATTTGCAGAGGTACCCATGGATGCCAAGAAGCTCTTGGTAGAGAAGGCACAGGCCAAGCAGAGGGCTCAGGCCCAGAAGAAGGCCAAAGGGCCCGATCAAGGAGAAGCCTGTAAGGAAGGATCGGGTTCCCGCCCCTCCATTGAGGGGAAACGCACAGCAAGTCCCTGTCAACTGAGGGGACAAGGGCAAGAGGCTAGCGACCGAAGACAAAAAGAAGCCAATAGCAAAAGGCGACAAAAGGTCGGTAGATCGTGTGAAGAGGCCCACGGAAGGGATCAAAGTCGGTCAGACGAGGCCGGTTCCTACGGCCGAGGTCGGGAAGAAGAAGCCAGTTGAGGGGACACCAAAGGGACAGCCGCCAACGAAGGTGGCTCATCAAGAGCGCCCTGTCGGGGGTGCTATGCTGAAGAAGCCCCCTACAAAGGGGCACCCCGGGGGGAACCGCATCTGCCCCCACTTCCTTGCAAGGAGTTTCTGAAGAGACTGGGCAGCCCACGAAAGTTTTCTGCCCCCAATGGTCCATCCATGAGGGGGATTCTATTACAGAGAAGGGGGTCGGGAAGGCCTTGATGGAAGGGGCGATTCTACCGAGGGATCACTTCGAGATGATGCAGAGCGACCCCTAATTCGTTTACAACAAGGGGCTCTATCACGTGGCCAAGGTACGTTCCTTGCCCTTTTTTCTTCGTGATCCCCCCCCCCCTTTCTATTGTGGCATTACTGATGGCACTTGATGCAGGTCTGCACTGCCACTTTATCGACCTAGGAGATCGAATGGGCCTCACCTTGGAGCGCTTGGAGCGCTTGGAGAAGATTAATGAGAAGCTCCAAGTGAAGGTTGCCACTGCTGAGAGTAGCCGGGACAAGTTTAGGGCTGCCCACAAGGACAAGCAGCAGCTCCGAGTGACCCTGGAGGATGACCTGAAGGCTGCAAAGGCTCACCTTGACAAGCTGTAGGAGGCATTGAAGACATCTGAGGAGGAGAGGGCTTATCTTGACAGCCTCTCCATAGAGTCCAACCGGAGGGCGAAGCAGGCTGAGGAATGAGCAATCGAGGTAGGCAAGCAGGTGGGCGTCTGAGGCTGAAAGGTGGGTGGCCGAAGCGGTAGAGGCTTTCAAGTGATCTGCCGAGTACTAGCATGCCCTTGCCGAGTATGCTTCTGCAAGCAACCTGGACGGGATTGAGGTCACATTTAACAACCAGTTAGGGTAATGTACCTCTTAAATGAAGGCGGTGTCGAGTAGCTTATCAACTTCTTCTCCTATGGCCTTTCATCGCTTCTGTGCAAAGTTCCTCTTCTTTTGCCAAACTAGCCTAGAGCTCGAGTCCACACTCAGCCTGTGAGTGATGACCGATGGGTCAATTCTGAGCATATCAGCGGCAGACCAACCAAAGATGCCGGCATTAGTTTTGAGAAAACTTACCAGCTCGGATAGGCGTTTAGGGGGAAGGTTGGACCCGACGAGGACTATCTTCTCGAGCTCGGCCTTCTCTAGGGGAACCGAGATGAGGTCCTTGGCTGGTTGGCCTCGCCTCACTGGTTCCTCCCTAAGGTCAAAGCCCACTATGGCAGTGCTTCCTTGTTCTTGCCTTTTAGTGCTACCAAATAACACTAGCGAGCTGCTTGTTGGTCCCCTCGAACAACTCCGACACCGTGCTCGATGAGGAACTTGAGGGCAAGGTGATACGAGGAGGTGGCCGCCCTTAGCGCGTGAAGGGTTGGTCTCCCCATGATTGCATTGTAGGGTGAGCCGATCCTCACGACTAGGAACTTGTTCATCCTCATCACTTGCTTGGGCTCTTTCCCTACCGTAATTAGTAGGGTAATTTTTCCCTCCTGTCTAATCACGTTTCCGGAGAAGTCGACTAGCGGGATGTCGACTGGATGGAGGTGCTTAGGAACTTCTCCTCCCCGATCTGCATTAGGATCTGAGTTTGGGTGGAGTTGAGTGGCGTGTACTGGTTGTAACCTAGGGCCGAAGCCGATGGCTTTTTGTTGTCCTTGTTGCCATTGTTGTTGTTGTTGCGGTGGTTGTCTCCGCCCTTTC
The DNA here is from genome assembly GCF_055504915.1 of Nelumbo nucifera. Classification (NCBI taxonomy): domain Eukaryota; kingdom Viridiplantae; phylum Streptophyta; class Magnoliopsida; order Proteales; family Nelumbonaceae; genus Nelumbo; species Nelumbo nucifera. Next base: position 105,400,162 of record NC_142649.1, on the reverse strand, counting down.
TCTTCTTCTTAAGGGGCCCATTATGGCGCTCGACTTCTCTTTCCTAGTGGTCCCAGGCCGAAGCCTCTTCGGTTGCAATATACTATTGGGCCTTTTTTAGAAACTCTAGCTTTGTCTTCGGAGGGGTTTTGGTGACTGAGCACTTCGGGGCCGATCCGACGCGGAGTCCATTAATGGGTGCATGCATAGAGACCATGGGGTCGAGGTCACGAACCTCGATCTCTTCCTTTTTGAAGCGGTCGATGTATGACCATAGACTCTCTCCCTGCTTTTGCTTGATAGACATCAACAAGATGACGCTCTTCTAGCATTGCCTACTACTGATGAAGCGGGCGAGAAATAAATTGGTGAACTACTCCCACGAACTGATTGACCGAGGTGGGAGGCCGGAGAACCAACGACAAGAAGCTCTTATGAAGGTTGCCTAGAAAGTCTAGCACGTCAAGGCATCAGAATACTCGTAAAGTATCTTGAGCGCTCTGAAGCTCTCCAGGTGGTCGTCAAGGTTCGAGGTCCCATCGTACATTTCCAATGTAGGGGCCTTAAAGTACTAAAGGAGAAGCTCGGAGATGATATCCGAGGTGAAGGTGTCCATTCTCCCCATCAGATTGCTTTCGTCGGCTGAGGTGTCATCTCGGCTCTCTCGAACTTGGCTGAGCTTGTCCTTGATGAACCCGAGCTCGGCTTGCAACTCAGTAATCCGAGGATCGGGTGGAGCTTGCCGCCTGTCTATATCTTCGCGGGCATGGTGGGGATCCGCATGAACTCCGGAATACTTCGAGACAGAACCGTGTGCCTCCTGTCTAGCACGGCAGTTGTTCAGGACATCGCAGAGGTCTGAGACCAGCATGGGAGAGGCTCGACGTCGGCCCTCGGCCCTTGAGTGGACACTATGACGGCCAAGGTGTTTGCCTTCATCCTGGGGGTTCTCCCTCCAACGAAGACGGTGTTGCTCAAAATGCTGGCGGTTGTCTTCGGACCACGCTGGCTCTTCCTCCCTTCGGTTGGGAGATCCTTCGTTCCTTTATGGTGGGCTAGCAAATCGGCTGCTGCTAGACTCGACCCACTGGGGGTCGGCTAGGTCGAGTGTCGGGGGCTCGACATGGTCATGTTGGCCCTGGTGATCTGACACCCTGGCAGGGCGGCTGCCTCGGGAGGGACCTCCTACTTGGGGGGTAGGCTTGTTCCACGTGTTGTGTGAGGTACTCTAGAAGGTTGAGGACAGCTTGGAATTGTTCACGCATGACCAGGTTCTAAGCGTTCCTAGCTCTTTGTACCATGGCAATCAAAGGTTAGGAGATTTCAAGTTTGTAGAGTTAAAAGGGACCGTCTTAGCAATGATTCCCATAGATGGCGCCGATTGTTACTACCCGAATTGGTCGAGGGCAACAAGGTAAAAACACTCATGAGCTCTGAAGGCTGGTTGAAGGCTCTGAGGGGTTTAGAGGAGGTGTGCTGAGGCCGAGAGCCGTAGGTCGAGGCAGATCGTCTCTGAGTATTATAGAAGCCGAGGGCTGTCAGTTAAGCAGTGAAGTCCCTAGTAGTCTGGGGTTCTGCAAGACAGTAGATGTTAGAGACCCCGGGTGAGAACCCGAGGTAGAGGCTCCGACGGTCAAGTTAGTACAGGGGTTGAAGAGAGGGATCTTGTGTAGACGAGGGCTCTGAAGAGGGTGCTCGTATCCACTAGGCTCCCAGGAGGTAAGGTTCTTCACTTAAGTTTAGAGTTAAAGCTGGTATTTAGGGATCCTTTACCTGGAGGGGGGTATCCCGTATTTATACTTGAACTACCTGGAGGTTGGTGGAGATGGATGCCCCCGATGAGCTCCGTATGAGGGCGGTTAGCAAGAGAAGCGGGGATGCTGGGGCGCTCCGCTATTGGCTCTATACGAGGGGAGTAGGGTAGCCCCCTCCGTGCTGGACCGGGACCCTGGTTGGTGTCCGTGGGCTGGGCCCTCTAGCTTGTAATGGGTTGGGCCAGTTTACCCTACATCACAAACCATTCATTAGTGTCGCCGCCTCCAGCAATCTCTAGCAACACCTCTGCCTACCTCTGCCCACCTCCGACAACGCCTCTACCCAACGTCGCCACCTCCGCCTCCACCTCTACCCAACGCCGCCACCTTTGCCTCCACCTCTACCCAACGTCGCCACCTCCGCCTCCGCCTTTGGGAAGAACAAATATTACAATCACTGCAATCATGGACAACCTTTTCTTTTCCTCCCATTTTATTAGTTTTTACTTCTAATGGAGGCGAAGAAAGTTAAGATCATTGTTGTCTCAGTGATTGTCTTCCTCATTGTCGTGCTTGTTGTTGCTCGTGTAAGTTTGAAACTATCCAAAGCTTTTTTCCTCATTTCCGGAGCTAGCATAGCTGGAATTCTTGTTGTCTTCATCTGGGTATACCTCCAAAATCGTGTTGGTCATCATCGAAATTCATTAGAGAGGGAATTCTCTTCAAAGGCAATAGAATTTCAGGTTGAGTATAATTTTCTTAGGAAGGTAGTAGGAGTTCCTACGAAGTTTAGGTATAAGGAGATTGAGGATGCAACAAACAATTTCCGGGCGATCCTCGGAAGAGGTGGCTCCGCTTCTATCTTCAAGGGCATCCTTGATGATGGCACGCTGGTTGTTGTGAAACGAATCGAAGGCATGGATCGTGGGGAGAGGGAGTTCCAGTCAGAGGTCATGGTGATCGCCAACATGCAACATGTCAACCTGGTGCGCCTCTTCGGATACTATTTCGTCCCGAGAGGGCCTTGGTATCTTGTTTATGAGTTCATCCATAATGGGTCGTTGGACGCCTGGATCTACCCACCAAGCGGAAGCTGTAGAGCCTAGAGAGTGTGCTTGCCATGGAACTTGAGGTATAGAATCGCCATTGATATCGCTAAGGCTCTTGCCTACCTTCACCATGATTGCAGGCCCAAGATCCTGCACCTTGATCTTAAGCTGGAAAACATACTTCTGGATGAAAATTTCCGGGCTGTTGTGTCAGACTTCGAGTTGTCGAAACTTATGAGTAAAGATGAGAGTAGAGTCATTATGACTATCAAAAGCACTAGGGGGTACTTGGCTCCCGAGTGGCTCCTAGAGAATGGAATCTCTGAGAAATCCAATATCTATAGTTATGGCATGGTGCTTCTGGAGATTGTTGGCAGACGAAGAAATGTCTTGATTCAAAGTGTTGACATAACTCAGAGGAAGTGGTCATACTTTCCTAGAATTGTGAACCAGAAGGTGAGAGAAGGGAATTTCATGGAGGTGGTTGATGAGAGACTAATTCGGGGGTGGAGGCATTGATGAGAGAGAAGTAAGAGTCTTAGTGTATATAGCTCTTTGTTGCATACAAGAGAGGGACAGGCTTAGGCCCACCATGGCCCATGTTACTGAGATGCTAGAAGGGCGAGTAATTATCGACAAATTGTCGGAGACTGAAATGATCGTTGTTGTCCTCTTGTCAATCAAGGAAGAACCAGCCGGTGATGATGAAGAAGCTAGCAATTACACAACATCATCACCCCAAAGAGAGACCCAGCTTCCTCCCACATCAACCTACTCACTTGATGTCTTAGCTTTATCAGGTCGGTAGCTCCTAATAGTGGCTCAAGCTGCTTTGTCTGCGGTTCAGAAATCGAAGGGCACTCCCAAACTCCATTTTCTTCTATAGGATCAATAGGAACATAAATTTGTATTTGTTATTTTTGAAAATGTTTTGTCTGTATGTGGAGGATATGATAAAAAAGAAAGCCTTTTTGAAGAGAGAACTTGCTTTTCGGCAAAGGCGGAGGTGGAGGTGGGTGGAGGCGACGGAGGTAGGCGGAGGCATTGCCGGATGTTGCCGGAGGTGGTGGCGGCACTGATGAATAGTTTGCAAAGAGGAAGAAGATGAACAATGTTTTTCCCCTTATTTGATATTATTTTTAAAAAGTTAACATATTTTTGAAATTTTATTAAAAGTATTACTTTATTGATATTAGGGCCCAAAAGCTGTCCTTATTGGTTATAATCTCTATTTCTTTTAGTCAGCCAGCCCTATATATGATACCCTTCTACAACTACCATTGGTGCACTAAAACCCAAGCGCGTCTTCCGTTGCTGACATAGGGAAAAAAAAGAAGGGTTTCTTCCTCCCCTTGGATCCCCAAATCTAGGGTTCGTTCATTCTCTTAGATTTGCAAATCTGGTAGATCAACCACCGGGTCTCTCCATTTTTTGAGTTGTTCAGGGTTCTGAATGATGGATGAAAAGGGCGAAGGGATGAACAATCTTGATCTTTCAAAATGCTCAATGGAGTTCATTTAATGGGGGAAGAATGGAGGTAGATACATCAATATCAAGAAGCTACCTGTATGAGGTGTTAGCTAGTTCCAGTAGTGTTGCGAAGGTCTCTAGCGAGGGTTGGGTTGGAGCGGTGGTTCTAGTAGCTTAACTAGAGAATGACGGCAAGGGGACTGAGCTGGTTTGTGTTGTGTGCTTGTGTAGGCTAAATGATTCACCGCATCAAGAGCCCTAGCCCTTGAGGGTCGTACCAGCACTAATGGCCTTCTCCACCCATGCCAGTCTGATCACAGAGCAGAGTTGTTGGTCTGGTTGCAAACTTGGACAAAGGGTCCAAACTTCAGTTCAACACAAAGGATGAGAGGCAATAGAGTCGTTGGTCTGGTTGCTGACTTGGAGGACGAAGAGTCCAAACTTCAATTTGGCATAGAGGATGAGAGGGAGAAGAGTCGTTGGTCTAATTGTAGACTTTAGGACGGAGGGTCAAGCTTCAGTTCGGCGTAGGGGATGAAAGGGAGAAGAGTCATTGATCTAGTCGTAGACTTGGACGGAGGGTCCAAACTTGGCTCATTTGCCTGAACTCAGATTCAGTAAGGGAAAAGCCCATTCGGGCAGCTTTTACTGCCTTGCATTGAGAATATCTTCGTACTTGTGTGCATTATTTCATGGGGAGATATTCCCAATGCAAGGTTGCAAAAGACTATAGAATGGTGTGGGCACAAATTTGCCCTGATAGAAGCCGATCTCCATTTGCCCCCTTGCCAAGTTGTGCTAACATGAAAAAGTTAAGAGCCGTTTGATCGATACCAAGTATACTATTTAATATTTACTACTCTTTAGCATTGCCAACGCGTCCATCCTTGCGAGCATGAACCCTCTATTCAGTAGAGAGGTTTTGAAAAAAACTTGGTCAAGAGGAATTTCCTTCAGATTTGCATATGGGAATCAAATTGGGACAAGACTATCAGAGACAGGTCTCAAATGATGATGTGGTTACCGTTACATAAAAGAAGGGTAATGTTAGGTTTTAAAAAAAAATTATATGTCATGTATAAGGAATGCTAATGAAAAACCGTAGGGGTGGTTAATTTTCACAGTAAAGATAATTTAAGAAATTTGCACCCATCGTACGACCGTGATGCAGGAGGGATTCAATCCCACATCTCCGCTTCTTTTGGGTGTGTAGAACAGCATCCCGGCCGGCAGCCACTAGGACAAGTTCACATGTATAATGAGGTTTGTACAAACATGGTATTGTCATTAATTGGAAACAGTCAAAATTATGTTTACAGCAGAGATCATCACAGAGAATGGCAAACACTCGAGAAAGATGAGGGAAGAGTTCCCGACTTCCGGTGACCCAGCGTTACCCAGAGCGAGAAAACGGGCGACTCATTAATTGGTAACTGAAGGGTGATAATAATGTTTATGTCGTGTGGGCCTCTGATGGCGAGTCGTGTTCCCAAAAAAAAAAAAGAAGATAGGGAAAAGATAAACTAAACGTCGACAGCAGGATTCGAACCTGCGCAGGCAAAGCCCAACAGATTTCGAGTCTGTCTCCTTAACCACTCGGACATATCGACGTTACGTTCAAACATCTTCTTAACAATCTACAAAACTATAATACAAACTATAACCATTGTGTCTCACTAGTCACCATAACTATCCATTTAACACCCTTCAACTCTCCCCATCATGCAAACTTTTACCACAAATGCTGTGTTTGGTTGCTACCTTTCCCGATCTTTTCTTTCAATACAAACACAGCCAATGTGTTGGGTTGGAACATTGTTTTAATATGGTAAAAAACTAAAAATTCAGCGTTATGTTGTAAAGAATAAATTTTTTAATTTTGCTGCAATTAAGATCTACTAATTGAAACAAGTGTTCTTGTTTCAAAAATCTTGAAAAAAAAAATCAGGGAGACCATTACATTATGAAAACATAAAAAAATCGTCAGCATCAGAAATCAGAGGTGAGGCCAGCCCCCGTGTTATGGGCCCGAGCATAGGATCGTGTCACGGGTCGTTCCACGGCAGGAACCCCTGATCTTCCCTTGCCTTTGGCCTTGCGCACAGACCCTATTTTGCCTATCTAGTGGGTGATTTGTCCAAGAGACCACCCGAACTCTCCCTTGGGGTGATTTGTCCAAGAGACCACCCAAACTCTCCTCACTCGTTTCTTGACTGGAAAACTGAATACTTTCTTTCAATTCGTAGCTCCTTAAATAGGAGATTACAGAAGAGAATTCCTTGTTGGATTTGGCTAGGCTAAGGTAATCCAATTCAAACTAAAACTCCTAATTTCCTACTCAAACTAAAACTCATAACTCTTACTTAAGAAGATAAAATAAGATAAGGATAAGATAAGGGATAAGGGATGAGGGATAAGATTAAGCTGGCGGCAAGTTGACGTGTCTAGATAAGGGTGGGCCCACCCCTATGAGCTGTCGTGTGGGCCCCGCTCTGCTGCTGCTGCCGGGTGCGTGTGCGCGGCTCATGGTGCCGCTGCCGTGCGGTGCCGGCATGTGCGCGGTGCGTGCTGCCGTGCAATGCGTGCGGTGCACGCTACTGCCTGGCGGTGCGTGCTGCGTGCCATGGTGCCGCTATCGTGCGGTGCGTGCAGCGCGTTGTCGGGCGGTACGTGCTGCGCGCTATCGGCCTGCTGTGCGGCGCTGTCGGGCGGTGCGTGCTGTTGGGCGGCCCGCTGTGTGTGCTACTACCTATGACTGCGCCGCAGTGCGCTGCTGGGTGGTGTGTCCATAACATCACACCCCTCCCGGACTACGAGCTTGTCCTCAAGCTCGAATTGGGTGTCGAAACACCCTCAAAGGAATCCTGGGTAGCTTTGCTCTCTAGGATCGGGTTCCCATGGAGGGGGTTCATCCTCCTCTTCCTCTTGTTTCACCAGGAGGCAGAAAAGTCTCTTGCACCTGTGCCCTGCCGAGTAGAGTTCATCGCAATTAAAACATTGCCCCCTCGCCCTGCGCTCTGCCATCTCAACCCTTGACAAGTGCTTGATAGGGGGTGTACCGCCGCTGCTCCCCACACTGGATGCTGATCTGGAATTGGTGCTCGTCTGTGGCTTCCGTTCTAGGCTGGCTGTTGGATATGGAGCCATTCCGAGTGGTTCTCTGTTGGCTGCTAGCGAAGACCCTCCTCCAGTAGACTTCGGGTTTGTCCAAGCCGCTGCTAGGCATCCCATGCTGAACGGCCCTCAGCTAATCTGCAGTTTGCGCTCGATGGCTCGGGCTAAATTCATTGCCGTGACCAGGTTAGGCGGGCTCTGCATCTCTACATCAACTCTCAGGGGTTCGGCTAGACCAGCTATGAACATATCCACATTCTAGTCTGGGCGTACTGAAGAGGCCCTGGCGAGAAGGGTCTGGAACTGCTGCTGATACTCTGCTACGGTACCAGTCTGCTTGAGATTAATGAGTTCCCCCAAGGGGTTGTTTGTTAGTGGGGGTCCGAACCGAAGGAGGCAATACGACTTGAACTGCCCCCAACTAAGACCTGGTTCCTCCTACTCCACTCGGTAGAACCAGAGCTGCGCTTCTTCGGTCAGGTGGAACGCGGCCAAGCTGACCTTGTCCTTGTGCACTGGTTGCGGAAGAACTGTTCGCAGCGGTGCAACCATCCCAGTGGGTCTCTAGCGCCGTTGTAGGATGGAAATTCTAGCCAGCTGTACTTGGGAATAATAGCGGCTGTTGGGGCAGCGGTCTGCTGTTCGCTGGATGTCTCCGCCCCGTCCGGACAGCGGCTATTGGTGGTGGCGGTTCCCTCAGAGCTTCTTTCGTTGTTGGAGAGGAGCGCTTCTAACAGGCGCCGCAGCTCTCGGACATCATCCTTGACCTCACAAACTTCCAAGCAGGTTTCGGCGAGCCTATGCTCTAGCTCGTGGACCCTGGAAGACAACGGCTCCTGTTCCCCCATGACGGTAGGCTCTGATACAAAAATGTTATGGGCCCGAGCATAGGATCGCGTCACGGGTCGTTCCACGGTAGGAACCCCTGATCTTCCCTTGCCTTTGGCCTTGCGCACAGACCCTATTTTGCCTGTCTAGTGGGTGATTTGTCCAAGAGACCACCCAAACTCTCATCACTCGTTTCTTGACTGGAAAATTGAATGCCTTCTTTCAATTCGTAGCTCCTTAAATAGGAGATTACAGAAGAGAATTCCTTGTTGGATTCGGCTAGGCTAGGGTAATCCAAATCAAACTAAAACTCATAACTCTTACTTAAGAAGATAAAATAAGATAAGGATAAGATAAGGGATAAGGGATAAGATAGGGATAAGGGATGAGGGATAAGATTAAGCTGGCAGCGAGTTGACGTGTCCAGATAAGGGTGGGCCCACCCCTATGAGCTGTCGTGTGGGCCCCGCTCTACTACTGCTGCCGGGTGCGTGCGCGCGGCTCATGGTGCCGCTGCCGCGCAGTGCTGCTGCCGTGCAGTGCGTGCGCGCGGCTCATGGTGTCGCTGCCATGCGGTGCCGGCGTGTGCGCGGTGCGTGCTGCCGTGCAATGCATGCGGTGCGTGCTGCGCGCCATGGTGCCGTTGCCGTGTGGTGCGTGCAGCGCGCTGTCGGGCGGTACGCGCTGCCGGCCTGCTGTGCTGCGCTGCCGGGCGGTGCGTGCTACTGGGCGGCCCACTGTATGTGCTGCTGCCTATGACTGCGCCACAGTGCACTGCTAGGTGGTGTGTCCATAACACCCCGGCATGGTCAACTATTTTGGCTTGACAACTGTTTGAGGTCCTTGCAAATAAAGATAAGAAGGGAAAAAACACACGACAAGTTCATGACCAAAAGTGGGTTCAATATATAGATACAAGGCGATATGCCAATAGGGGTGTATTCGCCTGTATTCATACTGTTTTCTTTTGTTTTTTTATTTTCTTTCAAATTTAGTTCCGAAGGGCCGTGCTAGGCCTGGAATCACTCACCGACCCAAAACACCCCCTATTGGGGCGTATCGGGAAGGTTCCGTTTGAACCTTGGTTCAGACTGGGTTTGATTTTGCCCATGTATCCAAGAATTGGCCCAATTCTGGATTGTTCCTTTCAAAACGGGCCACGTGGCATACGGCTCATGTTTGCGTTAAAAAGATGGATGGTCAAGGTCATTATTGTATTATCGGCAGTTCGGCACACTTTGCCCGGTTTCCTTTTTCACCGCGAGGCCCATAGGTTGGAAATTGGAATTGTTGGACCAATAGTTGACGAATGACGAGGCCTCCCAAAGCGTTTGTACCGCTTTATTCCGATTAAAACGTGGCTAAAATTTAGTGCTTAGTCCCCTCTCATCAAACCTACCATAAAACTCATTTTTTTCCTCTGTGTGGAAATTTGCTACTCTGATTCAGCTTCGATAGCAGACGCCGGAACCTCCTCGTGATCAATGGCCGAAGTTGAGAACGAAAAGTCCCGAACCCTCTCTCAGGTGCTAATCTCAAACGTTCTCTACTTCTTTCTCTTAGTCTTTTGCAATCAAATGGATGTCATTCGGATTACATGTTAGGTTTGCGGTTGGGGTATCAATCTATCTCGATAGATCCGAATTTGATATCGGTCTCTGACATTTCACAATCTTTTTTCTTCTGATAACTTGAGTGTAATGTGGGTTTCTTCGATTCTTGTTCCTTCCAATTCGGTTTTTATTTTATTTTTGTGTAATTGATTCCAGTCAGGTGTCTATTATTAAAATGAACAGAAACATCAGTCAAGAAATTGCTTGCAGTGTTGAAAATGTGAGCGAGGTGGTTCAGATTTGTTTCTTTATTTGCTTATCTATTCCTCTAGGAAAATCGCTATGTTTGTTCCAAGTTGGTAAATTTATTTTAATACCTTGGTCTAGTTTGTCTCGGTCTACTTGGTTGGTTTTGACCCTTGTATAATTTCAGCTTTATTATGCTTAGTTTTAGTTATTTCTTCCAGATATAGTCTGCTTGGTTGGTTTTGACCCTTGTCCATGAGGGGTTTCGCGAAATTGTACTCTAGCTACATTTGAATTCTGTCATAATTACAAAAGCAAGTCATTTTCTTTTCTGTAAGTTATCAGGATTGCAGTTTCAAGTTTGGGAGCGGCACCAGATGTAACTAATAACTTTGATTTTCTTGTCTTAGTCTGGTATATGAACTTCTTCTGTTATTAGTAAATCGTTTAATCTTATTAGTACCCAAAAATAGAGGGGAAAAAAGAAACATAAGTATTTGAAACCTTGTTAATGGTTTTTTTTTTTTTTTTGGTAAATAGACTTTGTCAATGGGTTAATGCACTTTGTCAGTGTTGCAACACTTACACATCACTTTTCCATTCTTCATCCAAAAGAAATTCTGAAGTGTAGCAAACCTATGTTCCTAGAAAAACAAGCATGGTGGATTTATGAGTGTATTCAGTATTGCTTCATGGTGTAATCTTCCAACTTCATAAGAAATTTGGTCTCTCTTCCTCTTTGAGAAGAACAAATGAGGACCAATAATGACAGTTGACAGAATGTATTGTCTTTCTAAATTCTTGCAAGTGCTTAGCTAAAGTTGTACCCAATTTGCTATGCATGCATTTTAGTTTGAGCTATCAAAATCCATGCATTGTGCTCAAAAGGTATTGCCTAATACCTAGTAAGTTCAGTCGATGGTTTGGTCCATCAAAATATTTGGTGGTGTTGGACTGTTTGGATATGCACCAAATCAAAGTTCACACTGTTTGAACCAAGGTTTTCAACCCATTATTCACCCAGCTGGTCATACCAGTCAACCCGTCACCCATCCTGGAATCTAGGTCCATTTAGCTTCCTCTTGAAAAAAACAAAAACAAGAAAAAAAATCGTTGATTGATTCAACATCCCTGATACCCAATAAGTTGGAGGAGGGTGACAGAGACACGAGGAAACAATTGAAGAAGGATTTAGAATAGGTCTTATTGAGAGAAGAAATAAGTTGGAGGCAGAAATCAAGGCATAGGTGGATCAAGGAAGGTGATGGAAATACAAAGCTTTTTCATGATGTGGCAAATGGGAGGAGGAGAAAGAATTTTGTGTCTAAGCTAGAGATAGGGGGGAGGTTTTCACTAATCAAGATGATATTGCTAGGAAGTTTGTGGATCACTTTAAATCGATTTATAGAAGACCCTTGGATGAGAGGTTGGAGTTGGAAGGGATAGATTGGTCAAGTCTGGATGAAGATCAAGTTAGGTGCATAGTTTTCAAGGTGCCAAGGCGAGGCTAGGTGACCATAGGGCGCCCAGGCGGCTAGGTGTTGGAATTTTAAAATGTTAATTTTCTAGAGTTTTTACTTTATCTATGCTTTCCTAAGCTATTTTATTGGTTTTGTGTGCTAATTAGCAAGCATGTACACTAACGATACACTAACTAGCAAGCTTGTACACTAACTATTAATTGAAAAAAAAAAGTGTAGGAACTAGGAAGGGAGGAGAGGAGTATAGGGGCGGAAGAAGAAGAAGTATAGGGGATTAGGGGCAGGGAGGAGTATAGGCCCCTATTTTTTCAAAAAAAAGGGACTGAGGCTATCGACTGAGAACAGTTAGGGGCAGAGAGGAGTATAGGGGCAGAGCCCTTGTTTTTTCAAAAAAAAAAGGGACTGAGACTAGGACTAGCGACTGAGAACAATCAAGGGTGGAAGCATGTAACCGGTGCCCATTTAAGTCTTTGGGCGAGGCGACCATGGAAAACTGCCTAGTCGCCTGGGCGCCTGCCTTGACAACTATGGTTAGGTGGCTGAAAAGAATCTTTGAGGAAGAAGAGATTAGGAAGGCAGTGTTCTTAATGGATAGATCCAAAGCTCCAGGCCTAGGTGGTTTTACAATGGCCTTTTACCAAGATTGTTGGGATGTGATAAAAAGTGATCTTTGTGAGGCTTTTAATGAGTTTGCAGATAAGCATATAGTCAGCTGAGGCATTAATGCTACTTTCTTGGCTCTAATTCCAAAGAAATCTGATGCCATCAATCCTAAAGACTCCATGCCAATTAGTTTGGTGACTAGTATCTATAAAATCTTGGCAAAGGTGCTGTCTTTGAGGATTAAAGAAATCTTTCCCTCCATTATTAGTCAGGCCCAAGGGGCATTCATCCAAGGATGACAGATAATTAATTGATCAGATCCTAGTTGCCAACGAATGTGTGGAGGAGATGAAGAGGTCTAAGCAAAGAGGCTTTGTATGTAAGCTCGATCTTGAGAAAGCCTATGATTTGGTGGATTGGCAGTTCCTAGTAGAGGTTTTGAGGAAGTGTGGGTTCGGGGAAAGATGGTGTGGTTGGATGTTCGGTTGTGTCAGCTCTTGTCACTACTCCATATTAGTAAATGGGGTGGTAAGGGATTTTTTTCCATCTAGTAGGGGTATTAGACAAGGGGAACCACTTTCACCTTTTCTCTTTACCTTGGTTGCTGATGTGTTCAGTTGAATTATCACAAGGGCTGATAAGGAAGATGTGATAAAGTGATGGAGAATAGGAACAAACCAAATTCCAGTAACTCGTTTGCAGTTTGCGGATGACTTGATGATCTTTTGTGGTGGTGGTTTTAGTGAGAAGGTGGGAAACTTGAAAGAATTGATTAAAGCCTTTGAAGGAGTGTCCAATTTGAAAATCAATTTAGAAAAGAGCTGTATTGCTGGAGTCAATCTGGACTTTGAGGAGGTTGAGGCTATTGCAGATTGTCTTTAGTGCTCCATTTCTACTTGGCCTTTGTCCTATTTAGGGCTGCCGTTAGGGGTAAACCCTATGGAGATTTGGTTCTAGACCCCAGTTATAAAGTTTGAAAAGAGGTTAGCTGTGTGGAAGAAAAATTACATCTCTTTGGGTAGGAGGATCACCTTGATAAGAGCTACCCTTGCGAACCTACCTACTTACTACCTCTGTCTTTAGGATACCATCTAGGGAAGCGAAGAAACTGGAAAAATTAATGAGAAATTTTCTTTGGGAACCGAGAGAAGGTAAAAAAGACCACTTAATCAGTTGGGAGGTTGTGGGTAGTAGCAAAGAAGGAGGATTAGGGCTTGGGAATGTGCTTAAGAAGAATTCAGCTTTGTTAGGGGAAGTGGTTGTGGAGGTGGCCTATGGAGCACGACAGGCTGTGGCATGAAGTGGTAAAGAGTATTCATGGATGCTCAGAGAGTGGATGGGATGTTTTCAAGGAGAGCTAACCTAGCAACACCTTGGAAAGCAATTCACAAAATTCTTCCGCAGTTCCTCAGTTGTATAAGGCATGATGCTTGTTCTGGTAACTCTATTCGGTTTTGGGAGGACATTTGAGCTGGAGATCTTCCCCTAAAAGACCTTTTTCCGTCCTTGTACTCTATTTCTTTGTATAAAAAGAGGTGATTTCAAAATTCCTTCCTTTAATTTTAAATTTGTCATCTTTGTCTTGGGACTATGGTTTCCATAGAGGGTTAAGGGAGGATGAAATTGATTGTTTGTCTGCTCTTCTTGGTCTCCTCGATAAGGTTTGGTTGGATCCTTTGAAGCCTAATAAGAGGATTTGGGCCATTCACCCTAATGGGTCTTTTTCTTGTGGTTCCTTTTTTAATTTCTTGTGCCAAACCTCCTCTCAACAAAGTTTCCCTTCCAAAGAAGTCTGGTGTCGACCGGTTCCCCCCAAGGTTATGGCTTTGTGTTGGAAAGTGTGGCATGGTAAAGTAAGCATGATGGATAACCTACAAAAGAGAAGACCCTTCCTATGTATTTCTCCAAACTGGTGCACTCTTTGTAGATCTCATGGTGAGGACTGTTATCACTTATTTTTATCTTATAGTGTCACTGTAGAGCTCTGGGGTTGGCTTCTATCATTGTTTGGGTGTAGATGGGATATGGCAACAGAAGTACAATCTTTTAACCCTTCTATGTTCTATTGGCCCCATAAAAGAGGAAGGAAAATGTGGAGTTTGCACAAGCAGCCTTGTTATGGATGGTTTGGGAAGCAAGGAATGCCAGGATCTTCCAGGAAAAGGGGAGAAGCAGTCAGGCCTTGAAGGACTGCATTTTGTATAGGGCAATGCATTGGTTAAAGACTCTGGATTTGTTTGATCATTTCTCCTTTACTAACTGTTGGGGGGATTGGTTATCAGTAGCAAATTGCTCCTCCTCAAAGATAAAGGTAATGACAAGCTGGGTCCCCCCTCCTCACGGTTCTTTGAAGCTGAATTTTGATGGAAGTAGCCAGGGCAAACTGGGTCCCTTTGGTTTGGGAGGTGTACTGAGGAATGAGGCTAGAGAGGCTGTCTTACTATACTCTGTCCCTTTAGGTGTTCGTAACTCTATTCAGGCAGAGCTGTTAGCTGCAATACAAGGAATAATTCTTGCAAAAGAAATGGGTGTGGAGAAGCTTCTGGTTGAAGGGGACTCTAAGACGGTGGTGAACTGGTTAAATAATCCGGAGAATGTCACGTGGGACTACAAGAATAAGATAAAGAAATTCAAAAGGCTGACAAGGAATATGTCTGTAATAGTGCAGTGGGTTGGGATATCAGCTAATGCATTTGCTGATGTCTTGGCAAAACAAGGGACAAACAGGGAAACATTGTTCTGGGCGCAACTGTAATGTGTCTTTTGTTATAGTCATGACCTTTTTGAGTGTTCTCAGTCTCAGTATGCTTACAAGAAGTAAATGGGGTTTAACAAGTGTGTATGGGCCAAATGAGGAGGGGGAGAGGGAGAAGATGTGGGAGGAATTAGGAGGGTTGAGACAAAAGTGGGATGAGCCTTGGTGTGTGAGTGGCGACTTCAACATAGTAAGGAGAAGGAACGTAATAAGAGGGGAAGGGAGAGAACTTCTGTAGGTATGAGGAGGTTTGAAGAATTTATAACCAATAATGAGCTGATTGATCCAGCACTGGTTGGAGGGAAGTTTACATGGTCGAATGGCCAAATTCCAGCCATTCTCAGAAGGCTGGATAGAATCTTATTCTCAAAAGATTGGGCAGGTTATGTGGGAGAAGTGGATCATTCAATTATCAGATCATAACCAATTCTGTTGAGAAAATTTGCGGCTGTTTCAGGCTCCAAACCTTTCAGGTTTGAGAATGGATGGTTTCTTCAATCAAACTTTGTAGAATGGGTAGAAAACAAGTGGAAGGAAGTGCAAGTGGATGGGTCAGCAGATATAAAAGTTT
Source organism: Nelumbo nucifera (assembly GCF_055504915.1). Taxonomy (NCBI): domain Eukaryota; kingdom Viridiplantae; phylum Streptophyta; class Magnoliopsida; order Proteales; family Nelumbonaceae; genus Nelumbo; species Nelumbo nucifera. The sequence goes on along the minus strand of NC_142649.1, from coordinate 105,384,759 downwards.
TTAAAACATTGCAAGTATTTAAGCAAGAACTAAGGGAGAGGAGGAAGGAAGCATTTGGAGGGGAGGATGACAGGAAAAAAGAGATCTTGGAAAAGCTGGCCAGATTAGAAAGAGTAAGAGAGGAAGGAGATCTTAGGAGAGAGACTCGAAATGAGATGGCTGTATTGGAAACCGATCTAGAGAACTTAATGTTGAGGAAGTTAGGTGGAGACAAAAATCTAGGGCCATATGGTTGAAAGAGGGAGTTAAGAATACTTCTTTATTCCATGGTTTTGCAAATGGGAGAAGGAGAAATTTGATTACGAGGATCCAAGTAGAGGAGGTGTTTGACACATGGGGAGACATCCAAGACAAAGTGGTTTCATATTATAAGAAGTTGTACACGGGGAGAAGGTGGAGTTAGTGTTTTAAAAGCGAAAGGCGCAAAAAAGGCATAGGGGTCAATTTGTGCCTAAGGCGCAAGGCACAAGGCGAGGCGTGCACCTTTTTGAAGCAAGGTGCAAAAATACAAAAAAATGCTGAAAAATAAAAAAATGTCAGAAAATTCAAAAAAAGCCAAAAAGCCAAAATATAAAAAATATTAAACATAATATTAATAAAAAATATAAACTTAATTTTTAAAATAAATATTTTAAAAAACCTATTATCTAAAATTAAAATACATAAACATAATATGTAAAGCATATTCAAATGAGGAGGTGATAGGGGAGACCCGGATGGCCTTTGTAGAAGGTAGACAGATTCTGGATGGGGTGTTGGTGGCTAGTGAATGTATAGATTCAAGGTTAAGAAGTAGAAGACCAGGTTTGGTGTGTAAGCTAGACATAGAAAAGGCTTATGGCCATGTTGAATGGGGATTCTTGGAGGAAATGCAAAGGTTGATGGGGTTTGGGGAGGTTTGGAGGGGTTGGATATACGGGTGCATTTCTTCAGCCTCCTCATTATTAATTAACGGTGTGTCATCAGAAAATTTTAAGCCTCTAGAGGGTTGAGGCAAGGGGATCTACTCTCCCCTTTCCTGTTTGTCATAGTCATGGAGGCACTTAACCTGATCTTGAAGAAAGGAGTGCAGAGGGGATGGATAGAAGGATTCAAAGTTGGGAGGAGAGAAATTCGCGGATTTTTCTAAACAAAGAAAGAAGCTTGGAAGTAATATTGGAGATTATTCACATTAGGGTGATACATTGGTTAAAAGCTTTGGAATTGTTTGCTGAATTCTCAGTTGATGTGATGCTAAGGAATTGGAAGGAAATTGCAGAATCAACTTCAAGTAAGAAAGCTTCAAGTTCTTGTTGGACCCCTCCACCAAGTGGGTTTATCAAACTGAACTTTAATGGCAGTAGTTTGGGCAATCCAGGGCCCTCTGGAATAGGGGGAGTGATAAGAGATGAAAAAGGGAATATGTTAGCTATGTATTCTGGCCCAATTGGGGTGGGAGACTCCTTGAGGGCTGAGATATTAGGAGCTCTTGAAGGAGTACAAAGGGTCAAAGACATGCATATCAAGAAATTGATCATAGAAGGTGATTCTGAAATTGTAGTGAACTGGTTAAAAGAGGACAACTCCAAGCTCCGGAACTACAATAATGAAAAGAGGAAATTTAAGTGGCTGAGTAAGGACATGGAAGTTAGATGTACATGGGTAAAGAGAAGTGCAAACTCATTGGAAAATGGCTTAGCTAGGCAAGGGGTGAACATAAACTCTATTTTTTGGGCTGTTTTGTGGTTGGTTACGGTTGGGTGTACTTTGATGTATTAGGGAGTTAAGTTTTTTTAGCTCCTTATTTATGTACTTTCTCAATATTTAATAAAATTCACTGTTATTGACAAAAAAAAAAAGAAAGCCTGAGTATCACTCACCTACAATATGCTGATGATACCCTAATATTCCTAGACGCTTCAGCAAACCAAGTCCTGAACCTAAGAGCTATTTTAGCCAATTTTGAGATGTTGGCTGGCCTAAAGGTGAACATAGAGAAGAGCGTTTTGATAGGAGTTGGGGATATATGAGTTGAGGTAATGAGACAGTATGCAGAGGTGCTGGAATGTAAGGTAGGGGAGCTGCTTTTCATTTATCTTGGGTTACTGGTGGGAGCAAGGGCATCATCAAGTAGTATGGAAACCTTTATTAGAAAGGGCGGAGAGGAGGCTAGACAGATGGAAAACCAAGTACCTTTCTATGGGTGGGAGAATCACACTCATCAAGAGTGTTCTCTCAAGTCTACCAACATATTACCTTTCCCTCTTGAAAATTCCCAGTGGCTGCAAAGGTGGAAAAAATTCAGCGGGACTTTCTATGGGAAGGGGTGGGGGGGACCAAAAAATTCCACCTGGTTAAGTGGGAGAAGGTTTGGAGAGCAAAGGAGGGGGGAGGCTTAGGGCTGAGGAGGGTAAAGTTATTTAATAAAGCTCTGTTAGGGAAATGGCTGTTGAGGTTTGGGCAAGAGGAAGAAGGGGAGGCATTATGGAGAAGGGCATAGTTGTCAAGGCAACGCCTAGGTGACAAGGTGCCCTTTGAGGCTTGCCTCGCCTAATCGCCAAGCAGTTTTGTACTATGTATTGTAAAATACTTTTTTATTCTTTATTTTTTGACATTATAATTATAAAATAGGTACTATTAAACTAAAATATTCATTTTGTGTGTTTATATACTAATTTGTTTTTATTATTTTCTTATTTGTTGGGATTCAATCAATACAAACATTGCTAAATGCTGTATTGAACCCTCAAAGACTTCAAAACCTGAACCAATAAGGAAGAACTTAAAATTTTGTCTAATCAACAGATGGTTTTAGGGTATCATGAGCTTCAATCAAGTGGGGGAAGGCTTTATGGTAAGGTTTTGGGAAGATGAGTGGTTGGAGGTGGAAAGATTATGTGAGGTATGTCCTAAGCTTCATAAATTGACAGATCAGCAAGTGCCTATTGAGCAGTGTTATGAGTGGAGGGGGGAGCAAGTGGTCTGGAATCCAAAGTTTAGAAGACCTTTATTGGACCAAGAAGTGGAAGAATGCATGCAGCTATTTGAGAAATTGGAAGAGGCTAATATTTCCAGAGATACAACAGATGGTTTATGGTGGAAAGATTGCAAAGAAGGACAATTTTCAGTTAAATCCTTTTACAAGGCTCTTCTGAGAGATGGTCAGATAAAAGGTGTTTGGGGCAATCCTGTTTCCCCAAGGGTAGAGGCTTTTGTGTGGTTGGTGGCACATGATAGTATCTTAACATGCGATCATCTGATATCCAGAGGCTTGCAGCTTGCAAATTGTTGCTATATGTGCAGCCAAGCGGAGGAAACAACTCTCCACTTATTCTTCTCATGTAATGTGGCAAACTTTATGTGGAAGTTTTTCTCTCATCTGTTTGGAGTGGCTGTTTTTCATCCCGCAACATCAGCAGAGATTTTTTCCTTGTGGCCTAAAATCAGAGGAAGCAAGGAAGCCAAAATCTTGTGGAGCTGTATTCCATTTGCAGTGTGTTGGGCCATTTGGAAAGAAAGGAATAGAAAGGTATTTGAAGACAAGTGAAAAAACATTGAATATCTGATAGCAGGAGTGGGCAATATGACTTCAGCCTGGGCTCCAAGTCTTCCAGAGTTTGACCAAGTGCACAAGGCAGATCTGTTAGAGAACTTCTGTAACACTTTGGAATTGAATCCATGTAATTTTGATTCCTTTTAAATGTAATTCTGTTAAACAGATGGTTTGTCATCTAGACAACCAGTATTTTGAGATGTACTGCATTTTTTCAATTTAATGAATTTCCTTTTTATTCTTCAAAAAAAGAAAAACCTTGGAGTAGAATGTTTTTACAGAGCAACAGTGATTCAAATATTATGGGACTTTTTCATTATATTATAAATTGTACCAGTGATTCTGAGTAAAAGAAAATCAAGTGTTCTCAATTAGTCCTCTCTTTGTTTCTCATGGTTCTATTTTTTCTCTGGACCAACCTTGCTCATGTTGCTACTTATCAGTATTTATGATGAGCTACAAGTTGCTTGCTTCTTGACCAACATTCTTTAGATGTAATATCAACCATTTATTGGTCTGAAGTAGTATCATGGTCTATAAGTCCTGGAGTGTTTTGGATATTTGCTAGTTTTAGTAAGTTCTGTAATACACGTAGAGTTGTAGGGCAGTAATGTCATTTGTGTTAGCTGTTAGCATGTTAGTAGTGTTAGTAAGTTATAAGTTAGTTATTTCTGTTATTCTTTTAGTTGCCGACATGTTATGTTAGTAGGGGCAATTTTGTAAGTGTGCAACTTTTAAATCTTTAATATATATATATATATATATATATATATATATATATATATAATTGAGTGGGGAGGCAAGGGATTGATCCTACTCTTTCTCTGAAATTATTTCTCTTCGTTCCTCTCTCTCTTTTCTCTCTTCTCTCTTTCTCCCTATTTCATTCTTTGGTCTTCTTGTTGAAATTCTCATCTAGACTAGGACTGATCTCAATACCTACTAAACAAGTTGGTATCAGAGCCAACCTAGGGTTTCTCATGTGAGTCTTATCAGGTTACTGCATGAGAACATCCTAGGGTTGGAAGTTTTAGCAAGATTTGGCAATCAGCTGGTTCTTGGAGATCACAGGTAGAGTGCAGCACCTTTTCAAGAGATTTTGGAGTTTTGGAAAGAGTCTGGTGATCAGAAAGAATCAAAGGAAAGAAAAGAAACTCCAGATTAGGGTTCAAATTCGCTGTTAGTAGCATAAAAACATTCCAATTAGACCTGTTTCAGAATTTCTGGGTGTTTGCTAGATCCTTTTTAGCATTCCAATTCGGCTGTTAGCAGTTTCAGGGTATTAATTACCTTTGTTCAGCATAAAAACATTTTTTTGTGATAAGTTCTTGGTAGAGATGGCAGGTACTGAGTTGAAAACCCAAGGGGAAGGTGTTTTGGGGGCTGGAAGCATTACTGAAAACACCTTTCAGACTTTCAGATTACCATAGTGAAGTTTGATGGATCAAACTACTCGGAGTGGGCCCAATCAGCTATGATGACTATTGGGGGTAGAGGGAAATTAGGCTATGTGATGGGGGATGTTAAGAAACTAGCCAAGGAAGACTCATTATATGCCAAATGGGTTCAGGAGAACTATTTGGTCATGACTTGGTTGTACAATTCCATGTAACCTCATATTAGCCAAAATTACTTATGGGCTAAAACTGCCAAGGAAATTTGGAACATTATGAAAGAAACCTATTCTCAGCCACTTAATGTTGCTATGGCCTATGAACTGAAATGTGAAGTTAATAATCTTAAGCAGGGAGAGAAACCGATCTCAATTTACTTCTCTACCTTGAAGTCTTTGTGGCATGAAATTGATCACATGGAGACAATTGAGTGGGAAAGCCAGAAGGATGCACAGACATATAAAAAACAGGTTGAAACCAATAGAATTTTTGAATTATTAGCTGGTTTGAACCCAAAATATGACATTGTGAGACCACAACTCCTCACTAGAGAGAGTGTGACCTTGTCTCAAGCCTACTCCTTAGTTCACAGTGAAGAAAGTAGGAGAAAGGTTATGCTACAATCTCAGCCTATGGAATCAGCCCTAGCAGTAGTGAAACCGAAGTATGGGGGTGACAAGTAGATCTGTTCATGGGTCGGCCCGGCCCGGCCCGGCCCCTGGACGGGCTTGAGCATGTGTTTTAGCCCGCGGGCTTGACCTCGGGCTTAAAAGCCCGAGCCAGACTATTTTACGGGCCGGACTCGGGATTTGTTAAAAAAGCCCGGCTTGAGCCCGGCCTGGCCTGACTTTTCCTAAACTACTTAACCCTAACCCTAAATACTTAAAATTTTTCTTTTCATTCTCCTTTCTCACTCTCACTCTCACAGAAGCGGCTCTCATTTCTCCCTCTCAACTCTCAGAACCGATGAACCCAACCCACCTGCGAACTCAGTCACCGACGGCCGACTCCACCAGAAGGTCCAGAACCAGTCATCTCTCTCTTTGGCGGTGATCTCTCTCTCTCTCTCTCTCTAGCTGGCACCGTTTTCATCTTCTTTCTTCTCATTCTCAGTTCTCTCTCTTCTTAGAACTAGGCCTTCTATCTTCTCAATTCTCTCTCCAACCAGCGGCCCAGCGCCACCAGAACCCAGGCGCACCGTTTTCATTCTGCGAACTCAGGCACCGCCACACTGGCGGCTGGCACCACCAGATCTAGATCGTCTCTCTCTCTCTCTCTCGAGCGGTGAGCTCTCTTTCTCTCTCTCTCTCTCTAGCCGGCACTGTTGTGTGTTGTCATCTTCTATTTTCTCACTTTCTGGGTTTCTATTCTCAATCTCAGACTCCCAGGAATCGGCGAACTCAACAGGCACCGGCGCTCAGACTCCCAAGTCGGGCTTCGGGCTCGGGCCCGGACTTCGGGCTTTTTTGAGGGCCGGGATCGGGCCCAAGTTTTAGGCCTGTTGGTCGGGCCGGGCTTGGGCTTGGGCCTGAAAAGTTTATGTTAATAAAGAGCAAACCGGCCCAAGCCCGGCCCGGCCCATGAACAGGTCTAGTGACAAGGAAAGGGATATGAAGAAAGAGGACAAGAGGGAGTTAGTTTGTGACCATTGCAAGAAATCGAAGCATACCAAGGACACATGTTGGAAACTGTATCCACATCTAATTCCAGCAAAGCTCAGAAACAAAAAGAAGAATGCCAATGTGGCAATTATTACTGATGGTGCTTCATCCTCTAGTACAAGAACTACACCCCTGGACACCTTAGCTGTTGTCCGAGCTTCCCTAACTTAGTTGGAAAGTGAGGTTGGCACTTCAACACCCTCATCTCAGCCACCGACTATATTTGCTACTTCCACTTCTACATTTGCTCATTCAAGTACAAAGACTTCAACATATCATGCTTCAGCTCTAGTTAACAATGAACCTTGTCGGGTTATAGATTCAGGTGCATTTGACCATATGACTGTCTTATCCTCATTGTTTAATACTTATTCTTTATCCTCTGGCAGAGACAAAGTGTCCATTACTGATGGCTCCCTTGTTCCCATTTCTGGCAAGCGAGACATTAGATTGTCTGATGCCATCTCCTCATCCTCAGTTTTGCATGTTCCTAAACTTAGTACTAACCTACTTTCCGTTAGTAGTATCACTAAAAATCAAAACTATTCAGTGACATTCTTTTCTGATCGGTGTGTTTTTTAGGATCTGGAGACAAGAAAAGTGACTGGGATTGACCATGAGATGAAAGGAATCTACCTACTTAGAGGGGATTCACATGGGGAAGATAGAGAAGTGGGGAGGTCACTAGTTTCTCAATTTGTAATTCAGGTTATCCTTTGGCATAATCTGCTAGGTCATTTGTCTTTTAGATCTTTGAAGAGTTTATTTCCCAGTATGTTTGAATTAGTTCAAATGTCTAGTTTAAAATGTGAAAGTTGTGAACTTGCAAAGCACTGCAGAACAACCTATTCTTTGAGCAAAAATAAAAAAAAGTAGTATTCCTTTTGAAATCATACTGATGTTTGGGGACCATATCATATCACTGCTATAGGGGATATAGATGATGACTAAACTCGTTTCTCATGGGTTTATCTTATGCACTCTCGAGATGAGGTCCCTACCCTAACTTGGAGCATAAGATAAACCCATTGGCCTCATATCTCCTTGACCACAAGGTTATCCATCAGAGCACTTGTCCCCATACACCTCAGCAAAATGGGGTTATTGAGAGGAAAAATAGGCATATATTGGAGGTTGCTAGAAGCATTATATTAACCTCTATTGGTCCCATACGTTTCTGGGGAGATGCTATCCACATTGCGGTGTACCTCATCAACCGAGTTCCCTCACAGGTCCTTGACATGAGAACTCCATTTAGCCTCCTATATCTCAATAAGGACTTGTTTACCATCCCTCTTAAGACCTTTGGATGTACCTGCTTTATTTAGATTCTTAGACCTCATTGCACTAAATTTGATCCTAAAGCTATGGATGTGTCTTTCTTGGGTATGCACAAAATCAAAAAGGATATAGTTGCTATGAGTCTGTTTCTGAAAAATGGTTTGTTCCTATGGATGTCACATTCTTTGAGGATGCACCCTATTATCATAGAGTTTCTTCTCAGGTGAAGAGTAGTGAGGAGGGTTGTCACAGACATCGGGACTTGTGTTTGTATCATAGGCGGTGGAGGCAAGTTGATTTTGGTCATCAACAGTCTGGGCCAACATGAATTTCCTTTGCGGCTCCAGATTCAGGTATCACTTCTTTATCCCCTACTATAGATGAGATACCTTCCATGCCTCCCATTGTTGAGCCTTCTCTTCCTCTTTTGGATGATCTTGATCTTCCAATTATAGTTCATAAAGGGAAGCATCGTTGTACCTCATCTACAACCCATTGTATTTCCCAGTTTCTGTCTTATGATTTTTTGTCTCCATCCTATAAGTCCATTTTGGCATTCATTGTTGCTATTCCCATTCCCATAACAATGTAGGAAGTCTTGTCAGTACCTGAGTGGAAGGATACAATGAAGGTCGAGATGGATGCTCTTCTAAAGAACAATACATGAGAGTTAGTAAATCAACCTAAAGGAAAGAAGCCGGTTGGGTGTAGATGGGTGTTTACAGTGAAACGTAATGCTGATGGCTTTGTTGAAAGATATTAGGCTAGATTAGTTGCAAAGGGGTTTATACAGACATATGGCATAGACTATTTGGAAACTTTTGCATCGGTAGCCAAGATGAATACTGTTAGAGTTTTACCATCCATTGCAGCAAATTTTTCATGGCCGTTGTTTTAGATGGATGCCAAAAATGCCTTTCTCAATGGTGATTTGCAGGAGGAGGTGTATATGGGGTTACCTCCTGGATTCTATAATACAGAAGCAGGGAAGGTCTGCCAACTGAATAAAGCCTTATATGGATTGAAAGTCTCACAGAGCGTGGTTTGATAGATTTAGATAGGCCCTTGAAAAATTCGGCTATGTACAGGCCCAGTCAGATCACACCCTTTTCATTAAGAAGATGAATTCCTCCTTGACCCTACTTGCTATGTATGTGGATGATATTGTTGTGACATGGAGTGATACTAGTGAGATTGACTCTCTTAAGCAATTGCTTCACCAAGAGTTTGAGGTCAAAATTTGGGAGAACTAAAATATTTCTTAGGAATTGAGGTAGCATGGTCCAAACATGGGATTTTTGTCTCCCAAAGGAAGTATGTTCTCGATCTTTTGGAAGAAACTGGAAAACTAGTGTTAAAACCTACTAACACACCTATTGAACAAAACCATAGGACAAGTGCAGAAGGGGGAGAGCCCCTTGAAGACAGGTTATGTTTCAATGATTGGTTAGGAAGCTTTTTTATCTTTGCCTCACACAACCGGACATTTCTTATGCTATTAGTGTTGTTAGCCAGAACATGTATTCCCCCGGAACCACTCAACTTCTTGCAGTTGAGAGGACCCTTGCTTATTTGAAGAGAGGTCCAGGTAGAGGTATACTTTTCAAGGAAAATGGTCACATGAAAATAGAAGTCTACACAGATGTTGATCGGGTCGGGTGCGTTGATGTCAGGAGATCCACCTCCAGGTATTGTGCCTTTATAGGAGGAAATCTTGTTTCTTGGAGAAGTACAAAACAAGATGTTGTTGCTCGTTCCAGTGCTGAAGCTGAATTCAGATCTTTGACTAATGGGGTGGCTGAAATCTTATGGTTGAGATCTCTATTTGAAGAACTGGGTATTGCTTATGAGAAGCCCGTAATGCTGTATTGTGATAATCAGACTGCTATTAATATTGCCCATAATGCGGTTCAACATGACACAACTAACATATTGAAGTGGATTGACACTTTATCAAAGAGAAAGTTGCTTCTCAAGAAGTGTGTCTTCCATATATTGCCTCTAATATGCAGCTTGTTGATCTATTCACTAAGGCAGTTCCAAAGTCCAAGCTGGAGACAGACTTACGCAAGTTGGGGATGATTGATATTTACTCCCAACTTGAGGGGGAGTGTAAAGTAAGTTGTAGGGCAGTAATGTCATTTGTATTAGCCGTTAGCATGTTAGTAGTGTTAGTTAGTAGGGGCAATTTTCTAAGTGTGCAACTTTTAAATCTTTAATATATATATATATATATATATAATTGAGTAGAGCGGCAAGGGATTGATCCTACTCTTTCTTTGAAATTCTTTCTCTTCATTCCTCTCTCTCTTTCTCCCTATTTCATTCTGGTTTCTTGTTGAAATTCTCATCTAGACTAGGACTGATCTCAGTCCCTACTATTCAAGTTGCTTGCTTCTTGACCAACATTCTTTAGATGTAATATCAACCATTTATTGGTCTGAAGTGATATCATGGTCTACAAGTCCTGGAGGGTTTTCGATATTTGCTACTTTTAGTAAGTTCTGTAATACATATTACATTGGGCACTTTCTAATGTTCAATTGATTAAGTGGTTATGATGCCAGTCCTTTTGCCTCTCTAATTAGATTGTTTTCACATGCAGCAATACATGCTGGATGAGAAAGTGGAACAGCCAAATCAGGGTCAACCCCCTTCTGAAGCAACTGAAGATGAAAAACCAATAGATACAGTTGTTGTGGAAGATATTGCTGAAGTAACTAAAGAAGTTGCCATAGTTGAAGAAAGCAATGAAACTCCATCCAAAGAAAGCAATGAAGCTGCAACTGAAGAAATCAACGAAGATGCAACCGAAGAAACCAACAAAGCTGCAGTTGAACAAAGCAGTGAAGCTCCTGAGCAGGAAGAGTCAAGTGATCCAGAAATTGTTGAACAGACTCCAGAAATAAAGGTATAGTGTGGTTTCAACAGTTATTTTTTCTCTTTTCCATGCCTTTTTCTCTGGAAGGATATAGTGCACCTGTTCTTACACTGTGGCTTATTTCCAGCTTGAGACAGCACCGGCAGATTTTCGTTTCCCAACCACCAATCAAACAAGACACTGCTTTACCCGCTATATTGAGTATCATAGGTGAGCAAAACAAGTTCTGAGATCAGGATTTTGTCATTATGCAACTTCATTTTCTGTATGTCAGTTTGTTGCATCCATAAACCTATTTCTTGAGTAAACTTTGTCGTTGACAATGAGAAAAAAAATTCTATTCAGGTGCATTGCTGCAAAAGGGGAAGGTGCGCCAGAGTGTGATAAATTTGCAAAATATTATCGTTCTCTTTGCCCTGGTGAATGGGTAAGCATTTTCTCTTGATTTCATTTGTTGGCTAGTCATGCTGCTTTGGAATTTTTGTAATCATTGATATGTACCTTCTGGAGGTTTTTCTTGGGGGTCAAATCTCTTTGTTTTCCAATACAATTCTATGCCTGCATGCCTAATTATGTGAAGCTAACATTGGAGCTCCTATATAGACTTATTGTGTTTTGAAACAGAATCCAGTGCTCTAGTCCTGTGTCTGAAGTGTACTATAATCCATCTTCCATGGAACCCTGCAGATGTATTTCCTGTTGTTATTTTTGTGCCATCATGTCATTAATTTAGTGAATTTTCGGTGAGTTCAAAAGTTGCAATGATTCCCCTATTAATCTAGGGTGGAATTGGCTTCAAAAAAAAAAAAATCTAAGGTAGAATTTATTTGACTAGCAAGGAATGCATGCACTTGATCTTAGTCTATATGGGATTTGCATCAGTGATATGGTGTTGAAGATGGAGATGCGGCATTCCAATGGATTGAATTAATAGAAAGATTGATTTGAAATAGTTCATACTGAAATTCATATAGCCAAAAGCTTGGGTTTGTTTTTTTATGTTGAGGATAAATATGCTAGAAATGTCTTCTTCACTTCTTGAATTGGAAAACAGAGTTAGAAATATAGGGGAAGAAAAAACAAGGAGAAGACAGAACAAAACAAGGAGAGGAGGCAATTTTAAGGGTGGAGGAATCTTGTGGATCCATTCATCAAAAAAAAAAAAAATCTTGTGGATCAGATGTTGGTGGGTTAAGGAGTTGGAGGATTGTGGGGTAGTGAGGGTGGGGAGAGTGCATGAATCTGAAGTAGGGAATTTGTTGAGGAAAATAAGGAACTAAGAGAATTGATGAAATGAGGGAAGAAAACAGAGTTAGAAATATAGGGGAAGAAAAAACAAGGAGAAGACAGAACAAAACAAGGAGAGGAGGCAATTTTAAGGGTGGAGGAATCTTGTGGATCCATTCATCAAAAAAAAAAAAAATCTTGTGGATCAGATGTTGGTGGGTTAAGGAGTTGGAGGATTGTGGGGTAGTGAGGGTGGGGAGAGTGCATGAATCTGAAGTAGGGAATTTGTTGAGGAAAATAAGGAACTAAGAGAATTGATGAAATGAGGGAAGAAATCTTATATATATTGAAGTGAAAGGGGTGCTTTCCCCTTTTGGTATTCGGAATCTTACTTTCAACACTATAGTTAATTGTTTCTTTTGTTTTGGGCTAAGCTGTAACTTAATTGTTTCTTTTGTTTCTTTTTCTCTTTTTCTCTCTTTGGAGAGTTTAAGTTGTATTCGGAAGATAAGAGTTTGTCTTCCTTGCTGTAAATATTTTGATATTTCAATGAATTGAATGAATTTGTTATTGATCAAAAAAAAAAAAAATCATACTATTCAACACTGTAGTTCGTTTTAGATGAATGCCTTACACGTGTGTACAATATATATATTTTCATTTCATGAGAGACATATGTCTCTCTCTCCTCTGATCACTTCTCTCTTTTGTTTGAAGCAACTCGTGCGTGTACCCATTGCATGACACAAACGTATCTGGATTTCTCTTTCTTTCCATTCTCTCTCGAATCACTTCTCCCATTTCTTCTTCAATATGCTTCTTCCCACGTTCCCCTCTTTGCCTCTCTGCTGCCCCCTCCCTCTTCTCATCTCCGTCCCCTGTCTCTGCTACCTCCTCCCTCCACCTCTCCTTTTTTTTTCTCTTGTTTTTTTCTTCCACCTCTCTTCGTCTCTCTTTTCCTCTCTCACTCGTAGAAAGTGTGAAGTTAGATGAGGAATGAAGAGATTCATTGTCTTTTACCTTAGCGACGACAGAGGAGCGGCGACAACGTTCTCCAAACCCATCTCCGGCCTCCTCCCTCTCCCTTCTTTTTATTTTTTCTTTTTTCCCTCTTCTTCTTCCCCCTATTTTTCTCTCAACCGTCGAACCGGCGGTAGATCAGCCCAGAAGGAAGCTAGACCCACTGTCCAGAACGTTACCACCGCGAACGCCAACGACAACAATATCAGAGAAGGTATGGACACTAGAGACTGAGATAGAATGTAGGACGACCGACGATATGCGTTATAAGCTATCTCTCTCATGAAGATGTATCGCTCATGCAGGAACACTGGCATTGCCTTTGCGCAGGTGTAGAATGTCGTTGACATGGCGAAGGCAAAGAATCCTAGTCGCTCTTGGATGCCCTTGGGAGAGTTGTATCGTATCGTATCTTTTGAAAATGATACGGTCTGAAATTCCTGTTTCCAGGTGTTTCGGACCCCCAATTTTTTTAATAATAAAAAGCATGCTAAAAGCTTCCCAAAAAAACAAAATTTGAAAAAAAATTAAAAAAATAGAGTTTCGACCGTTTCTAAGTGCCGATACGATACGACCGAAACTCGTATCATATCGATACTTTGAACCTTGACCAAAACTGCTCCTAAATGGACCCTAACCAGCTTTGGCATTCGCTTCGTGTTCATCATCGATCAATTGGATAGTATCGCCACCTCAGAGTCTAGAATGGATTAGCAAATGTTGGCATTGACGATGTATGGCTCCATCGTTTGTCGCCCCGGAAACTGGCTTTCCTCTTGAAATGCTGGTAGCGGTGGCGTCTTTCAACGTGAGACCCTATCTATTGTATCCGTAGGTCGACGGATGATTCATTTTTTGCTGCTATGACTTGTGGAATTCAACTTGTCAGATCCAACTGTTCGATCAAAGCTTGAACTCTAGCTTTCTTCTCGATTTAGCGAGCTTGTGGCAGCCTGAACTCGGTAGAGAACATGAGTGTCTCCTCCACTGTCAACATTGGGAAGAGTAGATCATCTTGCATGATGTACGCTGTACGCAGATATCACTTTATGAAGTTTAGATGATATAACTTCGCCGTTCAAGGTTATACATCCCCTTAAAGCTCCCCTTGGCAATATGACTAGCTAGAGCATCAACAAGAGTTGATTTCCCCGACCCACTAGCACCCAGAACAGCAAGGATTTCTCCTTCTTTGGCATAGCCGCAGATATCATTCAAGAGAACCTTGGTGTTTGAATTTAAAACCCTAGGGTTGTTATGGATTGGACCCGTCGCTGCTCCGAGACTCTTGGTCCGACCAAAACACGTAAGAAACGAAATTTTACGGTGAGTCTTCATGTTGTATGTCAGATTACTAAAGGAAAGAATAAAAGGAAGAGACCTGGAGTCAACACCGGTGTTAATGTCGAGCGATTGGTGCCGAGGAGTCTCATTGCGGGTGGCTTCGTCTTGGGTGTTCTCCACTCGCCAGAAGAGTTCACCGAGGGTTGGAGACGGTCTAGTGTTTTGGACCCCTCGAGGAGTAAGGCCTTGAAGCTCCATGGCGAGCGTTCCAAGGTGGCGAGTGGTGACCTACGCCTCCTAATTTATTTGATGTCTACATGTCTCCTTTCCAATTTCTGTGTTGAGGGGTTGTTAGGTACGTGTGTTTATCTATTGGGAACTAGGGAGTGGGGAAACCAAAATTCTTGTTCAGTTGTTTGTAGAAGAGAAAGTTCCAATTTTCATCAACTTCAGGTATGAGAAATCTTATCTTATATCTTATATAATATATATCCAAGGGAAAGGGGTGCTCTCCCCTTTCGCTAAATGGCAATATTTCCCTTTACTATATATAAAAGATTCTTCATTAAAAATTCTCAAATTGCAAGAAACAAACATGAAGAATCTTATATATCTTATCTGCCACCCGGTTTTCGGGTCAACAGTTCGACCGTTCGGTTTAAACGGATGGTCTGATCTGACAACAAAAATTACAGGCAAAAAATTGAGTGTATGAGGTCCATTAAGTAGTATCATACGCGTTATGTCATTCGAGCGTGACTCATATGACCCAAAAACGGAACCGTTCTGGCCATCGTTTTTCGGGTCGGTTCGACCGACTGGTTCGAATAGATGGCCCATTCTAACAACAAAAATTTTAAAAAGAAAAAAATGGCCAAAAACCATTAAACGGGTCAACGGGTCAACGGTTCGACCGCTCAGGTCAATGGGTCGTTGGCCGATTCAACTGTTTTTGGTCAGGGACCGTGATTGGGGTAAAACGGAACCGGTTGTTTGGATGGTTCCCAATTAAAAAAATAAAAAAATGGTAGTTTGATCGTTTGGTTCGAACGGACGACCTATTCTAACAACAAAAATTATAGGCAAAAAATTAAGTGTGTGAGGTCCATTAAGCAGTATCATACGATGTCATTTGAGCGTGACTCATACGACCCGAAAACGTCTAGCCACCGGTTTTCGGGTCGAAGGTTCAACCATCCAATTCAAAAAATAAAAAAAACAGCCAAAAACCATTGAACAAGTCAACGAGTCAATGATTTGATTGCCCAGGTCAATGGGTTGTTGACCGATTCAACGGTTTTTGGCCAGGGACCGGGATTGGGATAAAACGGAACTGGTTGCCTGGACGGTTCCCAATTAAAAAAAATAAAAAAATGGTCAAAAACCATTGAACGGGTCAGCAGGTTGACAGTTCGACCACTCGGGTCAATGGGTTGTTGACCGATTCAATGGTTTTTGGCCAGGGACGAGGGTTGAGAGACAACGATGTCCATTGAAGAGCAACTTCTGCTATACAAGGCAATTTGAATAGCTCACCTCAAGGGGAAGGCATTAACATGTTTATGTAAAGAATAAGATTTTTTTTTTTTTGTAAGAAGCATATTAACCTTTCTTTAAATTCATATGGGCAGTGCTTATTACACCATTTCCAAATATATAATTAATTTCTTTCAAAAACATATTATTGTGATCGACAATTAATTTCTCACTATTTGTGTGACAAATACTCTTGTATCAAAACACCTCTTATGTTGTTTATAAATTGTCGGGACACCCCTTACCATTGTCAGAGTTAACTACTATAAGGAGTATTTATCATGGTGGGGGTATAAAAATCTCACACACTAAGAACTTTTTTTCTTACACTCATTAGCCCTTGCAACGCAGGGGCCACCCTGCTAGTATTTGTTAAGGGGATTAAAAATGTCTTTTGATCAGTGCAGGAAAAGAGGAGCAGTGGTTTTGTTGTTTGTATCTATCAAGGTTTAAAATATAAGAAACATGTTGGAAATGTTAGAAATATCATATGGAAATATTGTAAAAATTATAGACATGGTGGAAACATTGTAAAATATGCAAAACAATGAATGATATTCTATGAAATGATAAAAGAAGAATATGCACACCTTTTTAAATTATTGTCTTTCTCCAAATCACTAAACAAATCTAAGAAACTAAGGTTATAGACAAAAGAATATGTTCTGGTGTTGCCCTATAAACCCTAAGAGTCAGCTTCAAGATGGATGGGGTAAAGCAAAAATTAAAACTCATAGAAAATGTTAATGGTTGTAACAAATCAACCAAATAATCTATTACACAAACAAAAGCTATTATCTAACTTCATGCTTGAAATGGATATTGAGCTATCTCAATGTGGAAGTCGTGTTAAGTTAGATGGGTAATACCATTGTTACTTTATATGTACAATATTGTCACCAACTTATGTTATAATATTTTCTCTTCCACTCCACATAGTGCTGGTAGTATTTATTGGGGAATATGTCAATTCTGCTATAGTCTTTTGGTTCAAGTCTTTGTTGTTAGGCTGTTCCATTTGTGGTAAGGGATTGTTTTGGATAGACATATATTTCTGTTTGAGTGGTTTCCTCAATATGCTTTCTACTTTTTGTTTGTAATGTTTTTCCTTTTAATAAAAGTTTCTTTTATTATCAAAAACATATTGAACCCCATGCCCTTGCCCTTCTGCTGTGGAAGGACTTCCACCTATTTGATGAAAGGCATGTGCTCAGGGTCCCATGAATTTCTCAGGGATTGAGCTTTTCTGTACTTGCAGACTGCCTTTGCAAAGCCAACACCCCTGTCGCAACATCAAGGAGAGTTTGATTGAGCAAAGTAGTCACCCATCCCTGTGGGCAATCTCAAGGTTTTTGTTTTTGTCAAGCCAACATCACCAAAATACTCCTGCAAGTGGTTCAAGAGTTAAATTGAATCCATATAATTATGAAAAAGGTTCTTTCAACTAGCAAATAGATGAATGAAGCCATTTCATCTATATCTTAAAGTCCATGTTGGATGTCAACCAGAAGAATATGATGGATACCCAGTTCAAACCTTTAGGCCAATCGGGATTAATTGTGATAAGTACATGCTAAAAACTAGCAGTAACACATTTCCTCAAAGCAGATAGGTTTTTTAGGTAGCATACTTTTATCCTTATAGCATTTCTGTTGATCTGTTTGGATTTTCCTCTTGATGCTGACTATGTGGTATTATATATTGATGCAGATAGAGAGGTGGAATGAGCAAAGAGAGAATGGAGCCTTTCCAGGCCCTTTGTAGAAGTTGACATTTCAAAGGCAACTGTTGTGGGAGCGTTATTGCCAGGTTGTTGGGCGAGGATACATGTTCCTTGAAGTGAGAGTGATCAACAGGGAATCCTATATACTCTCCTATTTGAAAGACTTGAGTTAATAAAAAAATTTTGCAGGTCTGTTGCTGCACTAGTTTAAAGTCCAAAACACAGGAAATATCTTTCACATAAAAGCCATGCTTGGCGGTGTCAAGCCAAGCTCTGCCAATTCAACGTCATTTTATGTTTTGACAAATAAATTACAGTACCAAGGCCTTGAATGAGAAAGAGATGGAACGGTGAGAATTCTGCATGCTACGTACTATTGCGGAAATCATAGTTGATAGTTTCCAGAATTTGATGTTTTCTTCATGATAAAAGGCCGGTTGGAAGTTGTTTTTGGCATGGAAAGCTCGAGTACTCGAGTTGTCTCATCGTTGTTTCAGGCATATGCCGCATATCATCATATTATTAAAATGCTTCTGTGATCGCAACACTTGCTTACTGCAAGTCTGCAACGTCATCTTTGGCAGCATTGAAGAACCAGCAGATGAAAAAACGGCATTTTTGTGAGGGATTCAATCAAAATCGAGTAGAGACCTGATTAGTTCGAAATGGTCGTGATTCGTGAATGGTTGACAATACCTATTCCCAGTTTTCTTATGCCTCCAGCATCCAGGATTGAGAAAGCCAGATACCCAGTAACCAATCTGTTCAAAATTGCATAGGCAAGAATGGTTACTTCCGATTCATACTTTCCATTTTCTTATCCAAGAGTGACAATGTCCATAACCAGTACTGTCCTTGATTTCGGCCAAATCCCAACTGCGGGCTCATCCGCCTTAGGGTCGCCCTCTGTAATCACGTCAAAGGAATAATTTTGCGTATCGAGTCGACAAAATATAGTTATAACGTATAACCCCACAAAACTATCCAGTCTTCCATCATCATGACTAAGCTGACAACCAAGGCATGGCAATATAATGAGATAACAAGGCAGTTGATGGTTTGACGGTAGGCAACCAAGTGTTGTAACCTTCTACATTAGGTCTTTCATCTTTTTCCGATCCTTGCAGATTTACCTCCTTTTAATTGATAATTCGTAAGCTCAATATGGGGATATGTTGTCATAAACTAGGTCTCAATTTGATTGGTGACCGAGTCTAAGAAATGCCATTCCGTTCCGATGTCTAATCATTAAAGCGAGGATCAAAGAGAATAAATAGATTTTTGAAGGATTCACAAACCATGTCGATCGCTCATACAGTAATTAAAGAAGGATTTAATCTAATTATTAGAAAAAGGCAAAATAACACATAAAATCTACAACCAATAATTAAGGCAATAGTGTACTAACAAAAAACAAAAACAATTGTAAATTTCATCCCACGTTCTATTACTGCACACCACCATCCAATACCAAAGGAGTCGTTGTATCCCAATTCCATTACCGCAACCTGGATTAATAAAACCCTACTGCTAAAAATAAGAAAAAAAATCCAACCACTAATACTTCTACCCACGCCCAAGTCAACCAGAATTGTTGATCAGCGAGCAAGGGTTAATTAGTCATCAGCTTCAAGCCCTCTCACCGCGAATCCTCCGCGCCAACTGGATGTCCTTGGGCATAATGGTGACTCGCTTGGCGTGGATGGCGCAGAGGTTGGTGTCCTCGAATAGACCCACAAGGTATGCCTCGGCCGCCTCCTGCAAGGCCAACACGGCGTGACTCTGGAAACGGAGATCCGTCTTGAAGTCCTGGGCAATTTCACGAACAAGCCTCTGGAAAGGGAGTTTCCTGATCAGAAGTTCTGTGCTCTTCTGATACTTGCGAATTTCACTGCATCACATCAAGCCACTAAATTAGTGTAAGACGAAAGACGCCAAGACTAACATTTACAGGACGGAGAAACCAGATACGATTAAATAACATACCGAAGAGCAACAGTTCCGGGGCGATATCTGTGAGGCTTCTTCACACCTCCAGTTGTTGGGGCAGACTTACGAGCTGCCTTGGTAGCAAGCTGCTTCCTGGGAGCCTTTCCTCCAGTAGACTTCCTAGCAGTTTGCTTGGTACGAGCCATCTGCAGTTGGCAATGTTTGGTTCACGAAATCAAAATTTACAAACGTTTTAAATTCAAACACCTGCAACAAATCCTCTACCCAGATTGACATAAACCTAACGAGAATTTTACAAAATGGAAGAGAAGAAAACTAAATCCACAACCAAAGCCATACGTTAAAACCAATTTGGGCGAACTTCCTCCAATAAAAATTTAAAACAGTTCAACGGGCCTTGCAACTTTGTAGCAAACCCTAATCCTTGGAGAGTAAGCATATTGTACAAGGATTATTAAAAATTCTAGATTTTAGGAAGAAAAGGAAACAGTCTATTTGAAAGACGGACTAAAAGGAAACCTCTTCTATTAAATAAGAAAAGGAACGCAAAAGTACCAATTCGAAAAGAAACTAGAAACCTCTTGAGGAAGAAAAAATAAAATTTTCGGCAAGACTCAAGAGACAATGAACAAAACAATCTATAATTCAAAGGGGAAAACAGAAAAATCGTCTCAGCAGAACAGAAGTCCGATTTAGAAAATTTATTAGTGGATAAGAAAAAAGCTAATTGTAACTACCAATTTTAAAAGGAAAGGGAACACAAAAAGAACGCATTACCTATTATGGTGTTTTAGGAAACGAAAAGCTTTGCTTCACACAATCAGAAATAGGCCTCTACCCTCGACCAGAATGAGCAAAACCAAACACTTTGATAGATTGCACTGTGTTTTATAGACGAAGGATGTCGGCGATTGTTCTGCACTGTGTTTTCTTTCCCGTTCTGATATCGAACGGCCGATATGGACTTACGGTGTGTTTCCTTGACAGTCATCAACGGCTGACATATGCTGTAGTTTGCACTGCGACGGATCGTGAAACCTAAATACTCGCTTTCTATTGGTTGAAACCACTCAGTGGGGATCGCTACAAGAATTTTTACTGTTGGATGGGAGAGAGGTAATTAACTTAATTACTAATTACGCATGTTCCATTCCATGGAGTCACGACCAAGAAAACCCGGAGGTGGGGCCCTTCATCCCGGGCCCCGCTAAACTGTCTCTTAGATTGACGGAAATACCCCGGAAGGTAGTCTAGTCTAGGCTGCCTTGCGTATGGTTGAATACCATGATTGGATACAAATCAGGACAACTTTGTTTTCGACACGTGCATAATAGATTGGAGTACGTTTGAATGGCAAAGCGTGTTTGGTGTGTGTTGTTCAACATCAGTCATGTTGGTGGAACAGACTTGGTCCAACGCAGGTCTAGTATTGTAATTTCATATGACCTGTTCCTGGTTGGACTTGGACTTGGACTGGTATGAGAATTCAGAAACCAGGACAACTCGGCCCATTGGGCTTTCAGGGCTCTCTAAACCCAATTCGTCCAAGGAGCAAGCTATACCTATAAATATAAAGGCCGTGCTACCCCTCAAAACTCCCGTATTCTCCGGTTACGAAGTGTTCCATCTTCCCACGCTCGTCGCTCTCCGGCTTTTTCAATTTTGACAATTAAAAAAGAGGTACTCTCTTTTCTCTGTCTCTGCATCTCATTTGGTCGCCTTGTATTACATTAATTTCTTCAAATTTTAATTTTTGTCTTTCCATTTGGGATTAGCTAGGGTTTCGATTTGCGGCTTCTTCATCCATCCTTTGCCTTTACTTTCTTTTCCTGTTTCCTTTCTTCCGGAAGAGATTTAGGGTTTCGGTATTCTTACTCTTCTCATATTTAATTAGTGTTACGACAGAGGACAATGGTATAGTTTAGTTGTCTCTGCGTATTTTGTGAATAGAAAATTTAAAGTAGGTTTTCTTGGTTTGTTGTTTCGGCGATTCCTTTAGGGATATTCTATTCCTTCCCGATTTGATTCGTCTGTTGCGAGTAGTCCTTTTCTTAGAACTTGCGCAATCTCCACTAAATCTAAGTTTGCAATGTGTTCCTTTTTCACTCAATTAAATGTATATCCTCTTTCTTTGTTAACTACTTTTTGATTTTGTACCTACTTTCCTATCAATAAATCAATGAAAATTTGAGATGAATTCTTCATTCCTATTTTCCCCTAGTTCGTATGGGTGTCCGTCATCCCAATACGATTTGCAGTTTATTCCCAATAAACGATGACCAACTTTGCTTACAGGGATTAGTTAAAGTCATTCATTCTTTCTTGTCGACTGAAATTTTAGGTACTAGGGATGCTAATGCAGTAGACAAATCTTGTAATTGCAGAATGGCTCGTACCAAGCAGACTGCTCGTAAGTCAACTGGAGGAAAGGCCCCAAGGAAGCAACTTGCTACCAAGGTGGGTTTTCTAAGGTCCCTGCTTTGTAATTGCGGTTGAATTACCTTTTCTTTAATGAAATATTAATCTATCAACATCCTCATTTGGTATGTTATATTACTTCAGGCTGCCCGTAAGTCTGCTCCAACCACTGGAGGAGTGAAGAAGCCACATAGATACCGCCCTGGAACTGTTGCCCTTCGGTATATTCCGGAAACTTTGAGAACTTTTGAGTTTTGGCATTCTATCCCTCACTCCCCCACGCAACTCTTCTGCTTTCCTTTGTTTTGTTTGATTGGTTAGTATTGATGGACTTTTTCACCTCCTTTTGTTTTATCGTTCAGTGAAATTCGTAAGTATCAGAAGAGCACTGAGCTCCTGATCAGGAAACTCCCATTCCAGAGGCTTGTTCGTGAAATTGCCCAGGACTTCAAGGTGAGTGAGTAGGGATGATAAACTCCGTTTTTCTGGGTATATTCATGCGTTCTATTGTTTCCTGAAATTGAAGGCGGTGTCTTGATGATGCAATGTTATTGGGATACTGCAGACGGATCTACGTTTCCAGAGCCATGCCGTTCTTGCATTGCAGGAGGCAGCAGAGGCGTACCTTGTTGGTCTCTTTGAAGACACAAACCTTTGTGCAATCCATGCCAAGCGTGTCACCATTATGCCCAAGGACATCCAGCTTGCGAGGAGGATCCGTGGTGAGAGGGCTTGATGACTGAGAGAGTAATAATTTGAACTCACTCTCCCATCATCCATCAGTCTGCCTTCCGCATTCCTGTGACTTGATTTTTGGCTTCATATGGCTTCATCGATAATGTGTGCATCTTAACTTGCTTCTCTTCTTCGGAAGCAACGCTAACTAAGCAAATTATCTTTGGTAGATTGTAGGTTCTCTCTATTTTTCTTGCTTCAAACGAAGACTGTTGACTTAGATTTATTATGTTAGCTGTGATATTGTGTTGTTTTCAGATGTCTAGATGTTTTGGAACTCTATAAATTTAAGTACGAAGGTAATCTCCACCTTTAATGTCCTTTAAGAGGTGATCTCTGCCGTAATACATCTGCCATCTCCTTGTTCATGCGGTTCAGAAAAAAACATTTTAGCCATCTCTGTAATGTCCGAGTTTGTCTTGTAAGGATTTCGTCAGTGACAAAGATTATACTTTCAAATTAGAGTGGAAGTGATTTTGAAGAAAAAACAGTGAGGTGTCTAAAGAAAATTGATTATAAATTCTGATAATGCATGGTTTCTTTCTATGGAGTAATAACTGTTAAAGCTAAAAGCTTTACACCTTTGGTGATGGCAAAAAAGATGGTTCTCTAGTAATACTTTGTTTCGCTCATAGGAATTTGGCTGGAGTAGGAGAGAATGAGAGATAAGAAACATGCATGGTTAGAGATGAGGCCTCTCGGATAAATGCTATTAGGGGGTCAGGCCTCGTATGGAAGACTGGAACAGTTGTCATCTAGGGGTGTCAATGAAAATTTTAATACATAAAATTGTTCCTTCACCTCTAACAGTTATGAGGGTTTTGAGGGATTATCTATTTAATTCAAATTTGAATCTATGCATATCCGATTCCATATATTGTAGCTTAAATATAAACCCATTTTGGCAAATAGAAATTTAATTTATCATTAAACAGGAATAAAACAGTTCATAAACAAAAGACACCGAACCGAAATCATGATTTAAACTCCTACTTAGTCTATTAGCCATGGAGAACAAAAAGAGATCAAGGGGTACAGAAACCATGACTTGAACTCTTATTTCGTAAGATAGATATGCATATCAGGAAAACATTATAAATATTTTAATAAATTATAGCAATAAGTTAATAATATATAGAGTAAAATGCAAAAACCTCTCTTGAATTTTTTGACAATCATACAAACCTCTTATATGTTTTAGGTGGTGTTGATAGTGTAAATATCATGGATGAGACTGTTTTGGCTCTTTTCATGATAAGATATGGTATTCTGTTATGTATGGATAGTTCATGTTTACAAAATAATGTGTATGGACAGATTGTATTCCAATTTATTGTTTATGGTATTTTCTTGTGGATGGTCTACATTATGGTGTTGATAGTTTGTGAGATGAATCCTTGTTTTAATTTTTTTTATTAACATTTCAATCTTTGCAATTTGAAACAAAGAAGATATTAAATTCCTTCAAAATAAATCCTCATAGATTGGTAGAGAAGCTGATTAGAAGTTCAAATAAGGGATAAAGGTTTAAAACCTAAGAATGAGAAGCCAACTTGATTTTTGCAAGTTAAAATCTAGGATTGGGCTTCTAGATATCATTCTAACAAAGGTATTCTTTCTTCATTGGACAAACAATCCTATCTTGGAATGCTAGTAGAAGATAAAAATATTGCCTTTTGACATGGTTTGTTAATATGCCTCTCATGTTTTAGGGAGCTCCATTAATTGCTTTTTTCAGTTTTGAAGTTTCTTAAAATGAATTGGCGTTTATTGGCATATTGTTGATGTGCCTAATGGTGCTTATGTGTCATAAATGCTTTTATTAATTGTTTTTTTTGATTTTGTAATTAAACAAGTACAAAACGTTTATTGAGTAAATGTAAATAGAACCAAACAATCTTGAATGTTCATCGATGATCATTGACCCTCCTAGGTAGAGGTGTAAATCAAGCCATGTGGGCCAAGCCGAGCCATGCTTCCTTTCCCTTAAATAAGTTGGGGGTTGGCTTGACATGACCCATGGCTCGAGCTCATGTTGGGCCGTGGACCTAGGCTAAGTGGGTTGCAAGTCGTGCTATGGGCTTACACCATGCTAGGCTAGGCTTGGGCCTAACTAGGCCAGACGTTCTTTTGACATTTTGATTATTTTTTTGCTAAGTAAAATACAAAAAGGGACAATAAATGAAAAAATATTTAGCAAAATACAAAAGTAGATAATAAATTAGAAAAAAAATAGGAATTTGTTTCATTTAAATTTGAAAGTTCAACAATACAATGGTCAAAAAATACTTAACCAAAGGGAATAAAATATAAAAAGATATAATACAATAACAAATTGAAAATAAAAAAAAATTATATTATTAAAAATTAACAAATAATTTAAATAAAATTGAATAACAAAATTTATAATAATTTTAAAAAATGTTACAAAATTGTTTATACAAAAAAAAAATTTCATTTTTCTTCAAGTTCCACCTCCATCTCCATCTTGATTTTGATCATCTGCTTCAAGTGAATCATTAGGTGTAGTGTTATGCCTTCATTTGTCTTGTAATCTATCCTCTAACGTTCAACCAATCTTTAAAGTAGATGCACATCTCTAGATTTTCATCAATCAACCTAATATTTGCACTAAAACAAGACTACGATGGAATTATAAACATTGAAGGGGTTAATAAATCACATACCATAGCGGCAATGATTGGATAATTATTTTCATGTCCACTCCACCAGGTTAAAATGTCAAAATTATTCATTCCTTCCGAGTTGAAGAAATCACTTAAACTATAAAATTTTGCTTGTAAATAAAAATCAAGTTTAGTATGTACAATATATTTTGTCACTCTTGTTTTATTTTTTCTTGTGAATATTTAAAAGTATCAAAACCCCACATCCAATTTGTGTTTGTTATTTTTCTTTCCCTTGTTATTTTGTCACCCTTTCTGCAATAGCTAGTCACTCCTACATTTTTGGCAAACAACCCTTTTTCCCTTTTCCTTAACTTCTCCTATTTTAAATAATCAAATGTGCCACATGCCGGGTCATAGGCCCTTGCTAGCATGACCCACACTGTTATGTCGTGTCGTATGTGGACCTAATAACTCAAGCCTGGAATGACCTATACCTACATTCTGGGTTGTGTGCTATTGTGCTAGGTTGTGAGCAGCCCTACCCAATTTACAACCCTAGGTAAGGCCACATTTACCAACTTCAAACCTTTTAAAGCAAGAACCACTACTTGTAATGGTGAGATAGATGCAATAGAACCATAACTGAATACAACAACAACCATTGCCATCTGTAAAAAAAATAAATAAATAAATAAATAAAAAGTTGTGGTTCCTTACTAATAAACTCAAGCCCGGCATGACCTATGCATTATTTCTTCGGATATGTTGATGTTGTCAGAGACTTGTCTACCCTTGACAAAACCCGCTTGGTTTGGCGTGATCAATTTTGGCATTAATTGTTGTAAGTATATTTGCTAGCACCTCAAAGATGATTTTGTATGACACATTGAAGAGGCTAGTGGGTCTATATTGGATAGCTTTTGAGGATTTATGTATTTTGGGTATGAAAATAAGGTTGGTATCATTCAAGGTGTGGAGAATGCTATTTTGAGAGAAGATTTCTTGTGTCACCCTAAGAACATTAGAACCTATTGTTAGGGGTGTTTTTATGAGTGTTTCAGGCACAAAGGATTTTTTGTGATTTTTCTTTCTTCCAAGGACCATTTTGTAATTATATCTTTTATTAATATATTGGGGAAAGTGAAAGCCACAACTCTCATTCATTTTTCCTACATTTCTATTTATTCCCTTCTTTTCCTTTCTCCTTTTCCTTCACTTCTCTCCTAGGATATGTTGTGACTGATTATATGGTATCAGAGCATCATAGAATATTCTAGGTTTTTTCTTCTCTTCCTTCTTCTCCAATATAGTAGTTCGTTTCTAACATGTGATCTATCACCCCATCAAGTTTTCTCTTTTCCTTTTCTTGGCCATAGGACCAAATTGCATTTTTCTTGTTTTTGGATTGGTCCTCAAATGACTAAAGCATGTAAGAGGACCATGAAAGTTGTATACAGAAGTTTGTTACTGAAGGTTGTTATGTCCAAGAAATATGTTGGTATTTAACTGCAAGGTGTATTTAGTTTAAGAGGTTTCTTTTGGTGACCAATTTTATGTTTTTTTTTGTCTACCAAGTGGGAGCCAAAGGGTTGCTTGGATGTTAACAGGTATCTGCAATAGTGATTCATAGTAATTGAGTGTAAATGTTTAAAGTGATCGCAATTTTCGAGTAAGTGTTTTTTAGGCTTCAGTTTATCTTTTTCAAATCAATTTTAGTATTGTTTCTTAGATAATGTATGCCCTTTGCTCCAATCAGATTGATGTATATAAACATTTAGGCTCAATTTGGAAGGAGTACAAATACAAATATGTATTGTGCAAATACATACAAAATACAATGTTTTGCACTCTACAAATTTGTATTTGTATTCCTTCAAACTGAGCCTTATTTGAAAATGAATAAAGTACATTATTATTTCATGTTGATATTGATATTTTTTTTGTGTATTACCATTTAAATTGGACACTTATAAGACTCGTGTTAGTTTAGAATGTTCTCAGCTACTGGATAGACTTGGGGATATCTTGATAAGGCTGACACTGACATGTTGCCAAACAGTTGGAGTGGCTTGCCTCAACTGTTAGGGTTAAACCCCAAATACATGCAGTGTGTGTTGGGAAGAAACATTGAATCTGGATTGGTTTTCAGTTATGCCCTAGACCTTGGAGATAGATGGGCATAACTAGAAAGTTACATATAACCCCATACTTGATTATGGTATTGGACTAGGTGTTGGATTAAGTTATCTTTGATGTGTTAATTAGTGAGATTCATCAAGGATTAAATACCTGGGCATGTTGGGGTAGTTTTTGAAATCACCCGAGTGTGTGATAATAAGATTGACTCCATTGTTAGACAAAGTGAATATTAGGGTTTACACTTTCTGATGGAAACCTAAACTATTGGTAGTGGATTTTAATTGTATTTGAAATCTGGTTTTACAAGATGTATTTATACATTATATATATTATTATTTTATGAAAAATGTTTGCAAAATGTTTTAATCTCGGGATCCATCTAAGCAAAGAGTGTGGCACTGCACCTTGCAACCATGGAAGAGGTCATTCCCTGCCGAACAATGTTTTAATCATTATGGGCCGAGAGGTTAAGTGTAAGAGACCATTACAAGGATGATCACTTGATGGGCTTTATTTCACTTAAGTTTATTATCCTTGGGTCTTCATAGGGTGACTAAATCCAATGATCATTTAAGTGTAAAATGTTGGGCCCAGATTGAGCCCATGTTGATTGACTTAGGGGTTTATTGTTCTGAATAGTAAGTTCGGCCAAACCTTTCTCAAAGGTGGGGCCAAACCCTTATGGACTTGAGTGAGACCTTTATGGAGTCTCACACCATACAATATCAGACCTAAAGTGGCCATTTAACATTAGAGTCGTGGGCCCTTTGAAAAAAATGGGCCAAAGACTCAATATTAATAAGATTAATTAAGCTATCACTTGATTTGGGTCAAATCTGGATTTGCCAGACTACCTCTCTCTCTTATTCTCTCTTCTTCTTTCTTGACTCCCAAGAAACCCTAGAATGACCTAAGCTTTCAAGAACTAATTTAGATAATTTTTCTTTTTTGTTTTTGCAAGAAAAACACAGAAGAATAGCAAGTTCAATTACCCTACTCGATCTAAGCAAGTTGGATAACAGATATGTTGAAATCAAGTGTTGCTAAATCCGTTCTTTGTACATTGCACCATCTTCAGTTGGATGTTGGTTTTAGGACTGATATTGGGTGTAAACTTCCACCTTGGGAGCTATAATTTATGGTCTCCGTATCAAGTATAATCTCCCTTATCTTTGGTTTCAAATTTGGTTTAGTATGCAAAAACAATCCTAAACTTTCATATTTCAAATTTATCGAGAAATTAATTCTTGAAAATGTTAGAAAATTTTTTGAAATTTCAGCTAACCATCTAACATGGTTCAACCATTCATCTGATGGATTCTAACTCTATTCCAACATTGTTACCTTGAACTATTGCATCCATGTGAGTGTTTGTGCATAGAAAACCCTATTTTTGGAGTTTGGACCTTAAAATAGTGTGTTTCAAGTATGCTTAGAGAGTTTTGTTACTTCAAACCCTTTTGAAAGACAAGTTAGTTATGATAATAATGGGATGAACAATGTTGGTTTTCTAGTATCTATTGTCCTTCTTGATGGTCTAAATTATTTGGAATGGTCCAAAAGTGTAAAGATTTTTTATGGAGTTAGAGGAAAGTTAGGGTACCTTACCAGGAAAGTAAGAAGCCTACAAATGAAAGGGTTGAGTATGAAAATTGGGAGAAAGAAACTACCTTATTATGTCTTGGTTTACATCTTCCATTTAGCCTGTACTTAAAAAGAATTTTGTGTGGGTTGAAACAACCAAGGAAATTTGGGACCAAGCAAAGTCTACATTATCTAAGCAAAAGCATTTTGCTCAAATCTACCAACTTTAAATGGAGTCAGGTGCATTGAAAAACAAGGAAATAAGTCTTGCAACATGTTATTCTGCCCTAATTTCTATGTGGAAAGAACTAGACCACTAGAAGTCTATAGATTGAAAGAGTGAAGAGGATCTTTTTACACATAGAAAATTGCTCTCATAAGCAAGGTTCAAAATATCATTACGTATCGGCTCGTATAGGCCGATATGTATCGTATTGGACCGTTCCAGATACACCCCTACAGGGGTTGTTTTGGGTTGGCGAGTGTTTTAGGGGGTAGACTACCCCTTTGAACCAGATTCAAAAAAATAAAAATAAAAAAAAAAACAGTATAGATACATGTTAATGCACCCTACCAGTGTATCACCCTATATTGATATTTTAAACTTTGCTCACAAGAAAGGGTATTTAACTTCTTATCAAGCTTGAATCCTATTTATGAGCTTGTTGGATAATTTTTTATTCATCTTCTTTTCTGCCTTTGCAAATTTTTTATGTAATTTGGTTTTAAATTTGTTCTTTCTTTTCACAATCAGGATTTAAATTAATTCTTTAAAAGATGATCGTGCAATCCATTAAGGGGTAACTAAAACAACAGGTCAGTTCCCCTATTACATGCCTTGGTGGCCAGTTGATGAGCTAAAGCATTTCCTTGTCTATTTACATAAACTATTTGACATATATCAAAAGAGGCTTTAAGCTTTAGTATTGCATCATTATACAACTTAGATTTTTAGTTGGTTATAGTGGAAATTTTGGTCAAGTTCTGCACAATGGCTAGTGCATCATATGGATGTTGAGATGAGACCCTGTGCCTGTTAGACAGTTGTATGCCCTTAGCTCCAATCAGAATGATGTACATTATGAATTTATTATAAATGAATAAAGTATATATTTGATTCATGTTCTTGTGGTGTGTTTCTGTGTAATATCCTTAAACTGGACACTTATGAGACTCATGTTACTTTAGAATGTTCACAACTGTTGGATAAGTCTGGGGAAATTTATCCTACCAAGGCTGACATCGGTGTGCTGCCAAATGTTGGGGTAGCCTGTCTCAACCGCTAGGGTGAGACCCAAGGCACATGCAATGTAGGATTAATTGAATCTTTGAACCAGACTAGATTTCCAGTATTGCTCTGGAGTTTGAAGATTGATGGGCAAAACTGGAAAGTTACACCTGACCCCTAGACTCGATTATGATACTGCATTAAGTGTCGGGTTGGGTTGTCTTTGATATGCCAATTAGTGAGATCCTTAGCGGGGGTCAAAACTTGGGTATGTTGGGGCAGTCCGAGAATTCATCTGAGTAAGTGATCATAGTGACAGAGAGTGTAACAATGTTCCTTGTAGCCGAGGGATATGTCCTCTCTTGTCGGGCATTGTTTGATCATTATGGGCTGAGAGGTTAAGTGTAAAATTATTGAGGGTAATACCTGATGAGTTAATCTTGCATCTGTCCACAATCCTTGGGTTTTTATAAGGCGGCTTGACCCAATGACCATTTAGTGTAAATGTTGGGCCCATTAAGAGCCCATGGTGATGGGCTCAGGGGTTCACTGTCTCCTACAGTGAAATCGACCAGGCCTTGTAACAAAGGTTGGGCTGAACCCATGTGGCTGATGTGTAAATCAATGTTTGGGTCCCATGCCATACAAGGAAGTCCAACTGGGCAGCAGTTTGGAAGGCTAACTGAGCACATATCCTTATTGGGCCTAAAGCCCATTTCAAACTGGTATGATTTGATCAGTTAAAAGATGGGCAAATTCTGAGATTAGATTAACAGATTTAGAAACCTCCTAATGTGATTAGGAAATGGTTGATCTAATTTGCAGATAAGATAAGGGTTTACCATTATCACTTAAAGGGAATTCTGATCCAAATATGATTTGGATCAACAACTCCTAATGGGATTAGGAGCTGATCTCTTTAAGCTTATAAAATGAGGAGGGGGTGGCAACCTTTAAAAGAAATTCATATTGACATTCACTTCAGAGCTGAAATCACAGAAGAAAGAATTCAATACCTCTGCGAAAATTCTTTTTTGTCGTCTCCTTCCTACCGCCGCCATATCTGCCAGTTCGATTTCATATTCTCAGTGGGAGTGATCAAGATTGGATATTGATATCAATCTTTTGTGAAATGATTGATTGAAAGTCGTGCTCATGTGTCGTCTAGTTGATTCTTGCGAAAGATCTGGTTCTTTTGAAGAACGTTGCTGATTCTGCTCTATCCTACATTGCGCCATCTTCAGTGGAAGCAATATTTGGTTCCTTCCTTGAGCGTGAATACCTCCATTGGGAGATATTGTTTATCTGTATCAAGTATATCATTCTCCTACTGTTTTTGTTTAGATCTGGTTCGGTTCTTTGTTCAAGATTGATCATTGAAAAATATGATTTTTCTAAATTAGGGAATACGATGGAGATAAATTTTTGAAGTTCGCCCATTCTATTCCGCAAGATTAGGGCGTCCATACGATAGATCTCTCATCTCTTCAGTGGTATCAGAGCCAGGTTCAAGTCTTGAACCGAATTGGATCAAATCTGAACCTGCATAAATGGGCAGAAGGCGTTCTACCCGATTTGTACAGATTTAGGGTTTTTTTGGAAAATTTGTTTCCAGTTGATGGGCGATTGATCTGAAATTAAATTTTATAAATCTGGATATTGTTTAGAATTATTCTTTATAATTTTCTTGATTTATGGGTTGTTCGTACACATGGAGATCGGAATCTTGATTGGCACAGTGAACCTGCGATTTTGCAGTTTCTTGATTATTTTATTACATTTGGTATGTAAAATATATATATATATATTTTATTTTTTAGATTGAATGTATATGCATTTGATCTAATGTAATATTAATAGAAATTATGTTTTCTATTTATTTTATTTTGGATCGAAGATGGCGGCGCAAGGAAGGAGATTTCGCAGATGGGAGAATCGCTATGTGCGATTTGTTGTTTATGAAACTGCGAACTGTGATCTAATTTCTGTTTTGCAGGATGGATTGTGCGAACAACCCTATCTGACTTATTCTTGTCTTTCTTTTATTAGTATTTAATATCATATTAATTTCTTGAATTAAATTTTTAATTAAAGATCACACCCTAGACCCATTCTAACCAGATTGGTCTAAACTGGTTGGACCGAATCTAGGGTTCGATCAAGGCTGAATGTCAGTCATAATTCTCCCAGTAATGGGCCCAATGATTGATAATTAATTGAATGTTTAATTCGGCCCAACCTATAAAGGCCCAGTTTTAAATTGTTAAAACTGATCAAAGCCCATTTCGTAGATAAAGTTGTATGGACCAAACTGTTCAACCCTAATTCGGTCCATATACCTAGATAATATTAATGGTTAATATTATGGATTAAAAATGGGCTTTAAAATGAGCTTTACAGATATTAATTGATTGGATCAATTCTTTCCTGCATGTGATGTGCTACGTTCATGGGCCATAAGTGTTTGGCCCATGCTGATTCGATAGTGGCTCTTGCGCACACCATGGTTGAATGCACATCATTGCCATGGTGTCACTACTGGTCATTGGATGATCTCCCTCAGTGGTGGGCCCCACACCTCCTGAAGAAGAAACGTGCAGAACCCTAGCCGATTTGGGCCCACCGAAATCTAGTTTTATGAAAGTCAGTGGGAGCCACTTTGGTTTGACCTAAATTAAATTAGGGTGTAATTTTTCGTGCCCTCCAGCAAATATGAGTGCATGTGATAGGGAGATTCATGTTATGAATTTTCTAAAGGCCTTTCATCATTAGCATGAGGATGAGTCCTTCAGTAATGAAGAAACACACCAGAAAATGGGTTATTCATTTGCTGTTGGGCTTGTTTGAGTGTTACATAAGATGTTAGGGGCGTCATAGACCGATGTGGGAGGGGCTTCACCAGAAAATGAGAACTCTCTCATGGTACCTTAGTGTTCACGAATATGATGGGTAAGCACTCACTGAACAGAAATGTTTACCCTAAAATGACTATGAACCTTGTCTGACAGAGGCCAAAGGGAAAGCTCATATGATGAGTGGATATGATCCTTCACAGAAAGGTGGTGGGGTTTTGCAGCTGAAATAGTTGGTTCCATGCACCCTATGTAGTTTCCCACATTTCCAGAGACAAGTCGTCTCTGTCACTGAGATGGGAGGGAAATCTCAGAGATGAAGAAATGGGAATGGAACATAGATTAAAATCCACATCTATGTAATGAACATGAATCAAATTAGGTTGTGAACTAATGTTTGTTGTTTTATCAGAAAATGGCAAACAAACAATTTGCAAAGCTTTTTGATGACAACAAGGTTAAGGGCCCGAACTATGCCGACTGGTACCGTAACCTCATGCTGGTCCTAACTTCCAAGAAGTTGCATAAGGTAGTCAAAAATCCTACCTCGGAGCGTCCGGATAACATGGCTTCTGAGGCTAGAAGGAGGAAATTCCAAGATTGGGAGGATAAAAACTCCCTAGCCCGCTGCTATGTCATTGCCTCCTTGGACCATCCAATACAGAGGCAGTTCGATCAGATCGAACTAGCCAATGACATATTGGATAGTTTAAAGACGATGTACGAAGAGCAGAATCGTTCTACTCGGCAAAAGGTCTTAAAACAGTTCATGACCGTGCAAATGTCTAAGGGGCAACAGGTTCACAATCATTGCCTTCGGATGATGGGTTATATCAACGAGCTTGAAGCCCTTGGATCCGTACTAAATCTTGACACGCAAGTGGATGCCATCTTTAATTCTTTGCCTCATTCCTTTAATCCGTTCATAATGAACTACAATATGAACAAGCTGAATGTCAGCGTCCAGGAACTCAGCAATATGTTGCAGAGGGCTGAGGATTTGATTAAAAAGTATGAGTCTGGGGCTATGCTTGCTGAAACTAACAAATCAGGCAAGAAAAAGAGGAAGGCAAAGAAGCCCCAGAAGAAAGCTGCCAAACCCAAGAAGCAGAAGAAAGACAGGGCATCAGATGCGTGTCACTTCTACAAACAGACCGACCATTAGAAGATGAATTATCCTTAAATACCTGGAATCCAAGAAATGTAATTTCAAATCTTGTGTCATAGAAACCAATTTATTGGTGACTTCTGCGTTCTGTTGTATTGACTTTGGGGTTTCAACTCATGCGTGTAATTCACTACAGGGGTTCAAGGTAAGCAGAAGGTTGAATGAAGGTGAAGTGATGCTCTACTTGGGGATTTCTGCAAGTGTTGCAGCTACGACAATAGGAATCGTAGGGTTATTTTTTAGAGAATGATCCATTGTAGTTAAAGATTGTCTTTTTGTGCAAAATTTGAGAAGAAATTTGATTTTTGTCTCTAAACTGTGTGCGAATGGATATTTTGTCTTTTTCAATAATACAATTACTATTAAAAGAAACAATAAATTCATCGCATACGGGGAACTGGAGAATGGTCTCTATGTTCTACATCATTCTCTAAAAACTAACATAGCCAAAACTAAATCGGCTGATATCCCCAAGAAAAGAGTACGTGATACAACACTATTCCTTGCAGCCAAGGGATAAGAAAAGGGCTGATCTAATCTGCAAATAAGATAAGGGTTTACCCTTATCACTTAAAGGGAATTCTGATCCAAATATGATTTGGATCAACAACTCCTAATGGGATTAGGAATTGATCTCTTTAAGCTTATAAGATGAGGAGGCGGCGACAGCTTTTAAAAGAAATTCATATTCACATTCTCTTTAGAGCTGAAATCATAGAAGAAAGACTTCAACACCTCTGTGAAAATTCTTTCTTGCCGCTTCCTGCTGCCGCCATATCTACCAGTTCGATTTCCTATTCTCAGTGGGAGTGATCAAAATTGGATCTTGATATCAGTTCTTTGTGAAATGGTTGATTGGAAGTCGTGCTCACTTGTCGTCCAACCGATTCTTGCGAAAGATTTGGTTCTTTTGAAGAACGTTGTTGATTCTGCTCTATCATACACTGCGCCATCTTCAGTGGGAACAGTCTTTGGTTCCTTCCTTGGCCGTGAACACCTCCATTGGGAGATATTGTTTCTCCGTATCAGGTATATCCTTCTCCTACTATTTTTGTTCAGATCTGGTTCGGTTCTTGGTTCAAGATTGATCATTGAAAAATATGATTTTTCTAAATTAGGGAATACAATTCCTAATAGGATGGAGAAAAATTTTTGAAATTCGCCCATTCTATTCCGCAAGATTCGGGCATCCATATGATGGATCTCTCATCTCTTTAGTGCCCTATTGTTGCAAGTATGCAGTCTGAATTTTTATGTAATACAAACAAGTTGGCAACATGATTACATGAGTGTAAGAATGAGCCATCAACAAATAATTTGTACATCAGATCTTGTTAGAGGTTCCTGTTATTTGGAAATAAAGATGATGAAGGGTGATTTGAGCTGACCCCCTAAGAAGGTGACACGTGTATGTGACTTAGCATATATAACAGCTCGGCACAGGCGGATTGACACGTGAACATGACTCGACACAGGTAACAACTCACCAAGTATCAGTTCGCCACAAAGCGAGCTTGAGTGCGCCGGTGTCCTGAGCTGCACTCCGAGCTAAGCTCATCTCAGTCTGTGAATTAAGAACAAGTTCACCCCAGGCCCAAGCAAGTGGGTCACCCTGAAGACAACTCGTCTCAAGTAGAATAAACTCTATTTGAGAATTTTATCTATTGTATTATGAGAATTTCATCTATTGTTAGATTGATTTCAAAGAAATTGGTCTTGATTTGAGTTGGAAATTGGATGCGACTTGAGAATTTCATCTATTGTATTATGTGTGAATAAACTCTTGAGAAGTGGTATATTCCAACTCCCATTGGGGAGGATAATGTCCTTTACTATTAGTGTTGTATGTACATATCCACCTTGAATGATAGGAATCCAAGGATCACCATAGATGAAAATTTGGCTCCCATCCTTAATTTGCCATATGACGTGCCACAAATATCATTTGTTTCCACCATAGGGAATGTTCAGAGGTGGGTGTTGATCAAATATGGGGTCCCTTCTTCAAATATTTTGCTTTTATTGTTTGAACCCATAATCTATTATGCTCATTGTAGAATCTCCATATTTGTTTTGCAAATATCACTTTTTTCATGAGAGACATCCGTCTGAAATCCAATCCCTTTCCCTTTTGGGTTTGCATTATCTTGTCCCACCCAATAGTGTGAAATGCCTTTTTACTTGCATTACCCTTCCACCAAAAATTCTTTTGAAGTCTTTCCATTTATATAAGGATTTTTTTTTTGGTAGCAAACTTAAGTTTTAGATTGGACAAGACTGATTTTGATTGCAACATTTTTTTTCCTGTTTTAAATCTGCTTGAATTCCAATATTCTCACATTAAATCAGCAAAATGCAACAAATAAATAGAGTGCAAATGTTGAAATATAGAGTATGTATAAATTATATATTAAAGAAATGAAGGGAAGGATGGTAATGCTTTTCCTTTTCCAATTTATAAATTATCTACCTTAGAAATCATATTTGAAGAGAATGCAAATGCTGAAATGCAGAGTATGTGACTTTTTTTATGGAAATTTTTTTATTAAATTATAGTTTAAGCATATATATTGTGATGATTAATGATTCACATCCCTACAACCATCATCACGTTGTCCAATAGATGTTTGAGCATCATAATTAACACATTTTATAATGTACTATGAAATATGTATAGAGGAAAATGATGAGATAAAAGATTAATATGGATTGAATAATTCACAATGATAAAATTAGATACATGCTTCGTAATATTTACAAGATCGCATAACCTCTTTATTTAAATTTATATGTTCATGTCTTTATTCTGATTTATGACAATGTTTTTATATTATTTATTATGTAGAAATGGAAACAACTCCACACAAGGTCTTATTATGTTATTGCACTTTTGAGGATATTATAATTGAGGTTCGTGTTGATAGTCAAATAGATTTTAATGAATTTGTTGATGAAGTGTGTGGTGGTTTGAAGGTTCATGCTAATAGCGTGGGCTTACATTATACAATACATCTCAACAAAACATGCTTTTTGCCACTAAATGGGCCACGTGACCTTTTAAATCTGTTGGGGTTTAATAATGAAAGTGCAAAGGTGCATGTGTTTTGGAAGGGCATAGAGCAAATTAATGTTGAAACTCAACCAAGTCATCATGCACATATTGTACATGATTTGACAACATCTTCTAGACACCAACAACTAAGCTTAACATCAGCAATCATGCCAATTTGTTACATGTTTGGGAGCATGAGATAATTAGAGTGGGGCAAACATTTGATAGTGGAGAGGATTTTTGAAATACATTAAATAAATTTTTCATTGCCGGAAGATTTGCATATAAGTTTTTAAATAATGAAAGAGAATACATACAATGTAGATGTGATGTCAACACTTGTCAATGAGAAATTCGAGCAAGTGTAGTAAGTGGCAGACCAACATTTAGGATGTATAAATATAATCTCGTACATACACATTCAGCTGGTGATGAATCAAGTTGTCAGCTTCGTATATTAAATAAATTCATAAGTGTTGCTTTGTTGGAAAAGCTTCGTGATTCTCCTAAGTATCTTCCATCATATATAATAAAGGATTTTAATCGTGATCATGCTATTTCACTGACTTATAAACAAGCATGGCGGGGGAAAGAAAGAGCTAAAGAAATGTTTAATGGGCCTGCAAATGATTTGTATAAGCTTATTCCTTGGTTGTGCAAAAAGTTGGTCGAGACTAATCTAAAAACAATTGCTACTTTTGTCGTTGATGATTCAGGTAGATTTAATCAATTATTTGTTGCTTTCCACTCATCCTTACATGGATTTCGAGTTGGTTGTCGTCTAATGCTATTCATTGACGCGATTCATTTAAAGGGTAGCTATCAAGGTCAATTATTAGCTGCCAATGCATATGATGCAAATAATCAAATGTTTTCAATTACGTTTGCAGTTGTTTCTTCCGAGTTAATTCCAGATTGGATTTAGTTTTTAGAGAATTTGAAAATTGCATTGAATGATGATTGGAAGCTAGTAATTGTTTCTGATCATAATACTAGCATTCGCCATGCAGTAGAAACTGTGTTTGACTCTGAATATCATGCTTTTTGTTCAAAACATTTGATGGAGAACCTTAAGGGATACATGTGTCGTCTACGCTTATTAAATGTTGAAAAAGAGGTAATCATGGATTACGTGAATCAATTAATTTATACAAGGGATACCATGAAATTTGATCTCTAAGGGATGATAAGTTTACATCTAATCTTGCATAGTCATTTAATGCATGGGTATTAGAAGCACAAGAACAACCTATCATGTCCTTAGTCAAAATAATTCACTTGAAAATGACAAGTTGATATTTAGGAGGGAATATGAAACTAAGGGATATAAACAGCTAGCGGGCCCTAATATAGAGGATTTTCTTAAGTTTAACATATTAGAGTCCATAAATTTAGGGTACACACAATGTGTGGCTGATGAATTTGAAATTTGCTATAAGGGAAAACAAGAAATAGTGTACCTGACTTCTAGAATTTGTTCATGTAAGGCATGGAAAATGGTTGGATTACCATGTGTGCATGCATGTTGTGCCATTGGTCTATTGGGCTTAAACATTTATGATTTTGTTGAAGATTGCTATTTGAAAGAAACTCAACATGCAATTTATTCCGAACACATACATGCGATGCCTAATTCAGATGTGCCTGATTTCAGTAATGAATCAGTTTCTTTTATGAGTAGTGGTGTTAATCATAATGTTGTGAACTTGTTGCAACTAAAGCAAAAACGTCAACCCGAACGACTTATGACTAAAAGAATTGAATTACAACAAATTGAAAGAAGGGAAGTCCATTGTAGTCAGTGTGGAGAAAGTGGTCACTACCAACACACCTGCCGAGCTGCAATCGATTAGTTGGATGCATTCCCAAGTATTATAAGCACATGTACAGGTTTTTGTCTTGTCTTTTGGTACTATACATGTCTTACATTTTGAATTTTTTTGTGTAGTAATTGCATTTTTTGTAAGTAGTGTAATATTTTGCAAGTTGTGCCAAAAATAGAACTTGGAATTAACAGTGAAAACACCAGTTTTATCTTCCACTAGTAGTTGTGGCTTGACCTACTTCAAGATTTGGTGATGTGGCAAAACATTGATAAAGAGCAAAACAGATCTGATTAATAGTTTTCTTAGGAGCCATTTGATAACATCTGAAGATAATGTTGGATTGAAAAGTGCAAGATGTCAGTCTGGAAGTTCATTAATTTTGGAGAGTCAAGCTGCTTTTAGAACCTTCTTGTACCTCTAATTTTAATATTTCTTTAGAAACATGCCTATTGTGCCACCAAGTGAGAAACTTGCACCAACTTTTGGGTTGATCTCTTAAAAGTTAATTTTAGTTGAGTAATAGCATATTCAATCCCATCGTCAATTTAATAACATGGGTATTTAGAAAGCATAAAACTATTACTAAGAATCTGCAAGCAGCGTAATCTATAGTATAAATTAAACCTAGAATCACCTGTCACTAAGCTTGCATCTTCTTGGATGTCATCTACAGTGGGTTCATGCTAGTAAATGGAGGTTTACTTGATTTGATTTTTAAGGTCTCATTTTGTTAGACTTTGAGTGTTCATTGTTAAAAAAGTGGTCTTAAACTAAAAGTAAAATGTGCTCGACTATAGGGAAGCAAATTTCTAGAATATAACCTAAGGTATTACAGTTTCAAAATAGACTAGAAGAACAAATAGTTAGGTTGATAATGACATATGACGAGTAATTATATGGTCTAGAAAATGAATAAATAATGCATTTGAGCATTAAAAATCAGTCTTGTCACTTCAAAATCTAGCATTATTTATCCATCCAACTATAGGTAATGTTTACAACATCGGTTCAAAACCTAAACAGACCCCTAGTAAGGTAATAGAAAGTTCAGCTTCTATTAAATGATAATGGTACTTGGAGAAAGGACTTGATTCACTTACTATTTGTTCCACAAGTAGTAACCAAAAGTGTACTTAAGACTACAAAATCCTCTTTTAGGTCGATACCAAATTTTGTGAAAGCCAATGAAAAACTGTAAATTTACAGTTAAGTTGGTCTATATTTTTTATAATCAGAATCAACTCTTCACCTAATATGCTCTTTGCTCTCCTAAATTGGTACCTAATCTAGAAAGCATCAGTGCCATTTAATCTCCACATGTTTTTCTTGAAGGTTGCCTGGGGAGGAATTCAAACCAAGGATTGACTCGGTTTCCTTAATGAAGATGATTTGTCTGAATCCTTTACCACACCCACAGGAAACTTTTGACCACATTTTTTTCACATGTTCATTTTCAAGAGCAATTTGGATGTCATTGCACATAGGCATCAACCTGGATGACACAACAAACCTAGAATTACACAAAATCTTCTCAAATTGGTGGTCAACCAAATTGAATCATCCACCAAAATCTGATAAGCAGCAATTATATGCTTGCAAAAATTCCTCATTGTGCTTAGACTCATATGGGATCAGATAAATAGGACCATGCATAACAAATATTGTCTATAGCCAATACAAATTTTGGAGTTAATAAAGTCGTATCTCTTCTCTAAAATAGCAGGCACCATTGACCAATTAAAGCAACATTGCAACACACAAATTAATACCTCACATACTTTCTCCATATATGATGTTGGTTCTTATGATCCACACTTAGAAGTAGAAGCAACATCTTATGTTAGTATGAATTCTAATAACTTTGTAACTACTGCAGTAGCTAAAGTTCACATAAACTCTAGACCAACAAAAACTAAATGGAGAGGTACCCTTGAAGTATTGATGCAGACTAAAAATCAAAGACTCAACATCATTTTGCCCTATTCTGATGTCTTAGTCGTAGTCAAATCAAGCCATCATCCTCAAGTAGGACTCTTTTGGCAATATTAACATATTCTAGAGTATATACTTAGTTAAGTATTTTTGTTGGATGCAAATATTATGTGTGTCAATAGAGAAAACAACCAACTATCGCATGCTCTAGCTTATGCAACTTGTCAAAGGGTTGAAAGATCCCTATATACTGAATATGAGTCTTCATGTACATCACCTTCATAAGTTAATAGAATAATCTTTTTTGCCTTAAAAAATCAAGAGATTTAAAAAGTATATCTTATAAATTATACAATATCTATATTCAAAGAGTTTTTTTGTTTAAAAACCTGTATTTTGATGATTTCAAAAACATGAATTGTTTTTGGAACAAAACCAACTTGTTCTTGCTTTTTCAAACAAAGACAATGTTCAAGAACTAGTGTTTGTTTTTTTGCCAATGTGTCAATTTCAAAAACAAGTGAAAGCAAAAAAACATTCACGTTGTAGAACACCAAAATTAGACCACAATTTTTATGTCAAATGCTAATTTTTTTGAAATTAAAGTTGTAGTTCAACTTTATAAACCTGTTTTCTATTTACCTTTCTTGCTTATTGCAATAGAGGTCAGTAAAGTGGAATTTAATCAAATGGTTGCACCCTAAGAGCCAGTTTTCGATCACCATAATGTCTTCTTTTGTTTCCACTATGGTGAACTCAACCGTTTCCTCCCCAACATCTAGCAAAACTTTCTTTTCATTGAATGAGATTAGGATAACAGTCCCAGGATGGGGCACTACCAGCAAAATTATTTAGTTATTCTTCTTCGTGGCCACCGGGGGGTGGGGGTAGCTAATGCCATGATCAACATCTGTTGCTAGATGGCTATTTGGCAAATTGTGGTCATATGAACCAACCTGGTAAATTTCAATAATATGGGGTCATTAGAAAATGACCATTAAGGAAAGGGTAAACACATAATAATAGACACTATTTCACCATTTGTTATCAGTTAATTCATACGAAACAGATGTTCCAATTGCAAATGATATGTTCTCTCAAATAAACTTAACCAACACCTCCAATTCCATCTTGGTAAATGTTTACAAAGGTGGTTGTTAAGGCATGTATGACCATTACGTGAATGAAGTTGGGCATTTTAGCCCATCAAGCCTTCACATCCACCTACATAACCTCCTTATTTGATAAATGTTCATTTAGGAGGGGGTGAACATTGTCTCATGTCTTAATTTTCCATTCAACACTTTACATCCATCTACATAAATATATATATCAAGTTGGGCATTTTAGCCTATCAAGCCAATATTGAATCATAGCCTGATGTGGAATTAACAATCACACCATTGTCAAAAACATTGCAAGTGAGTAATAATTTCATCGTCCAAAAATGTTTAACCAACACCGTAATAGTCCTTATGACAATTTTTTTTATATTTATAGTAATTACTATACATATGAATTTAGCAAAATAAATTCAACAAATCATCCCTAGTAGATATGATATGCCTTTCCAAAAAACACCGAACATGATCTTTGTTCGCCATTAAGAGAGATTAAAATAAATGTTACATCTGAAAATATGATATTGCTTTTGCATCCACCTCCATCGGGAAGAACCAAGTTTTGTAGGGTAGGTTGAAGCTCCTTTTCTAAATCACTTGATACATTTCATAGAGCACCACCACCTGTGACCAATAAAAATTGATTAGCATCAATATATGAGTAGTTGAAAGTAGTTCCCAATCTTTCTTTACAACTAATACAAAGAAATGAATTAGTACATAATTCAGCAAGGCACAAAATAAAGTACAAGCATGCATATGAATTGCATTGAATGATATCCATTAGCATATCAAATTAACTTTCATTACCTAATACTCGGTTGTTACAAACTTATACTCAACCATCACATATCCATATCTATAATATGCCTATGCAAATCCTACCTAAGATGCTTACAAACTCATACTCATACTTAACCATCATCTTCTACACCATGTTACCTTTATGTTAAAAAAATTCTTGAGATGATACTAAATAATTTGTAGATGGGTTGTATCTGAAACTAGTCCATAAGATGAAAGGTTAGTTGCTTGATATTGAAGAAAACTTGGAAGATCAACAACTTGGGCTAGTGTGAATAAAGACATGAATATAGGATATAAAGGTGAAAGATCCAGTTCTGGTCCCCATCAACCAATAAGTTCTTCTTGTTAAATTATCTTACCTACCAAAGGTAGGAGGTACAACTATTATTGGAAAAGTTTCTAATTATAATAAAACTAATATGAAATGCAAAAAATGCAAAATTGCACAAAAAGCCTTTGCCCGACCCAACTTTGATTGTAGAAAATGTGAAATATTCATTACCAGCACTATGGGAAATATTCTAGACCAAGTAAACCCCATTTAAATTCTGTTGTCATGCTTCAAGTCCTAATGTTTACAGATGGGTCTCACGTGCCAACAACTAAGGTCGGAGGGATTGGTTTTATGATAATGTATAAAGACTTGTCTTCTGTCTATACAAACGGAAGAAGAATTTGTTGCAACTCAATCTAAATGAAGAGTCATAATTGATGGTTTAATGAAAGCCAAGAGATTGAGAGTAAAACATATGATAGTTTTTTGCAACTCTACTAATATTACAGATGCAACTATCGAAGACATGGAGGTGGGTTGGTCTATGAAGAATTTTAATGATTCCACTCTAAACCTAATTAAATATTATGAGTATGTATATAATATATCTAAATTGTCAAACTCATATGCCCATTTATTAGCTTATAATGCTTATAATCTTAAGAATGAAGGTTCTTATGTAGGTAGTTCTAATGTCTCATATAGTATTCAGACTCATTTAATATAAAGTTCACTATCTAAGCTTGATAGCAATATTGAGACCTTACACATGCCTTGATAGCAATATTGTAGGTAGTTCTAATGTCTCAATAGCACCACAT
Organism: Nelumbo nucifera; assembly: GCF_055504915.1. Classification (NCBI taxonomy): domain Eukaryota; kingdom Viridiplantae; phylum Streptophyta; class Magnoliopsida; order Proteales; family Nelumbonaceae; genus Nelumbo; species Nelumbo nucifera. The sequence continues at coordinate 105,340,683 of NC_142649.1, read as the reverse complement.
GCCTTGATAGCAATATTGATAAGATATAACCAAGATGAGCATTGGCTTAGTTTTTTGGCATAGCAAAAAATTCCATCTCCATTGCCATTGAGACCTTACACGAAGCAAGTTTTGCACCACCTCTATTTAAGAATTGATTGGTGTCGATAGAAAATAAAATGGAAAAAGTTCCAAACCATAATGTTGTAAGTCATACACCACAAGTAATACATCACAGATAGTTAATATAATTAATACATTATTCTGTTGTAACACACACAACTGTATAGATGGGGTGGATGACCTGAATGAGCTAGTGATGGTTTACTCTAGCTAGGATTGCAATATTTGTGCACCCGTCTTCCACCGTAAAATTTGTGTATCATTGAAGGAAAAATCCCATGGGGCACTTCGAAATAAACAATCCATGTACTTCATTACAAAAAACCCACATTTGGTCCTACACAACACGTATGGTGAAGTTACTTTGCAATACTTAAGATATGTATCGGTATAATAAAGATTGATGGTAAACAACATGATAATCATACCCATTGGCATGTTGGGATGGAGCATCCTTGCATACTTTAAATCCACATTTGCTTGTAAACCCCACTCCCAAGAGTTTATTCCTGTAATAGTTGGACTAAGACAAATATTAATTACAAAGTCAATGATGATTGTGTATTAATATAAAAACACTTGCACATGAAAATATTGTAGTGCATAGACGCATACCATTGTTCTGGCAAATTGCTTGTATATAGCAGACTGGATTGAACTATACCATTCAATGCAATCGCTATCCCCGTTTATTACCAAAAGATGTCAATGCCTATTACTTTGCAAGGGTATAAATACTTTGCTATACCGTTGCCTTAGAAGATTGCCAATATAGGGCTCTATTGCAGTGTCATCACCCATTTTAATCACTTCCTGGTATATGTATTTGAAAAGGGAAAAAATAGATTATTCAATATATGAGTACTTAATGAATGAAATAAAAAGGGTTAAAACCCATTACTTGCACAAATGTGCTAATATAGAAGAACCTCTCACATTCAGCATTGCCCAATTTCTGCCGCTCCCTTTCAATTAAAAGACATCCATACACATTTATGGCCTACAAAAAAAAATAAAGGCAACCCAATAGTTATATGCAAATTATAACAAATATATAATTATTATAGGTGGAAAAAATATGTTGCAAGACTGACATACATCACCCCACATCAGGCCACCATCAAATAGTGAGTACAAGTGTACTCCAGCCAAGTTGTTGGTTCTATTGGTCCAAATAATTTCACTGCATATGTGGAAACTGTATTAATAACTCGATAAATCAGGAGTGTTCTATTTACCAATGTTTAATGCATGTGTAATCAACCTAATAATTGGAGCTGATAGAAATTGTCTAATAGTTGATTGTTAGATCTTAGGTAACTGGCATTTGAAGTTGCAGGATCTCCATAATCTCTTTCCATTGATGACCTGAAATATAAATTGTTGCTAGGTTGTTAAACTTGTTTTGCCAACCCTTCATATTTAATAGATACGATATGGAAATATACCTCCTTATTTGATGGTGATGTTGTACTATTTGCATAAATCATGTGTATTTTCTCAATCTTTTTTGCTCATTCGTTAACAAATGGTGAACACAAAATAGGAGCTTTATTTCTTTCTCACCTGGAGCGAATCTTTCTACCATCTTCTTCAGATTGATCTTCTTCATCACCTTGTTTTTCTTCCCATACTTGTGATGGTAACAAGGATCGAAGATAAATGTTCTCGGTTATTTGTTCAACCTTTGACTTAAGACTTCTAATTTCCAAAACCAATTCTTGATTTGAGGAAGCTCATTTCTCCTCATCTTCTCCATCATCCAATATAGCCACTTCTTCACTGGAGGTAGGAACTAAAATTTGAAGAACCTTAAAAAAATGAAGCACAAAATTTTTTAGAACAATAATCTATGTTAGAAGATTGACAGTATAGATAAAATCCCATTATATTACCTCATTATCCGCAAGCATGGCAATAGCATCACTATGTTTTCCTTCGACGATAAGTGGTGGTAGACCATTTTGCAATTCTTGGAAATGCATCGATCATGGAAAGAATCCATATAGTGGAATGTTCAAACAATCAAATCTACATGTGACAAGATAAGAACTCACTCAACGTTAGCATACAAGATTTATTAAATGAAATTAATTTTTATACAAAATGTAAGCTTACAATGAGTACAGTAGCGCAACCACGTAGCCACCCAGATTTGGGTGGTGCCTCCTTCATCATTGACATAGAGAGTTCATTCAAATTATTTAGTAGTTCCCTATGAATAGCACCAGCCCAATCATAATCTCTTAATTCTTCAAGCTTATCAGCGTACTCAAACCATTTATAGTCAATGTTATAGCAGGTATTTGTAAAAAGGAATTGACCCAATATATAGACAATAAGCAACTTTGAGACATATTTCCTTTCTACCTTCTTGTTTCCTAACAACTCCCTAATTTTTTCTTCTAAATCACCCCATTGTATCACATTTTTTTCGTAGAATTTTGTTTGTAGATGTAATGTATGTGGGGCCATGTACAAATCTATAAATTTGCCTCTCGTAGGCAAACCCAAAATCAAAGCTACAATAGATATCGTGAATGTGACAAGCTTTCTCCCTAACCTAAACGAATCTGACTACATGTCCCAACAATTCACAAGTGCAAATAGAAGTGACTTCTCAGACATTACATTTGGGAAGTCAAGAAAATGTGCAAATTGTGTTTGTCCCATGAAATCTTCAACACTCTTATGGCTAGACAAATTAAGTGATAAAATAAACTTCACCAAATGGGTGATACTATTTCTAGTGTATACTTGCATCTTGCATTGTAAATATCTGTAGAAAATAATCAAGGTCAGTTGAAACAAAAATATATACATAAGGAAATAATGAAGAATTCATAGTGCCAAGTATATCAACTTGAGATAAAACCAATTGTATAAAGTTTCCCCTTTTGTGTGATTAAAACTCAAACAAATTGGCACACAATTCAACAAGAGAAAAAAAAGGAATAACAATTACTCCAAACAACCTCATGTCAATTTCAGTGATACACACCTTCTTAAGCACATCAGTGATGGAGAAAAGCAATTTAATTCATTAAAAACATGTTTAGATATGATGAAACATGATAAGTAAAACACTATTACATTATTGGTAAGATAGACAATAGGAAGGGATTAAAACGGATGTTGGTCGCCCAAAGGAAAGAATTGAATTAAGTGACATAACTCAAATATTGATGCTGTGACATTAATTCCAATTGCGGATGGTTATATCCATATCAATAAACTTAATCAATGCCTTACACTCATATTTGTAAATATTTATCAATTTGGCATTTAAGGAAATTATGATAACATGATGGAAGTGTAATTGACACCAATATGTGTAGTCCACATTTAATTCATTACCTAACAATATTAAATCAAACTACAAAAGGTAGGGAGAGGAGATGTACATCTCAATAAATGATTTGTCAACATGACAAATCATATAAAGATTAGATCAAACTACAAAAGGAATCAAAATATTTCAATGAATTAAATTGCTTTGAAATAAGATAGGGGAAGGTAGGGGGGAGGAGATGAAACCAACACTTCTAGTGAGCTTGTTGTTTTTAAAGTTGAGAGTGAATACCCATGAGGGATTACATGTCTCATGTAAGTGATGAAGGCAATACACTTGAGAGAGATTGTGAGAATAAAGAAAAAGGGGAAGCAAATGATGAAAAAAGGCAAATGAATCTATAAGTATTAATATGGGAACTATGGGATTATTGTTGGGCTCCTGAGTTTATTTCCTCTTTGGGTAATGCTTTATCACCTTCCAAAGGTATTCTTTTTCAAATGAATTTTCTCTTAATATTCAAAAAAAAAGTATCTTAATGGCCCATTAACAGAGACGGGGCCAAATGTGCTAACCTGGTAAGTATCATCTAACTTAATAAAACTTTATCAAGATGGAATTAAAATGACAATAAAAGAATATCATTGTTTGTTTTTTGGACTGTGATAGATGTTGTTTGGAGAAAATATTGAAAAAATTTTGTCATTTGGTTCTATGTGTATTAGTATGGTATATGTGAGACCAAAGTTGGGCTTTTGGAATTATTTCCTCTTTGGGTGATGGTTTATCACCATCATAATGTATTTTTTTCCTAATGAATTTTATCTCATTTTTCAACAAAAAACATCTTAATGGCCCCTTGGCAGATATGGTGCCAAATGTGCCAACCTGGTAACCATCAACTAACTTGGTAAAAATTTACCAAGATGGACTTTAAATGACAATTTTTAATATAAAGACCTCCAAAAGTCATTGCATACAAGCAATGTCATTTCACAATAAAGGAATATCTTGTTTTGTTTTGTAGAATTGCGATAGAAGTTGTCTGGAGAAAAGATGATAAGATTTTTTCATTCGGTTCTAGGGATATTAATATGAGACCAGTGGAATCATTAGCAGAGAAAGTATCTTAATGGCCCATTGGCAGAGACGGAGCCAAATTGCCAACCTGATAAGTATCATCTAACTTGGTAAAAATTTACCAAGATGGAGTTAAAATGACAATTTTTAATATAAAAACATCCGAAAGGCATTGCAAACAAGCAATATCATTTGACAATATAGTAATACCTTGATTTGTATTATTGGACTGTGATAGAGGTTGTTTGGAGAAAAGTATTAGATTTTGCCATTCGGTTCTAGGGGTATTAGTATGCGACCAGTGGGATGATTGTGGGGCTCTTGGGTTTATTTCTTCTTTGGGTGATGCTTTATCACCTTCCTAAGGTATTCTTTTTCCATATGAATTTTATCTTATTTTTCAAGAAAAAAGATCTTAATGGCCCATTGGCAGAGACGGGGCCAAATGTGCCAACCTGGAAAGCATCATCTAAATTGGTAAAATTTTACCAGGATGGAATTAAAATGACAATTTTAAATATAAAGGCATGCAAAAGCCAAAGAAAAAAAAACAATATCATTTGATAATAAAGGAATATCTTTGTTTGTTTTTTGGACTGCGATAGAGATTGTTTGGAGAAAATATTGAAAAAAAATTATCATTTGGTTCTATATGTATTAGTATGGTATCTGTGAGACCAAAGTTGGGCTTTTGGAATTATTTCCTCTTTGGGTGATGGTTTATCATCATCATAATGTATTTTTTTCCTAATGAATTTTATCTCATTTTTCAACAAAAAACTTCTTAATGGCCCCTTAGCAGATATGGTGTCAAATGTGCCAATCAGGTAACCATCAACTAACTTGGTAAAAAATTACTAAGATGGACTTAAAATGACAATTTTTAATATAAAGACCTCCAAAAGCCATTTCATACAAGCAATATCATTTCACAATAAAGGGATATCTTGTTTTGTTTTATAGGACTACGATAGAAGTTATTTGGAGAAAAGATGATAAGATTTTTACATTCGGTTCTAAGGGTATTAATATGAGACTAGTGGGATCATTGTTGGGCTCCTGAGTTTATTTCCTCTTTGGGTGATGCTTTATTACCTTCTGAAGGTATTCTTTTTCAAATGAATTTTATCTTAATTTAAAAAAAAAAAGTATCTTATTGGCCCATTGGCAGAGACGGGGCCAAATGTGCCAACTTGGTAAGCATCATCTAACTTGGTAAAACTTTACCATGATGGAATTAAAATGATAATTTTAAATATAAAGGCATGCAAAAGCCATAGAAAAAAAGCAATATCAATTGACAATAAAGGAATATCTTGGTTTGTTTTTTGGACTGTGATAGAGGTTGTTTGGAGAAAAAGATTATAAGGTTTTGCTATTTGGTTCTATGGGTATTAGTATGTGATTTGTGAGATCAAAGTTGGGCTTTTGGAATTATTTTCTCTTTGGCTTTTTCCTAATGAATTTTATCTTAATCTTCAACAAAAACTATCTTAATGGCCCATTGGTAGATATGGGGCCAAATGTGTCAACCTGGTAACCATCAACTAACTTGGTAGAAATTTAACAAAATGGACTTAAAAAGACAAATTTTTAATATAATGACATCCAAAAGTCATTTTATACAAGTAATACTAGTTCACAAGGATAGAACATCTTGGTTTTTTTATTGGATTGTGATAGAGATTTTCTGGAGAAAAGATGATAAGAGTTTGCCATTCGGTTCTAGGGGTATTATTATGAGACCAGTGGAATCATTAATGGGCTCTTGGGTTTATTTTCGCTTGAGTAATGTCTTATCACCTTCCTAATGAATTTTATCTTATTTCTCAAAAAAAAAATCTTAATGTCCCATTGGTAGTTATGGGGCCAAATGTGCCAATTTGGTAACCATTAAGTAGGTTGGTAAAAATTTACCAGGATGGAATGAAAATGACAATTTTAAATATAAAGGCATACAAAAGCCATAGGAAATAAGCAATATCATATGACAATAAAGGAACATCTTGGTTTGTTTTTTGGACTGTGATAGAAGTTGTTTGGAGAAAATATTATAAGATTTTTCCATTCGGATCTACGGGAATTAGTATGGGATCTGTGAGATCAAAGTTGGGCTTTTGGAATTCTTTATGGATTATCACCATCCTAATGTATTTTTTTTCCTAATGAATTTTATTTTATTCTTCAACAAAAAAATAATCTTAATGGCCCATTGGCAGAGACGGGGCCAAATGTGCCAACCTGGTAAGCATCATCTAACTTGGTAAAACTTTACCAGGATAGAACTAAAATTGCAATTTGAAATATAAAGACATGCAAAAGCCATAGAAAATAAGCAATATCATGTGACAATAAAGGAATATTTTGGTTTGTTTTTTAGACTGTGATAGAATTTGTTTAGAGAAAATATGATAAGATTTTGCCATTCAGTTCTATGGGTATTAGTATGGAATTTGTGAGATCAATGTTGGGCTTTTATAATTATTTCCTCTTTGGTGATAGTTTATCACCATCTTAATGTATTTTTTTCCTTATGAATTTTATCTTATTTTTCAGCAAAAAAAAATCTTAATGGCCCCTTGGCAAATATGGTGCCAAATGTGCCAACCTTTTAACCATCAACTAACTTGGTAAAAATTTATTAAGATGGAGTTAAAATGATAATTTTTAATATAAAGACATCCGAAAGTCATTGCAAATAAGCAATATCATTTGGCAATAAAGGAATACCTTGGTTTGTTTTATTTGACAGTGATAGAGGTCGTTTGGAGAAAAGATTATCAGATTTTGTCATTCGGTTCTAGGGGTATTAATATGGGACCAATGGGGTCAAAGTTGGGCTCTTGGGTTTATTTCCCATTTGGGTGATGCCTTATCACTTTCCTAATGAATTTTATCTTATTCTTAAAAAAATCTTAATGGCCTCTTGGCAAATATAGGGCAAAATGTGCCAAATTGGTAAGCATAATCTAACTTGGTAAAAAATTACCAATATGCAATTAAAATGACAATTTTTAACATAAGGAGTTGCAAAAGCCATTGCAAACAAGCAATATCAGTTGACAATAAAGGAATATCTCAATTTGTTTTATTGGACTGTGATAAAGGTTATTTGGAAAAAAGTAATAACATTTTGCCATTCAATTCTACTGGTATTAGTATGTGATCTGTGAGATCAAAGTTGGGCTCTTGTGTTTATTTCCACTTTGGGTGATGCTTTATCACCTTCCTAATGTATTCTTTTTCCAAATAAATTTTATCTTATTTTTCAAAAAAAAAAAATCTTAATGGCCCATTGGCAGATATAGGCCAAATGTGCCAACCTGGTAACCATCATCTAGGATATTATTTCATTTACTTTGTGGAAAATCTAGCTCCAAGAAATGATTGAACTTAAAAGTTGCTGCTTAGTCCAAGCCATTGAATTGATTGTATGAGGGGGCCATTGGCGGTGCAATGGTAATGTCTTGGAATGCCAAGCAAGAGAATGTTGGCTTTAGTCTTGCCCAAAACTGCCAAAGATTAGGACTTAATTCTGGAATACCAAGCCTTGGGATCATTGTAAGGTAAAGTCCCTTTATTGGATGGTTGGATAAGAACTTCTGTCTGGAATACGAAAACTAGGATTCAATTCAGTGTAATATACACTGTGGTACTCTTCCTTATTTAGTTCTCTGTATCCCATGGGGATGGTAAAGTTTGGGTTGAGGAGATTCTTAACCTTGGTATTTCATCAGTCACATATCTCAATTTTCTGGATTTTCATGCTAGTGTGTCTTCAATCTCAATCTATAACTTATTTTCATTTTGCCTCACACTCTTTGGTTATGGTTTTGGAATGACAATAGGTTACGAATGGTGTGATGGAATTAACTTCTGTTTTGTTCTCAAACTTTTGTTTGTTTAATTTTTTTTCCACTGATTTGCTTTGTTCCACGGTTACTGCCTATTTGTTATAAATTTATTTTTATCATAAATTTCTTTTCCACTATTCAAAACATGTTTGTTTGCTTTATTCCATGCTTATTGCTATCCTTCGTTGTAATTACTTTAGCATCCTTCCATATTAAGATTATAAGGTTATTATTCCCATTTAAGTTTTATCAACATCACTTTTAATTACTATTTTAATTTTAGCCAGAGTTCTCACCTTAGGTAAGCAAATTCAGGTTTCTTTGATTTGAGGACATTCAACTTACAAATTAGTGTTTCTCATTAACTCAATTTGGATCTTTATAAGAGGAATTTGAATAGCATGTTGAGAAGGCAAACACCCTCCTAGAGTCTACAACAAAACATTATGTGATTATTAATGTTTGTTATGAGTGATTATCACTAAACTATCGTCTTAATTTTGGAGAGACATTTTCATAACCAAAGTAGATTGACCTTCGATAGAAGAAATTTTACAGATACACACTTGTTTGATCTTCTTTTCCATGTGTAAACTAATGTACACTCGTTTTCCAATGCACATTCAACATGAATGAATCAACATCAAACACAACTTAACAAAATTTTTTATATAAAAATGATAGCCTATTTACTATGATAGAAATGCAAAGAGAACCAAAAATCAAATTTATTTGAAATGACTTTTTGATTGACTATAACAAATTAAACTATCATACAAAGAAATTGTCAAATACCTGTTAGTGACACAAGTGTTCAAAATGATAACTTCCTCCGGTTAGGGAAGGCCTCAATGTATTGGCCAAAACTTTAGTCTGATGGATAAGGCAAACAAAATGATGGAGCAATGACAAATGTTGCGCAAGAAACAAAAACGATTAAGATGGGCCTTCACCTGGTATATATTGAGACTGAAATAGAAGTGAAAAAAGCAACAATGCTACCTAGAAAATTCAACTTATGTAACAACAAGAAATGGCCTCTAGCTAACAAGTTCCAATGCCTCTAGATTTGACCTCGACCACAAATTTGCAGGAGAGGGACAACGAGACAGAGGGAGAGCAGGAGAGCGATAGAGGGGGAGGGAGACCAGGAGAGAGAGAGAGAGTGGGGGCGAGATAGAGGGAGAATAGGAGAGAGTTATAGAGTGAGAGCGAGGAGGGAGAACAGGAGAGAGGGAGAGCGAGACAGAGGGAGAACAGGAGAAAGCGAGAGCGAGAGAGACTGATAAAGGAAGAGGGTGAGGGCACAACAAAGGGAGAGCAAGACTGAGGGGGGCAAGGGAGGAGAAAATGAGAGTGTGAAAAAGGGATAGCGAGAATAGGAGAAAGTGAGCAAGAGAGACTGAGAACTGGAGACAGGGGGAGCGAGGGAGGAGAAAATGAGAGTGAGAACGATGGGTGCCATTGGGGAGGAGAATTTGCAGCTGCAAGGAAGCAGCCGAAGAGAAGAGAGCTGAGACTGTGAGAACAATGAAAGATAGTGAGAGAAGAGGGAGAGCAGCCGAAGTTCAGTCGTCGAGGGAAAAGGTGCAGGAAGAAACGTGAAGAGAGTTGAGTGTGAGAGAACAAAAGAGAGAGAATAGGGAGGGCGAGAGAGAACAATGATCGTGGGCCCTAACAGGGTCATTTTAGTCTTTGCAATTTAAGGGTAAATTTCAAAATAAAATTTTAAATAAATGTTATTGTGACATGTAATCCGAGTTGGATTGCCACCTCACAGGAAAAGAATAGGGAAAAGTGTGATGCTTACATGGCGTGGGAATCAGTCTTATAATTTTAAAAGTTGAATTTGAGAGTCATTGTAAATTCTGTATGGGCTGGCCTGGTGTTCAGATTTTTGCAATGGGCCTGCCCGTACTTTTCCCTAAAAATTAACATTTTTATATAGTAATTAAAATGGGATAACTTCTATTGAAAAAAATATCAAAAAAGGGTTGCCGCTCGTCTTCCTCCTCTGTCTCTGTGTTCACCCGCTTCAACGGTGTAGGAGGGGGTAGAGGAGGCGTTCCAATCATAGAACCTGATCCTTCTGCCCATCACTCCTCCCGCTCGTTTTCTTTTGCTCAATTGCTCCACCTCCTAAGCCTCCTTTGTTATTGTTAGAATTATTTACGGAGCTCTTCAACGTCTCTAGCAATGTCCTGTTGGATGGTACTAGAAGAATAGGAAGAGGTGGTGGAGGTGGGTCCTCTGCAGGCTGGTCTAATTTCCGCAAGGACAAGTATCAGCGTTTCCGTTTCCTACAAATCGGAAAAAAAAATCATCAGTAATGAATCAATTTTTGGTTAAGTACCTTGCCATTTGGTCTGCTTTCAAGTGACCGATGACTCAGAGGCCGAAGTGGAGAACTTTTGCTGGATGAGGACTTGGATGTCGAGCTGACCAGGCCGAGCTGGGGGCAGATTAGGTGTCGAGTTGGGCAGGTTAGGTGCTGAACTGACTGGGCTGAACCTCACGGTTGATTGGTGCCAAGCTAACTGAGCCGAGAGGGGCCCCTCGGCCCCCTATTTATAGTTCACCGCGAGGCGATCAACGGTTGAGACCTGCTCGATCCAACGGCTCTCAAGAAAACCGATTGCACGACACCCAAGGATGAAATTTGAGTCCATAAATAGCGTGATGTCCGCGCATACACCTGACGTGACCTGGGTCATTACTGGTTGAGCCAGAGGTCCGACCAAAAGATTCATCCGACAAACTGCCTAGACCTCGTGCCAAATCCACCTGGACTCATCATGAACTCCCCGCACTTGGTCGAAACCCCTGGCTCAAGGAGTGGGGGGCAATTGATGAAGGGTGATTTGGCCTGGCCTAGTAAAAAGGGGACACATGAACACGACCTGGCTAAGAGATGACAACTCAGCCTGACATACCTAGTTTGCAACAAATGAGCTCGGATATTCAACCACCTCGGCACAGGGTCACCTCGGGACAAGGTCACCTCGGCCCCAAGGCACTTCGGCATTCAATCCAGTTCGAAAACTAAAAAGTATCAGCTCGGGGATACCGACCCGGACCACTACGTAACAATCCCGGAAATATCTCCAACAGACCCCGAACCTCGCGGGGTCACGCCGCGTAACGGTAAGCCTTATCTCCTCCCCGCCCAGTTCGGGCAGAATTGATAAGTTTTATTAGTTGATAGCGTTATCCCCCAATTAAAGCGGAAATGGATCTCATCGTGACGAAGATCATAGAACCGATCCGCAAGACCCGTGAGGACTCAACTATATAAAGGCTCCAACCCCGAGGGCACAAGGTACGCGTGATTTTTTTGCTCTCTAGCTCTCTAGCTCTCTACACTCTCAAAGCTCTTAAGCTCGCATCATATTACTAACTTAAGCATCGAAGCGACCTCGCCGGGTTAGCCACCCCGGGTTCTCTGATCTTGTCTTGCAGATTCACCTAGTTCGCCGTCCGACTGGAAGCCAGATCACCCTCCGGCAGGGAGCAATCAGATCATGCTACATCAATCAGCAACTGCAATGTGGTTTTCCGGCTAATTAAGCAGTTTTCTGGCTCAATCTGTAAATTATTTGTCTTTTTTGCGTAAACCTCATTCAGGCATTATCATATTGTTCAAAGTAGAGGAGGAAGATGACCAACAATGTCGATTGCCCTTTCAAACAAGGGCAGTGCCACTTTTGATCGTCTTCCTCTGCCTTTGTATAAGTCCTTTGGCGATGGCCTACCACCCTACAAACCAAAACTGTGTAAATCCTCTTCCCCGACAGTCGTGTACCTGATGCAAAGGAAGACGATTATAAACTTCAGGCAACCAAGAAACAGGGCTTGGGAAACAAATTCGAGATAAGAAAACAAGAAAATCAATCATTTCAATCAAGCCCCAACTCTAAAGAACTGCACATCTCAACTTCCATTAACGTGGAAATACCCATCCGTTGAGGCTATACTATACTACACACCCCACTCTATCTTGCGCACCTGAAGAAGAAACCCAGAATACATCGATTGATGTGAACCCAATAGAACTACCGATGTTGGAGAAAGTATCGACATACACAGTCTTCCCAATTGGATTCGTTGCAATTCCCGCAACGACAAGTATCAGCGTACCATGATTATCTGCATCTGAATTCAAATCGGACGGTCAGATCATCGACTCAAAAACCAATGGTCAAAACGGTTCCGTTTCTGGGTCATTTTTTAAAATGTTAGGTGAACCTAAAATTTAAGATTATCTTCCTCTGCATCTGTACACGATTGTCTAATAAAATGATTTAGACAGTTTTGATTGGTAGGATGGTAAACCATCGCTGGAGGACTCACACAAAGGTAGAGAAAGACGATCAACAGTAACACTGCCTTTGTTTGATATTTTTCTAAAAAGAATACCGCATTTTAGTTATTATATAAAAATAATATTTTTTTATTGATATTAAGGGCAAAAAATCTGTTATTATCCCTATCTATTACATTCATATGACCGGAAGCAGTCAGACACGATTCTGTAAGTGAAGTAATTATCGCCGTCAGACATGATTCTGTAACTAAAATGATTATCACCGTCGGTTCAAGTATTTCACTTTCGGCAATCAAACTTCTACATATGTAATTGGTTTCGGCCATTTCTTCACTCCTACTTCCCTATTTCCTTCATTTGGTCATTGTGCTTCATTGTTACCAGACATTCCTACTAGAAGGTGTGGATGTTGAGTTGTTCTTTGAATGTGGTGATCTTTCATTTATTATTCATTGGATTCTCTTTACATGCTGCTGCTGATCGAATTGATACGTTAAGAGCAAAAGATTCGATCCTGACGTAGAAACTGTCTAGTGTGAACTCTTTCTCCAAATAGCTTATCTTAATAAATTAGTTTTTCATTAGCTTTATCAAATTTTTATTAATTTAAGAATATTTGTTCCACTTTATTTTTTAAAATTTTTTATAAACGCACATTTAACTAATCTTATTTCCACTATATCTTATCGAAATGTTGCCTGTGCTTGCCGCTAGTTTTCTTATAGTTTTCTATTAAGAAGATACCTCTTCTAGACAAATGTATCTCACCCTCCAGAAAAAGAAAAGAAAAAACTTCATATATTGACCCTTGGCTGTTCCTTTTGTATTAGGGTTCGACTATGATATGGAAAAGATACAATATCTAAAAAAATAAGTGACCAATAAACCGGAATCATAAACTTGATAGTGAACATAGTATTATTTATCAAAATTAATAAATGGGTTTTAATTGGTCGAAACTCTTTTCATACCATATCTTTTCTGCATCATAAATTTTTCCTTTGTATTAGCGTACTAACACCATCCAATCTTGAATATTTTTTGAAGAATAAGATCCACTTCGAGGTTTGGTCTATACGAGCTTAGAGCTCGTCTTAAAAGTTAAAACTACTCTTTCAGCCACACAGCATATACATACACACAACCTAAGGCTCCTACTTCTATCCTGGTTTATACTTAATGGAGATAAAACACTTTAAAATTCTTACAAATCCTACAGGATTAGTCTAAATACAACCTACATAATTCATATATTTACTTACCAATTTAATCTAATTAATTATATCTAACAATTTGATGTGATCCTTAGTGTTCTGATTTTTAACTGTGGGGCTTTGTCATGCCAGCTGATGAAAATCTATAGGGAGAAAAACTGTCCCATGGCTAAAAGACATCAGAAACAAAAGCAAATGAAAGGTGGAAAGCTAAAAATTGCAAGTACATTTCATTGTTTTATTTCCCTGTAAGAACCAATCAAATGAGATGATACACGGTAACTGGAATGAACCCATTACTTCCAAAAAGAAACAATATTAATATCCCAAACAATTCCCCCTCCCCCTCAATGCCTGGTCAACTTGTCCCAATCAAATAAATAGATTGATATTTGATACATCATACATACATGAACCTGAAAATGTGGAATGTGGAGTTAAAAGGCTTGTCTCAAACAACCCCCTCTATATCTAATCCATCCTCTTCATCTACAGTTAAATCTATTTTTGATCAATCTACACTCGGGATATACACATTCCGCAGCTGTATAACGAGAGCCCCAGCTCCAGGAGATTCAATAGAAAAGCGAAGGAAAAATGCAAACAAGGTGCCATTGCTTCCAAAAGAATTAATCTGTCCCACAAGTCTACCAACTAAATCTGAGATCCATTGACACCGGACATTTCTTTCTGACATAAGCAATCCGGCAGAGGGTTCACATAAAATGATTCTTCCGATCGAAATCTGTCCATGCCCCTCGTTCCCGAGATGGGGCCTTTCCTTCGACGTGGGGACCCCTGCCTGTCCACAACATATATGACAGTTATATCCAAAAACTCCACATGAAGGAAATATTTACAACAAATTTAAGACACCTACCACACACAAGTAGCATGTCCATTTAGGCTGTGTTTGGTTTGAAGGAAAAAGTAAGGAAAGGAAACCTTTACAAACCTTGTATAGGTTTTCATACCTTTCCCTTCAAACCAAACATAGCCTTAATGGATGCGATCAAGAAATACCTATGTCATTAACTATACAAGTTATTATTGCATTCTATTGGACAGTTCAGGGTAAAATGGTTATAAAATAAGGATAGAAAAGGAGACATCCATCTACTGGAGTAGAGATCATCCATTCAAGTTGACTTTTGGCCTAACAATTCTCAGTTGGAACCACAGACAGGAAGCAATGTAAGCTCTTGCTTGATGAACTCATGGACTAAAACATCTTAAATTCAAAAATTTGCCTTCATTCAATCATTTATAACTGAAAAACAGAGTAGCTTTAGTATCCATGTACCGTCTTCTGTGGATTTCAACTATTCGATCAGAAAGACCTTTTCCTTCTTTTAGTGATCCCCTTTCAACTTTATCAAATAGACGGACAAGTGCTTTCCTGGAAAAGGAAGAGAAACAGAAACAATTTAATAAAATACCATTAAAGGACAAGGATTATTCATGGCAGCAGAGAAGATGCCTTGCCTGTCAGGAGAAATTGTTTTCCTGTGCCCCAGAAAACGACGGTGACCTTCAACTGCCCTTGCCATGTTCCCAGAGTAGGAAGGGATAAAGACATCACTTTCAACTGATACTATATAATCTAGTGCAGCCATCTGAGATGCATGACCCATAAAAGGTTCAAGCTCATCCACTGATGCTAAATTCTCCTGTCAAAATATTTATGAGAAGTGAGCAAATATCCTTGCCATCAAAATCAACCATTAGATCTAAAAATTTGATTGCTAAACATTGCTAAACATTTCTTTCCCCCATTAACAGAATATTCAATAGGTCAATAAATCATTTTCTTAACTTGGGGAGGAAAAAAAAAACAAAAGGTGGTGATGTATATGGGTGTCACTAAATTTGGAATAAGATAATCAACCCCCTTTTCAAATGCCTTGAGGAAGATTATAAGACAATGTTTTAAAAACCGACCCGGAGGCTAAACCGTTTGTCTCCGGGTCATGGGTCACCGGTTCAACCATCCAGATCGAACAGGTCAGACCATGCCACATCAGCATCTATGTATTTAAGGTATATATATTTAGGGAAAATTCCCGATTAGTACCCTGTACTTTGTGACTAGTGCCACTTTGGTCCCCGAACTTTAAAATGCGACAATTCAGTCCCAAAACCTTGCTTTTTCCATTCAAGAAAGTTGGGGTTACATTTGAGTGGGTATTTTGGTAACCCCAAGTTTCTTGAATAGAAGAGGCAGGGATTTGGGACTATTAATTTTTTTGTCAATGTTTGGATAGTTGATAAAGAAAATTAGATGACACTCGAAGGGCATTTGTCTTTTTAAAGTGTCACTTAACGGCTGATTAACAGCTAGTTAACGGCAGGTACTGGATTGTCATGTTTTGAAAGTTAGGGTACTGAATTGTCGCATTTTAAAGTTTGGGGACCAAAGTGACACTAAAGCCAAAGTACAGGTACTAATCGGGAATTTTCCCATATATTTATATACATACATATATATGTGTGTGTGTGTACAAATACATATTTTATCAATAAATAATGTATAATTATGTTTTAGATATGTTATATGTATTCTTTTATATTTAATTTATGTTTTTTAAATTAATTTTTTGTTTATAAAAATATTAAAAATTGCGATTTGAGGCCAAAAAGGGGGTTTTTTCGCAAAAATAGCAGGGCAAGGTGCCATGCATAGATCTCGAAAGAAAAACATTTTCCGCAGCCAATTACATGCAAACAAACAATGCCTCTGTCTCCAAAGAAAAACTTTTTCTCAAAACATATGATCTGCAGGTTGGATCAGAATTATCCCACCGGATCAATATCATTGAATTGTTTGTCAAAGACCCATTGGCCTTGGTTCCGAGGATTATGTGCCTCACAAACAAGTCACTCACTTTCATTGACTTCACTACTGAAACCTTTTCATCCAGGCTTGGGACTGACAATGTAAGACAAAGTTTCACCTAAATGGAAAATTTCTGTGATAAGACTTTGTCAAGGAAAGAAGGAGATAAAGCCACCATACTGAGATCTTTGACATCCCTTTTTTCCCTTGCAGTTATCAGAATGGACTGCAGAAAATTTAAACACCATTGCAAAACCTACATCAACATGCCTCTTCCAACTGTGGGTACAGTGATTTCCAATTAAATTCTCTTTCTTCTATAGGAAACGTTACACATTTAAAATACAAGACAGAGAATATCATTACGCACAGAATATCATGCAAGAAAAGATTATTGCATGCTCATCCCCTCCGGATGCCCCTTGTGATTTAATATATAATGCAAGGTACATTTAAAAAGTATTTATCAAAAAAAAAGTTACATTTAAAAAGTCCTTGTCCTTGGAAATATGAGGATAAAGGTTATTAAAAAATCTCCAACAAAACTAATGGTTTACAATTGGAGATATAATAAAGGGAAAGAAATTCCGAGGTTTGTTTTTATTAATGCAATATACCATGAGATTTCCATAAATGAAAATTCTAGTTTAGATCAAAAGGCTAAAACAGTAAAATCTTCATGCCCATTAACAAAATCATGATTTCACGAAATTGTTTCCCCATAACAAAACCGAACATCAAATTCAGCAGTTCATACACCTACTACCACCACGCAGACTCAAAGAAACGTTAATCAAAAAGATTTAACTGCTCCATATGTTTTTATCACATGAGCCTCTACCACTATCAAGAACTGACAATTGACAAAAATTAATTTCTGTGGCTCCTAGTTGCATAAATTAAATGATATAAAGTCTCCTGCTAGTTATTTTGTATTTTCCAGTTCTAGCCATTTACATGGAACAGAAGCATGAATGATCTGCAAAACTCCCTATTCATGTTTTGGGTGTTTAAAAAACACAAAGCACAATGCCCATGTGCTGCCATGGTTTGAGATCCTCCCCCAACCAACCCCAAGGTCATCAGAATGGAAGATGAGAAGATTACATACCAATTAGGATCCAAAATTTGCAGTATTGAAGTACACCAGCATCACAATAACTTAGCTAGAAAAAGTTAAAAACATTAACCAATATAGAGAAGCACCATTTGAAACTCCATACCTTACTCATTAATATTGGAAAGCGGGATCGAAGCTCAGAAATTTGATTATCACCACCATATATCTCCCCTGCAGCAATATATATGGGTGTATTGGAAGGGTATCCTAAAGCAGTTATGAACATTGCAACCTCCTTTGGAGTTAACGGACAAAGTCCCCTTGCCCTCTGTTCAATTGGATCTATATCCTTCACTTTCCAATATGCAGTATTCTCTCTACAAGAGTAATATAATAATAATTATGAGTTACCTTTTCTTGAAAAAAACAATTATGGAAGAAAAAATAACAGGTTTAAGATCAGTGCAAGACAGGGGAACATTTTAAAAAAGGAATGCTTCTCAAAAGAATATATAAGTAATTGACTTTCAGTAAAGCTCCCCAAGAAAACCTCATACCTAATGGTGGCTAATTCCTCTGCTTCTACAGGAGACAAACCATGTGTGCATCCACTAAAAGCAAGCATGTCCTTCTCATAACGCAAATGTAAAGCAATAAAACGACCATAGGACCTCATCCTCTCCACCAACAACTGCAAAGTAGTACATTAAAAAATCATATCATTGCACCAATCGCAGCAAAGGTGCTGACAATAAAAGAAACAAATGAATATCATAGTTTAAGCATTTACTTTTCCCATGGCCTCAATGCGAGGGGCAAAACGAAGAGCCTGATAACATGCACGGCAACGTAGCTTCTGAATGTCTGGGGGAAGATTATTATTTGCTAGGCGAGAGTCAGATTTAGCTGCCCGAATGACCTAGAAAAGATGAATTGAATAAGAAGACGAGGCCACAAGTATGGATCAAGTTGGTCTGGTGTCTGGAGTCTGGACAAGTATATGAACAAGAAATACCTGATACTCTTCCCACATGTGAGCTATCTCATCCTGGTAGTAGTCTATACCTGACCAGCTTCTTAAGTGTTTAACGGCTCGAGTAGCAGTTGCCAGGTCTTTCGGGAGTTTTCTGACTACTTTAACATCATTAACCAGCACACTTATAAAATGATTCTCATCAAAGACATCAGAGAAGTTGCTGACATTTAAACAAGTCCTTTAACTTGTTAGTTATGTAGTACTTTGGGAAAAAAAAAAGAATATAGATCAATATGAGAATCCCCACCTAGAATCTTGCCAAAATGAACGCTTATCAAGTTCTGGAATAACAAGAGTGGCATTTATGATACGAGCCACAGCCACCATGTCACAAATCTGCAGCTCAAAATGAAAACTTTTTTCAGCTAAGGACAGTGGCTTATATACTGATAAATACATAATGCACTACCATCAAAATTCTTGCATATTCAGGTATATGTGTAATTTCCTATAAAATGGTAATTACATAATAATGGCCCCTGATAGATGGTATAGTGAAGCAGATGTAGTGGTGTAAACTGTATTTGCTCTGCTAGTTTACATTTTGGGATTGCTAACCAAGGCTAGCAACTCCATTGGATTTATACACATTTATGTATCCTCTAAATTATATATATATATATATATATAATTTATCAAAAAAAAAATTATATATGTGTGTGTGTAAAACAGGATTTAATGGTTTATGTAGACTACCCCATATAATTTGGATCAGGCTTCATCAAGTCAAGTTTCTCATTCTAATCTAGTTTTTATTTTATTTCTTTTTCTTGATCACTTTCCTTTCTCTCTAACATAGACATGGAGCCTTTAGGAGAACAAGCCGTAAACTTCAAACAAACCATTGACTTGAAACTTCTCATGATGGCAATAGATATAGTGCACCAAATCCTTATATTAGGATTTTAACATCCATAAATCCAAGATAAAAGATAGCAGTACAACAGTTTGTAGCCAACATATATAACTACAGAGGCTTGGTGTCTCCTAAAATAGCCAAGATGAGAAATTTCAGCACCACAATGTCAGGCTTGACGTCTCCTGGCTGGGCTGCATCATCTTCCTAATAAATAAATGTATTAGGCCTTTACCACATATCAATGGTACGACTACCAAATCCATTGATAAATCTTTAAACCAAAACAAGATTTAACATTTCATTTGACAACTTTTAGGGATATAAGCATAAGTATATGCATCTGAGGAGGATTGACTTAATTATGTGTTGTAGGTGTCTGACTGACTGACTAGAAAATCCACAAGGCAAACGCTATTTTTTTGAAGAAACATAATCTTTATATATTTATCAATAATATAGTAAATTACATATTATGTAATATTTTTTGTATTTAGTGAATTAGAGACCAGTGCAAAATTGTTATATATGCATCTATAGCCAATTGCTTTGCCCCTTTTTATTACAGATAATCTGAATGGTAGTATTGTTATTATTTCCAGTACCATATATTTACAGGTTGACCTTAAGCTAATTGTTATAATTTATAAACATTTCTAGCATAAACTGACATGTAATTTGTTTTCAACAACACAGAGAAAAGACAATTAGAACTGCAACATGGATTTAATTTCCTAGTTGATAATTGGGAAGTTGATCCAACTTCATTAACATGCAAAGCAGTTATGAACCCATACTCCAAGTTGTCAAAACATCAACAACAAAGATTCTAATTTCTCATTAATGAATCCAATGATAATTGCCCCACTTTATTTTCTTGAAAGGCAGCTCAACAACTAACATCATGGTTCTCTTCTTCAGACTAGAATTTAATTTAGACATGATGAGAGGTAGCACATCAAAAGGGACACAAGCCTGAGTCTTACCAAAATGAAGAAAATTTTAACCAGACAGCAAACAAGAGCAGTAGCCAGTAACAATATTAGACTTCAATAGTCCTCATCTATTCATTGAAATATTACATCAACCATTTCATGCTTCTAAAGGCATAGGAAATGCATAGATTTTTCTTTCTGATAAACATGTACAACTATGACATGCTAAGTTATTTCTTTTCCATTTAACCTTTCCTAACAAATACCCTTGAATGAGAAATGGACTATAACTTTATGAGCAAGATCAGGTTCATGGGAATCTTGATTACAACAGAACCTTTTAACAGATTCTACCAAAAAAAAACAGAACCTTCTAACAGAAGACAGAGAGAATCATACTAACCCCAGCCCGCATCTGGTTGAGTCCACCATTGGTATGAACAAGCAGGTAACCACGTGACTCTGCAGGAGCTGATAAAAATATGTATTTGGTAAGAGAAATATGTGTTTAACGATTGCACATTAAAATAAAAGCAACCCAAAATATATTTGCCTAATTGCCTCACATGAATATGATGGACCAGGCTCAATGCAGGGTACAAAGTCGCGAGGGCGAGGAGGCTTCCACAACTTGTCGAGATCCAAAATCTCCCTCGCACCATTCAACTGTCAAGTCTAAGGGAGTGAAAACATGAAAGATGCATGACTACTCTGTATTAACAAAAATATTCTAAATAAAAGGTACTTGGTCCCTATAGGATACGGGATGGATTAACTACTGCCACAATCAATGTGGGTTGAAACTTTTTGCAGAAAATAAACAAGTATATACGCATTAAAAATAACTTGGACAAGTATAAATCAACTGAAAAGACTAATGAAAACACGAAAACCTTATGTAAAGGAGGAGGAACTTTGGACAATTGTGGCGGAGAGAACTCTTGTGTCCAGCTTAATTCATTTTTCAACCTATGGTACCCGACTTCATGTTGCTGCGATATGAACAACCCCAGATCAGAATACAATCTCATCTCGTAGTCCAAACAGTAACACTGCTGAACTATTAATTATTTGAAAAATAACTTGACAAGAAAAAAAAAAGCAAAAGACATGATTTTAAAGAAATGATAGAGAAGATAAAAAATTAAAAAAGAAAAAAGAGCAGAAATTCTTCATTATCAAGATAATCAAAAAGAACAAAATTATGTAAGCTGATCCTTGGCGAACACCTCTAATCCACCATTAAACGAAAAGGAAAGAAAAACAAATTAATAATAGAAGGAATAGCAAAGTGAGATAGAGATCAAAAGGCTGATCTTCTCGGAAACTAAAGTGAGGAGACACAAAAATAGTGTGCCTGATAAATCAAAACGTAAGAAACCACAGAAATTGCGAAGAAACTGAAAGCCCTAACCGGCACTGTGAGAAATGGAACGGGAAGTGCTCAAACAAACAAAGAAAAGAAAAAAGGGGACAGAGAGAAGATGAAATACTCTAGAAGAGAAAGACGAGGGAGGAGAAAAGAAGTTCAGGAATATTGGAGTGAGTACTCACCGTGGGGAGCTTGTAAGAATCGGAAATGGTTCGGAGCTTGGAAGAAGGAAAGACGTGTACGTGTACAGAGAATAGAGCCACTAGAGCTATAGCGCATATTGCCACCATCAACACCATCCGCAGCAGTACCAAGGGCCTATTCTTCCGTTTATGCATCTCTCTCTCTCTCTCTCTCTCTCTCTCTCTCTCTCTCTCTCGTTAAAGCTAAGCAACGGAACAAGCACAGACAACAATTAGCAGAAGCTCCTCTATTCCTCAAGGATTTTAATGCCGAGTGAAGAGTAACGCGGAGAAGTGGGGTTTTGTGAGCTTCTTTCCAGCTTCTTCTACTCCTTACTGTTCCAGTTTTTATTAGTTCCAGCTTTTGCTTTGCTTTTTCTTTATTTATTGTTAATAACAAAAAAAGAAGGGTTAACGGTGACTCTGTAACTAGAAAAATAAAAGAATAGGGAAAAACCATTTATATGTATCTATTAATTTTATAATAAAAAAAAAGTTAAAAGAGAAAAAAAAAAAAAAAAAAAAACGAGAGGGAACGAGAGTAGTAGAACTGTAGAAGGAGAGAGGCTGGCTCGAAAACGATCGAACTCGAAACGTAAATGCAAATGCACTGCTATCGATTTCTTCCAAGCTCCAATTAAATTAGCGTGTTTAAACTTTAAACCATGAGCGCCCAACCCCACCTTGATTCATTAGCCATCACTTTCATTAAACAGAAAACGTCACAATCTTCCGGCTGTACAAAATTTGGAGCCAATAGGGTAAGGCGCTCCTGGTTTTATTCATCAATCGATCTATACTATATTTCTCTGTGTTCCGTAACTTCTTACAATAATTTATTTACTTCCAATTCTCATCAATGGCCCCAATATAGAAATTGGAAAGATAAATAAAAGATTGTTTGATTAGATTAAAAAACGAAAAGTGATGTTGAGATGGGTTTTACTTTTTTCCTTTTCTTTAATTCTTAAGATAAGACACCACTTCTGCACTCCACGTTATTTCTAGTAGCAGTATTTCCTTTAATCGATACAAATACTTGTGCTTCTGTAGGCTGGGCTGTAGTTCTGTGGTCGATGAATTTTCTTGAAATGAGGCTAGTAAGTGGATGTGAATGTGATGGGCATCCATGTCCAGGGTTTGATCAATTTTCTGAACTACTTTTCTTTCTTTCATCATTTACCCTTTTAATTCAAATCCTGAACCTGAACTAATTGATCAACCCATGTCACGTGGCTTTCCGAGCATCTGATTGGAATAAACAAATAATGGGATCTTCTTCCTCGCAACGTATCTTCAATTCTTAATTGACAAGGAATTTGTATTAAACTAATCCTTGTTAACAGAAGGAACGTGAATTGCACAAGACAAAAGACAAAGGATTAAGGTAGTGCAGACAGAAGTTTTGTTAGTTGTTAACAAATTGGAGAAAAAAAAAAGCATCCATGTCTATTTTCCTGCTGTTCACACAAGATCTAGCTAAAGCAAAGCTCATTAAGACGCCCCAGTGCCGGTGGTGGGGCAAGTGTATTAATCAAAATCTTGCTTCATACAATTGTCTTGTATCATTGCTTTGGTTGCTAATTACATCATCTTATCCTGCAAAAAACGATATTGGCATCAAGTAGATAACCATATCAAATCATCAAGGGACGGAAGATTCACAACAACAGAAAAGGAGAAATTTTTAACTTGAATATCGCAAAATTCTCTTGATTTTTTTTTTTTTTTTGAGGGATGGGATGAGATCCGATCCTACCCGACCCATTTTACATTGATACTTTACATCCGGTAGCAAAACAAGAATAAATAAAAATAATTAGGGCAGAATGTAAACAATGGGCTACTTCAGATTTCAGTACAAGATAAGGGAATGTCCACTCTGTTATATGGCTCGTCTGGTATTCTGTACGGGGCCCAGAATCCCTCCCCCTCTATCTAATCCGAATTCCTCTATTAGCTGTAATATGTATGTCGATTAAACATTAGAGATGGACCAGATGGTGCGATCCCGTGGACGTGGAGGTCCCACATGTTGTTGCAGCACACTTGGCCAACCGACCGATACTCGACGCTCCACATCCTACGTTCCTCAATGTAACTGTGTAACGTTCAAAAAAAAAAGGAAAAACGAAGCAATTCTTATCGGCTTGCTTTTCAAGATAAAGGTAGGTGACAGGAGATGAGATCGTACTCTTGTAGTGATCAATAGTTAAGCCATTTAATTCTGATCACGCCTTTCGAAATTTGACACGCGGCATTAGATCCTAACATCGCCTTATTCTTCCCTTGACCTGGAGAACAACAGTTCCCTTCCCGCCTCGCCTTCGGCCTTTGGCGGTTTGTTGTTTGGCTTTGGCATTCTCCGATGTCCGAATTCCGAGCACCGATGTGCTTACAAAACAAAACAAAGGAATGCACGTGCAACGTTGGCAATCTCGAGTAGAGAGTAGAGACTTGATCAATCGGAACAAGAACCCGTATGATGCACGACACGTTGATTTGCTTCGGATGGAAAATATTCAATCAGCATCAATTGTGATTAGTGCTATTCATTCAATCACAATCAGTGAAAGTGTGAAACCATGCATCAATAAGGCAATGGACAGTGATCTTAACAGAACTTAACGAACCGGTTACCGATTACCGGGTTCCTTTGCTGGATCTCCAATGGAAATAAATATTGACGGTCTCCTTTGAATTTGAAGGGTGTGATTGTGAAATATAAACGACATACGGTATTTATGCAGCAATCTGTCCAAGGTGAATTTTTATTGGGGAGATTCAGCCATGGATCATGGATCAGCCCGTTGATTGATAGGTAACCAGTAGATAGAAAGTGAGACCATAAGCCTAAACGCCGTGAAAAAAAAAGGAAGATGAATGGGAGTATCAGTAAAAGCTGGAGACAGGCTACATTTACTTGATTCGCCACCATCACCAAGCTGTTTTTGTCGGTGATAGGCTGGTAGCAGCTCCCGCCTCCCAGAGTCCAAAGTCCAAACTTTGGGTTTTTGTTTTGCTCCTTGGCTTGTTGCTTGATAATCCCACGTCAACAACGAGTTTACCGCCCAAAAGTTTGTTAATCTGGACGAGTATGGAAATGCGACTAACCCTTTTTATTTTGCCACGTGGAGGGATTTTGTTGCCACCGCCACCCTCTCATCTAATTTGGAGCTCTCTGGATCAGGGTCATCAGACACTTCAATCCCACTGTTTACTGACATTAGCCATGTAGCCGCACATCGTTTCAAATATAAAGTACCCACATAAAGGGGGGTTAACATTGACTGTTCGAGCCCAACAGTATACGCTGTTGAGACAGTATTCACCCCATGGTTTTTAGTAAAAATAATTTACATGATAACGTGGCATTTTTAGAGATTCTCTTCACAGTATAGGCTGTTGGCCCCCAACAGCTAACCCAAAGTTTTTCCCATAAAAGGATTCTTTTGGACGAAAGTGCCAATAATAATCAACCACGTCGCTGTTTTTTGATTAAAATTAAGGGAGTCCAGACCTTAACGACCGTCTAGACTCCAAAACTTATTCATTTTGGTTTAATTTAATCGCCCTTTTTGGCATCCCACTTTCCAAGTTTTTCTTCATTTTCGTTCTGCTTTCTCTCTCCCTCACATTCAAAGTTCGCCTACATCAACATCATCGCATATCGCCATTGCAATCGAGCCATCGTCATTCGTCAGCGGAAACAACCAGTCTTTCTTGACCACCGCTCATTCCCCTCACCGGAGATCACCGGCTTCTTTTCATTATTCTTTCATCATTGGGATTGGTTTTTGCGGATTGTAATGATTGGAGGATCTAGGCGGAGGAGACCACGGAAGAAGAGCTTACGGAAATGACAGGCGACTGTGACGATGATGAAGAGGAGGAAGATGGGGATAGGTGGAGGTATGGCCAATTCTGTGTATTCTGTTCTAAACTAAACATCATAAGAAGGAAGGCCATACATAATCCCAATTGCTCCTGCTATACCTCGGCTTCTCTTTAATTTCAAATTTTCAAATCTTGGAGTTTTGAGCTTCACTTTATTTTTTTGATTTGTGTGTATACAAGACACCATATAATATGCATGTCAATACAAAATTCAAGACCCTATGAAAGAGGGTAGCGAAACAGATGCCATTTTGAATTCATTAGCTTCTGCAATTTATTCTTCAAATAATACAAGCTCTATTGTCTATTCTGCATGATTTAAAAACCTGGTATATTTGTTGTTGTTGGCATATTGCAGTTTGCGGATCAAACATGGGATAGGGAAACAAATTCTCGATTAGTTAGATAAGTAACCAATTCAAAAAATCCAGCTTAACATTTTGTCATTCAGTAAAAAAACACACTCTGCAATGTTTTGTCCTGTTAAGGATTCACGATATCAAGATTACCTAGTGGCACTATAAAGATAAAAAATCAATTGATACACAATGTCACTAACAATTTTTCGTGGATTTAAGTATTGTAAAGAAATGCAATTGATCCACCGATCCGTTGTGCTTGCAACTCATATCTCAGAGAGAGAGAGAGTCATGTAACTTTCTTCATCTATAAAAAGAGGTCATATACGGAAGATTCTTGTGTCTATAAATCATTTAATTTACGAAGAATTTTAGAAGAAAAAAACAACTTTACAGTGCAAGATTTATCCAGAAGAAGATAGAGGGAAAAAAAAGGAAGAAATTTCGAAAAAAAAAATATGAAACAACTTTAAGCAAAAATAAGCACTGCTGAAATGAGTGTCGGCGGTGAGCGATGGAAAGATTCTGAAAGCTTGCAGCGGACGAACTCTTGTAGCTCGGCTCGCAAAGGCAGTGTTCTCCTATGATGATCTACGGCAAGGGGAATGAATGGTGGTCGAGAAAGACTCCGGCTGTTGCCACAAACAAATGATGGTTGCTTGATTCAATGGTAGTGTGCGATGATGTTCGTGTGGGTGAACTTTGGTTGTGAGGGAGAGGGAGAGAAAGTAGAACGAAAATGGAGAAGAGAAACTTGTAAAGTAGGATCCCAACAGGGTGGTTAAAACAAAATTGATAAGTTTTGGAGTCCAGACTGCCATTAAGGTCTGGACTCCGTTAATTTTGAAATTTACAAAAAAGAGAGTCGTGGTTGAAAATATGGGGGACAGGCGATGTAAACGCCCTTATTAACGAGTTCGGATCGAAATTTTCTCTCCCATCCAATAAAATACTGTCACGACACCTAGTTGTCTAAAACTCAAATTTAACGGAGTTCAGACAAACTGCAGTCCGGATTCTAAAAAGCATTAAATTTTATTCCCTCCTCTCTTCTTCCTCTTCACCGCCACTACAACCAACCGTCGTCCCTCATTAAATTTTAATGAACTCCCTCCTCCGACGATGTTAGTGCGAGCGAACTTTCGTTGTGTGGGAGAGGGAAAAGAATGCTAAACGAATACAAAGAGAAATTTTGGAATGTGGGATTCTATAAGGCGCTTAAACCAAAATTGACAAGTCTTTGGAGTTAGTCTGGACTCCGTTAATTTTGACATTTTTTAAGAAGAATGACGTGTTTGATTTCCATTGGAGGAGACACAAAATTTTCTGTCCCTTGGGGATAAACGGTCCGAGCTCTTTGACTGAGATGTTCTTTTTTTG
This sequence comes from Nelumbo nucifera, assembly GCF_055504915.1. Lineage (NCBI taxonomy): Eukaryota > Viridiplantae > Streptophyta > Magnoliopsida > Proteales > Nelumbonaceae > Nelumbo > Nelumbo nucifera. The sequence goes on along the minus strand of NC_142649.1, from coordinate 105,312,904 downwards.
AATTGTGAGAGGAGAAAGTTGGTCAATCTGATTTTAATTCTCATTGATCAAGAATTCTATATTTTTTTTTTAGATTTATAGGAGGGTTAAGGAAAACGTATTTTCTTAGATAAGTGAGTAAATGTCCTTATCTGATAAGTGTTTTCCAAGAAAAATTTATCAAAATAACTGTATTTACCCGAATAAATAACTTACCAAAAAACAAACAGAGTCTAAAAAGACTTGGGGGATCGAATTAAGGGATGAGATCCAGGAGGGCATATGACCACCCTTAAGTCTATTTGCCTGAATCTGGATTTCCTACTCACACCCACCCCATAACACATTGCAGCCACACATGAACAAAAAGAGATTATAAAAAGCTTAGTGGTAGCGGCCCAAGAGGCTGAGGGCCTAAAAAGAGATTATAAAAAGCTTCTGATGGGTGTTCTTAGTGATAAGGTAATAAACCTTACTAGCGCAACTCACCTACCATGAAAGGTACGCCACCAAGAAGACGCGTGCACCTAATAACACACGTTAGACAACTCGTAAAGAAGAGGGAAAAAAAAAGATACAATTTATCTAAAAAAAGGGTTCCGAATTTCAAAAACTGTTTAATAGCACCGAATAGTACCTGAACTTTAAAAAACTGTTTAATAGGTCTCTAGCGTCCGTTAATAATCCGTTAATTGGTTTTGAAAATGTCAAAACTATACTTTTAAAAGATACATTATTCATTGTCATCTATGACAATATAGTATATGTTCCGGTCCCGTTCACATGATTAATACCCGTTTTGAAGGCTGTGGATGAGCATAAATTGGTCCTGTCCACACCCCAATTTCTCATTCACAATAAAATCTCATGGTTAGGAATCGTCCACACTTGATTTTTGATCCCCTACTTCACACTTTCCCTCAAAGGCTAAAGCCCTATTGTCTTTTTCACATTTTGATATTTTTGTTAATAAAATATTAATTGTTTTACTTGATTTGATTATTTTACTATTATTTTTATAAAAAATTAATATTTGTTGGTTAATATTAATTCATTGATGCATTTTCAATATATTTTTCATATAAAATGCAAAAACTAGATAATTATGATTAACTATGTAGATCAAGGTTTTCGAACCACCATTGACTCGGACGGTTGGACCGTTCGGCCCATGAACCGTCCAGGCAAGCAGTTTCATTTTACCCCAAACCCGGTTTTGGCCAAAAACCGTTGAAAAAGTCAACAACCCATTGACTTGTCGACCCGCTCAATGGTTTTCTACCATTTTTTATTTTTTATTTTTTTATTTGTTTGTTAGAATGAGTCGTCTATTCGAACCGGGTGACCGGACCGTCGACCCGGAAACCGATGGCCAAAACAGTTTTGTTTCCGGATCATTTTTTAAAATATTAGTGTAGATCATTCATAAATGTATATCAGATACATGGAATCAAAAAGTGTGGTGTGGAACGCCACTGTGGGTGTGGACTAGACTAGTCCACACAATTCGTCCACAATTCAGAACAGTTGTGGACTGTGGTATGGTGTGGATTGGTCCCTACCACAGGGTGTGGTGTGGACTAGTCACCCACTAATTTCTCATCCACAATACAAAACACCCCCGAAAATAGTGTTGTTGGTGTTTTTTTGTTTGGAATCATTGTTGCTAGGTAGGACATTTCTTGGAACAACATTAACTTTTTCTGTTTGATACCAATGCTCCAGGAAACGTTCAGCACTGGTACCTACCAATGCCACATCACTGCCCTGTTGGCAGCAATGAGCTTCAGCTATAGGAAATGCCAAATTTGGCGTTGCTTCAAACCATACCTTCCCGATTTCTGATGCATGACTTGGAGCACCATTTTTATGAAAAACCGGCTCCAAACAAATGCTCATTTCCTGGAGCACCATTTTTTTGACATGGAACTGATGTGGTGTCATTTTTTGGAGCAACGACAACGATGCCAAACAGATGCATAATCGTTGGAGGAGGCATGACCGATTTCCCCTTGGTGACCACCTTGTTTGAGAAGTACAAAATCTTGTTCTTGGAAAGAGGAATGCATAGCTATGGAGCCCCAAACCTTATGACCCAAGTAGGGTTCTTGTTCGCGCTCACCCAAGTGATGCCTACGAATCTCCTGTTCACACTTTCATGTTAAAGAGCACTCGGTGGGCAGTCGGTGGCTTACCGAATTTGCAAACGGTGGCCCACCACATTAATCGGTGGCACACCATTTCAATCCACCGATTCTGGTTCCTTAGCAATGAAGACTTATTTTCATAATTCCCAGTATACCCCTCTACTCAAATATAAATAGGGGTGCCCCTCCTCTATTATTTCCATCCCATTCCATTTCATTTCATTATATAGTATATACAATGTGTTGAGATGAGTGAAGTGTTGGGTGTATTGGGTGTTGTGTACGGGTGTGATTCTGGTGAGGTCATTTTTGTATTTTCTCCTATTTAAAGTTAGAAGGGAAAGCTCTGTACTACTGCCCATGGACGTAGGCAATTTGGTCGAACCACATTAAATCTAATTTTCTCTCTTCTTTCTTTCTTTATTGCTATTTTCTTTTGTTTCTTTCTGTGCACATACAGATTACATTATCCATTGTGCCACTCCAACAATTGGTATCAAAGCTTCAGGTTCTATTCCGGGATTCTATTAAAATTTGTATTTTTTGTTTTGGTATTGCACATGTTGAATATGGCAAGTTCAAGCTCTACCCGGTTTGATATACCAAAGTTCAACAGATCCAACTATGCAATTTGGAAGCTGAAGATGCATGTTGTGTTGGTAAAAGAAGATTGTGCAATTGCCTTAGAAGGAAAAGAGAAGAAGCCTGATGATATGAAAGACAAATATTTTGAGAACATAAACGAGATAGCCACAGCTGATATTCTTCTTGCTTTAGAAGATTTGGTTCTATTCAACGTGTCCGAGGAAACACTGCCAAAAGGTTTATGGGACAAGTTGCGAAATATCTAAGAGGGGAAATCAATGTCCAACATAATCTTTCTCCAGCGACAACTCTACAATCTAAGGATGAAGGACAGAGCCTCTATGCAAGAACACTTGAATAAGTTTAGCACTCTAGTAAGCAAATTAGCAGTTGTTGAGGTACGTATTGATGATGAAGAAAATGTTGCTCTTTTGCTTTGCTCTATGCCGGACCCTTGGGATAATTTGATAATGAATTTGAGAAATACTAAAGATCTGTCATTAGAATCTACTATTTCTATGTTGTTTACGGAAGAATCTCGTAGAAAAGTTGGTGATAATTCTTCAAGTGATGCAATGATGGTACGAGGTAGATCGAATGAGAGAAACGACTCTAACAGAAATCAAACGAGATCCAAGTCAAGAGGCAACAGGAAAGGATTCAAGTGTTGGAACTACGGTAAGAAGGGTCACCTTCGAAAAGATTATCGATAACCCAAAGCATATCAAAGTCGGCCCAACTCTGACAAAGATCCAACTTCAAGTAATTCCCAAGAAAACATCGCAGAATGAAGTGATTCATCAGAAGATGGTGAGGTATTGTCTATTAACTCATGTGAAAACCTAAAACATAACTGGATATTAGATTATGGTGCTTCTTTCCATATGACACCGTGCAAAGGTTGGTTCTACACATACCAATCATGCAATGGTGTGACTATTTACATGGACGATAACAGCACATGCAAAATAGTGGGAGTTGGAGATGTCAGAATTACTATGCTTCTCAATATCACTCATACAACCTCTGGTGTACGGTATGTTCCTAAACTGCAAAAAAGTCTCTTGTTATTAGGAAAGTTTGATGAGGATGGTTACATGTTTTCTGGAGAAAAAGGCCAATTGAAGATTAGTAAAGGAGTTATGGTAATTGCAAAAGGCAAATTACAAAGAAAGCTATACCACTTGATCGGAGCTACCATGGTCGGCGACTCCATCATTGCAAATTCTGTCATGATTTGGCATAGATGTTTGGGTCATATGAGCAAGCAAGGATTAAAGGTAATTCTTGATCAAAATCTACTAATTCGATTAAGTACTATTCGTATTCTATAAAGTATGGTTGCAGTACTTGACTTGGAGTTGGAGTAGTTAGATGTTAAGACTGTCTTTTTGCATGGCAATCTTGAAGAAGAGATTTATATAACTCAACTTGAAGACTTTGTCGAGGATGACAAAAAGGATTTGGTTGAAGGGATGAGAGATCCATCATATGGACGACCGAACCCTGCAAAAAGGTTGGGCGAAATTTCAAAAATTTCTCTCTCTCCCACGTGGGAATCACATTCCCTATTTTAGAAAACTGCATTTTTAAGGATAAACCTTGAACCTAAACCAGACCAGATCTGAAACCAAAAGGGAGTGGAGGGTTATACCTAATACGAAGTAACAATAACCTCCAATGAAGGTGTTCACGCCCAAGGAAATATCCAAAGACTGCTTCCACCGAAGATGACACGGTGCAGGATGAAGCAGAATCAACAAGATGGCTCTTCAGCAAGAATCTGATGGAGGGCTAGTGAGCACAATTTTTTATTACCTTTTCTGCCAAAAGGTAATATCAAGAACACTTCTTGATCGCTCCCACAGGTGGAGATCGAACTGGTATGGCGGCAAGAGCAGAAGACAGGAGCAATCAAACTGTGGGTTCTTCTCTCTTTGTAATCTCTGAACTGAGAATTGTGTGTTGGAGGTTCTCCCTACTCCTTTATTTATATCCTTTAAAGAGAGCATCTCCTAATCCCATTAGGAGTTTCCTGATCCATGCACTTTCTTTAAGAGATAAGGATAATCTCTTATCTTATCTGCAGATAAAGATCAACCCTCCTAATCTAATTAGGAGTTTCCTGATCCAAATCTTTATTTGGATATGGACTCTCTGAGTGGATAGGGACAATCCTTTATCCTATCTGCTGATCTAACTCCCAGAACCGCCCCTTTTTAATTAATCTCATTAAGCCAGTTCGAATTGGGCTTTAGGCCCATTAAGTCTATCTGCTCACTTACCCTCCAAATTGTTGCCCTATTGGATATCCTTGTATGGCGTGGAACCCAAACATTGATCTACACATCAGCCACATGGGTTCAGCCCAGCCTCTGTTAGAAGGCCTAGCCAAATTCACTATAGAAGACAGTGAACCCCTGAGTCTATCACCATAGGTTCTTAATGAGCCCAACATTTACACTAAATGGTCCTTAGGTCAAGCCACCTTATAAAAACCCAAGGACTGTGGGCAGATGCAAGATTAGCCCATCAGGTATTACCATCAATGGTCTTACACTTAACCTCTCAGCCCATAATGATCAAACACTACCCGACAAGAGAGGACATCTCCCTCGGCTGCAAGGTATAGTGTTGCACTCTCTACTCACATGGATCCCGGGAATTAAAACCTTTTGCAAACATTTTGAAACCATAATATATATATTGCAAAACAAATTTCAATGGTTGAAATCAACTGCCGGTAGTTTAGGTTTCCATCAGAGAGTGCATCCCCGATCATTCACTTTGTCCGACAAAGAGACCGATCTTATCACTATGATCACCCACTCAGATGAATTCTCGGACTGTCCCAACATACCCAGGTTTTGATCCCCTCTAAGGATCTCACTAATTGGCATATCAAAGACAGCCTAATCCGACACCTAGTGTAGTATCATAATCGAGTCTAGGGGTCAGGTGTAACATTCCAGTTTTGTCCATCTATCTCCAAGGTACAAGGTAATACTGGAATTCTTGTTTGGTTCAAGGTTTCAAAAAAACCCACACTACATGTACCTCAGGTCTCACCCTGGTAGCTGAGACAAGCCACCCCAACCAACTTGGCGGCACATCAGTGTCAACCTTGTCAGGATAAATCTCCTCATATTTATCCAACGACTGTGAATATTCTATACTAACACAAGTCTCATATGTGTCCAGTTTAAGGGTATTACACAGAAACGCACCATGATAACATGAATCAAATATGTATTTTATTCATTTACATTAAATGTCATAATGTACATCATTCTGATTGGAGCTAAGGGCATACACTGTCTAACACTGGTTTGTTGGCTGACCAAATCACTTTATGGTCTAAAATAAGCGCCAAGGTGTTGGTATAAGCAGTTTGATTCCTTCATTATGAGCTTGGGCTTTAGCAAATGTGAAGCAAATCAATGTGCCTACACATACTTTAGTAATGATCACTTCATCATTTTGTTGTTATATGTTGATGACATGCTACTTGCAGGTATTAATAAAGGAAATATCTCAACACTAAAAGATCATCTAGCTAGGGAGTTTGACATGAAGGATCTGGGGGCGGTTAACCAGATTCTTGGGATGATGGTATATAGGGATAGAAAGAACAAGAAAGTCTGGATAACTTAGAAGAGTTATGTACAAAGGATCTTGCGTCGCTTCAACATGCAAGAATCCAAACCAGTCAGTATTCAATTTCCTTTTGGTCGCAAGTTGTCTTCAAAACAATCCCCTAGCACTGAAGTTGAGAAGACAGAGATGTCCCACATACCATATCCATTAGCAGTAGAGAGCCTTATGTTTGCCATGGTGTGCACCAGACATTACACAAGCAGTGGGAGCAGTCAGTAAGTTCATGGCAAATCCAAGAAGAGATCATTAGACTACGGTGTAAATAATCCTTCATTATTTGAAGGGTACTTTTGAAATCTCCATTTGTTATAGTGACCAAAGCTTGAAGCTAGTTGGTTATGTGGATGCAGACTATATAGGAGATCGCAATAATAGAAAATCAACTACTGGTTATGTATTTTCTTTAGCTAATGATGCAGTGAGTTGAGCATCAAAGTTGCAATCTATGGTGGCCTTATCTACAACAAAAGTAGAATATATGTTAGCTACACAAGCATGCAAAAAAAGTATTTGGCTAAAGAGGCTGCTTGAAGAATTTCACATCAAGCAAGAAGTGGTGACTATTCATTGTGACAATCAAAGTGCATTACACTTAGCATGAAATCCCGTCTTTCATGCTCGGACCAAACACATTGATATATAGTACCACTTTGTTCATGAAGTAGTTGAGGATGGGCATATCTCATTACAAAAGATTCGCACCAGCGACAACGTTGTCGATATGCTAACAAAGCCTGTGATGAGAGAGAAGTTTATCTGGTGTAGAACTTCTCTGGGACTCGAAGTCACTTAACAAGAGATGATCAGTAGCTATTCTCAAGAGGTTTTTCACTATGAAAATAATCTTCAAGTGAGAGAATGTTAAAGAGCATTCGGTGAGCCAATTGGTGGCTCACCGAATTAGCAAACGGTGGCCCACCGAACTAAGCCCACCACATTAATCGGTGGCACACCATTTCAATCCACCAATTCTGATTGCTTAGCAATGAAGACTTATTTTCATAATTCCTAGTATACCCCTCTACTCAAATATAAATAGGGGTGCCCCTCCTTTGTTATTTCCATCCCATTCCATTTCATTTCATTGTATAGTATATGCAGTATGTTGAGAGGAGTGAAGTGTTGGGTATATTGGGTGCTAGGTACGGGTGTGATTCTAGTGAGGTCATTTTTGTATTTTCTCCTGTTTAAAATTAGAAGGAAAGCTCCGAACTATTGCCCATGGATGTAGGCAATTTGACTGAACCACGTTAAATCTGGTGTTCTCTCTTCTTTCTTCCTTTATTGCTATCTGCTTTTGTTTCTTTTTGTGCACATACAAATTACGCTATCTGTTGTGCCACTCCAACACTTCGAAAGACAGCATACCTAATGCAAGAGGCAAGGTTCTTTGGGGAGTAGCGCCATTAACGCCGACTTCTACAACTGAGCAGACTGGTGTCACTTATTAGGATAAAATTGGGTGTCACCACCATGTCATGATGGAAATGAGCTTTTGAGGTTTTATGGCTCAACTGTGGCATGCTCCATTGGTATGATTGGCTCTTCCAACCTTTGTGTGTCTGATAAATGCAACATTTTTCAGATTATAATTTATAAGACATGGATTTTCCACCAAGAAGGGGATAAAGGGAGGCATTGGTGTTTGCACAAAGAGATTCCTTGTCTTATAGCTTGTGAAAGTTTTGAGAAATTCCTTTTCCTTTTTCCTTCGTTACCTTATCTCATGGTTCAATCCAAGCTCATGTTCTTGGAAGCATGAAACAAGCGGCAATTGGGTCAATTATCGGGATAAATTGGGCGGCACCACTGTGCCATGATATGTAGCGAAGGGGATGTAATACTCTCTGTCAGAGCCATCCAAAATCCGTAGTTTCCACTACTTAGTGGCATTGGTCCTCATCCCTACTTTTCATCATGGGGCATCATTGCTTACCACCTACATTATATGGGTTAGTTCATATATGACAAACTGACAACTCTCGCAACCAGTATCTCCGTTGCGCCACCAACCCCACTCAATCATTCCCTCAAGTTGTGGGTATCACCAGCTCGGGTACCTATAGCAAATTAGCATTGAACGTCATCCCTTTCACCTCCCTACCTCACTTTGTTTTCATTCGAAACCTATATTCTCCTCTCTACATCATGGTTGCTACCCTTATGGAGAAGATTGTCAGACCCCTGGGTCGCTTCAACTCACTTCCACTGATGTTCAGGTGAATCCAGAGGTGTGCTTAAACTACCTCAGTAATCCAATGGACCTGGCACGGTATGTGTGGGGGATGAGGACGATAGGAGAGATGTTAAAGGGACAACCAATGGAAGAATTGAAGAATTTAAGTTTACGGAGTGGTTTGGTGGACGGGAGTGGTTCTGCATAAAAAAAGGGTAAATGTTTTAAATTATCCTTATGGTTTAGTTAATTGACTAATTGTACCCTTACTGTTTGAAAATTTATTGATGTTACCCCTATTGTTTTTGACAATTGACTAACTCTACCCTTACCGTTAACATTCGTTAATATTCCATTAAATCCCGCATACACATGAGGTCACATGACGTTTAAACTTCTTTTAAAACCCAATATTACCCTTTCCCTCATCCCCTTCCTCTGACCGGCAACCCCTTCCTCCTCATACCTCCGGTCTCTTCTCTCTTACCTCTCTCTATCTTCCTCTCTCTTACCTATGGTCAGAAGACATTTCCTCTAGAAAATCAAGAAATCTTTGAAAATCCCACCAACAATGTTTATCATTCCCAATGCCACGTACAGTGGAACAAATTCTCCCTTCACAGTCCTGCCCAGTTGTCACAAGTGTTCTCTTCACCGCGCCATCAAGTGCCATCCGTCGTGCCTACGACCGCCACTCCAGTGTCAAAGTGTGTATCATGGGTGGGCTATGCATGTATTTTTGTATGGGGGGTTGCCAATGGCATTCTTGTAATTACCTAGTATGATTTTTCATCATTTTGATGTATCTTTATGTCGCTCCCCCAAAAGCTTAACATACTCTTTGAGGGGAGGTAGGTAGTCGAGTGAATCAAGAGCATATAAAGGTTAAGCATGAGATCCCCTCGACACTGAACTGTGTGCTTATGCTTGCCATCCATTAATGCAATACAAGTTGTCTTTTGTCTAATTTGTGTGCCATCTTTGTTGCATTTTCATGTGTTGTTGCTTGTTGCTTAGGCTTACTCGTCGCATTCGAGTACCGCATAGGGCCCCAACAACTAGCCCCGTGACAGTTGGTATCAGAGCAGGAGCTCCTACACACACATTGGACCCTGTCTTCGTCCCTACTTCAACACAATGAAGAGCAACCGTGACATTGCCGATGACATACTACACGGGTTGCACCAAGCCCGCGACACCAATGAGGCTCCACTTGACGATCCTGCCATGACACAAACCCTGAAGGGCCGCACAACTAATGCTAGCAAGTGTGACAAATCTATCGACCAACTAGCTAGCATGGACATGTGCATCCTACGCTGCGAGGCAACAGTAGGTGAGACTCGAGACCGGGGCAACGAACTCCATCTCAACATGGAAACGGTAGAGAATGCTGTGGTGGAGCTGGAGAGCCGCTTTAACGGAGCCCTCCGAAATGTCCAAAACACCGTGCAACAATCACAAACCAGCTCTTCCCAAAGCAGCCTTCAAGGCATGATGGACAACTTCCAAGCGCAGTTGGATGAGATGAGGGCTGAGCTGACAATCATGAAAAGAGCTATGGTTAATTCCACCAGCCCTTCATCTGCTCCATCCACCCACATCAAGGTAAGCCAACCAACTCCATACTCCGGTGCTCATGATGCTCGGGAGCTTGAAAACTTCTTGTGGCAACTTGATCAATACTTCTCCGCGATTGGCATCCATGATGACCAAACTCAGGTACATACAACTGCCATGTATTTAAATAATATTGCAATGTTATGGTGGCGTAGATGTTGCAAGGATATTGAACGTGGCACTCGGACCCTCAACACCTGGGCCGATTTCAAGAGAGAGATCAAGCGACAATTCTTCCGCGAAAATGTTGAGTACTTGGCACGAAGAAAATTGAAGAACTTGAAGCACCAAGACTCATTGCATGACTATGTCCAAGAGTTCTCAGCTTTGACCCTTGAGATCTCTGACATGTCTGACAAAGACTTTTTGTTCAACTTCATGGATGGTCTCAAACCATGGGCAGAGCTCAAACTACAATGGCGTGGGGTGAAGGACTTAGCAACAGACATGGCGGTGGCCAAGCAACTAGTTGATCTAAGGAAGTCAGAAGAGGAAGACCACCAGCCACATAGCCCGCGTACCAATGGTTTGAGTGGGGAAGATCAGAAATCAACCTCTACCCAGGAGAAACCAGTGCCCACCAACAAGCCCAACAATTAGCAACAAGGGAAGAAGCCACAGGGAGGCCCAAGCTATCAGGGCCACTGGTTCACTAGGAGACCAACTACTCCTCCTGCGCCTTCTTACCTTTGCAATGGGAATCATTGGATGAGTGACTGTCCAACACAGAAGAAACTCACTGCCCTCATCGCCAAACTCAGCAACAGTGGAGAGAGCGATGAGGAGAAACCCACAGCAGCACCAAGAGTAGGCGCCCTCCAACTCATCAATGGCATGGTTAAGAAAGAGGCCACATCCAAGCGGCCCACCAAAGCCTACAAGGGGCTGAAATATGTAGACATCACCCTCGGCGGGAGGCCGACCCAAGCCTTGGTGGACACTAGGGCCACCCATAACTTCATCTTGCTTGCGGAGGCAAAGCAACTCAGCTTGACCACCACCAAACAGACAGGGTGGATCAAGGCTGTCAATTTAGGGGCCAAGGCAGTAGAAGGCATGGCTCGTGGGGTAGATCTCCAAGTTGGGTCATGGAAATGACCCATCAATCTATCTGTAGTACCTTGGGATGATTTTCAGGTTGTCTTGGGAATGGAGTTTCTCGTATAGGCGGAAGCAACGCTCATGCCACACATAGACAGTTTGCTCATCTTGGACGAGTGTTCCCCTTGCATGATTCCAGTGACAACAGCCTTGAAGGTACATGGGAAACAAATTTCGGCCCTGCATTACTATCAGGAAGCAGATACCCACGAAGCTAGCGTCGTGCCTACAAGGATGACCCCGTCTCAATCATCTCACATCAGCACTAGGATGGGTTGGGAAGTCATTACCAGGAAGAAGTCTCCCCCAAAGTCATTCCAACATCAGCACCAGCGCCAATACCAGTGTCAGCAGTAGCACCAGCACCAACATCAACAACAACAACGACACCAACGTCAGCGCCACGAGCCGACAACACAGAAGATTCTTGGAAGACCCAAGGCCGTTTCTAGCCACAACCAGTTCCACTATGACCATCATCAGGGAGAGCGAATACCACCAAATCCACTTAGGTACCCTGTTCGCCACTACAATGATCAAACCAACCCTCATAGGAGCCTTGTGAGGAGCAACCCTTGGGAAAAAAATCATCAGGGGAACAATGCCCAGAAAATCCAAACTTTCATTTTGACCTAGCCCTGGCCAAAAACCTTCCTAACACCAAAGCAAAACAACCAAAATCTTACCTTGAAGCAGCCAAACAAGGACTTAACATAGGGACTAACCAAATCATCGCTAATTATCTCTTACCATTGCTTTAAAAGCCATAATTGACGAATGGAATGGACGAGATAATCGTGTCGAAGCTCTCAGAAGACCACAAAAAAAAAATGAATGAATATACCGGTCACTTTCCAACCACCCTGCATTTCTCTCTCTCACTGGGAGAACACCCAAATCATTTGAGAGCCACCTAGAATAGTCACTTGTCTTGAGGCCTCCCCTGCACTGGTACAGACCATAAACTGTTGCATCAGTTGGTGTATTGTTGTTGACGACGGCAAAGCTATTGTACTTAGACTAAAGAAAGATAAGGAACAGAGGGAGAATTCTAGCTCCGACGATCGAAAAGATAATAGAAGATGGAGTTTTGGCAAGTCAAGGAAGGATTTGAAGAGAATGGGTCAGATCTCATCTAGCATTCCGAAAAACAACTCAAGCGGATGCTACTTGGTTGAGGTCTTATGACACTGAGGTTGAGAAGGAGTAGAACAAGCACACATTATGGTGGTTGTGGCCATGGTATCCATAGCAGATGTTGTCGTTGCAATTGTGTAGGCGGTGGTGGCCATTCATAGAACCTAACCGATCATAACTGGTCTTTCGGCGATGGACGGGGATCTCACATCTCTCTCTCCTTCTTCTTCAACCTCACCTCCCTATTTATCCTCCCCTACCATCGCCGCTGCAACTCTTAGTAGCGACGATTTGGATTATTTTAGATCCCACCTTTTCTTTTCCTTTGTCCTATAAATACCTGCTCATCTCCAGACTAGTTTTTTTCTCTCAGATCTCTACTACCGTCGATATCTTCGGTGGCTCTCATCAGGGCTATCTCAGATTTGGGTTCAAATTAGAAACAATACAAGAGATTTTTTTTTCTCTCTCAGTTCTTTGTTGCCGTCCAATGGCTCCATCCAGTTGAATTTAAGGATGAAATGGTCATTTTACATTTTTTCGTCCATGTTTAATAGCCTTGGTAATGTTTAGACAATTGTCAAAATCAATAGGGGTAACATCAGTTAATTTTCAAACAGTAAGAGTACATCGGTGCACTTAGTCAATTAGCTAAACCATAAGGGTAGTTTAAGAAATTTACCCTAAAATAATGTCTATTTTGGTTTAGTCTCATTGTAGAAGACAGTGATCAGTGTTTTCTTTTTAAGTAGCACCTCATCACGTGATATGATAACTGATGAACTGTTAACAACGGGGACCTATTAGATAGTTTTTGAAAATTCAGGTACTAAACTACTAATAAAGAATTTTCCCAAAAGAAATGCACTCCTGTGTCGAGGACCAGCTTGAATATGACAAATATGATACAACATATAAGCCTACCATCAAAATTCAAAATACACAAACAGATCCTGATCCAAAACTCAGTCTATAGCTTTTTATAAATGTTTGGTTTAAGTGGTGTTTGGAACCGTGAGCATTTTTTTCAATAAACGCTACCACATTGGTGCCACTTCAGCATTTAATCAATCATACTGATTCATATGAATAAAGACTTGTAAAAGTTGGCATACCTACCATTTAAAGCTTCCCCCAATGATTGGATGTTTATTCAATGTTATACTGATGTGGTGCCTAATGACACCTAAAAATGTTACATTATTACTTTTCTTGGTTTTGCAAGCAAATTAATTACAAACATTTAAAAGAAAGCTATGCCCAACACATACTTAATCGTCTTACAAGTTTCATCTGTTTTTCTTGAAAAACAAAACAAAAATCATTTTTGATAGAGATGCAAGCCGATTGGGCATTTAAAATTTTTAATTACTACAATATACTTATAATGATAAATATATGACATCTCGGAAAAAATGTCAGCTTTTTCAATTTTTAATATGACACATCACCTTAACAAGGAGACCATAAAAAAGGGAGGTTTTTAGACTGCATTCCACCTCAGAAATCCTAGTAATCAATTCCGAACTGGTATGAGTGTTATAAGTGGAGCTGTTTATAATTTTGAATTGTTATAAGTCCACAATTCAAATCAGATTTCTGAGATGGAGTGCAATCTAAAGATCCCTTAAAATAACTTTCCAAATCCCGAAGCTAATCATTGCAACAGCGGTTTTATAAAAAACAAAGTGTCAAACGCAATTAATTTAGCGTTTTCGCAAGAACACTTGTAAAACAAACGCATACTCAATAATCCAGATGAATGGAGTTGGTGAACAATGAACACCACCAGAATAAGGGCCCAAAAAGGCGATAGTTTGCCCTAGAATCTAACAGGTGTAACTTTTCCACATGGTACTGTGGTGGATTGGCCATGCTATCCATGCTTCTGCTACTATTCCCCCCGCAAATTTATTAATTACTCATAATCATAAAATTAAAGGAGAACCACTGGGATTACCCTTAAACACAAGGAAATGATGTGATGAAACACAGACACAGACCCGCTTGGGCTGCCAACTTAGTTCACCATGTGGAGTAAGCTTTTTTCTCATCTTTCACTGATTATTAGTTCAAGAGGAGCTGCCATTCAAGGTGGAAAAAATAACCATCTCCTCATCGGTCAATTATTTCTTTTACAAGGTACAGAAAAAAAAATCTACTTTCTTATACCAATTGCCTCGATATCAAATTATACAGCACAAATGCCCCATATACAAATTAACACAAAGGAGGGCCAAACACCTGCAAAGCATCAACCACCATCTGCAACTATAAAAGAGAAATCCATCAAAGGATTGAGCATCCCCGAACCTGTAATAACAAAGAGCACATCAACCCCCAATAAATATTTTTCTCTATATTTCTCACCTGAATCCATTCATTCAATAGCCTTGCCATCATTGCGCAGCTTTCTCACAAGCGCATTGGTGAGCCAAAAAATGGAGTTACTAATCCTATAGCAGTGCAGAAGACGACGATCTCAATTGCAAACTTTAGTGGACTTTTGGTTTCAATTATGTGTCTTTGAAGTTAAAACAATCTCCAACATCAAGAGTGTTCACAAGCTGCAGGATACTAGATTGCACCACTTTGGAGTTTGAAGAGAGAGATTCAGGAAGATGTGGTAGGCAATCAGGCAGATATTGATCAACATCCCCAGAATGACAGAAAGAATAGAGAACAGCCCTGCAGAAAATGAACCTGGAAAATGCATATCAGTTAAATGAGCATTCACCAACAAAATAGTAGTAGTCGTTTTTGTCATTTGAATAATTCTGCAATGTCTGGACAAGATCATTACATGGAGAGATACGTTGGCCAAGCTTGGCTGGCGGTATGTCCAGCCTGGGCTAATTTTTAGTTTAAGAGGGATATTCAATATGGGACCAGTGGTAAGTCCTGACCTTTTTGTTTTTAGCGTGGAAAAAATAGGGGTGATGAAAGTTAGATGTGTAAGCCCTGCGTTCTGACTAATATTCATCTAAACCCAATATAAACCTTGTCAAATTTCAGTAGGTGAGAACTAGACATGTTTAGATAGTCACAGATGCTCATGCATTTAGAATCTCTATTTACACCCATTCGTTTTCAACATCTTTTGGTGGCTGACTCCATTTACCAGATGCTTTACCTAGGGAGGGCAAAACCAACATGCACTGTTCAGCCACCTTGATGACCTAAAAGCAAAGCAGAGAAATGAATACCTAACAATAAGCCGCCGCAGAAATGGATCAGATAAAACTTGAGCCCAGACCAGATCCAGGGAAGTGGATGTACAGAGGATAACTTCCCATTCTGAGAAGGCACTGGAGAGTATGCTATCAGCTTTGTTGTGGGCATCCTGCAAGCAGAACCCACAAACAATTTAGACCAGGGAAATCAACAGATAAGGTTCATAGGAAGATAACACTGTCCAAGTCAACTCACTATATCAGCACCCCAATGGCTAAGTCCAACCAGATGGCAGAAAGCCTGCAGAGGATCAGTGAGGAAATATGTAAATTGACTACCATTCTCTGTGAAATCAACATTGGATTGGTTCCGGACTGCTGGCTTCAGTGGAGAAAGAAGTAGGGCAGCTTTTTCTCCCCTTTCCTCACCATGTATGGCCTGAAAACATTTCATATATAGGAAGCTTATTAAAAAAACATAGTCCGAGGGTTGTCAAGGAGGAGTGGATGGCAAGCAAATTCAGTGTATTAGAACAGCAGGAAAATTGTTTGATAGAAGTAGTTTAAAATACTTAATAATTGATCAAGTTGAAAATGAACAGGAAATCTATGCCACTTGTAGAGAGGAGATTTTCCACATCTCACATCCATCCAGTATTTCTCATCACTTTTAATAATCCAATTTGGATAACAAATAACATGGTTTTCAAATGGAATAGAAATATCTGGAAAATAAGTCCAGAGCCTACACAACCCAGTAATAATACACTATGATAGCATGATGAGAGGCCCAAGAGGGCCTCAGTTGTTCCTCTCACCTCCCTTTCCAGGAAAATTTCAACCTAGTAATATTACACAATGATATCATCATGGGAGAGGCCCAAGAGGGCCTCATTTGTTCTTCTCACCTCCCTTTCCAGGCAAATTCCAGCCCAGAACCCTTGTTACATGTCAGAACAATTTCCTTCTAGTTGGTTTTTCTAAATTAAGCAATAAATGCATTGGAATGAATAGCACTTCGAGAGAACAGCAATAATAGATGGCCTCTGGATGATGCAGGACACACAGGAGATAATAATCAAAGCCATTTGTAAGTTATTTGGATCTCAACTCTAGTCTAGAGAAGGAACTCAATTAGATCCGTCATTCAACCTGAGGGTCTAAACTTACACCTTTAGCTTGATTATGGTGCCACTAAATATGTCAATTTATTACATATCCAACAAGAGCAAGATTGTGTGATTCATATATTGATTAAGCAGTTCAATCTTAGCTGGGTAGTGGGGCTCTCTGCTGTATTGGGTGTTATCTCTAACAACTTCTTGTTGTACTATTCTCTTTTTAAGTTCTAATAAATCTATTTTAAGTTGCTGATAAAAAAAATACATTGATTAAGCAAATTATGGTCAATGTGATAAAGGAAGTCTTATTTAGTATTTAAGTTTTTTAAATTAGAAGATTGTTACTTCGAGTTTTTTTAGGTAGCTGTTGATTTTAGAAACTGATTTTATAACAATACCAATCAAAGTAGCATTTTTTTATAGATAATCGAAGTAGCATTTATCAAAAAAAAATCCCAAAGCTTGAGAACAGATAATAGGTAGGACAATACACAGAAATTAGCAAACCATTAAAAAAGAAAACGGACCAGAAAAACATAAATAACAAGTGATTTCTTGAATGCATCCCTAGGACTGGTTATATACCCAAACCAGTGATCTTTTGAATGCATCCCTTACCACACAAACCAATCTTCCAAGTCATTTTCTGGTCTAGGGATCCATCTGAACAAGATATTTAGAATAGAGGCTAGTTATATACCCAAGGGTCCATAACCATAGGCCTGCAGTACTAGCAGCCATCCAATCAAAAACCTGTAACAACCAAAAGATCCCCTTGAAAGATAATATTTTTTCAGCACAATCAACATGCAAAATTCAAATCCTGTAGAAAGGAGAAGAGCTCAACTCTCAATAAGTTTCATTCCCCAACTGGCCCCAAGTAGATCAACAGAATATAACCCGTACCATCCCAGAAAACACTACCCACCTTATTCTATTGTAAGTTTTATCTATGATATTTAGACTTTAAACAGTTCTAATATTCTGATGATGGACTTGAACATACAAGGCCACAATTTTTGTGCTCTCAACAAGAAGCTCTAACCAATTAAATTAATGAGCTTTTTGAAATACTTAATTTCTTTCAGAATTTATATTTGCATATTCTTTTTTTATGAGTAAATAAAATATTAATTCAGAACTTGAAACTGACACAACATCCCTTGAAGAGGCACGAGCTGCAGCCTGCAGCCTCTCCCAACAGATTACAAGGAGACTAAAAGCAGGTTTAATAGAGACTAAAAACATGTTACAGCTGAGCCCAAAACACAACTTCTTTATTTTCCCCCTGCGTGGTAGCCATCAGCCAAAGCATTTTCTGATCTCCCCACCCACTGTATTATTAGTTTGTTAGAGATATTCCTTGTCAGCCACTTAAATTTCTTTATTTCATTCTTATAGCACCACACAGCATCCTTAGGGTTCTTCAACCACCCCACTGCCACTTTGGAATCCCCTTCAATTAATAGTTGCTCCGCACCCAATTTGATTTGCAAATTGCACTCCCTTGTAAAGCAGTTAGTATTTCTGCCCTAACAGAATCTCCAAATCCCAAATGACCCAAGTGAAGAAAAACAGCCTCTCCAAACTCATTTCTCAGAACCCCTCCCATTCCAGAAAGCCCTAAGTTGCTCGGACTGCTCCCATCAAAATTCAACTTCACACTTTAGAAGGGGGAGCCCACCTTGTAGCTACCCTATTCTTAATGGAGGAGCACCTTGCAACTGCTAACCAATTTCTCCATAAATCATTAAAAGATAATTGATGGAAAAGTTCCAAAGTCTTTAGCCAATGTATTGCCCTATTCAGCACGCATTCCTTCAAATCTTGGCTGTTCCTCATCTCTTGGAAGATCCCGGCATTCCTTTCTAGTTTCTTCCTAGATTGTTCAAATTAAAACTGCTCTAGAACATCTCCACATAACTCTTCCTCTTTTGTTAGGCCAAGTGAAGGAAGAAGGGTTAAAGATCATGCTGACTTCTGCTGGCATATTCTACCTACACCCAAACATCAAAAAAAGCCAATCCCATAACTCTATAGTAAAAGAACAGAAGATTAGTAAGTCGTAGTAATCCTCACCATGAGATCTACAAAAATTCACCAACTAGGTGAAATACAAAAGAAATGTCGTCTCTTTTGTAGGTTATTTGAAGTATTTACTTTCCCATGGAACACTTCCCAACAAAAAACCATAATCTTAGGGGGAATCAGCCTGCACCAAACTTCCTTAGAGGGAAAAACCTGTTGAGAGGAAGACTGACAAAAGGACTTAAAAGAAGCACAAGAGAAAGTCCCTTTGGACCTAGGAATCCAAACTCTTTTGTCTAGCTTAAAAGGATCTAAACAAAACTTATTGAGGAGACAAAGGAAGCTAGATAGGCATTCAATTTCCTCATCCCTTAACCCGGGATGCAAACAGATCGGATTGGATTCAAATCAGGGTATATTCAAACCAAATCCGATCGGATCTCATAAATACTAATTCAAATTTGAATCCAATTAGGATGTCGAATATCCAAATATGATCTGATTCGATTTCATTTAAAAAATAATAAATTATTAAAAGGAAAGTATAACAATTTAAATAAATAAAAACAAAAAAATACAAGTATTTTTTCAACTATTTTTATCATATATATACATGTTTTATAAAAAACTTACAAAAAATGCAATATAAATAACATATTTATAAATAAATAAATAACATATTACATATATATACCAGATTGGATAAGGGTGATTCAAATTCGACCTAATTTCAAATCGGATCTGATTATCCGATCCGGTCCAAAATAGTGATATTCGAATCCAACAAAATAGGACCAGACTTCGGACCAAATCATGATTCAGTCCATTTGCAACCCTACATACAAAAGCCAAAGGAGTTTCCAAAACAGAGAAATTTTGAGACAACCTCCTTTATACAAAGAGACAGAGAATAAGGGAAAAGGTCCTTTAAAGTAGTATCTCCCACCCAAATATCCTCATAGAACTGAACGAAGTTTCTAAAACAAGCATCATATCTAACATAGAGGTGTAATGTGGTGCACAACCCACTTTTGTGGGCCGCCAAGGCCAGCATGCAGGCTTGGGCGGGCCATGTTTGCCTGGCCTAGAACCCCTCAAAAGGGAAGCCCGGCATGGGCCTTATTGTACCAAGCTGGGTCGGGCCACGGGTAGCATGATAAAAAAAACTGGAAAAATAATGAGATAGACAAGAAATTGAAAAAAAAAATCTTAAAATTTTATTCTATATGAATTTTGAAGTATACAATTGTTTATATATGAAATAATAAAATGAAATTGAAAAAATTGGAATAAAATAGTAAAATAAAATTGCAAATAAAAATTATATCGTGTATATATATATATATGTGTGTGTGTGTGTGTGTGTGTGTAGGCCATGCTAGCAAGCCATGTTGCATTGGGCTGCGGATCATGCCTAGCATGGCCCATATTGTGTTGGCTCGCGAGTAGCACGACTTACTTTATAGCTCTAACCTAACCTAAGAAATTGAGGAAGAATATTGTGAATGGCCTTCCAAGGTGTTGCCAAATAAGCCTATCGTGATACACTAGCATCCCACCCATTTTCTGAACAATCATGAATACTTTCAGGCCATGCTAGCAAGCCATGTTGCGTTGGGCTGCGGATCATGCCTAGCATGGCCCATATTGTGTTGGCTCGCGAGTAGCACGACTTACTTTATAGCTCTAACCTAACCTAAGAAATTGAGGAAGAATATTGTGAATGGCCTTCCAAGGTGTTGCCAAATAAGCCTATCGTGATACACTAGCATCCCACCCATTCTCTGAACAGTCATGAATACTTATTCCACCACTTCATGCCATAGCTTCTCTCTCTCCAAGGGATAATTCCACAACCATTTCCCCAATAATGCTAGAGTCTTTTGAACCACATTTCATAATCCCAAACCTCCCTCCTCTTCACTTCTACACACAATCTCCTACTTGATTAGGTGATCTTTTTTGTCTATTCATGTATATTAAGTTAGAGTCCATTACTTGGTTCAATGGTAAAATATTGGACTAACAAGTGTGAAAAAATGGAATTGCCAAATGTTAGAACTGTATCTAGTCTACCCCTTACTTAGCTCAAGTGTGTGAATTGCCTTGCATCCTGTATATTTTTTGTATCATAGTTGTCAAGGTGACTAGGCAGTTTTCCATGGGCGCCTTGCCCAAACGCCCCGAATTTTGTATACTAGGCGCTCGTCCAAAGACTTAAGCGGGCGCCTACATACATCTACCAACTTTTTTTTTTAAATTGTTATTTTGATATTTTATTAGATGTTCTATTCTTTTAAAATAAAACTGGTTACATACTATCGTTATTTTATTATTAAGACAACAATACAAAGTGTTTTTCTTCTTCTTCGGTTACATGCATAAGGGTTTCTTCAGTTCGATTGGAGAGGGAGGAGAACCGAAGACTTCATTCCCCAGCCCAACTCCATCGCACCTCAGCTTCAGCAGGTAAGTTTTTCTCTTCTTCTTCTTCTTCTTCTTCTTCTTCTTCTTCTTCTTCTTCTTCTTCTTCTTCTTCCAACCCAGCTTCAGTCATTTTTTGCCTTTTTTTTTCGAAAAAACAGGGGCTCCGCCCCTAGACTCCTCCCCTCCTCCACAGCTCCACTCATTCTTCTTCTTCTTCTTCTTCTTCTTCTTCTTCTTCTTCTTCTTCTTCTTCTTCTTCCACCCCTGATTGTTCTCAGTCGCTAGTCCTAGTCTCAGTCCCCTATAACAGGGGCTCCACCCCTGACTGTTCTCAGTCGATAGTCTCAGACTCTCAGTCCCTTTTTTTTTTTTTGAAAAAACAGGGGTCTATACTCCTCCCTGCCCCTAATCCCTATACTTCTTCTTCCACCCCTATACTCCTCTCCTCCCTTCCTAGTTCCTGCACTTATTTATTTATTTTTTTTCAGTTAATAGTTAGTGTACATGCTTGCTAGTTAGTGTATAGTTAGTGTACTGTGTACATGCTTGCTAGTTATATGAAATTTATAGTTTTATACTCATTTGAATGATTTATAGAGTTAATAGTTAGTGTACATGCTTGCTAGTTAGCACAGAAAACCAATAAAATAGCTTACAAAAGCATAGATAAAGTAAAAACTCAAAAAAATTAATATTTTAAAACTCCAACGCCTAGGTGCCCTGTGGTCGCCTAGCCTCGCCTTGGTGCCTTGAAAACTATGTTTTGTATATGTTCTTTCAATTTTTCTTTCAAAAGTGGCTCCTCAAATGACTTAGGTATGTGCATTATTTTGAATATAAATATAAAAACATCATTAAGGAAGAAGAAAGAGATACAACAATAGGTGATAAGAAATCATCCAAAGGAAAAAAAAAAAAAACCCTGAAGACACTCATACAAAGACAAATTCCACAAGCTCCCCTACACAATGAAAATAGACTCCACCCACCCAACAATAACTCCTCCCTGTCCCTGACAAAACACAAAAGGATCATTCTTCAAATGTCACTCCATTCCCCTTCTTTATTCAAACTCTTCTCTCCAACCTTCTCCTCCATTATCTTCAATTTCTCTATAAACTTCCCTTGCAAAATCATCACCTCCTATAAAACGTAAACCCAAGATTTTGCACACTTCCACCTCCTTATTAACCACTTCTTCCAATTCTATCCTTCTCTGAACAACATAAGTTTTGTCAAATTCCACTTCCCTCTCTTGAGACAAATCAGCTGAACTCAAATCTTCTTCTTTATCATCTTCAAAAGGTTTATTTTTATATCATCTTCAAAAATATTTTTATATTTTTTATATATTTTCCACTTAGGCATGTGCATCATCGCCTTGCACCTTAGGAACCCCTTGCACTTCCCATAAAAAAAACTGATCCGCATCTTCAAACTCAGTAAGATGAGGTTTCCTATCTGCCAAATTATCTAAATTATTTAAATTTTAACAGATAAATGTAGACAAGTACAACATCATGAAGGGCTATCTTTCTATATAACAATAGGTGCTTATAATCATATCGCTCTAGGATAAAGCAAAAAATTATAATTTTCTAAAGCGTAAAGACATTTATATTTAAATAAAATGAACAGTTACCTATCAAAAAATAGGGGAAAAAAAAGCATAACAGTACATCAAGCCAAAAACTGTTGAAAACAAGTTTTGACAAACCTGCCTTGAATGCATGGCTATTATCACTATCAATGATCAAAAAAAGTGGTTTTCGAGTGAAAGGAATGATATCACCAGGGTAAAGCAAGTTTGAACCTGCAAGTCAGAAAGGCATCTTTGTAACAGAATCCAACATGTAACATACAAGCCATGTTATAACCTTGCAAACAAACAGCATGGATGACCACATAGAAAAGATTAAATGCATATAACAATACTTGTAACATTTGAAGGAATTGTGTAAATCAGCTTTTCTTTTTGGCTGGGGGGAGAGTACTCCTGCGATCCTGAGAGTAAAAGCAACAATGTGGTAAATATCAGCTCATACCTGCACTCCCTCTGGGACCCAGGCACAGATAATTCCGAGAACATTTTGTTGAATCTCCTGTATCACAATTAGGAGCTTCAGGCAGTGACTTTTCATGTTCACGGGTCTGAGAAACAACTTTTTTGTTTGCAGAAGCTCTTGAAGCTCTGGAAGCTTTCATTTCAGAAGCAATGCTCTGGCCAGTCTTTCCTGCATGATGATAAGTTGAGTAACTACAAATTGTTTTGGCTGGATAATCTAACTGGACTAAAGAGTAAAGAAGCAAGATTAACCTGATCCAGATAGATATATTAGAAAAATGCTATCTTGAGGGAGCTCCTCACAGATTGTGGCAATAACCTGCCCATACAGCATGTAACCTTCTATTACACTTTTGAATTGTATTCCAATTACAAGACACGAATAAGAGCCTTGTTTTTACAAAAGGAACGCAAGCTTGGAAAGAAAAGAATGAACAAACAATGTTGAAGAATATACGAACATAATTTCATTACCAAGAATATTAATTTAAGGGCCTCAACTTACAAAGTAAATGCCTGCCAAATATATACTATGAAATATACAGTCATAGCTATGGCAGCAAGAAAGGAGATATTTTCCAGATTACTGGCATACTGAATAATAGTAGAACAGCATCTAGCTTGTGAAAGATCCACATATCTCATGATGTACCCTATCCCTCATTAGATGTTAAGATGGTTTTGTTTCTTGACAAGATGGAGCAGTTATAATTAAATGCTAATGTTAAATGATTACACAGGTATTTTGGGTTTTATTTTGAAGTTTTAACTTAAGTATCCCAAGGGTTATGCATTTCTGAATTTCATTGATTCTTAGGCAGTGGATGGTTTTTAATTGTCACCCCACCCATCCCCAAACTAGTTTACATTTTTTGAAAACTATCAAATAAAATATTGATGTAACATCCCCTCCCCATCCACCTGGATGAATTTTGGTAACGTAGCAATATAGGATCCAAAATTTGAATGAAGGTGGACACCTCCAGCTGACATCAAAAGTCTCTTTGATCCAACTTCCTGTCCTTCGCCGAAGAAGATAGGTAACATCATGTGGAAGAGTGCTAGGGTAGCAATGGTAGTGTGGGAAGAAAGAAATGCAAGAATTTTTAGAGAAAAGGAGAGAACAAAAGAGGCCATGATTGAATCAATTCTGATTAGAGCGGCTCAATGGCTGAAATCCTTAGGAAACTTCTCACATATATCCATTGATGATATCATTAGAAACTGGAAGATAGTAGCAGATTCAAATGTCAATAAGCAGCCTGTTATTCCTATCTGGACCCCTCCTGAAAGAGGATTTATAAAGCTTAAT
Organism: Nelumbo nucifera; assembly: GCF_055504915.1. Lineage (NCBI taxonomy): Eukaryota > Viridiplantae > Streptophyta > Magnoliopsida > Proteales > Nelumbonaceae > Nelumbo > Nelumbo nucifera. The sequence continues at coordinate 105,288,376 of NC_142649.1, read as the reverse complement.
TTTGATGGCAGTAGCATGGGAAACCCAGGAAGGTCAAGAACTGGAGGTGTATTCAGGGATGAGGAGGGTAAAGAGTGTGCATTATTCTCAGGCCCAGCAGGTGAAGGAGACTCACTAAGACCGGAAGTAATGGCAGTTATGGAAGGAGTGCAAAGGGCTACAACCATGAATGCTAGAAAGCTAATTATTGAAGGGGATTGATTCCAAACTGGTAGTGGCTTGGCTACAGGATGAGGAAAGTAGGATGTGGAAGTATAATAATGAGAAGAAAAAAATCAGATGGATCATAAAGGACATGGAACTGAGAATACAGTGGGTGAAAAGAACAGCTAATTCAATGGCTGATACATTGGCCAAGCAAGGGGTTGGGAGAATTCAAACATTTTGGGCACAACTGTAATTGTAATTATAACTAAAGTTAAAGGGGAGAGATAAGAGAGCTTGTCTCTCTCTCACTTTCTCTTGTACACTTTCCTTAAAATTCAATGAAGTAATCAGTTATTCATCAAAAAAAATACAGGGTCCAAAATTTCAAATATGGGATTTCCTGAAATTGCTATTTAATTTTGCATTTTTAGAATTAGGGATGTTTTGGTCATTTTATAAATTTTATGTAGGATCCAGCCTAGGAGTTTGCTTTTTTTCTGGTTGTAGTCAAGTTATTCTTAAAATTTCAGACATAGGGTAAGTAGTTTAAGAATTATTTATTTTTCTGAGTTGCAGAGGTTGAGAGCATAGTGCTGCAGGGGCAGCTTTTGTAATAACCCTTGGGTACAGCATCTTGTTGTACATGAGGCTTTTTTTTTTCTTTTAATATAACTAGTAAATGTGCAAGTGCTTTGCACAAGGCAATTCTAGATGATGATAATGATAGGAATGATGTATCCAAAATTTTCTATAAAATTCATGTATTTTTTATTTTTTATATTTTTTGTTTTTCACTATTAATTGGATGCAGATTTCAAAATCCGAATCTGATTACGTAAGCACATCATATTGGGCTACAAAGTTTTGGGTATCATTGGCAGGCCTACCTATTTTGTTGGACTCTTCTTTTTGTAATGTTTATCTTCTTAGTGTAAACTTTTTTGTTTATTTATCAAAAAAATGTAAGATTTAAAGAGGGGGAATTGTATGAGGTGAAAATTGTAGTTCAAACTACATTTTAAACCTCACAATTAAATAGGGATTAAATTCAAAAAATGGGTATTTTAGTCAAAAGAAAGTTCTACAATTTTATTCATATTTTTAATAGTAGTGTAATATGGAGTTATAGATGTGTTCAATTTTTCTATATTTTTTTATTTCTCTGTGTGTAAAAATAATACTGTTATTTACACTTTTTTGCTTAATATGTTAAATATATGATATTATACATGTGCCCAAATGTTTTTTTTTTGTAAAATTTATGTATTTTTATTTGTGTATTTTAAATTTTTATTATTTAATTATGACATTAAAGGTTGATAGATTTGACCCAAAAGTTGAACTATTGATCTCCGCTAAATAGGAAAATAATTTCATTTTTTGTTAGTTTTAGATTATGTATTTCATTTTCATCATCAATAAAAATAATTCTTGTTTATTACACTTCTTTTTTTTTAATTTGATTAATAAAAATATCAAAAATGTGTCTATTTTTTCTACATTTTTGTAATTTTCTATATTTATTTCTATTTAAAAAATTTATTATCTAACTATGACTTCATGGGTTGGCCAATTTGATTTTGATAGTTGAATTGCTTAGTCATCACTTTGATAAAGAATGATTTTGTTTTAGAGTAAGTTTTAAAATATATGGGTTTATATTGTTAAAAGTATTGGACATAGATCTAATTAGTAACATTTATTAGTGAAAATTAACTTAAATATGGGATTTAATAAGAGAGAATGGGAGTTAATACCTTAAATACAAAAGTTGATGAGACGGGATTAAATGAAGTAAAAAACATTAATTGAAATTACATTTTCAACCTTCATAATTAGAGATGAACTAAATAACAAATGTGGGCATTTTAGTCAAGAAAAGTTCCACACCCTCATTCGTACTTTTTATAATAGTATAGATATTATACTTCACCATCTATCGAAAAAATTAGTTTTTTTTTATCAGATAAAAGATTTTTATTGATAACAGAATATTGAATTACAATAGTTATAGGTTGCAGAATGCATTAATCCAATCTGCAAACACATACAAAATAGTTACAGTTTATCGAAAAAATTAGTTTTCTCTTAGCTGAAGTATAAAAATGGCAGAATTGTAATAATTCCAGAATTTTATCTATCTTCTCTCTCTACAATCTACACCCATGATAAGCAATCTTTTTATCAGCCACCTATGATCAGTAATTGCAGCCTATGAAAATCCCACATTCTCAAGTTCAAGACATTATTCAACAATCTCTGATGGCCCAACTAGGACAGTTTCTCATTAAATTACCAAACCTACTACTTTTAACTCCCTTAGAGAGTCTTAAACATCCATAACCATATTGAGTGAAAACTCAATCTAAACCAGCTACCTCCCTTAGTTTTCCATCTTTAATGATACCTTAAAACTATCTCATCAGTTTTAAGCCTAACTGCAATTCCCAGCAAATTATTCAGTTCTTTCACCAAGAAACCTTTTTGTCTTTTGTGCCAACCCCCAATTATCTTCATGTTAAGTCATCCTTCATAAGTCCTTATCACCTTCCTTTCTACCAAATTTAATTTCAAAACTCTACCTACAACCCAGTTTCCAGAATTATGGGTTTTCTTAATGAAGCATACTTTTTGTCCTTGTGTACAAGATGTACTTAGAACTTTACCAAATTTGGCTGCCTATACAACCATCCATTCTAAGCCTTAAATACAAAGTATCATTTAAGAAATCTAACAATAGACTTATTTTCTTCAATTCAAAAGTGGCAATTCCTGTTGTTAAGCCAAGAGACCCTTCCCAACCCAATAATCCAATCAAGCTTCATCCCTATGCTAATTTAACTTATCCCATAGTTATCAAGACAGAAAGGCAAGACCAAGTGACAGAGTACTGCTTGTTTCAAGTTCTCACTGGTTTGACAGTAATTATTGAAAAATAACACCATTATTTTCTACTGAAAAAAATATATTAAAAGAAAGTCAATAGTAATGAATTGTGTAATATCAAGATGCATTGCATGATTAACTTCACATGGTAATACTATTAATCATAAATTTTTATAATCACTTCCGTTTAGCAAGGCAGAAAGACATTTAAAATAAGATAAAATGCTCTAATGCCTTTAGAACTCACAGCTATCAATTGACTTGCTGATGGACGATGGAGAATAACTTTCCTTGGATTTGGGGGAAGGGTTGGATCAGTCATATCAGCAGCAAGGTTTATATCAATAAGTCCAGAGGCTACAGACTGATCATTCAAAGCACCATTACCGCTTGATTCAGCGGGACGCTCTTGGTAGAATGAGCCACTTGGTTCCCACTCCAAACACTGAAGCATCCTAAAAGTGTCCAAAGTAAACTCTGTGAACTTGACCTGAAAGTACACAACACAAGTAACTATGCAGCTAACTCCTTCAGAACTATATATTGCATAAATACGATAATATGACCTTTATTGTAAGCATTGATTTGTTTACCTCATTTCGGTGATAGCTCATCAGCAATGCATCTTGCAACCTCACAACCCTGTTTGCATGAAAACGAGCCAAATGTGGTTGTGAAGTTGCATATGACTCAAACAAAACACAATATCTGAGGGGCCTATTATTCGTAAAGGCTGTATCAACTTTCAAAAACCGGACAATTTCTTGCACTACTTGCTTCCACTCTCTAAAATTAGTTTCCTGAGAAGACATTCAAAAAGTCATTCCAAAGAAAGAATCCAGGGGAAAATCTTAATGGTGATTATGTGATTGACATTGATAGTCACACTTATGTTACATCATATGGTTTCATATTCACCACATGAGACCAATAAAGAAACCAAGAGGGAACTAAAAACATTAAAAGAATAAAAAAAAGAATGATCATTTAAGTACAATTTCACTAAGAACATTGAAATAGACTACCATTTGACTTGAGATTAGTATTTAACAGGTTTCATTATCCTCCTCTTTACTACATTTGAACTACAATTGGCAGATTTCTTAACTAAGCTTCTAACACAAACTTATCATGATTTTTAACTTACAAACTGATGGTGCCACTTCAGCCTCAGCTAGTGTAAGTAAAAGAGAGGTCATGAGGTAAATGTACTTGCCCTTCTTATATATATTGATCCTTTGCTGTCATGTCAAGTGTCAACTCAGCTAGACAACCCTTTCTGGAGCAGCATCAGATCTTTTTTTATACTTGAAAGAAAGAACAATAAGTAGCAGAATAAAAAGAAAAGATAATGCTCAAACACTCACAAAAATGTGATAACCAGGTATAATTGTCAAGGCATTACCTCAACAACAAGGCATTTGGTGGTGCACCCAGAATGAATACCATGAATTATGTTAAAAGACACTTGTCTAGGCAATTAGGCACACCATGAGGCAATAAGGCAATTACCCAGGTGACCAAAATTACAAAGTTTATGCCTTATTGTAATATTATTACCAATCATGCATCTTTTTAACACATCCAATCGAATATGTATATTATTTATGCTTTGTTCCAGGGTTTTACAGTTGAAACATAAAAAGATCAAAGAGCTTTGGAAAGAGAGAAAGAAAGAAGGATAAAAGAGGACCCCTTTGTTTTTTTTTCCTTTTTTTTCTCTATAACTACTCTTTCATTCTCTCTAAAATTCTTCTATTAGTATGAAATAATAGCCTTCTTCAGTTGCTAAAATTTTTTACATGCAATTGCTCTTTTAAATATTTAATTTTTAAAATATTATGATTGATTTAAAATGAAACTGTATTTTAAGTATGATAATTTGTCATATTTTGATAGAAATTCACTGTTATTCAGTAAAGAACATTCCTATTTTCAATTTAAATGTATTATAATTCGGCCTGCCTTTGAGTTCTGTTAGTCTGGTAACAGCCAAGAAGAGAGAAGAAGAAAGAAAGAGAGAGAGAGAGAAAGGAGGAGAAAAGGAGAGAAGAAAAGTCTGGTTCGAATTAGAGAAAAATTACTCTCCCATTCGGCCAGACATGTTTTATATTACTAATATAATGGAAAAGACACATATGCCCTTATTTAAGTGAGGGACACTAGTTCTAATATAATATTACAGATCAGCAACCTCAACATAAGTATAAAGACAGAAATACCCCTACACTAACAAAATGCATCTTGATTGGTACAACAAAACTAGGGAATTAACCTAGAATTTAGGCTTTTTTTTATAAAATTATATTGCCTAGGCACCTAGGCAATTAGAAACTCCATTTGCACCTATCACCAATATGCCTTGTCAACCATGAAAACAGGCTAGCCCCACAACTACCTACTTGATGTAGGACAAATAGGACAAAGTCCTATAGATCAAATCTATAGGTTCAATAAACAAGAATCAACAAATACGTAAATTATAGGGGAAATTAAGCTAATGAATGCTTCAGAATTGATTTAGGATGGTTCTAGACTTATATCATGTTCAGCAAAGAGACCGTTGGGTTTAAGATAAAGAAAGGATGAAATTTTGATTGTGTATGGGTACAGGAGAAACCAAAGTGAAAGTGCAACCTTTAGGAGCACAAAGAACAGCCTGAAATAGCTCTGTAAGTTATAAGGTACCATGTAGTATATTCTAGCTATATTTTCAGGCCGTATAGGGGAAGGAAACTCCATCAAGGCAGTGTTGCAAGGCCTAAGATTAGCAAGGAAGCTAAACCTAAGGTGGTGATAAGTTGACTGCAATAGAACAAACAAGGATCATAGCAGTACAGGAATGATTTCAAAAATTAAGAACTTTAGCATAATTGCTGAAACATAAGCTTTAAATGTACCTACATATCTGCAAACGCAGTGGCAGATGCCATGGCCAGACACAGAATGTATAGAGGAAAGTTGTTTTGGGGTACTTCGTAATAGCAAATGAATGCAAGGTGTGGGGGCAAGAGCCAGCCGACCTCATTAAACAAATGCTGGGCATTCTTGTACCATATTGGTCCCATACTTAATGAAATAAAAGATTACCGTTCCTGATCAGAGAGAGAGAGAGAGAGAGAGAAGCATGTAGTGCTTGTCTTCTGTAGCAGCATCGATCTATCTGCTAGCCCCTTGGCTCAAGAAAGCCAGCCTATTTGCAGAGCAAAGTCATACATTTAAGATAACACAACTTCTTGCCACTACCCGTTTAGAATATAGGGACGCAACCAGCTTGCATAGATGCTCCCATTTAAGTAAGTCTATGGTCCACTGAGCCAATCAGGAACTTTCACATATCATGTTTCCAACATGAAATAGAGAACATACTAACTTTGTTCATGCCTGCCTCTATTGGATATGTTCAAGATCATTACCCAAAGTCTATGGCCCACTAACCCAATCAGGTATTTTCACATACCCTGTTTCCAACACGAAATAGAGAACATAATATTTTTGTTTATGCCTGCCCTTATTGGATATGTTCGAGATCATTAACCAAATTCTCTATCTGTGAAAGCTAGTTAACGAGGAGTTGGAAAGTAATCCGATGGTCCATGACAAGTCTAACTAATAAAATTGACATAACATATAAAATACCGAGCTCATTGGTTTCCAATTAAGGTGGGTAAGGTGCAAGGAAAGATTAGAATGCAATTTTGTTCACTTTCTCTAAGTATCTTCTTTTCTATGAACCAAGTTTCCAGATCAGCAATGGAAGCTACTCAATCTTATTCATAAACCAAGTTTCCAGATCAGCAATGGAAGCTACCCAATTTTATTCATAAACCAAGTTTCCAGATCAGCAATGGAAGCTACCCAATTCATTTCTTACCTTTCTTCTTTGATAACTTTCCAGAAATAGAAAGACTATGATTTAGGCAACCTTATTGTTTTTCTTTTTCTTTTTTTTTTCTTTCTTTCTTTCTTTTTTGCCTAGCTTCTTTGATGACTTTCTGGAAAAACGAGAAGCTCTATAGACTGTGGTGGTCTTTCTGTTTTTGCCAAGATTATTCGATTTTACCATTTTCCCTCAAACAGCGTATAAATTAAAGATTTTTAAAGAGCAACTTATGAAACCCTTGTACCAGTTATGAAGTATAAAACATCCATATTATTTCCAAATGGATAAATGTACCATCCAAATTCAAGTACTATCTCCAAACATCATAAAACATCTTATCAAGCCCAGTCAACTAGGATGGCATGAATCAACACCCTTCCAACTAAACTAGAATCCTAACTTGATACCTAATCATGATCTGGGCCACCTGGTCGGAATGAAATCACGGGTCTTGATGAAGTATGCAAGCCAGATGGCAATAATATTCTTCTACGGACAAATAGGAAATTCTAGCGTTCATCCAGAAATTTCTCAAGCTGTAATTATAACTGTCATTGACAACAAAGAGAAGGAAAATTAAGGGAAAAAAATGAAATTGGGGTTGGCAAGTTGCATTGTGATCTTCTTTCCTTAAAACAACAAATTAATATGAGATAATTGCTTTAGATCACCCATGAAACCTATAAATTATCCACATATTCTTCAATCCAAAACTTTTTACTATCAAACCAACGAATTCCAAGATTTGTTAAAAGAACAATACACAATAATATATAAATATGTACCATAAGAAATACAGCAAGAAAGTTACCGGAAAAGTAGCCTTGCAATCATCCACGAGAGCCTTGAACCGCTCCGCAAGCACCTTCACCATCTCGGATCGATTCAAGAGCAACGAAACTACAAGAAACCTCGCATAGAAGCGCAATTCCTTGTAACGCAAGCCCAGCAAGTTCATATCCTTAGTCGAGCCTTTTGTTCCCGCGAAATAGCCCCTGTTAAGGATCGCTTCGTAGAAAATGTAAGCCTCGAATAAAAACCTGGATTCGCTGGTTCTCATATACTGCCCGAAGTAAAGCTGACCGATCCGAGACGCGATTTCTCCAATTTCCCATCTCTGCAGACCCAACTCGACGAGTTTCGCCCGGTTCTCCTGCTGAAACTTCCAGAGCTTCGTATAAGCCTTGAAGACCTTACGAAAATAAAATTGCTGTCCTCGCCCGTACGGCAGCACGTCCCTAACCCTAGCGAACTTACGGTCCGCACTCTCTACCAGATCGCGGAATGTCTTGGCGACGTCGGTAGTATCGCCCATGGTGGAACGTTAGTTCTCCAGGTAGGCACCGGCGGTGGTCATGTGCGCCAGAAGTGTATTGCAATTTGCAACCACGAAACAAGTGGAGGTGAAGGTGAAGAAGGAGAACACAGCGCGACAGGAGCAGAGCTTTCTCAGATTGCTGTCGGTGCGTTGGCTTTGAACAGTGAACTAAATTCTGCCTACTTCCTTTTGTTTTGTTTTGTTTTGTTTTGCTTTCCTGATTGACAGTGGCGGCGTTCAGAGTTCAGACTACAGAGGAAGAACAAGAGATTCTAATGATTTGATCAATAGTAACGCTTTGCAGCCATGGAAGTAAGATGACAGACGGTTTTTACATTCTTTTTTTATTTTTCTCCCCCCAGATTCCTAGTCCCAGACTCTTCAATCTTTTTTTTCTTCTTTGCCGGTGCCCGGTGGTTGAGTCTGCCAGAAATGTCGAATCTTTTGATTATCTTCTTCAATGGACACTGTCCCTCACCGCCCTGCTGTTTACTTTAGACGACAGAAGACGTTTAAAGAGCTATTTTGATCGGAAAACGAAATGTCTCTTTTACCCTTAAACTTAATCTATTGACATTTTCTTTTTTGTCAACTGTTGACGTATTAGATGTAAAGACGGCTTACAGTTCAAATGAGGTGTCACGTTTTCTTAGCGATTGATCTATCAAGCAACATAATAATCAGGTAAAAAGGACTAGAGTGGAATAGTAACAATCGTTGAGACCACTGTCGGAATGCTTTGATAGTGGGACCGAGGACCCACGGGCCCATTTTCAATGGATCGCCTCCTGTCTACTGATTACGATAGTCTACCTAGTTAGTATCTGTTTCTTTAGGGTCGGATGAAGGTCTATTTGGTCTAATTTAGCATCACAAGGGTACAAGTGTCTTTGTATAAAGTTACAACGACGGAAAGCAACGTTAATATTATAAGAAGACTAGAAGAGGTTTTCTTACGTAATTGTCCTTGCGATTTTTACAGAGGTACACTCTTGGTTTTATTTTTTACTATTTGAGAAGATGCCGTTGAAGCTTGATAAGTGTGCTTCACAAAGGCGGGTAGGTCCAACTAAGACCAGGAATCTTGGTATATACTGTTTTCCCGTGGTAAATCCTGATCGTCTAATAGGCTGCAAGGAAAATTTTCAATTAGATCGGGCACGGGTTAGGGTAAGGGCCCATTGAAGTTTTGACAAATTCCAAATCCAGCCCGACCCAAGTTGCACAGATATCTAAAATGATCAATCAACCCAATCGCTATCTTCAGTTTCACCACCCCACCAGTAGTACAACCCTTTGGATTTATTCCGGACTTGAAACATGAGGCGGTTTAAATTCTGGCAAGGTTGAGTTGAACTGGAAGGATGATCAGTAAACGGAATGGGTTCGGATTGGTTTTACCTAGGTTCAAATTTGATACCCTATTAAGAGAATTGATCTTTCGGATTGACTTTGGATCCAATCTGGATATTGTATATCATTGACAATTTAAATTTAAAATATTAAAACATATTGTTCATAAAATAAATTAAAAATAACTTTAACATTGTATATCATAGAATAAAATAATTTAAGACTTTCCTGAGACTTTGAGCTATAGTCCTCCAGTAAATATATGATAGTTAAACCAAATTTTATTAATTTCCTCTTGAATTTGACATCTTTTCCCTTTGTACGATCAAATTATGAATTATGAAGTAGACTGGATGGTAAAAACCCCTTTTGCTTTTAGAAAATAAGAACAATTGTCACGCAGCAAACATAATAAAGGGTCTATTTGGTTCGCTTCTTGAATTGGCATTGGAATTGAATCCCTTGTAAGAAAAATCAAAACCGTTTATTCTTATAAACTGTTTGATTCAGATCAGAATTAGAACTCTATTCTATTAGGAATGGGAATTCTATTTTATCCAACCAAATGATTGCATCCCGATTCCAACTCCAGAGCCCTATTCCCATGAATCAAATGAGCCCTAAATAGCTTAGCATGTGTTTGATAATAAGTCATTTTCATTTACAGCAAAATCTATAAGGAGGGAGAGAGACCACTCGAGACCCTTGCAAGTCTTTTCTGCTTGTTATTTCGATCAATTTCCAGTTTGAAAAAGGATAAAACAGGCTATAATGAAGAACTGCATATGAATGTTTGGTTGATGAAACCACAGTGGAAAACAGACTTGCTTTGCGACTGTGAGGTCCCGTTTCATTGAATAACTCTATTCCTAAACGCCCCTTTACTGTGGTAATACATTTCATGTTATCTTTGGAGGTGTTTGATATAGTGCCATTATTGTGGATGTGTTTTGGATTAATCAATATAAATTTGGGAGAGGGATTTTCCTAATTGAAATGTTTTGAAAAATGTTTCAAATTGATCAATACATTATATCAAGGTTTCTAAAATCAAACCGGACAATGAACCATTCAAGGGTCTGGTTCTTGGGTCAAACAGTCTACCTGTTCAAATCAAATAGATAGCTTGTTCTGACAAAAAATTAAAAATAAATAAAAATAAAAATGACAAAAAATTATTGTTCGAATAAATCAACAATTCGCTGACCAAATCTACAGTTTTTGGCCAAAAGACGGTTTTAGAGTGAAATGGAACCAGCCAAGTGACTGATTCCTGATTTTTCTGATCCGACCATCCAATCCAATCCAATTCTAAAAACATTATGTTATACATATATTTAATGACACTCATATATAATGTAACAACAATATATAATAATACTCTTATAAATTTGTATTAATCAACTCAAAAGACATCCTTAACAATATATACTGTACCAAATACCCCTTTAAGAATTATAAATTCGGTAACAGAATGCACATGGACCGGAGATTATTGCTCGCCCAGTCCCCCGCTCCCCAAATTGTTGTTTAGAGGCTGTAACGATCAAGTGGATAGTAGTTAATGAAAGTCAATAGTCCAGTAGTTTCGTGGTGTATTTAAGAAATGAAGAAATGGCCTTCCAACTTCCTTAATATAAATTGATATTCTTAAGCCAATGAACAAATTATGACGATAATATGCTTCTAATTACATGATTCTTAGAAAATTGTTGAAAATTGAAAAGTTAGTGAAAAGAGTCCGTCAGGCACTTGATAAATTTCTCAAAACCAAACACAGCCTAGACGAAAACTATTTTTATATATGCAGGCGGTGAAATCAATAGCAGGTTTGTTTTCAAAGTAAACAAGCTGGCAAAAAATTAAATCAGATAGAACAAATTATACGAGAATTATAATGGGGAATGTGGGGTAGGGTAAAATAGGAAGATAACATAAATGAATAGTGTGAAATATAGTATATAAATTTTGTACCATTTCGATTTCACAAGTGACAAGTGGAGCGGTTGACTTTCTCAAGGCATAAGCACCATTTGCACCCCACATAATAAGTTGAATGAAGAGGACAAACACTATCTGTCTCTCGCTACATACAAAGTTTCACGTCAGTCCACCATAGTTCATCTGAAGTCTCAGTGATGCCCAAATAAATTTACTGAGTGGATAAATCGGTTTTAGACGCTGGCCTACCTACATGTTTCATTGTTTCAATGTGATCCCGAACCCCAATATGCAAAAGCCCTGATTGCTCTGCCAAACGGCCAAATTAAAGCTGCCAAGTAATGAAATTGGAGGTGTAAGTGCTGAGTTACGCCTGGATTATTTGAAAATTGTCTTTCTTCGTTCTTAAGGCATGTGGGAGACAAAGGACTTAGTCTGGTCAGTTCTTCTGTCCCAGCAGATTGGACCAAACCGCCCGAATGACCAGCCTACCGGTTAGTAGTCAGGATGTTGACATCTTGTAAAATGAAATGTCGGGTTTAAAATCTTTCTGTGGAAAACCAATAAATTTTGAGAAACATAAAAAAGAAGAAAGATGGACAAAATCACAACAGAAAGAAAGCAAGTTTTGGAGGCATAATAATAGTATAAACCTGCATAAAGCAAAGGGCATCTACTTACCTACTCTCTTTCAAAAAAATCTACTTACCTACTTCATTCAACAGAAGATGGGGCTTGGGATGTGTTTGGTGGTTTTTGAAATAAATGAAAAGTAGAGTTAGATTAAAGATAGTGGTTTAATGGTAATACAGTACTAATAGCTTTATCAAAAGAAAAAAAAAATAGTATAATTCCATCCTTTGTAAGTCGTAGAATTGTTTTTTCTTCTTTTTAGCCGATCTCAGTGGAAGTCGTTTTCTATCCTACCATCATCTTCTTCCTTTACTTTTACTTTCTTTTTTGTAATTTTACATTTATTTTCATTGAAAAAAAAAACAAAGCGTATACTTTCATGTAAGTATCAGTCTTTATGATCATAGGACTAACTCTTTAAATTTTAACTTCGGATAGATTATATGAAAGCTAAAGAAAGAGGTATTAGATTAGGAAAAAATAATGGGTCCGTTTGGTTTGCAGTCAAATCAGAATCAAAATTCTTTGAAATTGGAATCAGAATGATATATTTTTATAGTAGGTGTTTGGCATTGATGCTAGGAACATCACACCATTTCTTGAGAAAAATGGTGTTGGGCATGTAGAGTTGTAAGCATTATTTTCTTAGCAACGTGCTTATATTAAAAAAAAATGATGTTTATTTTTTGTTTGGAATTGGTGCTGCCACATAAGCGTTTTTTGAGAAAACAACATTGGTTTTGTTTGGTAATAGTAATGACAGCAACATTTTCAACATTGATCTATATTATCCAATGTCCAAGTGGATGTTTGGCATCAATGTTGTTTTCTCAGTAAACGGTGCCACATAGGCACCACATCAGAGAAAGTGGTGCTTTAAACAACGCCCTCTTGTTTGGTACTATTTTTCTAGAAAAAACGTTACTCCAGACCACGCCTTGTAAATTGAGAAAGTGTGGTCTGGAGCAATGCCAAATTCAATGTTTTCTAAGAAAATGATGTGTTGCTGCCGGTGGTGCAATGATGTGGCATCGTCTTAGACGTTGGATAATATAGACCATGTTGAAAACATTGCTGCAAGCACTGGTACCAAACAAAACTAGTATTGTTTTCTTAGAAAGCAGTCTATGTGGCAGTACCAATTCCAAACAAAAAATAAGCACCGTTAGAAAACGATACTTACAACTCCACATGTCCAGCACCGTTTTTCTCAGAAAATGGTGTGATGTTCCCAGCACCGATGCCAAACACCTACCAAGATGATGTCATGTCATTGCATCGTTGACAACAATACACCATTTTCCTAGAAAACGGTACCAAACAAAAGGGTGTTGTTTGAAGCATCCTTTTATCTAATGTGGCGCTATTGATGCCAAACATCACTATAGTCTATTTGGTTCAAACAGGAATTAAGATCTAAATTAAAATAAATTGAAATAAGAGTTCCCCCAAATTATTCCAACATGAATAGAAATAGGATTTCAATTTCACCCAATTAAACAGTTGGACCCATTCAAATTTCAGATCAGATTTGTTCCTCACAAATGGCGCCTTACAGGCACATTCCACTATGCGTTGGGGACATTTCCTGTACTTATATGTGTTATTATTTACGGGAATGTGCTAAAGAAGTTGTTGTGAGGCACCATGTGTGAGGAGCAGATCCCACCTTGTCAAAATCCGATTCCAAATCCCTGGTCCCATAAAGCAATTAGAGTCCATGTTTTTCTGCAGCAAGATTACTCCATGTTTTCTTTCAAATTTCTCAAAAGAATGTTGCTTGTGCAAAAGAAAGAAAATTACATTAGTAGAAATTTTAATTTTCTATTTATGTACTATTGCTTCTCTTCTTTCTCTAGTCTTTTAGGTACACTATGCGTACGCATAAATTCCGTGCATTTTGTATGAATTATTGTCATATTTTGTAATTACATGGACTCACGGAGGATGTTTGGTACGGGGCGGGATCTGCTACAAGAAAAACGTGTATCAAGGTCGTGTAACAATCTAGGGAAGGGTAGTTTAGATTCCACTTGTGATTCAATCATGGTTTTTCAACTGCCGTTTCATCTAGATGGTCGGACCATTTGGCCTATGAACCATTTAGGTAATCGGTTCTATTTTATCCTAAACTTGGTCTATGGTCAAAAATCGTTGAATAAGTCAACGACTTGTTAATCTGAGCGGTTGAACCATCGACCTATCAACTAGTTCAATGGTTTTTGGCCATTTTATCTTTAATTATTTTTTTATTTTTATTTTTTATCAAAATAGACCGTCCATTCGAACCAGACAGTTGAACCGTTGATCCAAAAATCGGTGGCCAGAATGATTCCGTTTTTAGTCGTTTTTTAAAACCATAGGTTCAACTTTACCATTCAAAAACCACATGTAGTAGTATTCATTCAACTGAAAACGAGAACACCACAGCTTGTAATGCGCATTTGAAGAAATGTTAAAACAAAGTTCTTTGAATTTTCACTTATCTTCTACGATGTCTAACAAATTATAGGGGCGGAGCAGGAATTTTTTATGAGGGGAGCTAGAGTGGAGGGGAAAAACATACATGGAAGATGTAGAGGGAGGGTTTTTGTTCCCAAAATAGTAAGGCTTAGGGTCCATTTGGTTCGCAATCGGAATTGGAATTGAAATTCTCCGGAATCAGAATGGCCTATTCCCATAGTTTGTTTGGTTTTAAACAGAAATGAGAATGGTAATTGACAAGGTTTTTAAAATCGACCCAGAGAACGAACCGGTCAGGGTATGGTTCCCAGGTCGAACAATCGGTCCATTCTGACAAAAAAATAAAAATTAAAAATAAATAAAAAACAGTCAAAACCATTCAAACAGTTAATCACCCGAGTCAGTGGTTTGCTAACCAAAATTAACTGTTTTTGGGAAAAATCCGATTTTGGGGAAAAACGGAACCAACCACCTAATCGGTTCCCGGTTTTTCCAGACCGGTTTTGAAAACCATGATAATTGGAATTAGTAGGAATGAGACTTCATTCCCAAGAGAGGGATAAGGAATGGCCATTCTCTCAAATGGGGGAATGACATTCCAACAGAAAATGGAATGGAATTTTGATTCTGTCCAATCAAACAGCTGAAATCAGAATAGCCCTCGGGTTGGGTTAAGGTTGACCCCTAAGCCAATCTGAACCCAATTCTATAGTATATATTATATATAAATATATGTTATATGTAATATATAGCATACATTGATTATATCCCCCACCACATAGTATCATGTATTTCTTTTAAGATAATCACTTCACTTAATCCTAATCAGAAAGACTAAAACCTTAATAACATTATTTTATGTTTTTTGAAAACTTTGTGTATTATCGTAAGTCATAACTCATAATAAACTATAGCTATTTCTAATACTTGTTTTTCTGAATTTTGTACTAAAATAACAAAAGAAAAAAAAAACATCAATAAAAAAATACTAATGAAACATAGGATTAATATATATAGTAAAAATTGAGTTAAGATCTAAAATCGAGAAATTCTATGAGGTTTTAAGGGATGGGAAGAAGGTTGGGTTGGGCCCAACCCAACCCGAAATTGATTTTGGGTTGGATTGGGTTGGGTTATGGTTGAAGGAATTTAGTTAGAGTTAGGGTTAGGATTGGGTTGGTCGGATTGAAGGTCGGGTTGGGTTGGTCGGGTTGGATTAGGGTTAGGGTTGGGGTTTAAAACTTAGGGTTGGATTAGGGTTGGCCTTAACCCGACCTAATCCGGCCCGACTTGCAACCCTACTTTAGGGATGATGTAATTAATCAAAGTTGTCTCCTGAGATAGGGGGCCCTTTGGATTAGCCACCTGTCGAAAAGATGAAAGGAAATAGAATGGTGATAAAAGATTGAGAGTAAAAAAAAAAAACAGTCAACAGGTAACCAACTAGTGACCCACCACATGTTTCATGCTAGAGTGGTAGCAAACCCTAGCCCTACAACCACTAATTAATTGAGTGATGGGATAAATGATTATTACAGCAGCAACAACAGTGAACTAGTAATGGTAATGGTAGACACAATCACAGAGGGGAAATGCATGCATACATTAATGGCCAAAGAAGATGCTTCTATTATCAGCCCATCACACATGAATACATAATTGGAGATTTTAGCTAGTGGTAGTGGATGTCATTGTGGATGGATCAACTTACAATCCCATTTAATGTGACATTTGCAATCTTACAATCCCATTAAATATGGAATGTTCAAAATGAAGAAAATATCTGTTACAAATCTTAGTATCATGATTTTTTTTTTGTCTTATTAGTTAAAGTGTGTTGCATGTAGCAATATCAAATGATGATGATGATGATGATGATGATGATGATGATGATAATAATCAACAATCAAATGACATTACTAGCTGAACCATTAACCTATTTAACCAGGAAAATGAATTATGATTAAGACATCAATTCATTTTTTTTTCTTTGTATTTTAGCCATTTGTATCTTTACTAATAATAACTTTTATTTTTCAAATATCTTTTTATTTAATATGAAGAATATATAATATTAATGCATGTCCAAATTTTTCTATAAAATTTATAAAAAAAATCTATATTTTTATTTTTTATTATTTAATTTATGAGATAATAAAAATTAATTATTTACCAAGAGGAAATGCAATTCCAATATATTGTTTGAATACTGATTTTTAATATTGTGGTCAAATCAATTATATATATATATATATGTGTGTGTGTGTGTGTTATTTATTATTTATTTATAAATATGTTATTTATATTGTTTTTTGTAAACTTCTTATATGATGAAAATAGTTGAAAAAAATACTTATATATTTTTTATTTTTCTTTGTTTCAATTGTTATATTTTCTTTTCCTTTTAATAATTTATTATTTTTAATTAAATCGGGTCATATCAGATTCGGATATCCAACATATTAATCGGATTCAGATTTGAATCAATATTTACGAGATCCAATCAGATCTTCGAATCGAATCAAATTCAAATTACCCTGATTTAAATTCGATCCGATCTATTTGCATCCCTACCAAACCACTTGCCTACAATGACTTAGCTAATTAAATCATTGAACCATTTGACATGGTTAGTGGGGTTATGTGTTTGACATTAATTTTCTTTATTTTTATCCTAATTTTTATCCCATTTCTATCATTAATGAAAATAATTCTCATTAATCACACTTTTTTATATTATGAATATATAATATTATAGAACGTGCCCAAAATTATCTACAAATTTCTACATTTTTTGATTTTTATGTATTTTATTATTTAATAATAGCATCATGTGTTGATCCATTTGACATGGATAGTTGAACCACTAATCCACCACTTGGATGGAAAAAGCATTTTTTTTCTTTTTCAGTTGATTTTTAATCATGTATTACATTTTCACCATCAATAAAAGTAATTCTTATTTTTGCACGTGGTAGTACCAAATGATGATGATGATAATAATCAGTAACCAAAGGACCTTACTGGTTGAACCATTAACCTATTTAACCAGGAAATGGACTATGATTAAGACATTAATTCATTTTTTCTTTGTATTTTAGCCATTTATATCTTTATTAACAATAATTCTTATTTTTTCAAACACATTTTTGTTTAGTATGAAGAATATATAATATTAATGTATGTTCAAATTTTATAATATTAATGTATGTTCAAATTTTATAATACTAATGTATGTTCAAATTCTTTGTATTATAGCCATTTAATGCATTGGCTCAAAATAAGTTAGGTTTTGGTTAAAACTTTTGGGTTTTTTTTTGCATTAATTTGGATTTAGCCTAAGGTCCACATTTAGAGTTGGGCAAAAATTAGGTTTTGGTTGGCAAATATAGGTTCTTGGCGTTAATTTGGGTTTATGCTAAGGTCTATATTTAGAGTTGGTCATGGATATATTAGCCCTTAACCTCACCCAATCCATTTAATTTAGGCTCCATTTCTTTTTCTTTTGGCCATTTACCCAACACATTTACTTGTGTTATTTTATTTTCCAAGTGAGATAATAACCATTTTACCCTTAAAAAGATAGAATTATAAGGGACAATATTATCCCATCATGTGTTGGCAACTTTTCCCCAAGTGGGGAAGCTACCCACTATCACTTACCCAAGGAAAGTGACTTTTTTATGTGTCCTGCATTAATTTGTAAAAAAGAATATGGGAAATTAAAATTAGTTAATGGGAACCACAATCCCATTAGCCAACCCCCCCCCCCCCCCCCCCCCCCCCCCTCAAAATCCAAAAAATGAACATGGCCTTATTGAGAACAAGAAGGGGTTGAAAATTGAGAAATCTAGAGAACATGTATGTGTGTGTGTTAAGAATAATCCTATTGAAGAGAGTAATTATCGACTTTATTAGAGATAATTAAGACTCAAGAGGGTTTTTATTTTTAAATTTTTATTTTAATTATTTAATTTATAAATAGATAACCACATGCATAAGATGAGAGGAAGAGGTTCATGTGAGCTACTCTTCAAAAAAATGTATTTTTAAGGGAAAAATGAAGCAATAGTAATTTAACAAAGTTTTTATATATTTCTATTTCTTTACATATAAAATAGTAGAAAAAAAAATATTTTCTTTTCATTTTTTAGTTATTGAGCTTAAAATTTAGATATTTTGCATAAATTTGGGTTTAGGCTAAAGTCCATATTTAGAGTTGGACAAAAGTTAGGTTTTGGTAGGAAAATTTTAGTTTTTGGCATCAATTTGGATATAGGCTAAAGTCCATATTTAGGGTTAGGTAGAAGCTAGGTTTTAGTTGGCAAAATTAGGTTTTGGCATCAACTTGGGTTTAGGTTAAGGTCCATATTTAGAGTTGAGTAGAAATTAGCTTGATTGGAAAATTTAGGTTTTTGTCATCAATTTGAGTTTAGGCTAAGGTTCATGTTTAGAGGTGGTCATAGATTGGCCCTTAACCACATGTTTGAGAAATGAGTGAAGGAGGTTCATGTTAGTTGTTGTGGATTTGAAAAATGTATTTTTAAGGAAAAAACGAAGTGACATTGATTCACCAAAGTTTATATATTTATAGTTATTTACATATAAAATAGTAAAAATAATAAAATTTTTATTAAGTTTCAAATTTAGGTTTCGTGCATCAATTTGGGTTTAGGATAAAGTCCATATTTAGAATTAGACAAGAGTTAGGTTTTGGTTGACAAGTTTCAACTATTAGCATTAATTTGGGTGTAGGCTAAGGTCCATATTTAGAGTTGTGCACAAGTTAGGTTTTGGTTGGAAAATTTAGGCTTTTAGCATCAATTTAGGAATAGGCTAAGGTCCATATTTAGAGTTGGGCACAAGTTAGGTTTTGGTGAGAAAGTTTATGCCTTTGGCATCAATTTGGGTTGAGGCTAAGGTCCATATTTAGAGTCAGTCATGGATTATTGAGAGCTGAAAGGGTTGAGAGAGAGAGAGAGAGAGTTTTAAGAATTATTTATTGAAGAAAGTAATGCTCAACTTTATTAGAGACAATCGAGACTCAAGAGGTTTTTAATTCTGATTTTTTATGTTTTTTATCATTTAATTTAAAAATAAATAACTGCATGTATAAGAAATGAGAGGAGAACGAGATTCATGCGAGCTATTGTTCAAAAATGCATTTTTTAAAGGAAAATGAAGTAATAGTGATTCACCATAGTTTTTATTTATTTATAGTTCTTTACATATAAAATAGTAGAAAATAATTTTACTTTATTTTTTAGTTATTGAGCTTCAATTTTAGGTTTTTGGCTTCAATTTGGGTTTACACTAAGGTCCATATTTAGAATTGGGCAGAAGTAAGGTTTTGATTAGCAATTTTTAGTTTTTGGCATCAATTTGTATTTAGGCTTAGTTTGGAAGGAGTACAAATACAAATATGTACAATAGAAATCCATACAAAAGAATACAAAATATAAGGTTTTGCGCTCTACATATTTGTAATTTGTACTCCTTCCAAATGGAGCCATAGGAAAAAAAAGTCCATATTTACAGTTGGGTAAAGCTGGGGTTTGATCAACAAATTTAGGTTTTTAGCATCAATTTGGGTTTATACTAAGGTCAATATTTACAGTTGAGAACAAGTTAGGTTTTAGTTGGCAAATTTAGGTTTGTCCTAAATTTGGGTTTAAGCTAATGTCCATATTTAGAGTTGGGCACAAATTAGGTTTATTTGACAAATTTAGCTTTTGGGCATCAACTCGGATTTAGGTTAAGGTCCATATTTAGATTTTGTGATGGATTGACCCTTAACCTAACTCAATTCATTAAGGTGGTTTTGACATGTTCTTTTGGCCTGTGGAAAAAGCTCAAAATACCAAAAAATGGGTTGGGTTGATTGGTTTCAACGATTTGATAAACAATCCTAGCTGAAATGAATTATTGTTATTTTTATATTGTAAAAAAGATTATTAAAATAGTATATAAAATATAAATAATTATTAATTATTTAAAAAAATTAAAATATTAAACAATTGTATGCTTTTATGTATTTCTATTGTTTAGCTCTTACTTAGCAAAGCCCGTGCATTGCATGGGTGCCCACTAGTATAATAATATATATGCAATTACAAATTAAGTTTAATCATCACTTGATAGGCAATGAATCCATGTGAACAGGGATGAAATCACTTGCTTGCCAAGGCCAAGTCATTGGCCATTGTGTTTTGTATGCAGACCTATATCATCCCATCGAGATCACATCTCCTCTCCACAATGCCCCACAACACATCCCCACCGTGTATTGGGAACATCTTCCGAGAATCGATGATATCATCATTAGGAGAAGTTACCAATACACAATGGGGATGTGTTGTGAGGTAGCCCCTTGTGGGGTGGAGATGCGAACTCTAACTCATTACCAAATACAAACTTCTAGTTCTACTCTATCCATTTCCTATCTATATTATAGATATCAATTCAATATTTCAACTGTTATTTTTTTCTTTTCCTTTTAATAATTTATTGTTTTTTTTAATTAAATTGGATCGTATCATATTCAAATATCTGGCATCTTGATCGGATTCAGATTCGAGTCAATATTTATGAGATCTGATCGAATCTGATCTTATTTGTTTGCATCCCTACCAAACCACTTTCTATATTTTTTGTATTTCTTATATTTCTAAATTTATATTATTTATTTATGATATCATGAAATTATCCATTTTACCCAAATGGTTGAAGTACTTACCCATGACCTAGATGGAAAATATAATTTCATTTCTAGGTTTATTTTAAAAATATAAAATTTCATTCTATAATAATTATTGTGTATGGATTTATTAGTGGAATTTAATGATGATAAACAAATTTATTTTTATATTTCTAAGTTTGTATTATTTATTTATGACATCATAAAATTATCTATTTGACCAAATGGTTGAACTACTTACCCACCACCTAGATGAAAAATATGATTTAATTTTTATGTTTATTTTAAAAAACATAAAATTTTATTCTATTAATAATTATTGTGTATGAATTTATTAGTGGAATTTAATGATGATAAACAAAAGTATAAATGTTGGATTCAATGAGAGAGAATGTGATTTATTTAGGCTCCGCTTGGTTTGTGGGAAGATTTGGGAGGGATGGGATGTGATGGGATGGGAAAGTGTAAAAATTTACACTTCCATTGTTTGGTTTTAGATATGAGAAAATAAATGGGAAAAGCACTATGACGAAGAAGAGAGGAGAGAGGGAGGAAGGGGAGGTAGAAGATTTGGGTTCAAACGGGGATGGTAGCAGATCTGGGTTCGAAAAGGGAGGTAGCAAAAGAAGAAGAAGAAGTCGCCGCCACTGCTCTGCTTCTAGGTTCAAACGGGGAAGGTAGAAAATCTGGGTTTGAAAGGGAGGTAGCAGAAGAAGAAGAATGAGAAGCCGCCGCCGCAGCTCTGCTTCTGGGTTCAAATGGAGGTAGTAGATATGGGTTCAAAAGGGGAGGTAGAAGAAGAAAGATATGGGTTCAAAAAGGGGAGGTAGCAGATCTGGGTTCGGAGAGCCGTCGCCGCTACTCTGCTTCTGAGTTCGAACGGAGGTAGCAGATCTGGGTTCAAAAGCTGCCGCCACTGCTCTGCTTCTAGGTTCGAACGGAGGTAGCAGATCTAGGTTCGAAAGTCGTCGCCGCTACCGCTGTTCTACTCTGCTTTTGTAACAGTGATTTCCCAAAATTTTCCACCGGGGTCACACGGTTTTGGTGCAACCCCAAATTCAAGATTTTGGGATCTAACATCCCACATTTTTCTCATCCCATCCCTCTATTTTCCTCAAAACAAATGAGAGTAAAGAGAATATTTTTGGAATATTTCCTTTTTCTTATTCCCATCCCACAAACCAAACAGAGCCTTAATAACTTAAATATAAAACTTAATGAGAGGTAATTGAATGTACTTAATTGTATTCTTTTAATTACATTTTCTGCCCTTTTAAAAGAAATGAACTAAATTCAAGAAGAGGGATATTTCAATAAAGAAAAATTCCAGAAGCTAATACCTCCTCATTCACACTTTTATAAATAGTATAGATTGGGCTGCATTTCTTTGTACTATGTTTGCATAGCCTTGATGTAAAAGGGATGGAAAAGTTTCTTTGAACTGCAAATGAAATTATTTTGAGGTAAAATTATGCAGACCCGTTGACATTTTTCAACATAAAATGGGGATAAGGAAGAAAAAAAAAACATGTTGCGAAATTGAGGAAATTAAGCAATAATCAATTCAATGTGTGTTGCTTTCAATTTTTTAGTCCCAAAATCCCAAACACGTTGACGTAGATGTGTGGTTGTGAAAGCCATTTATTGCAGCTGACTCTAGGGCCAACTGTCAATGGACTCCCAAAGTCATTTGATTCTCAATTGGATTAATTCGAATTTGGGTGTTAAAATTTGCATTCAATTAATAATTGGATCGGATGAAAATTTAATTCTACCTCAATTGAGTAAAATCGAAGTCCGATAAAAAATATTATATATATATATATATATATTATAAATATATAAAATTCATATATAATTGATAGCTTTAATGTATTATATTTATGTACATTTATTTTATATATAAATAAAAATAATTAAGTATTTTTTTAATTTTTTAATTTTATATCATTTTAAATACAATAAGATGATTATAGATTAAGTCATAATTTGATTCAAAATCCGACATGATAATCAGATGTAAATACAAATATATAAATTTCATAATTAAGTGCAGATGCAGATATAAGTGAATCCAATCCAATTCTATCTGTTTACGGCCCTAGTTGACTCATGCCACATTTTAATACCAACAAGTTCTATACTGATAAGTGATAACCAGACACCATCGAGTGTCATAACCAGTGGTACTAGGAGCATTAGGACAGCATGTACGGCACTATCATTTTGTTTTCATCTCATCTACATGAAAAAATAACAATAATATTAAATTCAACGTACACTATATATTCATATGAGTTCAGATCTGTGCAGTATTGAAAATATCTCTGCATAATGATATCATCGGATCTGATATTATTATCGGGGGATGTTTTCAATATATAGCAGGAATGCGTTGTGGGACATTGTGGGATGCTTCCTTGTAGGGCACAGATGTAAAGATTTTTTTCCATTGTGGGATGCCTCCTTGATTCCTATATACTAAGGCCCAACTGCCCAAGGGGGTCTTAATTATATCACAATGTACATGTAGGGTTGGTAATACCAATGGTAATAATTTAGAAGGAAAAGTAGTTATTACCAATTACCTAATCAAGATGACAACTTTCTTTAAATGCTCAGAAAACATTGTAGTTTGATAATATATGGATAATAGTTTTTGCACATAAACAGCTTTGAATGATAAAGATGGAAGAAAAGAATGCACATCCCATTCTCATCCACTTGTAAAAAAGAAACAAAAGTAGTCACGGCCACCAAAGCAATGGAAGCTTTCTTTGGCATCTGAGAATCTTCTGAAGAATTTCTATGGAGTCAAAAGGAGGGATGGATGGAATTGAGGTGATAAAGTCATGGAGTATCTAATAATAGATGGCGTATCTAATGATGAAAGGAGGGAGATATTCGATCGAGAGAAGCCTCAAAGTTGACAGTTTAGCTAGCGTGGGTCTGGTGGTGCACTATGGTCTATGAATGATATCGATGTCCTGGTCCAGTCTGTGGGCCTTTCAACTCCTTCCTTCGGTGGGATCATATATTTTATAACTTCGTAGACGCCATGGCTGTGCTATTTCTAGCATGGTTTTCAAACGGCCGGTGACCTGGACAGTCGGATCATTCGGCCTGGAAACCGTTTAGATCATCGGTTCCATTTTATTTCAAACTTGATCTTTGATCAAAACCATTAAACCAATTAACGATCTATAAATTTGAATAATCAAACTATCAATTTGTTGATTCGTTTAATGGTTTTTAATCATTTTTTAATTTTAATTATTTTTTATTTTTTTATTATTTTATTAAAACAGATCATCATCAACTCAAAAATAGGTGGCCAAAACAGTTATATTTCTAAGTCATTTTTTTAAACCATGCTTCTAAATTGATCTTGCTTGGTTTCCGGCCGCTTCTATACTGGCCAACAGACTTACAGTCGACTAGGGCATTGAATGCAGATTGAGCCAATTGAATCAGGGAAAAGATATGTGGCTCATGGTAGGGACAAAAAGCATGGTCATGGTGAAGAGACGAATGCTTTACGATGACGGAAATATTATATTACGCAATAAATATAAAGAGCATGGGTTTGAGCTGGCTGTCGTTGTCTTGCTTTTTTCAATTGAAACTCCTTGTTGGTTTGAGTTGGGTGGAGGCTGTGGAGCATATGGCCAACCTTAGCCCTTCTGATTATTAATTGATTGAGTACGTTGTCAACCCCACGTCCCCAGCTAGCCCAGGAAGAGCCTGTACTTGCCCATCCTCCTGATTTCCTGATTTCCTATTTTTTAATGCAGAATCGGCAATTGAATGGCATTCCTTGTTTTAATGATCTATCTCCTTTTTACGGTTTCTATGAGTAACAAGTTTTTAATTGCAAAAAAGGAAATGAATCATTTCCTTAAAATAAGGAATGTCAAATGCAGCCATAAGAGCCTAATTAAGGCTCTATTTGGTATATCTTTTCATGCGGTCTATCAGCTATTTAAAAGCCAAGTAGATCACGTTGTGGTCTTTTTTCATTTGATTTACAAGAAATCTAGCCTCCAAATTGTGCCGAAAAGATGTGTGAAATCTGTTTTGGGCTATTTTTGAAAAGCTCCAAATGGAGTTTTTTGGTTTTTATTCAACTTGTCTTCGCACGGAAAGATATGCCTTAACCAAACGGTTTTTATGGTGTCAAGATCTTGATGCAAAAGCTCACTACATCTTTTTATTGTCAGAGCTTCCAGAAGATCTTCAAAAAAGACTTACCAAATGACCCCTAAGTCAATGAAGCAAAATCATAAACTGTTTTATATGGATGTATTTTCTCTTTTTCCTTCTCCCAATATGCATAACTTCACAATATGCATAATTAATTATTATTAATTACTTTTAATTATAAACAATAATGATTTTTATTATATGTCAAACCCGTAAAATTTACGGATCCACATAAATTGACCCTTATATGTCAAACCCGTAAAATTATACGGGTCATTAAATTCAACTTGAACCGTTTATTGCTTTAACTTAACCATTCTTACTATTATTATTATTAATTTATTTTAGTATTTAATTTAATTTTTTTGTTATATAGTAATAATATTAACTAAATTTGTTATTATTTAAAAATTTACTTAAAATATTTTTTTTCCAACCTAGTACAATTATTATATAATAGATATGTTAATTCATATTTTGCATTTAAGAATAAACATTAATGATTTGGCTTAACAATTTTAATGACTGTTAACAAATATTGATTCTTATTTAAGGTTTAATTATTGTATTTGGAAATTATTATGGGGCATGCTTTGAATAAACATAAATGATAACCGATGATAGTTATTTTCTTTTTTTTTTTGTCATTTATTTAATTAAGTACTTGATGATTGTTAATATTATTAATTATTTCTATAAATAATTGATTGTCATTATTATTTACTTAATTCAGTAATTATTTGATTTAATCTGAATTATTTCATTTTTTAATTATTTATAATAGACATTTAGGGTAGACAATGACCCCATACTAAGTAAGGGGCAACTACTGTATCATTTAATTTGAAATTCACTATTTAACAATAAAAAATCAGTGTCCTATTGGGCAACCCACCCCTAGAAAAGTATCAATAACTTTGAAATCATTAATCTATTTATAAAATAGCAAATTTATATGGATGTTTACAACAATATTACAAATACTACTTAATATTTAAGGACATATGAATGGATAAAAAGCATTTAAATGATATACATTTAAAGAGGCAGAGAAGGAAGAAAATCATTCAAAGAGCTAGTAAGAAAAACAATCCATGTCAAACAACATTTGTAGATGCATCAATCCTCTGAAGTAGAGATGAAAAATATATGACTACAATCAAATCGTCATCATGTATGGCTACAATCAACTGATGATATAATCAAGACTCCAAAGCCCATCCAACAGAGGAAACATGAAAGAAAGAAAAATAATGGGACCACCCTAAGTTTGGAAGTCACCTCCAAGTTAGGTGACAACGCCTTTTGGTCGGTCATGGTTACGGATTTTAATTCTAAGCTCCCCACAATGCACGTAGACTGGATAGAATTTATCTTTAGGAAAAAGGCGGTAGCAAAACCTATACATAACATAATGGTATGTTTGAATTACAGGAATTGGGAGATAGAAATAGAAATGTAGGCTAAAATTATAATTTTGGGCATGTTGATGTGTCAAATTCAAGTCAATTAGAATACTCATAGATTTTTAGTTCATTCATTTAGTAGCAATTTGAATATTTTTTTATTCCATGTCTTTATTGAGTAATATAGATTAATAATATATTAATAATTATGAAATGAGTAATAATAATAAGTATATTATTATTACTATTATTTACTAATAATATATTCTTATTATGTGTGTATTGATTTTAAAATTAGTAATATTAAATTATTATTATAATAAATAATAATTATTATTATTATTATGAAATAATTAATTTGTTCTAATTATGATTTTTAGTTAATTCCTGAAATAATAATTGATTTTATAATTCTTTTAGTTTAACAATAATGGATAATTAAAAGTCTATAATTTAACTTTAACCAAATGAAATATTTATTGGAGAATAATAATAGTATTAATTATAATTACTTATAATAATAATAATAATATTAATAATAATAATAATTGATGGAGGTAGATTTGGCCCAACCCCTTGGCTGCGCGACACGTGGAAGCAATCAGGTATGACCTGGCAGAAGCGTCAGCTCGGCACAACGACAGCCATCCCAAAAAAAAGCTCGAGCTCCCCAAGGAGAGGCCCCGAGCTCCCCGAAAGGAACCCACGCTTCCTAGGAGGTGGAACCCGAGCTCTCCCTAGAAGTCCCAAGCCTTGCAAGGAACCCCGCAAAGGACGAAGCCCGGACTAACCCACCTCGGGTCAGTCCGGGCCACACCCCGACACCTCGAGACAGTCCGACACCTTGGCTCCAGGTCGCGTGACTGAATAACCGTACCTAACAAGGAAGCCCGTACTCTAAGGCGGTGCGCCTGACTGATCAGGGATTTGACAAAATGACAACTGTACTCCAACGGCCACCTGCTACTGTCATCTCAATTGTTGCAGAGACGCCCTGACAGAGAAGACAGTGGAGGTTATGCCTGCCCCCCACAGAGGCGGTTATGACTGATCGGGCAGAGGCTTGGGAGTGAGTGCACTAGGGTAGTTATAAAAGGCCCTCTTCCCCCAGAGTAAAGATATGTGATATTTTTGCGTCTTCTGGTCTCAGAGTCTCTCATTCTTCTTGCCTTCTCAAGAGTACTAACTTGAGCATCGGAGCATTCCCACCGGGTTCCTCCCCCGGAATCTCTTGTTTCCTCCATGTTTCAGGCATCTCCTGCTCCGTCAGAGGCAAGGTTACCAGCAACTAGGACCGACTAGATCGTGCATCATCATTTGGCGCCGTCTGTGGGAACCGCTTCAAAAAGCCTCCCCCAACCCCTAGCTCTTTTCTAAAGAAAGAAAACTTAGCACTCATGGCTTCTTCCGGCAGTGATAGACGTAATGCCGACCTGAATGCCGTCGGGGAACACCCTCAGCCCCTCACCATCTACATCGGGCAGTTCACCATCCCCTTCTTAGTGGACGGAATCCCTAGCCCGAATGTGCCATGAATAGTGGCATCTGTGAATGTTCCCCTTCCCCCCTCTATCGAGACAACCATCGCTGAACCAACCATTGTCCCCCTGGCAACTAGCCAAAACCAACTTGATGATTTGATGCAATGCATGCGGGCCATGCAAGCCCAAATGCAGCAGCTTCAGCAACACCAACTCTACCAGCAGCAGGTAATACATCACGTCTCTCAGTACCACTACCAACAGCAGTTCCCCCAATTGCCTCAGAGCCAGCCACAGCTCCCACCTCGGCACCCTGCTGTCAAGCAAGTCAAGCCCTCTCCTCAGGGCAGACGCCTTCACCGGGGAGAAGCTTCCCAGGCTCAGAACCCCTCTAGAAGCCAAGCCTCATCCCCTGGCAGAAGGGAAAGACCAACTACCCCCGCCTCACAGCATGCCGGCGGATCGGGAACCTCCTGACCTATCAAGCTAGCGTCAGCTCGGCATTCTCAATTTGGGCTCCTGCTCGCGGAAAACTAGTTCGGCGCCTTAGCCGTCGACTACCACCAGCAGTTTGGGCCCGTTGAGCTCGGCAGCACTAAAGCAAGTAGCGCCAACACCGGGCCTTCCAAGCAGCCGTAGAGACGTCGACGAGCTCACCGAACAACCACCCGCATCCTACCCGAGTTCAGAGGTAAAGAGGAAGCGAGCTCGGATGAGGAAAAGGTTACCCCTATTCTCTCAGTCCCTTCCCCCCTGTCATCAGAACTCCTCGCTGTCCCCATGCCCAAAGATTTCAAACTCCCCCCGCTATACAAGTATGATGGATCCTTTGACCCAAGTGATCATGTAGATGCTTTTCAGTCCCAGATGTACCTAGCGAGGGCCAGCGAGTCTTGCATGTGTGTGGCCATCACTACCACCTTCCGGGGAGTGGCTCGCACCTGGTATAGGAACATGGCCCCCAGGTCGATAAGGAGCTGGACCCAGTTCGTACAAGTCTTCACCGCGCACTTCGTCACCAGCAAGCAGTGCCCCCGAACTGAGGAGAGCCTCCTCGGTATAGTCCAGAAGAAAGGAGAGTCCATCCGGGGCTATATCAAGCGATTCAACGACGCGTGCTTATAGACACCACACCTAGACCCCGCAGTACAGCTCGCAGCGGCCAAGAGGGGAGTGACGCACAAGGAATTCAAATGGCACATGGTGGTCAACCAGCCCGCGACCATAGCTGAATTCCTCAAGCTCGCGGACAGGTTCATAAGAACGGAGGAAGAGATCAACCAAAGAGCTGAGGGCGGGTTTGAAAAAAGGAAGAGGGAAAGAAAGTCTCCCCACCAAGATGACAGGAGGAAGACCCAGCTCGGGGGGCGAAGCGAAGTTAGCCGTTCCGAGCTCCTACGACAGATCGGGCAGATTACACACCCTTGAACGCGAAAGTGGTTGAGATCCTGATGACGATTAAGGACGCCCCGTATGTAAAGTGGCCACCCTGTCTGAAAGGAAACCCGAATGAGAGGAATAGAAACTTGTATTTCAACTTTCACAGAAACCACGGTCATAGTACCGAACACTGTAAGAATCTCCGTGACAAAATAGAGGAACTCATTCATCGCGAATACCTAAGAAACTTTGTACAAAATAGTGGTAATAATAATAATAATAAGGCAGGTCAGAAGGCGGAGCGCAGTAGGAATATACCCGAGTCTAGCAACCAGCCAGCAGAGCAGTTACAGAAACAGCCCCCGGAGGAAAGGCCAGTTCGGAGAACGATCCATGTGATCGTTGGAGGATCGATTGTAGCAGGTTGCACCTCGGCAGTAGCTCGGGCATCAACCCGTGAGGCCGCCAGAGAAGAATAGAATCCCCCAAAGCGGCCGAGGATAGAAGATCCCATATTCTTCACCAAAGATGACGCGTGCGGGGTTCACTACCCCCACGACGACGCGCTCGTCATAAAGGTAAAAATCAATGATTTTGAAGTCTTGCGCGTACTTGTCGACTCCGGCAGTTCGGCAGACATCCTTTTCAAAGCGGCTTTCGACAAACTCCAGTTCCAAGAGAGTGACTTAAAGCCCGCGAACACCCCACTGGTCGCTTCAACGGAGAAGAAGTCAGGCCCCTAGGAAAGGTTACAGTACTTGTGGAAGTCGGCACGTGGCCTAGCACGGTAAGACTCAAGCACGACTTCTTGGTGGTTGCGACCCCCTCCCCATGCAATGCCATAGTAGGTCGACCAATCACCCATGCTTTAAGGGCTGTGGTGTCCACTTACTATTTAGCCATGAAGTTACCACAGACTTCGGCATTGGGATAGTGCGGGGTAACCAGCTTGAGTCCCGCAAGTGCTACGTCGTCGCCCTCAAAGGAAAGGCTAAGGTGGCCAACGACCTCGAGCTGGAGCGGCCCATGGAACAGAACGAGGAAAGAGCTGCGCTCATGGAGGAGACCGTTCCCATCCCTGTCTCGGCAGAGGACCCGGCCCGGACACTTCAGGTCGGCGCTTCCTTGGAGGAGCCCTTGCGATCCGATCTGGTATGCTTCTTACTCAGTAACTTAGATGTTTTCGCTTGGTCCGCGGCAGAAATGCCCGGCATAGACCCTAACCTCATATAACACACAAACTCAATACTGACCCTGTAGTTAAGCCCATTAGACAGAAGAAACGCAACCTAGCCCCATAACGATGGAGGGCGATCAATGAGGAGGTCAGGAAGCTCCTCGCAGCAGACTTCATAAGGGAAATTCATCACCCGAGCTGGGTAGCCAACCTCGTTCTGGTGAAAAAGGCCAATGTTAAGTGGCGCATGTGCATCAACTACACTGACCTGAACCGAGCTTGCCAAAAAGATTGCATTCCCCTCCCCAGGATCGACCGCCTAGTGGATGTGACCTCGGGGCATGAGTTGCTAAGCTTCCTGAATGCCTACTCGGGCTACAACCAAATCATGATGGACCCGGCCGATGAGGAAAAAACCGCCTTCATAACCGAGTTCGGCCTGTACTGCTACAAGGTTATGCCCTTCGGACTGAAAAACGTTGGGGCAACCTTTCAAAGGCTTGTGAATAAGCTGTTTCAACCCTTAAATGGCAGTAAAATAGAATGTTATGTAGACGACATGGTCGTCAAAACCCAATTTTCACATAAGTTAATACAAGATTTGCATTCTGTCTTTCAAATTCTGCGCCAATTTAGCATGAAGCTAAACCCAAACAAGTGTATCTTTGGTGTCACCTCGGGTAAATTCCTAAGATACATCGTCAACTGGCGCGGTATTGAGGCCAACCCGGACAAAATAAAGGCCATCTTAGATATGAGAACACCTCGAAAAGTAAAAGAGATTCAGAGGTTGAATGACAGGATAGCCGCTCTGAGTCGTTTTATGTCCAAATCGGCAGACCGCTGCCTGCCTTTCTTTAAGGCAATGAAAAGCAAAGGGTTTGAATGGAACCCAGGTTGCCAGCTTACGTTTGACGAGCTCAAAAGGTACCTCGCCGGTATCCCAGTTTTGACCCGGCCCGAAGAGGGCAATGCCCTAGAGCTGTATCTCTCAGCAAGTGACGAAGTGGTAAGCTCGGTACTAATAAAGGTAGTAGATCGGGTCCAGCGACCCATCTACTATGTTAGTAAAATATTGCAGGGAGCAGAGACGAGATGCCCGGAGATAAAAAAACTAGCCTATGCATTGGTCATTGCAGCCCGCAAGCTCCGCCCATACTTCCAAGCCCATACCATTATCGTCCTCACCGGAAAATCCCTGAGGCAAGTGTTACTCAGACCCGAGATCTCTGGTCGATTGACGAAGTGGGCCATCGAGCTCAATGAGTACGACCTCCAGTTCAAGCCGCGAACTGCTATCAAGGCCCAAGCCTTGGCGGATTTTGTTGCGGAATGCACGTTCAGCTCCGAAGTCCCTAGCCCGGTTGAGCACGAAGCCCCCAGTTCGGGTGAGCTCGGTGCTCCCAGGTCGGTTGAGTCTGAGCACCGTGAGTTCGCACCCAGTTCGGTATCTCTCCTGGTTAGGCCAAGCGCGAATTGCGATGAAGAGCCATGGATCCTTCACGTAGATGGCTCCTCAAATCAGCAGGGCAGTGGAGCCGGAATGGTTCTTCGCGGTCCGAGTGGCACAAACCTAGAGTATGCACTACGCTTCGATTTCGCGGCATCCAATAATGAGGCGGAGTACGAGGCATTGATAGTCGGGCTAGCCCTGGCTCAAGAGGTAAGAGCAAAACACATCGTCATCTGCAGCGATTCCTAGCTCGTGGTCAATCAGGTTACAGGCGAATACGAAGCCCGCGAACCGACTATGATCGCCTACTTAGCCAAAGTAAAGGAGGCTCTGCTTAACTTCCAGTCACACTTCATCAGGCAAATCTCAAGGTCAGAGAATGTTGAGGCTGATGCCATATCTCGGTTAGCCAACACCAATGACAACACCATGAGGACCGTGTACATAGAGGAGTTACCTCGGCCTTGCATTCTCGAGGGGGCGGAGGAGGTCGCTCCTGTCGCCCGAGCAGATCTGAGCTAGATCGATCCGCTCGCGATCTTCCTGCTACATGGAACTCGCCCCCGCAGACTGCAACGCCGCCAGAAGGGTAGAGCATCAGGCAGCCAAATACGTCATAATAGACGGGCGGTTGTACCGAAGATCCTACATGCTCCCCTACCTGCGCTGCTTGCGACCTCCCGAAGTCGAGCTTGTACTCCACAACATTCATGAACGCATGTGTGGCGGACACCTGGGGGGCAGGACCCTCGCTCAAAAAGCACTACGACAAGGGTACTATTGGCCAACAATGAAAGCAGACGCCATTGAGTTAGTAAAAAAATGTGATAAGTGCCAGAACCACGCCAATATCCACCATCAGCCCGCCGCTGACCTCAAGTATCTCACAAGTCCATGACCCTTTGCGCAGTGGGGCATCGACCTACTCGGGCCATTCCCGCTAGGAACAGGTGGGAGGAAGTTTCTAGTAGTGGCAGTAGATAACTTCACGAAGTGGGTAAAAGCTGAACCTCTCGTGACAATCACAACCGGAAACGTCCAGAACTTCTTTTGGAAGAACATAGTATGCCGCTTCGGCTTATCTCGGGTACTGATTTCTGACAATGGCAACCAGTTCGAGAATATCAAATTCTAGGAATGGTGCTAAGACATGGGAATTCGGTAGAACTTCACGTCGGTCGCGCACCCGTAAGCAAACGGTTAGGCAGAAGTCACGAACAGAGCTATCCTCCGTGAACTGAAGGCCAGGCTAGACCGAGCTAAAGGACTATGGGCGGACGAGCTACCCAGCGTCCTATGGGGCTACCGAACTATAGAGAAGGCCGCCACCGGAGAAACTCCCTTCAACCTCACCTACGGCATAGAGGCAGTCATCCCAGCCGAAATCGAAATCCCCTCATTATGACTGGAAGCGTACGACGACAAGACCAATGATGACGAGCTACATACCAACCTCGACCTACTCGACGAGGTGAGGGACCTCGCCTACATCAGGACCGCAGCATACCAACAAAGGGTAGCTTGGTACTATATGCCAAAGTCAAGAAGCGAAACTTCCGCATCGGCGACCTGGTTCTCCGCAAGGTCATGGTACCTGAGCCTGGCGTTGGCAAACTCGGACCGAACTGGGAAGGACCCTACCGAGTAAAGAGAGTACTCGGAGGAGCGTACGAGCTCGAAACCCTGGAGAGTAGACAAATACCCCGGGCGTGGAACATCGTCAACTTAAGGCGATATTACCTATAAATTACCGAACTAAGTGGATTATGAGCCACCCTCAGAGCCTAAGGGCCAGAATGCCGAGCTAACAAGGACCTTGGCACCATAAGACTCAGTCGCCTCTTCGGCATGGGCAAAGCCTAGGAAAGTATCCTAGCCAATGTGTTAAAGCGTCGAGCTAATAATGACCTCGGCACCTCTTCAACGAAGAACCAAGTGTTAGCGCCGAAAGAGCAGGCAGCACGGGTATGAAACCCGAGGTGCAAAGCCCGCTCCAAGCCAGGCCTATTGAAGACAAACCAATAAACCCACCCGGGCGGAGAACAGATTGGGCGTATAGCCTTACTATGTTAACTCGCATCGAGAAACCCCCTCGCTTTGGGGACCTAATTCTAATAGTTCGACAATATAGTCACTTCGGCAAAAGTAAAGAATGACTGCACAACACTTAAAACAAAAAAGGTATTTCACTACCAATGTTTCATTTACAATCTATTCAAAAAAAAAAATGAGCTCGCAGGCTCGGCACATATCACTTCAGAAGCACACCTCCCTCGCCCAAAACATCAGTAGGAACTTCGGCGGGACTCGGGGCGTCTGCTTCATCTTCAGAGTTCAGGTCATTGTCAGCTGCGAGAGCCATCTCCGGAGTGATACGCGAACTGGTTATGGCACGGGCGTGGAGTTCGGGGTACGCATGCCTTATCATCCACCGGCTCAGTTTGAAACCCCTCCGATATGAGCCAACCATCAGGTCGTCGAAGCACTCCGACGTGATGTAATCATCGACGGCCTTCACTTTAGTGTCCTCGAGGGCCTGGAAGAAGATCTCGGACTTCTCCTTGATATCGGCCTTGAGGTATTCCACCTCGTGCTCCAAGGCCCCTTTTGAGGTCGCAAGGTGCTTTACGACGAGCCACAAGGCGTCATTCTCTCTCCGGAGCCTCTTTAACTCATTCTTCTGAGCCGAAGTGTCACCCTCGTGACAATGGATCCGCTCCCGAGCTGCCCTCAGCTCGGCATGCGCTGCATGGGAAGCCTCTTCGGCAACCTGTGCCCGCTTCAGACTCCTCTCTGATTGAAGAATTAGGGCGTGGATAGAGGAGTTCACCTGCCAAGTAAGAAACAAGTCAGCTCGGCGAGAAGAGAAGAGAATAATACAACATAAAAGAAAAAGACAAGTGAGACCACTTCGACTTACCACCATAGCATGAGACGCAGCGCGTGCACCAATGTGACCCGGAGGAAGGTCAGCCCATGCTGAAACCTCCACAGGACAGACGGCCTTCTTGCTCTTGCGGAGAGCACAACTCGGAGTCAGCACGCTACCAGTCCCCTCTTGGCTCCCCGAACTGGAGAATACTGTCTGAGTGTGGGAAGCCTCCGTAGTTTCGGCATCCTGAGCGTCTGTGACCCCGGTCTCCGCCGCCACTTCTGGGATTGGCCCGGCCACCTCAGGTTCCCTGGGAGAATCCAGGTTAAAGGCCGAAGGATGGCTTGGGGCTTCGGACTCCATAGCCCGAGGAGACTCAATGCAGGCTCGCTTAGTAACCCGCTTCCTTCTCTTCATCCCATCAAGCAAGTTGACCCCGTGGGTTTTCTCTACCTCCATGATACATGCGAAAAGAGTTCGGCATCAGTAAAAAAAAAACAGAGAAGCTGAGTAAAGAAACCTACCTGGACTCAGACCGGCCTGAATAAGTTTAGCCTCTGTAAGGTAGTCTCCGCACTCGAGCCCGACCTGGGCCCAAGATTGGAAGGTCTCCACCATGTCTTTATCTAACATGACACCGGGATCGGGAACAGCTGCCCTCTAATGAGTAGAAAACGGCCACCCCGTAGCACTTTGGACCACGAAGTAGTCTTGCTTCCACGCCAGGACCTTATTTGGAAGCTTATGTAGAAGTTTAAATCCCGGGCGGGGAGACAGGTAATAGGCCCGCCTATGCTTGGGAAAGAAGCTCGTTTGCTTCTTAAGCATGAGGAGGGCAGAGAAAATTTCTAAGTCTAAGGGAAGGACATATTCACAACAGAGGGAGATGGTCCCGACAACATTACGGATGGAGTTCAGGTGAAGCTGACCAATGGAGACACCGAAGTGATTCAAGACTTCGACGATTAGGGGATGGAGAGGGAGACGCAGCCCGACAATGAGCTGCTCCTGGAAGATCACGATCTCATCCGGACCGTGCTCCCAAGGGAAGTCGGCCGTAGGCAAGCTATAAGCATACTCCCCGGGCAGGTTGAACTGACGAACAAGAGACCGAAGTCTCTCAGACGTCATAGTGGAGGGTCCGAACTTGTCTGGCATCCGAACTCGACGGGAAGTGGATTCCAGGCTGTCAGGGGTGACCCGGACTGAAGGCCCTACCTCGGGCTCATCCAGAAGGCTGTCGAAAGAGGCAGCCCGACTCGAGGTCTCCGCCTCAAGCCCTCCTAAAAGGCTATCTAAACTACCCGAGTTACTCGAACTAGACATTGAAAAGGAAAGGAAATTGAAAAAAGCTAAGGGGACTCACCAAGGAAAAGCCACCGAACTAAGGAAGGTGATGCGAGCTCAAGACCTTGGACGCGAGCTCAAGAAACAAGCGTTGAATATTGGCGAAGGAAAAGTGACCAGGGCCCCCACTATTTATAGCCGCTATACCTGCACATCAATGGTCGAGATCAAAGCCATCCAATGGCTCTCAGGAAAACCGGTTGCACGACCCCCAAGGTGTAATCAGTTTAGTGCGAATTTTTTACGTCCGAAAACTAATAGTTGTTTGACGTCCGTGCGTAAGCTGTACGCGACCCGGGCTGACTTTTGGTCGAGCCGCGCTGACCCTGGTCAAGCCAAGAACATAGGCGGGTCAGACCGGAGGATCTCCGAACTGGACGAAGCTTGCCACGGGGCAAATCCACCCGTCAGTCCGTGAACTCCCCACGCCGAGTCAAGACCCCGGGCACAGGGAGTGGGGGGAAATTGATGGAGGTAGATTTGGCCCAACCCCTTGGCTGTGCGACACGTGGAAGCAATCGGGTATGACCTAGCAGAAGCGTCAGCTCGGCACAGCGATAGCCATCCCAAAAAGAAGCCCGAGCTCCCCAAGGAGAGGCCCCGAGCTCCCCGAAAGGAACCCGCACTTCCCTAGAGGTGGAACCCGAGCTCTTCCTAGAAGTCCCGAGCCTTGCAAGGAACCCCGCAAAGGACGAAGCCCGGACTAACCCACCTCGGGTCAGTCCGAGCCACACCCCGGCACCTCGGCTCTAGGTCGCGTGACTGAATAACCGCTGACAAGGAAGCCTGTACTCTGAGGCGGCACGCCTGACTGATTAGGGATTTGACAAAATGACAACTGTACTCCAACGACCACCTACTACCGCCATCTCAGATGTTGCAGAGATGGCCCTGACAGAGAAGACAGTGGCGGTTATGCCTGCCCCCCCACAGAGGTGGTTATACCTGATCTGGCAGAGGCATGGGAGTGAGTGCACCAGGGTAGTTATAAAAGGCCCTCTTCCCCCAGAGTAAAGATATGTGATATTTTTGCGCCTTCTGGTCTTAGAGTCTCTCATTCTTCTTGCCTTCTCAAGAGTACTAACTTGAGCATCGGAACATTCCCACCGGGTTCCTCCCCCAGAATCTCTTGTTTCGTCCCTGTTTCAGGCATCTCCTGCTCCGTTAGAGGCAAGGTTACCGGCAGCTAGGACTGACCGGATCGTGCATCATCAATAATAATAATAATAATAAGTAACACTAATTATATATTTACAAATTAATTAATATGAATTAATATAAATATAAAATGATTTTATCCCGAATTATAATTAACATTATTAAAATACTTATTAATTATCATTAATTAATTAACATTCTGAAGTAAGAATTATTATTGTTATAATTAAGGAATTAATTATTAGTAAGTAATTATAATCAATAATTAAATTTTATCAAAAATCATTAGTATTAGTAATAATTAATTATAATTACTAAGAATAATAATATAATTATATAATTATATTAATTAATATAAGTATTAATTATAATTACTGATAATAATAATAATATAACTAATTATTTCATATAAATGTATGAATTATAATTTCTTATAATAATTCCAATATAAATAATTAACATTAAATATTTATTTTCAAAATAATTAATATGAGTTAATATAAATATAAAATGATTATTTTTGAATTATTAATTACTGATGAGGGCAGATTTGGCCCTCCACTGACATCATGACACATGGCATCTCGGAACAATTGGGTGACACCCTAGAACCACCTAGGTGACAACTTGCCTTAGCCAAAATGATGGAGTCCCAACTGACGACTTGCCTCTGTCACCGACTTGGTGACCGGGCAACCTTGCTACCTGCCTCAATTGCTGACCTAGCAGCCTGCCTCCATCGCTGGCTTGGCGACCTGCCTCCACCGTCGGCCTGACGACCTGCCTCTACTGCCGACTTGGCGACCTGCCTCTGCCGCCGACCTAGCGACCTGCCTCCGCCACCAACCTAGCGACCTGCCTCCTCCACCGACCTAGTGGAAACCTAGCTGGCGACCTCGTCCACAACTCAGGGCGGTTAGCAGCACCTCGTCCAGGGCCGACTTCTGGTACCTCGTCAGTACCGGCCGAAGCGACTTAGACGTGAGGAACGACCTCCCTCGAGGGCTTGTCGACCTGATTGAGGTCCAGGTGGCGACCTGCGAGACGTGCTCACCGGCGAGATCTACATGCATACCATCACTCCTGGGTTTCTAGGAAATCAGCTCTCACACCAAATGTTTTGCACGAAATCGAGTAAGGCGCAAAGATTGGCCTACGTTCACGTCTACCTCTGAGGACTTCGGAGCAATTAGGCACGACTTCCTAGAGATCTCGGATGTGTTGTGTGATGCCCACACCAAACAATGGCTATATAAAGGCCTTACCTCCAACCTCAAAAGGTACATGCGCAATTTAGTTCTCGTAGCTCTCTTGCTCTCTTACTTTCAACTCTCTCATAAAATCTCCTCATTCACTGACTTAAGCATCAGAGTGCCCACCCCAAGTAAAGCAACCCGGGCACTCTCACACTATTTCCTTGTAGGTCGCATCTAAGCCACCTCTCCAGCTCATCACCATTCAGCTAGGCATCAGAGCCATCTCTCTAGCTCGTCACCATACAGCTAGGCATTAGAGCCACCTCTCCAGCTCGTTGCCATATAGCTAGGCATCAAAGCCACCTCTCCAGCTCGTCACCGTTCAAATAAGCATCAGAGCCGCCACCTCTCCAGCTTGTCACCATACAGCCAGGCATTGGAATCACCTCTCCAACTTGTCACCATTCAGTTAGGCATCATAGCCACCTCTCCAGCTCGTCACCATTCAGCTAGGCATCAAATCCACCTCTCCAGCTCGTCACCATACAGTCAGGCATCAGAGCCACCTCTCCAGCTCATCACCATTCAGCTAGGCATTCGAGCCGCCACCTCTCCAACTCATCACCATACAACCGGGTATTAGAGTCACCTCTCCAGCTCCTCACCATTCAGTTAGGCATCAGAGTCACCTCTCCAGCTCGTCACCATTCAACTGGGCATCAGAGCCACCTCTCCATCTCATCACCATTCAGTTAGGCATCAGAGTCATCCCTCTAGCTCATCACCATTCAGTTAGGCATCAGAGCCACCTCTCCACCTTGTCACCATTCAGCTAGGCATCAGAACCACCTCTCCAGCTCATCACCATTTATCTAGGCGTCCAAGCCACTTTCCAGGTAGGAGCAATTCAGCTAGGCATCCAAGCCACATTCCAAGTAGGGATTATTCAGCTAGGAATTTGAGTCACTAGCCAGCCAAGAACTGCCAAAATGCCCATCATCAATTGGCGTCGTCTGTGGGAAACACTATAAAAGGCTATGTTCTCACCCGATTCTCTGAGCCTCAAGTAATAACATCTTCAAGCAACAATAAGTGCGCTTGATCGAAAGAACCCCCTAGGGGCAGAAGCAAAATGATTAGCCCAAATGAGTTCTCGTAGTCTTGCCTAGACAAAATCTCCCTAACTGTGAGGCCACCCCCATATGTCAAGTCCTATGTGCTCTATACGAGAGTTGACGGCCAACAGAATGTGAGGCCACCCCACAGGTCGAGCCCTCCATGGTTCTTGTGGGAGTTGATAGCCAACAAACTGTGAGGTCGCGCCGTAGATCAAGCCCTCCATGCTTTACATGGGAGTTGATGGCCAACAGGTTGTGGAGTCGCCCTCACAGGTTAGTCTTTCCAAGGTGACGAGGTGTCTGTAGGCCAAGGTGCTGAGAGCAAAACTCTACTGTCAAAATTCCACCGACCTGGAGACCTACATCCGCCAACCTAGCACCTGGCTACCTAGTGACCT
Organism: Nelumbo nucifera; assembly: GCF_055504915.1. NCBI lineage: Eukaryota > Viridiplantae > Streptophyta > Magnoliopsida > Proteales > Nelumbonaceae > Nelumbo > Nelumbo nucifera. Next base: position 105,247,866 of record NC_142649.1, on the reverse strand, counting down.
GGAGACCTACCTCCGACTTGGCAACCGACCTCCACCAACCTAGCAACACACGTAATCAGCCCAGATGAGGCTTGTCAACCCTGTTCGTGAGGTCGCCCCTATAGGTCGAGCCCTTCGTGGCTCTCACAGGATCGGCGGCTAACGGACTGTAGTCGCCCTTGCGGGTTGATCCTTTCAAGGTTCCCATGCAAGGTGGCAACCTGCAATTAGTAAAGCTGCCCCTGTAGGTTGATCTCCTTGTGGTTTATTGTAGGAGTAGACGACCAAGACCTTAGAGGACTAACACAATGCAGTCGTGACACCGACCCACTATTTAAATTCCAACATCGATGCACAAATCACAAGGGGAGGCCAAACCTCTTTCAGCATCAAGGACCCCTAAGCCGATCTTGAAATATGTTGGTAACAGAACAAAGGACCTACAACGAAGCACAAATCTACCCCCTTCGCTAAGCTGATCTCAGCTCGGGAGTGGGGGGCAAATGAAGAGGGCAGATTTGGCCCTCCACTGACATCATGACACATGGGATCTCAGAACAACAGGGTGACACCCCAGAACCACCTAGGTGATAACTTGCCTTAGCCAAAATGATGTAGTCCCAACTGGAGACCTGCCTCTGTCGTCGACCTGGCGACCTGCCCCCGCCGCCGACCTAGTGACATGGCAACCTGGCGACCTGCCTCCGCCACTGACTTGGCAACCTACCTCTGTTGCCAACCTGGCGACCTGCCTCTGTTGCTGGCCTAGCAACCTGCCTCCACCGTCGATCTGGCGACCTGCCTCTACCGCTGACCTGACGACCATCCTCTGCCGCCGACCTGGTGACCTGCCTTCGCCGCTGATCTAGTGATCTGCCTCCTACATCGGCCAGGTGGAAACCTATCTAGCGGCCTCGTCCATAACTCAGGGCGGCTAGCAGCACCTTGTCCAGGGCTGACATGTGATACCTCATCGATACTGGCCAAAGCGGCCTCGACGTGAGGAGCGACCTCCCTTGAGGGCTTGCCAACCTGATTGAGGTCTAGGTGGCGACCTACGAGACGTGCTCGTCGACGAATTCTACATGCATCCCACCACTCCTGGGTCTCTCGGAAGTCAGCTCTCACACCGAATGTTTTGGAGGAAACCGAGTAAGGCACAAAGATTGGCCTACATGCACGACTATCTTCGAGGACTTTAGAGCAATTAGGCACGTCTTCCTAGAAATCCCGGATGCGTTGCATGATGCCCACGCCAAACAATGGCTATATAAAGGCCTTACCTCCAATTTCAGAAAGTACATGCATAATTTAGTTCTCGCAACTCTCTAGCTCTCTTACTTTCAGCTCTCTCACAAATTCTCCACATTCGTTGGCTTAAGCATCGGAGTGCCCACCCCGGGTAAAGCAACCCGGGAACTCTGACACTGTTTCCTTGCAGGTCGCCTCAAAGCCACCTCTCCAGCTCATCTCCATTCAGCTAGGAATTAGAGCCATCTCTCCAACTCGTCACCATACAACCAGGCATCAGAACCACCTCTCCAGCTCGTCACCATACAGTCAGGCATCAGAGCCACCTCTCCAACTCGTCACCATACAGCCAGGCATCAAAGCCACCTCTCTAGCTCGTCACTATTTAGCTAGGCATAAGAGCCACCACCTCTCCAACTCATCACCATACAGCCAAGCGTTAGAGTCACCTCTCTAGCTCCTCACCATTCAGTTAGGCATCAGAGCCACCTCTCTGGCTTGTCACCATTCAGCTAGGCATCAAAGCCACCTCTCCAACTCGTCACCATTCAGTTAGGCATTAGAGTCACCTCTCCAGCTCGTCACCATTCAATTAGGCATCAGAGCCACCTCTCCAACTCATCACCATTCAGCTAGGCATTAGAGCCACCTCTCCAGCTAGTCACCATTTAGCTAGGCATCCAAGCCACCTTCTAGGTAGGAACCATTCAGCTAGGCGTCCAAGCCACATTCCAGGTAGGGATTATTCAGTTAGGCATCTGAGTCACTAGCCAGCCGGGAACTGCCAAAACACCCATCATCAATTACCATTATGAAAATCATTATTAATTATCATTTCGAATTAATAATGAGAAATATTATTAGTAATTAGTTAATATCAGCAATTAAGTATTAGCAGTAATTATTATTAGTAATTAATTAATATCAGTGAGTTATTATTACTAGTAATTAATAGTTGAAATTAATTAATTAGAAGTCATTAATTATTATTAGTACCCCTCTCTTTTAAAAAGTTGACTCATCATCATCGTCATCATCAATGACAACAACTTGATAAATACATAATTTGATAAAAAAGGTAAATATCATTAATTTATTTTTTTATCTTTTGGAAAACTGAAGAAGAGAAAAATAAAATGGTTAGCATTGCAAATGAAAAATTATTTAATTTTTTACAAAAAAAAATTATTGAACATAAAAAACCAATTGTTCAAAAATAAGGTCGTTAATCAAAGAGTATTTAAAATTATTCAGTAAATAATAATTTTAAGAAATTAAAATGGGTAATTTCAGCAAATAATTTTAAGTAATTAAATTTTGCTATTAACAGTTTTTTAATAATAATCAGTATTATTAATAGATTAATAATATGTTAATAATTACGAAAGCAGTAATAATAATGAGTATATTATTATTATTAACTAATAATATATTCTTATTACGTGTGTATTGATTTTAAAATCATTAATACTAAAGTATTATTATTACTACTATTATTATTATTTTATTTTTATGTTTATTAAGTAATTAATTTGTTATAAATACAATATTTAGTTAATTCATAAAATAATATTTGCTTTTATAATTCTTAAGTTTAACAATATTGAATAATAGAAAGTTTTATAATTTAGCTTTCACTAAATGAAGTATTTATTGGAGAATAATAATAGAATTAACTATAATAATAGTATTAATTATAATTACTTGTAATAATAATATGAATTAATATTAATATTAATAATAATTTGAATTAATATTACTTAAAACTAATAATTTCACCAATTATCAAAACTATTCTAACTAATTCTCACAATAATTATTTTAATTGTTTGTATTTTGATATTAATATTTTTTATTTTCAATCATTTCAGATTTCAAAACAATATTTAAAATCAACCTATTCTGATTTTATTAATTGGTAATGAATTAATTACATTAATTTCTGAAAATATTAAAATTTGAATTGACTAATTGGAAGTATTAATTTACCATTTTACCCGTTATTACATTCGGTCCATTTTGCAATATACCAAAATTACCCATCAATCTTCAACCCAAAACCCAAGCATTAGCCGCTACTTTCTTTTCCCATCGACCGCTGCTTCCCCTTCGTTTGATAAGTTGAAGGAACAGGATACGTCTGAGAAGAAGAATAGTTGGATGCTCGTGAAGACTGTTCCCATCATCTGAGAAGAAGAAAAGTCAGAGTACAGGCCGCTGCTTCTCCTCATCGTCTGAGAAGAAGAATGGTCGACTATTGCCTCTCTCATCGTATAAGAATAAAAACATTCGGAATATTGCTGCTCATGTTTATGCAACAGACACATACACCATTAATGTTCCTTCATAGGATTTTTCCTTCATTTGACAAACCCAATTTGGTAACATTGTGCTTTAGAGAACTACCAAAGCCACGGTTGTCTACCATCTTCATCAATGAACCAACATCAAAATCTGCCTTCCTGGAACTATCAATAGAAGAAAATTACGATATTGCAAGAGGTTGCAGGAAATTAATGGGCAATAAAAGACAACTACGATATTGCAGCTGCACTGAAAACTTGAGAGCAAAAACACTGGAGAGAAGACATAGCAAATTAATGGCAATGCCATCTCTGTCTACAAAGGAAGAGAGAGTAGGTTGCCTGGCGAGTGGAGGCCTTTCTGTAAGTGAGCATATGAGCCATGGCAGGTATGATGTATATGATGAAGCTGACCAGGAGAGCACCGACGGTGGAGTTGATAGGACCGAAGAAAGGGAAAATAATGGCCAAGAACCAAATGGGGATGACAACTGGCAACCTAGCTAGTGCCCTCAAGCATATACTCTTGGTATCGTGCATCCCTATCACCTTCTCCTATACAAAATACGGCGGCGTACATGCAAACCCAAACGTTATGAACTGCCCACAGTGAACAAAGAAACCAAAATGGCAGAGCGTAGTAAATTCAATCATTCAACAAGGCTAAGTATGTCCAAATAAAACAAAAACAGGTGCGCCAACGAGAACGAACCTGATGAATGAGCATCAAGATAACGACAGTGTCATCAGCCGTGTGCCAATGGTGGGTTTGTCTTCTTGGGTACCAGTTATTCCAGGCTTTCCATGACCTTTCTTGTGGGAATAACTGGCTCATCAGTCGTATTATTAGGGATGTTCTTATTCTTCTTTTCCTGCAACCTCTTGCTTTGCTTAGAAAGAGAACTCTGTTTCTGCAACCTCATCCCCTGAACACTGAAATCTTTCACTTCAGTAGGAAAACCTCCAAACTTGGATTCAGAAGACACCAATTCTTTCTTCCCTACTTCCTCTATTTTTCCAGGAATGAGAAGCCAAAGAACTACCGTCAAAGATCTTATATTGAGATTCAGATGTTGCAAGGTTTGTTCTTTTAGTGCTGCTATTCCAAACTTATCCAAAACCCAAGAGTTTGGTAAAAAAGCATTGTTTAATAGGCTGATTCACCATTCAGGGGCAGTTTAGTCATGAAATATGTATTTAGGTTGATGTGGACAATTTGAGTCATTCAATTTTAATGGTGTTGTAACGGACGATGAGTTTTAGAAAATAAAATCTCACGGTGAATTTTAGACGTTTTGAAAAGTTGTGATGGATTTAAGAGAATTCAGAAAAAGTGATGGTGGGTTTTTAACAATTACCCTTTGAGTAATTAATTATGTCGAATTAATAACAACCCTAATTAAAAAAACCAGTATGATTTTAAATGAATTAAACCGAATAGTTAATTAAAAAGCATTAATTAATATTAATTTAGAAACCGGTTTGAAATTAAATCATTTCATTATTATTAATAATTAATTACTGTTAATTGATTATAATAACATTAATTATTACTGTTTGGATAATTAAATGATTTCATCTATATATTATTACTATTCATGTTAATAATTAACATGTGTTAATAATTATTATAATATTAGTTAACAGTAATTATAATAACGTGTTTATATAATAATTAATTCCTGAAATAATATTTACAACATCTGTTGTACGGCAATTATTATTAATACTTAATTAACCATGTGTCAATTATTAACAGTACTGTTAATTATTAATCCGGCTCGTTACCCCGTATTAATATGCAATTAATAAACCGGGTCTGCATGGTATTTGTCCAAATGGGTAATACATTCGACCCGGATAACCCATTACGTCATCTTCTTTACCCGCTTCCCATTTCATTTGCTCATTGGAGCGACGAAAACATTAGACTTCGCCATTTTAAAGATGGGTGCTTTACCACCAATTTCAACAAAATATAATAAAAAAATATAAAATAAGTCATTAGAGCGACAAAAACATTAGACTTCGCCATTTCAAAGATGGGTGCTTTACCACCCATTTCAACAAAATATAATCAAAAAATATAAAATAAGTAGAGATGAATTAAATGAAAAACTAAAAAAATGAAAGAAAACTAATATAAATACAACTGAAAATTTTTCTGTCGCTCGTTTTATTTTCTGTTCAGCTATTTTTTTAAACTCCTTTTCTGAATTCTTGTATTTGTAATCCTCATAGCTCTCTTAATAATAATTAATTAATTAGATAGTTGGAATAAATTAATTAATTTAATAGTTAATAATAATTAATAGCATAGTTTCCTTTTTTTTAAGAAAGGATTGAAAGTGGGAACTTCCCATTTCTCACAACTTTGTATGGTAGTGGGCTCCACTCTGCATGTTAGTGAGCTCTTTTCTTGAACTACCATTAATTAGAATTTGACACATGTCTAATAGGCTTTATTCTTGAACTACCGTTAATCAGAATTTAACACGTATTTATTTTGTTTAAATTTTGAAATGACAGATATCTAAATGTATATAGACCACATGTCTGACTATAAGTGGCTTTGGCCTGAAATCATTCCTTAGATTTCCTTTTTATATTTAAAAAATCAGTTTTCATAAGATTATTTTTAGAGTTTTCATCCTGTGAACACAGATTTACACTTCTCGTGAATCCACCAATAAAAACGGAACATGTCGGAATTTTGAATAATTGATAACATTAACAGGTGTTCAGCCGTTAGCTGAACAAATCCAATTAAACTATCCACAAAAGGACAAAAAACCCCAAATCTGATTAAACTATCCACTCACCACACACCAGCATCCGTGTGGCCAGTGGGATAATTATATGGGTTAGGTCTCAAAGGAGAGAAGGACTCGAAATGGGAGGGAGTTCGAATCCATTGAAAGAAAACCCTTTTGGTTTTTTTTTGTTCTTTTGTTGTGGTTCAATCGGATTTCTTCAGCTAACAGCCGACTATCAGTTAACATTATCAATGACACGAAATTCCAATGTATTCCATTTTTATTGGCGGGTTCACGGAATGCAAACTCGTATTTTAACTGCAAAAGGGAAATAATTAATTCCTTAAAATAAAGAATGTCAAATGCATTATAGAGGACTGGACTGTTTCATTTTTCGCGGTAGAATTTTTCTCCCAATCTGATGGGATGGGTGTGCAAGTTGAGAGGGCCCAACCCGAGCCTGGGTCAATCCAACCCATAATTTTATATGGATGGGCTTCTATTTTCAATACGGCTGTAGTTTTTTTTTTTTTTTTTTTGGACTAGGCTCAAATGTAAATTTTCAACAGCTTGAACCTGGCCTTAGACTTGATCCAAGCTGGGTCGTAGGCCCAATCATAAGCTTGGGCCTAGGTCCCGGCCCAGACGTTTGAAACCCCCCACCCCCATACACACACTCATATGTTATTTGAGTAATATTATATCTAACTTCTATTAAACAAGACCACTAGACTAATATGGACGAGAATATTTTTCTTTTTTATTTTACCCTATTCGGAGGCCCTATCTTATATATTATTGTATTTGAGTAAAAGAGTAAACCCTATTCCTAAGTTGTTATTGATTTGATTTAGCTTCATGCTTTCAAGACAGCAAGCCGTATGTACAAAGGTATGCGCATACTAACTAGCTATTATACTATTGCTTGCACCGATTAATCGTGTTTTAAAAAACGGTTTGAAAATAAAATCGTTTTAGTCACTGATTTTTGGGTTGATAGTTCGATGGTCTGGTATAAATGATGATCTGTTCTGACAAAAATAAAAAATAATTAAAAAAAATAAAAACGGTCAAAAATTATTGAATGGATTAACGGATCAACGATTTGACTGTCCGAATCGATGAATCATTGACTAATTTAACAGTTTTTTTGTCAGAAACCAAATTTAAGATAAAATGAAACCAGTTACCTGAATACTTAATTGTCCGGATCAATTGCGGTTCGAAAACCATGATATAAATTAATTGACCAAATTTCTGCTATTTAGATGAATATTCTACTTTCAATTTCCTAACGTAGCTCAATCTGACACGGTAGACTGATTGGCTGGACTCATTACATTGTAGGGAAATTGAGGACTACAATTAAAAGGTCTGTATCCTTCACTTTCAACTGAGTGGATTGATGCGCCATTAAACCAATAAACCTTTCATTTCATTCCTCTATTTCTAATATTTATTTTATCTTAAACTGGAATATATATATATAATTTCTATCATGTCAGAAGGGTTATAATACCGGAAAACTATGATCAATCGGAACAAACTCCTTATGAATTTTGATGAATGGCAGCTAATTGGTTGTCATCCAGCTGAACTCGCAAATGCAGTAACCAATGTGTCCGCAATTTACGGGTGAACATGTCAGTGTTTGCAGAATTTGTATAAACGTAAAAAAGCATGTTTTTGAGTTCCACTATCCCAAATCACCCTATCCCCCTCTCGCTTCTCTTCCCCTTTTCTGAGCTACAAACCTCCACCCCCATTCAGCACAATGCCAATTACACCAATGCCGACAATGGTGTACGTTGCAGTGGTCATTGCGGATTGCATAGGCCCACCCCCGTTTGTCTTCTTTATCTTCTTCTTTATACCGGTCTGTTGCAATTACACCCACCGGAACAATTTCCTATACTCCTTTCTTCCATAGAATTCCTTCAAACAACTATTATACATTGATAAATTTGCTTCGTTGCAGCTTTCTAATGGTCGACACTTTTGTAAGCATCACACTCGATATTATCCAATGACGGGATTTGACAGGGACAACCATATGTTGCAGATCAGTTGCATTTCTGAGACACATTTTGAGGATTGTATGAACAAGATGATGGTGATCTTGTTTTCAACATACTTATACTTCGATCAGATTTAAGTAGAGAATGATAGGATGAGAGACGGGGTGCTCTAAAAACGAGTACTTGATTATCCCTTCTAAGTCTCCGTGGACCTTTCTTATGTAGAATCCATTAAAAATCTCTTATGCTTATCCCTATAGGTTCTCAAACAGCCGTCACCGGTGTTGGCGTGATCGGTGGAGTGGAGAATAAGGGTGAGGTTTGTATCTCAGAGAAGGGGAAGAGAAGACGAGTGGAGTGGAGTTGATTCGAGTCATGGGAGAGTTGTGTTTTTAACGTCTACCGCCAATTAACAATACCATTAAAAGCGAAAAGATAAACACTGACGTATTTGCTTTTAATTGGCAGTCGCCGTAATGTGACGGTTCGATACAGGCTTAGCCTTGCCTACGCTTGACAGGCTTACATTAGAGATATCACCGTCATTTTCGCCTGTAAGATTTTTGGGAGATTCGATGTTATCTTCAGGCAGACCACCAAAAGCTTAACGTACTCTTTGAGGAGGGGTGGTCGACCTCCTTGGGTGCCTAACCTTGGCACTCCTAGACCATCATCCCCTTGTGAGGCGGCCCTGGTTAACGGCTAGCATGGCTACCAAGGTTCCTCATGGGCGCACACTTGCTCATGGGGACAGTGTTGGACCGACACTGTGCTACCGATACTCAAGGGAGGCTTGGCATGCGAGCCTGGCTCAAGCATGACCCTTTACCACGCCAGCCCCTTGCCCAAGCTGAGTGAGTTATCCCGTTGCCTCTAGCGCACGGGTGTGTTTCGGCCCAAGCGGTTGCCTATCATCATGACACACAGGTGCTTGTCATGATCGGCATACAGGAGACCCTTCACATCGGTGCCAAGTAGACCTGCTCGTGGCTCGACGGGCCGGCCCGGCCCGGCCCGACCCCCGGACGGGCTTGAACAGGTATATAGGTCCGCGGGCTTAACCTCGGGCCAAAAAGCCCGGCCCACAATAAATTCGAGCCGGACTCGAGATTTGTCAAAATAGCCCGGCCCGGCCCGACCTATAACTAAACCTAAAAGCCTTAGTTGAATATCCCTCTTTTTTTCACCTCTTTCCCTTCTTTTTCCAATCGAATTCTTCTTCTCCACATCCTCTTTCCCTTCTTTATATTCTTTTTTTAATATAAATAAATTTTGAATTTATATATATTTTTAATGTAAATAAATTCTGATTTATATTGATTATTGAATAGGGAAATTTTCTAATTTTTTTTATTAGGTTGGGCTTCGGGCTCGGGCTCAGGCTTCAGGCTTTTTATTAGGGCCGGGCTCGGGCCCAAGTTGTAGGCCCGTTGGTCGGGCCGGGCTTGGGCTCGGGCCTAACATATTTTTGTTAATGAAGAGTAAAAGCCCGGCCCGAGCCCGGCCCATGAACAGGTCTAGTGCCAAGTCACCTCATCGGCGCATGGTCGCCTTGCATTATGGTTGTCTTCCTTTAGCACGTAAGCGGCGCCTCCCATGGACCGGTCTGAGCCAGGAGAGTGTCCCGGCCATTGGACTTGAGGTCATGATCCAGTGCTATTGACTTTGCTGGAGCCATCCCATCGGGCAACTCCTAGCCTCTAAGCGCATAAAGGCTTGTCCTGGCCTATCTTGGCCTGGATGTCGCACGGGTTTCTTCCGCTGTAGAACTACCCCCATGACAGTTGGTATCAGAGCAGGAGCTCCTTTTAAGCCATTCGACCCGCGACGCGAGTGACAGCATGAAGCACAGCAAGGACATCGTGGAGGAGATCGAGCATGGACTCTCCACAACCCATGAGGGCGATGATGCGCCCGCCAACGACATCAGAAAGGACAATGCACCGAAGCCTAGAAAACGTGAGAAATCTTCCAATAAGCATGCAATCGTTGAGTTGCGGATGCTGCGTTGCGAAGCCACCATAGGTGAGATGCGAGACTCGATAGACGAGCTGCATCAAAACATGGAAGCCATGGACAAAACACTAGTCGAGTTTGAAGGTCGCTTGAGTGGAGTCGGGGATGAGGTCCGGGACATAATCAACGGCACGCTCAAGCAAATTTGCAGCACTGCGCGCCAACAAGAAGCAAGCTCCTCCAACTCGCAGGTCCAAGACAGGCTTGACAATTTTCAAGCCCAGTTCGATGAGATGAAGAAAGGGGCTACCTCCAAACAACCCTCCTCAGTCAAGAGAGGACTGAGGTATGTTGATGTAACCATTGGCGGGAGGCCAACCAGGGCCCTAGTTGACACAGGGGCCACTCACAACTTCATATCCATTGCAGAGGCCAGGAGACTTAATTTGGCTATTTCCAAAAAGCCTAGCTGGCTCAAAGCAGTTAACACAGGTGCCAAACCTACTGAAGGCATGGCTCGCCGAGTAAGACTACAACTCGGCACCTGGGATGGAGAGATTGACCTCTCCGTCGTCCACATAGATGATTTTGATATTGTCCTTGGAATGGACTTCATGATACAGGCAAAAGCGGCACCGATGCCTCACCTTGACACCCTGATCATCTTGGACGAGCAGTCACCTTGCATGGTCAACATGATCGCCACCACCAGCACCAAGAAGAAGCAAGTCTCTTCCTTGCAACTCCAACACAACCCTCAACCATTGATGGCAGAAAGATCTACAACCACCACCAGTGCAACCAGAAGTGGTCGTAGCAACTCCAGGAAGAAGTCAGCGCCAGTGTCAGTGCCAATGCCGCCATAACAACAGCAGCGGAAGCCACCTTTGCAACAGAAGCCGCGCACACCCACAACTAATGAGCCCAATAGAAGACCCAAGGCCGTGTCAAACTTTGCCCACATCTACTACCACAACCACTGGGGAGAGCGAGTGCCACCCAAACCATTTAGGGACAACATTCACATCATCCCTCAAGCTAAATCTTGTAGTAGCCCAGTGAGTCACCCTTGGGGAAAAATGCATGGGAACCAACACCCTAATAATCCAAAATACCATTTTGACCCAGCCTTGGCTACCAATTTTCCTACCACCATCGGGAACCATCCAAAATCCTACCTTGAAGCAGCCAGGCAAGGACTTAACATAGGGACTAGCCATAGGTTTTCCCACCATCTAGAACATCCACTGGCCATCTACCCAACCTCCTATCTTGGCCTTGGAAGAAACCATGTTTGTGGAGCAGTCGAAGAACCTTCCTTCACCAACAAGTTCAAGCCTCAAGCAGAAAGCTAGTCTTCGAGGATGAAGACTGAATTGAGTGGGGGAGACTGTAACAAGTGTTCTCTTCGCTGCGCCATAAAGTGCCAACCATCGTGCCTACAACCGCCACTTCAGTGTCCAAGTGTGTCATGGGTGGGCTATGCATGTACTTTTGTATGGGGGATTGCCAATGACATTATTGTAATACTGTAGTATGATTTTTCACCTTTTTTATGTTTCTTATTGTCACTCCCCCAAAAGCTTAACGTACTCTTTGAGGGGAGGTAGGTAGTCGAGTGAGCTCATAAGCGTGTAAAGGTTAAGCACGAGATCCCCTTGACACTGTACTGTGTGCTTGTGCTTACCACTGATTATTGCAATACAAATAGCCTTTTGCTAATTCATGTGCCATCTTGTTGCCTTTTTGTGTGTGTTTGCTTTGTTGCGTAGGCTTACTCGCCCCTTTCGAGTGCCGCACGGGGCCCCAACGATTAACCCCATGACAGTAAGCTGCAGAGATGGCGATTGTTGTAGATACGAGTTTCATCCAGTTAATTGATTATCAATTTTTTGGTATCATCTATTTTGGGTATTGTAATTGGACTCAAAGATATTGTTTTTTATTTAATTCATTCATTTTCTTTTTCAAACTAAGATAAAAAGTATAAAAATATAAAGAGAGAGGGGGTTTAATGACCCATTCATCTACTCTCACGTCCATAGTTGAAATTTAATAGGGTATTCTTTGGTGTAAATGGTTTTGTTTTTAAAAGCAAAAACAACTAATTTATATGATGGTTGTTATTTTTTTTTCCGAAAACAAAATCATACACTCGCATAGATACCTTTGTTTTTTCGAAAGATAAAAAACAATATATTAACTAAGAGAACAAACTACAGAGTTTTTTACATCAAATATGGCAGGAGGATAAGTATTCAACAAAAAAAAATAATCCTATAGAGTATGTTTACTCCCATATGCTATCTGATGAGTATGGATGTTATATTTCTTACTAATAAATAAAGTAACAGATTGAAAAGATTGAAATAAGTTTTTTGTTCATTGAAGCAAATCCAAAAATGACCAATGAAGGGAAACTTTTCCTTGAAGCACTTGAATAGCTAGCTGAGAATCTGAAACAGATCACGATATTCCTTTTTCCTAGTTGAAGAGCTTGCAGGATTCCTTGATAAATAGCAAAAAGTTATGCTGCGTCAATTGATTTTAAGTATTTCCGCCCTCCTGAGATTTGTATACATTGTAGCTGAGTCTTCAAAAGGATAGTGCCATAACAGAACAAAATAGAGGTTATTTTCCCTACATTTGTAAATATAATACCATCCGTGTCTAACTGCATTAGAGATGTTTAAATGTGAAGGTAGTTCTAAGGGTAATTCCCATGGCGTGCTTGGTATTCGAACACCATTGAAATAGTATTAGTCCTGCGAAGAATCCATAGTTTTGAAATAGTAATATCTTTAAAAGATTTTTCATTGTGTGCAAACCAGATATAGTATAGAGAAATAGCATACCAACTTAGAACTTTTAGAAAAGTAGATTTCTCAGAAAAAAGAGTACCAAGTGTAAGAATACAATCCACCTAGTCGGAGTGAGAAGTAGTATTTAAGTTAATATTCCAGGGTGAAGCAAATAAAATGGACTTAGTGAAGGAGCATTCTAGAAAAAGATGTTGCAAAGTTTTTACTTGATTATGACAAAAGACACAATTTTGATCTTGATTAGTGTTAAGAATATTTGCTTTGTCAAGGATAAAATCTTGAATAAGTCTCCAAAGGAATAAATTGATAATGAGGGGGATAGGAAAGTTTCCAAATCCACTTAAGACAAGATTTTAATTGGTCAAAAAGTCCTGGGAGAGAATTGTAAAGTAGATCAATATAAGCAGCTGAAGTAAAAAATTTACCTAATGAATGTTTGGTCCAGATCCAGGAAACAAATGTATTAACTGGAAAAATAGGTGTTCGCAAAATATGTTCAATTTGGTCAGTATCAAAATGAATATAAAGACTAAAGGTATTCTAATTACCATTAATGAGGAGATCATTGAAAGTAAGATGAGAAATAATAAGAGATATAGGATAAGGTACCATGTAAAAATTCTCATTATGTTGGATCCAAGGGATTATCAATTTTCTTTGAAGAAGATTCCAGGACTAAATAACCTACTTCCTAAACTAGACTTTGAATTTTGGGGCAACAGATTTGTAGAAAAAAAAACTATTGGAAGGATGGAATAAGGAAAGAAAGAATGAATTGAAAGATATTTGGATTTCCAAATTTGGGCCCACAACTTATGTTGCTCATTGAGATATCTCTAGGCAAGTTTTTTAAGCAGACTAGATTCACCAATTTGATATTTCTAAATCCTAAGCCTCCTGATGATTTAGAAAAAGAAAGAGAATTCCAAGAACTCCAACAATATGGGTGGGGGTTTGTTTCTGATCGAGCCCACCAAAAATCTTTAATGATTTGATCAATGGCAGAAATTGTTTTTTGGGGTAGTTGGTGCTACAGACATTGTATGAGTCAGAATATCTTAGAGTACAAATTAAATAAGAATTATTTTTCCAACTTGAGTTGGAGCAAAAGCTTTCCATTTATTAAGTTTAGCATGGAGATTATCCAAAATAAAAGATAGTTGGGAATGCTTATTCCGACCCCTAATTAGAAAAAGGCCTAGATATTTGGTATTTTCAAGAAGGGATTATATCTGAAGTTGTCTTTGTATCATTCTGTGGTGCCTAGGGTGAATATTCTTACTAAAATAAATCCCTAATTTATCTAAATTAATTAACTGTCCCGAAAAATTCTGAAACTGAGGAAGAAAATTTTTTAGAGTAGCTAGTTCATCCTAATAACCTCAAAGAAATAAGAGGGTATCATTTGCAAAGAATACATGAGAAATTGAGGGGGCTCTAGTAGTTATTTGAATGCCTTTAAGTTGACTATTATTTTCAGATTTAATAATCATCTGAGTCAGACATTCCATTGCTAGAATAAACAAGTATGGGGATAACGGATCACCTTGTCTAAGACCCCTAGTGGGTAAGATTTTTCCCTCAGAAGTACCATTGATAAGAATAGAATAAGTGACAGAAGAAATACATTCTAGAATGATGTAACAAAATTCTTGTGAAAACCCTAATGTTTTTAGGACTGACGAAAGAAAAGACCACTTAAGTCGATCATAAGCTTTTGCCATGTCTAACTTAATGGCCACATAGCCTGTACCTCTTTTATGATATTTTAAAAAATGGAACATTTCATGGGCAAAAATGGTGTTATCTGTCATTTGCCGCCCTCGAATAAAGGCTGATTGGTTGGGGGAGATGCATTTATTGAAAACAGTACAAAGTCTGGTAGCTAAAATTTTTTAAATGATTTTATATAACACATTACAGAGACTGATTGGACGATAATCTTAGACTTTTATACGATTTACTTTTTTTGTACAAAGCAAATAAATGTATGATTTAGGCATTTAAGTAATTTCTTATTCTGGAAAAATTCCTTTGCAAAAGCTACAATTTCAATGCCCATTAAATCCCAATACACTTTATAGACTAAGGTTGGCATCCCATCTAGACCCGAAGATTTAAGGCTACCTATACTAAAGAGAGACGAGTTAACCTCTTCTTTAGAAGGGATGGCAGTTAAAAAGACATTATCCTCCTCATAAATGATAGGGTTAAAGATATCTGGGATAAAGGACAAATCATCATAAGATTGATGTGTAAATAAGTCTCAAAATTAAGAAATAAAGACTTCTGCTATATCTTTGTGATCTGTCACCCAAGAGCCTTGACAATCTCTAATTCCTTGAATTTCATTTTTCCTCTGATTTTAGTTTGATCCCAAGGAGTTAATAATTCAACATGAATAGTCTAATGTTCTAATTCACTTAATTTCTGTTGAGGGTCCATAAATTTTAATTTCTTCCATTGAATAAGATCAACTTTAATTCGATCCATCATTTGAGAAAGTCTATAGGCAACATAACCATCTATATGGAAATCCCACCCATTTTGAATAACTTGACTACAAGATCCATCTGACAACCACATTTCATAAAACCTAAAAGGTTTTGGATATTGGTTCTTATGGGGATTGATGTTTAAAATTAGAGGATGATAGTCAGAATCCCATCTTGTACATAAGGTAAGGGTTGCATGAGGAAAGGTTGATAGTCAATTTGGGGTAGCTAAGGCTCTATTTAGAGTTTGATTAACAAGTGCAAAAGATCTTTTGTTAGACCAGCTAAGTTTTCCCCCTTGAATATTAATTTCAATAAGATTATAATCCAAAACCAAATTATGATACTAGTTAGATGTAAGTTTAGAGGTACTATTAGAGGATGTAGGATCTTAAATCATGACTACATCTGTTTCATTAAAATCACCTAGGAGTAAAAAAGGTAAGCTTAAAGATTGTAGTTGTTGATTAAGGTTGGACCAAAATTTAATTCTGTGGGCTTTAATTGATGGACCATAAATGAAACCTACCAACCAATCTTCAAACACAGGAGGATAAGAAATTTTAAGGAAAACATACCTAAAGTGAACCAAAATGGGTGAAACTGGGATACCAGATTTCCAAAAATAGCTAAGCCTCCTGCACATTCTTCGAGAGGAATTAAATAAGAATTAGCATAAGGAAAACGATTGGATAAAATCTGGGTTATGTTTCTTGACCAAAACTCCTAAACCTTGAACTGCCTTAGGGCGTGTTACCCCCCCCCCCCCCCGATAGTTCCAACTAATAATCAACATTGGTGGTGTTGTGGCTGTTAGGGGCCAGCCACCACCGCCCTAAGAAGGAAAAAGTATAGTAGGTTTTTAAAAATAGAGCTAACTAGTTTTGACGCACTTGTAGGAGTCTCCTCTTGCTCAGAAGTTTCTCTATTATGGAGATGCAGATCATTATCATTTTCCATATCAGATTGTACAATAGAAAGGATTTTGTTAGTCCGATTACTTCGATCTAAAGATTCAGGTCTGTCATAGGTGGACAAGTTAGGAGTATTTTCTATCTCCAAATTTTCAAGAAGATCAAACCTGGGGTGTTTGCCTCTGGAAGAAAAAAAGCAAGTAGTATCAGAAAATAGGAGGTTGGAGGGAGTAGTTTGAGTGTGTTGAGCTAACCAATAGGTTTCAAAAGAGACTCTCATAGTGGCATGTTGAGAAGTGGACGGGTTAGAAGTAGAACCAAATGAGGTAATTCTTGCCAAAGTAGAATCACGATCAGAGATTCCATGTTGAGATTGTATAGGTGATTGATGAGGCTGAGTTTCTACCGGGGAAGGTTGTCATTGAGAAGGTGGAGTGGGAATATGGACAAAGTCATGAAAGGAAGGTCGATTCTAGTTATGACGCAAGGGTATTTCTGCTCTAAGCCAGGGACCCAAAGATTTATGGATCTATGATTGAAATATTGCTCATAAGATTGACCGGAAACATAAGGAAGAGGTTGTGAACAACACTGGTAAAGGTGACCAACTCAACCACACAATAAACAAGTTAAGGGAAGATCTTCATATCTAAACGTAACCCAATTCATAACATTGAAAAAACAACTAGTTTTTAAAGGTTGGTGAATGGTAATGAAAACTTTAGCACGAAAGTAATTTTGGATAACCTCAATATGACGAATTGGACCTATACATTCAAAGATGGGTCTGCATATGTCTTGTAATAGGATTTCATAAGGGAGATCATGTAGATGGACCCAAAGTTCAATCTGATTAAGTTGTCATTGATATTGGAGTCGACCAGGAACCCAGGGTTTAAGGATAATCCATTGACCATTGAGCATCCAAGGCCCATTATCTCTAATTCAGGTAAAATCTTCTTTATAGTGAAAGCAAAGCCTAAAATGTCCCCGTTGAAAGGGCGTCAAAAGGAGATAGTTTGAATCTAGATTCCAAAGGGTATAAAGACCTCGTTCAAGCTCAGAAAATTGATCCATGAAACAAGGAAATAAATGACAAACAAACGAAAAAACCCAACCCTCTCGAAGATTTTCAGGAAGGAGAGGTTGAAGATCAACAAGGTCAATACCTTGGATATTACTAGCATGCAACATGTTTTGAAAGGCTTCATTCAGGGTTTCAACATCATCCATGATGGAGAAGACGAAAAAGGCAATAAGGAAAGAAGGAGAAAGAAAGACCAACTTCGAGAGTAGAAAGAAGTTTAAGTGTAGAGGAAGAAAAAGAAAGATACAGTTATTTGGAGAAGGATTTAGTAAATCTTGAAATAAAGACACCTACTCAAAAGAAAATCCGAAAATCAATAGGTGGCAAAAAAAACTAAACGAAAGGGGATAATCTCATTAATACTCTGGAAAGCGAAAAGACAGTTAGACAAGATCGAAAACAAGCACAAGATAAGACTTGAAATATTTAGTTCGAGAAACCAAACTAGAAACAAGAAAAAGAAAACTAACAAGTTCAGAAGTAACTAGACAGATACAACTAAATCAAAGAAAGTCTAAAATTTTGCACCAACTTAAGCAATAAAAGTAACTAGAAACTTAAAATCAAAACTATAGAAAGATACTAATCCTTTCTAATAACATAACTAGTAACAACTAAAGATAAAATGAGAGGTACTCCCTGAGAAGAAATTAAATGTGAATGATGCAATAACCAGTAACATGTATGGTATTTGATATCTTGCAAAGCTCCACTCTAAAATCATTCACGTCTACATAGCCAATGTTCTACTTCTAGCTTTCCAGCTTTAGAACCATGAATCGCAACAGGAGGATTTGGTTGAACAAGCCGTTTCTCAAAAAAATATGTATTTGGGTGTACATATGATGAAGTATTTAGTTTACTATTTATCTTCTTGTTCGGGTCATGGTTGAGCTGGTCCAAAGAGACACATGGCCACCCAGTCATCGCCCGGTCAACCCAGCCACGTCGGCATAGCTCGGCCAGCTCCGTAGCACACACTCATTCCGTGGCCTAGGCTGGGCTACACTATTACTGTGGCCCCCCATCTTATCCCCTCAACTACGTTAGCTACTCGTGGTGCAGATAAACGAAACTACGAATAAAGAAGAGTAAGGAAGAGAACTCCGCCAAGGATTAGGACTCTATCCCGAATACCTCGGTAGCTTACCTCATCCCAACAACCCTGGGAGTCCAATCCGACCAAGACACTGGTCCACGGCTATAAGAAGGTATTCCATGCTCAAGGTAAGGGACCCCAACTTCTGACACTCGTACTGCTACTTAGCTCAGACCAGCACCCTTATAGCTCAGCCCGACCACCTACCACCTCCTACTGACTTGAGCGTCGAAGTGCCAACCCGGGGATAACTCCTTGGGCCTTTGACTTTTCCTTTCTTGATCATAGGTCTTGCAACACGGCCTCGCCCTTGTAGCTCGACACAGCCTTGTTGGCAAGTACTATCTGGTTGCTCTCCTCAGTTCTCAGCCCGACCATCTACCACCTCCTTCTGACTTGAGCGTCGAAGTTCCAACCCGGGGATAACTCCTTGGGCCTTTGACTTTTCCTTTCTTGATCATAGGTCTTGCAACACGGCCTCGCCCTTGTAGCTCGACACTGCCTTGTTGGCAAGTACTATCTGGTTGCTCTCCTCAGTTCGTGCACCACCTCGGATTAAGCAGCACTAAATTAGCATCGTCTGTGGGAAACGCACAAAAAGCCTTTCCCGAAAATCTTTTATTCCTCACTGCGAAATTAAGAAAGTGACCAAGATGCCCAAGAACTAGTCCGAATAATCAATAGGCCGATCCCCATCTCGGGAATCTCGGCATCGCAACCCTCCGCATCAAAAATTCCACAGCTTCCAGCCGCGGTTGATCCTGTATAGTTCCGAGCAATGCAAGAGAAAGTCGTTAAGATCTTCGAGATGATGCAGACACTAGGATCCGCGGCACCACCCAACTAGGCCGTCCACCCTCACGCCCCGACGCGTACGAAGGACGATCCTCATCCCAAGGACCCCAAAATGCGCAGGCTAGAAAGGAGGGGAGCGCGGTCCGAGCGAGAGAAGCAAGACACAGCAAGGAGGTCCGCCACCACGGCCTACACTGCCGCACTACACAGCCGCGCTACACCGTATCTCGGTGCACCTCATCGACTCAGCTAATCTTTGAACGGCCTAAGCCCATGACACATAGCTCGGTAGTGTATCACCTTCCAACTTGGCTCGACTATCCATGGCCTGAGCCTTAGGTGGAAAAGAACGCCCCTGCCCATCAAGGCCTGAGGACGGTCATTAAACTCTACTCACCCACTGACTAATAGTCAGTTAGAGCTAGCCGAGCAACAGCTAGCCCTCGAAGGGCCCCAAAAGCTCCCAAGACTAGAAACTGAGCATCCCAAAGATGAGAGCTCGGAATATACTCCGGCCCCGCTAGCCTAGACACCTTAAACCGGATAAACCTGGTCCCATTGCGATCACAGGTTTATGTCCTTAAGATAGTTTTAAAGACTAAGAAAAAAATTAAAAGGTTGTTGGTTGACAACCGCAACATCAGATGACAAAAGCAATACCTAAAATGGAGCAATATATATATAGTGGAATTGCTCAAGAAAAAGTTGAAGTTCAAATCAGCCGCCCACAAGGCCAAATGTCCCACAGCACATCCCCGCCATGTATTGTGAACATTTCCTGATGATGACATCATCATTTTTGGTATTATCATCTGGAGATGTTCCTAATACACGGCGGGGATGTGTTGTGGGACGTTGTAGGGAGCAATCTTGTGAGGGCTGATTTGGTCTCAAAAAGTTGAAGTAAAGGAAACCATATGACATTCCAAGTGGGCATATCATATCTTTAATTCATTAATATACTTTATTTAAATAGTTTGATGATTTTAATAGTTTTAAATGTAAAATGGATGGTGTCGTAGGTCTCTTATCAACTTTTCAAAAAAAAGTTTTAATCAAATGAAAATTTTCATATGCAAATTCTGCTTATCAGTAATATTGATGTTGAAAACAATGATTTTATTGTGTAGCTGATTGAATCGAAAAATAAGCAGTAATTGGAGCAACCAATACTATTAGATTTTATGGTGTGGATTGGGCACGACATATTCAGTTTCAATCCACACCACCTTTGTGCCATGCGTTTGGTCAGTTATAAGATGGATTTCGTGGATCAGGCCACACCACAGTCCATTTTCTCATCCAGAGGTTTATGTCGTGAAAGCACCTATACCACACCATTTTGCATATGGAATAATGATTCCATACTTTGCATGGATGTTTAACCCTAATATAAGACCTCTTTTCTTTTTACTATAGCAATACTTCTCTGTGAGCTCATCGTTGCTATTCTTCGCTACTCGTCATTGCTACTCTTTTTTATTTGAACTATGGTTGTAATCGGATTGGGCTCAAATTGGATGCGACAAAACCCACATTCAATCTGATTATTAAGAATCTACATCTGAACTTGATTGGCTTGGATTCGAATTTGAATCCTAACGGACTCGGATCGGGTTTGGATTTAATCTGACTCCATTATAAATTTTCAAAAATACCAGAAAATAAAATTTATTTATTTTTCAAATTTTATATATAATAAACTAATATAAATAGAACATACTAAATTCATATATAATATAACATATATAATATATTTTTATAATTTTAAATATAGTTATATAAAAATTATATATTAAAATCAATAAATATTATAATAATTGGTTTCACATTTTAATCGGATCAGATGGGGTCATATCCGAATCCAATCCGATTATTACTCTTCTCTATTTGAACCACTTGCAATTGCTACTCATGTTTATTAATTAATATTAATATTATTTTCTTAATTATTAAGTTTCAAATATTACTTTTATTAATATTAATTGTTATTGATATTATTAATTATTATTAAATATCATTAACTTTTTTTTAATATTATCAATTATCATTAATATTACTATTTTTTAATTAATATTAATATCATTATTTGCTATTTAATATTATTAATTATTACTAATATTATTTTTATTAACTATTAAAATTCTTATAAATTTACTAATATTTTTCTATTGTGTATATTACAAAAAGTAATATATATTATTTTTTTAATGATTATTGACATAGATTTTCCCCAATGTTGTACACGAGATACATGGAATCAAATACAATATGCAAATTGAAATATACCACACCATGTGAAACGCCCATAGAGGTGTGGTGTGGATCAATCCACACATTTTTTTGTACACGGTGTAAAACAACTATCTTGTTGGAGTGTGGTTTGTTTTCATCCACTCCACACCCATGGTGTGGATGAAAACACACTACCCAATTTCTCATCTACACTATAGAACCCACCTAAATTACCAAAATTATGAAAATTGATTACCAAAATTTCTTAAAAAAATAAAATTACAATAGTTAAATTATGAAAAATTACCAACATTACCAAAATTTGTTTACCTAAAATTAAAAATTTACGGAAAATGAATATACAAAATTAACAAAATTAATATAACAAAATGAATCACAAATTAATCTCTCATATAACAAAATTAATGTACAAAAATGACCAAAATTATGTCACTTTCGGAAATTAACAATTCACCAAACTATCAAAATTACCAAATTTAATAAATTAATAATTTAGTAAAACTACAAAATTTATTCATTCATTAATTAGAAAATGCTAATTGTTAATTTACCAAAATAACCTAAATTAATTTAGTGAAATTTATTTTTTGGAATATACCGAAATTAAAAAAATCCAGAAATAACTTACCTAAGTTACCAACATTAATTTCCCAAATAACCAAAATTACAATAATTAAATTCCTAAAAATCACCAACATTACAAAAAATTAAATTTTTTAGGAAAATTAATATACAGAATTACCAAATTTAATATGTTAGAATGAATAATAAATTTACTTTTCCATATAACAAAATTAATCACCAAAATTACCAAATTTAAAGTACAAAAATTACCAAATTACTTTAATTTATAAATTAATAATATAAAAATAAAAAAATTACCAAAATTAATAATTTAATAATATCCCAAAAGCACCAAATTTGGTCATTCATAAATTATAAAAAAATAATAATGTCCGGTTAATTGTTAATTTACCAAAATAAATCAAAATTAATTTAGTGAAATGAATTTTGGGAAATATATCAAAATTTAACAAAAATCACAACCGACCGAGCTGCAGCGACCAGCACCTCTGGCGTTCAACGGCGATACACACCGACCCATGGTGATTAACGGCGACCGGCGATGGCGAGTTTGTAGCGGCGGCCAACGTTTTTTGTGATTTGCAGCACTTCCAGGCTTTGCGGCAGGCGAGTTTGCAGCGGTGGCCATCCCTCACACCCAACCGACCACCTACGGTGACCAGCACCTCCGGCGTTCGACGATGACACACACCGGCCAACCACGAATAACGGCGACTGGCGACGGCGAGTTTGCAATGGTGGCCAACGTTTTTTGCGATTTGCATCACTTCCAGGATTTGCGACAGGCGAGTTTGCAACGGCGGCCATCACTCACACCCAACCAACCACTTGCGGCGGCGGGCACCTCCAGCGTTCAACGGCGACACACACCGACCGACCGCAATTAACGGCGACTGACAACAACTAGTGTTTTTTGCAATTTGCAGCACTTCCAGGCTTTACGGCAGGCGAGTTTGCAGCACTTCCAAGTAAAAATTAGTGTAATTTTTTTATCAATTAGGTAAAATTAATGTGTATTGAAGTCGTTTACAGATCAATCTTGGTTGCATAGCAATCTAACATTCTAGAGTGAATGCTCATATTTCTCCCCTTTTATTTTGGTGCTAGGGGAATCTATCTCTGTGAATCTTGATTTTAGGTCAAGGTTTTTTGCATTTTAGGACTTAACATTCTAGAGTTTTTTTTTGTATTTTTTGCAATTTTTTGTTTTGTTTTTCGATTTTTTTTTGTGTATTTTTTAGAATTTGTTTGTATTTTATTTTTATGTATTTTGTACTGTATTATTTTTTATTTAGATAGTTTTATTTTCTGTATTTTTTTGTTTTTTATTTAATTTTATGCCATTTTTTATTTATTTATGACATCATAGATCAAACCATTCGACCCGGATGGTTGAACCGTTTAACCAGAAACCGGCCCTCTAACCGGTTCTGTTTCCAGTTCGTTTTTAAAAACCATGACCAAACGGACCATAAATGTAATAGGTGGGTGAGATTCCATATACGTGAATAGGTGGGACTCGATATCCTAATACATGAATCAGTGAAATGCAAAGTGAGTGAGATGGTGCTGAATTGTGATGAAAAAAGAAGAAGAGAGAGTCAAAGAAAATGCAGTGTAGGTGTAACGAAGCAAGGAGAGACATAACGACTATATATAGAAAGAGAGAGACAAAAAAACAACACATTAATAGCATAAGAGACTGCACTGAATTATGTTGATCAAACTAAAAGAGTTCATACTTCTAATCCTCTCTTTCTTTCACATACGAGTAATCCTATTAGTAAAGCTTGCATATAGATCGTCACAATGGGCAATAATTTGGGTCGAGGCCTTGCATCTCTGCATGCAGCATGAATAATTTTAGATTTCTCCAAGCCTTCAAGCATCGGTTCAGCAGCAGCTTAAAAGGTACTGACACTTCGATCTGAAGGAGACAGAGGAAACCCATAAACAGGACTCTGAACAGTAGGTGTAGTGCTCCCGAGGCAAGAGATCTCTGCTTCTCGAACTTATCCATTCGAGTGTCTGTTTCTATTCGGATTTTGGTTGTATTTTCTGTGAACAAGGTCACAAGGGACTCTTTGTATATATTAGCGCTGCCATAGCCATATCAAATCGGCGAGCGAACCGGTAGCTTCTTTGCGTGTTGGGCCAGCACGAGAAAAGATTAGTCTTGTTAATTAGGTGGTAGCCTGGATTACAGGCTTCATCCTCTTGAAGCCTTACACTTCATGCTCTTGATACCTTACACCGTGAACTTTAAATCAACATCACTTAGTTTGAAAAGAGTACAAATATAAATATATACAAAATAATATAAAATATAAGATTTTACATTTTACATATTCCAAACTGAACTTTAATGTAATTAATAAGGTAGATTTGAGTTCAACTACTTTAAGTTGCATGTAGGGTGCTCACCGTTCAATTTAAAGGAATCAGGGGCTTATTTTTGAAATCAAACCGATACTGCTGGTAATCGAAATTGAACCAAACCAGATTGGTTAACTGATTAATTGGTTTGGTTAATTGTTAGTTTCGTTTTTTGGTTTTTTATATTTATAATATATATTATAGAAATTATATAAATATATAATAATAAACTAGAAATACATATAAAATATTATATTTTAAATAATATATTATATATTATAAATATATATAATGCATATTTGTTAATTATAATATATGGATAATAATAAAATATATATAATATATAGAAACATATGTATATCGGTCGATTCATTTAACCCAAACCAAATTGATACCTTTAATTTTTTAAATACTTTTCAGTTTGGTCTCATCAATTCAGCTCAATTTTTCTGTTTTTCTTGCTCACCCCAAGTTGCATGCGAAGATTAAGTATGCAACTTGGATGAGATGGATGGCCTCTGGGTTAACGGCCCAATCCATAGATTTTATATCTCGAGTTTGGACCTTGCTCAATTCAAGGTCAGGCCCAAATTTACCAACACAAACTTAAGGGTACACAGCTCAAACCAGTTAGGACTTGGTTGGGTTTAGGTGAATTTGAAAGATTTTTTAGTAGTTGTTTTGCAAATCCACCTTTTATTGGGCTTTATAATCTAATTTTGAAGTGGAATAGGTTAAAAATATGCACAAATGCCATTAATAAATGCATACATACATATTTTATAAGTAAATAAATAAATATAGATAGATAGAGAGAGACCAGGCTTGAGTTGGATTAAGCTCAGATTGGGTTATTTGAGGCTTCAACCAAAGTTTGAGTCGGGCCTAAATGTTTTTCTAACCCAAGCCGAACTAGGAGACTTGAAAACTCAAGCCTAATTCATGCAAAAGCTTTAGGTTAGGTCAATTTGTGCGGGTTTGGGAATGGGAAGGGCTATTTTCGTGGGCAGCCTACCTATTGCCACCCCTAAGCATGGGAGATGAGAATTGAGGATGAGAGTAGGGCTGAACTTGAAAAGTCAGCTTGTTTAATCTAAACCCAACTTGAGAAGTCAGCTTGGTTGGTTTGGATTAAAATTAGGGTTGAGAACTACAATCCCTAAACTATCCTTTGTGTTGACCAGCCTAGGCATGGTTTTGTTGATGAACCATGGACCTGCATACATTCTACAATCGAATAGCAACTAGCGCGATCTAACTACTCCTAGCTAGAGGACGATCCGGACTACAGGTGGACGGCGAGCTGGATCGGTCTGTAAAACAATCTATCAGAGAACCCGGGGTGGTTAACCCGGCGAGGTCACTCCGACACTTAAATTAGTATGTTGCAAATGCGAGCTGAGTGCTTGAGAGCTTGAGAACTTGAGTGCTAGAGAGTAGAGTAATCACGCATACCTTTGCCTTGAGGTTCCTGTGTTTATATTACTGCAATAATTGTGGGTCTCACGAAGGAGCTCTAAGATCTCTGGGGTGTTGAGATAGGTTTCGTTCCGCTTCTGAAGGAGCAGTACGTAGATAAGGCTTATCGTTTCACTTCCGATTCTGGCGGAGCTGTGATGAGTCCTCATCGTGATCTCGAAAAAGTTGGGATCTGTTAGCTCATTGTGATCTCAAGAAATTCAGGATCTGTTAGCTCATCGTGAACTCGAGTAACTTGGGATCCATTGGAGAGACCTCTGGAGTCGGTTATATGGCAATTCGGGTTGCTAGCCCCAAGCTGATACTTCGATTCTTTAGTTCTGAACTAGATTGGATGTCGAGGTGGCTGAATACCCGAGATCAAATGTTGTGAACTAGGCTTGCCAGGCTAAGCTGTCATCCCTTAATCAGGTCGCGCCCATGTGTCCCCTTCTCGCTAGGTCGGGCCAAATCACCCTTCATCAATTGTCGCCCACTCCCCGAGCCAGGGGTCTCAACCCGGTGTGGGGAGTTCATGACGAGTCTAGGTGGATTTAGAACGAGGTCTAGGCAGCTTGAGGGGCGAATCGTTGGTCGGACCTATTCGACCACCCGGCTCAACCCAAGAATAACCCATGTCGCATCTGAGTTACGCGCGGACGTCACGTCGTTATAAACTCTGCGGACGTCAAAAACATGCGCTAAATCGATTTCAACCTTAGGGGTCATGCAACCGGTTTCCCAAAGAGCCGATGGATCGTGTTGATCTCGACCGTTGATCCCCGGATATACTAGCTATAAATAGGGGCCAAGGGGCTCATTTTCCTCACCACAAGTCCGCAAATCCGCAATCTTTGAGGTCGCGTTCAAGTCTTTCCGGGGTCGCTTTCCTTTCTTCAGTCTTCCTTTGGGTGAGTCTTCCTTTGCTTTTTCTTTTCGATTATGTGTCTTTAGTATGTCTAGCTTTAGTTTTGATAGTCTCTTAGACGGGAGTGGTGAATCCGCTGGAGCCAAGGTGGGTACCTCAGCTCAGACCGTGGATCCTCATCCTACCGAGGAGGTTACTTTGGGCCAGGATGCGGTCCACGATCCTTCCAAGGTGAACTCACCTCGGCGGGAGCGAGAGGCCTCAGGTAACCTGGCTTCCACCTCACATCGAGGTTGGCTGCCAGACAACTTCAACCCGTCGACAATGACAGCGGATAGGCTCCTAACCCTAGTAGCTCAGTACAAACTTCCCAGCGGCTTTGTGTAAGCATCCCTTTAGGCAACTTCCCTTGGGACCATGGTCACGACGAGATCGTGATTTTCGAGGAATAGCTCAGTTGGTCTTCGCCTTCTACTTCACCCTCTCATAGTCGAGATCGTAAAATTTTTCAACATCACCATAGATCAGTTACATCCAAACTCTATCCGCAACATTGTAGTGACCATTTCACTTTTCCACGATTACAATCTTCCCCTTGACCTCGAGGTTTTTTCTTCTATTCTTTCCATAAAGAAAAATCTGTCTTGTGCTCAGCCCGAGCACAGGCGAACTTACTATCTGTCACCTCACCCTGGTTTCAAACTTTTGCACGAGCTCCATAACAAGGTCCCGGCCTGAAAGAGGCGCTATTTTGTGGTCCGCGACACTGAGGGGTGGCCTTTCCCGACTCACTGGAGGGCAGCCATCCAGGACCCCAGTGTTAGGTTGGACCTGAAGACAAGGGAGGCACTCCGATCTCGGGCGGAGCTCGGCCTGAAGTTCGAAGACTTCGTGACCGAGGAAAAACTCATGCAAGTCGATCTGAGTCCTGGTAGGTCGCTGTTTGATGTACTTTCCCCGTCAGTTTTACTTTGGTATTGTATCTAACAGCTCATTTTTTGTCAAAGCTATCATGGACATCCCCGCCAACGAACTCTTTGGGGCATGAAGAAGGGGAAGAAGAAGAGAGCCACCAAGAGGGCTCGCACTAAGCACCCACCAGCTGTCGTTCCTGAGCCCGAGCAGCCGTCAACTTCCGATCAGCCTCCTGTAATAGATCTGGTCGAAGAGGACTCGGGCAAGCCCTCCCCACCCCGCGTGCTTGAAGAGGCAACATCTTCGGAGCCTATCCCAGTAGCTGTCGCTTCTTCGGGCAGCGACGATGCAGTTCGGAGTATTTTGACTCCGAAATTCGGCCTTCTCAAGAGCAAGGGTGCGGTATTTGCTGAGGAGGTCACTAGTTGGGCTGAATTTCCAGTTGCTCAGCTTGGGGCCCGAGCGGCTACTCACTGCATGGTGGTAAGTTCTCGGACTTGTCTCTTCAAACCATCTTGTACTTGGATTTTTGTATACTAGCGCTTGTTATCTTCTCTTGGCAGGTGAATTCCACCATCCACACCATGTCTTACTAGTCCGAGGTAAACTTGAAGCGGGCCCTCGGAGCCAAGGAGTCTTCCCGGAAAGCCCACGCTGAACTGAACTTAGCTCGCAATGAAAATAACCAGCTGAAGAACGATGTGCGGGCTAAGAAGGAGCTGCTTACTTTGTTAATGTCGGAGAAGAAGGAACTTGAGAAGCGTGAGGCGGCATTGAAGAGGGAGGTGGAGAACCTCGAGGACCACACACGACGCCAATTGGTGGTGCGCGATCTGACTACTCCTAGCTGGAGGACGATCTGGACTCCAGGTGGACGGCGAGCTGGATCGGTCTACAAAACAATCTATTAGAGAACCCGCGGTGGCTAACCCGGCGAGGTCGCTCCGATGTTTAAGTTAGTATGCTGCAAATGCGAGCTAGGTGCTTGAGAGCTTGAGTGCTAGAGAGAAGAATAATCATGCATACCTTTGCCTTGAGGTTCTCGTCTTTATATACTAGAGTAATCGTGGGTCTCACGAAAGAGCTCCGAGATCTCCGGGGTGTTGAGATAGGTTTCATTCCGCTTCTGAAGGAGCAGTACATAGATAAGGCTTATCGTTTCACTTCCGACTCTGGCGGAGCTGTGCTGAGTCCTCATCGTGATCTCGGAAAAGTCGGGATCTGTTAGCTCATTGTGATCTCAAGAAATTTAGGATCTGTTAGCTCATCGTGATCTCGAGTAACTTGGGATCCGTTGGAGAGACCTCTGGAGTCGGTTACATGGCGATTCGGGTTGTTAGCCCCGAGCTGATACTTCGATTCTTTAGTTTCGAACTGGATTGGATGCCGAGGTGCCTCGACGCCGATGTGAGTTTTGGGCCGAGGTGGCTGAATACCCGAGCTCAAATGTTGCGAACTAGGCTTGCCAGGCTGAGCTATCATCCCTTAATCAGGTAGCATCCACATGTCCCCATCTCGCTAGGTCGGGCCAAATCACCCATCATCAGCAACAAACCAGTTATCTTGTGTTTTTTTTTTCATGTAATTTAACATGTTATTGGAGTTTTTCCATTCTCTAGCAATTTTTGTGGGAATTTTTTTTCCTTCTCCAACAACAACCTAAGGAGAATTCTTCACCAAAAAGACGACTATAACATTTTCTAGTGAAAAGCTATGAAGATGCAAAAATGGAGATATTTTTGAGTCAATTAGGAATTATGAAAGTATTTGTCACAGTGAAAATCCATGGGGTCTTTGTTGCAAATTCATGAGTAATTATCGTTAAACCCATAATATGCGCGAGGATGTTCTTAATTTACCTTTTCACTTTTTTAGTGTTACTAGTAGAAAAGTTGCCTGTCCCTATTAACACTATACACCATATCTGTGAACAAAACATAGAGATATTAAAGCTGAAAAGGTGGTACCCTCACTTAAAGCACGCAGATATAGAGACATTAAATTGTAGCTACTCCGACTTCCATATTTTACATAAGTCATTTTAAAATTCTGGAGGTAGTCAGCAGTAAGTTAGATGGGCTCCTCTCCAATTTTGCTTGGGGACAAAAGAGTGCAGAAAATAAGATCAAATGGGTAGTTTGGAAACGAATGTGTAATATAGTAAAAGACAAAAAGGTTTGGGCTGCCATGATTTTAAGGGGGTGTTCTTTTTTTGGATTTTGAGAGGGGGGAAGTTGGTCAATGGGATTTTGGTTCCCATTGACCAAGAATCTCATGTTCTTTTTTCAAATTTATTTGGAGATCAGGAAAAGTTTATTTTCCTGGGTATTACTTACCTGAGTGAGTGGTACCCATCTCCTAAGAGGGTAAATAACTTTCCCACCTAGGGAAAAGTTGTTAACACTTGAATGGGACAAAAATGCCCATTTTAATAATGGATTTTTATGGCTAAAATGGTCATTACCTTATGTACATGAGAAATTAAAGAACATGGGTAAATGCACTTACCCAGGTAAATGTTTCACAAGAAAAACTTACCTAGGTAACTGCACTTACCCGGGTAAATAACTTACCAAAAAGCGAACAAGGCCTAATTGTTTTAACATGGCCTTGTTAATTAGCCAACGCGTGGAGAATTCTCCAATATTCAAATGCCTTATGGTGTAAGATCCTAAAGAAAATCTACTTCCCTCATTCAAATTTCCTCACTACTTCTCTTGGATCTAGACATTCTTGGTGGCTTGGTGGAGCTTACTAGTGGGCGATCCTTTTAAGTAAAAGATTTATTTGGTGGGTTGGTAATGGTAAGAATATTGATATTTGGAATGAGGGTCTGGATGTAGTAGGCACGTTAGGTAAGCACATTGAATGAGCACACAATAGTTGTATGGCACTATCCCGGCTAATGTGTCTTTCATCCAAATGTTTTTATTCCATTAGACAAAAATTATTCATTATTTTATTATTTTTGTCTAAATAATTAAAAATAAAAAACAATGAAAAAGGAAAACATAAATGAGTCCTATTGTCCCAACTCTCAACATGTTTAGGTTTTCTTTTTTTTTATTATTTTTATTTTTAATTATTTTGATAAAGATAATAAAATAATGGATAATTTCTGTCTAACTGAGCAAAAATGTTTGGATGAAAGACACATTAATTAGGGCATGTGTCACACAGCTATTACGTGCTCACTCATTGTGCTTACCTAATGTGCCTGCTACATCCGGACCCAATGAATGATGCTTGGGTTGGATGGTAGGGTGGTTTCTAAAAATCCGACTTCATATTCCTATAATAAAGTGATTTGATCTTGCTAATTAAATCCTCAAAGATGGAAATCTTGCCTTGAATAAGTTGCTGCAATAAGGAAAGTTTCCCTTGGCCTGCATGATATGAAGGGAAAGATGATTCGAAAATACTCTAAGGATGGGATTTATTAGTCTGTAAAGAGTGAGTACTTCATTGCCAATAATCCATGAATCAAGTGAATTCTCATGTTGAGTCATCTTTAATTGAGACATAACAATTGTCCTCATTAGATGCCAGTGTCAACATAGAAGAAAATTTTGGAATATTCCAACTCCCCCAAAGCTTAAATATTTTCTCTAGCGAGCTATTTCAAATGCTCTTGTTGTTCATTAGCTCCTAGATGAGGTGAGGAGGAAGGATCTGTAATTCATGTTTTACTCAAATGCGGTGTTGCTAGAGCTAGCTATTTGGCTGGCTATCAATCTGATTATGGGGAGATAGTTCATTTATCTCTTGCTGACCGGTTTTCCGACATCTTGATCCAGAACCCTGAAATGGCTAGTTTCCCTGATTGGCTTCATGCTTTCTATTTGCAAGGCAGAAAGCTCATAATGCTTTCGTTTTTAATGGCATCCCCAGATCAGATCAGGTAGTTACCAAAAGTCTTAAGTTTCCTCTCGGAGGTATGCGCTTGTGGAGGCTCTTGCTCCCACCCAATTTACCCATATACCCCCTAGCTCCCCCTAAGCAGTAGCTGAGTTAGCCCTCCTCCCGCCCTTTGGGTTGGTCGAAGGTGAATGTAGATGTCGTTTTTTCTTCCAACTATGGCTATGCTCTAATTGCTTGCATCATTACAGACTCGGCTGGTTATATTCTAGCTGGTAGGATCTCCAAAATGTCTTTGTGCTTAGGTGATAATGGTGGAAGCGTTGGCTTTGCATTTGGGTTGCATGGAGGCCTCTTATTTTGGCCAAGCTAGCTAAGGTGATCTTTGAATTAGACTTTGAAAGTAAGAATTTCTGATATTCATGTTGGATTTTAATCTCATAAGACATTAAATCCAATGGGTTTGATTGGTCAATTACATGAGAAATTGCACCTGCATACTTTATTGAAAAATTAGCTTTTCTCTTACAAAACCCAGTTTTGAACTTATCCCACATTGGAAAATTATAATCTTTATTTTCAGTATTTTAATAGGAGCTGATTTACACTCATTAGAAATAGTAGAGGAGACTATGGGAGTTTGATACCGCACAACGCGCGCGCATGTGTGCGACGCAATGAGGCGCTTTAGAGGCGCACTTTGCACGCACCCGCGTGGCTCACGAAGGGCAGCTTTGGTTTTGGTGCGATGCTGACCGTTGATCCCAATTCGATCGGGTGTGATCAAGAGGCACAATTCAAAGTTAACAGTCATTACCTGTTCAAGGTGCCTTCTCTAAACCAGCACCTACCTTTTCTTCATACCTCTTCATAAACTATTTAAGGAGCATGAATCAGACTTCAAAAACACACATTTTTGAAATCCACTTTCTCTCTTTCTCTCAAGTCCGGTCTACTACAATCTCATAGAAGGTTTTTCCGGAGATTCTTCAACTTTGCTGGTTGCAAATTCTCACCCAAGGTTCTGTTGTATCCTGGGAACGGATTTGCCTGTAACCCAACAACAAACTCAGTAAAACTGAGTGGGGGCAAATAACGTTCTAAAGACAATGTTTTCAGACGCGCCTCAAAGCTTCTCCCCCAAAGTTACAGTGACCCCATCTTCCAACAATTTTAGAACGTTATTCTGCAATGGAGGCGGAAGCAAGCATGACTTCGATCAAGATGATGAACCAAGATCTTGTTCGACTATACCAGTTCGATGGAGCAAACTTCAGCCGATGGCAAGACATGATGATCTTCTTTCTGACCACACTAAAACTATACTATCTGCTGGACCCAAATCTGCAATCACTTCTTGAACCCACTGACAAAAACTCAGAAAAACTAAAAATTGAAAGAGCAAAACGAGAAGATAACTCACTTCTGTACCGAAGACACATACTGAATGCCTTATCAAACCGGCTCTACAACTTCTACAAGGAACTTACATCTCCAAAAGAAATCTGGAAGGCTCTGGAATTCAAATACAAGGTGCAAGATGCAGGTACAAATAAGTATCTTATTGCGGAATACTTTGACTTCACTATGAACGACCATAAACCCATACTGGAGCAAGTTCATGAACTACAGGTGATAGTCAACAAAATTCAATCCCTTGACATCATCCTTCATGAATCTTTCCAAGTGGGAGCAATCATTGCCAAACTTCTACCCTCTTGGAATGATTACAGGAATAAGTTTCTGCAAAGGCTGAAGAACTTACCTTGGAGCAAATTCAGCAACGCCTTCGTATTGAAGAAGAGTCTCAGATTAGAGACAATAGGGATAAGACCCTGGCCGGTATGCTGAACTCTAAGGTCAATTTTGTGGAAAATAGATCAAAGCAGACTAACCCTGCATTACAAGTAAAGAAGAATGATGGAAACTTCAGGAAGAGCAACATAAGAAAGGATCCTGCTATGTGGAAAGAATGGGCATTATGCTCGAGTCAGCCGACATTGGAAAGGTGGAGCCAAGTCTGCAAACACGGTAGAAGACAATCTAGTGGCCATAATTACTGAAGTCAACATGGCAGAATCGTCTTCTGGATGGTGGTTTGATTCAAGCGCCACAGTCCATGTTTGCAAAGACAAGTCCTTGTTCAAGACATATGAAGTGATTGATGGCCAGGAGGTACAGATGAGAAACCAAACATGTGCCAAAGTTGTTGGAAGAGGCAGCGTAGAATTGAACTTCACCTTTGGAAAGACACTGACTCTTTTGAATGTTCTCCATGTCCCTAACATTAGAAAGAACTTAGTCTCAGTAAATCTTGTCTGTAAGAGGGGATTCAAAGTTGTTTTTGAATCCGACAAACTAATCCTATCCAAAAATGGGATGTTTGTTGGAAAGGAATATGGTTGTAATGGTATGTTCAAACTAAGTATTAATGAAGGAAAAGTTTATGCTTATATTGTTGATTCTTTCTCTTTATGTCATGATAGATTAACACACTTGAATTTTAAATCCATAAAGAACATGAGCAAACTTGGTATATTTGCTTACAGTAATGAATCAATTGAAAAATTTGAGATATGTGTAAAATCTAAAATGGCTAAGAAACATTTCCCTAATGTTGAGAGAAATTCTCAACTTCTACAACTAATTCATTCTGACATCTGTGAACTCAATGGTGTATTAACTAGAGGAGGTAAGAGATACTTCATAACATTTATAAATGATTTTTCTAGGTACACCAATGTCTACCTTATCAGAACTAAGGATGAAGCCTTTGACATGTTTAAACTGTATAAGACTGAAGTTGAAAATCAACTAGAAAAGAAAATTAAAATCCTTAGAAGTGATAGGGGTGTTGAATACTTTAAAAATGAGTTTAATTCTTTTTGTGAAGAATTTGGAATAATACATCAGTGCTCTGCTCCCTATACCCCTCAACAGAATAGCTTGGCGAAAGGAAAAATAGAACACTTACAGAAATGATAAACTGCATGTTGTTAAAAGCTAATACACCCTTAAACCTGTGGAGGGAAGCACTCCTAATAGCATATCATTTACATAACAGAATTGTTTCTAGAGTTAATAACAAATGCCCAGATGAATTATAGACAGGAAGAAAGCCTAATTTAACATATCTAAAAGTGTGGGGGTGCTTAGAATATTATAGAGTTCTAGATCCTGAAAGAACAAAGTTATGACTCAGAGCTAAGAGAAGTATGTTTGTTGGATATGCAAAACATAGCAAGGCCTATAGGCTTCTAGACATAGAGTCCAACATAATAATTGAAACTATAGATGTTGAATTCTTTGAAAATAAATTGTGTTCTAAATCTACAGAAAATGACAGAGAACCTGAAAGAGAAACTCAGATCTCAATACATGTTGATAATAATGAAACTGAAAGAAGAAATGACACAATTGTAACACCTACAATTTGACCTAGAAGAAGTCAAAGACAAAGAACAGAGAAACACTTAAGTTCAGATTTTATCTCTACTCAGTCAATTGTATTTTTTGTTGAGGCTGATAGAGAAAAGATTTTAAATATGATACCTATTGTCCTAAACATTGAAAATGATCCAAAAACCTACAGTGAGGCCATGACCTCTAGAGATGCTGCCTTTTGGAAGGAAGCTATAAATGATGAAATTGATTCAATGATGTCAAATAACACATGGGTACTAGTAGACCTGCCTCTAAGATCAAAACCAATAAAACGTAAATGGGTGATTAGAAGAAAATACAACACTAGTGGAATTGTACAAACTTTTAAGGCTAGATTGGTAGTCAAAGGATTTAGTCAAAAGGGAGGGATTGATTACTTTGACACTTATGCATCAGTGGCTAGAACAACTTCTTTTAGAACACTCATAGCATTAGCATCCATTTATCACTTATCTGTTCACCAAATGGATGTTAAAACTGCTTTCTTAAATGGTGATTTAAATGAAGAGATTTATATAGAACAACCAGAAGGATTTGTTCTTCCTGTAAATGAGAAGAAAGTCTGTAAACTGGTTAAATCACTATATGGATTAAAACAAGCACCTAAACAGTGGTATGAGAAATTTGATTCTTGCATTCTAGCTTTTGGTTTTAAACATAATAGTGTTAATAGATGCATCTACTCAAAATTCACTAAAAATTATGGTGTAATTGTATGCATTTATGTTGATGATATGCTTATTGTGGCTATAAATATGGTTGGCATAAATGAAACTAAAAATTACTTATCCTCTGTCTTCAAGATAAAAGATTTAGGAGAAGTAGATACCATATTGGGAATAAAAGTTAAAAAGCATAGTAGGGGCTATGCATTAAGCCAATCATATTATATTGAGAAAGTACTTGAGAAATTTAAGCATTTAGGGTTTAAAGAATATAGCACGCCATATGATTATAGTATAAAGCTAGTAGAAAATACTGGTAGAGCAATTGCACAACTTGAGTATGCTAGTGTAGTAGGAAGCTTGATGTATGCTATGCTTTGTACCAGACCTGATATTGCATTTGCATTAAGTAAACTCAGTCGGTTTACAAGTAATCCCAGCGCAAAGCACTGGAAGGCACTTGAGAGAGTTCTTGGGTATCTCAAGAGAACCTTGGAACTTGGCTTGTTTTACTGTGATTATCTAGTTGTACTATAAGGGTACACTGATGCAAGTTGGATTACCGGTAATGGGGTTAACAAGTCCACCTCTGGATGGATTTTCGTCCTTGACGGGGGTGTGATCTCTTGGGCATCCAAGAGACAAACTTGTATATCTCACTCGACCATGGATATAAAACTTTGGCCTAGTCCTATGTCTCCAATTTCCATTTACTGTGATAGTGAGGCAATTCTGACAAGAGCCTACAGTGATACCTACAATGGTAAGTTCAGACATATAAGTCTGAGACATGACTTTATTAGGCAACCGATTCAAGATAGAGTCATCACTATAACCTATGTGAGGTCAAGTAAAAACTTGACTGATCTTCTTACCAAAGGCTTGGCCAAAAATTTGGTAAAAATGACAACCAAAGATATGGGATTAAAACCCTTTACTTAGTCACATGTAATGGTAACCCAACCTAAATTAAAAAACCATCAGTATTGAGTTTAATGGGTAACAACAAGTTATAGCAATGTGACTGTTACCACTGATATTGAGAAATTTCCCATCACAACATAAACAGTGTTGTCCATTATGATGAGAGGTTGAATTAAACTCTTAATGAAGTTCTGAAATGTGTCAAATAACGGAAGACATAGTGGAAATTCACCTATGTGAACATAGAAGTGGTGCCGCTTCTAATGAGAGTTTGGGTTTGCTCTCGGGATTGTTCATGAAACCAAGAAAGAAGCACATGGCCATAACAGTGCTGAGCAAAACATGAAACTCTTGCAGAGACTGGACATTTTTGTGTGTATAGGTGTCTCTGGTTTGTCTTGAGTGTAATTGGTTTAACGTCTTACCACTAATAACTTTGACAAGGCTCTGAGATATCTATACTAACAAAAGGTTTAAGTTAATAAACACCTTTTGTATGTATAATTGTGTCATAGTAGTTTGGGTTGAGAGAGAACTATGTAATCGATCAATCAATGTGGGGGATTGTTGGATTTTAATCTCATAAGAGATTAAATCCAATGGATTTGATTGGTCAATTACATGAGAAATTGCACCTGCATACTTGATTGAAAAATTAGCTTTTCTCTTACAAAACCCAGTTTTGAACTTGTCCCACATTGGAAAATTATAAGCTTTGTTTTCAGTATTTTAATAGGAGCTGATTTACACTCGTTAGAAATAGTAGAGGAGACTATGGGGGTTTGATACCGCACAACGCACGCGCGTGTGCGGCACAATGAGGCGCTTTAGAGGCGCACTTTGCACGCACCCGCGTGGCTCGCGAAAG
Source organism: Nelumbo nucifera (assembly GCF_055504915.1). NCBI lineage: Eukaryota > Viridiplantae > Streptophyta > Magnoliopsida > Proteales > Nelumbonaceae > Nelumbo > Nelumbo nucifera. The sequence continues at coordinate 105,210,174 of NC_142649.1, read as the reverse complement.
GCAGCTTTGGTTTTGGTGTGATGCTAACCGTTGATCACGATTCGATCGGGTGTGATCAAAAGGCACAATTCAAAGTTAACAGTCATTAACTGTTAACTACTTTTTAAACAGTCACAATGTTTGAAATTGTGACTGTTCAAAGTGCCTTCTCTAAACCAGCACCTACCTTTTCTTCATACCTCTTCATAAACTATTTAAGAAGCATGAATCAAACTTCAAAAACACACATTTTTGAAATCCACTTTCTCTCTCTCCCTCAAGTCCTGTCTACTACAGTCTCATAGAAGGTTTCTCCGGAGATTCTTCAACTTTGTTGGTTGCAGATTCTCGCCCAAGGCTCTGTTGTATCCTGGGAACGGATTTACCTGTAACCCAACAGCAAACTCAGTGAAACTGAGTGGGGGCAAATAACGTTCTAAAGACAATGTCTTCAGACGCGCCTCAGAGCTTCTCCTCCAAAGTTACAGTGACCCTATTTTCCAACAATTCATGCTTTCCTTTCTTCTACTTTGTCGGCTTCCTTCTTTCCATTGGGTGTACTTAGGAAAGACATTAAGTAATTTACTAGCAGGGATCTGTGCTTTATCAAGGAAAGGTGAAACAATGGAAATTAATAATTATATTAATAATTTTAGTAACAAATAATTATTTTTTCATATTATTTGTTAGTGTTTTATTTTATTTATTTTATTTTATAGATCATTAAATGTTATAATTAAATTAATCTAAGTCCAAGCTCAAAGTTTAAGATTAGAGTCCGAATCTCTTGCCCACATATACCCACATAACATTGTAGCCACACACGGAGAACATCTCAATCTCCTACATAATATTATACATGGAGAGATATTCCCAATGCACGGGGGTATAGTGTGTTGTGGGTAGAAATGTATAGGAGATCTAGAGTCTTAAGACTGTAAAACAAATTGCCATCCCTATCTCCCCCATCTCTGTCCCCATCCTTGGTTGGGTATCATTATTAATCCCCATCCCTGCCAAGGCAATATCCATCCTTAGCCCCATCGGATCAGGGAAGCTGAGTACCCCATTGGGGGAACATTGCCATTCCTATTCACATTCGAGTCCTATTAATTGGTTATTAATCGTCATAAAACTATAATTTGAAACCTAATAAATATAATTAAATTATAGCAAATTTTTATCTAGCAACTATTAAAAATTAAGAAGTTAATAAAACTTAGTAGTTCATAAAATAATAATAATAAGAAGAAGAAGAAGTAAAATATATTAAAAATAATAAAATAAACCACTTGCATTCCATGTAAAAACTATAAAATTTAATTAAAATATTAAAACTAATAATGACCTAATTATAAATGTCTTAAAATTCCTACTTAGGGATGATCATTTATAACTTAGTCTAAACATGACTAAACCAACAAATTTTTTGTCTCAAACCACTATTTTCTTCTGAGCTAGGTATAACTCAGATCTACACCAACCCCATACAATGTAGATAATAAGATTCTAAATGGTTTGGATTCAAATCAGAACCAATTGCATCCACATCCACATTCAATTATGAAATCTAGATCCATATTCACATCTAATTATTATGTTGGGTTTTGGATCATCTTCACATTTAAGGCTCAATTTGGAAGCAGTACAAATGCAAATATGTACAGTGTAAATACATACAAAATATAAGGTTTTGCACTCTATATATTTGCATTTGTACTCCTTCCAAACTTAGCCTAATCTACAACCATCTTATTGGGTTTAAAATGACAAAAAATAAAAAAGTTAAAAAAAACAATTATTTTTAAAGTATATATGTATATAAATATAAAATATTAAATTTATCAATTATAAACTTTATATTGTTATACATAATATATATGTATACATAATTATTGGATTCTGATTTTTGTTGTTTGGTTCATTTGGAGTTGGAATTGGAAACAACTAACAATTTTATTATTTTATTAGTACTTTTTTATTATTATTTTATTAGTCTTTAAAATAATAAAATATTATATTTTATATTAATATTTTATTTATACGTAATATTATTTAATTATTAATATTTTTATTTTTATTTATTTATTTATTACTTAGTTAGTATTAATATTATTATGACTAAAATTATGTTTTCCTACCCCAAAATATATTGTTTTAATATTTCATTTATGCATTATTATTATATTTAATAATTAATATCTTTGTTTGCTATATATTAAAGGAAAAGGGGTGGTCTCCCCTTTTGCCAAATGGCAATAGATTTCCTATATATATAAATAGACTCTATTTAAGAAGCTTCCATCCATCCAAACAAAGGCAAAATGATTGAAGGAGACCCTATACAAATGGATGAATCCCTATTAATTCACTAAAGGATCATGGGTTGTAAATTTGGGGGACCTACGTGCCTTAAATCTTGTTGAATCTTATGACCATGATCAAGCACCAAAGAATGGTTTGCAAGTTTGGACTATTCTACTATTATACATCCCAAAGCCAAACAAGCATACTTGTAGCTAAAACTAAACACTCAACACATCTTATATATATATATATATATATATATATATATAAGAAGAAGAAATAAGAAAGAAATAAATACATACATACGCTCCAAACCTTTGTGAATCAAACTTGAAGAAAGGCAAAATGATTGAAGGAGACCCTATACAAATGGATGAATCCCTATTAATTCACTGAAGGATCATGGGTTGTAAATTTGGGGGACCTACGTGCCTTAAATCTTGTTGAATCTTATGACCATGATCAAGCACCAAAGAATGGTTTGCAAGTTTGGACTATTCTACTATTATACATCCCAAAGACAAACAAGCATACTTGTAGCTAAAACTAAACACTCAACACATCTTTGCAAATAAGATGTGTTGAAGAAATAAGAAATAAATAAATGCATACATATGCTCCAAACCTTTGCAAATAAAACCTGAAGAAAGCAAGCTTTTTAAAATCGACCTGGACAACGAACCAGTCAGGGGTCCAATTCTCGGGTTGAACAATCCAACTGTTCAAACCGAACAGACGACCCGTTCTGACAAAAAACAAAAATAAATAAATAAAAGCAGGCCAAACCGTTGAATGATTCGACCACTCGGGTCAGTGGTTTACTGACCAAATCAACGATTTTGGAGGGAAATAACGGTTCTGGGATAAAATGGAACCAGTCACCTAATCGAGTACTAATTTTTCCTATCCGGAATATATAATTTCTAGAAAGAGGAGTAACATTGTTTACTGCATTTATCCATTTATTGTGTTTTCATGACATGGAATATAAATGGCATTAGTGGGTATTTCTCTACTTCTTCTTTTTCTTCATTATTCACTCTCCCAATTTTATTATAGTACTATAATTTTGTTATTATCTTATTATTAATTTAATAATATTTTATTATTTTTTTAATATTAGGATTTTGGGGTTGTGGTACCATGAGTTCTTTAGTCCTTAAGGGGGGCCTAAAATATCCAAACATCCTTATATCACCCCTCTCTCTCTCTTTAATAACTATAAATGCTCTGCCTCTCTTAATAATATAATATCTTGGTAATTGTGTGCAATTTTAAATATTAATGATATACAGTTTTGTTAATGATGATAATTATTATTTTATATTTTTGAAACAAAAGAGAATAAGAAGAATAAAAAATGAGAAAATAGATAAATACCTATGTTGATTTTTATAAATACAAATATTTTGTACTATTAATCAATGGTTATTTTATTATTTTTTATATTTTTTTACTTTTTATTATCAGTATTAATTATCCTATTAATATTAATTATACTATTTTTATAAAAGGTCATACCTAAGTACACATTAATATTAATTTTTTAACCTTTAATAGTTGTTAAACTTACTAAATTTTAATATTTGTATTAACTTTAGTAATTTTATTAATTATATTTATTAGGTTATTATTATTATTATTATTATTATTATTATTATTATTATTATTATTATTATTATTATTATTATTATCATTATTATTATTGTTGTTGTTATTGTTGTTGTATGTCAGGTACCACACGTTATGGGTTTTTAAATGAACCAAAACTGTTTTCAAAAATGGGTTAACATTTATTAGTATTAAGTTGAAGTTTAGTGGATTTTTAAATTAATATTTTTTTTGTTGTTTTATGTTTGATTGTTTAACCTCAACCTATTTATATTATTTGACTTATTAATATTTTACTTTATTATGTTGTAGTATTACTCCCTCCCTCTCTTAAATGTCTTTTTTAAATGTAATAGTAACATGCATTAAAATAAGAGGTCTTGGCAAACCCAAAGGTCTCTCTCTCCAGTAGTGTACAATTTTATTAATCTAATAAAAAAGGCAATGGTTACTTTTTATATTTTTAAAACAAAAGAAAATAGAAAAAAAAATGCAAAAAAAAGATAAATAACTTCTCTCAAAGGAAAGACATGCTAACATGGACCTTCCAATTTTATTATGGGCAAATTTCTTAAACTACCCCTATGGTTTAGCTAATTGACTGACTCTATCCTTACTATTTAACTATTGTCTTAGAGTACCCCTAAGTTTTCTGACAATTGACTAAAACCTCCCGTACCATTAACTTTCCGTCACACTTTGTTACACATGACTGATATTTTTTTTAATTTCGAAAATACCCTTTCAAATCTCTCTCTCTCCTCACCTCTTTCCTTGCATAGTAGACTGCTCTAATGGAGATTAACCGGGAAATCTCAGATCCAATACACAAACTCCATGCTGAAAGACTTGGGCTCCATGCTCCTCCAATGGTCAAATCCAACCAAATTTGAGTATCTCTCAAATCTAAGACTCCATGTTGTCTCCCTCACCAGATCTCAGGTCTAAGACTTCATGTCGTCTCTCTCAAACTCCATGCCATCTCCCTGACCATATCTCAAATATGAGACTCCATGTTGTCTCCCTCATCGGATATCAGATCTGAGACTCCATGTCGTCTTCCTCACCGAATCTCAGATTTGAGTATCCCTCACCGGAATTGATTTTGTGATAAGATACAATCTAGATTTCATACTCATGCCTCTCCTTCAGCATCATTTGAAGCTCACCAGAATTGGTGATTGAGAGATAGATCTCAGTCTAGACCCCCTTTCCGGTCTACACATCATAACCCATAACTAGGGATCAGCATTGGATTGAAGCTATTTTCTTATCTCTTTATCTCACACAGATCATTGTGACCATCCCCCCCTTTCCGATCTACACATCGCAGCCTAAAAATGGGCATCACACTCCCTATGCTCGGACCCTGCTTTGTTTTGTGGTGGTGGAGCTTTATCTCTCTATTTGTTGAAATAGGCAATAGGAAGGAGAGTGGAGAAGAACAATATGAGGAGAGAGAGAGAGAGAGAGAGAGAGAGACGGAGGGAACAAGAGAGCAATTTTTGTCGCTAGTTTGAGTTTTCAGCGGCGGTGGTTGGAATGAAATCGGTGGTGCATCTTTCAAAATGCAGCATGATCTTAGGTATCTCCACTATGTCAAATTTGCTTACGTTATAGAATGTATTGAACAGGAAAAGTGGTGGAACCGAAGGATAATTTGACATTGCTTGCCAGAAAGCTGATCGAAGATTTGCATAGGCCAATAGTGGCAAGCGAGTGATGACAGTGCATGTGTCTATGATGGTCCTAGAGGAGCGAAACACTGTTGATGGAATAGGCAATTCTATCTTGTGTCTATGTCTCTATGATAGTGCCGCATAGGCTATCAGTCAATAATGGCATGTACAAGAGAGAAGAAGAGGATACTTCTACAAGGGTGAGAGAGAGAGAGAGAAGAGAAGAGAAGAGGTCAACAAAGAAATATCTCTTAAGGGTAAAAAGGGCATTTCATCCTTTTTCATCTTGATTTAATGACAATAGCAATTGTTAGAAACAATAAGGGTAGAGTTAGTCAAATAACTAAATAGTAGGGGTATATTTGTTTGAAATTTTCGTTTATCTCATGTTCCTAGAGTTTGTAATTCCTTGATGTTTAGCCAAGTGTTTTGTGCAAGAGTTGAGCCCTCTTCCTTTGTATTCTCTTTTAATATTGGTAGTAGATGTCTCCTATAATTACCAAAAAACAAAGAAAAATTGTTTTTCTGGAAATTTTTAGGTGATGTTTGGCATCAATGCTGATTTCCTAGAAATCGGTGACACGTCAAATCCACATCAGAATTTTGAAGAATCATTGATATTTTTCCTTGTTTAGCTGGCTGATTATGCCGATTTTTGGGAAATCATAAAAAAAAATTGATCCATGAAATCAGCTTAGGCAAAGGATTACCACATTCCATGATTCCTCAATTTTTAGGTGATTTCAATTTTTGTTGGGTGAGGTAAGCATCCTATGTGGCAGGGGGCGTGAAGGTGTTCCAGTTCTTCAATGAAAAATAATCACTCTTGGAAATATATATATACTAAAGTAGAGCTTGCCATGCCAGCAGTCCTCTCCTTGCTCCGTTACCCAAATTGAGCAATTCTAGAGGGGGCAAGATTCCCTCTAGAAGCACCAGGAGTTGCCACCAAACATGGCTTATCTTTCTTTTTCCTCTCCATTTTATTATAAAACTAGCTATCCCCCACTTTCTCCTAAATTATCTCTATCTCTCCCTGATTCCTATTTATCTCTTAAATTATCTCTAATTCCTATTTATCCTCTCCCCCACCTTTCATCTATATCTATATAAAGAAATTTTTGATTAAAACATTTAACAATTACTTAAATATTATAATGAAATTATGTTAATAACTTTAAAATATTTATTAAAAACACAAAAAAAATATAATAGGTTTAATAATATTCATCTATATATACTAAATTAGAGCTTGCCATGTAAGTAGTCCTCACCTTGCTCCGTTACTCGAGATCAGCTTCCATCAAGGCAAGCCCGTGCCCACACCGTTCCAATCGCCTTTTTGCATTCTTGCATCGGGAATATCTCCCCATTAAATAAAATTCATAAGTATGGAGATATTCTCAATGTAAGGTTATAACTTATAAAGGCTGCTCGAACGGGCTTTGCCCTGACCGAAGCTGAATTCCCATCACCCAAACTAAGCAATTCTAGAGGGGGTGCAAGATTCCCTCTAGAAGCACTAGGAATTGCCACCTAACATGGCTTATCTATTTTTTTCCTCTCCTTTTTATTAGAAAAGTAACTATCCCCCACTTTCTCCTAAATTATCTCTAATTCCTATTTATCCTCTCCCCACTTTTCATGTATATCTATATAAAGAAAGTTTCAATTAAAACATTTAACAATTACTTAAATAATATAATGAAATTATTTTAATAACTTTAAAATATTTACTAAACACACAAAAATAATTATAATAGGTTTAATAATAATCATATTATTAATAATTTTATATTTTTATGAAATTCGTAATGAAATTATGTAATAACAATATAAATTATATTTTTATGGATTATTCAATTAATTTAATAACTAAATAATATTTTAAAACATAAATAAAAATGATTTAAATAACAAAATATTAAAAATAGAAAAATAATTATGTAACAGAATATTTAAAAGTACATAATAACCTTAAAGAAACAAAATTTAAATAAAAAATATTTAAATAATGGAATATTTAACATAACTAAAATTTAAATAGTTAAACTAACGAAATTATGTAATAAATTTAAAAAAAAATTCTTAAGAGTAGAATAATAATCATAAAAGATTTCATAACTTTTGAATTAATAATAATTTTATATTTTACAAAATTAATAATGAATTTATGTAATAATAGTATAAATTATAAATTATATTTTAAACAATGGTATTATTTAAAAAATATTAATATTAGAAATAATAATTTTATATTTTACAAAATTAATAATGAAATTATGTAATAACAATATAAATTATAATTCTATGTATTATTCAATTTAATAACTAAACAATATTTTAAAAACAGAAATAAAAAAATCTTTTAAATAACAAAATATTAAAAATAATTAAATAATTATGTAACAAAATATTTAAAATTACATAATAACTTTAAAGAAATAAAATTTAAATAACAAAAAAATTAAATATTTTACATATTATTTACATATTTAAATAATGAAATATTTAACATAACTAGTTTTTAAATAGTTAAATTAACGAAATTATGTAGTAATATTATAAATTATAATTTCATGGATTACTAAATTTAGTAAATAATTAATATTTTAAAATTTTAAATGACGGTATTAGTTAAATAATTAAATAATATTGTAAATAACTAATTTTTAAATACTTTAGATATCAAAATATTAATAACTGAATCATATCTTATATATTATTTTGAAAACAAAAGATAGATTAAATAACAAAATTATGTTATAACTTTAAAAAAATTATCAAAAGCACATAAGCAATTATACCTAGCAAGGCCCCATGCAATGCACAGGATGTGGTGCCCCTCCTTGTCCCTCGCCGCTATAGTCAAGACACTTTACCCCATCCCTGCCCCGTTCTCGATGGTAGGGCGGATTGGAGGCGAGGCACCCATTCCCTGTCAGGGATGGGGAATCCCCAAATTTTCCCCACTTGAGGCAATCACATAAAAATAATCTAATTTGGTGATATTTTACAAATACGATTATGGGAATTTGGGATATTTTAGGAATTGTATTATGACAATTTGGGGGTGTAGACACCCCATCTTTTGTGACCTTTAGACTTTCTACAACACTTCAAGCTTCAAGCATGCTTCAGTTAACCTCTTAGCCGACTTGGGGGTGTTTTTAGAATTTTACAAAAGTTGGGGCCTCATAAATCCAAAACCATATGTACATAGAACCCAAAAATCCAAATCCAACAATACCAAGATCACCCAAGTCTGACACCGTTTATCCCTTCATCTTAAGACCCAAATCTGGAACTAATTCCAACTGTCCAATTAGGATCATTTTGATCATGAACCTCATTTCACATCAAATCAGAAATACAAAACCATAGATACATAGAGCCCAAAATCCAAATCCAACCGCACCATGATCACCCAAATCCAACACCATTTACCCCTTCATCTTAACACCCAAAGCCAAAACCAATTTCAGTCATCTGGTTGGGATCATTTTGATCCTGAACCTCATTTCATATCAAATCAGAAATCTAATACTATAGGTAGGTAGAGCCCAAAACCTAAATCCAATGACACCAAGATCACCCAAATCCAGCACCGTTTTACCCCTTCATGTTAACATCCGAAGCTAGAACTGATTCTAATTATCCGATCAGAGTCATTTTGATTATGAACCTCATTTCATATCAAATTAAAAATCCAAGACTATAGGTACGTAGAAACCGATAATCCAAATCCAAACATACTAATATCACCCAAATCCAACATTGTTTACCCCTTCATCTTAAGACCCAAAACCGGAACCGATTCTGACCATCCAATCGAGGTCATTTTGATCTTGAACCTCATCTCAGATAAAATAAGAAATCCAAAACCATAGGTATATAGATCCTAAAAATCCAAATCCGACAACATCGAGATCACCCAAATCCGACACCATTTTTCCCTTAATCTCAAGACCTAAAGTCGAAACTGATTCCAATCATCTAATCGAGATCATTTTTTATCAGGAATCCTATGCCACATGAAATCTGAAATCCAACCTTGTAGATGGATGGGGCTTGAAATCCCAAGTCCAATGGTACCAAGATTGTCCAATTCCAAAACCGTTAGCCCTCCATCTTGAGACCCAAAGCTAGATTCGATCTGGACCCTCCGTTTGAAATCCCCTTCACAATAACTTCAAACCTAGGGCATCTGACGACCAAATCTTTCTCCTACCTTCTAGAATCATTTTAAAATTTAAAATTTGACCAGTTAAGGTGGCCCCAATTAATCAAGCCTATCACCTAAACTTGGAATGTCCAATTTACGTAAATTGGTAAAATTATCCACTTATTTTCTTGATTGATTGAGAGGATTTCTCTCAAAACTGTCTTGACAGCCCCTTCCCTTAATCATTCTCCCTCCAAAAGCCCTTTAAACCTTAGCCATTGATTTCCCTTGACTTCCTATCTCACCCCTCATTCTCTTATTAAAAATCTATAAATACCCCCTTCTTCTCACACAACACAAGGGCACACAAGCTAGCTTAGGGTGAGAACTCTACCCCATTAGCCTAGAGAATGCCCCATCACACTCCAAGCATCATTGACCTTCACTCGTCCATGGCCAAAACAACCCCTCCTCACTCTTCTTCATCCCCTAGCTTGAGAGATTATGTACATTATGTCAAAATCCTTCTCCTAAGCCATGCACAACATTGTCATAATTTTTTGCAGATCTAATATCTTCATAACCCCTCCTAGTCTCCTACGTGTCTTATGTGCCATGAATTTGTTTCCCACGACCCCAATACACTCTCCACTTCACCACAAGTTAGAGAACCAAGCATCCACCCTAGAACTGATCCTAGAGTTAGATGAAAGGAGTTAAATCTTGCTTGAAGCGTAATTACTATTGCAGAAAATTTGTAGGCAATCAACAACTTTCTCATACCATCGGCCAATATGTATCATATTGGGAACTTCCCAATACACCCCAACAGGGGGTGTATCAAGTTAGGCCATGGTTTAGAGGATAGCCAAGACTTAAACCGACCCCTTTGATTCGGTTTTAAAAAAATAAATAAAACATAAAAAAGCATCGATACAGTCCGATACGCCAGTAGGACGTATCGGCTTGTATCGATGTTTAGAACCTTGAATAAATGTTCAATTTTTTGATGTTTAGTGTAATTTACATTTATCATTGTAATTTAATAAATATTTTTTAATTTTTTTTAATAATTATTTATTCATAAAAGACATTACTAATTGGCATAATTTACTAATTTATATAAAATCAATAATTATAGTTAACAATTATCAAATAATTTAGGGAAACTCTTAACTAATAATCCATAATTTTTTAAATATATAATAATTAAAAATTAGGACATTATTCTATGAAAACATATTCTCCAAAACTATTTAAATAATAGTCCATTATTATTATTCAACAAAATAATTATTAAAAATTTTAGGAAAATTAAATTAGGAAATTAATCTACCAGAAATTATTTCATATTTATTTAAATAACAATCCATTATTATTATTTTAATAAAAAATTATGAAATAATTTAGGAAAAATATTAAATTTATCCACACCAATCTAGACCACTTGGTTGACTTGAACCATGCTTGGTTTTACATTAATTAACAACAAATGATTTACTTTTAATTAAAATTAATGTAATTTACCATAATTACATTAATTTACTATAATTACATCACATTGATTAATAGTAAATAATTTAGGCTTAAAAAGTAAATAATTTATCTTAATTCACATTAATTTATTGTTATTGAAAATTACTAATTTACTATACATTTTTGCTAATCAACAAAAATTTCAATAATTTTTGGAAATTATCATAAAATATTGTAATTTATTATTATTTAATTTACTATTAGTTACTTAGTCATAGAAAATTATTAGAACTGTATGGATGACAAATTTCCTTGTAAAATTAGGCCGTACCCTACCCCACCCTGAATGTGGCATGTTTTCTTGAATTTTAAATAAGGATGGGGAAGAAATAGGGTGGGGACAAAGGTAATATTTTTTCTCCAAATTAGGGACGAGGAAGGGATGGGGTTTGCATATATTTCCCCAAACCCGATGGTAAATTAGTAAAATATCCGTATATTTAATATTGATTTTTAAAATATTTCTAAGTTTTCCTCATGTTATTATAATCCCAGGATCTCACAATTCCATTTATAAAATACCCCCAAATTATCATAATTCAATTCCTAAAATACCCCAAAATTCCCATAATCCTGTTTGTAAAATATCCATAAATTAGATTATTTTTAGGTTGCTTGCCTCGGGATGAGGAAAATTTGGGGATTCCCTATTCCGACAAGGAATGGATGCCTTGCCTTGAACCCGTCTCACCATTGGGGACGGGACAGGGATGGGATAGTATCTTGACTATGGGGACGAGAGACAAGGAGGAGTGCCCATCCCATGCATCACACAGTGCCCTGCTAGTTAATACTAAATAATCTCAAAAGTGATTTTTAAAAAATAGGCTAATAGAAAAAATAATACCGAATAACAAAAAAAAGAATGATTTTTAGAAAATCACTGGTTTTAGTAATCACCGGATTTGGAAATATCAATGTGAAGAATCATCGTTGATTCCAAACATCACCTTAGGCTTCCGTAGTGATATCCTTCCAAGAGTCCAGCAGATCAATATATTCAATTGGGGGAGGGAGAACTAGCAAGCTGACCAGCTCTCAAGTTCCAGTAAATTGGGGTTTTTCTCCTTGGGGCCGGAGAGAAACGTTGGATAGGAATTCATAGGATAAGACCTCCTTTCCTTGGGCCTTGGGTGGCCGTAGATAACGGATCAATGTAATGTTATAGTTTGTGCTGTAATCCTCGTTACAAAAGATTCCAATCTGACGTTATGCACCAAAAGAATTTTTTGTTTTTTATTAGCAGCACCAAAAGAGTATAATCCATGGCATCTTCACTTGTCAACTGGATTTCCAGACGAGGGTGGCCACGAGCCGAGTTATTCATGAGTTGATCGTGAAAAGCTTGATTCGATTTTTTTTTTTTTAATCGAGTTTTGAGTCGAGTTTGAACTTAATTTATAGATTGAATTAATAAATGAAACGAGTTCGAGACTAAGTTCAAATATATATATAAAATAAAATTATAGAAAATAATATATATAATATAAAGTTTATAAATTTTAATTTTTTAAATAAAAAAAGTATTTTTATATATAATTTTTTTTATTTTTATAAAATATTTTTGCTTCGAACCTCGTACTATTCGACTCGGCTCGATACAAATCCACCCCACAGGATGGGTAAGGAACCTCAATAGTACTCGTATTGACTGACGGGTACCAACAAATCCCACCTTCCAACTTTCATATGCGCGCCAGCGCCACGATACAAGCCGCGTACGGCCAATACCGTGTGATGCAAGTGATAGCAGAGACAATGGAATAAGCTGTTGTGTTAGGCCGGTTGGCTGCTTCTGCTTCTCTCCTCTCTGGATCCGCTTGACCGGTTCTCTACTATATTTTCTTCACGTTAAAGCTTCTGGAACCCCCACCTCCATTCCCTTTACTTCGTTTCTCTGCATTTCGGGGAGTCAGGGAGAGAGAGAAAGAGGGAGAGAGAGGCAGAGATGTGGGTTTTCTACCTGATCTCGCTTCCTCTCACCACGGGCATGGTTATATTCACATTGAAATATTTCGCAGGCCCGTATGTTCCCCGATACGTCTTCTTCACCGTTGCCTATGCATGGTTCTGTTCTCTCTCTATCATTATCCTCGTCCCTGCCGACATTTGGACGGTACATGATCCTTCTCTTCCCCCGTTCTTTTTCTTATTTCATATTAGTTATCTTATAATTCGTTTGGTTTTCCAAATCTTCACCTAGATATGATTCTATTTCCTCCTCTCCCCTTAATTTTGACATGGTTGATTGGGTCTATGATACATATGTACGTTACTGTATCATGATAATTCGAAGCATGAACGACATGGAAGGGTAGTTGGGAAAATTTTGATTCTGAACTCTTCGGATTGAATAGTAATTTGTTGCCCTTTCACTGGATTGATTTGGTTATAGCTGAAAAAGGGTTCTGCGATTGGGAAGATTGGATTGGCAGATGCTGTTCTTGGAGATCTGTGATAAACTAGCTGCTATAATCGATTTTAGTGACTAAATGGGATTATTTGACCGAATTTGGTGCAAAGTTGTTTGTTTTTGGTGCTTGCTTTGAATACCAGAACAAATTGAATCGACCAAATAAACTGGGCAATGAATTAGGAAAAAAAGACAGGGGAAAGTGTATTCTGACATTCCTTTAAGCCATCATATAGCACTGGAAAAAAGTCCATATCGTGATTGTTGGGGGAGGCAGCTTAGGTTATCATCACTTCGAGAGAGAAATGATTTTCTCCCTACTCTAAAACCAGAAGTGATTCATTATTATGTTCTCTTCTTTTTATTTTAACCTCAAAATCGGAAAAAAGGGAGACAAACTAATTTAACTTGAACTGGAGGTTTCAACTTTCATATTGAATTTGAAATTTATTGCCTTGGCATGATCATGCCATTCAAAGAAATTCATCACATGATTCAGTAGTTTGTTTTTCTTGATCATTGATTGATCCACGATCAATTTTATTAATCACAAAATAAAATGAATCATTATGATGCATGGTGGTACTCCCTAATAGGATCACAACCCATTATATAACTCTGCAGCTCTCCTGTCTCCTTTTTAGTTTTTACAACATCCCTTATCCTTTAACCTACCTTTCTTATGTGGGCTTCCTATACAACTTAGCCTGTTCCACTCCCACCCTTGCAATAGAGTCAGTCAATAATTTGCTGATCTCCTGACCCACTTCAATGCGGTGTTCAAGATGCACACCAGAAATCTAGCTTATGGTGACTGAACTCTCATGGATATCCTAACCCACCCCTCAATCATGGAAGGGAATGCCGGGTTCTCTGTAAAGTCTTCAGATTTTATCTGCTACATTGACATCCTAGACATTGAGTTCAACCATTTATCCTTAGGGTTGGGACAATTATGTTCCAGAAAGAAGACTCTGAGACTAGTCTCAGTTACTATTTGTGAATTTTAATTTTGGATTAACCAGGCAAACAACAGTGGGAAATAAATTTCATTTAGGAGGAACATACACACACACACACACACTTTTATTTCATCATTTCTCTTCTATTTTTCTCTTTCCCCCATTTTTTCTACTTAGGTTGCAAAATGTCCGTGTTAAGCTTTTAAGGTAGAAAAAAGAAATTCCATTCTAATTTTATTTGCATGAATTAAACTCCCTCAGTATCCATCTATAAGAAACAGAGGAAACAGCTGCCAATTCCTGATTTCATTCAAACAGTGAGCAAATCTTCATGGTCCCACCTCATGGCTAGAAGCCCAACCAATCACATTTCTTGAATCACCTTCAACAAGCAAAGGCATTATTACATGGATAAATCTAGCGGTTCTTAACCCCACAAGGTGGGCTCTAACTTCAGCTTTAAAAAAGAGTTGTAGTTCTTTGATGCATTCTAGTCATGTTCAACACACTTGATAAGAAAAGGTGGCATGCTCTAGCTGTCACTTGTAGATACCCTTTACTTTTTTTTACTAAATTTTCTTCTTCTTCTTGTTTTTTTTTTTTTTTTTTTTTTTCTTGGGGGGGGGGGGGCGGTTATATAGAGGTTTACTATATTCTTTGGTCCATATGGGAGGAGAGAAACACCAGATTCTTCAATTAGAAATTGCTGAGGAACAACTGTAGATTTACTTTGTCACTGTGTTTTCTCTTTTGATGACATGGTTTGAAGCTAATCTCATGTGGTGAGAGATCCTTGACTAGAAGGCAGGTTCTTTCACAGAGTTAGTTTCCTCTGTCCAAGTAGCAGTGAAGCTTAATTTTGATGGGTGGTCTTTGGGAAACCTGAAAAATTTAAGAAACCTTTTATGGTTGCAGCAAGAGAGATCCTTTTGGATTTGTTAGGTTCTATTGGATCGAGTGATGGCTTGTCCTAATATGAAAGAACTTGCTTCAGGGTCTCAATTGATGCCATTAACTGGCTTAGATTAATGACATAGGTTATTATTGGGTGGTTTGGAGATGGCAGTGGGGAGACCTTGGGTTTTCTGGCATTGTTTGAATGGTAAGTGCTCTCATATTTATGGTGGATCTTGTTTCAATGGATCTGAAGGTCAGCCAACTCCATGGTGGATAGCTTGGCTAGAGCAGGGATTGAGAAGCTGAGTTGTATAGTATTCCCTCTGTATATAGTTTATATTTTTTTCTTTTGTTCCTTAATGAAATGTCTATGGGTTACCTCATCTTATGAGAGGTCATCTTTGATCTTGTCTTACCCTTCTAGGTTGATTTGGTAATTGTACTCACTACTTACTACTCTTCATCTTCATATTATTAATTAAGTTTCTGTTATTAACTGAGAAAAAGGGATGATGGTATGCAATTCTATTAGTGGAGGTAGTGTGCTTTGAAATTTTCCTTGGTCATTAAAGTAGGAAAATTGTGGGATCAGTTGACTCTACTAAAATTTAAATGGGAGTTTAACCATATGCATAAAAATTAGCCATATTTTAGGGAGCAAAGTGTTGGGCAGTCAAGAAACAAAAATCTAAGAAAATGCTGACATACATGAGTTGTAGAAATAGGATGTTTGAAATTAGAAATATATTTACTAGAAGGACCTAAGGTGTCAGCGCCAATTACAAACAAGATCAGAGGTAGTAAATTGCAATATTTTGGCCACATGAAACATGAAAGATAAATGCACCAGTGAGAAGGATGGATTTGGTGCAAGTGGAAAGGTTTTACAAAGGGCAAGGAGAAGGCCAAAAAGAACTCAAGTTCAGTTATCTAGGGAAGATTTTCCAACTCATTGTTTGTAGAGCATATGGATTTATATAGAGTAATGGAGAAACAGGATTTGAGCTGCTGACCTTGTGTATGGATAAGGTAGATTATGATGACTAAAATAAAAGAACAGGGTAGATTTAGAATTCTGAAAATTGTTTCATTTGGAATTTTCTAAGTGGATAAGGAAAGAGGAGAGCTCTTCCTTTTTAGGTGCTATAAGTATCTCCATTTGAATGAGCTTAGAGCTTGTGTTGGTTGTAAGATAAATATTGGAAGATTTGAAGACTCTATTCAGATCATTGCTTGAAATTTGGGGTCACTGTGTTCATGACTGTCAGAATTTGGTTCAATCAATACACTTCAGTTGTGTGGAATATTATTTAATGAGGTCGATTTACTCTTGGTTGTTTGGGGTTACTCAAAACTTGTGATGTAATGCCTCAATTCTTGGTCTTCATATAATGACTTTAGGTTTGGCGGAAGCTTGATTTGATTTCCCTTTTCATGCGTGAGTAGTGCTTAAGGTAGATCCTTCAGACCTTTCACTTGGACGTGTTGATACTTGTCTTCCCATTTCTTATCACTGCTGAAGGAGATGAGTTTGCTTCGTTGGGCAGAGCAGGTCCATGTTAGTTGTTCTGATTTATGGTTTCATTCTGGATAGATATTCCACTCAAGGGGGCTATGTTGACTACACAAATCCTCACGAAGGGTGTAAAATTTGGTGCTTTGGATATAGATGTGTTGATATTAGGTCTATCCTAATGTTGATGATGTGGCTTCGAGTTTGTGGAGCATAGTTACTGACAAGGAGGATCTCCAATCTACATTTTTAGGCCCTTTGAGGTCAAATTTGGAGAGTTTGAATTTTAAGTTTCATATAGGAGGATAGTTTAGGGGCCATTGCTTGGTATAATGGTAAAACCTTGAGCTGGCAAGCGTGGGTGCGTGACAATGCAAGTTTGACTTTGAGAGCAGCCAACTTGTGCAAAAAAGGCCAAAGATTAGGAATTTATCCAGTTTACCCCTCCCAAGACCCCAGATAGCTGAAACCAACATTGGGAAGTGGCCTTTTTGTATAAATGTAGGGGGTTCAACAATATGGTTGGTTTCCATTTTGAAAACAAAAACAACTGCCACATCCGAAAAAACAATATAATTTTGCTGATGTGCAATTGTTTTTGTTTTCAAAAACAAAACTAACCATGTTGTCAAACACCTCCATAGTTACGTGATAAGAAGGGGGATATGGGGGCATGTGGTGATTAGGTTAGAGGTGTTGGAGGGGGATACTTTTATCACTGTGATTGGAGAGTGACTGGGAAGGAATAAGGTGCTCTTATCCAGAACTCTTGTGGGATATTTAAATATGAATAAAAGTGTCAATCTTGAGTTTTCTACTTTGATGGGTGCAGCTTTGGGAATCCAAGAAATTCAGGCAAGTGAGTAACTTTGGGCTGCTATTAACTAGGGGGATGTCTAAACGATATAAAGGTGTGTGTGTGTGGGGGGGGGGGGGGGGGCGACTAGCATAGGCTAGCCAATCTTTTGGGTGCTTGGTACATTGCTTTGCATACCTTTCTCTTCATTCTTTCACTTACTATTTGTAAAATTCTTACCAGCTGCCAACCCAGAAATTTATGTAGGGTGGGGGGCTTTCTTGTGACAATTACAGTGAGGATTTTGGTAATACTATCAGGTTCCATAGGCAATAGGAATTCCAATCAGTCTGAGCTGTTAAGTGTTATCCCTATTGCAAGGGCCACAGGTTGCCATTGGCTGTTTCTTTGATATATGATAGGTTGGTAGTTGAAGGAGACTCTTCAATAGTTAGTTAGTGGATATGGATCAAGCCCTTTCTATTAGGGAAGCCAAATCTTTGGCATCCATCATTAAGTGTTTTAGAAGTTATTGGAGGCATAGTCATGGTGGTGCACCTTCAGGTGAGGCACTAAGAAGTAAGAAAATGCCTAGAGGCACACAATGGAGGCACAAAGGCACTTGAGGCATATCCATCCAGTATAGAAGTCTATGAGGCATATGCCTTTGTTGTGCTCTATACAGGAGGCATACACAGTGCTCTTAACTTTGAAGCTAGTTTTTTTTTTTTAATATTTTTGTAATGAAATGTTATAAATAAAAAGTGGGGAAACCATTTTATTGTGCTCCCCATCATATATTAACACAATATTGACAATGAAAGCCCTCCAAATATGTTTATGCAATATTATAGTAAAATGTTACAAATAGAAACAACAACACCATAGCTTTTGTTTCTTTTAATGCATACCATAACATTCATTTAAATTTATGTAAATCGTTAATTCTGAAATTTTGATTTTCAAGTTTCCAAGTGATATATTGATGGCTCCCCAGAACGATTCCTTGTCCAGTCCGGTTTTGAAAACCATGCTTGGGAGGTATATGTTAGATAGTGCACGCCCTTAGTTCTAATTAGATTGATGTACAAATACATTTATTGTAAATGAATAAAAGTACATTATTGTTTCATGTTGACTTTGGTATGTTTCTGTGAATTTTACCCCTTAAACTGGACACTTATGAGACTTGTGTTAGTTAAGAATGTTCTTAGCCATTGGATAGACTTGGGGAGTTTATCCTGCCAACGTTGACATTGATGTGCTGCCAAAGAAGTTGGGGCAGCTTGTTTCAGCTACTAGGGTTAAACCCGAATCACATGTAGTGTTTGTTTGATTGAAGCATTGAATTCGGACCATTTTCCAATCATGCCCTGGACTTTGGAGACTGATGGACAAAACTGAAAAGTTACACATAACCCCTAGACTTGATTATGGTACTACACTGGGTGTCGGATCGGGTTGTCTTTGATATACCAATCAGTGAGATCCTTTGGGGGTCAAAATTTGGGTATGTTGGGGCAGTTTGAGAATTCACTTAAGCAAGGTTTACAGTATCGACATGTATCGGCCCGTATCGGCCGATACGTATCGTTCCGACACCCCACCGATATGCCCCTATAGTTGGTGTATCGGTGGTCTGATCGGTTCAGGGTGTGGCAAAGACCTAAATCGGCTCCCCTAAACCAGTTGGCAAAAAAAAAAAAAAAACCACCAAAAGGAGTATCGATTTGCCCGATATGCCCATACCGGCGTATCGGGCGTATCGATATTTTGAACCTTGCACTTAAGTGGGTGATCATAGTGATAGGATCAACCCCTTTATTGGATAAAGTGAATGATTGGGACTGCACTCTCTCTGATGGAAACCTAAACTGTCGGTAGTGGATTTCAACCGTGTTTGAGATTTGTTTTGCAAAATATATTTATATGATATGTGTATATGTTATGTTTCAAGAAAAATGTTTGCAAAAAGATTTTAATTCCCGGGATCCATTCGAGCAGAGAGTGTAACATTGCACCTTGCAATCAGGGGAGAGGTCCTTCCCTGTCGGGCAGTGTTGGATCATTGTGGGCTGAGAGGTTAAGTGTAAGAGACCATTAAGGGCTGATTACCTGATGGGCTATATCTTACTTAAGTCCATTATCCTTGGGGTTTCATAAGATGGATGGTCTTAAGGATCATTTAATTGTAAATGTTGGGCCCATAGTGATGAGCTCAGTGGTTCATTGCATTTGGTAGTGAATTCGGCTAAGCTTTTTCATAGAGGCTGGGCTGAACCCACATGGGCTTATGTGAGGTCATTGTTGACGCCATACAAATTAAACCTAAATAAGCCAGCAACACTATTGGCCTAAAGCCCATGATTAATATGATTAATCAAGATGTCACATGACTGCTTAAACTGTCATGTGACATCGGCGAATATGGGTTTGGAGCACCCATTCTCTTAAGAGGATAAGACCTATCTTATGATAGAGTCCAGATCCAAATAAAGATTTGAATTAAACCTCTTAATTCAATTAGGAGAGGTGCTCTTTAAGGATAAAAGAAGAGGAGATCAAACTACTCCAGATAACTCTGCTTTTAGCTCTCTCTCTCTCTCTCTTCTCTTGCCACCCTGAAACCCTAGTTCGATCTCCAAGACTGATCTTGATCAGTTCATTCTTTGATTTTTGCAAGAAAAATATAGAGAAAAAACGTGCTCACCTCCCCAGTTCGATCCAAGGTGTTGGATTGCAGTTTTGCTAAAAACTGCGTTGTTGAACCGGCTTCAACTTCAATCTCTTCCCTCTTCAGTGGAAGCTGGTTTTGGGATTTGATTTGGGCGTGAACGGTACCTTGGGAGCTACATTTGTGGAATCCGTATCAGGTATACACCTCCCTTTTTGTTCGGTTTCAAATCTGGTCCGGTTTCAGTGCAAGATTGATCCTAGAAAATTGTAGTTTTTCTAAAACCCAAAATACGATTCCCGGAAGGTTAAAAGAATTTTTTTGAAATTTCGCCCAGCCATCTAGCATGGTTTGGCAATCCATATGATGAATCCTAACCTTCCTTCAATATATGCCTTATGCTTTGGGATAGTAGAATGAATGCCTTCTGTCTATGCCTGTGCGTCTTAAAACATTGACATAAACACCTCACCTAGTTGGTATGCAATACTTTAGTGGATTCACTAGCTAGAGGAAGACCAGTTAGGATTGGTTTGTATTTGAGGTTTGCCTTGGGAGATAATCCAGTGAGATTAGCAAATCTCTATGGGGTATGTTATATTGTTATTGTGGTGATCTAGCTTTTCTTTGTCCAGCTCTGTTTGATATTCTACCTTTTGTTCCCTGTTCTCTCTCTCTCTCTCTCTCTCACTAAAAACTCTTTGAGCTGTTGTCAATCTCTTCATTCTCTTTTGAATGGCTGCTACCTTTGGTTAGCATTTTGACAATTGACTGCTCGAAGTTCAGAGGCTTTTGGATGGCAAGTTATATGTAATGGGCAAAGCAATATTTGTTCATTCTCTGTAGGATCACATAGTTTGTTTGGGTGTACTACTTTGCTTTGTTCTGCCTACCTTTGTACAGAGCTGAGCATCTAAATGAAATATTTTTATTGTAGTATTGGTTTTCTGGTGGCAAGAAAACTGGATGCTGATGTTCACTCATTATGGATTTGCTTATGGTTCACTGAGATTTTGAATATGTGGATTGGTTGTTGCTTGGATCAAATTTCTGGTCTTTATTAGATTTGGTTGTAGAAGGTATCTAAGATTGTAATGCCTTTTGATTAATATATTTATATTCTTAACCATTTACCAAAAAATGTTATCTTCTTATATATAAGCTGTTTTGATTTCTATAATGCCATTAGATCTTCTTCATTATACTCTTCTTTTTTTTTTTTTGAATAGTTTCTTTACTTACCATCAAAAGATAAAAATCGTGTTAGTGGGTTTATTTTCGTTCTTTTCAACCTTTCTTTTTCTTGTTTTTAAATGACTGGGGTGTTTGACCGTCCTTTGTGTATGCCTGTCTTCCTTGAGTTAAATGTAGATACACTGTTTTGACTGTTCAGATTAAAGCTTTTTTGTTATTTGTTTGTTTAAAACCAATTTTGGAGAAATCTTACATGTGTAGAAGTTATTGGACCACTTATTTGGGTTTGGAGCATTTCTTAGTGGACAATACAAACTTATTTACTATTTCTAACAACCTAACTTAATCCTTTCTTTTCTGTTATAACAGACAATTATTAGACATGAGAATGGAGGAATTGCTTTCTTTTGGAGCTGGTCATATTGGAGTACATTTGCACTTACTTGGTATGCTGTATAAGAACTTAGATATACAACTTTTGTGTGCCTTATTGCATTCAACTACTGCAAATCCTTATGTAGCCCTGTCCTCAAATGTGGGTTATAGTGCATATGCTTATGTACTTTCTATTACGTTCAGCTTTGTATATACTTGTCTATCATTTTTGTTTGTTCACCTCTGATATGTAGTATTATGGTCTTCCTTGTAGAGAAAAGGTCCTTTTTCCCTTTTTTGATTAGCAAAAGAAAAGTTTATTTTGATTAATAAAATGGTTACAAGCCACTGGGGTACCAAAAATTATACCAATGGCAACCCTAGCCCAACAAAGGGGTTCCCTATTAGAGCATGTATAATAGAAAAAAAGAGAAACCTAGTCTGGAAAATTAGGGGCCTGATATATCATATACGACTTCTCATTAAAATCCTCTATTACTCAAAGGCCACATCTCTTCTCTGATCTAAGGTCCTGTTTTCTACTTCTGCTTTATTTGCCCCTTTTCAGTTGTTTTTTTTTTTGATGAATCTTGCCCCTTTTCAGTTTCTTCATGGTCCCTCAAGTGTAATGATGAAATAATATATGTAAAAGTAATTTTCTAACATTAACAAATTATCATGTTGAATGTGGCCAGTATCCACCTTCCTAACCCCTTCTAATTCTGCTTTTGATTGGAACTTAGGTTTTAGAAGGGCTCTTAGAGATTCTGAATTGAACTTCATTTCTGATTTGTTTAAGATCCTGGATGAGGTGGTTATTGATCCCTCTAGAAGGGATAGTAGGATTTGGGTTCCTTCTCCCTCGGGTGTCTTCTCATGTTCTTCCTTTTTCAAAGAGTTAACCCATTCCTCTTCAGCTTTTGGACACCCTTTCCCAGTCTTGGAAGTTTGGGGTAGACCAATTCCTCTCAAAGTAGGCGCTTTCTGCTGGGAAGCTTTCCTAGAAAAGTGTAACACTTGTGACTTACTTTAAAGGAAAAGGCCCATTTGGTGTATATCCCTGCACTAGTGCATCCTATGTAAGGAGAATGGTGAGAGCTGCTATCACTTACTGGTATCCTGCCCTTTTGTATCAGAAATTTGGTGTTGGTTTTTCTCTCTCTTGGTTTTTGGTGGTCCTCCCCTCCAAATGTGCAGAGCTTGTTTAACTCTACTTCAGTGAGGGGGCTAAAAAGGAGAGGTAAAATCTTGAGGAGATGTGTAAGAGCAGCATTTTGGACAGTGTGGGAGGAAAGAAATCAAAGAACCTTCCATTTGAAAAAGAAAGAAACAAGGAAGCCATCATTGAATCAGTTTCTATTAGGGTGGTTCATTGGGTTAAGACTGAAGCTTTTTGAAGGTTATTCAGTAGGAGATATCATCAAGAACTGGAAAGAAGTGACTTGGTCAACTGGGCCTCTCAAGACAAAGGCCCAAATTTCTCTAGAGAAGACGGACGACACTTATTCAAGCCCACCTGAAACCCCCTCCTTTAAGGGCCAAGCGGTGCCCAACACCCCTCCCAGCTTAGGAGGCCGTGAGAAGGAAGTTTATTAGATCTCCCACCTCCTTGTTGAAGTCAGGTTCCTTTGATTCATATGAAGCCGAAAACTCCGACGAAGATTTGAGCTCTTATGCGGCGGAGGTCGAGTCAGAACCTCAGGTGGTTGCTTTAGAAAGGGCAAGAAATCTGTTCTCACGGAAGGAAAATTGGGGATGTGTAGAGATGCTTGAACATATGCCTTTGGTCAATCTGGACTATGGGGACACAGACCTAGAAGGCCGTGTTAAAAGACAAGGAAGAGATTTGTCTTCAAACCTCCCTAAGCCCAACCCAGCTGCCAACAGTATCCTAGAGTCTCCTCTTTCCCCTCTTTGCTTGTTAATTCAGTTTTTGTTTCCTCACCATCCTCTCACAGCAACCACCTTTCCTCTCTCTTTTGAGGTTCAAATGGAGAGCTATCCCAACCAAATCAGAGCGCCAGCACTCCCCCAGAAAACTTGGCAGAACAGGTTTGGTTGAGTAATATAGAGACAGACGGTTTGAAAGAAAGCACTGGCGAGATGGCCAAGTTACTGGGTCTTAACAGAAGAGAGGAACAATCAAAACTCGGGCTTTGACTGAGAAAGAGAACAACATGAGAGGGAAAGATCAGGGAAGATGTGAAAGAAAGAGTTATAAAAGGGAATTGAAAAGATTTCTGTGGGGACTAACAGATAATAGACCGGAAGGGCATAGGGTGTTTTAAGGGAAATTACTCAAGATAGACCCAATGAAATTTCTAAGCTGGAACATCAGGGGATTGGGAGGACAGCTGAAAAGGTGTCTAGTGAAAGAGGCTCTAACAAGAGAAAGTCCGGACATAGTTGTTTTGCAAGAAACAAAAAAAGAGATTGTAGACAAAAAACTGATTAAAGCAATCTGGGGAATTATAGGGAAAAATGGGCAGCTATCCCTGCAACAGGATCGTTGGGGAGCATCATTCTTTCCTGGAATGAAGAAGAGATTTCGGGTATAGAAGTTGACAAGGGGGAATTTTCTTTATCTGTGCTGTTCACTAACAAAAAGGATGGTTTCAGTTGGATATTGATTGGTGTGTATGGGCCAAATTTCCCCTCAGATAGAACAAGGTTCTGGGAAGAACTGGACTCAGTGCATGAGTTCAATGACATTCCGTGGTGTGTAGGTGGTGACTTTAACGTCATAAGGTTCAGCACTGAACACTCCATTGGCAAAACTCCAACAAGAAGTATGAGGAATTTCTCAAGCTTCATAAACAGACACAGCTTGCGTGACCTCCCTCTCAACAATGGGCGTTTCACCTAGCCAAATATACAAGAGAATGCAATAAGCTGTAGTCTTGACAGGTTTCTGGTCTTTCTAGAGTGGCTGGAGATGTTCCCTAACTCGACTCAAGAAATTTGTCCACGCTCCACATCAGATCACTGGCCAATTGTCCTAAGAACAGACTCGACTTTTAAATGCAAGCCCCCATTTAGGTTGGAAAAGATGTGGACCATGCATAAGGATTTCAGCAAGAAGGTGGCCACTCGGTGGGAAGAATGCAAGGTAGAAGGGTGGGCTGGATTCTGTTTTCTGCAGAAATTGAAGTCCTTAAAAAGCAAGTTAAAGGCTTGGGGAAGAGACGAATTCAAAGCCCTTGACAAAATCCTTACGAAATTAGAAGAGCTGGACCTAAGAGAGCAAAACAGAAAATTGGATGAAACAAGTAGGAGGAGAAGAGCTGAATTGAGAACAATGTGGGAGAAGTTGATTAGGAGGCAAGAAACTTACTGGAGGTGGAGGCAAAGATCATGAGTGAGATAGTTGAAAGAAGGGGACAATAATTCCAGGTTTTTTCACTCTTATGCATCAGGAAGATGAAGGAAACATTTCATCTCTAAACTCAAAGTGGAACAGAGGGAAGTGGATGATGTAGATGAAATCACAGAGGCCTTTATAACTTACTTCAAGAACCTCTACACTAGAGAAAAAACCACCAGTACATTGTGGACAGGTGGGAAGGGGCAGAATTATCCGAAGGGAAGCGAATGTGGCTTGAAAGAGACTTTGATGAGCAAGAAATTAAAGAGGCTGTATTCCTAATGGACGGTGATAGGGCTCCGGGCCCAGACGGATTCGCTATGTTATTTTTTCAGATGTGATGAGACACAATAAAAGAAGATATGCTGGAGACTTTCAGGGATTTCCACTCTTTGGCCATAGTGAACAAAGGACTCAATTCCAACTTTATAAGAAAGGAGGAGTCTTAGAGGTGAAAGATTTCAGACCGAAGTCTAGTAGGGAGCTTCTACAAAATTTTGGCTAAGATGTTAGCAAGAAGACTATAGGAAGTTTTAAGAGACCTAATCTCCCCAAGCCAATTTGCATTTGTGAAAGGAAGGAAATAGTGGATAGCATCCTTATAGCAAATGAATGTGTTGAAGAAAGAAAACAAAATGGAAGCCAGGGGTCCTAGTTAAACTGGATCTGGAAAAAGCTTATGACAAAGTGGATTGGAGGTGTATTCATCATATCTTAAAGGTCAGAGGCTTCGGTAGTAGGTGGATTAAAGGGTGCATCGAATCTACTTGGTTTTCAGTAATGGTAGTGGAGAACCAAAAGGCTATTTCAAGGTGAGTCAAGGTTGTCCCCTTTCCCCCTTTCTATTCACTTTGGTGATGGATTTATTCAGCCATCTGTTTGAGAAAGCCAAAAATCTAAACTTGGTGAAAGGTTTCGAAGTAGGTAGAGATGCTCTCCATATTTCTAATCTACAGTTCGTATGCGACATCATTTTATTTTGGAAGCGTCTCTGGATAACATTACAAATGCTAAAGGGGTGATCAATTACTTTGAGATGGTTACTGGTTTGAGGGTCAACTTTTCCAAAAGCAGCATTGTGATAGTAAATTCTGTTGAAGGACTGTTGGAATCCTTTAAAAACATATTGGGGTGCAGAGAGGAGCATTTTCCAATTTTCTACTTGGGGATGCCGCTGGGGGGAAATCAAAAGAGTCTCAGTTTTTGGGGGCCAGTGATAGAAAAATGCGAGAAAAAACTAACAATTTGGAAGAGCTGCTATTTGTCAAAAGGGGGCAGACTCACTCTTTTAAACGCATCCCTTGCAAACTTGCTGATATAATACTTGTCAGTCTTCCAAATCCTTGGGAAAGTTAGAAATCAGCTTGAGAAACTCCAAAGAAATTTCCTTTGGGAAGGCGGAGGGGAAAAAGAAATCACTTGGTAAGTTGGGAGCAAATTTGTAAGCCTAAGGAGGAAGGTTGTCTCAGTTTTTGGGGGCCAGTGATAGAAAAATGCGAGAAAAAACTAACAACTTGGAAGAGCTGCTATTTGTCAAAAGGGGGCAGACTCACTCTTTTAAACGCATCCCTTGCAAACTTGCTGATATAATACTTGTCAGTCTTCCAAATCCTTGGGAAAGTTAGAAATCAGCTTGAGAAACTCCAAAGAAATTTCCTTTGGGAAGGCGGAGGGGAAAAAGAAATCACTTGGTAAGTTGGGAGCAAATTTGTAAGCCTAAGGAGGAAGGTTGTCTCAGTTTTTGGGGGCCAGTGATAGAAAAATGCGAGAAAAAACTAACAACTTGGAAGAGCTGCTATTTGTCAAAAGGGGGCAGACTCACTCTTTTAAACGCATCCCTTGCAAACTTGCTGATATAATACTTGTCAGTCTTCCAAATCCTTGGGAAAGTTAGAAATCAGCTTGAGAAACTCCAAAGAAATTTCCTTTGGGAAGGCGGAGGGGAAAAAGAAATCACTTGGTAAGTTGGGAGCAAATTTGTAAGCCTAAGGAGGAAGGTTGGTTGGGCATTGGCCATCTCAAGGAGAAGAATACCTCCCTTTTGGGTCAGTGGTTTTAGAGATATCCTAAAGAGTCTACTTCTCTGTGGGCAGCCATCATCTCCAGCAAGTACAGGACAAGCTCTAATGGTTGGGACAGCACTCTCCACTTGAACCGGGTTAAATCTACAAATCCTTGGAAAGGTATCACCTCTGTTAGCACTATTTTTTTTCCCTTTCATTAGATACAAAGTAGGAAATGGCTGCAGAATTAAGTTCTGGAAAGACCTGTAGTGGGGCAACTCCACCCTAGCTACCTCTTTCCCCAGATTGTTTAGCCTAACTCTAGATCAAGATGCATCTGTGTCCTCTTGTTTTCCTGCCTCTCATTTTGAGAATACCTTAAACCTAAGCCTTATAAGACCACTTAGAGACCCAGAGATATCAGAAGTAGCAGGTCTCCTCCAAGCTCTAAAGAAGTCTACATCTCACCTAACTCCCAAGACTCAAGAATTTGGTCCCCTCACCATAATGGCGATTTCTCTTCCAAATCTTTTTACAAGGCTTTGACTGCAGGTGAACAGAATTCCCCCCTTCAAGAAGATTTGATGCAGTCACATACCCTCAAGAGTTTGCTTCTTTGTATGGGAAGCCTGTTTGCAGAGGATCAACATGTGTGACCTGCTCCAAAAGAAAAGCTTGGGAAGACTCATCTCCCCCCCATGTTTTGTATCTTGTGCTTGAATGAAGGAGAATCAGCTAATCATTTACTTCTTCACTGCAAGGAATCCAAGAAGATCTGGAAACACTTTTTTGAGCTGGCAGGCTATGGCTGGGTTGCACTGGAGAATATTCAGGATTTCGTTCAACAATGGCGAGGCAGAGGGTTAAGAAAAAGAGGTAAAACCTATTGGCAAACAATCATACATGCAGTGATGTGGGGTGTGTGGGAAGAAAGGAACAACTGAACAATCGCCTCTTCAACAACAAGTCAAAAACTCATTAGGATCTAGTCTCTCAAGTCACCAATCATTGTAATCTTTGTTTGGGCTACCAATTCTGATATTTTCAGAGGATTATTGGTGAACGACCTCAATAGCAGCGTTCAATTCTTCCTTTTCACTCGACATCACCCCCTATGCCATCCCCTGTGGTTTAGGAGTAAGAAGCGAAGTAGGGATGTTTTTAAATTAAACAGCCGCCCCATACCAATTCAGTTTCAGTGCCAACTCTTTGGCTAATCTTTTTTGGGCAATGTTGTAATCTAAATTCTACTTTTAGGGAGGGTTAAGATGTTGTACCCCTCCCTCTGGTTGTCTTTCTTTTTTACTCCTATTCTTAATAAAAGTTTCTGTTATTGATAAAAATAATGTGGCCAGTTTGTGTATTCTGATTTTCCTTATGTAATTTATTCATGGTTTTGAAGCATAAATACATATAATTGTAATTACTCTTTCTGGATATTCTATTAAAACATGATTTTATGTTTTCCCATCTAGTCATATTTTACCTGCATAAATTGGTATGTGCATTTGATCTATGGTGGTTTAAGATACATTCTAAGTGGATATATACTTTAGTTGACACATATCGTCTTTGTTTTATTATATGTTATTTTTCTGTGCAGGGTTGTAGTGCCACTTATTCAGGGTTATGAAGATGCTGGGGACTTCACTATGAAAGAAAGATTGAAGACAAGCATACAGCAAAACTTGGTCTTTTATCTGAGCGTGGGATTTATTGGTCTTTTTGGACTTATTCTCCTCATTATTATGGACAAAATTCAGTTTGTTTCACAACCCATCTGTACTTATTTTTGTTGATGTATTGCCCTTCTTATATAACTAAGATACTTTGTTATATACCCTTGGAGCATTTTGAACAGTTAAGAATGGTTTCTTGACTAAGTCCATAGTTGTCAAGGCGACGCCTAGGTGATGCCTAGGCGACAAGGTGCCCTTGGAGGCTCGTCTCGCCCAGTTGCCTAGCAGTTTCGTGCACTGGGTTATAAAATACTTTTATATTTTTAATTTTTTGACATTATAATTATAAAATAGACATTATTAAACTAGAATATTCATTTTATGTGTTTATATACTTTTTTTTTTATTATTTTCTTATTTTGTTAGGGTTTAATCAATGCAACATTGCTAACTGCTGTATTGAACCTATGGTTCACAGTATCGGTACACCTCTGTGTATTGGCAGAGGTGTATCGGTACTTATAATGATACTTCCCCTATTTTTTATTTCTTTGGTTTTCAATTTCATTTTTAAATATATATATATTATTTAAAAAATGGGTCCCCCGAAAGCAACTGTAAACAGGTATCGGGACCCCAAAGATACAATACAATACACCTGGTATGGGGCGTATCGTATCAAAATTTTGATCCTTGATTGAACCCTCAAAAATTTCAAAACCTGAACCTATAAGCAAAGGAAGAACTTAAAATTTTGTCTAATCAACACATTTTCTTCTTCCATGTCTTCTTCTTCTTCTTCTTCTTCTTCCACCTTTTCTTTTCTTCTTTGCTATAACAAAAGTAGGGGTTCAGCCCCTATATTTTTTGAGTTTTCTTTACTTTGTTCTTTTTCTTCTCATAAAATGTTGATTTTCTAGACTTAAACATGAAATTTATACTTCTCTTATGAAAATTATGAATAATTATTAAGGTAAGATGGTTATGGAACCTAGGGAACTACCCTAGGATATATGATTTTACTTAAAAAAAATTCATCGCCTAGGTGTCGCCTGGCGACTAGGCAACTAGGCGCCCCCCTGTCACCTAGCCTCGCCTTGGCGCCTTGAAAACTATGACTAAGTCTTGTCCCAACTGTATGGGGTTGGCTGCATGAATCCTGTTTCACTCACCACTCTGTTCTGTTCAATGCCATATATGTTTTAGACACCCTGGCTCTTCTTGATGTATTGTATATGTTATGTAGAAGCTTTCAGCTATGGCCCTGCCTTCATTGGGTTGAACTAGATAATTGTATTCCCTTGTTTATGTTTTTCTCAGAATTAATAGAATCATTTTATCTGAACCATCTGCTTAATGATCAAAGAAGCAAAAAGATAAAAAATAAAAGAGCTATCATGGAGTCTTATTTTTTGATAGATCACCAGAAAGTTGAATTGATTAAGTAAAATTAGAATAAGTACAAGGCTCCCAAGCTGAACCAACCCACATTAAGTTAAATTAGCTGATAGCAAATGATCCCTATGCACCCCTTGCTTTGCTAGTGTATCTTCCATTGCATTTGCTGACCTGTTTATCCATTTTAAATTAGCCTCAACCTCACCTTCTATCCTCCTTATTTCCCTTATTACCTGTCTGAGTCCATGACCCATCACTATTGGTATTCATCCAACTTATCACCAGCAAAGAGTCGTATTGAAATGCAGGGCCTAGAAGGACATAAAAAATAGAGGTAATGGTTCTGTTAGAGTTTATATTTATTTATTTATTTATTTTGGTTGGGGGGGGGATTCAAGCATAGAGTTGTTTCTAGATAGCCTTGCATTACATTTATTTTCTTTTCCATGGAGATTTAATTGGATAGATAAAGGTCATGCTTTCCTTTTTGTTTTTTTGATAACAAGCAACTAAATTTCATTAAAAGAAAAATATTACAGTGCTGCTCAAAAAAAAAAAAAGAAAAAGATTACAGTCCATTGTTGAAGAGACTTCATCATGCAAAGAAGAACATCCAAATTGAAATACAAAGACAATCCCTACATGCAACTCAAAAATTCCAATTAACTAAATCCAATGTTAACCAGAAAATAGCCCCAAATGCCTATATATTCAAATCTTTAAATTCCAGATGAGCTAAAGACAAGTCCATGATGAAAGAGTAAATTTCAGCAACTAATTTTCTTCTAGAACATTATTTATCTTCAAAATTGTGTCTGTTCCTTTCTCACCATACATCATGATACTCCATATTATCCTTGCCTTTTTATGAAAGCGTAAGGTATTATATTTCTAAGGGTCAATACCCTTATTTTGGGTGGTGACAGTGTATTATTTTAAATATTTTCTAATGAAAGTTACTGT
This sequence comes from Nelumbo nucifera, assembly GCF_055504915.1. Taxonomy (NCBI): domain Eukaryota; kingdom Viridiplantae; phylum Streptophyta; class Magnoliopsida; order Proteales; family Nelumbonaceae; genus Nelumbo; species Nelumbo nucifera. The sequence goes on along the minus strand of NC_142649.1, from coordinate 105,178,666 downwards.
TTCTGATAAAAAAGCATAAGGTATTATATTAATTATTTCTTTTGAATTTTACATTAGCCCATGTACATCAAGAAGCTCTACAGTGGGAATTTACAACAGCTTTAATCAGTATTGGGATTTACAAAAGAATTTGTACATGAAAAAATAAATAAATAAAATAAAAAGAACTATGTGGCACCCCATCAAATGGTTTGTATATCACTAGAAATATGCATATATGCCCTCTATTTTCCTTAACCTCCTCCACCTGCCAAGCTTGGCCACAAGGAAATATCTCCACCAGCACATTTGGGTCTGACTTTTCAACATTTGAAAAGAGCATAAAAATGCCCATATAGGCTTAAAATTCATGAATGTAGTATTGCATGCTACTGACTGGTGCGTGCTCTGGGAGGGGGATGGAAATGCTTTGTATGTTCTGTATGGTCAAGATTGTTTTGTCTTGCTTTTTTTTATTGATAAGTTGTCTCTCTTTCTCCCTTCATTTTCTCCCATTTTCTTTTCTATTCTTTCTTGTGAACTTTTATGAGATCTTGTATATATCCCATTTACTCTGTGATCTTAATATGCTTCTTGTTATCAATGAACGGTTAAAAGGAAAAAGAGAAAGGCGTGAAAGATGATGGAAGTAAAGTGACAGGAGTAACAATTGCTTGATATGGGTTTTTAAGATATGCTGATTTTATAGAAGCAGAGGTCAGAGTGCTATTAGTTGGTCTTATAACAGCCAATTTTATCCAAACCACTTCCATTGATATTGAAGGATACTAGACTCAAAGAACTGCTTTTTATTGGTCTCAGTGTGCTGACAGTGGTCCTTAGAGATTATCTAAATTTTGTAGTAAAATTAGAGAAATCCTATCTCAGTTAAAGGGCCATATTAGATGAATTCCAAGGGACCTAAATACTGTGGCTGATAGATTAGCTAAATCAGGTCTGGTCCATGTGGAAGGCCCTTTTTGTATGGTTGCAACACTATGCACATGTAATATTTTGGTTGTGGTGTGTATTCTTTGATATTTTTGCCTAACTTCTACATCCTCTCATGTATAATTTACTCATTCTAAAAATGAAATTGTTGGATATGGACGAACATCTCAGCAAGGAGCTGAGATTAGGCCCATACATGGTTCCCAATTTTGATATTGATAGATATTTTGCCATGTAAAGATGGAGAAACTTTGGAGATATTTTCCTAATTTCGTAGGATATTTGGAAAATCTAAAATATCAGGAATTTTTTCTAAAAACATGGAACTAGTTAATAAAACCTGAAGGAATTATTAGAACAAATATAATTGCACATTTCAGGTTCAAAAATCCATAGCAAAAACTGTATAAATCAATTAGGAGAAAATTGAGAGACTTTAATAAATATCTTTCTCTTTGTCTTCTTTTAGTATTTTAGTCATATTCTCTCCATTAAATATGTCAATTACTTGCTGTTTTGACTGTTTATATGTTTTGATTATTTTAATATTCTTTTGTAGTTATATGCATTTTGCTTTCTTCCTTTTGAATTATAGCGACTTAGTAAGTGAATAATATCCAAATGGTAAGCCAATTATCCAATCACCAATTCCCCATAGTTATTTTTAGGAAGATATTTTAAGAAATTATAATGATTTTAACAAAATATCCAAAAGTTTTTAGTAGTATTCTAAAATTTTAAACCTTAAATATATAGTCTATCAGTGAAATCTAAAATAACGCTGACATATTGGCAAAATATCAGAAATATTTTAAAAAAAGATTCCCAAAAAGTTTGCATTGCCTCCTAGCAAAATGGGGATATTTTGCCAGTATTGTTGATATTGTGAACCATGGGCCCAAATCAGGAGATCTCTTTTTCTGAAATCCCAGTTGTTGGTTTTTTGCTTGTCCATCTTTTACCACTCACATGATCTTGTTTGTTTTTAGTTGTTAATTTGCCTCTGAAGCGGTGATGACTGATGAGTGCATAGTTATTTTTATACAGCTTCTCAATGTTGAAGTTTAATTCTCAAATGGCAGGAGTAGAGGTATTGTCGGTTTAGCCATGGCTTGCTCAAATACTTTTGGACTTGTCACGGGTGCATTTCTTCTTGGCTTTGGTTTGAGTGAAATTCCGAAGAGCATTTGGAGAAATGCAGATTGGGCCATACGCCAAAAAGTTCTATCTCATAGGGTTGCTAAAATGGCTGTTAAACTTGATGATGCTCATCAAGAATTTTCAAATGCTATTGTAGTAAGTATTTTTAACTTGATGCCATTAAAAAGCATTTGTCATCAGGTTCATTGGAATGACTATATGAAAGCAATTTCTATTGTACATTTTCTTTACGTGTTTTTGGATGTTTCATGCCTGTGCTGAAATTTATCAAGCTATTAAGTGTGAACCTTAGGAATGGTTGTCTCTTAAGAGATAAATTGCAAGTAACGTTCTGAAAGATTGCTCTCTTTTAATTTTTTGAAACTTAAACTGTCTCATGGGCATAAACTTTACAAATTGCACATTCATTGAGTGGAACTGAAGGTTCAGGAATTTAGGCCATTTCCAGCAGTCCCAGATTAAAAGAATTCATGTTCTTTGTTCCTTGTCCAACTTGTATGCACCTCAGTATCTAGAAGACTAGAAGATCTTTCATACATGATTTTGATAGAATATCCATGATTTTTTCAAGATATGCTCCTGCTAGAGAACAAGGCAACAATCTGACCCTCTGCATTCCTAAAGACTTCTCCAATACCTAAAGGCCCATGATTACTGAGGCTGCTACCATCAAAGTTTAGGTTGATAAATCTTCTTCAGGGGGCTTCCATTCTGCTACAGGCTTGTTCTTGATCAAGGAAGATTTTGCAGCCAATTCCCAATTTCTCCAAAGATCATCAAAGGAGAATTGTGAGAAAAGATCCAAAGCTTTAGCCCAAATGAGAGCATTATTCAAAATACACTCCCAAAAAGTAGCTTCATCTCTTTCTTTATTGTTAAAGATCCTAGTATTTCTTTCCTCCCAAACTGTCCATACCAATGCAGCCCTATTTAGAGTCACCCTTGGATCATAGTTGTCCTGCATTATTTAGTATATGAGCTGTTAGTCCTACATCACCCCCCTTGTATGCTCATTGTACATTCCATTTTTTTGGATATGCTCAGCCGATATCACCAAGTTTACTTTACCTTTTCAAAAAGGGTAGAAACGTTCTTATGGGTGGTGGCTCTTAGAGGTTTCTAACTTAATGCCAGTTCAATGACAGAAACATCAAATTGGCAAGAAAGTGTACATCATGTGAAGTTACAGAGGATTATGCAAGTTGCTATTCTTGCAAAGTATTCACTATTCAGACAATTTTCACTTTTTTCCTCTTAATTTCTGCATTGATTAGGGGATCCTGGGAATATTTATTACCTGATGCAAGTGTGGCCATCTATTCATTTTGAAAGTTGAAGATAAAATTCTATGGAGTTGCAATAGAGTTATGGGAAAGTGATATTGTATTTTGTAATATATTTGGTATTTTATTAGCTAGAAACTACTTGCCTCCATTTATTTATGTCGAAACTACTGATGTGGTCCCCACCTCTTTCTATTGTACTCATATACAACTACTAGTTATTTAAGTGTCAGTTCACAATTAGTTGTTAGTCTTTTATTAGGACTTTTAGTCTTTTATTAGGATTTTAATTTTGCCATGTAAGCAGTCTTATCCTTACTTCAGAATTAATATAAATAGAAAGAGGGGGGCGACAAATTAAGCATCCTCTTCTTTTCTGAAATCCTTCCTTCGAAATCTTCTTCTCTTCTTTTCTTTTTCTCCTCTCATTCTCTTAATTTCCTGTTGATTATACACCACAGCTTGGGCTGTTAGTAGTCTCATACGACTACATGGTATCAGAGCCAACCTAGGAAATCGTATGATAGTCTGACATGGCCGGCTGCATAAGAATTTCCTAGGGTTGGAAAATTTCCAGCAAAAAGGATCATCAGTTGAGTCTTGGAGATTGTTGGTGAAGCATTAGAGGATGACCAGCAATCAGGAAGAGTTAGAAGGAAGAACCCTCAAGATTAGGGTTCAGACTTGTTTTTGAAGGTTGCGGCCAGAAAGTCAGAAGGAAGAACCCTCAAGATTAGGGTTCAGACTTATCTTTGAAGGTTGCGGCCAGAGTTTTTCTGAAGTAAGTCAATCTTTTCTATTAAAAGGATTACCTTTTCTAGTTATTTCAAAGGTTCGACTGAAAGTTTTTTTCTCCTGAACTGTTCTTGATACATTAAAAGAATAGTTTTTTGGTTACTTTAAGAGGTGCGGCTGAACTGGTTGTGTTCTTGGCTTGTTTCTTGACCTTTGATTGGTTCTAGGTTCAAGATTCTAGTTTCTTGACTGTCGCCAATTCTAGGGCTGCAGTTAGTTTCAGCCTTGCACTCTCAGCCCTGCACTCGAAGTTGTACTTGGAAGGTTATCTTTGGGTGGATTGCCGACCTAGAAGGATAAAGTAGGTTCGGCTGATAGCAAATTCTGGGTGTAATTACCCAGTCTCAGTGATACAAAAGGCATTTGTTAATCTTTTCTTGACAAAGAATGGAGTTTAAGAGCCAAGGGGAAAACTATTTAGGGGCTGGTGGTGCTGGTAGCGTACTTGAGAACAGTTTTCAGATTACCACTATAAAATTTGATGGGTCAAACTACCTAGAGTGGGCCCAATCAGCCATGATGGCTATTGGGGGTAGAGGAAAGCTAAGTTATTTACTGGGAGATGTCAAGGAACCAGCCAAGGAGGACCAAATATATACCAAATGGGTTCAGGAGAACTATTTGGTTATGACATGGCTGTGTAACTCCATGCAACCACATATCAGCCGAAATTATTTATGGGCAAAAACAGCTAAAGAAATTTGGGATATCATGAAAGGGGTAGGTACTCCCAACCCCTCAATGTTGCTAGGGCCTATGAATTAAAATGTAAGGTGAATAACCTTAAGCGAGAGGAGCCGGTCTCGGTTTATTATTCCACCTTGAAATCCTTGTGGCATGAGATTGATCACTTAGAAACAATTGAGTGGGAAAGCCAGAAGGATGCACAGACCTACAGAAAGTAGGTTGAAACCAATAAGGTATTTGAGTTTCTTGCTGGTCTGAATTTTGAGTATGACATTCTGAGACAATAGCTTCTAACAAGAGACGGTGTGACTCTATCACAAGCTTACTCTCTAGTGCATAGTGAAGAAAGTAGGAAGGAAAGTTATGTTACAGCATTCGCTACTTGAATCAGCCTTGGTAGCAACTAAACCTAAGTTTGGGGGGATAAGGAGAGAGATATGAAGAAGGAAGACAAGAAGGACCTAATATGTGAACATTGCAAGAAACCTAAGTATACCAAAGAAACCTGTTGGAAGCTACATCCTCATCTAGTTCCCGCAAAATTCAGGAACAAAAAGGGGAATGCTAATACAGCTGTTACTACTGATTGTGCAACCTCATCAGGCACAAGAGCAGCACCACTAGATACTCTAGCTGCTGTCCGAGCTGCCTTGACTCAGTTGGAAAAGGAGGTTGGTAATTCAACATCATCATCTCAGCCAGTTACAACATCAACTCCTCCCACCTTAGCATTTGCTCATTCAGGTACACGGGCCTCAGCTTATCATGCTTCAGCTCCAGGTAACACTGAACATTGTTGGGTAGTAGACTCAGGTGCATCTGATCATATGACTGGTTTGCCTTCACTATTTACTACCTATCACTTATCCTCTGGTAAAGACAAGGTGTCTATTGCTGATGGATCACTTGTTCCCATTTCTGGCAAAGGAGACATTAAGTTGTGTAGTGCCATTTCCCTGTCATCTGTTTTGCATGTTCCTAAACTTAGCATCAATTTACTTTTAGTTAGCAGCATTACTAAAAACCAGAATTGCTCAGTAATCTTTTTTCTTGATCGATGTGTTTTTCAAGACTTGGAGACAAGGAAGGTGATTGGAACTGGCCGTGAAACAAATGGAATCTATCTGCCTGGAGGAAGTTCACAGTGGGACTATAGTGAAGTTAGAGGGTCTTTTGTTTCTCAGTCTATTGGTCAAGTTATGTTTGGCATAACCGATTGGGTCATTTATCCTTTAGGTCTTTGAAAAACTTGTTTCCTAGTTTATTTGAATATATCCAGATGTCCAGTTTAAAGTGTGAAAGTTGTGAGCTTGCAAAGCATTGTAGAACAACCTATTCATTAAGTAATAAGAGAAGTAGTGTTCCTTTTGACATTGTGCATACCGATGTTTGGGGACCATATCACATCACTGCTATTGGGGGGGGGGGTACAGATACTTATTGCTGTTTGTTGATGATTACACATGGTTTTCTTGGGTCTACTTGATGCGTTCTCGAGATGAGGTCCCTACCCTAACCCAGACCTTTCATCAGATGATTTTAACCCAGTTTAGGGTAAAAATCAAAATTTTCAGATTCGATAATGCGAGAGAATATTTTAAAACATCACTAGCCTCTTATTTTCTTAACCATGGGATTTGTTGGGTTGAAGTCTTTGTATGTATGAGTATTCGGCTGATAAGAGTTCTTATTAGCCTATACTTAAGTTTAAGTTGTCCTGTACTGGGCCTATGTTAATGGGCCTAATCCTGTTTAATGTTTTAAGTTGTCTGGGTGTCCCATCACTAATCAGGGGCATTCCAGTAACTTCCTGTATCATTGTACTACATCATAATATAAATAATAGTACTGTCGACTGAGCAGTTTAGTTCGACATTCACAGCATATCAGTGGTGTTCTTCTCCTCTCCTCTACTTCAAGTACAGCTCTCAAGATCACATGGTATCAGAGCACTAGCTTCCCTTTGTTTCAGCCGACGCACTACTCTCTCTTCTCTTGCTGTCCTCTCCATCTTCTTTCTTCTTTTCTGGGTTGCTAAAAAAACTAGGGCTGTAAGAGAACAAAGCAGATTCGAAACTAGGGTTTCCCTTGGTTGTAGAGCTCAAGGGAGGTAAGGCCCAGAAGGGGATGTCCTACTAGGTTCTTCTTTCAGCAAATAGTAGCTATTTGGCTACTAAGAGAGGTCTGTATAGGACAGACCTAGTTGAGGACTGATGTCAGCAGTCCTAGCCCTAGCTGAAAGGGTGAGAGCTTCTCCACAACTGTAGCTTCGAAGCCCCAGCAAAACCAGCATAGCACAGTGGTAAACAGCTCCATGTTCAGGTTGGTTATCAGTCCGGAACCTCTCACCACTGCTGTACCCGAACTGCTTCAGCTCAAGTGAAGATTACCTAGGGAGCTGCCAGCTCCAGATTGTCCAGCACTGTGAACCCTAGTTGAGGACTGATGTCAGCAGTCCTAGTATTGGCCGGAAGGAGGGATACTCTCCTTACAGTTGCAGTATTCGAAGTTCAAGTGGAGTCTGCATAGCACAATAGTTGAGAACCCTTAGTTTCAGGTCGGTTACCAGCCCAGAACTCCTTGCTTGCAGCTGTAACTGAACTGCTTCAGAACTGTGACAGTCTCGGCAAGTCTGAAACTGTGTCGAGTGCTGTCAGAACCTGCTGTAATCACTTCGGCAAATCAGAACCTACTTCAGAACTGCTTCAGAACCTGCTGTGATTATTTCGGCTAATCAGAACCTGCTCCATAACTGGTTCAGAACCTTCAGAACTGCTTCGGCTAGTCTTAATCAGTGTCACCTTCACAGCGGCTGCAGTCAAGATGTCTCCAATATCCAGAGAAGTTTCTTCTAGGGATAACAGGCCTGCGGCAAGTGGGAACCTTGTCACCAGCAACAATGGTGACAACTCACAGAATACTCCAACAGGGTCTTCTTCTCCTATGGGACAGGTTGCTGATTCCTCTGGAACTGGTGCTTTGGGCTTCACTGCTAGTGAGGTAGAGGGCCTTAGCAGGGCATTAGCCCGTCTAAGCATAATTCTTTTGCTTCTACATCTCTTGCCAGATCAGGTACAGCCTCTGCCTTCAGTGCCACTGGATCTATTGACTCTACTTCTTGAGTTATTGATTCCGGTGCAACTGACCACATGACACATATGTCTTCCTTATTCTCTTCATATCATTTGTTGTCTGGTCAGGATAAGATGAGAGTTGCTGACGGGTCTTTCTCCACTATCTCTGGAAAGGGAATGGTTGACCTAAGCAAGGACCTTTCTCTTAAATCAGTTTTACATGTTCCCAGTCTCACCTCAAATCTTTTGTCTATTTCAAAACTTACCAAAAATTTGAACTGTAGTATAACCTTTTTTCCTACTCATTGTGTCTTCCAGGACAGATTGACAAGGAGAACGATTGGGTGCGGTCATGAGTATGGAGGACTCTACTATCTTGATGCAGACATCGGTTCAGCCTTACACGCATCTGCTGGTAGTAGTCCGGAGAGTGTGGAGTCAAAAGCTAAGTTGCATCTTTGGCATGCTAGGCTAGGTCATGTGTCTTTCTCTTCATTAGAAATGTTGTTTCCCGAACTGTTTAAGGGCATTTCAAGTCAGAGTTTAACCTGTGAAGTATGTCAAGTGTCAAAACAATGTAGAACTGTGTATCCAAGTTCTGGTAATGAAATTTGTGCTCCTTTTGATTTGGTTCATTCTGATGTCTGGGGCCCTTCACCCATTGTTTCTTTTGATGGCTTCCGGTACTTTATCAGTTTTATTGGCCACTACTCTCGATGCACATGGATTTACTTGTTAAAGGACGGGATGAAGTACCACGGATAACTATGGCATTTTGCAAGATGATTGAAACTCAGTTTAATAAGAAGATTAAGCAATTCAGGTCAGACAATGCTGCTGAATACTTTGAAAAATCCTTGAACTTATTCATGGAAGATGCTGGCATACTACATCAGTCATCCTGTGCTTATACCCCTTAGCAGAATGGGGTTGCTGAGCGCAAGAATAGACATCTATTGGAGACAGCTCGAGCCTTACTATTACAGCACAAAGTTCCCAAGCAATACTGGTCTCAAGCGGTTCTTACTGCATCATATCTGATAAATCGGATGCCATCTAAGGTGTTGGGTATGAAAACCCCTTTCTCTGTTTTGTGTTCCACTCTTCCAGATTTTTCCCTTCCTCCTCGGGTCTTTGGCTGTATATGTTTCATACATGTGAAGGATCCAAAGAAGACCAAGCTGGATCCTAAGGCTATAAAGGGAATATTCCTGGGGTATTCTCCTACACAAAAGGGTTACAAGTGTTATGACCCTGTCTCCAAGAGAAAGTATGTCACTAAAGATGTAGTCTTCTTTGAGTCTTAACCCTATTTTCAGTCTTCTCAGAATCCTCTTCAGGGGGAGACTAGTGGGATGGAAGAGGATTCTCATTCTCCTTCCTTTTTTGTTCCCCTATCTATCTCGGGTCTTCCATCCTCTCCTCCTACTCCTTGTTGTGGCATTCCAGGTCAACCCAGTGAGGCTCCCACTGTGCCGGTTACCTCTCCTGATGCTGCAGATGTTCCTGAAGGCTCCAGTAGGCAACAGAAAGAGATACTTACATACAACAAAAGAAAAAAGGGGCCCTCAATCTCATGACAGCAACCAGTTGGACTCGGATCAATCTGTCTCTACAATCCAAGGTAATTCCAACTCACATACTTCTGATTTGGATCTTCCTATTGCTCTCCGTAAGCCTATTCGCTCTTGCACCACCCGACACCCCATTACTGATTTTGTTTGTTACTCACATTTATCTCCTGCCTATCACTCCTTTGTGTCTGCTCTTTCCTCTGTGTGTGTTCCTTCTAGGTACTCAGAGGCTGTGTCTGATCCAAGGTGGAAAGAAGCTAGGAATGAAGAAATGAAAGCCCTAATGAAAGCAAGAACTTGGGAATTAGTGGATCTGCCAGAGGGGAAGAGCACTGTTGGGTGCAAGTGGATGTTTACTATAAAGCACAGGGAGGACGGGTCTATTGAAAGGTACAAGGCCAGACTTGTGGCAAAGGGGTTTACTCAAAAAGAAGGGATTGACTACAAAGAAACTTTTGCCCCAGTAGCAAAGCTCAACACAATTCGGGTTCTTTTGTCACTAGCAGCAAATTTTTCATGGGAACTTCATCAGCTGGATGTGAAGAATGCCTTCTTAAATGGTGACCTTCATGAAGAGGTATTTATGGAACCTCCACCAGGCTATGATTTTGGTAGAAATGTGTGCAAATTGAGGAAAGCATTATATGGGTTGAAGCAATCTCCCCGTGCATGGTTTGTGAGGCTTTGTGGGGCCATGAAGAAAGTGGGGTACACTCAGAGTGGTGCAGACCATACCTTGTTCTTAAGGAGACAGGATAGCAAACTTACTGCACTCATTGTTTATGTGGATGATATGGTAATTACCGAGAATGACTTGGAAGAGATAAAAAGACTGAAGGAGTTTCTAGCTTCGGAATTTGAGATCAAAGACTTGGGTCATTTGAGATATTTTCTTGGGATTGAAGTTGCCAGGTCAAGAGAGGGAATCTACATATGTCAGCGGAAGTATATTCTTGACCTCCTAGAGGAAACATGCATGATGGGGTGCAGGCCAGCAGATACTCCAATAGAATAGAATCATGGCCTACAGGAATCAGTAGGGGAGGACTACTGTGATAGAGAGAGATACCAAAAATTGGTAGGGAAGCTGATATACTTATCCCTCACTTGGCCAGATATTGCTTATGTTGTGCATGAGTCAATTTATGCACTCTCCAAAGATCCTTCATATGAAAGCAATTGAAAGGATTCTCAGGTACTTGAAGACTTGCCTTGGGAAGGGAATTCTCTTTAGGAAAAACAATAGAATTGAAATTGAAGCCTACACTGATGCAGATTGGGTTGGGTCTGTTGGAGACAGGAAGTCAACCTCGGGTTACTGTACATTTGTGGGAGGAAACCTGGTCACATGGCGCAGTAAGAAGCAGAATGTAGTGGCTAGATCAAGTACAGAAGTAGAATATCGAGCTATGGCCCACGGGATTGCTGAACTCTTATGGCTTAGAACTCTTCTTAATGAACTTGGCATTATGACTGAAGGTCCTCTTAGGCTGTATTGTGACAATAAAGCTGGCATCAACATTGCCAACAATCCCGTGCAGCATGACAGGACAAAACATATTGAGATTGATCGGCACTTTGAAGTCTTTGTATGTATGAGTATTCGGCTGATAAGAGTTCTTATTAGCCTATACTTAAGTTTAAGTTGTTCTGTACTGGGCCTATGTTAATGGGCCTAATCCTGTTTAATGTTTTAAGTTGTCTGGGTGTCCCATCACTAATCAGGGGCATTCCAGTAACTTCCTGTATCATTGTACTACATCATAATATAAATAATAGTATTGTCGACTGAGCAGTTTAGTTCGACATTCACAGCATATCAGTGGTGTTCTTCTCCTCTCCTCTACTTCAAGTACAACTCTCAAGATCACAGGATTATCCATCAGAGTACTTTCCCTCATATTCAACTCTCAAGATCACAGGATCACAGGATTATCCATCAGAGTACTCAATCAGCGGAATGGGGTGGCTGAGAGAAAGAATAGGCACAGATTAGAAGTAGCTAGAAGTATCATATTCAACTCCAATGTGCCTATACATTTATGGGGAGATGCCATTCTCACAGTTGTGTATCTCATCAACCGAATTCCTTCACGGGTTCTTGACATGCAACCCCCATTCACTCTTTTATATCCTAATAACGAGTTGTTTTCTGTCCCTCTTAAAACCTTTGGTTGTACCTGCTTCGTGCAAACTCTTGGCCCTCACTGTTCCAAATTTGACCCTAAAGCCTCAAAATGTATTTCCTTGGTTATGCACAAACTCAGAAGAGATACTGTTGCTATGAACCTGCTTCAGGAAAGAGATTTGTATCCATGGATGTTACTTTCTTTGAGGATGTACCTTATTACTCTAGGGTTTCTTCTCAGGGGGAGAGTAGTACGGTTGGGGTTAACACATCAGAAGTCCCTTTACCTGTTCCGTTGAGTGAAGATAGGTGTAATGGGGAGGGTTGTCAAAAATGTTGGGATTTGAGAGTTTATCACAGATGATGGAGGCAGGTTGATTTCGGTCATCAGCAGTCCAGGCCAGCCCCAATTCCTTCTGAAGATCCAGATCCAGGTACTACATCTCTTCCAGCTCCCATTACAGATGAGCCTTCTGCTGTTGAGCCTTCTCCATCTTCTGAGCCCTCACTTCCATTGAATGACCTTGACCTTCCCATTGCAATTTGTAAAGGCAAACGCCGTTGCACCTCACTCACAGCCCACTGTATCTCCCAATTCTTGTCCTATGATCACCTGTCTCCCTCTTACAAGTCCTTTCTTACATCCATTGTTGATATTCCCATTCCCAGAATAGTACAAGAAGCCTTGACCATTCCTGAGTGGAAAGATGCAATGAAGGTAGAAATGGATGCCCTTTTGAGAAACAATACTTGGGAGCTAGTTGATCAACCCAAAGGGAAGAAACTAGTTGGATGTAGATGGGTGTTTATTGTGAAACATAATGCTGATGGTTCCATTGAAAGGTATAAGGCCCGGTTAGTTGCAAAGGGATTTACTCAGACTTATGGTATAGATTACTTGGAGACTTTTGCACCAATAGCAAAAATGACCACTAATAGAATGTTATTATCTCTTGTAGCCAGTTACTCTTGGCCCTTGTTCCAAATGGATGTTAAAAATGCCTTTTTCAATGGAGACTTGCAAGAAGAAGTGTACATGTAGTTACCTCTTGGTTTTTATAGTACAGAGACAGGTAAGAAGGTTTGTTGGTTGAATAAAGTTTTGTATGGTCTAAAATAGTCCCCCAAGCCCTTGAAAAGTTTGGCTATGTGCAGGCTCAATCAAATCACACTTTGTTTATTAAGAAAGTGGATACTTCCTTGACTCTACTTGCTGTATATGTCGATGACATTGTAGTAACAGGGAGTGGTAATAGCGAAATTGAGTCTCTTAAGAAACTTCTCCATCAAGAATTTGAGGTAAAGGACCTGGGAGAGCTACGATATTTCTTGGGTATTGAGGTAGCTCGGTCCAAGCATGGAATCTTTGTTTCTCAAAGGAAGTATGTCCTTGATTTGTTAGAAGAAACAAGAAAGTTGGGTGTTAAGCCAACCGATACACCTATTGAACATAATCACAAGATTAGTGCAGAAGGTGGAGAGCCTCTTGAAGATAAAGCTATGTTCCAAAGATTAGTTGATAAACTACTATATCTTTGTCTTACACGACCGGACATCAGCTATGCAGTTAGTGTTGTTAGTTAGTATATGCACTCTACCAGAACTACCCACCTACTTGCTGTTGAGAGGATATTGGCATATTTAAAGAGGTGTCTAGGCAGAGGTGTACTATTTAAGGATAATAATCACATGAAGATAGAAGTTTATACAAATGTAGATTGGGCCGGTTGTGTTGATGATAGAAGGTCTACCTCTGGATATTGTGCCTTTGTAGGAGGTAACCTTGTTTCTTGGAGGAGTAAGAAACAAAATGTTGTTTCTCGTTCCAGTGCTGAAGCTGAATATCGGTCCATGGCAAATGGTGTGGCTGAAATACTATGGTTGAAATCACTGTTTGATGAATTGAGTATTACCTATGAGAAACCTCTAATGTTGTACTATGATAATCAGGCTGCTATTAATATAGCTCATAACCCAGTACAACATGACCAAACCAAGCACATTGAAGTCGATCAACATTTTATTAGGGAAAGGGTTGCATCTCAAGAAGTCTGTCTTCCATATATCAGCTCCAACATGCAGCTTGCTGATCTTCTCACCAAGGCAATTTCAAAGAAGAAGTTAGAAGCAGATGTATGCAAGTTGGGAATGACAAACATCTATTCCCAACTTGAGAGGGAGTGTAGAAACCACTGATGTGATCTCCACCTCTTTCTATTGTACTCGTATACAACTACTATGTGGTCCCCACCTCTTTCTATTGTACTTGTATACAACTACTAGTTATTTAAGTGTCAGCCCACAATTAGTTGTTAGTCTTTTATTAGGACTTTAGTCTTATATTAGGACTTTAATTGTTGTCTTTTATTAGGATTTTAATTTTGCCATGTAAGCAGTCTTATCCTTACTTCACAATTAATATAAATAGAAACAGGGGGGCGACAGATTAAGCATCATCTTCTTTTCTGAAATCCTTCATTCGAAATCTTCTTCTCTTCTTTTCTCTTTCTCCTCTCATCCTCTTAATTTCCTGTTGATTATACACCACAGCTTGGGCTGTTAGTAGTCTCATACGACTACAATTTATAACTCATTCATGTCTTTACTTTTTTTTTGAAAAAGATGGTAACTTTATTCAAAAAACAAGAGGTACATGAGAAGATGTACATAGGAAATACAACTCAAAAGTTAAACAGGAACAAAGCAATCATTAAACAAGCAATCCCTGTCAGTGCCAGCCTTTGCAAGACTATCAGCATCAGAATTTAGCTCCCTAGGGACCCAATCCAACTGAGCATTCATGTTAGAGAGGATGTCTCTAGCTTCAGCCAAGAGACTAGCTAAAGCCCAGGGGCCACTGCCAGGATCTGCTAACCATCTGATTGTATTTGCAGAATCACCCTTTATGAGAATATTCAGGTATCCCAGATCTCTTGCAATCCTGATTCCAGTTAAGACTGCCAGGATTTCAGCCTTAGTTGAAGAGGCTATCCCAATTGATCCACTGTAAGCCCATCTAATAGTACCATCTCTTCTAAAAATTCCACCAATTCCTGCTGTACCTGGGTTTCCAATGGCGCTTCCGTCGAAGTACAGGGTTATCTTTATATTAATCAACAAAAAAGAAAAAAAAATAAAAGATCCTCCTTTCATGTCTGTAGTATTAATGTAACCATATTATGCTTTTTTGTGCTGAGATACATTTGCATCTATATTATATATTCTTCTGCTCTTGTTAAAATTGCTTAGTTCATACTATTTTTGAGCTCAGCAAGATCTTTTCATATTTAATCTTGGTTTGTTTCATTAGGTTGCACAAGCCACATCAAATCAGATGTCCAAGCGTGATCCTTTGAGACGCTATATGGATGTGATTGATCACATGCTGCGTCAGATGGTAATATTTTTTGCATGCAAGCTCATACATGACAATCTGACACCAAAGATTTATAAACTGCTTTTCTTTGTATGCTTTTATGTGATTCAATTTCCTTTTTGCAGCTTAGAGAAGATCCTTCCTTCAAACCACAAGGGGGTAGATTGGGTGAAAATGACATGGATTATGATACTGATGAGAAAACAATGGCCACACTAAGGCGTCAACTTAGGAGAGCCCGAGAAGAGTACTACCGTTGCAAAAGGTATTGCAGCAACTACTTTAATGAACTAGTTTTCTAGTGGAGGGAGTTTATTGATAGAGAATTCATCCTTGAATCCTTTGGATACTTTGTTTCATGAGTTGTGCTAGTGTTTTTATCACTACAACATTTTCATCTAAAACATATACAAGTATGTGTGCAACTGTTATGGGCTAACCTCTTTGTTTTTGATAATTCTAGTGCTTGTACTTGCAGCCCTTTTTCTTAATACAACCCATTCATGTTATTGGTCAAATACTGATGGTAATGATATCATTTGCATTTTTCCACTTTATTAGCACTACTGACTAACACAGCTTTTTGCAGAGGTTTTCCTAGGTATTTATAGTATAATCTTTTCAGGCAAAGGTTATCCTTTTCCTGGTCATTGTAGTTAGATCATGTCTACTTGTAGCTTAGGTCATTTATGGTAGTGTTGTAGCATAAGCACAAACAGTTCTTTTTCTGTTGGATATTCTGGCGTGATACAGAATTGCCATATTCTTCTTTTAAGATTTAGAAGTGAAAAATATTAAAGATATTTAAAGATTTCTTTGTACTCCAAATTTAGCCATGTGTTCTTTATCTCCTAATCTCCAGATTATCTTTGTTGCATGAAGTGTAAGTCAAAATTTGTTATTCTCACAATGTATTATTCCGGGTTTGAACTTTCAAATATTTGCATTAATGTAATGGGTTTAGGTTTTAATAACTTTGCTATCTTAAACTGTTAATACATTTCAATAATGATGATGATGATGATGATAGGAAGGGTGACCTTCTTAATAGTAGAAGGGGATTCTAAAATAGTCATTGGATGGCTGAAAAAAAGAGAACGAGTATTATGGCAATTCAGAAATGATCTCAGGCGGTTCAAACTGCTGTCGAGACATGCAAATCCAGTTAAGATGGGTTAGAAGGTCTACTAATGGTTTGGTGGATGGCTTAGCTAAACAAAGGGTGAATAGACATCATCTGTTTTGGGCTCAATGTTAGCTGGGTAGTGGGGCTCTTTGCTGTATTGGGTGTTATCTCTAACAACTTCTTGTTGTACTTCTCTTTTTAAGTTCTGATAAATCTCTTTAAGTTGCTGATCAAAAAAAAAAAAGGAGGAAGGGTGACCTTCTAACAGGGCAAATCAACTGAGGGTCGTCTTTCTTTGAACCTTTGCACTTCCATTCTTTATAAAGAATTACTAATTATATGAGATTGTCTCCTTACCCTATGCAAATGCCCTCCTGCCTTGCTACTAAAGAATCTGATTAAGGTTAACTTTTTTGCAGCGAGTATATGAACTTCGTTGTGGAAGCCCTTGAGCTAGAGGACACAATAAAAAATTACAATTGTCGCAGTGCAACTGGATGGTTTGTTCCTAATCTATATCTTTTATACTGCTTTCACTTAGTCTTGTTATGCCTTTTGTCATTTTTTCCCTTGGTGTACTACTTTGCCTTATAACACTACCATTATCAACAAATTGGTAGTCTATTCCTTGTAATAATCTTCTTGAGATACAAATTTCTGGATGTATCTGAATTTGTATTAGCATCATCTCCTGATTGATGAATGGGGTAAATAGTGCCAGATGACCATTGTAGTACAGTTCTTATGAACTGTATTCTCCTGTAAATTTAGTTTGCTTGTTTCCACTTGCCTTCATGATTCGACATTGTAATTTCCAAAGCTTTATTTTTTTTTATCTTTTTTTTTGCGACTTTGTTCAAAACATTGTTATTCTTCAAAAAAAATTGTTCTTATTTCTACTCATAAGTCAGGAACTGACTATCTGTACTGGTCTTCACACAAACCAACCTTAGAAATTGCCAAAAAGCCACAGGCCCACAGCTAAAACAGTTTGACCTTTATAATTGGTCATCCCAGTTGAGTTTGTTCAAAGAAATTGGATCTATCTAATAAACAAAATAAGATAGATGTGTCATTGGGGCTGTTAGCAAACAAAGGGATTGACAATGATCTGTGTACACACAGACAAAAGTCCAAGAATGAACAAGGAGAAACATATTCTTGTATTTATTGTACATCATATATTCTGTATTTACCAAGCCTGCCCTCCCTCCTATTTAGCTTCTCAGTGGGGTTTTAATGATTATTTTCTTTGGAGTCTCATAAGTTACTCTACCCTATAGTTACGGAAGGCTTAAGCAGGATGACTTATAGAGTTACAGAAGGGAAATGCATTGAAGGTTTTGAAGTGGGGAACAGTAGGCCCAACATTACCTTGCTCCAACTTGCTGATGACACTTTTTTGTCGTTGGTGATGCAACAGAGGAGCAAATGGTTTGAGGTGGTTTCAGGTTTAAAGCTCTCTTGCCAAAAGTGAGGTAGACAACTTGTTTGACTTATCAGAAGTTCTTGGTGCAAGGTTGGATCATTGCCCACAAAATACCTATGGTTGCCATTGGGTGGAAGGTGCAATTCTAAAAAATATTAGGAACCTGGTACAGGAAAAAGTGGATAAAAAACTTGCAACTAGGAAAGCAAGGTACCTGTCAAAAGGAGGTAAGTTGACCCTAATTAAAAGAGTTTTGGAAAAAAAATCCCAGCTTATTTCATGCCACTCTTTCCAATAGCAGCTGAAGTAGCTGAAAAAATTGAGAAATCTATGGGGGGTTTTTTGTGGGTAGGATGGAGGGACTCATCTAAATATCATCTTATAAACTGGGATCAGATTTGTCTGCCTTTAAGGAATGGTGGTTTGTGTATTAGGAAGGTCAGGAGGTTTAGTTTAACTCTGCTTGGTATATGGCTCTGGCACTTCAATTCAGAACGCAATGGCCTGTGGAGAAGACTAATTGCAACTAAGTATGGCTTGCAGGAAAATGGATAGGATAGTGTTTCTCCCTCTCAGCACAATGTTTGTAGTGTATGGAGAGGAATATACAAAGATATGCCCTGTTTTCTGAAAGGGATGAAATAAAAGCTTGGAAATGGAAGCAGGTTGAAAATTTGGATGGATCCTTGGTGTTACGAGATGCCTTTATATGAGCTGCTTCCAGAGTTGTACTTGCTACCCAACAGCAGGAATTATTTGATGGTAAAGTCTTATGTAACCAAAAGTGAATCAATTACCTGGATCCCGCAATTTAGAATGAACTAAAATGACTGGGAACTTTTCCAGGTTTCTGATCTGCTGGTGCTGGGTTTGCTTCAGTCTCAAACAATTAATCTTTCATCTCAAGGGCTGGTTTCGGATACAACCTCCTCTTTTTCTTTTCCTAGTAAAGCTATTTGGTTGTCTGCTGCCCCTTCGAAAGTGAAGTTTTTTACCTGGGGGTAAGCTTGTGAGAAATGTTCAACCAAGCAATTGCTTATGAGAACAGGAGCAAATCTGCCTGATATCTTGTGTCCCTTGTGCTTGGAGGAAGAAAAGTCTTCGAATAATATCTTTCTTCATTGCAACTTCACCTACAAGATTTGGATATATTTCTTCAAGGCTGTAACTGTCCAAGGGTGTCTGCCAGCCACTGTTCGGGATTTGTCAAATGCTTGGTAGGTTGCTGGAATGGGTAGGAAAGGTAGATGTTTATGGTCTGCTATTCCATTAGTAGTCTTGTGGCTGCTATGGTTGGAAAGGAACTCAAGGATTTTTGAACAGGAGTAAGCTGGTGGAGAAGGTGATCAATGGCATAGTGGAGGCTCTGAGGCAAATGGTTATTGAATACTTGTGTAGTGATCTTTCCTCCTCTTTTTGGATGTAATATTCTTTAAAGGAAAATTGGGTACTTGTGTAATGTACAGAATCTTTGTATAGACACATGTTTTAATTCTAATTAATACAATTTACCTTACCTTTTCTCAAAAAACAAAAAAGTTACTCTACCCTACCTTATCCATATCCCTTTTGTCCCCACATTAGATAAGACTCCTTCCTAATTTGTCTGTTCATAAGGGGATATGGAGACAACCTTATGCCCCATGGTGACTTCAAATGTTTCATTCTTATTGCATCTCCCAATTTCCAATCGCTACAGGTAATATATTTTTTTTATCAGAAACAGTAAATTTCATTAGACAGATTAAGAGAATACACTGTCACCACCCAGATAAGGGTGTTTACCCCGAGAAATATGCTTTCTGATTACAGAACAGCCCAAAACAAGTTCTCCCTGAAAGTTCCTTGCTTTGCAAGGGTGTCGTAGTCCATTTGCTGACCTCCTTGACTCCTTGTCCACCTGAATAGTGCCCCAACCTCCCTTGCTAAGCAGTTTATTTCCCTCATGAAATGTTGATGTACCCAAGCCCCCAAGTTATGTGATTGCAACCACCCAATTAATAGTTTAGAGTCCCCTTCTACCTCAATCTGGTGTAGGCCCCATTGTTTAGCCAGCCTTGGACCTTGTAGCAAGGCCATAATCTCTGCTCTCAAAGAGTCTCCATCACCTATTGGACCTGAATACAGTGCAACCAATCTGCCCTCCCTGTCTCTGAAGGCTCCTCCCACCCCAGAGGGACCCAGGTTTCCTAAGGAGCTCCCATCGAAGTTCAGCTTCACCCATTGATGTGCAGGAGGGATCCATTGTTCCTTTAACACAGACCTCAATGCCACAGTGTACCATCCTCTAAACAAATCATCAGCTGAATAATCTTTAAATAAAGGAGATGCTTTAAGCCAATGACCTTGGTAGATATGCAATCAATGGTTTGCTCCTTAGATCTTTCAGAACCCTAGAAGATCCTATTGTTTCTTTCTTCCTAGATTGACCACAAAACAGCTGCTCTTGTTGCTCTCCACATTGCACTCCCCTTCTTCTTTGGAGGTCTAAAGAAGTTTGGATCAAAGAGTTTTACTACATCTGAAGGAGGGGCCCACCTGCTTCCAAAGAGAGGAAAACCAATTCCAAACAAAGGATACAAAAGGACAGGATATAAATAAGTGTGTAATGGTCTCACCACAGGCCAAGCAGAGGCTACAAACGTGGGGTGAAAGGCAGTAATTTGGCCTTCTTTTTTGCAGCATATCTAAGGTGTTGATTTTCTGGAGTACCACCTCCCAGCAAAAGGTCCTTATTTTTGGGGGTACAAGGTTACATCAAACCTCCTTTGTTGGAAAGGTTCTTGCCATGTTAGATGAATGGAGGGGAGCATTGTAGAAAGAAGCACTAGTGAAAAACCCAGAAGGAGAGGCTGACCAAATTCTACTATCCAAGCAAGACTGATCAAGGAACAGAATATTAAAATGGGCAATCAGATCATCAACCATACCCATTTCAGACTCCCTCAACCCCCTCAGTCCCAAATCCCAAGAGTTACCATTCAGATAGACAGAGGAAATGGTTTTTTCTTTATTCAATGAAAGAGAGTAGATGGATGGGAATCTGTCTTTGAGGGAGACATCCCCAAACCAGACATCTTCCTAGAAATGAACTTTATTCCCTGCACAAGCATCAAGTATGATAAACAGAAGAAAGGAGGGCAAAATACCATGGATAGCTTTCCAAGGAGATGACCAGGATGCCCTAGGGTCACTATCACTTTATGCCACCTCGTGTATACTCACTATCACTTTGTGCTACAAGTTGTCCTGTTCCAGAGGTAGTCTCCATAACCACTTGCCCTACAAGGCTGTATTCCTTAGCTTTATGTTTCCTATACCCAACCCTCCACTATCTCTACTTCTAGAGACCACCTTCCACTTCACCAAGTGGTCTTTCTTTGTATCCCCTTGTTCCCATAAGAAATCCCTCATTAATTTCTCTAGTTTAAAAGCCACACTAGTGGGGATCTTGAAGGTAGAAAGGAAGTAAATTGGTAGGTTTGCCAAAGTTGATTTTATCAGGGTAGTTCTTCCTCCCAGAGAGATGTAATTTCTCTTCCATCCTGCTAACCTCTTTGAGAATCTTTCCAAAACTGGGTACCAGAAGCTTTCTGACTTTGGGTTCCCTCCTAAAGGTAATCCTAGATATGCTAACGGCCAAACACCAGCTTCGCATCCCAACACTCTAGCAAGGACTCCTACCTCTTCTTCCGATTTATTTACCCCTACCACACATTTGGGATAGAGCACCTAGTAGCACCCTGGTTCGGCCATCTTAGGTTCTGAGGGTTCAGCCAAGCAGTCTACCAAAGATATTTCGTGTGGCACCCCCTATCAAATTTGTGTACTCCAGGCAGGAAGACACGCTAACATAACTAATCTGCCCCCCCCATGTGCGGGTAAATCAGGTTGTTATGCATATGAGGAGCAGTAGTATAAATATCTCTGTGAAAGTCAGAGGAAGAGCAGAAGACATTACCAGAATTCCTTTCCTTCTTTTTATCTTCTTTCTTAGGAGGAAGAGCTCCCTCGAAGTAGCTCAATTGATAAACAACACAGCAAAACTGAGCTACTTCGAGGGAGCACTTCCTCCTAAGAAAGAAGATAAAAAGGAGAGGAATTCTGGTAATGTTTCCTGCTTTTCCTCAGACTTTCACAAAGATATTTTATACTACTGCTCCTCATACATAACAACCTGATTTACCCGCACCCGGGGGGGGGATTAATTATGCTGACGTGTCTTCCTGGAATAGACAAATTTGATAGGGGGTGCCACACGAGATATCTTTGGTAGATTGCCTGGCTGAACCCGAGATGGCTGAATTGGGGTTGTATCAGTCCCACCCCCCTTGGGAACCACCTTGAGTAGGTTGGAATTTGGGAGCTGAAGTTGGGACACATCTTCCCAACTGGCGTCCTCTAGAGGGAGGTTCTTCCAATTGACCAGAGCTTGCTTGATCAGTCTAGCACCTGACTTCACCCACCTGAAGTCACTGATGGAATGGGGTTGTATCATGATGATTCCATCTTCAAGATAACTGGGGTAGACTGGAGCTGACCTTTGCTGTTGAAGATAAGCAAGGTTTCAACAAGCTGACATGAAATATAGGGTGTAATCTGGAGTTGGGAGGTAGGTCCAGTTGATATGTCACCTGTCCTATCCGCTCAAGCACCTTGAAGGGCCCAAAATACCGGGGTGCCAGCTTCTGCCAAGTGCACTAAGCTAGAGATGTCTGTCTATATGGCTTGAGTTTAAGGCAAACCAAGTCCCCTACTTGGAACTCCAACTCCCTACGTTTCTGGTCATTATATAACTTCATTCTCTGCTGAGCCTTCTACAGGCGGAGCTTAAGATCCTTTAGCATCTCGTCTCTTGAAGTTAACTGTTCTTCCACTTCAGCGACAGTTGTGGATCCTTTTTCACAAGGCAATACAGCTGGTGGGTCATGCCCATACATGATCCTGGAGGGGATAGTTCCTGTTGACACTTGGTATGAGGTGTTGTACTAGAATTCGGCCCAGGGCAGACACTTGGTATGAGGTGTCTGTCATCAGCAAGGTTCAAAGTATCGACACGTATCGGCCCGTATCGGCCGATACGTATCGTTTCGATGGCTTCCTGATACGCCCCTACAAGGGTTGTATCGGGTCAGGATGGTTCCTGTTGACACTTGGTATGAGGTGTTGTACCAGAATTCGGCCCATGGCAGCTATAGGGACCATTGTTTAGGTCTGTCACCAGCAAGGTTCAAAGTATCAACACGTATCGGCACGTATCGGCCAATACATATCGTGTCAATGGCTTCCCAATACGCCCCTACAGGGGTTGTATCGGGTCAGACCATGGTTCAGAGGGTAGTCAAGACTTAAACCAACCCCTCTGAACCGATTTTGAAAAAAATAAATAAAACATAAAAAAAGCACTGACGCAAGCCAATACGCCCTACCGGCGTATCGACCTGTGTCGATATTTAGAACCTTGGTCACCAGTGAAGTAGCATAGGTAAGTCTCCAAATAGCGATTGAGAACCTTAGATTGTCCATCCATTTGAGGATGGTAGCTGGTTGTGTGCAACATCTTAACTCCTTGGGTTTGGAAGTAAGCCTCCTGTTTCAGTAGTTTGAAACAATAGAGATGGGAGAAGAGAGAGAAGAAGAGGAGGAAGAAGAAGCTATCGAACTAGAGTGTCTCAACCCTACTAGTCGACCTTAATTTGTATTATATTGTAATTAGTGTACAAGGACAAAACTGCCCCTACTTAAGTATGGGACAAGAGAACTATAGAAGTAATACCGGAATTGCCACATCAGCATATAACTTAAAACATAATGAAATGACTAATCTACCCTTACTCGACCAACTCTAACACTCCCCCTCAAGCTAGAGAATATATGTCATATAATCCCAGCTTGTTACATATATACTTCACTCTCCCTGAATTTAGACATTTTGTAAACAAATATGCCCACTGATCACCAGAGCTCACGTGTTTTGTGCTTATCTCTCCAGTAAGGACTTTCTCCCTCACAAAATGGCAATCAATCTCTATGTTCTTTGTTCTCTCATGGAAAATTGGATTAGATGAGATGTGGATTGCAGCTTGGTTGTCCCAGTACAATCTCATTGGTCTGTCCATTGAAAATCCAATCTCTTGTAGGAGATTTTTCAGCCATACTAACTCACATGTAGTGTGTGCCATGGCTCTATATTCGGCTACAACACTACTCCTTGCCACAATGGTCTGCTTCTTACTTTTCCATGTCACCAGATTTCCTCCAAGAAATGTGCAGTAACTTGTAGTAGATCTTCTATCCGACACTGTGCCTGCCCAATCTTCATATGTATACCCAACTACCTCAAGTCTTCCTCCTGGTTTGTACAATAACCTACGGCCTGGAGTTCCCTTTAGGTACCTTACAATTCTAAGAACTGCATCCCAGTGAGGTAACCGAGGGTTCTGCATAAATTGGCTCACCACGCTAACAACAAAGGAGATGCCTGGTCTTGTGATGGTCAGGTAGTTTAGCTTCCCCACTAACCGTCTAAATCTTCCATGATCATCAAATATTTCACCTGCATCACTGCTCAAATTAACATTCGGTTCCATGGGAGTTTTAGCTGG
The DNA here is from genome assembly GCF_055504915.1 of Nelumbo nucifera. Classification (NCBI taxonomy): domain Eukaryota; kingdom Viridiplantae; phylum Streptophyta; class Magnoliopsida; order Proteales; family Nelumbonaceae; genus Nelumbo; species Nelumbo nucifera. Next base: position 105,154,498 of record NC_142649.1, on the reverse strand, counting down.
TTTCGCACCTAACAACCCTGTTTCATCCAGCAGATCAAGGACATATTTTCTTTGGCATAGGTTTACACCTTGTTTTGACCTGGCAACTTCTATACCCAATAAATACTTCAACTTCCCAAGGACTTTTGTTTGAAAATGGTCTTGCAGAAAGGCCTTTAGTCTGTCAATCCCTAATCTGTCACTGCTAATTATGACAATATCATCCACATAGACTACTAATAAAATCTTTCCGGCTTTAGAATCATAGCTGAACACTGAGTGGTCAACCTGACATTGTTTCATTCCAAAATTTTTCACCACTTCACTAAACTTCCCAAACCAAGCACGAGGAGATTGTTTCAGCCCATAAATTGCCTTTTTCAGTCTACACACCTTACCATCCTCCCCCTAAGCAACAAACCTAGGTGGTTGCTCCATATATACCTCCTCCATAAGGTGACCATGGTGGAAGGCATTTTTAATGTCAAGCTGAAACAGGGGCCAATCATACATAACTACCAAGGAAATTAAGACACAAACTGAACCAATCTTTGCCACAGGGGAGGTCTCCATATAGTCCACCCCATACAACTGAGAATAACCTTTAGCAACCAGTTGGGTCTTCAATCGCTCCACACTACCATCTAGCAAGTATTTAACAATATACACCCATTTACAACCTACAACATACTTACCTGGAGGAAGAGTAGTGAGCTCCCACGTGTGAGTATGTTGAAGAGCAGAGAGTTCCTCCTCCATTGCTTAACGCCACCCGGGTGAAATAAGGGTCTCCTGGACATCCTTGTGTATAGATATAGAAGACAACAGAGAAACAAACTGGCGATGTGAAGCGGAATAGTGAGAAATAGAAACAAAATTGGAAATGGGATGTAGGGTACTACTACATTTACCTTTCCGTAAAGCAATGGGAAGATCAAGTTCTGAAGGTTCTGGAACAGGAGCAACAACAGGATCCACAAACAAGGTAGAAGTCGGAGGAGGTGTCGGTGTCCGTCGATGAGTATACACGTGCCGAATCGGTGGTTTTACAATAGGAATCTGCATTGGAGGAGGTGAAGGTTCAGTCACAACGGGAACAACCGGAAGGGGATCACTAATTGGAAGAGGAAGATTCAGGCCCCGAAAAGAACGGTACGAACTCAAAAAAGGTGACATCAGGACAAACATAGGACTTCCGAGTGATGGGATTGTAACACTTATACCCTTTCTGGGTCCAAGAATAGCCAAGAAAGGCACACTTAATAGAGTGTGCATCCGACTTGTCTAAACCAGGACTCAGATTGTGAACAAAACACACACACCCAAAGACTCGGAGTGTTAATGGAAAGGGAGACAAGGTGGGGAACAAAATAGAAAAGGGAGACTAACCGTGAAGGACGAAAGAGGGCAACCGATTAATAAGGAAACAAGCAGTAAGCACAACGTCACTCCAAAATCGTTTAGGAACATCCATATGATGAAGAGTAGACCAAGCAGTTTCAAGGAGATGACGGTTCTTTCGTTCAGCCACCCCATTTTGTTGAGGGGTAGATGCACATGAAGTTTGATGAATGATGCCATGCTGTTCCAAATACTGTTGAAAGGAAGTAAGAAAGTATTCACGACCATTATTTGAACGAAGAACTTTTATTGGAAAATAGAAAATAAATCACTCCTTTCTTTTAGTAAATAAATCCATGTCATCCTTGAACAATCATAAAAAAATTGACAAAATACTTGTAACCATTATAGGACTATTTTAATCGGACCCCAAACATCTGAATGGACTAAAGCAAAAGGACTCAACATACGACTGTCAACTCTAGGACTGAAGGAAACCCGACGGTGTTTGCCATATTGACACGACTCACACTATAAAGAAGACAAATGACTCAAAGAAGGAACCGGTAGCTTGAGTGCCTTGAGAGATGGATGTCCCAGCCGACAATGCCATTATAGAGGAGTTAAGGAAGTCTGAAGTGTTTGACGATCCGCCACCGTCAAGATAATACAATCCACCAGCCTCATGCCCTCCACCAATCTTCTTCCCCGTCTTGAGATCTTGAAAACACAAGATGAAGGGAAAAATGTAATAGAGCAATTAAGGGTCTTAGTTAATTTACTAACTGACATGAGATTGAATGGAAATTTAGGCACATATAGAACAGATGATAAAGAAAGGGATTGCAGTGTCTAACATTACCAACACCACAAGTGGGGGAAGAGGAACCATTGGCCTGGGAATAGTTTGTGATGTGGAAGTTCTAGAGAGGGAAGAAAACACACCTAGAGTCCCGGTCATGTGATCAGAGGCTCCAGAATCAATAATCCAGGGAGAGGGTTTGGATGCCAAATAGGCCATACCTGAGTGTGCAAGAGTGGCAGTAGTATGTTGTGAGTAGCCTGAAGGAACCTCTCATACTCATCTTGTAGTATACTCATCATCTCCTTCTCGGAAGTAGATGTAGATGTGGAAGGTGTTTGATCCATCTGTTGGTTATCACTCACGTCAACCCCACTAGCAACTACATGATTAGCCCTTGTAGATCATAACAGAAATTAATTGAATGTCCTTCCCTACCACAGTGTGTACACTTCCTAGTAGTGTTGCCTCTTCCTTTACCACGACCTCCCCCTGAGTCACGACCACCACCACAGCCAAACATGGAACCACCACGACCTCCTCGAGATGCATGCCCTCCCCCTCTATTACCATGCCCACCTCTTGCTACAACAAATACTGATCTATCAGATGGTGTGGTACTCTTTGAGGATTCCAAAGAAATCCTGCTAAGCCCTGCAAATTCTTCCTCAAGTGTAGGAAGAGCAGAACCACCCAATACTTGTGCTCTAACTGGTTCATACTCTGATTTCAGCCCCACTAAGAACATAGTTACATCTAGTTTCTCCCTCTGTTGTTGCTGAACCTTAACATCTGGAGTTAGGGGATGATAGACATTGAGTTCATTTCAAAGGTTTCTCATAATAGCATAATACTCTTCTAGGGTTTGATTCCCTTGCTGTAGATTGAAATACACCTGATAGAGCTGATATACTCTCATAGTATTATCCTGTTCAGAATAAAGCTTCTTGGCATGTTCCCATATGTCCTTAGCTGTATTTAAGAACATAAAGTTGACACTTATCTTGGGTTCCGTATTGTTCCACAACCATGTCATGATTTGGGCATCTTCTTGTTCCCAGTCATCCAACCCTGGAGTTTCAACTGATGGTTTATCTTCCTTCACATGTTCACTTTCCTCTTTGCCTTGAGAAAAACTTCCACTGACTTGGCCCATGGCACATAATTTTCACCATTAAGTTTAATTGAAGTCATCTGCACACTTAGATAGTTTGAGGGGATCATCACACCAGATTTCTGATCACTACCACCATCTCCAGTTGCTGCCATTGTGTCCCCCAATACTGTTTCTAATGCTGAACTCTCAGCCACCAAACAAATACTGCTGTCAAGGCAACACTACAGCGGTTTCCATATCACTTATAACAGTCTCGCAACCAGTCACAATCAACAAACTTGATGTAAACTATCATTCAGATCAAGAACTTGATGTAAACTATCATTCATGTCAAGAACTTGATGTAAACTATCATTTAGACAGATTTAGCTACCATTCAGATAAAAAACAGTGATGTAAACTACCATCTTGTGCCTTTCCATGGGTTGCGTGTAACTCTTATTTGCTGGTTTAATAAAATTTTACTCATTTATAAAAAAAAAAAACTACCATTCATACATATTCGGCCACTCCTTTCAGCAATTTTTTTTTCTTTTCACACCACTACTGACAATTAATCACCATGACAGCAACTCAAACAACTCAAACAACCACACACCCTCTTGAAACTGCTCAATAGAGGGTAAACACTACAAACACCACCACACGACTAGGGCTGTCACTCATGGTGACAGCAGTATTAGACTGATATCCTAGGGCTGCCACACCTTCCTAACACTTGTAATAGGGATTGTGGCAGTCCTAAAAAAAATAAAATAGTGCCGCAGCCACCAAGTTGTGTACCTTAGATTTCGCAGCCCAGAGAAGGAGAGATCGCAGGCCAGAAAACTTGAAGCTGCAGCCTTCTTTGTTTAGCGCTCTGATGCCATGTTTCAGCAGTTTGAACCAGTAGAGAAGGGAGAAGAGAGAGAAGAAGAGGAAGAAGAAGAAGAAGCTATCGAACTAGAGTCTCAACCCTACTAGTCGACCTTAATGTGTATTATACTGTAATTAGTGTACAAGGACAAAACTGCCCCTACTTAAGTATGGGACAAGAGAACTACAGAATTAATACCAGAATTGCCACATCAGCATATAACTTAAAAAACATAATGAAATGACTCATCTACCCTTACTCGACCAACTCTAAGACCTCCCAAAAGTGGCTCATAAATAGAGGATCTCTGTCTGTTAGTATGGTGTTTGGGGTGCCATGTAACTTCGCTATTTCTTGGACATAAGCTCTAGCCACTGTGACTGCTGTATATGGGTGTGGTAGAGCTATGAAATGGGCGTATTTGCTCAACCGGTCAACCACTACCAGTATTACTGACTTACCATGAGACTTAGGTAACCCGGTGATGAAATCCATGATTATGTCATCCCATACCTTTTCTGGTATCGGTAAGGGCTGAAGCAAACCTGCTGGAATTTGGGTACTATACTTCTGCTGTTGACATGTGGAACATTTAGCAACATACTCCTTGATCATGGATCTCATCCCCTTCCAGTATGTCTGGATACCCGCTTGTATGTGTGCAGAACCCCAGAATGACCTCCCACAGATGAATCATGAAACATACGGAGCAATTCTCCATAATACGCTGATGGATTTTCCACCACTAGTCTCCCCTTGTTTATAACAAGATGGAATCAACCACTGAATACCAGGGACTGATGCTGGATCTTGCTGCCACTTGGACCTGATTTATGTGAGGGCTGAATCATGTTGAGCCTCTAATTTCAACTGTTCCAGAAGCTTGTAATGAGGTTGAGAAACCCCCAGCAGATGCAGTTCTTCAGCTCTGGAGAGAGTGTCTGCAACAGTGTTGGAGGAACCGGGCTTGTACTCAATGTGGAAGTCATACCCCAATAACTTGTAGGCCCAACGTTGCTGTTCTGGGCTAAGAACTCTCTGGTCCAATAAGTGACGGATGCTCTTGTGATCGGTTTGAACAGTGAACCTCCTTCTCAATAAATAGGCCCACCATTTCTAAATGGTTAGTGTGATGGCCATGAGCTCCTTCTCATAAGTGGACTTAGACTGAGCTTGAGGTGACAGAGCCTTGCTGAAGTAGGCTATGGGCTGGTCTTGTTGCATCAGCACAGCCCCAATACCGTTGCTTGAAGCATCTGTTTGAGGGCTGTTACTACCTGTTTGAGGGCCAGGAATGCCTGTTCAGCCTTATCATCCCACTCGAAAGATTTTTCTTCAGCAGGTGAATTAAGGGGGCGGCCACAACTCCATACCCCTTAATAAACAGGCGGTAGTACCCGGTTAATCCCAAGAAGCTTCGTAAGGCCTTCTGGGAAGTGAGACAAGCCCATTCCAGCATGCAACTAACTTTCTCTGGGTATGTATACACCTTCCCTCCCGCAATGATATGACCTAGTTTGTGTACCTTGGTCTGCCCAAAGGAGAACTTAGTTGTCTTAGCATAAAGCTGGTGTTCCCTCAAAATGCTTAGGGTGCTGCGAAGATGATCCATGTGAGCTGTCCATGACGGGCTGTAAACCAATATATCATAAAAAAAGACCAAAATGAAATGGCGCAAATAAGGTTTAAAAACATCATAAGTCTTTGAAAAGTTGAGGGAGCATTGGTTAAGCTGTTTTGTGAATGTCATGAGGGTATACTCGTATCTGGTGATAACCCAATCTTAAGTCCAGCTTAGAAAAGAATATGGCCTGTTCCAGTTCATCAAATAACTCTTTGATAACAAGAATGGGAAACCTGCCTTTCACGGTGATGTGATTTAAAGCCCTGTAACCAGCACCATAGTCACCAAGACCCATCCTTCTTCTTGACTGAAAGGACTAGTGATGAAAATGGATTGTTACTGGGCTGAATGAATTTCTTTTCGAGCAAATCCTTCACCATCTCCTCTATTTCTAGCCTCTGATAATAGGGGTAGCGGAATGGTCTTACATTTGTGGGGGCAGCTCCCGGTGAAGTACGATTTTGTGATCATGGGCCCGTTCTGGTGGTAGGAACTTGGGCTCTTGAAAAACATCTGAAAACTCCTGGAGTAGTTGTTGTAGCTGAACTTGTCTAGCAACTGAATCTTCCTCATTATCTTGGTTGGTCAACATAGGTTCTGGGCCCATTTGGCCCAAGTGTATGAAAGTGGGAACACCATAATTCTGACAACATTTCAGTATAGTCTTAGGGGAGTCTACAGAGGTGGCCTTTGGTTCCAACCCTTGGAGCTGATAATGCACTCCTTCAATGGTGAACTCCACGATTAGTCGGTTCCAATCACAAAACATGGGCCCCACTTGTTGGAGCCAGTGGATACTCAAAATAACATCTATCCCAGAAAACCCCAGAGGGTACAGGTTTGTGTAGAACAAACAGCCCTGTATACGAAGCCCATCACACACGATCTTATGACCATTAGCTACTTGTACTGCAAAAGGCCCAGTGGGCTCTACCACCAAGCCTAGTTGCTTTGTTAATTCGGTGGTAATAAAGTTTAGTGAGCTCCCACTACCAATCAGAACCACTACCTCTGGCCCGAAATAGAGCCCATTATCCTCATAGTCTGAGGATCTGCAGACCCTATAGGAGCATGTACGGATATCTCATGGGTTTCTAAGTTGGTTTCCACAGTGGGTGATAGGGGGACCTCCTCCTCACCCTTAGATTCCTCCTCATCTTCCTCCGGCTACAATAGGAAATGTTGTGGGGCTTTGCACCAGTGCTCGGTCCAAACTTTTCTTCACAGTTGTAACACAAGCCTTTTTCTCGTAGGGCATGCATCTCGGCCCACGATAGCTTTCTTTTTGGGTAGGGGTTTTGGCTCATTAATTTGGTTGAGCCAGATTCAGCCCAAACTGGGGAAGTCTTAATAGCTGAACCGGATTCCTGTCTCAAGGGTGGTCTGGGGGGCTCTTAAGGATTGGGCCGAGAGTCCTCAAAGAATTCTTACTTCTCTTGATCTTCTCTTTAAAGAGTCTGGCTAAACCTACTGCTGCTATAACAGTTGGAGGTCGCATGGCCTTAACTTCATGCTTGATTTCGTCCTTGAGGCCCCCTATAAAACTTCCAACTAAGGCCTTCTCAGTCCAGTTCTGAACTTTGGATGACAACTTCTCAAAATGATTTTGATATTCTCTAATCATTCCAGACTGTCGGATCTTGGACCAGAGATTCATCAAAGTCTTCGTACCCAGAAGGTCAAAATCGGACATTAAGGGCTTCGGTGAAGTCAAGCCAGGTGAGACCTCTAGTACCAATGATACCAGAGATTTGCCTCGCCATCAAGGTGGATAGTTACGATTTGCAGCTTCTGGGAGGTAGGTATTTCATGGAATGCAAAGTAGTGCTCAGCTCTATTAATCCAAGGTATAGGACCATCACTTGAGAAAACAGGGAAGTTGATCTTGATCACTCTTCCTGAAGGACTTCCATGCAGACAATGGCTGTCTCCACTAGACCCTTCTTGCTCGCTTTCCCTGTTAGCCCTGGAAGTGGTCCTCTCGAATTGTGAGATGAAGGTGGTTATGATTTTCTTCATCTCCTTCACATCGCCGTCGATCCGGTGAAGATGCTCTTCCAGGCGATTGACTCGACCGTGAACGACGTTGGACCTGGTAGTGGGCATCCCAGATCGTGCTCTGATACTAGTTGATAAGCTACACATAAAAACTGAGCTACTTCGAGGGAGCTCTTCCTCCCAAGAAAGAAGATAAAAGGAAGGGATTTTGGTATTTTCTGCTCTTCCTCAGACTTTCACCTAGATATTTATACTACTGCTTCTCATGCATAACAACCTGATTTACCCACACATGGGGGGGGGGGGGGGGGGAGGGGATTAGTTATGCTAACGTGTCTTCCTGGAGTAGACAAATTTGATAGGGGTGCCACACGAGATATCTTTGGTAGACTGCCTGGTTGAACCCTCAAAACCTGAGATGGCTGAATTGGGGTTCTATCAGCACCTCTAAAATTCTAATTTTCTTGTTTACCATCTCCCTACAAAATACCTTAATTTTTTGGGGAATAGGCTCAGGCTAGACAACCTTGGTTGGCAAAACAACAAGAGTTACATTAAAACACTTTGTGATCTCAAACTCTTACAATACCCAAAATTCCTCGTAATGCCCAATGTGAACCTATGATATAGTCAAAAAGTAAGAATATATGTTTAAGCTCCAGGCAAGGTTCAAAATATTGATACACCTAGATATGGTGCAAGGGGTATTGATACTTTGAACCTTGTGTATTGGTGGTCTACTGATACGATACATATCAGCCGATATGTGATGAAAATTTTGAACTGTGGCTCTTGGTAGGGGATTGAGTAGAGGCTGGGGTATTTAGGGCAAAGGATAGAATACCCATAATCAAACTCTTCTTCCAGAAGTGCAGTTATACCTAATATAAAAAGCCAAAAAAAGTAATAAAAATAGAGCAACTATACCTAATAAACTTGAAAAGAACTTTTACCACACCATTCAAGTAGGAAATCCCGAAAAAATTGTGATCTAGTGTAAAGACTGCTGGAACAGACTAACAAATAGCAGTTAATCAATTTTACAAGAGGAGGCCACGTCAGCACAACTAATCGTCCACTTGCAACAGCTGTAACAGAAAGGAATCAAAGAATGTAAACAGTATAAGTAGTGAAGCACAAAGAGAAATAAGACATGAATCTTTCGGCATTAATCTCTCTCTCTCTCTCTTCCCTTCCAACAAGTTCAGGAGGTTGGCTCCCTCGAAGAGTCCTGAGTTGGGCAGGTTCCTAACAAGTTGGTATTAGAGCAAGCATGACCAACACAAGAACCATGTCAGTAGACACCCGAGTGGATCAGATGGAGGTAGAGATCCATCGAATGTCATCAGATCTCAAAGAAATGAAGGAAAGTTTCACCGCTCTCCTCAATTGATTGGAGCAGGTGGCAATGAACAATGACAGAGGAAGCCAAGAAGAGTGCAGCAATGAAACCAACTGTAGAACAGGGCTGGCGGCAACGAGAGTAGCCAAAATCGACTTCCCCATCTTCTCAGGCAGCGACCCAACTCCCTGGATTCTCAGAGCCGAGCGGTACTTTAATTACCATGAGACACCTGGGCAAGACAGGGTGGCTCTGGCTTCTGCGCATCTTGAGAGGGAAGCTATCCTCTGGTTTCAATGGTATCGATGGTGGTACCCTTGTCAAACTTGGGTAGACTTAACCGACGCCATGACTATCCGTTTTGGATCGTCTGGGTTCGAAGATCACGATGAGAGTCTGGCAAAGCTGTGGCAGGTGGGATCGGTTAAAGATTGCTAGGTGGAGTTCGAGAAACTGGCCATGAAAGTCCAAGGGTGGACGGAAAAGGCGCTGGTTGGAAGCCTCGTCAGTGGCCTGAAAGAAGAACTGCGACTGGAAGTGAAGGTGATGCCGCCCACTTCAGTCATAAATGCGGCAGTGCTAGCAAGACTATATGAAGACAAGTTCGCTCGAGCAAGAAAGGTGCAGCGACCATGGGGTCCAGTAACCAAGACAACAGCACCAGACAAGGAGGAAGGAATACTGGGCCCAAGCCCATTGGTTTTCTTCAAACGGCTGACCTAGGCAGAGATGCAAGCCCGCAGAGACAAATGACTCTGCTACAACTGCAAAGAGAAATTCGGGCCGGGCCATCGGTGCAAGAAACAACAGGCATTTCTCCTTTAAATGGATGTCGAAGAGGAAGACCTCACTGGCTGCGGGGAATCTGACCTAGGGTGAGAATTACAATCCAATGGGACACTTGAAATATCTCTACAAGCCCTTATGGGACTTGCGTCCCCTCAAACAATGAGAGTTGCCGGGCTAATCCAGGGACGCCAAGTGTCAATCCTCATAGACAATGGCAGTTTCCTTAACTTCATAACTCAAGTCTTGGTGGATAAATGGGACTCCCGGTTCAACCAACAATGGCTTTTATGGTTCATGTGGCCAACGATAATAGCCTATCTTGCAATAGCATATGCATGGGATTACTACTAAAGGTTTAGGGTCACCAGTTTTTGGTGGACCTATATCCTCTTCATCTCAGTGGAGCGGACGTGGTGCTAGGCATTCAATGGTTAAGACAGCTAGGCCCCGTGATATGTGACTGGGCCCGTCTCACCATGGACTTCACATCAGGGAACTCTATAGTCCATCTACACAGGCAAACATGCAAGGGTCCAAGGCCCACCAGTCTTGCAACATTAACAAAGCAAATGGGAGATCCGGATCAGCCCATATACATGGACTCAAATTGGACCAGCCCATCTTTAGCTAACAGCAGCCCAAATGGGCCTTGAGACTTCCAAAGCCGCCTACAACAACTCCTTCAGCAATATGGCAGCGTGTTCGAAGAACCCCAAGAACTTCCCCCACGTTGGGAGCATGACCACCGCATCCCTCTCATACCAGGAGCCTCCCCAACCAATGTAAGACCTTACCGATACCCTTTAAAAAATTTGAAATCGAGAAGCAAATTCAAGATATGCTTAAGCAAGGAATAATACAACCCATTCTCTTCACCGGTATTATTAGTCAAAAAGATGGATGGGATGTGGCGATTTTGTATTGATTACAGAGCCCTTAACAATATCACCATTAAGGACCAATTTCCAATACCGGTCATTGATGAGCTGCTTGATGAACTCAGTCAAGCCAGCATTTTTTTTTTTTTTTGATCAATAACAATTTCATTAATTCACCAAAGAGGTTGCACACTTATCTTCCAAGTACAATCAAGAAAACAAAAGAATAAGTAGAGACAAAAAATTACAACTTAGCCCAAAACATTGAATCCCTTTCTGCCCCTTGTTTAGCTAAACCATCAGCTAGAGAATTGGTTGATCTTTTGACCTAGCACATTTTAACTTCCATCTCCCGCACCAGCCACTTAAATTTCCTCCTCTGATTACTATACCTCCATAAACCATTGTTGTCTGCATTCAGCCACCCTATCACCACCTCCAAATCCCCTTCAATTAAGAGTTTTTTGATGTTCATCTCATTGTCTTTCTGGACTCCTTCCATAACTGCAAAGATCTCACCTCTAACGGAGTCACCCACTCCAATTGGGCCTGAGAGCAAGGCAAAAATGACCCCATTCTCATCCCTAAAGACACCCCCAATCCCTGATTGTCCAGGGTTCCCCCTACTACTCCCATCAAAATTTAATTTCATGAACCCAACAGGTGGAGGTGTCCCAGACACACTCATTACTGACTTGGTCTGTGTGCACTTTGCTATTTCACCCCACATCCTCAACATGTCATCCATTGTGTAACCTGTGAATAGTTCCAAAGATTTCAGCCACTGTACAGCCCTAAAATGAATGATAGCCTTTAGTTCTTCCACCCCTCTCTCAGCTGCTGAGAATATCTTGAAGTTTCTTTCTTCCCATATTGTCCAATATACTGCAGCCCTCAAATCTCTCCACATAGTCCTTCCCCTTTTTCTACGCCACCTGAAGACGGAAGGGGAAAAAAGGCCTTGCAGATCTGATGGAGGGTTCCATCTACACCCAAAGAGGGAAAAAGCCCATTCCCAAATGGACCCCGTAAAATGGCAAGACACCAGTAGGTGAAAACCAGTCTCCCCATCCGCTTTACATAGAACACACCAATGGGGTGACAAGCAAGTATTGGGTTGCTTCTTTTGGAGTAGATCACCAATGTTGAATCTTTCCATATAGGCTTCCCAACAAAAACTACCAACCCTAGGAGGGATTGCTCTGCACCAAACCTCATCAAGAAAAGAAAAGGAAACTGATCCTTTTCAAGAAGGCTCAAAACTCTAGAGTCCACCCTTGTGGGGTCTAAGACAACATTATCAATAAGTTCAAAAAGGGTCAAAATATTAGCAAAGTCTGAATCCCTCAAGGCCCTTCTGAGACCCAAATTCCACCCAAGCCCAGAATTGGAAGAGGATGGGGTAATGAAGGATGAAACTGGCTCATTTTTAAGATCAGATAGAGCATACAAAGAAGGAAACTGATCCTTTAGAGGGCCATTCCCCACCCAAGTTTGTTCCCAGAATTTTATGGAGTTACCTGAATTCAGATCATACCTGATATTGGGGGAGAATACTGGAAGCAGATTGTGAATGGCTTTCCAAGGAGAAAAGCTTGTGATCCTAGCTTTGATTCCAGCATCCCAACCATTGTGCTCCAGCCCATGTATACTTGCGACTATTCTAGCCCATAGCTTCTCCTTCTCCAAGGGGAACCTCCACAACCACTTCCCTAAAAGAGCCATATTCCTTCTAACATTCCTGAGCCCCAAACCACCACAAGTTTTACTCCTGGACACTACCTCCCAGCTGACTCTATGATCCCTCTTCTCCTCTCCCGACTCCCACAGGAAGTTTCTCATCAACTTCTCCAACCTGTTAGATACCTTCACTGGGATTTTGAACACAGACAAGAAGTAGATGGGTAAATTAGCAAGCGTGGCCTTAATCAGTGTAACTCTTCCACCAAGAGAGAGGCAATTCTTTTTCCAAGAGACCAATCTTTTTTCAAACCTTGCCACCACCGGGTTCCAAAAACTCTTCCTCATAGGGTTGTCACCTAATGGTAACCATAAGTAATTCAATGGCCACCTTGACACTTCACACCCCAACACTTCTGCACTCTCCCTGATCTCTCCCTCCATATTCACCCCTGCTACACAACTTTTCCCAAAGTTCACCTTCAAGTTAGACATTTGCTCAAATAGTTGTATCACCAACTTCAAGTTCCTGATAAAGCTCACATTGCCACCTTCATAGAATAGAATCGTGTCATCAGCAAACTGTAAGTGAGTGAGGGGGGTTTCCGTCCTCCCGGCTCTCCAACCTCTAATGAGACCCCTCGAGTCTGCTCTGTGAATCAATTTCCCCAGGACCTCCGCAATTAGTATGAACAAGAAAGGAGAGAGAGGGTCTCCTCAAAATTAGATTTATGAGCTAGGTATCATCAAATAAGGATACATGGGGAGGATGTTCACAAAACGACTTTTAGGACACATGATGGCCACTATGAGTCTCAGGTCATGCCATTTGGGCTGACCAACACTCCAGCAACATTTCAAGCATTAATGAATGACATATTCCGGTCATATTTACGTAAGTTCATCCTTGTTTTCTTTGATGACATATTGGTCTATAGCCTCAATTGGGAGGAACATCTGAATCATCTACAGGTCACCCTTGCAACACTTAAGGCCCACCAGTTGTTTGCTAAGGAGTCCAAGTGCTCCTTTGGACAAAACCAAGTTCATTACTTGGGACATGTGGTAGAAAACGGAACTATTAGCAGCCGCCCCGGATAAAATCTCCAGCATAATGGGTTGGCCGCAACCCAAAAGTGTGAAAGAATTGAGGGCCTTCTTGGGTCTGACTGGGTACTATCGCCGCTTCATCAAAAACTACGGCCTAATAGCTTCCCCATTGACCCAATTGCTGAAATGAGATGCTTTTCACTGGTCAACCTAGGCCCAACAAGCTTTTGAGCAGTTGAGACATGCGGTTGCAAGCCCTCCAACATTAGCACTGCCTGATTTCACAAAAGACTTCATCATTGAATGTGATGCCTCCGGTCAAGGTGTTGGGGCTGTCCTCATGCAATAGGGGCGACCACTAGCCTTTTTCAGCAAGGCCTTAACATCACAAAAGTGGGCCAAATCAGTTTATGAATGAGAATTCATAGCAGTGGTCTTAGCAGTTCAACGTTGGCGATCCTACTTGCTCGGTAGGCGGTTCATAATTCAGACCGACCATCAAAGTTTGAAGTTCTTATTAGAACAATCAGTCCTATCACCAGAACAACAACGATGGATATCCAAACTACTGGGGTACAACTACACAATTGAGAACAAAGCAGGGGCTGCTAACCGAGTGGCTGATGTCCTCTCACGGAACCCACAATCATTTCAGTTACTAGTATCTTCCCCAACATCTCCACTCCTGGATCAGCTTCTAAAAGAAGCCCAATCCCATATGGAGTTACAGCAGTTGAAGGCCCAAGTATTGGCAAAGCCCTTATTGCACCCCGGGTATACCATCAAGGATGATCTACTCTTCTTCAAAGGATGCCTAGAAATCCCAGCAGACTCTGCTCATCTCAGGAAGCTCCTGGATTTATTGCATGCCTCGCCTATAGGTGGCCACTTGACGCAGCGTGGAAGCAATGAGAACCGGAGCTAGCTATGCAAGCACCGGGCGTTCGCTAGCACCTAGCGAATAACACCGATTTCTCTAGGAGAGAGAAAAGGTGGCGAAAACTCAAAGAAGAGAACTCAAGAAAATCTGAAAATCTGAAGTATGAATTGATGAACCACTTTGGGAAAATAGCAGTATTTATAATACATTTGGAAATTGTAAAAGAACTAGGAAATAATAATTAGGATAGATCTAAATATCTAATCTGATAGGATCGAACTCTCCTTGGTTGATCTCCACCGTCCGATCTCCCTAGATGCATGGATCTTGGATTATCTTGCTAATCTTGATTCTTCTTGGAGTCTTTCTTGATAATCTTGGAAGAGCCTTGCATTATCCTGCTAATCTTGGAAGAGTCTTGCTAATCTTGGATTCTTGGATCCCTTGCTTATCTTGAATTCTTGGATCTAGTTAACTTATCCTTATCCTAGGAGCTGCCGCCCCTAGGGATGAGATGGGCCTTGTGATGGGCCTCCATCATTCTCCCCCACTTGGAGAGAACTCGACCCCGAGTCGTGACTAGGGTAGGCGAGTGTTATTTCCGGCAGGTACCGATGAAGGTCAGCAACGTTGAAGGTCCTGGACATATCCATATGATCTGGTAAATCTACTACATAGGCATTGTCATTAATCTTCTTCACGACCTTATATGGGCCATACTTCTGAGGCTTCAACTTGTTGTAAGTACCTACGGGAATCCTTTCCTTCCTTAAGAAGACCATAACCTCATCACCTACATCAAACACTTGAGGTCGGCGGTGCTTGTCTACAGCCATCTTGTACTTGGCGTTGGATTGCTCTAGCTTCTGCTTCACGGCTTCGTGGACGGACTAGACTTGTTCTGCCATCTGTTCTGCTGAGATATTTGTGCTGGGTACTCTGGGTAGCTTCACCAAGTCCAGTGCACGGTTAGGGACCTTCATGTATACAATGGAGAATGGGGATCTGCCTGTAGAATTGTGCACTGCATTGTTATAGGCAAACTCAGCCTGGGCAATGGCGAAGTCCCACTGTTTTGGCCTTTCCTGGCATATGCTGCGGATTAAATTCCCTAAGGTCCGGTTTACCACTTCTGTTTGTCCATATGTCTGCGGATGGGCTGTACTGCTGAAATTAAGTGATGAATCAAACATCCTCCACAGGGTCATCCAAAAGTGATTGAGGAACCGTGTGTCACGATCTGAAGTGATGGTCTTGGGTACCCCATGTAAGCAGACAATCTCCCTGAAAAATAATTTGGCTGTTGCGGATGCATCTGTTGTTTTCTTGCATGGGAGGAAGTGAGCCATTTTTGAGAATCTATCAACCACCACGAAGACGGAGTCCATGTTCCTCTGGGTCTTTGGCAAGCCTAGCACAAAATCCATGGACAAGTCTTCCCATATAGCAGTAGGAACGGGTAGGGGCATGTAGAGACCTGTGTTCTGGGTTTGTCCCTTAGCTGTCTGACAAACATAGCACCTGCGTACGATGGTAGACACGTCCCTTCTTAATTTCGGCCAGTAATATCGCCCCTTAACTGCTTCTACTGTTTTGTCCCTTCCCAAGTGTCCTGCTAATCCACCCCCATGCAAATCCCTAATGATCTTTTCGCGGAGGGAGGTGCAAGGGATACATAGCTGTTCCCCTTTCATAAGGAACCCATCATAAATAAAGAAGTCCTCTGCTGGCTGGTTAGTCACACATTTCTCCCATACCTGTTGGAAGTCTCCATCCTGGGCATATAAGTCCTTTAGGCACTCAAAACCCACAATCTCAACGCTGAGGGTCTTGATGAGAGCTACACGCCTGCTAAGTGCATCAGCCATTTTATTTTGCTGTCCTGTCTTATACACAATTTTATATGGGAACTTGTCTAGGAAAGCAGACCATCTGGCATGTAAATCACTTCTTAATTGCTTTTGCCCACTAAGATATTTTAGGGCTTGATGGTCAGTGTAGAGAACAAATTCTTTTGCAATTAAATAGTGTTCCCATGTTTTCAGGGCTCTAACCACAGCATAAAACTCCTTGTCGTAAGTAGACCACTTTCTCCTGGATTCACATAATTTTTCACTAAAGAAAGCAATGGGTCTTTTCTCTTGGGACAATACAGCCCCTATGCCAACTCCACTGGCGTCACATTCAACTTCAAATAATTTATTAAAATCTGACAAGGCAAGAACAGGAGCAGTACATAACTTTTCTTTTATGAGAGCAAAACTTTGCACTTGTTCTTCTCCCCATTGAAATTTCCCCTTTTTCAAGCATTCAGTAATGGGAGCCATGATACTACTAAAATTCTTAATAAAGCGCCTATAGAAGGTTGCCAACCCATGAAATTGCCTGACATCTGTGACAGTGGATGGGGTCGGCCACTCCCTAATGGCTTTCACCTTTTCCTCATCTACTTTCACACCATCCTTGCTTATAATAAATCCCAGGAATAATAAATTATCATTCATAAAGATGCATTTCTTCAAATTAGCATATAATTTATTTTCCCTCAATGTTTTTAGGACCTCCCTAATATGTCCCACATGCTCAGTGATAGATTTGTTGTATATCAAAATATCATCAAAATAGACTACCACAAATTTACCAATGAAGGGGCGCAATACTTGGTTCATCAACCTCATGAAAGTGCTGGGTGCATTGGTTAGTCCAAAGGGCATGACTAACCACTCGAACAAGCCATCTCTAGTCTTGAAGGCTGTCTTCCATTCATCTCCGGGACGGATCCTGATTTGATGATATCCACTCCTGAGATCTATGTTTGAGAAAACTACAGCTCCGCTTAGTTGGTCCAGCATGTCGTCCAGCCTAGGAATGGGAAATTTGTACCCAATGGTGATCTTGTTAATGGCCCTGCTGTCGACACACATTCTCCAACTGCCATCCTTCTTAGGTGTTAATAAGGCAGGTACTGCACAAGGACTCATGCTGATTTGAATGTGTCCCTTTTTCAATAATTCTTCTACCTTTTCCCGTAAGATTTCATTCTCCTTAGGACTCATCCTGTAATGTGGGAGGTTAGGTAGACTAGCACCTGGAACAAAATCAATATGGTGCTGTATATCTCTCATGGGAGGGAGTTCATTTAGTAACTCCTCTGGAATTACATCATTAATTTCATCCAGTAGTCCCTGTATTTCAGCTGGAATTGTATTTTCATCATTAACATCTTCTCCCCTTACTACTAACAAATGTATCTCATGAGTATCCTTACATTCTTTAACAAATTCAGCATGATGATGGGTGATGGTAAGGAAATTCTTTTCATGTGTCTTTGGAGTATTTGTAATGCTTTTTTCTGCTATGGGTGACAAAGTATAACGTGTACCTTCTTTTTCAAGTTGGTAGGTATTCTTCCTACCCATGTGCCTTGCATCTGTATCAAATTGCCAAGGCCTCCCTAACAAAATATATCTAGCATCCATATCTACAATATCACAATATGCTTCATCATGGTACTTACCAATTGAAAAAGGTACCTTGCAGCGTTCTTCCACTCGTACGCCGCCTCCTTCCTTGATCTACCCAATTGTGTATGGGTTGGGATGTTTTTCAGGAATCAGCTGTAATTGTTGGATGACATCCCTGCAAATAATATTTTCTTGACTACCACTGTCAATAATTAAATTAAATAATTTTCCCTTGACAGTACATCTGGTACGAAATAATCTGTGCCCTTGAGAAGTATCCTTATTTTTCTGGGACAACATTAATTTTCTTACCACACAAGTATATTCCTCATGTTCATATGGACCCTCTTCATCCTCCCCATCAGGCCCACAATATACTTCCTCCTCAATACCTTCTTCCTCCTCCCTTTCTACCATATTAACTGCCTTCCTCCTGGGATAGTCACTAGATCTATGTCCCACCTCATTGCATTTAAAATATTTAATAGGAGCAGGCCTTGCATAAGGGTTACTGGGTTTAGGAGGGTTGGAAGGATTACCTCGAGTATGTCCTGTAGTAGCCTTACCGGCGTTACTTGTGCTTGCCGGGTGAGAAGGTTGTACTGCCGGGATTGATTTGTTCCTGTCGACAGTTGCCGGTCTGTTGCCGCTCCCGCTGTACCGGCGGTAATTATCACTGCGCGCCTTGTCTTGGAACATTAATTCTGCTTTCAAGGCTAGGTTCCTTGCTTCTTGCACACTAAGAACCATTTGTACACCAATTTTGTCTTTGATGGACGGTCTCAAACCGCTTAGATAACGGGCTGCCTGCTGGTTATCACTTTAAGATAATTGGTTTCTTTCAGCTAATCTCAAAAATTCAGATGCATATTCGTTAACACTACGAGAACCCTGCGCACACCTCTGATAAGATTCAAACATATATTGTTCATAGTCAGGAGGTAAAAATCTACCTCTGATTAATTGTTTCATGCACCTCCAGGTTCGAACAGGACCCCTTCCTTCTCTCATCCGGGTCTCTCTCATCCGTTCCCACCAAACAGATGTGCCTCCCTTTAATCGGAAGGCTACTAATTTTACCCTTCGTTCCTTTGGTATTTCCATGTAATCAAAGAACCTATCGACTTCTGTGATCCAATCCAGAAGTCCCTCTATACCAAGATCTCCACTAAAAGTAGGAATATCTACCTTGAGTTTAAATTCATCATTATTCCTACGAGGATTGAAATTACCTTGATTGTGCCAATTTCTACTATTTCTGTCGTTGCCGAGAAGAACTGGAGCACCACCAAATTCGAAATCATCATCATTGTCGTCGTCAAGAACTGGACGTCGAGACGCAGTAGCGACGGGTGGTCTGTCGTGGTCGTCTCCTTCGATCTGCTGTGGATTTTCCCGGTTCCGTGGGACAACCTCCCGTAACAAGGTTTGCAGTTGTTCAGTCACCTCTGCCAACTGCCGTTCGATGTTACGTGTGGCTGTACGCTGCTCTTCGATTGCTCTCCAAACAGCTGGGAACCCCTGATCTCCGTCACGGGGTGGGTTGCGACTGCTACCGTCTTGGTTGGCCATCTGACTGGGCGAACTCCCTGCTCTGATACCACCTGACGCAGCGTGGAAGCAATGAGAACCGGAGCTGGCTATGCAAGCACCGGGCGTTCGCTAGCACCTAGCGAATAACACCGATTTCTCTAGGAGAGAGAAAAGGTGGCGAAAACTCAAAGAAGAGAACTCAAGAAAATCTGAAAATCTGAAGTATGAATTGATGAGCCACTTTGGGAAAATAGCAGTATTTGTAATACATTTGGAAATTGTAAAAGAACTAGGAAATAATAACTAGGATAGATCTAAATATCTAATCTGATAGGATCGAACTCTCCTTGGTTGATCTCCACCGTCCGATCTCCCTAGATGCATGGATCTTGGATTATCTTGCTAATCTTGATGCTTCTTGGAGTCTTTCTTGATAATCTTGGAAGAGCCTTGCATTATCCTGCTAATCTTGGAAGAGTCTTGCTAATCTTGAATTCTTGGATCCCTTGCTTATCTTGAATTCTTGGATCTTAGTTAACTTATCCTTATCCTAGGAGCTGCCGCCCCTAGGGATGAGATGGGCCTTGTGATGGGCCTCCATCACCACTCCGGCATCCTACGAACACAAAAACGCATCACCGCACAATTCCATTGGAAAGGCATGCGCACATCCATTCAGAACTTCATAGCCGGTTGTGCAGTATGCCAACAATACAAGTCAGCCACTACAACACCAGCAGGCCTCTTGCAATAACTCCCAATACCAACCTAAGTCTGGGATGATATACCAAAGGATTTCGTCACGGGATTGCCGGTTTCTGCCGGCAAAACAGTTATCCTTGTGGTAGTGGATAGATTGACGAAATATAGTCATTTCCTACCCCTATCACACCCATTTACTGCAGTCACAGTTGCTGAATTGTTCCTCCGGGAAATTGTGCGCCTGCATGGGCTCCCCAGCTCAATTGTGTCAGACAGGGACCCTATTTTTATGAGCCATTTCTGGGCTGAACTTTTTCATCTGCACGGGGTTAAACTCTTAATGTCAACTAGCTACCACCCCCAATCTGATGGACAGATGGAGGTGGTTAACAAGAGTCTCGAAACATATCGGAGATGCTTCGCGGGAGATCGACTAAGACAATTGGTGAAGTGGATCCACTGGGCTGAATGGTGGTACAACACCACCTTCCATAGCGCTGCTGGGATGACACCCTTCAGAGCTCTATATGGTCGGGATCCTCCCCCTCTACTTCCTTATGAAAAAGGGACCACCACAGTAGCGGTCTTAGAAGAACAGCTGAAACAATAAGATGAGGTGTTAAAGGAACTGAGAAATCATCTCTTACAGCACAGCAACGGATGAAGTGCACCTATGATAAACATCACAAGAATGTCCAATATGAAGTCGGTGATTGGGTGTTTCTCAAATTGCAACCTTTCAAACAGATTTCAGTTGCAAGCCGACAGTGGAACAAACTCAGCCCGCGCTATTTTGGACCATTAAAATCCTTGAGAGGATAGGGCCAGTGGCATACAAGCTGGACCTTCCGGCAACATTAAAATTGCACCCTGTATTCCATATCTCCTTACTGAAGAAAGTGCCGAAGCCAGGAGTCATTACAAGTGGTGACCCTTCCCACATTTTCAGATGAAGGGCAAGTGCAGACTGAGCCAGCCCGCATCATTGATTTCAGATGGGTGCGCCGTGGCGGAAGAGTCATACCAGAAGCATTAATTGTTTGGTCTAAACTCCCAGAAGAGGATGCAACCTGGGAATCCTACTTGGATCTGCAATCAAACTTTCCCACATTAGACCTTGAGGGCAAGGTCGCTTTAAAGGAGGGAGGGATTGTAAAGACTGCTGGAACAGACCAACAGAAAGCAGTTAATCAGTTTTACAAGAGGAGGCCACGTCAGCACAACTAATCGTCCACTTTCAACAGCTGTAACAGAAAGGAATCAAAGAATGTAAACAGTATTAAGTAGTGAAGCACAAAGAGAAATAAGACATGAATCTTTCGGCATTAATCTCTCTCTCTCACTCTCCTTCTTCCCTTCCCTTCCAATGAGTTCAGGAGGTTGGCTCCCTCGAAGAGCCCTGAGTTAGGCAGGTTCCTAACATCTAGAGTCTGTCCCTAAAATTAGTCCTGGTTATTTTGTTCACAATTATACCACTCGACTCCCACCCCACAATATCCTGTCATAATCCTCCACTACCTCCATATTATCTTGATTCCAGATTACCTACTTTTTCATGTTATCCGTCAATCCATGGATTATTAAAACTATATTTAAATAAGAATGTTCGGACATGGGACACCACTCTATATTTGTTTTAGCTTCTATGTTTTCTCCATAAGAAAGATTTATATAGAAGCTTGAATTAACCTCCTCCTTTCCCTTCTATTTTTGGTTTTTCTTGGTCTTCTTGTTTGTGGTCACTAAGCCTTCTGTGAAATCAGGGAAAGGGAAAAATAAGGGTATATTATCATAATCAGAGGTATGTTAATTGATTGGAAACAAATTTCTCCATTAGAAGATTGTCTTTTCTTTTTTCCTACAAAAAATCATGGGCAACTTTACAATCCTAATGGATCTAGAATAATCTCATTAGTATTGAACTTAAAGTGCACTTCTTAGGAGAAAATTATGATGCTTCTTTGTCCCTTGCATTCATATTTCATTGACTGTAAATTCTTGAAAATCTCTGCAGGAAATATGTGTCAAGCTTCAGACCTAGTCGAACAGGCAAACTAGGTTCCCCTTTTGATATGATAGGTAACTATTCAATCTGTAAATTATTTGATTAGTTTAGATACTGTTATTGTAAAACATGATTGGAACATTGTGACACCTAAGCTAACGGTTACCTGTTTAGATGTTTGTTTGAAGTGATAAATAATTTAAGGTGGTTGAACATAATTCTCTATCATTCCACTGTGATACCTAGGTGCCTTTATATGCTTAGTGTACTGGTGATAGATATTATATTTGCCCAATACACTAGAAGCTTCAAAATAATGTGTTGAACATACTGCATGGACATTTCTAGATATACTGTATGGCATTAGTACCTCTAAAATATGCAAAATAATATGCTTTAACAAACCGCACTAAAAAAAAATGTTTGTATTTTAGAAATTTAATTAAATTTGACAAGACAGAAGTATTGAGAGATGACATTAGCTTCAAAAACTAGATGAAGAAGCTTCATGTAAACATTGGTATTTAAGATGCCATGCCTGTATAAATGTCTGAGATTTTTGGAATAGAATATTCTTTTGCTGTTTCCTATATCTGTTTGTGTGTCAGTTTCCTTATTTGTGCATGGTGGATTCAATTCTTATTGAAAGTATGGAGGCTCAATTTTGATGAGCATTTCTGCCTAGGATCAATATGCTGATATGATATGCCCCATATCGGGTGTATTGTATCCATATCCAAGGCCATGGACACTCATGTATACACCGATACACACAGGTCTAGGGTTTTGAAAGTTTGGGATAATAGAAGGCATCCCTCTCAGGCTGATAAATCAAAATAAAAAAAGTAAAAAAAAAAGAGTTTCGGTCTCATCAATATGCACTGATACTCAATTTTTGGTATTGGGTGCATTGACATATGGTGGATTCTGATGTAATTGGCTGATCTTGCAGAGTTAGTCTGGCGATGTATACTTAGGAAACAACTTGAAAAACTGTTGGCTATCGTACTTGGTTGCATGTCAGCTGCAATTCTTTTAGCAGAAGCTACTATACTGCCAAGTGCAGTTGATTTGTCTCTTTTCTCCATTCTCATAAATGCTGTCAGAGAGCAAGAGGTGCTTGTGCAGGTAAATTTTGAAATTCTTTGAGCTTGAAATCTTTCTGTTATTTCAAGTTTTACCTTAGGTGTATTACATTTTCTCCTTGTAATGCCTTTTTAGCTGCCTTTTAAGCAGACACATATTATATAAACTTTTTTCCTAGCAAAAAATATTATATAAACTTTTTGAATACATTCTTTCTGACACGGAACTGATTTATGTTAGAAGATATCGCATACCACATGAAATGAATTGTATGAACATTCAGTATTGTTTTTATTTATTTTGCTTTGTTGGGTGAAAAGTGATTTGTTTTCCTACTTTTTTGGCACTTCACATTCCAGGTCTAGCACTGATACATGTTTCCATACTTGGGTTACAGGACTGTTTTTTTTTTTTTTAATAATATTGTTAGTTTAGGAATGGCAAGGTGCCAATCAGCTGGTTGGTAAGGTCTCCTGCTGGTCATAGCGGAGACTTGGGATCAAATCCCGCCTGCACCTAGTTTGGGGGGGGGGAGGGGATTATGGGTCGGGGATGGGCTACCCCCCATTATGTAGCCCTTCAGAAGATATCAAAAAAATATATATTGTTAGTTTAGGAATACTTTTAAATAAATAGCTTTTAGTACATAGATCTTTTGCAAATATGCCAACCTTTTCTTTTTGATTTGCTGTTCTAATTTGGACGGTTCTTCTGAGCTTCTCACCATCTGACTTCTTTGTCTGGATTTTTCTGCTTTAGATTGATAATTAATTCCTTGGTTTCTTTACAGATATCTGCTTTCATTCCTCTGATGTACATGTGTATATGCACATATTATTCCTTGTTCAAAATTGGAATGCTGATGTTTTACTCATTGACACCAAGACAGACAAGCTCAGTCAGTTTGCTTATGATTTGCTCGTAAGTTTTTCTCAAATCATAAATACAAGATTATGTTCATGTTGAGATCTTATATTCAAGTAGTGGTGGTTCATAATTAAATTTCTTTCAAACATTTGCTAGGATGGTTGCAAGATATGCACCTCCAATTTCTTACAACTTTCTCAATCTCATTCATCTTGGTGGGGATGCCAAAACTATCTTTGAAAAGGTAAGCTACCCCTTATGTCACATACTTTTGCTATCCTCTTTACTCTGCATAAACTGAAGACAAAATTAAATAAGTAAATGACATGGTAATGCATAGAAAATGCTTTCTGTAAGTTTAAGTTTCATGTACTCTTGTGCCATACTGTTCTACTGATGTAATTTCATATCCTCCCACCATCTTATGTATATTTGCCTTTACTCTTGTTTACTTTTAGGAACTGCTGCAGTTAAAGCAGTTACTTTAACTGCTTTTAGATGAAAGTGAATACATAAGATATGTGTAATTCACAGCTTTTTTATGTTCCACAAATTTGAACCTTTTTTGGATTTTGCTGTCACAGTCACCATTCCAAACTGGACCAGGCTGATGCAAGCCAGACTCGGCAATTCCCTGGTTTGTTGGTGGACCCCATGTTTGTGGTATTTCACAGGCTTTGCCAACCAACTGGCACCTTATGGTGACTTTAGATTGACCATGTATAGTGGTCTTATGTTAGTGAGCACGTTCCATGCATTGATTTCACCTTTAAATATTTGATATTTCATTTTTCAAATTAAAGAAACCCAGGAAAGGGCAGCCTGTTTTTTGTACGTGTTCACCACGAGTGATTTAGGGATGATATTTGACAAACAGGACCTATATCCGTTGCCAACCCATCTGGCACTGGTAAGAAAACTTGGTTCTTCCCAACCCTGTGGAGAAGCTGTCATTGTAGCCTCTTCTTTAGAACATGAAATTTATATATCCAGCAGCTGACCTTTTTTTGTTTCTTTTAATTTCTCTCTTTGGTTATCTTTATAGATCTGGGGGTGGTGGGTGGGGAAAGATTGGTTCCAGTCTGAAGCCACCGAATGCATGTTTATATCTTAATTTAGGGCATATTAAAATTAATATTTTTCAAAATAGCATCATTTTTCTATTATTTGTTTATCTTTCTCCAAAATTGATTCTTTTACATGTGAGATTGATAAATTTCTGGCTTGATCTGCAGAGAATGGGGAAAATTGATGGTGCTGTCCCTTTCTTTGGGCAAGGATTTAATAAAATATATCCACTTATTATGGTTATATATACCTTATTAGTTGCGAGCAATTTTTTTGATCGGGTAATTGATTTTTTTGGAAGCTGGAAAAAGTTCAGGTTTCAAACTGAGGCTGATGATTTGGATGGGCTTGATGCTTCAGGAATAATCATCCTGCAAAAAGGTGAATAGTTCCTGACCTCTTTTTCTTCTGTGTTAGCATGCATACAGTACATATGCAGTTCTACATTCTAGATCATTTGGATTGGGTAAGGTTGAGGCATCTCTATTTTTCTGTGCTAATAATGTCATATTTTATGCCTGAAAAATATGAAAATCTTTTTCCCCAGAGAGATCTTGGCTTGAACAAGGACTTAAGGTCGGTGAGCATGTAATCCCATTGGCAAGGAATTTCAATGGCGTGGATGTTGAGTCTGGCAGCAATAGCTCAGTACGTAAAACTCCTAAACTGTTGGTCTTTTTTGTTTACTAAGAAAAAGGCATTTGTGGTAATACTCAACTCAGCCTTAACCCCAACTATTTTGGGTCAGCTATACATGTGCATGTGCTTAAGGGCCGCACATGCACTAATGGAATGAAAGAATTATGAGTTTAGCAAGAGCTACTTTCAAAAGGCTAATTTTGGCATTATAAATACACTGTTATGCAGCATGGAGATGCCTTCAATGATGCAATGTTATTTTAAATTTACCAATAAACACAAATTTACGATACTGGTTGGCAGGATCTACAATTGCCCTTATTTTTTGGCCATCAAAGTCCTCTCTTTTGTTGTTGATATCTTCATTTTCCTTTCACTTAAATCATTTTCGACTTTAACCAAGGCAATGTTTTACTGCTAAAACTTGAGATGGTTTTCAGGACAAGACTACCATTGAAATGAAACCAGCAACTACTTTGGCCATGGACAGTGAAAAGGAAAGTCGATCAAAACCCATAAAAGAAGAGATCCGGAAATATGGCATGAACAGAGAAGCCATTGGAAGCAAGTATGCTACCATAAGAGTGCAACAAAGTAGACAAACATCCAGTACAAAGGCAACAGAGAAGAACATTACTTCTGCTACAGTATCTTTGCTTGAATCAGACAATTCTCACCACCATAGTGATGGTAATACAAGAGGGGCACCATCTTCCACATTGTCCTCAACATGGGTATCAATGAAGACGGGATTTCAAAGTTTTAAAGCTAATATGGTTTCCAAGACATTCATGCCTTTACGCCAATTTCAGGAGACAAAACTTGAGTCCCGTGATCCATCACCGGAGTCCTTGGACGAAATATTCCAGAGATTAAAACGTCCAGCAGCAGATCACGAGGATTGTAGTGATGAGGACAATGACATGGACATTAAAACTTCAGGATCCACCAGATAATTACTATAATTCTGAGGTATGAAGATTAGATGAGGATGTAAGAATTGAATACGTGGGTACCATTTTTGGTTTCATTCGCCCACAATTGTACAGGTTCCAGAGAAGTATTGGTGGCTTGATGCTCAGAACACACCAAATCTTTAGCATTAATTTGAATTTCCTGCAGCAATGGAGGAGGTTCTGCTATACCAAATCAAATACTCATAACGAGCAGATGTACACATGGCAGGCAAATAGGAATACAATTTACGGTGGGAGGCAATAGTTTTATATTTTTATGGGATTTTTGTGATGTTTAACTGTATCGATGGACAAAAGATTGGTATTCGCGTCTCTTGCCGTTGTTAAAATACTGTTAATGAGTGAATGTAAGATTTTTCTCCAGATTTGTTTTTTCAAAGCATATTCTACAGCCTTTTGTTGCTCCCTAATCACACGCAAAGGAGATTGAATTCGTTAGCCTGCATTTGGTTGGAGTGCAAATCTTGACTGGGTGCAAAATTTGTACTAGTTCAATTTTTAATTTCATTTGTTTGTAATTATGATTTGTATTACAAAGGAAAATCTATGATACCAGAAAGGAATGGTACTCGAAGAGCTTTGACCAGCAGCCCAAGGTTCAAAATTTCGTCATCTATTGGTCGATACATATTGTTCCGACAAGTTTTCGGCACAGTATATGGTACCAAATTGAATGTGCTGTATCTATTCGTTGTATCGATGTCGTATTGTTGAGTATCGGTGCGTTTTGGCACTGTATTAGTCGTATTGATCGATACAATACAATTTTATTGTGGCAGAATCGCAAATAAAACTCCCTTCGAAAGAGGACTTCTAAACCTATTTTAGAAGTCTTCTTTCTTTCCTAAACCCTTTAAAAAGCTTTTTAACCTTTCTAAAGACTCAATTTTCGTACAAATTTGTCAAAACATCTATAAATTTGCAAGATTCAATAGGTTTTTCAAGGTTGTGAAAAAATGAGCGAAAATAAATATGTATTTTCAAATTTCTTTTACATTTTCAGTCAATGCTAGAAAAGATTAGGGGAAAGAAAATGGTTTGCCCCCTGCCCCTTTGACTGGGGGGCTTTGCCCCCTAGACCCCCGTCCCCCTTTTCGATGCAGCTCAATTTATATTTTTGAGTTAGGGGGGTCTTGCTCCCCTTCGACAAGAACCCCCTGTTAACAACTGTTATGCATTTTTATTGTTCTTATTGTAAAAGATTTTTATTAAAGATAAAGAAAAAAAATGAAATCCCCCTTCCTCCTTCCTCTTCTTAAGGAAGCTTTCACCTCCTTGTGTTCGAGAGGCTTATGCTTCTTGCATTCTGAACTATGCTTCTTCACGCCTCTAGGTAGTGGAATGCCTCTATGTTTTAAAACATTGATATTTATTTATTTTTTTAATTTTTAAAATAAAATGTGTAAAATAATTATTTCATCTATTATGTCCATAAATCCATTCAATTTTTTGTTACGTATTTACTTTTCTTAATTTTAATTTAATTTTTAGAATAAAACATGTAAAATAATTATTTGAATAAAAATAAATAACTATTTAGTTTTTAAAAAATTAGAATAAAACATGCAAGATAATTACTTTATCTATAATGTCCACAATTAGATAGTATGTTTCTATTCCAAACTTCCTGTTTATTGATTATAACATGTTTTTTTCATAAAACCCACTAAAACATGTTATTTTTATGCATTAATGTTTATTTATGATTTATTAGAGTATTTATAGCATTTTCATGTGTTTCCATGTGTATCTTAATTTTTCATCCGTATTCATGCGTATCCAAAGTGTATCCCGATATGTCTCTTAAATTTGCCTTTCCAATACGCATAGCGTTTCCGATACCTTGAACCTTGTAGCAGTCCATGAATTTTGATGAATACCACCTGATTGGTTACCTCTTTTATGATACTGGTTAGTTGGTTGTAAGTTTTTTCTGGTGTTATGTCCTGGAATTATAATTGAAACCCTACAAAAGTTGCACTTTTTTTTTTCTTTTGCACGTATTAACAATGCAAATTTTACAGCAAATCTTGCACCACCTTCCTTCTACCTCAATTTTTTCATACAAAGTTTGGATTATATCATCTTGCATGTTGCCTTACTGTTAATCCTCTAACATACATTCTCTTTCATTTAAAGCGGAGATTACCTTGTTTAGTTGTTTTACTTTTCACAGTAAATTATAAAGTCAAATCTGAATAAAGAATGAATCAAAATTTGCAGTCCTGTGCTCCTATGCATTTACACCGATGCAAATAAAATTTATAATGCAACCAAACACAGCCTTAGTGGCAGAATTTTAATCCTGAAACTTATTACAAGCCCCGGACTTGTAATCTTGTAGACTGGCGGGCTCTTGAACCGTAAGCGTCTGGGCAAATTCACAATTGCAATTCTTCGATTAAAGGGACGCCATGTCTGAATGACTGAATGTCCAAAATGCATACCACCAGCAAAAGACCAAAAGTAGTAGTTTTGGTTTCAGTTAAGATTGGGAAAAAGTCATTTTCACTCTGAAAAAAAAAAAAACCTCAGATCCTTCTGGACCTATGCAAAATATGGAGAAATACGGATTTGTCCAATGCAGATTTTTTATTTACACTATAGAGTTATAAGCATTCAAAAGAACCACAACCCACACTTTATTCATCAACGCCCGCCTGTGAATTGCCATCAATTCCGAACTAGCACCGACAGTACTTTTAACCTACAAATTTTGACCCTTGAACTGATCGGTCATTCTAAGCAGACAAGCCTCTAATCAATCAGAGTTTGAACCCACCGATGTAACTGAATTGTATAAGATGGATCCCTCCACCTGCAGAGTATATAAATAAATTTTGATTGATGGCAGGTGTGCCTTTGTACATCATGATAGACTTCTTTAAAGGCAATAAACTAAAAGCTAAGTTAGCAACAAATTAAATTGGCAACACAACAATCTCAATTGCGGCCCTCCCTCAAGGCCCATAAACTAGCTTTGCAGGTTCACAACCAATCCATCATCATTGAATTTGATTCCCTCCTAGTCATCAGCACCCTCCAAGGTGACTCGAAGATCCCATGGAAATGTCTCTCTTTAGTTGAGGAGTTCAAGCGGCTGGCTCAGAAAACCACAGCAAGAATTACATACAGGCATACCCACAAAGAGAATGAAATGCAGTTGCAGATTGGCTGGCTAACAGAGGAGAGGAGCACGAAGATATCATCATCTTGACTACGAATTTCCCCTGGGATTTGAAATTTCTAGTTTTTCTTGATGCAGCGGGCAGAGCGATTCTCCGCTGATGCTAATTTTACTTTTGTATTAAAAAAAAAAAGTTGCATATTGGAAAGTATTACTGTTGAAGGCTCATTTATCCCTCGATTTTATTTTATGGACAAGTTTTTTAAGAGGGAAGATTCCTTTTTGTGACTGAGAAGGTGAACCAATCTTCATATAATGTCAAGTTCTGTACTTGTTTACGCTAAGAAGATAAATGTTGTCAAAGAAATTTAGGGTTGGAAATATCGTTTGCAGCCCCATAAGAAATTAGAAGCAAAGAATTTGTAAAACAACATTGGTCGTCATAGGCAAGATCAACTGAAACTCTAATGGATATTGGATCTACGGAACAAACTCTGTTTGGCTAAGGGGCCGTTTGATAACGACTGAATTGCTTACGAGTATGAATTGTAAGATTAAGCTATCAAGGCAAAAGGCCTGACCAGTTAGGCCATTCAACCGTTACCAAACGGCCTTTTAAGTTTTCTCCCTTAACTTGCTTGACATTTTTTGTTTGGTAAATCAAATAAATAGAAGCAATTTTGTAATTTTCTGAGTCGGTGTTTTAATCAATTTTCATCAAAACCTCTGGAGTCTGGTCTTTGCCCAAGAGTTCCTCGCCAGTCACCATCCGTTGACGCAATAAAATTGCTTCCTAGGTCAATATTCGACGGCTTAAGACTCCGAGACCGAAACAGGAGGTGCCTTTTCCTTTCTTAATTAATATGGTTGGGATTTGGTCAATGTACACACGTTCATGGAAGGACCTGCCTCGAAAGGATATCTGTTGAAGAAGTCTACCAATCGGCCGGCCTGCCTTTGGTTTCTCAGCTGCTGGGATTTTGGGCTTGGGTTGAGTGATGTCATTGCCCACCATGTTCTAGACATTGCGCTTGCTTGATTTATATTAGATTACTGTCTTTGATCAGTTTAAGTTCAGACGTAAGAAGAAGAAGAAGAAGAAGAAGAAGAAGAAGGCGAAAGTGTTTGTTCATTTGATATCTCTGTATGTTGCTAATGAATTCGATCAGTCTTAATAAAGAAACCTATACACCAAAATGACAAGTTTTTCCTTTTTGGGTTTGTTCTGTTTCTCTTTCTTCTTGTAGAAAGAATGTAAAACCAGACGAACTTAGATGATATTATTTTTATGAAGAGACAGAAAGAGAGAAAGAGAGCAAAATATTAATACAACACGATCTTCGTTTTAATAAACAACGTTATTGGCTCTCTCCCTCACCGTCCTGGAGTGCATCATCGCGCCCTTCGTTCTCTTACTGGTCGAAGTCGAACGAAGCAGCTTGGACCAGAACCCACCTTTCTTCTTCTCGTCCGTAATCTCTGCTGCAATTCGGTTTCGAGTAAC
The DNA here is from genome assembly GCF_055504915.1 of Nelumbo nucifera. Lineage (NCBI taxonomy): Eukaryota > Viridiplantae > Streptophyta > Magnoliopsida > Proteales > Nelumbonaceae > Nelumbo > Nelumbo nucifera. The sequence continues at coordinate 105,123,190 of NC_142649.1, read as the reverse complement.
AAACGCAATCGATCTGCTCCTCATGAGCCCATCATTACCACTTTTCAGGAAACATACCGGACCTTTCACTTGCGAAGCATTTGGTTGGCTAAGTGGAGAAGAACAGGAAGAAGAATCAGAAGAGTAAGGCGAAGAAGATAAAGAAGAAGAGCAAGACGAAGCTGCAGTTGTTCTGCGCGAAGTAGCAGAGGAGAGCTGAGAGAGTCTCTCTCTTAGACAAGACGAACATACACCAGGTGACTGCCTGTGCTTGGGGTGCTTCTTGCACCGTGCCTGAGCTTCGGACAAACCCATATCTTATTTCTTTTGATGATCTCCTTCCTCCCGACTATCTTGCTTCTCTGAGCTCAGATCGTTTTACTTCTTTTCCCTACAATCGGCTCTTCATCCTTTCTCTCACTCTCTCTCTCTCTCTCTCTCTGTTGTTTGCACACATATCCCTCTCTCTCTTTATATACAGAAATCAAGAAACGCTAGAGACGTGCACACAGTAGTCGATGCATGTGCTTCGACGAGAGTTCGTCAGCTTTTTCTTTTTATTAGTGCGTATTGCGTAATCACCGTTGGGGGTCCTCGTTGTTGAAAAGTCGTCGAAAGAATAAAAAAGTATGGGGGACGGTCCGGATGCAAGGAAGCTCCCGTGGGGCCCAATTTTGTGGAAAAGGACGAGGCGACGGGGATTTCGAGTTTTGTGAGCGGAGTTACACGTGGGCAGAATTTTTACCTCGAGCCATCAGCCACGCCTGACCTGAAGGAAGGCTTTGCCTTGCACGAGTACTGCTTACTTTGTAGTCTGTAGTCTGTAGTCTGTAGATACGATTTGTTAGGACTTGGGAGATGGTGAGTTCAGGGGGGTTGAGCATGGAGATATTGCAGAGATCAACAACAGCGTCCTACTGAAGCCAAGTGATGAAGTCTGGTTTGTTGGCACATGGGTGTGTCTCCAAAGCAGAGACCAGGATCCATGGGATTAATGAAAGCTGGGTGTTGATCATCCCAGATTTCTAGAACCAATAATCTCATCCTGTTAGCCGAGCAGACGCATGTTTTGTCGGTCTGTCCAGGAACATCCTTGTGTTTTTTTGGCTCAGGGAACAGAGACTGACTGAATCCAGAATCCAGAATCCAGATTGATGATGAGGTGTTACGTTTGCGTCCGCTTCGTTTTCATGGTCACTTTGGTCGTCAGACCAGATCATGTAAACGTGGAAGTCTTTGTCTCTGCTAATCAAACAGCTAGCATTAATCAACCTGGGCTCTCGCTTCTCTGTGTGTTGCAAATGTAAGTTAGTACCATCCCAAGAATTTATAGGCCAATTGAAGAATTTGAGAAAACTATATATGCTTAGAGGATATACTTGGATGCCAAAACATCAAGACGGAGTGTTGGTAATTAAACTAACCTAGCTATTTCAATTAAACAAATTCTCTTGCTAAAGTGAGACTTGTCTCCTAATTGGCTCCCCCGAGTCCCAACTCCCAAGGGATTATGATGTACATCATCCATCCAACGCAATGGGGCAGCATCTCAACTCATTTATCTATATGTGTCGATCGACTGCTGCTACCCATTATAGATTTATCATTCAGGAATTGAAATTTCTTAAGAACAACTTAATTAAGCAAGGGAAAGTCCCGAGTTCGTATCGTATCTGTTCATCTGCTACGTACCATGATGTTTATTGGGAAGATATTCTGGTAGTAGGTGTTTCTTCTTTCTAATTTTCTTGCGCTGTTTACATCTGAAAGTGTTTCGTGGTTTGTTCACAACCTGTAGTAGACTACTAGCTCAACACCTTTCCCCTTACTTTATAAAATGGAAATCGGAAATTTCAACAAAGTTGGAAAAGTTTGATAATATATAGGTGACTAATAGCTCACTAGGAGGGAAAACTTGCTACGTTACTAATCCATATTTATTATATCTCCACTGAAACAAACAGCCAGCAGCTTCCTACGTTTCCAATATCGTAGCAAAGAAATGAATTTGGTGGGCCCACCTAATAAGATCTCCTTACACATGCAAAAGAGTTCACTTTTGAATTTTGATACGAGGTGAGGTGGTGCAAATTAAATAGCCCATTTTCATTTGTCCATTCAAATTGCCGAAAGATATAAAGATAAAGTACATCAATGTGGTAACCACAAGGTATATATATATATATAGGTGCTTTCTCCGTCTAGGAAATGGAATCTATTCGTGCCAATAGATTCTTACGTGATAGCAATCCAATAATTGCTGTCATATAAATAACAGTAATTACTGATTATTATAGTAATTTAATAAATATATCTATTTATTTTAATAATTATTCATTATTACAGTAGTTTAATAAATATATAATTAGTGATTATAATTAATAATTACTCTTATTATAAATATTGTTAATAAATATATACTTATTTTAATTTTACTTTAAATTAAAATTATAAATATTATTATTATTATTAAATACTGTTGATAAATTTAGTAATTATTGTTATATTAAAAATAATTAAAATGTTATTAAATGTATTGTTATTGATTATTTAATAAAATATTAAAATTACTAACTATGACTATTACTGAAAAATACTGTTAATTTAATTTAATTTTGGTAATTATTAATTTAATGAATATTGTTAATAAATCCTATTCATAAATTTAATATTTACTGTTATATTAAAAATAACTAAATTATATTATTAAAACTATCATTAATGATTATTTAATTGAATAGTATAATTACTTACTATTATTGATAAATGTTGTTAATAACGTTCTGACAACCAACGGTTCAACTATCCGGTTCGAATGGATGGCCCGTTCTGACAACAAAAATTATAAGCAAAAAATTATGGAACCGTTCTAGCCACCGAACTTTGGGTCGACAGTTCGATCATCCGGCTTGAACGGATGGTCCGTTTTGACAACAAAATTTATAGGCAAAAAAAATGAGTTTGTGAGGTCCATTAAGTAGTATCATACGTGTTATGTCATTCGAGTGTGTGACTCATACGATCCGAAAAAGAAACCGTTCTGGCCACTGGTTTTTGGGTCAACGATTTGACCGTCTAGTTCGAACGGACGGCCCGTTCTAACGGATGACCCATTCTAACAACAAAAGATACAGACAAAAAATTGAGTGTGTGAGGTCCATTAAGCAGTATCATACGTGTTATATCATTCGAGTGTGTGACTCATACGACCCGAAAATGGAACCGTTCTGGCCACCGGTTTTTTGGTTGACGGTTCGACTGTCCAATTCGAACGGACAGCCCGTTTTGGCAACAAAAATTAAAATAAAAAATAAAAAACAGAAAAAACCATTGAACGGGTCAACAGGTTAACGATTCCCAATTAAAAAAAAAAAAAAAAACGGATGACCCATTCTAACAAAAAAAATTACAGGCAAAAAATTGAGTGTGTGAGGTCCATTAAGCAGTACCATGCGTGTTATGCCATTCGAGCGTGTGGTTCATATGACCTGAAAACGGAACTATTCTGCCCACCGGTTTTCGGGGTGACAGTTCGATTATTTGGTTCAAAATGATGGCCCATTCTAACAACAAAAATTAAAAAAAAAAAAAAAAAATGACCAAAAGCCATTGAACAGGTCAATGGTTTGACCACGCTGGGTCAATGCATCATTGACCGATTCAACGATTTTTTGCTAGAAACGAAGTCAACGGTTAGACGGTTCCATTCCAACCCCTGCAAAGCAGGGCCCTCCGTTAAATATTAACATGGATGGAATTGGTAGGACTGATTTATACAAACAAGGTAGGTTGGGTCAATCCATCAGTAATTCCATTTATCACATATATCAAGGGAGTTTCGAATGTACAATTAATTTAAATACATCAATTACGAATTTGTGATTGTGAGTTTTAAGTGAAAGAGGCTGAATGAACATTGAACAAAGAACCTTCCACGTGGCAAATTGGTTTGGGACTAAAATAGCTTCTTGCAACATTAATGACGACATGATCAATCTGAGCAAACCAAGTTGATTGAGAATCGAGTCAATTGACTCAATTAGGTATCTTCTCTACACTTCTTGCCATGTGAAAGCCGAAAGAATAATGTGGTTGTGATCGATCTGAGCCATCCACCAGGAAAGGGCCCAGTGGCCCCCACGACCACAGACGATACTTGATCTGGTTTGTGAAGTGTTTCCCCATGAATGGGCCAGTATTTTATTTTTATTTTGGTTAGTAAAAAATTGGAAAATAGGTAGGTGATTGCCTGAGTGGAGGTAGAAGTAATATTAGTAGTAGGGACAAGTTAACTGCACTTGCCTAAAATTAAGGCCGTAAAAACGCCCCGTAACAGCAGATGACAGCTTCGAGGTGCATGTACCTTTGTATGCATTGCGTGAAAATTCGATACAGCAACTTGTGGTTGTGGATGTACTTTGTTGAGTCTTTGAAGGTTAAAAAATTCCAGAGACAATAAGTCTGATTTGCTACCAAAATAAACCAATTGAGCTTTAATTATCTAATGGTTGCTTCTGAAACTATATAGACTGTTTTTCCGAGTTACGATGCAAACCCTGTAAAATGCTAAATTCTATGATAAGAAGAGAGAAAGAAGATATGCAAAATTCTAGGTTACGTTTTGCCCAAGATTATTTTTAGGCCCCATTCAATTGTCGGGTAAATCTAGTTATTTGGGTAAATTTTTTTGGGAAATACTACATTTATCCATGTTATTTTATTTTTCAAGTAAAAATAATGACTATTTTAATCATAAAAATCTATATCTTAATATAAATATATTAAGTTGAAATGTGTACCTAAGAAGGCATGAGGATGAGGGAAATAGAATCTAACATTATGTTTTGCTTTTGTTTTTATAGAAATTACAAGAATGCTATTATTCTCTTCCGCCAATTCTCTCTCTCTTGCTTTTTTTTTTCAAATTACAAGAATACCACACTCTCTCTCTCTCTCTCTCTCCTTATAAATTACAAGAATGTCACTCTCTCTCCAATTGAGAGAGACCTCAGCTCGGCACCTCGACTGATAGGAGACTTGCAATCAAAGGTAGTCAAATTCGAGCCGAGCCGAGCTCGAACTTCTAAGCTCAAGCTCAAGCTCAAGCTCAAGTCTCTAATTTGAATCGAGCTTGAGCTACAAGACACCTCGACCACTAAGGGACACCACGGCTCAGCACCTCGGTCACTGAGGGAGATCTCAGCTTAGCACATCGACAACTGAGGGAGTCCTCATCTCGGCACCTTGTCAACTAAGGGAGACCTTAGCTCGACACCTCGCCTGCTAGGGAAATCTCAACTCGACACTTCAACAACTAAGAGAGACCTCAATTTGGTACTTCGGCAATTGAGGGAGACCTCAATTGCTTAAGAGACTTGCAATCAAAGGTAACCGAGATCGAACTTTTGAGCTTTTGACTCGAGCTCGAGCTCAAGTCTCTAATTCGAATCGAGCTTGAGACTGATAGTTTGTGAGCGAGCCCCTGCAACACAGGGCCCCTCCTATAGTAAATATATTAAGCTGAAATGTGTACATAAGAAGGCATGAGGATGATGGAAATGGAATCTACTACAAGAATTTCACTCTTTACCAACATTCTCTCTTTTGCTTTTTTCTTTTAACTTACAAGAATGCCACTCTCCTACCAACTCTCTCTCTCTCTTGCTTTTTTCTTTCAAATTACAAGAATGTCACTCTCTCTCCTATCAACTCTCTCTCTCTCTCTTCTTACAAATTACAAGAATGACATCTCTCTCTCCCCTTATAAATTACAAGAATGCCACTCTCTCTCTCCAACTGAGGGAGACCTCAGCTCGACATCTCGGCTATTAGAGGACCTGCAATCAAAGGTAGTCAAGTTCGAGCCAAGCTGAGCTCGAACTTCTGAGCTCAAGCTCGAATCTCTAATTCAAATTGAGCTCAAGCTAGATGACACCTCGACCCATGGTTTTCAAAAGCGGATCGGAAAAACCGGGAACCGATTAGGTGTTCGGTTCCATTTTCCCCAAAAATAGGATTTCCCCCCAAAACCATTGATTTTGGTCAGCGAATCATTAAACTGGGCGGTTAATCATTGGAACGGTTTTGACCGTTTTTTATTTTTTTGTTAAAATGGGCCGAACGTTTAGTTTGAACGGTCGGACCGTTCAACTTGGTAACTGGACCCCTGATTGGTTTGGTCATCGGGTCGGTTTTAAAAACCATGCCTCAACCATTGAGAGAGACATCGGCTTAGCACCTCGGTCATTAAGGGAGATCTTGGCTCAACACCTCGACAACTGAGGTGGACCTCAGCTTAGCACCTTGTCAACTAAGGGAGACCTTAGATTGACACCTCGCCTGCTAGGGAAACCTCAGCTCGACACTTTAGCAGCTGAGGGAGACCTCGGCTGCTTGAGGAACCTACAATCAAAGGTATCCAAGCTCGAACTTCCGAGCCTTTGACTCGAACCAAGCTCGAGCTCAAGCTCAAGTCTCTAATTTGAATCGAGCTCGAGCCTAATAGTTTATGAGCGAGCCCCTGCAATGCAGGGCCCCCTCCGCTAGTTTATTATTAAATGGGGTATTTTTGTCCCATTTAAGTGTTGAAATTTTCCCCTCATTGGAAAAGTTATTTACCCACTTAAGTGATACTCAGGAAAATAAACTTTCCACGATCACTACATTAATCTGAAAAAAAGAACATGATATTCTTGGTCAATGGAAACCAAAATCCCATTGACCAACTTTCCCCTTCTCAAAATTCAAAAAAGAACGCCCCTTTATCCAAAATCAAGCAGAGAAAGCTGGAGTAGCAAGACTTGTGCTAGTCATTGTGTTGTTGCAATGTCTTTTCTTAATAGATCTTCTTGCTACTACCGTATATAGAAAGACAATGGATGCTTTACAACTACCCAACAATTGCTTTCGACATTTTACTTCAACCATAAATACCCATTAACTTTATTGCATTATTATACTTATTATACTTACTTCAACCATAAATATGTTTTATGGATTTTTTTTTTTTTGAGAAAGTTGTATTATGGGTATTAACTGAAAGGAAACACTGCAACAAGTATCGAGCTATAATCTTTCATGGCGGGGGGTAGTGAGTCAGGAAAGTTTATTCATATGGCCACTGCTAGTTACGATTTCATGGAGTTCACGTTATGTGAATCTATGGGTCACGCCAATGAGAGACGATCACGTTGTTTGGGCGAAAACATATTAACGTTAACCGGCCTTTGGCTGTTAATTGAAATGTGCGGTTGAGTCGAACATAATTGTTGGATTTTAACCTCATTAATTATATGAAAAACACAATTGAATACATATTTTGGAAAATAGTTTTTCTATTATAAAAATCAGTTTTCAATTTATCCCATATTGGATAATTACTAAATTTGTTTTGAGTTTTTAAATAGGAGTTTATTTATATTCTTTAGAAATATAAAAGGAGAGTATGGAGGTTTGTCACTATTTTGGCTTTTGGTGCAAGATTGACCATTGATGGTATGATCAATAAGCACTATTCAAGGAATCTTTTCTGAACCAACACCTCCATGACTTTAAAAATCATTTAAGGAGCATTTAACTTTGCTAGTTGCAAATTCTTGCCCAATGCTTTATTGTATCCTAGGAAGCCCTACCCCACACCACACTGGTGTTCGTCTATTTGAAAGCCATTGGCCATCGGTGGCGAAGGCTGTAGCAGTATGTTTTATGGCATCCTCCTCCTCCTCTTCTTCTTCTTCTTCTTCTTCTTACAAAGGTTTTCTTAGTTTTCTTTTTTCAACGATCGAAGGTGACCCGAACCTCAGCTCACACCGGCGCTACGTTCTCTAATCCCAAGCCTCGGCTGACACGGGCGGTCATTCTTCAGGCGAATGAAGGTGAGCCGGTACTTCCCTTGGGGCTGCCTAGAGCAACAAAATCACAGACTGAGATGCCAAATCTGCAACTTGTGCTTTATGGGATGGGATCCACTCAACTCCATCAGCATACCAACACTGCTACCAAAGTCAGCTTATTCTGCTATGTCCCAGTTCCGCAATTCTACAGAATAGAACTCGTCACATCAAGGGACTTTCAACTAATAATTCCTATAAGACTTCGAGGATGCAGCCCACACGACAAAAGAAAGCCTTGGACTGATATCATTTCCTTTGCATCCATAAGCTCCAGCAAATTACAACCCTAACAAATTTCATCTAAGATTACCCTTTAATCTGCATTTTAGGACTAAATGTCAGACCCAGACCCAACCAAAGTTTAACAATGCAGACGCTTGCATTAAAGAGATTCATAAGAAGAAATTCAAAACATTATGAAACCACTTTTTGATGTAGAATATCTGAAATTTTTATGTAACTCACTAAGTACAAGGAGCTTGTAAGCATACATGGGAATAGGATCCTCATCCTCAATAAGAGGAAGTGAGTATTAAATATTAATTTTAAATCTTCCCTTCCCCTTTTTGTGATGGTTCCTTGAAGACTGAGCATCACATCCAAATACACTTTTAAAGCACAGAGCCCTACATATCCATATTTATTGTCATTGTAAAGCACACCTTCGTTCGCCTGAAGAATGACCGCCGGTGTGAGCTTAGGTTCGGGTCACTTTCATCTGTTGAAAAAATAAAAAACCTGATGAAGGCGGATTTGGCCCTCTAATGACATTATGACGCCTGGCACTTACAGGCAATTCGCCATAGACAGCTCGCCATCGTGTAGCTTGGCACCTTACAGGCAGCTCGCCACCATGCAGCACTTATAGGCAACCCGCCACAGGCAGGCAGTTCACCATCATGTAGCCTGGCAACTTAGACAACTCGGCACTACACAGGCAGCTCGCCACTAGGCAGCTCGCCACTAGGCAGCTTGCCACTAGGTAGCTCGCCACCAGGCAGCTCGCCATTTACGGGCAGCTCGCCTCCTAGTCAGACCGACCACCGCATGACAACCCCGAGGAGCTCACCACCGAACCCTGCATTTTACGGGATTGTGACTCGTAACGGCTGTATTAGCTCACCCACTCCCCGATTTAGGCAGAAATAGGCAACCTTACTGGTTGGTGGCTTTATGCCCACCTAACACGAAAGCAAGTCCCATCACAGCGGGAATATAGGAACTGCTCCACCAAAGCCACGAGGGCTTCAGTATATAAAGACCTCACCCCCTAGGGGAAAAGGGAGGCGAGAAAATGAGGTGGGAACCCCTGCTCTCTAGCTCTCTCATTCTCTAATATCATTCTCAGCTCACTACTAAGTGCTAACTTAGCCATCAGAGTGACATCGTCGAATATACACCCCCGGGCTCTCTGATTCAGTTCTTACAGGTTCCTCAGCTCCCGCCGCCTACAAAGATGAGCAAATCATCTTCAGCTCGGGAGTAGCCGGTTCAGTTCCCGTCGTTGCTGGTAGTCAGATCAGTTCCTGCAAGGAGCATCTGGGCTGTGCTACACAAGAGAGCTCTACTTCATTCTCTGAGTCATCGGCCACTTGAGAGCAGACGAGGTGATGAGGTACTTAACCAAAAAAATGATAAGTGATCAGAAACGGTCACATAAAAACCTTTGTAAGAAGAGGAGGAGGATGCCTATAGAACGTATTGCCTAAGCTCTCATCATCGATGGCTTCATGTACACATTAACGTATTGCCCAGACAACATGGTCGTCTCTCATTGATGCGTCTCGTGTACCCGGGTTCACAGAACCTAAACTCGGTTTCATGTACACATGAAAAGGATCAAAAGTTGATCAAGAAAACTAAAAACGAATACCTTGTTGGCGGGATTACAATTTTTTGGGTAGTTTGATTAAAAGAATCTCTTTTCAAGTTTTGTTCATTGTAATTGAATTTGATGAAGCCAAAAGCAGTTGGTAAAGCCGCAAAGGAAAACGCACAATCAGAAGTTCAGAACTATATACCAATGCTTTATGCTGAAAAAGACTTAAAGTCTAAAAGTATAGGTCTCATGAAACCTCTTCAACCGGTTTTATTTCACATTCTATGATGGCTTCTCGTTTAGGGGTGCAAATGGATCGGATCCTATTTGGTTGAATTTGGATCACCCTATCTAATCCGATATATGTTATATATTTAATTATATAAATATATAGAATATATATATATATATATTATTTATTTATTTAAAAATATATTATTTATATTTTATTTTTGTAAATTTTTTATAAAAGCATATATATATGATGAAAATAACTAAAAAATATTTTTATTTTTATTTTTTATTTAAATTGATATATTTTACTTTTTTAATAATTTATTAATTTTTAAAGAAAATAAATCAGATCGGATCAAATCTAAAGATCTGACTTCCCGATCGATTTCAAATTCGGATCCTTGCCTATCAGATCCGATCAAATCGAATCCGCCATAAATAGTGTATGATCAGATTTGGATATATCCTGAGTCGAATCTGACCCAATCCATTTGCATCCCTATTCCCATAACCTGGTCTAACAAGATTGTATTTGTTCAGGTCCACTGTCCGGTCTAGGAGAAAATTTTTGGTCTTTCACCCTAATGGATACGTAACCAGAATTATATTCAAGTTGAAAGTTTTTGTTTTGATCTGAAGTTGGAATTTATATTTCTTTCTCATGCTGACGTGAGAACAGCATACGTAGTATCCTTCCTGGAATTAGCGGAGTAGATGCTCAAACCATTTAGATCAGCCAGGTCCAATTCGAATCCTACCTGCCGACAGCCTTGCCTATGATATACGGCATCCTCAATCTTAAAATGCCTAACAGAAAAGGAATAGACTAGATATTAAAAAACGGTAATTTTTTAAATTATTCTTAAGGTTTAGTTAATTAAATAATTTTATCATTACTGTTTATATATTATCTTAAAGTATTCCTACTATTTCTGAAAATTGATAACGTGTTAGCTGTTAATAAAAAGAAATGAAATATTAAATTTGTCTTCCACTATTCTTCAAATTTTTAAAATAAAACTTAAATAATAAAAAATTTGCCCTCTCCTCTTCCCTTCCATCTTCCTCTCCCATTGTAAGGTCATGTTCATCGATGAACTTGTGCCATGATTTGATGGTCTAGAGGTCACAAAGAGCCGTGATGGAAGAAGATCTAACGCTATTGACGATGACAGAGGAGGTGTCAATCTGTACGGCATTGTTGCCGACAAAGTTGAAGCTTTTGGGAGCGGAGAAGAAGCACAAGTCAGCGGGAGGTGGAACAAAAGCTCCCGCGGGACAAAAGCTGTTAAATCTTTTATGATTAGAATAACTAAGAAGCTTTGATGGAAGTGATTTTTGTTCTTCTTCTTATGCAATAAGTATATAATTGACCATAATACATTGATCTAGTTCGTGGATTGCTCTTAGTTTAAATTTGAAGTGGGAATTCAGTTTCTCGTTATTGGTGTAATGCAAGTTATGGCAAAGTTGCTAGACTAGTAGCCCTACACACCTCAGCTCCAAGACTATCCATGATGAATCAAACAACTCATGGAAGAACTCTACTCCAATCTCCTCCGTTGCAGCTATGAATGCAACTTCAAATGCATTCCCCTAAATTGCTCCAAGATGCAGCTTGCCACATACCTCAACAATCAAACCTTATTGGGTTCCTGGGTTAAGCAAAAACAGATCAAAGGTTTCACTTTTGCACCTTTCTCCAGCAGAGCATCTATCAAGAAATAACAGAATTTGGTCAAGGGCCTCAAGGCTTGTGGATATCCCAACAGTTTTGTATTAGCAACATCTTCAATCTATAACCACCTGAATTTCCTCCTACTCATTATGGAACCACTCTTCGTTATAACAGCACTTCCTTATCTTAGGATGGCTCTCTGTATCATAATTGCATAAAGTCTGTACACATTATTCACACATTCAACTCCCTGAACTTTGCATTCATTCCATTTTTATTTTCTTCACCACACATTAGTTTTCAGAAGGAATCAAGTTTATTGAGAAGGTAAAAAGTACTTCTAGATGTATTTATGCAAATACATCAATCTAGAAATTGGATCTGCATAGCCTTTTCACCTCTAGTCATGGCATAAAAAGTTTTCTCATTACATGGATACCAAATGACTGCACAGTAGCTTTAGAAAAAATGGAGTTTGACCATTGAGTTGCTCCAGTTGAGGTCTTGAGGGGACAAAGGAAAGATGGAGATAGTGATAGGACAGAGAGGAATCGAAAGGAGAAGGGGTTCTTGACTTCTTGTCACCACCACTTTGTTCTTCATCTCAAGGTTGAGGATTATGAACAGTTCACAAAAAGGGTATTTTAGGAATTTAAAAAAAATTCTAATTACATGATGTTACATGTGAACGAAAATCTAATGGCAAGGGAGGTTTTAGACAATTGTCAAAAACAATAGGAATACTTTAAAACAATATGTAAACAGTAAGAGTAGAGTTAGTCAATTAACTAAACCATAAGGATAATTTAAGAAATTTAAACACGGAGGAGACTTAATGGATGCATTTACTTGTGTATCTCCCATCTTGGCATCTGCCCAACCCCCCTCCAATGGGTGGATTGGGTGATGAGAACACATCAACTGCCCTCCCAAATCTCTCTCTCTCTCTCGGGTGAGTTAGGTGGGTGGCTTGATCTTCAATCCCACCTAACCCAACCCAACCAGTTGCCACCCAATACACAAAACAACATAGCCATAGCCACCGAATGTATAAGCTCTGCATCTACTGTTACCAGTATCCCATTTTTTAGTGTTAATTTAATTCCTCGTACACTAACCCTGCATAGAAAAGGGTGGTCGATCTTGTTCCTTTAATACGTGAATCTGACCAAGCCCCTGGTCTACCTGTTATAAGGATTTTGCATATTTCCACGAGGCCTAGCCAAAAGCTATCTGGATCGAAAAGAATTTTCAGACCTATCAATTGAGTTGGAAGAGGTTGCACCATATGTGATGTGAAGATGTCAACGGTGTAAATTAGAGTCTTTTGCCCGCAAAAGGAACCAGAATCTCTTTTAAGAGGGATTTTAATGTCTAAGTAGGGACCATTCTGTAGTCTCAATTTGGGACTTACATTGAGTCTACCATGGATACCAGTTATTTTGGTTATGGATTCTTGTCTAGGCAAGAGACAAATGCTTGCGATTGTGAGAAATACTTCAGAACGTATCTTTCAATTAACAACGTGTTTTGAGAGAACTTTAACTCTTATCTGAACAATTGAACTTTCAAATACCACAAGCTTGACTACAACCACGGAACTATGTAAATGGTAACTTCCCTGAAGATTTTCAGAAACATGGATCGCTAAAATTCGGACCAAGATAGACATGATCAGGAATAAACTTTTTCTCTTCAAATAAAATGCATGCACCGGTAAAGTGCACCAAGACGGGTGAATGTGATTGAGCCTAAATTCTAAGATAGAGGCTTCAAAATATATTATTGAATTCCGTTTAATCCAAATTTGATTCCTTTATGTATCTGATTATATTCGAAATTCAGTAAACCTATACAAAACTAGCATAAATCTGCAAAATTAAATATGATACAAGAAACTATATATATATATATATATATATATTTGAAGTGGATAAAAATAAACTTATCTACATCCCAAATCCCACTTAATCCTAAATGATTTTAATTTAAAATTCTAAAAAGGGTCTGACAATTAGGGGTGAGCAAAAAAAAAACTGAACTGGCCAAAAAACCGACCGAAACCAAACTGAAAAATCAGTTAACCGAATCAATCGGTCCAGTTTTGGTTCAATATTCTTAAAAAACCGATAGTTTCAATTAACCATTTAAAAAAACCAGCGGTTAACCGAACCGACCTATATATATAGTAATATATATATTATATTATATTTTTTATTTTTGAAAATCAAATAAACAATTTTGGATATCTGAGACTTTCAAACTCTCTTTGAAAGTTTCAATTTGAAAATTGAAAGTTTGGCAGTCTACCTCTGCCAGTCTTTCAGTCTCAAAAATAAAAAATTCTCTCTTTTGTCACTTAAAAAATTTTCAAGCCTTTATTCTCTTTTGCTCTTTTGTCTCAGTGGTTTTCCATTGGCTTCTTCGAATCAGACTCTCACAGTCTCACTCTCTTAGACTCTCAGTTCTCTTCTTCCCCAACGGACCGACAGCTTCTAATGCTCCGATCATGCGACCAACTGTGCTTGTCTCACCTCACTATATTCTGTGTTCTCTCTCATACTCTTCTTCTTCCCCAACGGGCCAGACCTACTGACGGGCGAGCCTCCAACCGATGTCTGGCATCTCCTCTCAGATTCAGCCTTCACTCTCTCAGACCGGCATCTAGCATCTCTCAAATCTGAAATCTCAATCTCTCATCTCGCAGTCCCTTTCACTCGACACTCACTCAGCACTCACTCACTGATCTCTCTCAATATCTTCTCTCAGTCTCAATCACTCTCATCTCTCTCAATCTCTCTCTCTCATCTCTCTCGCTCCCAGTTCACAACCATCGACAGAAAAGGTTTTTCCCCCTTTTTTTAATATTAAAGGCATAAAAAAACTAAAAAACCAAACCACGATTAACCAGTTGCATCGATTCAGTTTCGATTTAGTTAAATTGAAAAACCAAACAGTTCGATTCAATCCAGAAAATCACCCCACGGTTCAGTTAACAGAACCATGAGCACCCCTAGTGATAATCAATATACATGCATATATATAATCAAATTAGATCCTAACATTTCGGATGAAGCAATATCCAAATTCAAGACCCCCGTTATTTAGCCCCCTTCAGAAGAAATATATATATAGATATATATATATCCATTTTCAAATCTTACGTATCTGGGGAGACACATGGATCTTTGTGCATGTAAAAGTCTCCTCCACTCCCACCTGCACCTGAGTTGGGGGATGGGCTACCCCACGTTGTGTAGCCCTTCAGAAGATACCAAAAAAAAATTATATGATTAAGCAGATATCCAAATCCAACATAAACAAACTGGATTTGAAATCCAATCCATTTTCAAATCTACATATCTGGGGAGACACATGAATGTTTGAGCATGTAAAAGTCCCCACTCCCCACCCTCTGACAAATTTAGCGTCGGTCCAAGGAAACAAAAGAATTGATCAGTGACTAACCAGGGGACGGGATCAAGTCTGTAGAAGTATACGACTCAGAAATGGATCACAGAAAATGTGAATAGAAAATAATATAAATAGCAAAACTACAAGATTAATTATTTTATTTGGGTTTCGTTTTCCCAAGCTACATTTATATTCTCTTCTTAATTTCTCAAAAAAAGAGTTCATGAAATGAAGGAGTGGATCAATATTGGTTCTCCTTTTTGCTTATTTAGCTGTATCAGTGGCCTCAGTAGTTTTAACTTCTCTTGGGCACTGAGAAACATATGGCTTCAGCTGCATCATATGGAAGGGATAGAATGATTAAGCAGATTGACATACAATATGCAACTTAGAAAGTTAGCATTCCACTACGTATCTAAATACAAAGAAACTGATATTTACACATCAAAAGTCAAAATAGGATCTTATTGATGTTAAAACCAAACTAGACTTCCAATATTCTCCTCTTTCTTTTTAAGCAACAATATATATATTAAACAAGCTGATTAAAAGGAAAGATGCAATATGATGCCAAAGTTCCCCCATAAAATGTGACCCATATCCAGACTTAAGATAGGACAAACCAACTAAAAGGCAGATATGAACAAGAAAACGTCCACTACCTTGGAACAGTATGATGCAAGCATCGATGAAGAGAAAGAAACCATGGAATAGGAAATCAATTTCTTCACATTCTCGCATCAATGGCAATTTCATAATTTTTGGGGTGATCTGACTTTTTGTCCATTTGCTTTAAATCTTATAGTTTGTTGGTGTTGTATGAGTAGGTTTAGTCGTGTTAAAGAGTCGAGCTAGTTTAAATGGTTATTTAGAGGTCTTTGAATTTTGAAAAGATACAATTTTAATCACCAACTTTTCTTGCAGTCCAAGTTTAAGGCGTTAAAATCAGAGAGTTTTGTATTAGGTATTAACAGTCTATTGTTATGGTTTATGGCATGGGAGATGAGGAATCATGCAATAAGCCCCTTGGAAGAGCTTCTGTGGTTGAAGAATGAAAAAACAAGGCAGCCTGGACTTATGAAGAAGTGGTGAAGCAGATCAAATGGGTATTGAGATGGAGGGGGAGGGGGAGAGGGGATTCAGAACCGTAGGAAGATGGAGGACCGAGGTGGTGATCGAAGCTAAGACCTTCAAGTTTGAAGAGGAACTGATCAAAGGTAAGGAAGCACTGAAGATTAGAGAGAACAGCAGGGCGACAATACTGGTACTAAAGGAGGTCACGGTATGGATGAAAGGTTTTATAGACGGGGCTATCAACTCCGGCAAGGTGAATGGCTGGAAGAACTTAATGTCAGTTCCAGGCAAGAAATATGTAATTGAACTGAAAAGATATTGTAAGGGGTGGTTCATCATGGTGGAGTTCTTTGGAAGAGCTGGGAAACAATTGTTCTGTGTGTTGGAAGGAAGAATGCAGAAAGGGTGGAGGATTTTTGTGAAGGTGTTGCAGTCCTTCCTTGTAGCATCGGAAAAAAAGAAGATAGGAGTGGAGGTAACTGGTCAAAACTCCAAAGACCAGGGTCGGATGGATCAGGAGGAGTCAGTTTCGAGTGGAACTACCGGGAGTGCAGAAGCTCAAAATACCTCAACCGCTGGTGTGGTGGTGGCTTGTTCTTCTGTGCATCGAAGAATTCTGGTGGGAGCAGGGACAGATGCTTGGAAGAAAAGAATGGTTCTGGTGGCTGACAAAGAAGTGTCAGACTGGAAGAAAGTGTTGAACGCAGTAGCCGGAGAAATTGGAATTGGAAACGAAGCATTGTTGGTTCCATTTACAGACTCGAAAGCCATTCTGGATGTTGGCGACCAGGAACTAAGTTTCAAAGCTGTAGAGATGGACGGAGGTCTGATACAGGTCCAGAATCGGAGTCCCATCTGTAATGAAGTTGCAGTACAAGATGGTTGTGTTCGGCTGAAGTTTGTAGGTCTCCCCTTCCACCTTTGGCGTGACTCTGTTCTTGAACACATAGTACAGAGTTTATGAGGAGTCTTGGTAGAAGGTGATAAATGCAGCTTGGTCGCCTCGAGGTAAAGGTGGCTGGGATTAAACACGAAGATATGCCTAGGTAATTCGAGATGCTCGAATGAAGTCTGGTATAAGGTGTGGGTAGCTACAGAAGTTGAACAGGTGTGGTGGGGAAGAGGGCCCAAGGTTGAAGACGATGGATGAGCTAGAAGGGTGGTGGACACGTGGAAGGAAGAGAGTGGGCGGTCAAAAAGAGGTGCAGGTGGAATTTAAGGAAAGGTTTAATGGGGTGGCTGGGGTAACCCAAACGACAAGTCATCTAATTAAAGGAAATAATTCAAATTTTTTTCAAAGGATTAAAGCTAAGGCGGGCTCTTTATCTTTCGCTGACGTGGTGAAGTGGAGTGGCCCAGGGTACAGTTTGGCTCGGTCCGAGCCGGTCGAGTTGATAGGAGGGTCGGGCGGACCGAAAGATAAACCAGGGCTGTTTTTAAGTGATCACGTGGGTCGAGATAAAGGAAGGAGTTTTGGACGGATGATAGACAGAAGTTTGGGTCAATCATCGTCCCAAATGGCAAGGGGAACTGAGAAAGGCTCGCAGCAGCGGCAAGCAACCAAACAAGGGAACCTCCAATGGGTCCCGCGTCGTAACAGTGAGGAGCTGAGCCCAGGGCGGCGCTTCTCAGAGAAGCCAAACCCAAGGTACGCAAGGGAGAGAGCCGAAGAGAAGGAGGCGGACAAAGGATGGGTACTGTGTAGTGTAGATGAAGAAGAATCAAATGACGGTACAGATGATGGTACCAGTATTGGCAGCGTGAATGATGAAAGCGGCTACGTTGCAGGTGACATGGAAGAGTGGAACATTGCAAGGCTGTTTCAGGGGGACTTAGAGAAAGAAAGGGAGGCCTGAATTAGGCGGCCAGGAAGGTCAGTTAGAGGATGAAAGAAGCTCGGGATTCCATAAAATAGGTGAGGCTAAAGACAGTGAACGGAATAACCCATTCTTAAGACTCCAGATTGGGCAAGCAACAAAAGAAAGGGCAAATCAGGAAAACCAAAAGCAGAGCAGGAACATACCAATCAGGGGTGAATTAGGGGTAGAGAGGAGCGATCACCATGTTGACCAAGGGACATATGGACTTCCCAACCAACTCAGGGAGACAGATTTTTACCAACCTCCGGAACTAGAAAGGGAGACCGGGAACAATCCTATCCCAACCTCTCTCTCAAACCCAGGTAACCTTGTGAATTTAGTTTATGCTACTAATGAGTCTTTTGTGTCCTTTGTTCCAGATTCTGTTCCCGATCCATGTCTTGCAGCACGTGTATGTGCAATCAATCAAGGTGGTGAGACTTCTAAAGCCTTGGGAAGGGGATTGGATGTTAGTCGAGAGGTGCGAGAAGGGAGGTATAGAAATGAGAAAGTATGGAAGATTATTGAAAGAATATTTAATGAAGTAGAAGGAAATATAAAGGAGAGAAGAGGGGAGGGGAGGGAAGGAAATGAGGGCTGAGGTCGAAAAGATAATATGGAGTGCACAAAGGAGGTGGGGGTATCATAAGGAGGAAGGATGGAGAGGAGAGAAGAGGGGAGGGACCTAAGGAGAGGAGGATAGGGTTGAAGGGGAGTGTGTAGGAAGGGTAGTGGGGGGATCTAAGTAAGAGGATTTGATAACGGATTTTGTGGGGAAGTTGGGATGCAAATTAGAAGACTTGAATGTGCTGAAAGATGGTCTACAGAAGAGGAAGAAGGAGGTTAAAACAAAGAAGAGAAAATTGAGTGAAGTTGAGAGATTGAAAAGAGATGTGAAAGGTGACAAGAAGTTCGGGGCAAAAGGAGAGAGAAGGAAAGGAGGAAAGTAGTGGTCAAGGGTAGAAGGGAATTAAGAAAGAAGTGAGAATGAAGATACTAAGTTGGAATGTGAGGGGGAAAGGAAGTGTGAGGAAAAGAGCAACAATAAAAGAGGTAATAAAGAGGTTCAACCCAGACATTGTTCTATTGCAGGAGTCCAAGAGAATGGAATTTAATAACAGGTGGGCAAGGAGTGTATGGAAAGCTAGGGGGATTAGTTGGGTGGCTGCTCCCTCTTGGGGTGCTTCAGGGGGGGGGGGGGGGGGGGGGGTAGTGACAATGTGGAAGAGGGAAGTGGTTGAAGGCTTGGAGGAACTGATTGGAAGATAGACAGTTTCCATGAAGTTCAAACAGCAAGAGGATGGATATGTGTGGGTGCTTACAAATGTCTATGGACCAAATGACTACAGAGAGATAAAGGAATTGTGGGAGGAATTGGCTGATGTAAGAGGACTGTGGGAGGGCCCTTGGTGTGTGTGGGTGGAGACTTCAATGTGATTAGATACCCAAATGAAACTAACAAGACCAATCAGAGGGGTGACAACAAGCATGAGGAAGTTTAACAGGTTTGTGGATGCCTTTGAGCTTAAGGAGATACCATTGGCCCAGAAGACATTTACTTGGTCAAATCTCCAAGCTAGACCCATATGCTCTAAGTTGGATAGGTTCCTATTTTCTGTGGAATGGGAAGAACATTAGGGGAACTTGACATCTAGAGCTCTACCTAAGGTGACCTCAGATCATTAGCCCATAGTGTTATGCAAGGAAGGAGTGGAGGACCTGCCCCATTTATATTTGAAAATATGTGGTTGTTCCATCCCAAGTTTACTGATAGAGTAAGGGAGTGGTGGAATGAGCGTAACCCATTGGTGGAATGGGAGGGGATGAGATTTCATAAGAAACTACAATTCTTGAAAATAAAGATCAAGGAGTAGAATATCTTAGAGTTTGGGAGGATAGAAGAAAGAAAGAGAGATTTGGTGGACCAACTTGAAAGCCTTGACTCTAAAGAAGAAATGGGAGAATTTGGAGAGGAAGACAATGAACTAAGAAAGGGCTTGAGAAGACAGTTAGAGGATTGCCTAGATAAAGAGGAAATAAATTGGAAGCAAAAATCTAGATGTAAATGGTTGCAAGAGGGAGACAGGAATACTAGGTACTTTCATTCTTTGGCAGATGGAAGAAGGAGAAATTTCATCTCCAAATTGGTTGTGCATGGAATTGAGTTAACTCAACAAGAGGAGATAGTTGGGGCATGTGTAGAACACTTTAAATCCATTCTAAGAAAGCCTGTAAATGGAAGGGTGTGGGTAGAAGGTTTGGACTGGCCAGATGTAGGGGGGACAATAGGAGGAGTTTGGAAAGGAACTTTGACTTGGAAGAGATTAAGGAGATTGTGTTTTCTATGGACAAAACAAAAACTCCGGGGCCGGATGAGTTCAAAATGGCTTTTTATCAGGACTATTGGGATATTTTGAAAGAGGACCTTCTGATGGTTTTTGAGGAATTTCATAGGAGATGAATTGTTAATCCAGGGGTGAATTCCACTTTTATAGCTTTGATTCCCAAAAAGAAAGAAGCTTCACATCCAAGGGACTTCAAACCAATCAATCTGGTAAATAGCCTGCAAGATTTTAGCAAAGGTGTTATCTTTGAGGCTGAAAAAGGTATTGCCAAACATAATTGAACACAATCAAGGTGCCTTTATAAGTGGAAGACAGATTATGGATCAAATCCTCATTGCTAATGAGAGTGTAGAGAGATATAAGGATAAAAAGAAGGGAGTGGTTTGTAAGCTGGATATGGAGAAAGCTTATGGCATGGTGGATTGGGA
Source organism: Nelumbo nucifera (assembly GCF_055504915.1). NCBI lineage: Eukaryota > Viridiplantae > Streptophyta > Magnoliopsida > Proteales > Nelumbonaceae > Nelumbo > Nelumbo nucifera. The sequence continues at coordinate 105,102,468 of NC_142649.1, read as the reverse complement.
ATTATTAAGGAAACTTATGACCAAAATGGGGTTCGGGGCTAGATGGTGCAAATGGATCATGGGTTGTGTTCGAAATTGTCATTATTCAGTGCTAGTGAATGGGACAGTGGTAGATTTATTCCCAACCATTAGGGGTATAAGATAGAGAGACCCCTTATCTCCTTTTTTGTTCTTACTGATTGCTAAGGTTCTGGGGGAATTGATCCATAGAGCAGACTCTAGGGGTCTCATTAGAGGCTGGAGGGTTGGAAGGGAGGACATCCCACTCACTCACTTATAGTTTGCTGATGATACGATCCTGTTTTGTGAAGGATGTAATGTGAGCTTCATTAGGAATCTGAAATTGGCGATCCATCTAATTGAGCAAATGCCAAATTTGAAGGTGAACTTTGGGAAGAGCTGTGTAGTGGGTGTGAATCTGGAGGAGAGAGAGATTAGGGAGAGTGCAGAAGTACTTGGGTGTGAAGTCTCAAGGTGGCCTTTGAGTTATTTAGGGTTGCCCCTAGGTGATAATCCTAAGAGACGGAGCTTTCAGAATCCGATGGTGGAAAGATTTGAAAAAAGACTTGTCTCTTGGAAAAAGAATTACCTCTCTGGGTGGTAGGATTACACTGATCAAGGCCACGTTAGCAAACATACCCATTTACTTCCTTTCAGTGTTTAAGATTCCAGGGAAGGTTTGTAGTAGGCTGGAGAGGTTGATGAGAGATTTCCTTTGGGAGCTGGGAGAGGAGAAGAGGGACCATAGAGATTTCCTTTCAGTGTTTATGGTGGTTTGGGGCTTGGGAACATTGGGAAAAGAAATTCGGCTCTTTTGGGGAAGTGGTTGTGGAGGTTTCCTTTGGAGCAGGAGAAGCTATGGGCTAAAATAGTGGCAAGCATACATGGGTTAGAGCAAATTGAATGGGATGTTGGAATCAAAGCAAAGACCACAAGCACTTAACCTTGGAAAGCCATTCATGATCTGCTTCCAGTTTTCTCCCCTCTTGTCGGGTATGATTTGAATTCAAGTAATTCCATAAAATTTTGGGAACAAATTTGGGTGGGGGATGCTCCTCTTAAGGACCAGTTTCCTTCTTTGTATGCTTTATTTTATTTTAAATATGAGCCAATTTATTCTTTCATCACCCATTCCTCTTCCAGTTCGGGGTTTGGGTGGAACCTGGGTCTGAGGAGGGCTGTGAGGGATTCAGACCTTGATAGTATTTCGAGCCTCCTTAAACTTCTTGATAATGTTTTCTTAGGCCCTTCTAAGGTGGACTCTAGTTGGACCCCTACCCCCATGGGCTCTTTTTCCTGTGCTTCCTTCTTCAAAGTCCTTTGCCAGTCCACCAGCCCTACAATCTCTCCTTTCCCGATTAATGAGGTTTGGTACAAACCAATTCCTCCTAGGGTTGGTGGTTTTTACTGGGAAGTCTATTTGGAAAGATTCAACACTGGGGATTTGCTCCAAAAGAAGAAACCCGATATTTGCTTGTCACCTCATTGGTGTGTTCTTTGCAAAGCGGATGGGGAGACTGGTTTTCACTTACTGGTGTCTTGCCAATTTGCAAAGTGAATTTGGGAGTAGGCTTCTCTTTGGGTGCAGGTTTAACCCTCCATTAGACTTGCAGAGCCTTTTTTCCCCTTCTTTTTTTAGGTGGCACATGAAAAGGGAAAAGACTATGTGGAGATGACTGAGGGCTGCAATATGCTGGTCATTATGGGAAGAAAGAAATTCTAGGATCTTCTCAGAAAAGGAGAGAGGCTGAAGAATTGAGGGTCGTGATCCATATAAAGGTTGTACAGTGCCTGAAATCACTAGATCTATTTACAAACTACACAATGGAAGACATGTTGAGAAAGTAGGGTGAGATTGCAAATTGCATACAGATCAAACCAATAATAAGGATGTCTTGGACTCTCCCCCACCTGTTGGCTTCTTAAAATTAAATTTTGAAGGGAGTCGTAGGGGGAATCCTGGACAATCAGGGATTGGAGGTGATTTTAGGGATGAGAACGGGATCAACTCTGCCCTGTTCTCAAGCCCAATTGGTGTGGAGGATTCTTTTAGAACTAAGATCTTGGCAGTTATGGAATGAGTTCAGAAAGCCAAGGAGATGAATGTTAGAAAACTCTAATTGAAGGGGACTCGAAAGTGGTGATAAGGTGGCTGATTAAAGACAACTGCGGCTTATGGAACTACAGAAATGAGAAGAGGAAATTCAGGTGGTTGGTGCGGGGGATACAAATCAGGATGAGTTGGGTTAAGAGATCAGCTAATTCTTTAGCTGATGGGTTAGCTAAACAAGGGATATAAAGGGAAGCAATGCTTTGGGCTAAGTTCTAACTTAACTGTTTCTTTTTTCCTTTTCCCTCTTTGGAGGGTTTAAGTTGTATTCGGAAGATAAGAGTGTTTGTCTTCCTTGTTGTAATTAGTATGATGCTTCAATGAATATAATAAATTTGTTATTGATCAAAAAAAAGTTTAAGGGGTTAAAAGTTGTCCATTTGACTTGATTTTTGTGTCATTTGGGAGATTTCTCAATTAGTCAATTACCTATCCAAGATACTAAGGGGCTTTTAGTTCCGATGGCATTTATTTAATAAACATTTGGTGGAAACATTAAAAAGAAGTTTCTCCCAACAGATAGCTCTCACACAAACTGAGACAAACATTTATTTGATAAGCGATTTAACCAAACAGCATTTCAAACTCTATTGGGGGAAACGCCTATGTAGCACCAAGCTGGCACCGTTTTTCAGATAACCAGCAATGGAACCAAACACCATCTAAGATATTGTAAATCCAAAGTATTCCAAAAGAGTTACAGCCATTTATCAATAACTTTTTAATGTCCATATGGGTTACCAATGGGTTTGTTTTAGGCAAAGTTTGGGAGTGCTTATTCTAATAAGCACTCATGAGTGTTTGGTGAAAAAGCACTTATTTCAAAAAGGGGTAGTATAGGTATTTTAGAATGATGTGGCAGGCCAAGACAGGCCAGAAAGGAAATAAGCACTTAAGATATGACCAAAATTTGGGCTTCTTGAATAAGTGCTTGTTCTCAGGAATACACACTTATTTGGGCTTATATCCCAAATACAATAAGTTCTTATTAGTGTGATCCTGGCCCAAAATAAGTGCTTTAAGCAGCCCCAAACTTAGCCTTAGTTTTAAAGCAATTAGAAGTTGCTTCTACCCAGTTTCCAGGTTAAAATTAGACTGTGTTTGGTTTGAAGGAATGTAGGGAAACCTTTACAAACCTTGTATAGGTTCCCTAACTTTCCCTTCCTTTCCCTACCTTTTTCCTTCAAACCTGTTGAGTTTGGGCCGATGTTGAGTTATTTGGCCCAGCATTCTTTTGTCTTGTTTTCTTTATTCAGATAAGAAGTTATTAGGCCTTAGGCCCATTAGTTTTTTGTTAAAGTTAAGTTGTGACTGTTCAGCTACTTCAAGTAGCCGACCTACTAAAGGCATTATTGTATTTACTTATTCTTTTTTATTAAGTATATAAATCAAAAGGAGGGGCAGATCTAATTCAATTCTGGTGACATCCCATTCTCTTCTACTTCTTCTCTTCTTTCCCTTGTTGAAACCTTTCGACTCCTTTTCTTCACAAGGATCACACTAAAAACAGCTTTCAGCAATTTCTACTTGGTATCAGAGCAGGCCGAAGGTTTCTTGAGCTGCTCCATCATGCAGCCCTAGATCAGCCGACTGCATGGTGAGGTGAGAGGCTGATCGAAGACCTCAGGTAAGCCCAGTTTATGGATTATTTTAGTGGATTTGCATTGCCTTGTAGCTGGTCTAGGGTTTCCCACCAAATTCAGGAAGAACAGGAGAAAGGGGGAGAGTCCTGTTTTTATAAGACTCTTCAATTTTGACCTAGGAAATGCCACCCTAGTTTTTTAGGGTTTCTTGGAGTTTTCTGAAGGGGGTGGTTCAAGTCCCACTTGTTTTGGAGGCCTCTGGAGGGAGTGGCTGCTGCTTCTTTCTCTTCTCCAACTCCCACGGAAAAGGAATCTTTTGTGAAAGGAGCTTCTAGGGTACCAGAAGGGTGTCTGTGGTGCCTGAAGGAGATTATCTCATATTTTTTCATCTTGAAGTGATTTTCTAACCCTTTTTTGGGAATAATGGAGGGTCACGGAGCTGAAAACAAACCGGGGAGTGAGATGGGACAAGGGGGAGGAGGTGTCGAAGACCTTTTCGGGGCTGGGACCATTACTACAGTTAAGTTAGATGGTACAAACTATTTAGAATGGTCACAATCTACAAAGATGGCCATTGGTGCTCGTGGGAAGTTGGGGTATATCACTGGTGAGGAAGTGAAACCCAAGACTAACTACTCCCGATGGGTACAGGAAAATTATATGGTAATGACTTAGTTGTGAAATTCTATGCTGCCCCATATAAGTAAAAACTTTTTGTGGGCTAATTCAGCTAAGGAAATTTGGAATGGGGTTGCAGAAACCTATTCACAGAGTAAGAATGTTGCTAGGGCCTACCATTTGAGAAACCAGATTATTGCTACTAGACAGGGAGATAAACCTATTGTTGTTTACTTTTTGGCCCTTAAAACCCTATGGCAGGAGATTGACCATTTGGAGGCTGTGGTTTGGGAAAGTAGCAAAGATGCAGCAACCTATCAAAAGCTCTTAGAGAAGAATAGAGTCTTTGAATTTCTTGATGGCCTTAACCCCGAGTATGACATTACAAGACAACATATCCTTTCTAGAGAGTGTTACTCTCTCTCAGGCATATGCCTTTGTATCAGGAGAAGAGAGTAGGAGGAATGTGATGATGAAGAATCCAGGTCTTGAGCAGTCAGCTATGGTTAGTATTGTGAAACCTAAACAGAGTAGAGACAGGTGGAAATGAAATCAGAAAGGAAGATAAGAAGGATTTGATCTGTGACTACTGTAAGAAGCCTAAACACATGAGAGATACCTGTTGGAAGCTTCACCCTCCCTCACCTTCTGTCGAATAGACTCAAAAACAAGGGAAATGTGAACATGGCAGTAACTGGTGACTTGCCTGGACCTCCTACTACAACTACTTTGGAGTCTGTTGTAGCTGTTGCAGTGAGGGCCGAGCTGGAAAGATATGAGTAGTTACTTAATCAAAGAGATACAATCAGCCCTAATCCATTATCAGATAGACAGCTAAGAATAAGTGGACTTGGTGGTGGACATTCTACTTCTTTTGCATACAGGTAGTTCACATGCCACTGCAAACTATATTTCTACTTCAGGTAAGAAGGGACATTCTTGGATTATAGATTCTGGAGCCTCAGAACATATGACCCATATTTCCACCATTTTCTCCTCTTACCAACTCTGCTCTGGCAGAGATAGAGTTTCCATAGCTGATGGATCTCATGTTCCCATTACTAGGAAGGGGCCTGTCAAGATAACCGATTCCATCTCACTACCCTCTATCCTCTATGTATCCAAACTAAGTACTAACTTGTTATCTGTTAGTAGTTTGACTAAAAATTTGAATTGCTCAGTGATTTTTTTCTCCTGGCCATTGTGTTTTGCAGGATCTGGTTTCAAAGATGACGATTGGAAGTGGTCGTGAGGTGAATGGAATCTACCTACTGGATGTGCTTCCCAATCATCAGAGTCATCATGTCAGCAAAGACTTTGAGTCAGAGTTTGCGGGTCAGATTATGCTTTGGCATAATCGGTTGGGACATTTGTTTTTTCCTTCTTTGTGTTTCTTATTTCCAAAGTTATTTGAGTTTGTTAATTCGTCCAATTTAAAGTGTGAAGGTTGTCAACTTGAAAAACATTGTAGACATTCCTTTAAAACTAGTAATAAAAGATGTTCATCTGCTTTTGATGTTATTCATACCAATGTGTGAGGACTAAACCATGTTCCTTCTATGGGTGGCTATCGGTACTTTCTTTGATTTGTGAATGATTTTTCTCAATATTCTTGGATTTATTTGATGAGATCCCGTGATGAGGTGCCATCCTTGGTTCGATAGTTTCATCAAATGGTGCTAACACAATTTGGGGTAAGAGTGAAAGTGTTTAGGTCTGAAAATGCCAAGGAATATTTTGAAAAGAACTTTGCTTCATATCTATCAGAGTATGGAGTAATTATCAAAGCAGTTGTTCTTACACTTCATAGAAAAATGGTGTAGCGGAAAGGAAGAACAGACACATTGTAGAGATTGCAAGAAGCATGATAATAACATCTACTATTCCAGTTCGATTTTGGGGTGATGCAGTTTTCATGATCAATAGGGTGCCTTCTCGTGTTCTTGGATATAGCACCCTGTTCAACCTTCTTTTTCCTAAGGGGGAAGGTGTTCCACATTTCTCTCAAGGTTTTTGGTTATATTTGCTTTGCTCATGTTCTTGGTCCTCACCGCTCGAATCTTGATCTGAAGGCAAAGAAGAGTGCTTTTCTTGGGTATGCAGAAAATCAGAAAAGGATATTGTTGCTATGACCCAGTCTCTGGGAGTCGATATGTTACTATGAATGTCACGTTTTTTGAGTCCACACCTTTCTTCCAAAGGGGTTCTTCTCAGGGGGAGTGTGTTGGGGAAGGAAGTGAGTAGTCTATTCCTCTTCCTGTTCCAGTCCCTGCGTCCACTACTATGTCTGACCCTCCTGTGTCAAATCCTCCTATGTCACCTACTTTACCACCTCCCTTGCATCTTGTTTCTCAGTGCTTCTCACGATAGCGCCTACGACTTCATAAGGAGGTTGATTCCACAACAAAAGAACCCACATCACTTCCTATCGGCTCCTTAGACTCCAGATTCGACTGACACTAACTCAGGTATTCCTCTTGCTCCATCTGATGTTTTAGTTCCTATTGATTCTATTAACCCCATTACAGATGACCTTGACCTTCCTATTGCACTTAGAAAAGAGAAGAAAAAGTGTATTGCTCATTGTATCTCACAGTATCTCTCCTACAATGGACTTTCTCCTTCTTATCGAGCCTTCCTTTCTTCCCTTGACTCCTTGTCTATACCCAAGGGTGTCAGTGAGGCTCTCTCCAAACCTGAGTGAAAGACAGCTATGCATAAAGAAATTGAAGCCTTATTTAAAAATTAGACGTGGGAGATTACGGATCTACCAGAGGGCAAGGAGACAGTTGGATGCAAATGGATTTATACAGCTAAATACAAGGCAGATGAAAGTATAGAAGGTATAAGGCAAGACTGGTTGAAAAAGGGTACACTCAAACCTATGGTATTGACTATTTAGAGACCTTTGCACCAATTGCAAAAATGAACTCTGTTCAGATCCTTCTCTCTTGCTACTACATACTCTTGGCCCCTTTTTCAACTTGATGAGAAAAATGCCTTTTTTAATGGGGACCTGCAAGAAGTATATATGGATCTTCCTGTTGGTTTCTACAGTGATGCTGAAAAAGGAAAGGTATGCAAATTGAAGAAGTCTCTTTATGGTTTGAAACAATCACCCAGAGTGTGATTTGACAAGTTTAGAAAAGCCTTGATTGCTTTTGGCTATACTCAGACTCAATCGGACCATACTTTATTTGTGAAGCAGAGGGGATCCCTGGTGTCAGTTTTGATAGTTTATGTGGATGACATTGTAGTTACAGGGAATGACCTAAGTGAAATTGATAGCTTGAAGAAGAATCTACACAAAGAATTTGAAATTAAAGATCTTGGGGAACTGAGGTATTTCTTGGGCATTGAGGTGGTAAGATCAAAGCATGGCATCTTTATCTCACAGAGGAAGTATGTTTTGGACCTTTTACAAGAGACAGGGAAACTTGGAACAAAGGCATCTAGTACTCCTATTGATCAAAATCATAGAATTAATGCATCAGAAGGTGAGCTGGTGAAGGACATTGGGAGCTATAATAGACTAGTGGGGTGGTTGTTATATTTATGTATGACAAGACCAGACATCTCTTATGTAGTAAGTGGTGTCACTACATGCATGCCCCACGAGTTCAACATTGGGAGGCCGTTGACAGGATACTTGCTTATCTGAAGGGACACCTAGGTAGAGGCATACTATTTGCTGACCATGGACAGTTGAAGCTAGAGGCTTACACAGATGCTGATTGGGCAATATGCCTAGATGACAGATCTACATTAGGAGTTTGCACTCTTGTTGGAGGCAATCTGATTTCATGGAAAAGTAAGAAACAAACAGTTGTGGCAAGGTCAAGTGCAGAAGCTGAATAGAGCCATGGCACATGAAGTTTCGGAGCTCCTCTAGATCCGTTCGTTGTTAGGAAAAATTGGGATTGAGGCAGAAGAACCTACGATGCTATATTGTGATAATCAAGCGGCAATTAACATTGCACACAACCCATTTCGGCATGACAAGACGAAGCATATTGAAGTGGAAAGACATTTTATAAGAGAAAGGGTGACTTCAGGGGAAGTTTGTCTTCCATATGTTGCTTTTGATTTACAGCTTGCTAATGTTCTTACAAAAGGTGTTGCAAGAAACAAGCTGGAGCATGAACTACGCAAGTTAGGAATGTGTGGCATTTACTCCCAACTTGAGGGGGAGTGTTGAGTTTTGCCGATGTTGAGTTATTTGGCCCAGCTTTGTTTTGTTTTGTTTTCTTTATTCAGTTAGGAAGTTATTGGGCCTTAGGCCCATTAGTTTTTTGTTAAAGTTAAGTTATGACTGTTCAGCTACTTCAAGTAGCCGATCTACTAAAGGCATTATTGTATTTACTTATTCTTTTTTATTAAGTATATAAATCAAAAGGGGGGGCGACCAGATCTAATTCAATTCTAGCGACATCCCATTCTCTTCTACTTCTTCTCTTCTTTCTCTTGCTGAAACCTGTCAACTTCTTTTCTTCACAAGGAACACACTAAAAACAACTTTCAGCAATTTCTACTAAACCAAACATAACTTAGTCTATAAAAGGAGACCTAACTGGTGACTGCTTTAAGAGGTGTTTGGTATAGTGTCATTATGTTGTGGTTCTATTTTGAGTTGATGAATACAAATTTGTGTGAGAGACTTTTCTATTTCAAATGTTTTCAAAACGTTTTGAGTTGATCAATACAAATTGCTATTTCTACCTAAAACATCAAATCTGATGTTTTTTAGCACGCACTTTTCTAGTTGAAATGATACTCATATATGATGTGGCAATCATAATTGTCAAGGCACCAAGGCGAACCTAGGCGATAGGGAAGCGTATTGTCGCCTAGTTGCCTAGGCGATGAGTGTAGATATATACACACACACACTAGGGTAAATCCCTAGGTTTTATAGTAATAAGTAGTATTTTTAACTAATAATCACCATAATTCTCATGAATAAGTATAAATCCCATAGCAATAGATAGAAAGTGAACATATTTATGAGTAGAAAAATAAGAAAGGAAAGAAACATACAAAACACAATGGTTGAGCCCTTGTTTTGGTCCTAGGAAGAAGAAGTCCTGTTGATTGTTCTTGTGTCTCAATTGGATAAAATCTTTTAACTTATTTTTTACTTATCAATTCAGGTTTTAAAGTCCTAAAGGGTTCAAGACTATGTAACTGACTTGTGTCTTGATTGAACCCAAACAAATAAGATAACAAAAAGAAACTAGTATAAGAATAACAATATCAATACTATAATAACCCCACAATATGAATAATTTAGTCTAATAATATCTATTGTACTAATATTAATAGCATAAAATAAAAATATAAAATATTGTGTGGTGTCTTACATATAATTTATAAATATGTAGGCACTTGGACGAGGCGACCCTCCAGGAACGCCTTATCGCGTCACCTCGATGCCTAGGCGGCAAGGCGCCCTTTAAGGCTTGCCTCACCTAATCGCCAAGCAGTTTTGTATTATGTATTGCAAAATACTTTTTTATTCTTTATTTTTTGACATTATAATTATAAAATAGGCACTATTAAACTAAAATATTCATTTTTTGTATTTATATACTAATTTCTTTTTATTATTTTCTTATTTGTTAGGATTTTATCAATACAAACATTGCTAAATGCTGTATTGAACCCTCAAAGACTTTAAAACCTGAACCAATAAGTAAGGAATATACTTTTCTTATGAAAATTATGAACAATTATAAAGGAAATATGGCTATGGTACCTAGGGAACTACCCTAGGATCTATGTTTTCTATATAAAAAAATCCATCGCCTAGGCGACTAGGTGGCAAGGCGCCCCCCTGACACCCAGCCTCACCTTGGCGCCTTGAAAGCTATGCTTGACAACTATGGTGGCAATACATATTTCTCACAAATTTGTGTTGATAAACTCAAAACACAACAGCAATGCAACACCACTATACCAAACACCACCTTAGTGGTCCAATAAATTAAGTAATTCTAATTGAAATTCTAAAAGAATAATGGCTTGCAATAGCTTGAAGCTTGTGTGGTGCCAAGGGTTTGTGTTTATGGAGGTTCTCTGAGATCTTCTCTTTCTCTTTACTATTTTCCATGGTTCAAAATTTTGATACGCCCTTGTGCATCAATAGGGGTGTATCAGTACTTAAAATAACATGCTTTTATGTTTTTTAGTTTTTTTTCAAAATTTGGTTCTTGGGCCTATTTTTAACCATATTTTTTATTAAAAAGAGAGGGGTTCCCAAAACACCTGTAAATAGGTGTATTGAGAAGCCACAGATACAATACAATACGCCCCGTATCAAAATTTTGAACCTTGCTATTTTCTGTTATATTTCGGATCTAAAACTTTTTTTCTTTCCTGTTTCTTGCTACTATAGTATATTTGATTTCTTTCTTTACCCACCCTGTATACCATTGCAGGACTTCCTATCGTCATTATATAGACTAGTGAAGCTCCCCAATATGAATAAGGTCTTCCAACCCCTCCCCATGCCATAATCAATACCGGATTCCTCAAATTTTTAATGGAACTCATCAACCTCCAAGGCCCAGGAAAAAAAAAGACTTTTTTTTGGATAAGTAACTGAAATTTTATTGAAAACATTAAAGAGGAGCAAATACAACAGAGCAAAAGGGGTAAAATCCCTTAATCCTCAAGAAAAATCTTATATTACAATAGTTGCACAAAAAATATTAGTTCTTCCCACCCCTTGTTTTGCAAGTGCATCCGCAAAGGAGTTAGCATTAATTTCAGATTGTCCTATGGATGACTTGCTAAGAAACTGGAAAGAGATTGCTTTCACTGCAAGATGCAAGAGGACTCTTTGTCCGTTCTGATCCCCTCCCCCCTCGGGCTTTTTAAAGCTGAATTTTGATGGCAGCAGTGTAAGGAATCCAGGGCCCTCTGGGATTGGAGGAGTCTTCAGGAATGAGGAAGGGATTGTTACTGCTTTATTCTCTGGCCCTATTGGAGAAGGTGACTCTCTTAGGGCTGAGATCCTTGCAGCGCTTGAAGGAATTCGAAGAGCAAAAGATCTAAATATTAGCCATTTGATTCTGAAAGGTGACTCGAAGGTGGTGGTTAATTGGTTGAAGACAGAGGACAGTGGTTTGTGGAACTTTTACAATGAGAAAAAACAGTTCTTATGGCTGGGTAGAGACATAGAGATTCAGTACAGCTGGGTGAAGAGGAGTGCCAACTCATTTGCGGATGGGTTGGCCAAGCAAGGAGTGAATAGGGAGGCTGTTTTCTGGGCTAGTTTTTAATTTTCTTTGCTTTCCCTGAGTTTTCTGATTTTGGGGGAGCTAAGTTATTTTATCTCCCTTTGAATTCCTTTCCCTCTATTCTCTTAATTTAATGAAATTGATGTTATTGATCAAAAAAAAAGAGTTAGCATTAATTCCTTTGCTTTCCTCATCCCTTCAAGAACCACTAAAACCTCAGCTCTTAAAGAATCCCCTACTCCAATAGGACTAGAAAACATAGCAAGAATTTTACCTTCCATATCCCTAAAAACTCCTATACCAGAAGGGCCCAAGTTGCCTTCTCTACTTCCACCAAAATTCAGTTTTGTGAGCCCAACAGCTGGAGGGGGACCAAAGCGAAATAGTCCCAAGATTTATGGGAGCTGAGTAAGCCACCTCTTTCCAATTTTTTATAATATCTCCTGCTGAAAAGCCTTCAAAGATTTTCATAATCTTGACCCAATGAAATACCCTAACAGTTATTGTTTCAATGATGGCATTCTTCTTTCTTTTTCATAGAAAATTCTTTGATTTCTTTCTTCCCGAACTGTCTAACAGGTGCTCTTACACATCTCCATAGTAGTCTACCTCTTTCCTTTATCCCTCTGCAGAAAAAGGAGCAAACAAGATCTGTACATTTTGTGGGGAGTCCACCTACAACCAAATAGAGAAAGAAACCAATTCCAAAGCACTAAAACAAAAGGGTATGAGATCAAGTGATGGTAACTTTCACCATTATCTTTATAAAGGATGCACTAATTCTGAAATAGACACCAATTAGGTCTTTTTCTTTGAAGCAAATCACAGGTGATGCAATTCTTTAGGAAAGCTTCCCAACAAAAAGCCCCAATCCTGGGAGGAATTGAAAAACCTCAAACTTCTTTAACTGGAAAAGATTGCATGGGGTCAGATGAGGGGTGCACTAACTCTCTGAAGGAAGAAGCACATTAAAAAATACACCCAAAGGAGAAAGAGTCCAAACCCAGTTATCCCTCCTAGAGGGATCCAGCACCACCCCTTCCAAAACTCTGGTCAAAGCAGATACACTGTTCAGTTCAGAATCTCTAAGTACCCTTCTAAGACCAGCCCAAGTTGGAATGAACCAGAAAGGTAGAGACAAACTCATTTTTAAACCTAGAAAGGGAATATACAGATGGAAACTGTTCTTTCAAAGGTAAATCCTCCACCCAAACATGTTCCCAGAATTTTACAAAATTACCAGAGCATGGACCGTACCTGATAAAAGAAAGGAAAGATGATAGAAAGGCATGGATAAACTTCCAAGGAAAAGCTCTTGTGGCCCTAGTTAATACTCCCGCATCTCATCCTTCAGTCGTTTGCCCATGAATACTCAGAATCACCCTAGTCCACAATTTATCCCTATCCACTAACATTCTCCATAACCATTTTCCCAACAAAACCTTGTTCTTCTGTAGGTTTCCTAATCCTAACCCACCAGCACTCTTATCCTTAGTAACCACCTCCCAACTAACTCTGTGATCTCCCCTCTCCTCCCCTAGTTCCCACAAAAAGAAAAAACCCTCATTAGCTTTTCCAAGCTCCTACACTCCTCAATTAGCCAGTGAAGATTTAATCAATGTAATTCTACACCCAAGGAAAGATAACCCTTCCATGAAGCTAGTCTCTTGGTGAATCTATCAACAACTAGATTCCAAAAGCTACTCTTATTTGGATTATCCCCTAGAGGAAGACCCAAATAACTCAATAGCCACTGAGAAACCATAGAACCCAACAAACCCTATCTTCAACTTCCCTATCACTTGTATTAACTCCAACCACACACCTTATCAAAATTGACTTTACGATTGGACATTTTTTCAAATAGATTAACCACCAGCTTCAAATTACTAACCTACCTGGCCTCATCTCCTTCACAGAACAAGATGGTATCATTTGCAAACTGTAAACGTGTAACTGGAACCCTATCCCTTCCCACTCTCCACCCTCTCACCAATTATCTAGAATCTGCCCTCTCAATTAATCTCCTCAAAACTTCAGCAATCAACATAAACAGAGTTGTGGCAAGTCTTAATACACCTCTTCACCCACTTACACCACCTCTCCCCAAACCCAAAAGAATCTAGCACTTCGATTAAAAAGACCAATCAACCAAATCATATTCCTTTTCAGGATCCGATTTGAAGACCAGTTCTTTTTCCCACTTCTCCTGAAGTCTTCCACACTTTCATTAGCAATTAAAATCTGGTCAACAATTTGTCTATTTTTCACAAAGGTGCCTTGATTTGGGGAGATGAGTGTAGGAAGCACCTCTCTAATTTTTCAGGAAGCACCTTAGCAATGATTTTATACACACTATTTACCAAGCTAATAGGACAAAACTCTCTAGGGTGACCGGTTACCACCTTCTTTGGGAATAAGGCAATAAAAGTAGAGTTCAAATCTGGATTAATCCCCTCTTTCAAAGAATTCAATAAAGACCTTTTGAATGTCATCCTAAAGAAAATCCCAACAGTCCTAGTAAAAAGCCATTGTAAACCCATCCGGACCCAATGCTTTAGATCTATCCATAGAGAAGATTGTTTCCCTAACTTCTTCCAATTCAAAACTCCTTTCCAACCAAACCTTCACATCTTCAAGTAACTTAGACCAATCCAAACCTTCTAACCTAATTCTGTTATTCAAGGGCATTCTATAAATAGATTTGAAGTGATCCACAAAGGCCCCTGCAATCTCATTCTACTGGGTTAAAGTTGTATCATTCACCACAAGCTTAGATATGTGATTCTTCTTCCTCCTTCCATTTGCCATAGCATGAAAGAATTTTGTATTCCTATCTCCTTCCTTAACCCACTTGTGCCTAGATTTCTGCCTCCAACAAACTTCTTCTTTGAAGAAGATATCTTCCAATGTCTTTCTCAACACCCATCTCATCTCGCTGTCCCTTTCCCCAAAATTTCCTTCTCCTTCCTTTGCATCCAAGATCTCAATTTGATTAATCACCTCTTGTTTTCTTTCTTCTATTCTCCCAAAATGTTGAATGTTCCATTCCTTGATTTTACCTATTAGCTCTTTCAACTTCCAATGAAATTCCAGCCTTCCCATTGTACCCTTGGGTTACTCTCGTTCAACCATTCTTTCACTTTCTCCCTAAACCCCAGATGAAGTAACCACATGTTTTCTCATCAAACTAATGATAACATGGGAATATCCTTCATTGGATGAGTGGTTAAGATTCTAGAGTTTGGGTTCTCAACCAATCAGGGTCCTCTTGCAAATCCTTTCTGAACTCCCTTGTCGCTACCTCCTCCTCTCCTTCTTTCCCTGTCAAGGAGGTCTGGTATCAGCCCATCACTCCTAAAGTCAGTGCTTTCTGTTGGAAAGTGTTCCATGGCTCCATTAACACTTGTGATTCACTTCAGAAAAAAAAAAAAAGACCAAAGTGGTGTTTGTCCCCAAATTGGTGCTCCTTATGTAAGCTACATGGTGAGATTGCCTTTCATCTTTTAATTTCATGTCCTTCTGCTAACTTCGTTTAGGAGTGGTTTTCCTCTCTATTTGGCTGCAGCTGGACTCCTCCTGTTAATTTGGATGGATTCTTTAGTTCTCATACTTTCTAGTGCTCTAAAATAAGAGGAAGAATCATGGGAAGGTGCACTAGAGCAGCAGTGGTCTGGACAATTTGGGAAGAAAGAAACCTAAGGATTTTTTATGACAAGAAAAGAAGCAAAGAAACTGTGATCGAAGTGGTAACTCTAAGGGTGGAAAATTGGGTGAAAACATTAAAATTGCTTGCTGACTTTAAGACAGAAGATTTTTTCAGATCTTGGGGAACAATTGCCAACACTGCTTCTAGAAAATCTAAAAAAAATGAGGTATGGTCCCCTATGGCTGGATGGAAGAAATTAAACTTTGATGGTAGCTGTATGGGAAATCCTGGCCCATCGGGTATTGGTGGGGTGAGAAGGGAAGAGAATGGGAATATTTTAGCCATGTACTCAGGTCCTATTCAGCATGGTGATGTAAGATCGGAACTGATGGCAGCAGTGTATGGTGTTGAAAAAGCCAAAGAAATGGAGATTAACAGGCTGATTATTGAAGGGGACTCAAAGATTGTTGTAAACTAGCTGAAAAAGGTGGAAGGAGTAATATGGAAGCTAAGAAATGAATTCAGGCGCTTCAAGCAGGTATCCAAAGACATGTTAATACAAATTAGATGGGTTAGGAGATCAGCAACAGTATGGCTGATGGACTAGTTAAACAAGGTATTCAAAGACAATCTATATTCTAGGCTGGTTTGTAATTAGTAGTTTTTTCTTTTGGGCCTCTCCTTCTGCCCACAATTTCTTGTTGTATATGCTTTTTTAATTTAATCAATTAATAAATTCTGAGTTGCTGATAAAAATAACACTTTCTCGTCAACCAAAAATAAACCCAATACTTAACCAAAGCTAAAGACCCAAGAAAATAGATCACCACACGGTTAAGAGACAAAAGGAGGCCAAAAAACTAGGTTGGCGGCAAAATAGAGGGAGAAGAAAATCTCCCAAAAATTGTTTAGGGCTTAGAAAATTGTGGGACCACTTCCCGTCATCCCCAAATTGTAAAATGACCTAAATGGTCTAGGTTTTGAAGAAACAGAACTCATTAAACATGTTGTATAAGGCTCGGCATCAGATTTGGAATTTCTGCGATTTTCTTCTTGAAAAATCCACTAAAAATCATAGAAACTTCAAACAGCGACAAGAGTCATTCAAAAAATCTTCTAAAATCAAGGTAAATCAAACCATGTAGGATTCATTGCCTGCCACCAACACCTGTACAGACTTCTGACGTCATCCGATGGCGGTCTGACATCAGCAGTTCCCAAGAGCCTTTACCCACTGTCCCACTCTAATACCTTGTAAATCTAGGGTTTATAGAAGAAGAAGAAGAAAAAGAAGAAGAAGAAGAAGAAGAATGTGTCAAAGAGGTGTGTTTTTGTATTTGTGTGTGTGTTCTACTGTTCACACCCTCAAAAATACTCTTTATATTTTGAAAGAAAAAATTACAAGAAAGCCCACACTTGGGCGCCCAAATACAAAAAAGATGAGGAAAAGACTAAAACACACTTGCCTAAACATTCTCAACATTTTTTTAATATAAAATCCATCTCATGCAAATAGCATTAGTTTAAACTCATCATTTAGTTGCTTCTGCTAGCAAGAAAGACCAAAAGAAATCATTATTTCACAAAGAATGTACCAAAACTTTGCCAGATGTAAATTGAAAGGGCATTTTTCTAAAGTCTTTTCCATCTAGGTTGGATTACTTTCAACTATTTACAAAAAGATAAGGTGGAAAATCATGCAATCAAATCATTCATGTGACTTATAAGTTATAATACCCCTTATAAGTTATAATACCCCTTAACAATGGGTATGACACTGAACAGAGCATAATGGTGGAACAGGATTCATGCAGGCTACCCAATAGTGGGGACAAAGTTTAGTTGAATTGAGCTGTATGAACCCCCACCCATATTCCATGCTATTAAGCATTTTGCATGAAGAGAGGCCAAAAATATTACCCTGCCTTAGTGCCCTTATGTATTTCAGAATTTCAGTGATAAATAAAGCATTTGACCATGAGATAAGATAATGAGTACCTTAAAGTCAGTCAAATCAGGAACAACATAATTTGGCAATTTTTCATTCATCACAACATATCCTCCTGCGCAAAAAATGTCATAGCATGTTATAAACAACATGACATTTCTTCTTCTAATACTCGCTAGATGTGGTGCATTGAAATCCTCTTGTGTGGGGCTCCCTTTTTTTACGACAAGAGTTAACTAGGAAAAGAATGAGAGTATATTAAACATGCCTTGGTAGAAATACCAAGCAAGAACAATATGCATGAACTTAGAACAGAAAAGGTTTACTATGCATAGAAAAAATGCAAAATATCCAATGAAGAGACAAGCTACCCAGCTTGTTTGCTGTTCCCAAACCCTTCCCCAGGATGGAGCCCCCAATAAAGCTCCATGCTCCCACCCCTCCCCTCACCAAGGATTTCATAAATTAGTTGGCTAATTGTTTGGGGTTCTCAACTAATAGGATAGGGTTTCTTTTGTATACTTGTATAGAACCCAATATTCTTCCGCTCGGTTTAACCCAATCACTTTCTTTGTATGTGTAACTTGGGGTTTTCTGTTTACCATTTGATGTTATTATCTTTTTTTCTAAGTAAACAAAAATGTTACTAATAAATAGATGGATAAAAAAAAGTCTGGCTAAACAAAGACTTTATGGTATACCACCCTTTAACCCAAAAGAGTGTGCTGGTAAAAAATAAATAAAATAAAAATATCTATGTTTCACTGAAATCACCAACAACCAAATCTCAATCCATTAAAAAAAATACTATCAATCTCCACGCATAGACACACCAAAAGCCTCTCGTGGATTTCAAAGGTTCTTTTGTTTCTTCTTTTCCTAGTTGCTAAACAAACAGCATAGGTCAAGAACTACCAGCAAACAAGAAACCTCACACATACATGCACAAAAGAAAGGGGGGGACCTCTACCAGCAGGGAACTAGTTCAGAGCAATTTTTAAAAGGTAAACAGGATGTCAGCTTGGAAAGCTGGGGTTGGGGATTTGGCAGTTCCTTCAAAACCACCAACAATCAGGGATCCAGTAAGCTATCTAGTAACTAGTTCACTGGTTTGACTGCCAGGATCATAGACAGGTGGAAAACACTGCTTCAGAGTCTCGTTTGCGATTGATATAAAAAGATTTATTGATGGTCAAAAGAAGATGGAAAAGAAATAAATAGAAGACAAAGCCATCATAACAAGATGGTCAAGAACCTGGGCCACCAAGATACCCAACAAGCTGAGTGGTAGCGAAGCCCCAATTATGCTTGCCTCTATCTATCCCACCCCTAGCCAAGCTGTCTGCTAGTAAGTTGCCTAAGCCCCAATAAAGCTCACTTTAGCATCCTGTATTATCTGTATTGAGAAATGACTGACTATAATCTAGATATAAGAACAAGTCAACAATCAAGAAAGTCACAAGTTTACCGCTAACAAGTCTTCCCACACTAAACCTTTACATGTTAAAAGAATATGGATTTAAACATGTTTTCCAATAAAAAATCTCAAAAGAAAACACTGATAGATGAGTTTGTAATATTGGTAAGGGACATGTTCAAACCTTTTCGAGTATGGAAACCAGTTGATTTGCAGTTCTTTCCCTTGTAGTAATCCCGTGGGCCCCGCTTTGAAGAGAGAATATCAAGGGATGATGTTCGTTTTCTTCTCATTGCCCTTCCCAATCCTAATATCAATCCCAATGGCATATCTGCCTCTTTAAGTCAAATGGGAGAATGTCTAAATCTTAAAAGAAAAAATGAAAAGGATCAGTAAGCCATATAAACATATTAGTTCCATCAAATTTTAAGGAAGAAAAATCTTTATGACAAGTATACAAGTGCATAAGATTAATAGAATAAAAATTCTTGTAGGGATACAAAAAGACAATAATGCTGGATACAATCAGCACCCAACACGGAATTGGAAAAATACTCTTGTCTACCACATTGGGATAAACTTATAATTTCTATTAGTAAAACTTTAAGGTGCCTATACACATGGATATCGAAGCTGGCAAGAACATAAAATTTCTATTAGTAAAATTTTAAGGTCCGGTCACCTCAGCTTGTTAATAGTATGGGTAAAGAAAATCAAAACTGGTAATGAGTTATGGATCTGTGCATGTCAAGTTGGCCCTCAAAGATTGACCCTCCAAAACTCTAAATAACTCAAGTCAAGTGGTGTTCCTCAACTTAAAATAAACATGCTTATTGAAGAAGACATCTTCCTTTGTTTTCTTTCTTTTTGTGGGATAGGAGGTGTGACTTTTTTTTTTTTTGATTGTTGATAGGAGGTATGATTTCATTTCTTTTCTCATTTTAATATTCTTTTGATGATCTTGTTAATAATACCAAAAGAAAAGTTAGACCTGTTAGTTCGACAATGCAATTCAAGAAACTTGCAAGAGACAAACCAAATAAGATAAAGGAAATAATGATACATTTCTTATGTGCCAAAGAAATATAATATTAAGGAAACAGATAAGGTTAAAAACAAGGAATTATGAAGGCATTCATGTAATTTCCATTGAACATGAGTTTCATGTTTTCATTAAATTGCGGGTCTTATCAGGTATATCTGTTTCCAGAGATAAATAGAGAACACGCAATGGAAAGTATCATGGGAAAGAAGAAACGGAGTTATTACAACCAGTAAACCGTAAACGCCTTCTCCGAGTGTATAGACTACAGAATCAGGGAAAAGAGAATCATATAGAGAAACAAAAAATAAACAAACAAACATGAAACAATTAAAACAAAAGAGAGAGAGAAGTCGAATCAAGCCCTAAAGGACTCACTGTTTTGCTCTGAGACTGAATCGTGACTTTCTTTCTTGGGCGTCTTTCTACTTCTCCTCGGTTGACATCCGGGAACAAAAGAAACTCTCCTGTTTATGATCGGTGCGAATCAAGGTCAGTGATTTAAAAGGAGCGGGCGCTCAGGAGAGGCGCATTTTAGGGTATGCACCTCGCCTACGGGCGGCAAATGGGTGGGTGCACCCATATTGATCCACTAACTCATTTACCAATTACCACCCAGCGTCAAAGAGTCAAAACCCTAACCCACCCATTTAACCCTTTAACTTAAATTAGATTTTTTTTAATTTCTCTCTGTTCTAATAATAAAACAAAAATGCATAAAAACACAAAAAGTGGTACAAGATATATATTTAGGATAAAATACAAAAATCACCGCTAAAGTTTCTAACAATCATAAAAACTTCCCCTATAGTTTCATTTTAGCAAAAACCTCTCCTTTATTTTTGAAAAATTAACAAATACCTCCATTCCGTCAATGACCAAGACGGAAAATGTTAAGAGATTATCATTTTTTTAAAATACCTATTTTACCCTTTCTCGAACACTATTTCTCTTCTTCCCCGTTCGAACCCAGAAGCAAAGGCAGCGGCGGCACCCCCTCTAAATCCGATCTCTTCCTCTTCTCTCATCTTCTTTGGCTTCTTGTTCTTCCCCCTTTTCCCTTTCTCTGTCCCATTTCTGTTGCAGCAGTGGATTCGAACTCAACGTCGATCTGCCTTCTCCCACCGTCTTTCTCCCCCTGTCTGTGCTCCCTCTCTTTCTTCTCCATCTCTTTTCTTTTTCTTGTTCCTCCTTCCCCTCCTTTCTTCTCCTTCCCCTGTCGGCATCCATTTTCGGATCACTTTCCATCACTGTTCTCTAATCATCACCAAGCTGGGTCCATCACATTTCTGTTTAGATTTCTGACTATCTCTCACCATTTTCAATTGCCCTTCTCATCCCCCATCATACATACCTCGTCTTTTAGTATCTTGGCTCCCCAGATCTATAACGCAACAGAGCCGGTCACTACAAGTTTCATTCAAAGTTGTTGCTCTCTCTCAACTTCAAGTGACATTCACATTGGAAAGATCTCCTTCTCTCGCCAATCTCCCATTTGTATCCTCTGAGAACCATTGCTATCTGAGATGGAAGTTAGCTCAAGCTCCCTATTGCAAAGTTAAGTTTCAGGCCAAAATCCCAGTCGATGATCAAGGTTGGTGCCGCCATGGCTGGAACCATTGTTGTTGACGCCATTCTTCTCCATCTACCGAACACACAACAATGCACCTCGGAGCGAATACAACATGTATTGCCTCGATTGCAGTTGTGACGCATTTTGCTTCTATTGTCGGGGGTCAAGGCACAAGGATCATCGAGTAATTCAGGTGGGTAGTAAACTCTTCTCCTTGTCTGTTTTTCTTTTGTTTCAGATTACCGAGCTCATTTCTTTAAGGGTGGAGTCCTGAGGAGATGATTGATTAGGGAGAGGAGGGATTTAATTGGGATTTAATTGACAGATAAGGCAATCATCTTATCATGATGTGGTGAGGGTGGCCGAAATTCAGAATGTTCTTGATATCAGTGGAGTTCAGATGTATGTGATCAAAAGTGCCATTGATGAAGATTGAAGAATGGGAAGGAATAGAGTGTCTGGTTTGGAAGCCTTAGACAGAGAAAGGAAGAAGAAAGGGAGAGCAAGAGGAGACATATAGATGCCATTGATGAAGATTGAAGAATGAGAAAGAGAGAGAGAGAGAGAGAGAGAGAGAATCAAAGGGAAATTAAAGAAGAGGGAAGGTTAGAGGGGGGGAGTGCACCGCCATTCTACCATTTTGCGTCGTGAGGAAGAAGATGAACAATGTTCTAGAAAGGGTAAAATAGGTATTTTGAGAAAAATGATCATTTCTTTAACGTTTTCCGTCTTGGTCATTGACAAAAGGGAGGTATTTGTTAATTTTGTCAAAAATAAAGGGGAGGTTTTTGCTAAAATGAAACTATAGGGGAGGTTTTTATGATTGTTAAAAACTTCAGGGCAGTTTTTGTATTTTACCCATATATTTAATGTAAAACACCAAAAATTGTAGAAAATACACGAAAATTCAGTAAAATGCAAAAATTTAAATGAAAATATATAATTCGAATAAACAACAAAATTTGTAAAAATATAAACAATTGTAAAAATTGCAAACAATAAAAAATTAGAAAATATAAATTGTAGAAAACAACAAAAATTATAAAAAAACACTAAAAATTATTAAAAAAACACAATGATCTGAATTATTGGCTTGAGTTACCTATGTAGATGATGTTAGACAATGTATGTCCTTAGCACTAATCAGATTGATGTGTATATACATTTATTGTAAATGAATAAAAGTACATTATTGTTTCATGTTGATATTGGTATGTTTCTATGAAATTACCCCTTAAATTGGACACTTATGAGACTTGTGTTAGTTTAGAATGTTCCCAGTCGTTGGATAGATTTTGGGAGTTTATCCTGACCAGGTTGACACTAATGTGTTGCCAAAGAAGTTGGATCATCTTGTCTCAGTTGCCAGGGTTAGACACAAAGCACATGTAGTGTGTGTTTGGATGAAACACTGAATTCGGACCATTTTTCAGTTATGCCTTAGACCTTGAAAATTAATGGGCAAAGCTGGAAAGTTACACATAACCCTTAGACTTAATTATGGTACTGCACTAGGTGCCGGATTGGGCTGTCTTTGATATGCTAATCAGTGAGATCCATTGAGGTCAAAACATGGGTATGTTGGGGCAGTCTAAGAGTTCACTTTAGTGGGTGATCATAGTGATAGGATCGGCCCCTTTGTCAGACAAAGTGAATGATAGGGATTGCACTCTCTTTGATGGAAACCTAAACTGCCAGTAGTAGGGTAGTGGATTTCAACTGTGTTTGAGATTTGGTATTACAAAATATATATTTATATGACATACACACACACACACACATATATATTATGTTTAAGAAAAAAATTTTGCAAAAGGTTTTAATTCCCGGGATCCATCTGAGCAAAGAGTGTGACACTGTACCTTGCAGCTAGGAGAGAGGTCTCTCCTTGGTGGGCAGTGTTGTGATCATTATGGATCGAGGGGTTAAGTTTAAGAGACCATTACAGGGTTGATTACCTTATGTTCTTTATTTTACTTAAGTCCATTATCCTTGAGTCTTCATAGGATGGTTGAATTCAATGACCATTTAAGTGTAAATGTTGAGCCCATATTGAACCCATAGTGATATGTTCAGGGGTCCACTACATTTAGCAGTGAATTTGGCTAAGCCTTTTCACAAAGGCATGAAAAGGCTGAACCGAACCCATGTGGACTTATGTGAGGTCATTGTGGGGTCCCACACACAAATAAGGCCTAAGTTGGCCATGCAACATCTTGCATCGTGAGCCTTTGAAGAAAATGGGCCTAAGGCCCACAATTAATAAGATTAAGTAAGTTGTCACATGACAATTTAAGTTGTCATGTGCTCTAGGTCAAATCTGGGTTTGGAAATGGGTATGGAGCACCCATCCTCTTGAGAGGATAAGACTTATCTTTTGATAGTGTCCAAATCCAAATTAGATTTGGATAATCTCATAATTTGATTGGGAGAGTGCTCCATAAGAAGATAAAAGAAGAAGAAGGCGAACCATACTAAAATACCACACTCTCTCTTGCTCTCTTTTATCTCTTAAGAAACCCTATCACGGCCTAGGCTTTCAAGGACTGATTGAGATCAGCTTTCTTCTAATTTTTGCAAGAAAAATTCAAAGGAATTTCAGGCCCACCTTCCTGAGTTTGATCCAAGCAGTTGGGTTGTAGTTTTGCTGAAAATTATGTTGCTAAATCAACTTCACCTATAAACTACGCCATTTTCAGTGGAGGTTGATTTTATGACTGATTTGGGTGTGAACTTCCACCTTGGGATCTGCATTTGTGGCATCCGTATAATGTACAAATCTCCTTCTTTGTTTGGTTTTAAATCTAGTCCGATTTAGTGCAAGATTGATCTTGAAAAATATAGTTTTTTCAAAACATAGGGAATTCAATTCTAAGAAGGATTATGAAATTTTTGAAAATTTGCCCAGCCATCTAGCATGGTTCAGCCATCTATATGATGAATCCTAACCCTTCCAACAGATGTGAGAGAGAGAGAGAGAGGTTAAAAGCTAAAGCAAGCAAAGAATTGTTCGATTTTCAAACCCTAAACATCACTGGTTCACTATACTAACCCTATGGGTACCCATAACCAACCTAACCCAACCCTTTTCTCCTGACCCAAATGGGTTACTCAGCCCATATTGATCCACATGATATATGGGTGGGTTGAGTGAGTCAAGTGGGTTGGGTAAAAAATTGCCACCCCTAACCCGGCCTAGGCCTAGGTGTAGCAATTTCAAAGGGCGTGTGCTTGGTGTGCCTTGTGCTTCAACCCACATGTGCAACCTTTTTATATTTTGTGCTTTTTGTTCTTTTTTGAACCCACTTGATGCCCTCAAAGGCAAGCCCAAACAACTCCATGTTAGGATTTTAAATTCATAATACTTGAAAAAAAATATAATCTTTATTTTACTAAAATGAATGATCGAACAACACTAGCAAATAAGGGGTATAGCTTATAGAATCAAGAATACAAAATGTTTTACATCACATTAGATATTTGGAGTAATGCAATTAAGGAAAAAAAGAAATTACGGGTTTTACATGCTTGAAAATGTTTTATATGTTAGATTTTATTTTTAAACTTTTATTTAAATATGCTTTACATGTTATGTTTATGTATTTTAATTTTAGACTAGGTTTTTTTTTAAACATTTATTTTAAAATTTAAGTTTATATTTTTGTTAATATTATGTTTAGATTTTGATTTTTTTGTATTTTTTCGCCTTGTTTCAAAAAGGTGTGCACCTCGCCTTGCACCTTGTGCCTCAAGCACAAATTGCCCCTTGTGCTTTTTTTAAAAGGCTAAAGATAGATGGTCAGGTCTTGGAGAGGCAGGGTGTAAGCTAGGCCTCAAGGTGGTTTGAGACGTAATAAATTAAAATTAAAACTATGAGCATAGTCCATAGAAAATAAAAACAGCAAAAGAAACAAATAACTAAAGTTTATGTAATTATGTCTAGCTTATTTAGTATATTAATGGTTAAATGACCAACAATAGTATATGTAAATATTGCCAAGCTTTAGGGTTGACTAGACTCCACCTTTGAAATGCTTTATAAAGTTGAATAGGCAGCGTAATCCTGGCTTGTCAAGAGTAAGTGGGGTCTTGAGAAATGAAGAAGGCCTTATCTTGTCCTTGTTTTTAGGGCATGTCAGTACAAGCGACTCTACTAGGGGCTGAGTTTATAGGTGATGTACAAGGCATTCATATTACAAATCAACTTGGTGTGAACAATTTAGTCATAAAGGGTGGTTGTAGGGTGGGTGTTGGATCAGGGATTTTGTTACTTGGAAGTACATGGATCAAGTAAAGAAAGACAAGTGGATGACAATGCATATGACAATTAGGATACAATGGGTGAGCAAATTGGATAATGCAATGGTAGATTTTTTAGCCAAACAAGGGGCTACCGGTAGGGATCCTCTTTTTTGTGATGCGTTGTAATTTTTAGTTTTTAGTTTTATTGTAGTAGTACAAGTGTATGTGCGTTGCACGTGGCAATATCAAATGATGATGATGACAATAGTTAACAACAAAATGACCTTACTGGTTGAACCATTAACCTATTTAACTAGGAAAATGGACTATTAAAATAGTAATTCATTTTTTTCTTTGTATTTTAGGCATTTCTATCTTTACTAATATATTTTCCAAACATATTTTTGTTTAATATGAAGAATGTATAATATTAATGTATATGTCCAAAATTTTCTATAAAATTTATAAAAAAATCTATATTTTTTTTATTATTAATTACTACTTAATTTATGGGATAATAAAAATTACTTATTTACCAAGAGGAAATGCAATTCCAATATATTGTTTGAATATTGGATTTTAATATTGTGGTCAAATCAATTATTTATATAATATATATGTTATTTATTATTTATTTATAAATATATTATTTATAATGCATGTTGTAAACTACTTATATGATGAAAATAGTTGAAAAAATACTTATATTTTTGTTTTTCTTTATTTCAACTATTATATTTTCTTTTCCTTTTAATAATTCATTATTTTTTTAAAATTAAATTGGATCATATCAGATTCGGGTATTCAACATCTTGATCGGATTCAAATTTGAACCAATATTTATGAGATCTAATCAAATCTTCGGATCAAATTGAATTCGAATATACCCTGATTCAAATCCAATCCGATCTATTTGCATCCCTACGAAACCACTTTCCTACAATGACCTACCTAATTAAATCATTGAACCATTTGACATGGTTAGTGGGGTCATGTGTTAGACATTAATGCTCTTTATTTTTTATCCTAATTTTATCACATTTCTATCATTAATGAAAATAAATCTCATTAATCACACTTTTTTTTATGATGAATATATAATATTATAGAATGTACCCAAAATTATCTACAAATTTCTATATTTTCTAGAATTTTATGTATTTTATTATTTAATAATAACATCATGTGTTGATCCATTTGACATGGATAGTTAAACCACTAACCCACCACTTGGATGGAAAAACCATTTTTTCTTTTTTGGTTGATTTTAAATCATGTAATACATTTTCATCATCAATAAAACTAAATCTTATTTTCGTATTTATTTTTGCATGTGGCAGTATCAAATGATGACAATGATAATAATCAGTAACCAAAGGACCTTACTGGTTGAACCGTTAACCTATTTAACCATGAAAATGGATTATGATTAAGACATTAAATCATTTTTTCTTTGTATTTTAACCATTTCTATCTTTACTAATAATAATTCTCATTTTTTCGAACATATTGTTGTTTAACATGAAGAATAAATAATATTAATGTATGTTCAATTTTTTTATAAAATTTATAAAAAATTCTATATTTTAGTTTTTATAATTTAATTGATGAGATAATAAAAATTACTTATTTACCAAGAGGAAATGCAATTCCAATATATTGTTTGAACATTGGTTTTTTATATTATGGTCAAATTAATTATTTATATGTATAGTATATATATTATTTACAAATATGTTATTTATATTGCATTTTTGTAAACTTTTTATATGATGGAAATAGTTGAAAAAATACTTATATTTTTCTTTTTCTTTTAATAATTTATTACTTTTTTAAAAAATTAAATCAGATCGTATCATATTCGAATATCTGACATCTTGATCGGATTTGGATTCAAATCAATATTTATGAGATCTAGTCGAATCTTTGGATCATATTAGATTTGAATACCCCCTAATTCAAACCTAATCTGATATGTTTGCATCCCTACCAAACCACTTGCTTACGATGACCTGTCTAATTAAATTATTGAACCATTTGACATGGTTAATTGGGTCATGTGTTAGATATTAATGCTCTTTATTTTTTATCCTAATTTTTATCACATTTCTATCATTAATGAAAATAATTCTCATTGATCACATTTTTTTATATGATGAATATATAATATTATAGAATGTATCCAAAATTATCGACAAATTTCTAAATTTTCTAGAATTTTATGTATTTTATTATTTAATACTAAGATCCATTTAACATGGATAGTTTAACTAGGGGTGAGCATAATTTGGTTAAAACTAAAAAACCGAACCAAAATTTTGGTTTCGGTTGAACCGGTTCGGTCTAATCAGTTTTTCGGTCGGTTTCAGTTTTACTATTTGGTTATTTTGTATTTTAGTTTTCAGTTTCGGTTATTATAGTTGATATATCGGTTAACCGAAAAAACTAATTTAATTTTATAACTATATATTTTTAATATTATTTATATTATAATTTATAAATTTATATTAATATTTAATATATTATGCAATATACATCATTATTTCATTTAATGCCAAGTTTCCAAAAAAAGTAAAACTAAAAAGAGTGGAAGACAAGTATAGAAAAGAAAAATTCAAAAGAGTGAAAGACAAGTAAAAACTCCTCTCTCTATTGGGCATTGGCTAGCATGATAGTCTAGTTTCTCTCTAAAGAGTGAAAGACATGCAAAATTCAATCATCTCTCTCTCTCTGACTCTGACTCTCTGTCTTTTTGACTCTCTCAGTCTCTATAGTTTCTCTCTAAACTCTAAAGACTCTATGCCTCTCGTTTTTCCTCCCTTAAGACTCCCAACTGATGCTGATCTAATTCTCTCACTTCTTTATAGTCATCACTGATGGAGTATAGAAGTAGTGGCGACAACAAACGATCCCCGACATCTCTTACTCTCTCTCTCTCCTCTTTCCCTTTTTCTTTCTTCCTTTTCTTCCCCTTCTTCCACCTTCCACTTGTTTCTAGTCAAATGAGATCACCACCACTGCTTCGACTTCCAGCAATGGTGGTTGATCTCCTCTCTCTCTCTCTCTCTCTCTCTCTCTCTTCTCTTCTCTTCTCTTCTTCTTCTTCTTCTTCTTCTTCTTCTTCTTCTTCTTCTGTGTTTTTGATAGAACACGAAAGGCTTGACTTAATTTTGGTTTTAACTGAAATAACCAAAAAAAATTTTGGTTCGGTTTAATCGTTTTTACATATTTCGGTCTTGGTTCAGTTTGCTATTTTATTAAATCAGTTTTGAAATTTTTGGTTTTTTTGGTTCGATTTTGAACCGAAAAAACCGAATGATCACCCCTAAGTTTAACCACTAACTCACCATTTGGATTGAAAAACCATTTTGCTTTTTTGATTGATTTCAAATCATGTATTCTATTTTCATCATTGATAAAAGTAATTCTTATTTTCACATTTATTTTTGTTTAATATGGTGAATATATAACAATAGAATTGTATCAAAATACTTTATACAAAGCTTATATTTTTCTTTGAGTTTATATGTGTGTGTGTATGTGTATGTATGTATGTATGTATTTAATATCCGTTACTTAGTTATGACATCATATATTGACCCATTTGACCCGGAATGTTAGATCATTGACCTACCTACCATCTAGATATGGAAATGGCTTCATTTTCAAAGTGGTTTTAATTTTGCATTTCATTTATATCACTGATAAATAATTATTATTCACCATACTTATTTTTGTTTAATATTATTAGTATATAATATTATAGATGCGCCCAAAATTGTTTCTTTTTTTGTACTATTCTATTTTTAAAATTTATTTTTAATTATACATCATGAGTTAACCTATTTGACATGAAAGGTTGAATCACTAACCCACCCCCTAGATAGGAAGATGGTTTAATTTCCCATTAGTTTTAAGTTGTATATTTGATGTCCATCATTAATAACATTATCTCTATTTTATCATAATTATTTTTTAATATGACAAATATATAATAATAGAAACATGTCCAATTTTTTTTTCCAAAATTTCATTTTTTCTATATTTTTTTATATTTCTAAATTTATATTATTTATTTATGACATCATGAAATTATTCATTTGACCCAAATGGTTGAAGTATTTACCTAGGACCTAGATGGAAAATATAATTTCATTTCTAAGTTTATTTTAAAAATATAAAATTTCATTCTATTAATAATTATTATGTATAGATTTATTAGTGGAATTCAATGATGATAAACAAAAGTATTTTTCATATTTCTAAATTTGTATTATTTATTTTTGACAAATGGAATTATCCATTTGACCCAAATGGAATTATCCATTTGACCCAAATGGTTGAACTACTTATCCACCTCCTAGATGAAAAATATGATTTCATTTCTACATTTATTTTAAAAATATAAAATTTCATTCTATTAATAATTATTGTGTATGGATTTATTAGTGGAATTTATTGATGATAAACAAAAGTATAAATTTTGGATTCAATGAGAAAGAATGTGATTTATTTAGTGACTTAAATGTGATGCTTAATGAGAGGTAATTGGATGTACTTAATGGTATTCTTTTAATTATATTTTCTGCCCTTTCAATGGAGATGGACTAAATTCAAGAGGAAGGGTATTTCAGTAAAAAAAAATTCTAGAAACTAATACCTCCTCATTCACACTTTTATAAGTAGTATAGATAAGGGTGTGGTTGCATCTCGTGCTTGATGCCCCCTTTAGGACGCTTGTATCAGTCTATATCTTTTGAGAATAAAATCTAATTCAATTATAAAAAAAAATCTTGCCAAGGTTTTTATTTCTAAAAATCTAGGGTAAAATATGAAAACCTCCCCCAAGTTTTCTGACAATCATAAAATCCTCCCTTATCTTTTCACTTTAACAAAATCCTCCCCTGTAGTTTTGAAAAATCATACACTTACCACCCTTGCGTCGTTGTCCTATTCGGAAAGTGCTGTCCTAATGTGTTTGTATTTTTTTAAATACATATTCTGCCCTTATATCTATTGATTCAGATATAGATTCATTAAAATACCCCAAAATACTATCATCTTCTTCTCTAAAAACTAAGAGCTAGAGGTGCCAAGACAACCTAACTATTCATCCCTCCATCTTTTCAATTCCCTCCCGAGTTTTTACTTATTTCCCTTATCTTGAACCAAGCATTGGTGCATTTCTTATGAGCAGTAGCCAACTCATCCTTGCAAGAACAACCTGATTCAATAGGAAATTCAGATTCCTCATTAGTACTCTTCGATCTCAAATGACAAACCCTGCAATCCTTGTCCACTTTAGTTGAATGCACCTAATTTCTGGTGCACCACTTTACAAATCTACCTTGATTGAACAATATGACGTTGAAGATTTCTAGCGGTGGCCCGAAGTCCCCCAATCTCGAGATCAAACACGTTGGAGAACCTATGCTCTTCATACGACCCACCAGTAGTGAAACCAAACTGGGAATGCCACAATCTCAACAACGGAGAAGCATATGCTTCCCTCACTCCTTGTGTTGCTTGCAACAACAAAACGACAATGACCTCCTTCTTCTAAATCAACATGGGAGTGAGGCTTCTCTACGGTTGCCATTTCCAAAACCTAAGACCTGAAACTTCATGTAAAAGCAGTGATGAGCTTGAGACTCTACCCCAAAGGGAGAGCATGAAAGCCCTTCAAGTTTTAAGTTTTAGAGGTCTCATCCTCAAACACTTGTTACTTTAGGAGCAAGATAAAGGCAAAAAGAAAAGAAATTCAAAAAAAAAAAATTGGACTTGCAGAGATTATAACAAGTAGGTATGTGAGCAGGTGATATCTTTCTCACCTCTCATATTGTCGTTACCTGGTAACAAATAGAGAAAAAGATGTGCAAGAACTTCAATTTCTGCAACAAATAAATACTAGAGGATTTAAGGAGGCAAACTTTAGTATTTTTTTGTAGAAATTCATGATGTGCTTTGTTCTGATTTCTAACAAAGAAATTTGGATTTAAGTTAGGACACAAACATTGTAAGATGTGGCTGTATTGCCGGAGTAACTGCAAAACTACGGTGAAACCAGTAGCAATGATCTTATAATGGTTGTATCTGGCCTAGCTTGACATGCGAATCTGGTTCTGATGTATCTCATGATCCTTAGCTTGGATTAAAACCAATGGAAGTTAGTTTGTAAATTTCATTATTCTCTTTTATTAGATGATCAGTCTAAGTGTCTATATCTTCCTAGACAGTTCTAGCTATCTCCCTAACTATTAAATATTATATTTGTTCTCTCTCTCTTTCTCTCTCTCCTAGTGTAAACTCGTAATTAACCCTACTATGTGATTTTAATCTCTAGGGCAGCACGTCCCCACACTACTTCGGTTCATGAAGGATCCTTTTCTCACTGTTGGTGAATAGTTTCTACAGGAAAGGAAGTCAGTTGTTCGGAGAAGCTATGGAAAATGGCAGACCAGAAAGGAAAAGGAAAGATATGTGAAGACCAGGACAAGGCTATGAGCATCCACTTGGCTCAAATGCTTGCAGATAAAGTTGTGGTAAAAGGGATGCATGTGGAATTACCGATGGAAAAGTGCCATGAGGCAAAGGACGTACTAAAACACCTAGTAAAGGGAAGAATCTTTCCTCGCATGCAAATTACCAAAGAATTTTTTGAGAAACATGTGAAGGCCATATGGAATCTTCACCATGAGGTAAGCATTAATTTCATAGAAGGGGGGGGGGGGGGGGCGCAGATAGAGATATTTATGGAGGACTTCAACGAACAACAAAGAGTATTGAAAACTTCACCTCATCCCAAGATCTCTTGTGGAAGATATGCGAGTCAAAGCTCTTGGGATGATGGCTGGGGAAGTGGTTCCAAATCAACCACAGATCCGAAAAGGGCAGTTAATCCGAGGGCTTTACATGTAGACCTGTTCATGGGTCGGGCCGGGCCGAGCTCGGGCTGGGCTTTTACTCTTCATTAATGAAAATTTGTTAGACCCGAGCCCGAGCCCGACCCCGAAGCCCGATTGCGTTCGTCGGTGAATGTGTTCGTCGGAAGTGAGTTCGCGGTGACTGTGGTCTGTGAGCTGCGAGCATGCGACTTGCGATTTTAAGTTTAACAGTGATCAATTCGCATCAGAGAGAGAGAGAGAGAACTCTCCGTCGCAGCCGATGCTTATATTCGCCGCCTCGCCGTCGCCGGTGTCTGAGATTTGAAAGAGAAGTGAGATTTGAGAAGAGGAACGAGAGAGTCAGAGAGAGAGAGAGAGAGAGAGAGAGAGAGAAGGAGAGGAGTGAGGACTCACTGCCGGAGTTGTTGCGCCGGTGAACGTTCGCCGCCTCGCCGATTGTGTGGCTGCCTGAGAGTGTGAGGATGAGAAGTTGAAAACTTTGGAGGATGTGGAGACTAGAGAAGAATGGTTCGACTGGAAAAAGAAAGGAAAGAGACAAAGAGGGGGTCTTCAACTAGGGTTTTTAGGTTTAGTTATAGGTCGGGCCGGGCCGGGCTCGGGTCGGGCTATTTTGGCAAATCCCGAGCCCGACTCGAATTTATTGCGGGCCAGGCTTTTTGGCCCGAGGTTAAGCCCGTGGGTCCATATGTGTGTTCAAGCCTGTTCGGGGGCTAGGCCGGGCCGGCCCGTCGGGCCACCCGGCCCATGAACAAGTCTATTTACATGAGAGTCCAGATTATCATCGATATCCACAGAGCCTTGTTCACAGGAATGTTTGTCAACGTGGATGGCAAACAAAAGTGGATCAGATTTTCCTATGAATCTCTCATAAAGGTCTGCGCTTACTGTGGCCTTTGGGACACCGTTGGCACCGTTGTAAAGCATCCCTTGAAGTGGCTAAACAGGAAATGGATAGCAGGGAGATAGACCACCTAGGTGAATGGTTAAAAGCGGAATTCAAACCCGATACACCACTAAAAATCCCACAGTACAAAGGAAATCAATAGAACTGCTTGCTACCCATTCTTCTGGAAAAACGCCGATGCCTGCTGGACCGATCGCCAGCAATAGTAAAAGTTGATGGCAATCAGATTGATTGTCCAAACTCGGAAGGCCTGAATAACTCAGACGGCTCAACCTACGGGTCAAAGAAAAGGCAACTTGGAGGAGGACATGTGCAGCAACGGGAATGTGGCATCCATGCTGAACATGCAAAGATTGCATACACACCACATGGAAAAGACAAAACAATAGCTGAACCAGAAAGCCTCCTGATGAAGGGAAATTTGGCCCGACCTCGCGTTCGCCCGACACGTGGCAAAGGCAAGCAGCTCGGGACAGTAGAGCACCCAAAGCGAACATCAGAAGCAAGTCAAAACTCACTACCGAACCCCAACTCTAGATCGCTGTGTTTAGTCCGAGCTCCTTGTTAAACCCGAACTCCCTAAGTCCTAGCTCGGTACCAGGAGCCCGAGCTCCCTAAAGAACCCGAGCTAAAGGACCCGAACTCCCTAAAGAACCCGAGCTAAAGGACCCGAACTCCCTAAAGAACCTAGACCTCCCAAGTCCAAGCTCCCTACTAGGAGCCCGAGCTCCCTGATAAGAGCGAGCTCCCTCCTGAGAACCCGAGCTCCCTGCGAGGAGCGCGAACTGTACTGGGCCCCAAGCCTCGCGAAGCTGACCCGAGCTGACCCATGGCAGCTCGAAGCATTCCAAACCGAACTCAAGACACCTCGCTCGCCACTCCACCACCAAAACATCAGGCCCGCCAGACGTACCCGATGCCAAGGACGTCCCCATCCAAGGGCGGCGTACCTGACTGATTTGGGATCTGACGCCTGACAACCGCATCTCAACGGCTTCCTACCACCGCCACCTGCAACCGTCGTCACTAGCCGCAGAGACGGCTCCGATAGAAGGAACAGTGGCGGCTCTGCCCGACCAGAGGAAGTGACACCCGAACTGGCCGGAGTTCAGAAGTAATCATGCCCGACCTGACGGAGGCCTGGAAGTGAGTGCGCGAGGTGGTTATAAAAGGATTCTACCCCCTAGGGAGGAGGTATGCTAACTCTCACGCTATCTGGTTACTCTTGCCTCTGAAGGATTCTAACTTGAGCTTCGGAGCCCTTACGCCGGGTTCTCCCCGGAGCTTCTCTTCTCCCATTTCAGGTTCCTATTACTCACTCCAGAGGCAAGATCGTCAACAGCTAAGACCGGCCAGATTGTGCATCATCAATTGGCGCCGTCTGTGGGAACACGCTTCAAAAAGCCTCCCTCCAAACTTTCATATCCTTTCCTTCTTCTCTGAAAAACTCATTACTTATGGCCTCATCCAGCAACGCCGGACGCGGCACAGAGACAAACACCACCGGGGAACAGCTCCAAGTTCCCGTGGTGTGTGTAGGGCAGTTCACCATCCCCCTCATGGTGGATGGAATCCCCAATCTGACTACGCCACAAGCAGTGGCACCTGTAAGCCTGCCCTCTGCAAACATCTTCCCTCTTCCCATCGAGACCACCTTCACTGAACCGACCACCTTCCCCCTGGCAGTTAACTAGAATCGGTTGGACAACTTAATGCAATGCATGCGGGCAATGCAAGCCCAGATGCAGCAGTTCCAGCAACACCAGCTTCACCAACACCAAGTGTTGCACAACCTCTCCCAATACCACTATCAACAGCAGTTTCCCCAACTGACACCAAACCAACCACCGCTTCCACCTCGCCACCCCGAAGCCAGTAAAGGCATCTCCGCAGGATGGGCGCCTTCACCAAGGAAAGGCCTCCAGGCCCCAAAATCCCCCAAACAGCCAGGCCTCGTCCCCAGGCCGGAGACAAAGAAAAGTCATCCCTGCCTCGCGGCTCGCAGGCGGATCAGGAACCTCGCCCGCAAGGTCAGCACCTCGGGTCTCAAAACTGGAGTCCCCACTGATGGAAAACCGATTCGGCGCACTGGCAGCAGCAGACTACCAGAATTCCGAGCCCATCGAGCTCGGCAACACGGAGGCCAGCAGCGCCAGCACAAGGCCCACTCAGCAGTGAAGACGCCGTCGAAGTCGACGAACCGCCACCCGCGTCCTATCCGAGCTTAGAGGCAAAGGCGAGACGAGCTCGGACGAGGTAGGAATCGCCCCGGTTCTCTCAGTTCCTTCCCCCTTCGCCTCTGAACTCCTGGCAGTCCCCTTGCCTAGAGATTTCAAGCTCCCGCCCCTAGACAAGTACGACGGATCCTTCGACCCCAATGATCACGTGGACGCTTTCCAGTCCCAGATGCACCTCGCCAGGGCCAGTGAATCATGCATGTGCGTGGCCTTCACCACCACCCTCAAGGGGGTAGCCCGCACTTGGTACAGGAACCTAGCCCCCGGATCGATAAAGTGTTGGGCTCAGTTCGTGCAGGTCTTCACTGCACACTTTGTTACTAGCAAACGGTGCCCCAGAGCAGAGGAAAGCATCTTCGGAGTGGTCCAAAGGGAAGGAGAACCCATACGGGGCTACATCAAACGATTCAACGAGGCATGCTTACAGATACCTCGGTTAGACCCCGCAGTACAGCTCGCCGCAGCAAAAAGAGGGGTGACGCACAAGGAATTCAAGTGGCACATGGTAGCTAACCAGCCCACGACCGTGGCCGAGTTCCTCAAGCTCGCGGACAAGTTCATGAGGACGGAGGAGGAAATCAACCAAAGAACCGAGGGCGGAAACGAGAAAAGAAAGAGGGACGGCAAGCCCTCTAGCTCGGCCGATCGGAAAAACACGGCCCGGGACCCGAAACCGAACCAGTCGTTCCGAGCTCCCCCGCCAGCTCGAACGGATTACACGCCACTGAACACAAGGCGGACCGAGATCCTAATGACGATCAAGGACGCCCCCTTCGTGAAATGGCCACCTCGCCTAAAGGGAAATCCGAACGAAAGAGACAAGAACTTGTTTTGTAGTTTCCATAGGGACCACGGTCACAGTACCGAGCAGTGCAATAACCTCCGAGACGAGATAGAGGGGCTCATCCGTCGCGGATACTTAAGGAACTTTGTACAGCACAACAATAATAACAATAAAGCGGATCAGCCGGGCGAGCACTTAAAAGACGCCTCGGAGACTAGCAGCAGGCCTGCCGAACCGATGCAGCGACACCCTCCGGCAGAAAGGCCAGTGCGGGGAACCATCCACGCAATTGTGGGAGGTTCGGTAGTGGCGGGGTGCACATCATCGGCAGCTCGGACCTCAGTTCGCGAAGCGGTCCTCGAGGAGCGGAACCCCTCGAAGAGGTCGAAGACCGAAGAGCCAATCCTTTTCACAGAAGATGACGCGCGGGGAGTC
Organism: Nelumbo nucifera; assembly: GCF_055504915.1. Taxonomy (NCBI): domain Eukaryota; kingdom Viridiplantae; phylum Streptophyta; class Magnoliopsida; order Proteales; family Nelumbonaceae; genus Nelumbo; species Nelumbo nucifera. The sequence goes on along the minus strand of NC_142649.1, from coordinate 105,065,780 downwards.
CGCTACCCTCACGATGACGCACTCGTCATTAAGGTCAGGATCAGCGACTTCGAAGTTAGGCGCGTACTCGTAGATTCAGGCAGCTCGGCGGACATCCTATTCAAGTCGGCATTTGATCAACTACAGCTGCCAAGGAGCGAACTAAAACCTGCGAGCACTCCCCTGGTGGGCTTCAGCGGGGAGGAAGTCAGGCCCCTTGGGAAGATAACGGTGTCCGTGGAAGTCGGCACATGGCCTTGTGCGGTCAGACTCAGCCACGATTTTCTGGTGGTCGCGACCCCCTCCCCGTACAACGCCATAATAGGATGGCCAATCACGCATATCCTGCGGGCGGTGGTCTCTACCTATTATTTGGCAATGAAGTTCCCTACGGACTTCGGTGTAGGGGTAGTGCGGGGCGACCAGCTCGAGTCCCACAAGTGCTACGTCGCCGCCCTAAAGGGCAAGTCCAAGCCGGCCGGTGACCTCAACCTGGAGCGGCCTACGGAGCAAGGCGAAGAACGAGCCTCGCCGATAGAAGAGACAGTCGCGATCCCGACCTCACCTACGGACCCATCTTGCGCACTCCAGATTGGTGCTTCTGTCGAGGAACCCCTACGGGCCGAACTGGTAAGTTTTTTACTCCAAAATTTAGATATTTTTGCGTGGTCCGCGGCCGAAATGCCCGGTATTGACCCTAGTCTTATAACTCACAAACTCAACACTGACCCTTTAGTCAGACCCGTTAGATAGAAGAAACGGAACTTAGCCCCGGAGCGCTGGAAAGCGGTCGACGAGGAAGTCGAAAAGCTCCTCGCAGCAGACTTCATAAGGGAAGTCCATTACCCGAGCTGGGTGGCCAACCCTGTGCTGGTGAAAAAGGCGAACGGCAAGTGGCGCATGTGCGTCGACTACACTGACCTGAACCGAGCTTGCCTGAAAGACTGCTTCCCCCTTCCTAGGATCGACCGTCTAGTGGACGCGACCTTGGGACACGAATTGCTAAGTTTCCTGGATGCCTACTCAGGCTACAACCAGATCCGGATGGACCAGTCCGACGAGGAAAAAACCAGCTTCATAACCGAATTCGGTATATACTGTTACAAGGTCATGCCCTTCGGGTTAAAAAACGCCGGAGCGACCTTCCAAAGACTTGTAAATAAGCTATTTCGGCCCCTAATCGGCACAAAGATAGAGTGCTATGTAGACGACATGGTCGTCAAAACACAGTTTTCACAAGAATTAATACAAGACTTAGATTCTGTCTTCCAAATCCTGCGTCGGTATAACATGAAATTAAACCCCAACAAATGCGTCTTCGGCGTCACCTCGGGCAAGTTCCTGGGCTACATTGTCAATCGACGTGGCATCGAGGCCAACCCAGACAAAATACAAGCCATCCTAGATATGAGACCACCCCGGAAAATAAAAGAAGTCCAAAGGCTGAACGGCCGCATTGCCGCCCTGAGTCGCTTCATGTCCAAATCGGCAGACCGCTGCCTACTCTTCTTCAAAGCGATCAAAGGCCAAGGGTTCGAGTGGACCCAAGACTGTCAGCTCGCGTTTGACGAGCTAAAAGGCTACCTCGCCAAAGTACCAACCTTAGCTCGGCCTGAGGAAGGCGAAGTCTTGGAGCTATACCTCTCGGCCAGTGACGAGGTGGTCAGTTCGGTACTAGTAAAGGAGGCAGACCGGGTCCAACGACCCATATATTATGTTAGTAAAATCTTGCAGGGAGCAGAGACAAGGTACCCGCAGGTAGAAAAGCTAGCGTATGCTCTGGTGATAGCAGCACGGAAACTCCGCCCGTACTTCCAGGCCCACACCGTCATCGTCCTGACCAGCAAACCTCTGAGGCAAGTCTTACTCAAACCCGAGGTTTCCGGCCGGCTGACGAAGTGGTCCATCGAGCTCAGCGAGTACGATCTCCAGTACAAGCCAAGAACTGCCATCAAGGCCCAAGCCTTGGCAGATTTTATCGCAGAATACACGTTTAGCCTCGAAGCCCCTGAGCCGGTAGAGCCCGAGATCCCCAGTTCGGGCGAACTCGGAGCTCCCGAGCCAAACGAGTCCGAACCCCGCGAAGTAGCAGCCAGTATGGCATCCCTCCTGGTTAGACCAAGCGCGAACTGGGAGGAGGAGCCCTGGATCCTTCACGTAGATGGCTCCTCGAACCAACAATGCAGCGGGGTTGGAATAGTGCTACGCGGCCCGGGCGGAACAAAACTGGAATACGCACTACGCTTTGAGTTCGCGACATCCAACAACGAGGCAGAATACGAGGCACTGATAGCCGGGCTAAACCTAGCGCGCAAGGTCGGAGCAAAGCACGTGGTTATCTGCAGTGATTCCCAGCTCGTGGTCAACCAAGTTACAGGCGAGTACGAAGCACGCGAACTCACTATGATTGCGTACTTGGCAAAAGTAAAGGAAGCTCTGCTCAACTTCCAATCACACTTCATCAAGCAAATCCCGAGGTTAGAGAACGCTGAGGCCGACGCCCTGTCCCGACTGGCTAGCACGAGCCACAACGCCCGGAGAACCGTGTACATAGAAGACTTGCCTCGCCCCAACATTCTCGGTGGAGCAGAAGAGGTCGCTCCCGTCACCGAAGCAGAGCCGAGCTAGATCGACCCACTCGCGAGCTTCCTGTTAGACGGAACACTCCCCGTGGACCGCAACACAGCCAAGAGGGTGCAGCGCCAGGCAGCCAAATACGTCATGATAGACGAACGGTTGTACCGACGATCCTACACGCTCCCCTATCTGCGATGCTTGCGCCCAGCCGAAGCCGAGCTGGTACTCCGAGACATCCACGAAGGCTTGTGTGGCGGACACCTGGGGGGCAGAGCCCTCGCCCAAAAGGCACTTCGACAAGGGTACTACTGGCCAACGATGAAGGCAGAGGCAATCGAGCTCGTCAGAAAATGCGGCAAGTGTCAGAAGCACGCCAGCATCCACCATCAGCCCGCTGCCGACCTCAAATACCTCACCAGTCCATGGCCCTTCGCCCAATGGGGCATCGACCTCCTGGGGCCATTCCCACCAGCGACAGACGGGAGAAAATTCCTAGTGGTGGCAGTAGATTATTTCACAAAGTGGATAGAAGCCGAACCCCTAGCAATAGTTACAGCCCGAAACATACAAAACTTCTTTTGGAAGAACATCGTATGTCGCTTCGGGCTACCTCGGGTACTGATCTCCGACAATGGCAAACAGTTCGAAGACATCAAGTTCCAAGAATGATGCCAAAGTATGGGAATTAGTCAGAACTTCACATCGGTCGCACACCCGCAGGCAAATGGCCAAACAGAAGTAATGAACAGAGCCATCCTCCGCGGACTAAAAACACGATTGGACCGAGCCAAAGGTTTATGGGCAGATGAACTACCAAGTGTTTTATGGGCACACCGAACCACGGAAAAGACCGCCACGGGTGAGACCCCCTTTAACCTCACCTATGGCACCGAAGCAATGATCCCGGCGGAAATCGAAGTGCCTACGTTACGACTGGAAGCGTACGACGAACGGACAAACGAGGGCAAGTTGCGCACCAACCTTGACCTACTGGACGAAGTGAGAGACCTCGCACACATCCGAACTGCGGCTTACCAACAAAAGGTAGCTTGGTACTACAACGCGCGAGTAAAAAAGAGGAACTTCCGCTTTGGCGACCTGGTTCTCCGTAAGGTCATGGTGCCCGAACCCGGCGTAGGGAAACTAGGACCGAACTGGGAAGGACCCTACAGAGTAATGAAAACACTCGGTGGGGGAGCATACGAGCTCGGAACCCTAGAAGGGAAACAAGTACCCCGAGCATGGAACGTTGTCAACTTGAGAAGGTACTATCTATAGGCCACCAAAGCAAGTACGCCGAAGTCATTTCATTAAACAAACTGACGGACCAAAATGGTCAGTTCGGCAAAAAATATAAGCTCGAAGACGCCAGTACACGAACAAAAAGACGTTTCATTTCAAAACAGATGTGTACATTTCATTTCATTTCATTTTACAAGCCCGGAGCTACTTCATCGTTATCAGAAGCCTCTCCGACAACGCCCGAAGGAACTGCCTCCCCCTCGGAGTCTGGTTCGGCATCCGCGGCATTAGCCATCTCCGGAGTGATGCGCGAAGTGGATATGGCGCTGGTATCGAGGTCGGGGTACGTATTCCGGATCATCCACCGACTTAGCTTGAAGCCCCTCCTGTAGGAGTCTACCATCAGGTCATCGAAATCCGGCGAAGCAATGTAATCGCTGACAGCCTTCTTCTTCGCGTCCTCGATGCCCTGAGAGAAGATCTGAGTCCTCTCCCTGATATCCTCCTGAAGATATTCGACCTGGTGCTCCAAGTCCAGCTTCATTTCCGCCATGCGCTGCACCACCACCCCCATGGCCTCGACATCCCTCTAAGACCTCGCCTGCCTAGACCGCGCACGGCGAGCAGCAGCATCAGCAGCGCGAGCATTTTCCTCGGCAGTCCGAGCATTCTCCTCGGCAGCTCGAGCAGCCTCTTGGCAGCTCGCGCCTGCCGCGAGCATTTCTCCACCTGGTTCGCCAAGGCGTGAATGGAGGAGTTCACCTATCAAAGGAAAAGGAGATAAAAAAAAAACATATATATAGAAGCTAAACTCGGAGGCAGGCCACTTACCACCATGGCATGAGTAACGGCACGGCAGGCCACTTGGTGCAGAGGGAGCTCGGTCCACGCCGCGACTTCCTTAGGAAACGTCGCCTCCTTACTCCGTTGAAGAGCATGCACGGGCGACAGCACGCTCCTGAAGTCCCCCGGGGCCTCCGAGCCCGACGGCCCAGCTCGCATATGAGCGGACTCGGAATAAGCGGGAGCCCCCGTGTGTGTGGTTTCAGCATAAGGAGCCCCCGCCGGCCCCTGCATGGGAGGAACCATCTTGGGCTCCTCTGCCGGACAGTCCGGCACCTCGGGCTCCGCAGCTCGGGATGGCTCGGCGCGAGCTCGCTTGGCCACCCGCTTTCTCCTCTTCATCCCCTCGAATAAGTGCGCACCTCGTAACCTTCGTGAATCCATTGTACCTGCGAAAAGGAGTTCGGCATCAGTAAGACGTAAGCGAAGAACAAGACAAGATCGCTAGGGAAAGAACCTACCCGAACTCAGGCCCGCAACAATAAGCTTGGCCTCCGTCAGGTACCATTGGCAATCCAGCCCAAGCCGCGCCCATTGCCGAAGGCCCTCTGCCGTCTCCTCATCAAGTGTGATGCCGGAATCAGGAGCGGCCACCCCCCAACCGGTCTGAAACGGCCACCCCATCGCACTTCGCACCCCGAAATAGTCCCGCTTCCACGCCGGGACCTTATTGGGGAGTCCGTGTAAGAGCTTGAAGCCCGGGCGAGGGGACAGGTAGTATGCCCGCCTACGCCCAGGGAGGGGACCCACTTGCTTTTTCAACATCAAGATAGAAGAAAAAATCTCCAGATCCAGAGGGAAGTTCTCGTCGCAAAATAAAGAGATCGTTCCCACTAAGTTCCTAATGGAATTCGGGTGAAGCTGGCCAACCGTCACACCGAAGTGGTTTAGGACCTCGACAACAAGAGGGTGGAAGGGCAGTCGCAGCCCCACGGCGAGCTGTTCCCGGAAAATCACCATCTCATCAGGGCCATGTTCCCAAGGAAAGCTCCCCGTAGGGATAAAATAACCGTACTCACTAGGCAAATTATAGTAGTCTACGAGGGTTTGAAGTTCCTCAAGCGTCATGGTCGAAGGACCGAACTGATCTACAACCTGACCACGGCGGGAGGTGGATGCCGACCTACCCGAAGCACCTCGGGTGGTAGGCCCAACCCCTCCCTCAGGACCTACATCGGGCTTGCTTGAACTACCGTGGGACGCAAACTGGTTCGTAGAACCCACATCAGACCCGCTTGAACAGTCTGAACCCTCCAAACCAGACATCGCGAAACGGAACGGGATTCCAAAAAATACTCACCCGGGAAGAAGACAAGCAGACCGCGAGAACTCGAACAAGCAAGACCTGGGACGCGAGCTGAAAAGCCTGGATGCGAGCTGAAACTTACGGCGCGAGCTCAAGATATACGACAAAAGCAAGGATGGGCCCCCCCCTCTCGCACTATTTATATCCACAGCGTACGGAAAGCGACGGCCCAGATCGAAGCCAATCCAACGAACCACAGCCGCGTTAAGGTGCACGTCTTCCAAAACCAATCGGCGCATGTCTTTCAGAGACTGACGAAGCGTCGCGCACGTCTTGTCAGAGGACAGGTGTCGGCCCGCGTCTTCCCGAAATGGACGGAGCAACGGCGCACGTCCCCTCGCAATAAAAGTGTCTGCAGCGTAACTCCCGAACAACTGACGCCACGACTTTCGAAAGCGCGCCCCTTTTTGAAAATCAAATTGGAGCGAGCGCGCTCAGCACGGACCAAAACCCTCCCGCTACCTTGCAACTCCCCGCGCCAAGACGGAACCATTGTCACAGGGAGTGGGGGGCAATTGATGAAGGGAAATTTGGCCCGACCTCGCGTTCGCCCGACGCGTGGCAAAGGCAAGCAGCTCGGGACAGTAGAGCACCCAAAGCGAACATTAGAAGCAAGTCAAAACTCACTACCGAACCCCAACTCCAGATCGCTGTGTTTAGTCCGAGCTCCTTGTTAAACCCGAACTCCCTAAGTCCTAGCTCGGTACCAGGAGCCCGAGCTCCCTAAAGAACCCGAGCTAAAGGACCCGAACTCCCTAAAGAACCCGAGCTAAAGGACCCGAACTCCCTAAAGAACCTAGACCTCCCAAGTCCAAGCTCCCTACTAGGAGCCCGAGCTCCCTGATAAGAGCTCCCTCCCTCCTGAGAACCCGAGCTCCCTACGAGGAGCGCGAACTGTACTGGGCCCCAAGCCTCGCGAAGCTGACCCGAGCTGACCCATGGCAGCTCGAAGCATTCCAAACCGAACTCAAGACACCTCGCTCGCCACTCCACCACCAAAACACCAGGCCCGCCAGACGTACCCGATGCCAAGGACGTCCCCATCCAAGGGCGGCGTACCTGACTGATTTGGGATCTGACGCCTGACAACCGCATCTCAACGGCTTCCTGCCACCGCCACTTGCAACCGTCGTCACTAGCCGCAGAGACGGCTCCGACAGAAGGAACAGTGGCGGCTCTGCCCGACCAGAGGAAGTGACACCCGAACTGGCCGGAGTTCAGAAGTAATCATGCCCGACCTGACGGAGGCCTGGAAGTGAGTGCGCGAGGTAGTTATAAAAGGATTCTACCCCCCCAGGGAGGAGGTATGCTAACTCTCGCGCTATCTGGTTACTCTTGCCTCTGAAGGATTCTAACTTGAGCTTCGGAGCCCTTACGCCGGGTTCTCCCCAGAGCTTCTCTTCTCCCATTTCAGGTTCCTGTTACTCACTCCAGAGGCAAGATCGTCAACAGCTAAGACCGACCAGATTGTGCATCATCACCTCCCACCTATCCTGCATGCAACAGGAAAAATATCAAGATGTCCGTACGCAAATACCTGAAAAACGAGAGTTTGGAGAAGTTACATAACCAAATCCGGTTCTGGATTTGTGGATCCAGAGCTAGGTCTAAAGAAATTGGGCCGACCACGTAAAACCATTTATGACCTGGATCTAAAAGCGATGGGTTTTTGAAGTGCCTTGCTGGGGACGGAAACAAGTCGATAATACCTCTCAACATGCTGTTAGGGACAGTGTGCCTATTAACCCACCTTCAGTTTGAGGAATGGCTTAAGACAGGGAGACCCTCTGTCCCCTTATCTGTTCATCATTAGAATGCAAGTCCTATCGGGCTTAATTGAAAAGGTTGAATAGGAGCAAAATTTGAAGGGTTTTAAGCTATGTAGGGACAGTTTGCCTATTAACCCACCTTCTGTTTGCGGATGACTGTGTAATCCTCTCTAAGGCTGATCCAACACAACACAGGTAAGAAAAGTAAAAGGGTTGTTAAATGAATTTGAACAGATGTTAGGACAAAGTATAAATCTAAAGAAGTCGGGGGTGCAATTCAGTAAAGGTGTTCACAGGAGAAAAACAAAGCTCTTGGCAAGCTTACTTGGAGTTAAATGTATGGGCATGGAAGACAAGTATCTGGGAGCTCATATCCACTTTGGCAAAGAAACAGAAAATGAGAGTAAAGAACTAGTAAAAAAAAATGAGCTCTAGACTATCCATGTGGAAAGGCAAACTCCTATCCCAAGCTGGAAGAACTACAATGGTCAAATCCGTAATGCAGTCAATGCCAACATACACTATGGGAGTTTCCATATTAAAGAGAAAAAGAAGGGGGTCTAGGTTTAAGAAGAATGAGAGATTTCAACAAGGCATTATTTGCCAAACATTTATGGAGACTGTTAACATAGGACTCAAGCCTATGGGTTAAAGTCATCAAACAAAGGTACTTGAGGAATAAATCTCCTTTCTCTCTCACAAAAAAATCAGCCGATTCACCTTGGTGGAAAAAAATAGTGGAAACAATGGAATTGCTGAAGAACAAGTTCATTTAGCAGATTAAGGATGGCTCCAATGTTCACATTTTGGATCCTTGGATCCCCTCTTTTCATGATGGGTCTCACAAATTAAGAGAGGAAAACCTCAGGTTAGTCCAAGGAATGAAAGTAAAAGACTGTATGGATATTTCTGGCAACTGGGATCTACAAAAGCTAAGAACTCTATTTTGTGCAGATTGTGTTGAGCACATTCTGCAAACTCATGTGTTCTCTAATATAGTCAAAGAAACACTTCTGCGGAAGGGCCCCAAAGAAACAACGTACGATGCCAAGCCAGGGTATAGATTTCTCAGTGGAAATGCTCCCTCTACCTCAGGACCTTCAGCAAATTGGAACATAATCTGGAAACCTCATACCCCATTGAGATTCCAAATTTTTATGTGGAAAGCCTGGTGGAATGGGATTTTGACAAGAGACAGACAAACATTCCTGACCGAGTTTGAAGGAAAGTGTCCACTATGCAATAATGAGACTGAATCGTGGAGACATTTATTTTTTACATGTCACTACGCAAGAGCAGTATGGCTATCAGCCCAGATAGGGGTAGTTCCCGAGGAAATCTATCAAAATGAAATCCACATTTCCATAGCAAACTGGATAGTACAGAAGTTATTCCATCTGTCCAAGGAGGAACAATCAAGATTCACTGCCCAATTTCTAGTATTATTTCGCCTCATCTGGGACATGAGGAATGCAAAAACAAATGGAGCTCAGGTGCTGAACCCTGCTCAACTCCCGAGTCTTTCTCTCCAATACATAATACCCCAAAACTCTGAAAATATCAATACCCCCAACCCATTCAGGATAAGTCACTACAAATCTCAGGCTACAAATTATTTGTGGATGGCTCCTTTAGTGCAGGTACTGGTATTGCTGCAACAGGCTTGGAATTATTTACTCACGATAACAAATTGTTTTATGCAGCAAGTAGAAGAGTTCACGCCGCTGGAAGTTGGCAAGCTGAATGGTGGGCTGTCTTCAATGGGATGGAGAAGGCAAAAGAACTAAATATATTATCTATTACAGTTTTATCAGATAGAAAAGGAATAGTAGATAGTCTATCTGAATGCCAGGAGGTGGAATGGTCCGTCAAGCATATAAAGGAAGAGATTAATGAGCTGATGATGACTTTTGAATCAGTTACCTCCAGCTATATTCCTAGAGAGCAGAACTCTTGTGCTCATAAATTAGCTTATGATGCTTGTAAATATAATATAGTAATGGACCAGTATGTAAATGAATTCTCTCCTTGTAATCCTCCTGAAGCTTAATGAAGTTTCGCTTTTTTGGAAAAAAAAAAAAAAACATTGTAAGATGAGAAAAAGTTAAAAAAAATGGGGTTTTGTAGAAGATTGCTAATGGATGGTGGGTTGGTTCCAGCATGAGTAGCCTTAATGCCTACCTCAAGAAGTTATAGCTATTTGATGCATTGAACAGCCTAGGCATTTCACTGCAAAATTTACTCAGAAAGTTGTGAACTGTGGAAAATGAAGTTTGGCTTTGATGCAGATGTTGATAGTAGATATTATTTATACTAATGTTCCCCTTGTTTAAAGCTGGGCATATTTGTCAGTTACATTTTCCCTCAGTATATTTCTGGGTTTCTTATTAAGGTCAATTAGATTAGGATAATGGATTTAGATAAATGAGGGAGCCAAAATCTGGATAGCAGACTAAAGAGAAATTGTTTCTCTACATTTCCTTTTTCCATTTACGAGCCCATAAAAATAGCAATATTGGCCCATTAAGCCCATTAACAATAGTTGCTCGGTAAAACTTTGGCTGTTTGGATAAAAACGGCCAGCCAGGGATGTTTTGATTATTTGAAACTGAGATGTTGCATTAGAAAAAATAATGATGTTGTAGTATATAAAAACGGATGTGGTCTTTTGGTTGGACTTTTGCCATTCTTTCAGTTCAGGGTTAGATTTTCAGATGGTTTTAAGATCCAGTAGTTATTTGAGCCCAAATAGTTAAAGCCCATAACTTGGTGAACACCCTGAGTAAGCATGTGCGGCACCTGTCCCATAAGTATGCCACTGATGACCCAACCCAGTCATGCAATCAGTGTAACACACTTGTAGGACAGGTGTCACACAATGATTGTGTGCGTCCCCTGTATGCTTACTAAGTGTGCCTACTTGGTAATCCGGTCTGGTCTATTATACAACTATAGATGTCGCTAATGACCACTCGGCATCCTTCTGCGAAGGTCCAGGTCCGGGACTTGTAGGTCAGTGGATTTATGAATAGGATAGGACAGTAGGGGGTGATCATGGGCTGGGCCGGGCTTGTATATATTCGGGCTGGGCTAGACTGAAAATGATCATCCCTACTGGGCAGTCCGTTGACAATGACACCCTAACCGGTTACATCTATTTGCTGGCCCATGAAGTTTATGATGGAGCTAGACAGGGTCTGCTCGAGTGCATTCCTAGAGGCTAGGACGAAGTTGATCAGATAGCAGTCCCTCCATAATTTGATCCCGATTTTTTTTTTCCCTTCTTTGGACCCAGACTGGAACCAGATGGCTCCAAGCTATATCGTGAAATTACATGTCTTTGTTCCTTTTTCTTTGGTTTAGGATTTACTAATTACTTACTCCATATATAGGGCCTGCCTACGACATCTAGATTCTAGAGGTCGTTTTAATATGTTTATTGCTGTGCATGCAACGCATGGATATATCTGTCTTGATGATACGAGTGTGTGAGTGGTGGTTAGTTACTAATAGCTAGCTGTCGGTTACAAGTAAGGTGTGAAGGCGGGATTCGCTCCTCAATTCTCTCATCTCAAGTACGAAGCCGATCGAAGCCACTTACTTCAGTTACTTGTACTTGGGCATTGCCAGCAAATAAGATGCTCTCTCTCTGTCTCTCTCTCTCTCGATATGTAGGTTGGACACACATGCTGGAGAGTGACTCCTTATCATGTTCTAATGTAATGTGAACGAACCCTCTGATTTCCGTCTATAGGGGCTTTGTTTTTTCTTTTTTGCTTGCGTGGCTTGAGAAGATTGGTGGTTGAAGAAGTATGTTAAGTGGGGAACACATGGACCCTAAGTCCTGGCTACCACATGCTTAAAGAGCCCTTTATAATATTACATTTAATTTAGTGCTGCTGAAATCTGAACTGATGATCCTGCATGCCCTCCACTATGTGTGTTAATGTTGGACATGAGATGACAGCTCCAACTCCAACTCAAACTCCGAAGAATGAAGAATGGTTGAGAGAGAGAGAGGATCAAACAATCAAACGCAATTATCTTGGTCTTGGTTCAAGTCAAGAGGCCAGAAAGTAGAACAACTCCTCCCACTCGAGGAGGCTCTTTTAAATTTCAATATTCAAATATATACATCGCGGATCAAAGTGATTGACTCTGTAACACCATTATGTGTTGAATATAATGATCAAGAGTGGGGCACTGGCGCATAGGGCAGAGGGGGAACCAGCCATGTGCCACTCTTTCATGTTTCTGGGTGCTTCATCAAATATCTTAATCAAATATGCACTCCAGATAGACAGGAGGCAAATCCAATCAATTCACGCGTAGGGTATTTTGGCGCTTACTCTGCATTTACTGTAGTATCATGTGTGAGTAAACGTAATACAATAAAACATCCTAGTCTGTAGTGCGCTGGCGTTGGTTCTCTTCTCTCCAGCCTAACTGGAGAGAGAGAGAGAGGACTGGACTCCATACTCAAGCTGCATTAATTCATATCCCTTTGGGTTCTCTCGTCCTATTCGTTTAGAATCACGTAATGCTAGTCGTACCTCATAAAACGTGATGGGTGATGGCTACTACTTTGATCTGATGCCAACAGAAGAGCTAGCGTTGAAATAAGAGATGGCCCCCGCCACTCTTGGTGACTGGTGGACGTCTTCAGACTTGGGAGTTGGGACCTCCGCCCACGGATAAACCGACCATACCAGTGGACACGTCGTAACGAAGATTCCAATGGAGCCAAAGTCCAAAATGGGTGACGCCAGAAAAAGAGAGATGCGAGTGTAGGCTCCACCCATCTTTTTATTCCTTGCCGGCCCCTCTCTCTCTCGGAAAAAGCAGAGCAGGTAGGTATGAAAAAGCGTTCAGCGAGAGGGGGGTAGACGAGACGAGTTTCCGAATCCAGACGAAGCTGACGAAGCAGAAACTTATTTCGGTTTGGATAAATCCGCTTCTCAGTTCTCTCTTTTCCGAGATTTGATTTGACATGATGTATCTGTGTTGGGTTCACTACCCACGGGCGGATGAGCCTCGTCACTAATCGGTTTGTCTGATGAACCTGATGGCTGTTTCAGGGCAGGGGCTGATAATAACTCCAAATATTAAGGAAATAATAACGAAAACACTCCCTGAGTTCAAGGAAATAATCGGTTCCCAAACTTGGTCTTTGACATGGTTCTACTAATTGGCCTTTCTTGCTGACTGTATTTTCTGGGTTGTAATGCTGAATAAATTTTGCCGGATTAGACTTCAAACCCCTATATCAGATGGGAGATGGGGAAGTGGGGAAGTAAATGAAAACACTTAAAATCATGTTTCAGAGGAGAGATTAAAAGGGTGTTTGGTTCCGTTTAAGTTTATTCAGTAAATGTTTATTGATGGTATCATATAGCGTCATTTCATCATTTTCTCTTTCTTGCTTTTTTGTATACATAGAAAATGTAAAAAGTAAATTTTGATTTATGTGTATGCCAATCGTTTCCACAAATGGCTAGGCATTTATTCACTGTTACATTGAAGTAGCGTCTAATGGTGCTTAGTTGCCATAAACGATTGCAATTATTGCATTTCTCGGTTTTACCAGCAAACAAAGTACAAACGTTTATTCAATAAACACAAACTGAACCAAACACATACTAAGGGTGTGCACAATTTGAGTGTGTGTTTTGTTATGTAGACGTTTCACATTTATCAAAATGACGTTATGTCATCACCAAACCATCATTTTTCTCATCATGTTAATCCATATGCATTGAAATTCATAAAAGTGGATTTTGATTTATGTGCGCAAGTGGGAAAGCTTCATTTTAATGCTTCCCCAACCGTTGGACATTTATTTACTGTTCATTTGGTGTGATGCCTAGTTGTCAATAAACGGTTTATCAAGTATTTTTTTTTTTGATTTTGAAGATAAATAAAGTGCAAACTTTTATTTAATTAACGGAAGCTATACCAAATACATACTAAATAATTTCCACTGCATAGGTTGAGGTCGTTTGTCAAGGCGGACTCCTTTCAAACTTCAATAAATTCTTAACGTAGGCCCAAGCAAGTCGAACATTGGATAATATATACAACAAATATTTTAGGACTATTTGTGATTTTGTGTATTGGAGGGGGCTCTCCATCTATCCCAATCCTTTAAACCATTTCCCCTATCTTTTAGAATTAGGAAATTAAGGCTCAGTTTGGAAGTAGTAGTAAAGTGCAAAACCTTGTATTTTATACTATTTTGTATGTATCTGCATTGTATATACATGTATTCGTACTCCTTCCAAACTGAGCCTAAAATAAAGTGGTGTGTGAAATCTCACCCTTAGGTTGTGTTTGGTTTGAATTTCTTACCTTTTTCTTCAATCCAAACACAACCTTTGGTAATTTTTCATGGTTTCTACTTGCAAAAGGAAGTCTAGATTTGCTCTCATAGAACGTACCTTGACACACATTGAGAATATCTCCTATATTTATATATTATCATTTATGGGAAAATATTCTTAATACATGACTGCAATGTGTTGTGAGGTTGTTGTGAGGCATGCTCTTTGTCTTTGAAGAACAAATCCAAATTCCCAGAAAAGGAAACTATTTCTATTATCGCCATTTAATTGTTCTTTCAACCCTCATACTTTTGTTAGTTTTTATCATGTCCTGTCAAATATGTGTGTTTCATTTCTTTCTTTTTTTTCCCTATATAAGCACACATATAAAATGGAAAATTTAGAAACAAAATTGTATATAACATTCAAAAATTTACCTTCTTATATTTATTACAAAAACTAATTAAAGAAATATTTCTTGTATTAGATACCACTTTACCTAAAAAACAGTTCTGATCAGATAGGCACAATATTGTAAGCACATTCAATGAGCACTTGAAAATATTTTGACACTCGTCCCTTAAAATACCCTCAATTCACCCTTAAGAAAGATTAAAACCCACTTTTAACACTTATCAAAATATTTAGTAAGTGCTCATTTAATGTGCTTACAGGTTACTTATGTTGTACCTAATAGATCGGGTCTCCCTAAAAAAGCCCACCACAACCTATCAACGGAAGCAGAAAAACAAAAAAAAAAAGTATTAAAACAATTAAAGACTCTCATCATTAAAGACAAAATATTCGAGTCCGGATTTAGTGAACTCTTTGGTTCACGGGGCATGTGAACCCTCCAATAGGAGGTGTGCACGTGGCCCTATTCGGGGATTGCTATTCCGCTAATGTAATGAGTCTGTTAAGGTTGTCAGTCCGGTTCAATTAGTTAGGTAAAAATAAAACCCGAGCCCCGTATCTTTCTCCTCATTCATTTGAATTCTCTTTCCCTACTTTTATTTTCACCCGAGCCGTAGCTCAAGAGCAAGAGACCAACAGCGGCGATTTCAATGAGTCCGATGGCATGGAGCCAATTGGTGACAAGAATTAACTGGCGGTAAGTATCCACCCTCCTCATTTTCCTTCCAAACCTGTTATTCCTCTCCAATATGACATTTTTGTTTTCTACATACCATCACTGGTATCAACCGACAACAAGTGTAAACCGACTGTACTCATCAGTCTTAATTGTTATAAGTTCTAACATTGAAAATCTAACAAATTTTGTCTCAACTGTATTTCTTTAACACCCAGATAAAAGGTTTGATAAAAAAAATGGAGAAAGCAAGCTATTATTCGATGGGAATACTTGTTTTGATAAATAGATTGACCATTTTAAGCTTTTGATCAATCTACAACGTGAAAACCCATAAGTCAGACCTTGTTCTTCCCAAGATGTGGGTCATTTTATTCTGGCATCTTCACAACTCACAAGACTTCCACTCCTGTCCTAGTGCTGTTGGAACTTTGAACTAGAATTGCAAGAACAGCTTAACACACAGTTGGAAATCGGAACTATATTGTTGTTTCCCGATTTAGAGAGAGAGACCATCTAAATTACTCCATGGGTAATGAAAGTAAACTCTTTATTTATTCATAATAGAAAATCTCATAGAAGGCCAGAGGATCCAAAAAAATGTAAATAGAAAAATAAGAACTCCATTAATTAATGTATCAGGGTCGCATTATATCTGATTACTGCATCAGATACTGCCATGGAGTGGGTTTTTGCTAAGCAATACCCACATGAAATCCGGAAAACTCCCGTGCCTCCGAGCCTTCGACAATTGGCATCTCTCATATTTCATTCAAGATTGGGTTCCGACCGACCACGCTGAAGGAACTACCGTTGTATGGTCAACTGACAAACGCATAGATGAGAGTCATCAGAAGGCTGAACTTGTTCTATTGCAAAGAAATGGCATAGAGCCCTTGAGCACGCCCCATGAGGGTTGAATTTATATCGGGTGTTGTCCATCATATCACGTAGATTGATCCAAATGAGGATGCAATTGGATCAAAGCATGATGTTGGATAGCTGACGATAAACGCGCCAACCCAATTGCTGGTTTACACTTGTTTCTGGTTGATTCCATGCCGTTAGAGCTCAATGAAACAGAAAAATCGTCATCGGTGGTCTATAGAAAGGAAGAACAACAGATTGGAGAGGAATAACAGGTTTAGAAGGAAAATGAGGAGAATGGATGCTTACCGCCAGTTGATTCTTGTTGCCGTTTGACTTCACGCCATCAGACGTTGAAATCGCTGCACACCACCCTCTGGCTCTTGAGCTAGGGCTTTGCCGCTTTGGTGAAACTGAAAATGCGGAAAGAGAGTTCAAACGAATGGGGGGAAAAGATTTAAGATAGGGCTCGGGTTTTGTTTTTATCTAACCGGTTGTCGGTTGAACCGGATTGACAAGATTTAACAGACTCGTTATATGAACGGAATAGCAATCTCTGAATAGGGCAACGTGCACACCTCCTATTGGAGGGTTCACGGGAAGGGTCCACTGAATCCCACTACTCTTTCTTCATTTCATAGTGCTCCTATTTCATTTGGCATGTACGTATGATTCCTAGTTCATTTCATACGATTGAATTTGTGATGTTGTAGGATGTGTTTCACATAAGATTTATCGAAATTTAAACGGAGTTTATTATGGATATTTTACATTTGTTGAAAGCAATTTAAGGCCAAAGTTTTGCATGAATGAAGGGTAGGAAGAGGATGGTGGAGGCTTTTTATGGGCTGCAAAACTACTCCTAGATCTCTCATTGGAGCCTCTTAGTGCGACTTGGCTATTCCTGTGGTTCAATAATAGTCTTGCTTGACTCCATAATAATTGAATGAGCTTATGCTCAACTTTTTTGTGTATAGTGTTCTTGACATCTATTTATTCTCTCTCACTGAATTAGGTCGTCCATTGGCTTGCTCTTACTAGTTCTACACACGATTCTTAGAGCTTTAAGCCCATAAAAATCGCATGGGAAGTGAGACCAAAATCTGATTGTCCTGGGGATTGTTTGTCGTTTTCGCACATGCATTGTTGGAAGTACCTACAAATTACAAATTTAAGCAAAACAGCAATAGCATATGAAGCCAAATGGAGAAGAAGTACACAAACTATAACATTTATCCATATCTTCTTCAATTAATTGAAGTTGAGTCTTTTCTTAACTATGGACTTTATCTATAATATATGCATGGTTGGAGATTCTATCTGGAACTGTCAAAGCATAATTGATGATCACAAGATTGTCTGTGATTTCCCTGCTCGGTCTCATATGCAAATGTGGAATTTTGTAGTAGTAATTAATTGTTTTGGGAACAATTAATATTGGTGTATGAAATTCCAATTAACATGGTACAGATACTCATATGGTATTATGGTTATCTAAAACTCAATGTGGACTTACTGTATTTTATTTGTGCTCATTTAAAACCAAGGCTCAAAGTCTGGATATTTTCAATATGAAAATTTAATTCACATATTTATTTCAATCAGTATTCTTTTAATATGTATGTATACATGGGTGTGAAGGATATATAAATATTTTGAAAGCATTTATATCTACTTTTTTTTTCCATTTTTTGCAGTTTTTCTTACTTTCTTTTGTTTTAAAAATATAAAACATTAACTATTGTTTATCTTGATTAGATTAATAAAGTTGTACACTATTAGAGAGAGACCTTTGGGTTTTCCATGGCCTCTTACTTTAATGCATGCTATTATTACATTTAAAAAGATATATAAGAGAGAGAGACCTTTGGGTTTTCCAATGCTTCTTATTTTAATGCATATTATTATTACATTCAAAAGAGAGAGAGAGAGAGAGAGAGAGAGAGAGAGAATAGTAATAATATAAATCAAGGTTTTTAAGACCGAATATGACAACGTACCGGTCAGAGGTCCGGTTCCTAGGTCGAATGATTCGATCATTCGAACCGAACGGACGACCTGTTCTGACAAAAAAAAAGGCCAAAAACATTGGATGATTCAAACGGTTTGA
Source organism: Nelumbo nucifera (assembly GCF_055504915.1). Lineage (NCBI taxonomy): Eukaryota > Viridiplantae > Streptophyta > Magnoliopsida > Proteales > Nelumbonaceae > Nelumbo > Nelumbo nucifera. Next base: position 105,047,677 of record NC_142649.1, on the reverse strand, counting down.
CCGCCCGAGTCAGCGGTTTGCTGACCAAATCAACGGTTTTAGGCAAAATAAAAGTTTTGGGGTAAAACGAAATCGATCACCTAATGCAATTTTCGGTTTTTCCGACCTGGTTTGATTTTGAAAACCATGATATAAATCAAATAATATAAATAGGTTGAGGTTAAACAATAAAAAAAATTATTAATTTAAAAATCCACTAAACTTTCACTAAAAATAAATATTAACAAAACTTAGTAAATATTAAAAATGTGTTACAATTTCACTTAAAAATCCAACTTAATAAATGCCAATAAAAATAAGAAATTTAAATATAAAAATATTAATTGATAGTTTTAATAATATTATTAGATAACTTATGAGTTGAGACCTTAATAAACTCTAATAAAAGTATTAATTGATAGTTTTAAAATACCATCAATTAATTAAAAATCCAAAAAATTATGAAAAACCTAAACATAATTAAAATAATAAAAATAATTATAAAATATTGAAAATTAACAATATTTTATATTAATAAGGGTATTTACTAAAAATAATTAAAAAGTACAATTAATAGTATTTTATTATTAAAAAATACCCAAGCCAAAAAATATTGAAAAATATAGAAATTTAGTTGTATATTTTATTAACTATGGTATTTATTTAGTTATTTAAATGATGAAATCACTAATAATTATTGAAAAATACTCGTATGCAAAAATTACTGAATAATATTGAAAAAACACCAAAAATTAATTAAAAATACGAAAATTCTAAAAACCTGAAGCTTAATTAAAATACTAAAAATAATAAAAAAGATAAATTAATTGTATTTTATTGCAAAAAATACTAAATAATAATGAAAAATAATGTATTTTAATTTTTAATAGTAATATAGTTAACAATAATTATTTTTAAACTATAATTAACAATCATTATAATTTAAGCTATAAATAGTAGAAAATTACATTTAATTACCAGAAAGTTATATTTAATTACTAGAAAGTTACACTTAATTAGTTTTAGCCAAGAAATTAGAAATATTTTTGAAAATATGATAATTTCCAAAAATTACTATATTTTAAATAAATATAGTAATTTAATAATTACAATACTTTAATAGTTAATAATATTCTAATAATTAATAATAAAAAAATAACAAATCATTTATAACTTAACCTAATCCAATTAAATCTATAAATTTGCAGGCTCGAGCAACTATTTTCTTTTGAGTTAGGTCTAGATGAGATATGCACCATTCCCACACATTATCAGGGATAATCTGATCTAAAGTCTAATTGGGTATCAAACTTTTGGAGTCCAATGATGGCTTTAGTGGATAGGGACAACCCCTAATAAGCTCAACTTGGAAGTTATATGCATATATGGTAAATATTATTATATTATATTTAAATAACAATTTTTATATTAACACGAGCCTCTTTATCAATAGAAAATGTGCAAGCCCAAGTCCTAGCCCGGCCCGACCATCAGGCCTAGATCTTGAGCCCGAGCCCAGCCCTTATATAAAGCCCGAAGCTCAAGCTTGATATGTACACAAAATGTCTTATTTTTAGTATACTTTAATAAACTAATATTATATTAATTTAGTAATAATTTAATAAATTAATAAAGTAATTTATATATTCTAATAGTAAATTGATATTTATTAATAATTTAGGAAGCATATATATATATATATATATGTATATATATATTGTATTTATTATATATAACATAAGTACTTTTTTATATATGTAATAGTATCAGGCTGGGCTTATTTGAGAAAGCTTGAGCTCGAGCTAATGAGCTTGATATTTTGTCCAAGCCTGAAAAATAACGGGTCAGGCCAGGCCAGGCCGTCGGGGTACGTGGCCCATGAATAGGTCTAATTATATATATAAACAATTGTATACATTAAAAATCATATGAAATAAAAATTTAAACATCTTTTTCAATTTTTTTTTATAAAAATGGACCTCTCATAGCGTGGCCCGGTCCACGGCTTGACCTGGCCCAAGGCTTGGCCCAGCACAACCCGATTTACACCTCTACTTGAACCTACCCTATACTGGGGATGGGGCGAAAAATTCAAGGATTCCCCATCCTTCATGAGGAGTGGAGTGCCTTGCCCCTTAACGCGTCCAACATTGAGGTGTGGTTGCCTTGCTTTGGACCCGCCTGACGCTAGGGACAGGACAGGGATGGGGTAGAGTGTCTTGACTATGGGGCAGGGACAGGGATGGGGTGCCCCACCCTGAACCCACCCCGTTGTCATTCATATATAATTGTTAATTATTAGTGAAATTAATAAAAATGTTAACTTTTGTAATTATTTTTATTTATTTAAAGTTAATCATAATTTTATTTAAAATTAATAAAAATAATAACAATTATTAAAATTAATATAAATTATTAATAAAGCTGATTTTATTAAAAAATATTTGTTCATATTAAATTAACAATAATTATTTTCTGTAAGTCAACATTAAATGAAAATACAATTATTAAAATTTTAGATATTAACAAAACTTTGAATACTTTTAGTTAATTAACGACAAATTTTAATTATTAATTTAATATTAATTAATAATAAATAAAATTATTAAGTCTTTTAGATTTTCCCATGCATCACACGGGTCCCTGCTAGTCTAAAACTAAAAAGTAAATATTTTCTGATAATTAAGTTTACCATATTCACGCTGCTCATAATTTTGATACAAGTAGCAGAGCCTTAGCAAATGGAATTATCAAACTTTTTTTATTACACTTTTTGAAAATGGGAATTTTTTCATGTAAAAAAATCTATATTGTACAAATGTTTATTAAGCACTAGTGGAATGGCCCATGCGATGCACATGGTATTTGATATTGATGGTGATGTATGACAATACTTTTATATCTCGGGCATAGATGAAAGTTCACATGATGTTCAAGTCCTAAGACAATTATATAATACATAAAAAAGACTATCCTTACAAAATGCCAAGATATAAATTTTATAATATGCATATAATGTTGGTTGCAAATGCATCAGATTGAAACATTAATGCACCAAATCAATGATAAAATTACATTCAACAACATTATTAACAAATACAATTCATCCTAATGAAAACATAAAATTTATGGAGAATAGGAGATGCCACTCTTAACCGATCTCCTATTTTGTAATAACTTAAAACCTATGAAAATAATTACTATTAATGGTTAGAAATAAACAAAGCTATTATGTTAATTTACACAAGTAACTATTGAATAGTAGAAGTCATTATCTAATATGACTATTAAATGACTTACATTTAAGCCTAAAAACATTTTCTTCTTACTTTTTAACTAAGAGGAGATAAAGAAATTAATTGGAAGCAAAATTTATCAACCAACCACTAAAATAACATGTATGCAAACACCCTCTAGGCATGTTGAGCATCTCCACACATTTGACCAAGAATAAAACAATTGAACAATTCATAATGTGTCACAGTGTTGCATACGACCGAGGACATGAGCTCTATGCCCTACTTAACAACAACACACATGATAACATACAATCCTAGTGGCCATATGCCCTTATAAAACTTGGGCCTAATTAACAAACATGTTCAGGGCCCATGGAATGAAGTTTCTATGTCTTCATTTTTCTGTAATTTATGGTTTTCTTTGTTTTTTGTAATTTTTGTTATTTCCCATCTTTTATGATTTTCTAAATTTCTTGTATTTTTCCATATTTCTTTGTTTTTTGTAATTTATATTACTTTCTTTATTTTTGTGTTTTTTTATAATTATTTTGTAATTTTTAATTTTTTCTTTAATTTATGTTATTTTCTACATTTTATATCTATTTTTATATATTATGAATTTTTTATAGTTATATTTTTCTAGAATTGATGTATTATGTGAAAAATTAATGGGTTGGGTTATGGTAGGTTTGGGTAGAACCCAAAATGGGTCATTAGCGTGTTGGTGGGTCAGGTTGAAGCTCAACCCAAACCTAAGTACCTAACCCACCCAATTTCTTTTTAGAAAAGACAATGATTTTCTTTCTTTTTTTTTGCCAACAACTATCAATCACCCCTATATATAATTAGGATATGTTGGAATGACCAAAAAACTAAGGGGTTGAATTAGTATGAAAAACCAGGGTCTTTTGACCACACTAACTGAATCATTCTCATTTTTTATATATGGTAGTAGATATAAATTTTTATTTCATTCTACAATTTTTTGTTCATTTTTCTATAATTTATGGTTTTCTTTCTTTTATGTAATTTATTCTTTTCTTCAATTTTTATGATTTTATATATATTTTTGTAAAATTTCTCTCAGTTTCTTTGTTTTTTGTAATTTATATTATTTTCTTCATTTTATGTGTTTTTTCATAATGATTTTGCAATGACATATACAATGGGAAAAAATAGAAAGTTGAGGGTAAAGTTGGAAAGTAAAATCAGGGTGTTTTGACCAAACCAATTGCAACATTCTCATTTTTTTTAGTATGGTATAGATATAGAAATTTCTACGATTTTCTATATTTTGTGTAAATTTTCTATGTATTTCTTTGCTTTTTTTTGTAATTTATTTTGTTTTCTTCATTTTATGTTTTTTCATTATTATTTTGCAATGACAATATATACAATGGGGAAAAATAGAAAGTTGAGGATAAAGTTAGGAAGTAAAACTAGGGTGTTTTGACCAAGCCAATTGCAACATTCTCATTTTTTAGTATGGTATAGAAATTTTTATGATTTTCTATATTTTTTTGTTTTTCTTTTTGTAATTTATATTGTTTTCTTTATTTTGAGGAGAGAGGTGCTTAGAATAAGAGAGACACCATTTCTGCTTCCTCCTTTCTACTGTAAAGTAGGGGGAAAAGATAAGATACACACTATGCAAAGAAGGGTTTAAAGGAGAGAACTGGGGTTTTAGAATTTATGTCTTCGCTTCATGTGTGAATGATAATGATGGGGCGCAATCTGGTCACTCCTAGCTGGCAGGGGGCCACACTCCAAGCTGGCGACGGACGGTACCTGAGAAGAAGAGAATGAAGAATTCCCAAGGAGCTCTCCCGGCGGGAACACTTCGATGCTTAAGTTAGGACTCTGAGAGAGAATATTGCAGAGATGATGAAGAAAGCTAGAGTGTAGATTGCGTGAATGCAATTACCTTTGCTCTTTGGGGGTAGGAGCTCTTATATAATGGTGTTCTGTCAAATCTGACATAACTGCTTCTGATTCTCTGCCGTAGCCATTACTTGCCAGGGCTGCGCAGGTTACTGTTGCAGGGTACGACTCTGTCAAGCGGGAGACACCTCTCAGGTTTGGCAGGCACGACGCCGCCTGGCGAGAGACGTGGGTGCAGGGCTCCAGGTTTGGCAGGTACGGTTGTCAGGGGATCTTCCTGTGATACGCCGAGCTGTCTTCCTGTGATACGCCGAGCTGTCTTCCTGTGAGCTACCTTGCACCAAGCTACCCTATGCCGAGCTGCAGGTGCCATACTAAGGTGATTCTACCCGAGGTGGCCTACTTAGGTCTGAGTCAAAATAAATTTATTAGGAGGCTCCCGAGCTCACCCCGAAGTGCCTTGAGCTTGAGAGATCCCTGTCTTGCAATACCTTGGCTTGGGATGCCTGTGGAAGAATCTTAGCTCGGGGTGTTCTCTTCTTGAGAAGGAGCTTGGAGCTCCTTTCTGAGGAGGAGCTTGGGGGCTCCTTTACTTGGGAGGAGTTCGGGATAATCGGAGTGTCACCTAGTGCCGAGCTGCCACGCTGGACCTTGGCGGACTGGTCGCATTGAGCTGTCACTTATGCTGAGTCACGCCCACCTGTCCCCCTATGATGAGGTCGGGGAAAATCACCCTCCATCAGATAACATTTGGCCTTTCGCCTCATGTCATTCTAGTTGTCAATGGTGGAGCCGTTATTTGCATATCTAATAGCTAGCATTAGGATATAGGCTGATTTTGATTCATTTATATTTGGATTTGAATCGAACATCCATTCAATTTATATAGAAGAGTTTGGATTTCCGGCCAACAAAATGCATTTCAAGCCCCTATGGCCTTACCAAGTACAACCCCTACGATATTACGTTGGTAGGGTGTTAGATTACTGGATTGGCCTGATGATCGTCGAGAAAAAAACACCACCCTAAGATGAATCAATATAACGAACCTAAAAGAGCATTTTCTGATCCAATACAACTTATTATGTTAACAGAGACAATTGAAAAAAAAATAGGGAGAAAAAAAAAACTTCATTTAATCATCTAATTGATTGTTCCATGATGAAAAGAGAGAGGTTGAAAAAATCCATTCCTCCCTTAAATTCAAATTTGTGGTTTGGGAAAACCATCCGATACTTGACATGTATTGGTTCTAATCAATGAAGAGGTTCATCAGGTAGGTACTTCGGGAAAAGATTAGATAAGGCAAGGAGTAGGTTCCACAATAGTCTTATTATTATTTTATTTGTTTTATCCAATTACAAGTTGATGGAGGGAGATTTGGCCCGACCCCTTGGCCATGCGGCACGTGGAAGCAACCGAGAGTGACCTGGCAGAAGCGCCAGTTCGGCACGACAGCGGGCCCACAACCTGAGCTCTGAGAAAAGGAATCCCGAGCTCCCCCAAGGAAGAACCCGAGCTCTCCCTTGGAGGTGCTGAGCCTTACAAGGAGCGCAAAGGGCAAAGACCCGAGCTGACCCACCCTGGGGTAGTTTGGGCCACACTTCTATCCGAACTCAAGACTTCACCTCGCACACCACTTCGGATCCAAGTCGCTTGACTGATCAACCATACCTGATGCCCAGGAAACCCGTACACGGAGGCGGCGCGCCTGACTGATTAGGGATCCGACACATGACAGCCACCCTCCAACGGCCACCTGCCACTGCCATCTCAGATGTGGTAGAGACGGCCCTGATAACGACAGTGGCGGTTATGACACCCGAACTGACAACTGGTAGAGGTTATGACACCCAAACTGGCGTCTGGCCGGGATGATGACACCCGATCTGGCGAAGGTGATGATGCTCGATCTAGCAGAGGTATGGGAGTAAGTGTACAGGGTGATTGTAAAAGGCCCCCATCTCCCAAAGGAGGTATGTGATTTATGTGCTTTCTGGTCTTGAAGTTCCTCATTTCCCTTGCCTTCTCAAGAGCACTAACTTGAGCTTCGGAGTGTTCCAACTGGGTTCCTCCCCGGAAGCCTCCGTTTTCTTCCATGTTTCAGGCATCTCCAATTTCGACAGAGGCAAGGTAACCGGCAGCTAGGACCGACCGGATTGCACATCATCATTTGGCGCCGTCTGTGGGAAGACTTCAAAAAGCCTCCCCTAACCTTTAACTCTCTCTCTCTCTCTTAAAGAAACCTTAGCTTCCATGGCTTCCTCCAGCTGCAACAGGCACAACGCCGACTTGAATGTTGTAGGGGAACACCCTCAGCCCGCCACTGTATGCATCAGACAGTTCACCGTCCCCCTCTCGGTGGACGAAATCCCTAGCCTCAATGCACCGAGTTCGGTGACACCTGTGAATGTTCCCCTTCCCTCCCCTATCGAGACAACTTTCGCCGAACCAACCGTTGTCCCTCTGGCGGCCAGCCAGAACCAGCTTGATGACTTGATGCAGTGCATGCGGGCAATGCAAGCCCAAATGTAGCAGTTCCAGCAACATCAACTCCATCAGCAGCAAGTACTGCACCACATTTCTCAGTGTCACTATCAACAACAATTTCCTCAACTGCCTCTGAACCAACCACAGCTCCCACCTCGGCACCCTGCTCTGAAGCCGGTCAAGCCCTCCCCTCAGGGAGGGCGCCTTCACCGAGGGGAAGCCTCCCAACTTCAAAACCCCTCCAGGAGCTAGGCCTCATCCCCGGGCAGGAGGGAAAGACTAATTACCCCCGCCTCGCAGCTCGCCAGCGGATCAGGAACCTCCTTGCCGATCAAGTCAGCACCTCGACATTCTATGTTCGAGCTCCCGCTTGCAGAAAACCAGTTCGGTGTCCTGGACGCTAACTACCAACAGTCCGGGCCGATCGAGCTCGGCAACACCGAGGCAAGTAGCACCAATATCAGGCCTTCTAAGCAGCAGCGAAGACGCCGGTGAAGTCACCGAACTACCACCTGCATCTTGCCCGAGCTCCGAGGTAAAGAAGAAACAAGCTCGGACGAGGTAAAAGTTGCCCCTATTCTTTCAGTTCCTTCCCCCCTGTCATCAGAACTCCTTGCGGTTCCCATGCCCAAAGATTTCAAACTCCCTCCCCTAGACAAGTATGATGGGTCCTTTGACCCCAATGACCACGTTGATGCTTTCTAGTACCAAATGCACCTGACGAGGGCCAGCGAGTCCTGCATGTGTGTGGCCTTCACTACCACCTTCAGGGGAGTGGCCCACACCTGGTACAGGAACCTAGCCCCCGGGTCGATAAGAAGTTGGACCCAGTTCATGCAAATCTTCACCGCGCACTCGTTACTAGCAAGCGGTGCCCCTGAGCCGAGGAGAGCCTCCTCGGAATAGTCCAGAGGGAAGGAGAGTCCATCCGGGGCTATATCAAACGGTTCAATGACGTGTGCTTGCAGATACCGCGCCTAGACCCCGCGGTACAGCTTGCGGCAGCCAAGAGTGGTGTGACACACAAGGAGTTCAGGTGGCACATGGTAGTGAACCAGCCCGCGACCGTAGCTGAATTCCTTAAGCTCACAGACAAATACATAAGAACAGAGGAGGAGATCAACTAAAGGACTGAAAGCGGGATCGAAAAAAGGAAGAGGGAAGGCGAACCCTCCAACCCAGATGACAGGAGGAAGAAAGACCCTGCTCGGGGGACGAAGCCAAGCCTACTGTTCCGAGCTTCCTTAGCAGGTCGGATGGACTACACGCCCTTAAACGCGAAGCGGGCCGAGATCTTAATGACGATCAAAGATGCCCTGTACGTGAAATGGCCACCTTGTCTGAAGGGAAACCCGAACGAGAGGAATAAAAACTTGTACTGCAGTTTCCATAGAGACCACGGTCATAGCACCGAACATTGTAATAATCTCCGCGACGAGATAGAGGAACTTATCCATCGCGGGTCCCTAAGAAATTTTGTACAGCATAATAATAATAACAATAATAGTAATAAGACAGGTCGGCAGGGAGAGCACAGCAGAGATGCTCCCGAATCCAGCAGCCGGCCAACCGAACCGCAGAAGCAGCCCTCAGAGGAAAGACCAGTTCGAGAAACAATCCACGTGATCGTTGGAGGATCGATCGTAGCAGGATGCACCTCGGCAGCAGCTTGGGCATCTACCCGGGAAGCCGCCAGAGAAGAACAAAATCCCCCAAAGTGGCCTAGGATGGAAGACCCCATATTCTTCACCGAAGACGATGCGCGCGGGGTTCACTATCCTCATGATGACGCACTTGTCATAAAGGTGAGGATCAATGACTTCGAAGTCCGGCACGTACTCGTTGACTCCAGCAGTTCGACAGACATCATTTTTAATGCGGCCTTTGACAAACTCCAGTTCCGAGAGAGTGATTTGAAGCCCGCGAACACCCCGCTGGTCGGCTTCAGCGGAGAGGAGGTCAGACCCCTGGGAAAGGTCACAGTACCTGTGGAAGTCGGCACGTGGCCTGGCACGATAAGACTCAGGCACAACTTCTTGGTGGTTTTAACCCCCTCCCCCTACAATGCCATAGTAGGTCGGCCGATCACCCACATTTTAAGGGCCGTGGTGTCCACTTACTATTTAGCTATGAAGTTCCCCACGGACTTCGGCATTGAGGTGGTGCAGGGCGACCAGCTCGAGTCCCGCAAGTGCTATGTCCCCGCCCTCAAGGGAAAGGCCAAGGTAACCAGCGACCTCGAATTGGAGCGACCGATGGAACAGAACGAGGAGCGAGCTGCACCCACGGAGGAAACTATTCCCATCCCTGTCTCGGCAGAGGACCTAGCCAGATCGCTTCAAGTCGGTGCTTCCCTGGAGGAGCCCTGTCTCGGCATTTCCACGGCAAAAATGCTCGGCATAGACCCTAAGCTTATAACTCACAAGCTCAATACTGACCCTGTAGTTAGACCCATTAGACCGAAGAAACGCAACTTAGCCCCAGAACGCTGGTGGACGGTCGATGAGGAGGTCGAGAAGCTCCTCACAGCAGACTTCATAAGGGAAGTTCATTACCCGAGCTGGGTAGCCAACCCCGTTTTGGTCAAAAAGGCAAACGACAAGTGGCGCATGTGCGTTGACTACACCGAGCTTGCCCAAAAGATTGCTTCCCCATCCCCAGGATTGACCGCCTAGTGAACGCAACCTCAGGACACGAGTTGCTAAGCTTCTTGGATGCCTACTCGGGCTACAACCAAATCGGGATGGACCCAGCCGACGAGGAAAAAACCGTCTTCGTAACCGAGTTCGGCCTGTACTGCTACAAGGTTATGCCCTTCGGGCTAAAAAATGCTGGGGCGACCTTTCAAAGGCTTACGAATAAGCTGTTTCAACCCCTAATTGGCACAAAGATGGAATGTTATGTAGACGACATGGTCATCAAGACACAGTTTTCGCATGAATTAATACAAGATCTGCATTCTGTCTTTCAAATTCTACGTTAATTTAACATGAAACTAAACCCAAATAAGTGTGTCTTCGGTGTCACCTCGGGTAAGTTCCTAGGGTACGTCGTCAACTGGCGCGGTATTGAGGCTAACTCAGACAAGATCAAAACCATCATAGATATGAGACCACCCCAAAAAGTGAAAGAGATTCAGAGGCTAAATGGCAGAGTAGCCGCTCTGAGTCGTTTCATGTCTAAGTCAGCAGACCGTTGCCTGTCCTTCTTCAAGGCAATAAAAGGCAAAGGGTTCGAGTGGAACCCGAAATGCCAGCTCGCATTTGACGAGCTCAAGAAATACCTCGCCAGTTTCCCAATGTTGACCCGACCCGAAGAGGGCGATGTTTTAGAACTATACCTCTCGGCAAGCGACAAAGTGGTCAGTTCGGTACTAATAAAGAAAGCAGATCGGGTCCAGTGACCCATCTACTATGTTAGCAAAATATTGCAGGGAGCAGAAACAAGATATCCGGAGATAGAAAAGCTAGCCTATGTGCTGGTCATTGCGGCCCGCAAACTCCGTCCGTATTTCCAAGCCCATACCATCATCGTCCTCACCGACAAACCCTTGAGGCAAGTATTACTCAGGCCCGAGGTCTCTGGTCGATTGACGAAGTAGGCCATCGAACTTAGTGAGTACGACCTCCAGTACAAGCCACGAACCGCTATCAAAGCTCAAGCCTTGGCGAATTTTGTTGCAGAATGCACCTTTAGCTCCGAGGTCCTCGGCCCGGTTGAGCACGAGGCTCCCAGTTCGGGTGAGCTCGGTGCTCCCAGGCCGATTGAGTCTGAGCCCCGTGAGGTCACACCCAGTTCGGTATCTCTCCTGGTTAGGCCGAGCGCGAACTCGGATGAAGAGCCCTGGATTCTTTACGTAGATGGCTCCTCAAATCAGCAAGGCAGCGGAGTCAGTGTAGTTCTCCACGGTCTGAGTGGCACGAAACTGGAGTACACGCTACACTTCGAGTTCGCGACATCCAACAATGAAGCAGAATACGAGGCGTTGATAGCCGGGCTAGCCCTGGCGCAAGAGGTAAAGGCAAAACACATAGTTATCTACAGCGATTCCCAGCTCGTGGTAAACGAAGTTACAGGAGAATTCAAAGCCCGCGAGCCAACTATGATCGCTTACTTGGCAAAGGTAAAAGAGGCTATGCTTAGCTTCCAGTCACACTTCATCAAGCAAATCCCGAGGTCAGAGAACGCTGAGGCCGACGCCCTGTCCCGGCTAGCCAGCACCAGTGACAACACCATGAGAACTGTGTACATAGAGGACTTACCTCAGTCTAGCATTCTCCGGGGGGCAGAGGAGGTCGCTCCTATTGCCCAAGCAGAATCGAGCTGGATTTATCCACTCGCGAGTTTCCTACTACATGGAACCCTCCCCGCAGACCGCAATGCCGCCAGGCGGGTAGAGCGCCAAGCAGCCAAGTATGTCATGATGGACGGACGGCTGTACCGAAGATCCTATACGCTCCCCTATCTGCGCTGCTTACGACCTCCCGAAGCCGAGCTCGTACTCCACGACATTCATCAAGGCCTATGTGGCGGACACCTGGGGGACAGGGCCATCTCCTAGAAAGCACTACGACAGGGGTACTATTGGCCAACAATGAAAGCAGACGCCGTCGGGATAGTCAGGAAGTGCGAGAAGTGCCAAAAGCGCGCCAATATTCACCACCAACCCGCCGCCGACCTCAAGTACCTCACCAGCCCGTGGCCCTTCGCACAATGGGGTATCGACCTACTCGAGCCATTCCCGCCAACAACAGGAGGAAGGAAGTTCCTAGTAGTGGCAGTAGACTAATTCACCAAGTGGGTTGAAGCTGGAACTCTCGTAACCATCACAGCTCGAAACGTCCAGAACTTCTTCTAGAAGAACATAGTGTCGCTTCGGGCTACCTCGGGTGCTGATCTCCGACAATGGCAAGCAGTTTGAGGACATCAAATTCCAAGAGTGGTGCCAAGACATGGGAATCTGGCAAAACTTCACGTCGGTTGCGCACCCACAAGCAAACGGTCAGGTAGAAGTCACGAATAGAGCTATCCTCCGCGGACTGAAAGCCAGGCTAGACCGAGCTAAGGGGTTATGGGCAGATGAGCTGCCCAGTGTCCTATGGGCATACCGAACTACAGAAAAGACCGCCACCGGAGAAACTCCCTTCAACCTCACCTATGGCACGGAGGCAGTCATCCAGTAGAAATCGAAATTCCCTCACTTTGGTTGGAAGCATACAACGACAATACTAATAACGACGAGCTACGTACCAACCTCACCCTACTTGATGAGGTGAGGGACCTCACGTACATCAGGACCGCGGCGTACCAGCAAAGGGTACCTCGGTACTACAACGCCAGAGTTAAGAAATGAAACTTCCGCGTTGACGACCTGGTTCTCTGCAAGGTCATGGTACCTGAGCCCGACGTTGGCAAACTCGGGCCGAACTGGGAAGGACCCTACCGAGTAAAGAGAGTACTCGGGGGAGCATACGAGCTCGAGACCCTTGAGGGTAAACAGATACCCCAGGCATGAAACATCGTCAACTTAAGATGATTTTACCTATAAATTATCAAACTAAGCAGGCCATGAGCCACTACCAAAGCTTAAGGGCCAGAATGCCGAGCTAACAAGGACCTTGGCACCCTAAGGGCCAGAATGCCGAGCTAACAAGGACCTCAGCACCGCAAGAGCCAGAATGCCAAGCTAAAGATGACCCTGACACCTCATCAACGAAGCAAGCTGCACTAGTATGGATCCCGAGGTAAATAGCCCAGGGCCCCAATTCAGCTTAACTAACCCAGGCGAAGTACAGGTCGGGCGTAAGTCTAGAAATTCGGCAACATAGTCAACTTGGCGAAAAAAAAAAAGAAGAAAATAATTGCTCAACACTTTGCCAAAAAAGGGGAACTGTTCATTACAAAATAATCTTGTTTACATTTCATTCAAAAAAAAAAACAAAAAACAATGTCTACGAGCTCACAGGCTCAGAGGTACATCTTCCTCACCTTCAGAAGGGACTTCGACAATACCCGAAGGTCCCGCTTCATCATCGGAATCCGCATCATCATCATCATCAGCAGCAACAGCCATTTCCGGAGTGATGCGCGAAGTGGTTATGGCACTAATGTCGAGCTCGGGGTACGTGTTCCTTATCATCCATCGGCTCAACTTGAAACCCCTTATGTACGAGCCCACCATCATGTCGTCAAAGCGCGGTGAAGCGATATAATCATTAACAACCTTCACCTTCGCCTCCTCGATGGCCTGAGAGAAGATCTCTGTCTTCTCTCTGATATCATCTTGAAGGTACTCGACCTGATGCTCCAGGTCCAACTTCAGGTCCGCCATGTGTCTCACCACCAATCCTAAGGCCTCGTTGTCCCTCAGAGACCTCGTTAACTCGACTCGCGCAGCGCGGGAAGCCTCTTCGGCAGCTTGTGCTCGCTTCAAGCCCCTCTCTGCCTGGATTTCCAAAGCATGGATAGAGGAGTTCACCTACCAGAACGAGAACAAATCAGCTCGGTAAGAAAAAAAAACTGCTCTGACATACCACCATGGCGTGAGATGCAACACGAGCGCCTATGAGATTCGTAGGAAGATCGGCCCACGCCGCGACCTCCTCAGGGCAAGTAGCCTTCTTACTTTTCCGGAGAGTGTAGCTCGGCGTCAGCACGCTCCCAACCTCATTCTGACTTCCCGAGCCTGAAGGCACAACTCGGGTATAAGCTGTTTCGTCAGAGGGAACCCTTGCCGCTTCCTGAAATGGAGGGGCCACCTCGGGCTCCCCAGGAGGCTCCATTCTCGATGCCTCAGGCTCCGCAACCTGGGAAGGATCGACACGGACCCACTTAGCAGCTCACTTCCTCCTCCTCATACCATCAAACAAGTTCGCACCTTGAGTCTTCTCTGCCTCCATAACACCTACAAAAAGGAGCTCGGCGTCAAAAGACGGGAATAAAAACAAAGCAAAAGCAAGCCTCTGAGCAAGAAACCTACCCGAACTCAGACCGGCCTGAATAAGCTTGGCCTCCGTCAGGTAGACTTTGCATTTGAGTCCAAGCCGGGCCCAGTCCTGGAGGCCCTTCACCGTTTCTTCATCTAACGTGGCACTGGGGTCAGGAACAGCATATCCCCACTCGGTAGGAAACGGCCATCCCATGGCGCTTCGAACCACGAAGTAGTCCCGCTTCCATGCCGGGACCTTATTTGGAAGATCGTGCAAGAGCTTGAACCTCAATCGAGGTGACAAGTAGTAGGCCCGCCTACGCCCGGACAGGGGACCCGCTTGTTTCTTGAGCATAAGAATGGCGGAAAAGATTTCCAGGTCCAAGGGAAGGCATTGTTCGCAATAAAGGGAGATGGTCCCGACAAGGTTGCGGATGGAGTTCGGGTGGAGTTGACCGACAGTAACACCGAAGTGGTTCATGACCTCAACGATAAGGGGGTGGAAGGGAAGGCGCAGCCCGGCAACGAGCTGCTCCCGGAATATCACGATCTCGTCTGGACCGTGCTCCCAAGGGAAGTCGCCCGAGGGTAAAATTCAAGTATACTCCCCGGGCAGGTTGTACTGAGCGAGAAGGGACCAAAGCCTCTCGGGCATCATAGTGAAAGGCCCGAAGTTATCTGGCACTCGACCTCGATGGGAGGTGGATGCCAAGCTACCCGAGGTGACTCGGCCTACGGGCTTGAACTCGAGCTCTTCCTCAAGCTCTACTTCAGGCCCCGCCTCGGACTCACTAAAGCTGTCGGGGGCAACAGCTCAGTTTGTAGAACCAGCATCTGACCCCCCCAGAAGACTATCTAAGCTACCCGAGCTAGACATTGAATCAAAAAGAGGGTTGAGGACTCACCGAGAAAAGCTATCGGACTACGAAAAATGACACAAGCTGATAGCCTTGGACGCGAGCTCAAGAAACGAATGTTGGAAAATGGCGAAGGAAAGTGACCAGGGGCCCCCCACTATTTATAGCCACTGTACTCGCGCATCAACGGTCAAGATCAAAACCATCCAATGGCTCCCCGCAAAACCGGCTGCGCACCCCCCTAGGAGAAGTCAGTTTAGCATGCATTTTTGACGTTTGAAAATTTAAAATCGTTTGGCGTCCGCGCGTGAGCTGCACACAACCCGGGATTGACCCCTGGTCGATCCAAGCCGGCCCTGATCGAGTCAAAAACGCAAGCAGGTCAGACCAAAGAAGGCCAAAGCGTCATGAGGCAAATCCTCCCGTCATCTCGTGAACTCTCCACGCCGGGTCAGGACCCCGAGCACGGGGAGTGGGGGGCAATTGATGGAGGGAGATTTGGCTCGACTCCTTTGCCATGCGACACGTGGAAGCAACCGAGAGTGACATGGCAGAAGCGCCAGCTCAGCACGGCAGCGGGCCCACAACCTGAGCTCCGAGAAAAGGAGTCCCGAGCTCACCCAAAGAAGGAACCCACGACCCGAGCTCCCCTAAGGAAGAACCCGAGCTCTCCCTTGGAGGTGCTGAGCCTTACAAGGAGCACAAAGGGCAAAGACCCGAGCTGACCCACCCCAGGGCAGTTCGGAACACACTTCTATCTGAACTCAAGACTTCACCTCGCACACCACTTCGGCTTCAAGTCGCCTGACTGATCAACCGTACCTGATGCCCAGGAAGCTCGTACACGGAGGCGGCGCGCCTGACTGATTAGGGGTCCGACACATGACAACCGCCCTCCAACGGCCACCTGCCACCGCCATCTCAGACATGGCAGAGACAGCCCTGACAAGGACAGTGGTGGTTATGACACCCGAACTGGAAACTGGTAGAGGTTATGACACCCGAACTGGCGTCTGACAGGGATGATGACACCCGATCTGGCGGAGGTGATGATGCCCGATCTAGCAGAGGTATGGGAGTAAGTGTACAAGGTGATTATAAAAGGCCCCCATCTCCCAAAGAAGGAAGTATGTGATTTCTGTGCTTTCTAGTCTTGAAGTTCCTCATTTCCCTTGCCTTCTCAAGAGCACTAACTTGAGCTTCGGAGTGTTCCAACCGGGTTCCTCCCTGGAAGTCTCCGTTTTCTTCCTTGTTTCAGGCATTTCCAATTTCGACAGAGGCAAGGTAACCGACAGCTAGGACTGACCGGATTACACATCATCACAAGTGTTAACTGTTAATTAAATATAATTGAAAAAATAAAAACATAAAAAAGCATAAAAAAGAAAAGTGAAAATCAAGTTTTAAAATTAAAAACATGATAAAGGGTAAAAATGGAAAGTAAAAATCAAGCTTTAAAATTAAAAACTTGATAAAGGGTAAAAATGGAAAGTGAAAATTAGGCTTTTTGATGAAACATTGTCACCACCCTCATTTTTATAAATGAAATAGAGAGATTATCCAATTACAAGTGCTAACTGTTATTAAATAAAATTGAAAAAATAAAAAAAAACATAATAAACAAAAAGTGAAAATCAAGTTTTAAAATAAAAAAAAAACATGATAAAAGGTAAAAATAGAAAGTGAAAAATCAGACTCTATTAAATAAAATTGGAAAAATAAAAAACATAATAAAGAGTAAAAACAAAAAGTGAAAATCAAGTTTTAAAATAAAAAACTTGGTAAAAGATACAAATGAAAAGTGAAAAATCAGGCTATTTGACAAAACATTGTCATCATCTTCATTTTTATAAATGGGTATAGATTTATGATAAACCTCGTATCTACGAATGACCCTGACCAATTCACATTTAATGTTTTCAATCTAGGATTTACTATTTCCTAACAATCACAAACAACAAGAAAAACAATACTGAAAGGGTAAATAGCACATGCACAAACACAGAGAAAGAGAGAAAGCATGAAAATAAATAAATAAATTGAGGGAACGAGGCTCCACGTCCACCACCTGAAATACATGTAGAACATCGCTGTCTCTATTGCCTAGGATGATAAACCCATAATAAACCCCCTTGTCCACCCATTACCAAAAAGAAACTAAAGAACCCTACTCTACTCTTTCTTAGAATCCGAGGAGGAACTTCTTGTCATATATCACTCACAGGTCACAAGTCGCTTGTTATTCAACAGGGAGCACACATGAAGTGGCTGTTACGAAATTTTTGAGAATAAACCTGGGATCTGGTGCCATTCAGGATTTCAGACACCCGTGATATGTTAAAAGTAAAGGGATAAGTAGTTATTTTATACACTAATTTTAGGGTTTAGGGATTTAGAGTTTACAAGGTTAGGGTTAAGGGTTTAGAGTTTAAATTTTAAGGTTTAGAAGATTAGGGTCTAGAGTTTAGATTTTAGGATTTAGAGGGTTAGGGTTTAGAGTTTAGATTTTAGGGTTTAGAGGGTTAGGATTTAAAGTTTAGATTTTAGGGTTCAGGATTAGGATTTAGGGGCTTAGAAGTTAGGGTTTAAAGGTTTAGAGTTTATATTTTAAGGTTTAAGATTTATAATTAAGGCTTGGAGTTTAGAT
The DNA here is from genome assembly GCF_055504915.1 of Nelumbo nucifera. NCBI lineage: Eukaryota > Viridiplantae > Streptophyta > Magnoliopsida > Proteales > Nelumbonaceae > Nelumbo > Nelumbo nucifera. Next base: position 105,029,656 of record NC_142649.1, on the reverse strand, counting down.
CTAAAAACCGTAGAACAGGGTAGGAGCCAAGTGAACTTTATGATAAGATAATAAACGAAGGAAGAAAAAACAACCTATAAGGCTATGACTGAAGCATCAAAGCAAAATCAAACCCTTAACTCCAAGTGGCAAAAACCTATTTTCTTTTTTTTTTACACATAAAATCAAACCTATTTTCGGGAGTTTGACACCCGGAACCAATTGAACATTACTGAAAACCCACCAACTTGGGTCGTATTAAAAGTTAAATTTAAATTTAATAAATTATAATGGTGTTATTAAAAAATAAATTATAAAAGTCAATATATGATATAAAATATTTTAGACTAAAAATGAGAATTTTACCACTTTCTTGTATTAAAAATTATAGGGTAAATTACAAAGACCCCCTTGTACTATAGGGTTTGTGACAGACTTCCCTGTACTTTGTTTTGCGACAAAGACCCCCTTCTGTTAGTCTCCCGTTGAAATCCACCGTTGCAATATTTTTTTAATTCCCATACTATCCTTGTAATAACTATTCGTAAAAAAATACTGTTCATCTTCCTCGACCTCACAATACACAAACAACAGTAACGGTAACTGTTGCAGTGGCGGCGGACTTCTGAAGTCCTCCCTATCTCTCTTTTACCCTTTCCCCTTTCTTCTTCCTGGAGAAAATCACAGCAGATATTGAACACGAAGCTCAGTCCCAACACCATCGTAGCTGATCCACTGATTGCTGCTGACGATGCTGTCGACGTCATGGCGTCATAATAACGAAAAAAAAAGGCGGCTTCTTTCTATACCACCAGCAGCCAACCTTCTCCTTAAATTCATTTGTTGGTCAATCATCTCTGCTGCCCATTTGCCATTTGCTCCTCCCCTATTTCCTCTCCCCCCCCCTCTCTCTCTCTCCCTCTTCTCAATTGAGCGAGCCATAAGGATAGAATTCCAGACTCGATAATGGAGGTGGTGATACCAGCACCACCAAGCGGCATGGATTTCAACTTCGACAACGCCTGCTCTTCCCCCTACATCAGCGCTCCTTCTATCTCCAAATGTTTTGGTGAGTTCTTCAGCGCTCTCACTAGTCCTACTATGGCCATTGCAACCTATCGTGGCTTCAACGACTTCTCCATCACTAGTGGCGCTGGCGGTAGGGGGGTATCTCTTCTTTGGTCATCCCCTTTGACTAGGAACAGAAGCTTGGAAAGTCGAAATCCAACGACACCAATAACGACGATGATGACTTCGCCTTTGATTTCAGTGGTCAGTGAGAGGCAGTTCCACTCACCGTCGATGAACTCTTCGACGGAGGCGTCATTAAACCTTTAAAACTTCCTCCTCGGTTACAGCAGGTTCCTAGCAGAGTTGACGAGTTTGCTACTCTGAAGAGCGCTGTTTCGCCACCAAGGTTCCCAAGATCACCTATCTTGAAGGGGAAAAGGATAATCCGTGAAGCGTTGTCCCCGCGACACAAGAAAGACTTCGACCCGTTTGCAATTGCAATAGAGCAAGCGCGTAGAGGATCAAGACGCGATCGAGGGAGAGAAATGTTCTCTGGTTCGAATTCTGGCCATAGGGGTACCCGATCGCTGTCGCCTTTTAGAGTTTCTACGTTCGCATGGGAAGAAAAAGAGCAACAGCAGAGCACCAGGCCCTTTTCGTCCAATTCAAAATCTTCTTCTACATTGTTGTCGTCTTTGAAGGGGAGAAAGAAATGGAGGATGAAAGATTTTCTGTTGTTTCCAAGCGCTTTAGAAGGTCGAGCGACGGACAAGGGTCCTTTCAATATCTGCTGTGTTTTTCTCCGGGAAGAAGAAAGGGGAGGAGAGAAAGGGGAAGGGGAAGAAGAGAGATCGGGGAGAGCAGGAGAGGGTGCAGCTGCTGCAATAGCTACGGCCGTTGATGTTCTTGTATTGTGAGGTCGGGGAAGAATAGTATTTTTCTCAGAATAGTTATTACAAGGGTAGTATGGGGATTAAAAAATATTGCAATACAAAGTACAGGGGGCCTTTGTCTCATGGTCATAGTACAGGGGGGTCATTGTCGCAATACAAAGTACAGGAGGGTCTTTGTCATAGACCCCATAGTTAGTTTACCCAAAACTATATTTAAAATATAAAATATTAATATATGTCTATAGTTGGGTCGGTTTACAAATGGCCAAATCGAAACTAACCTAACTTGGTCAAGTTAGAAAATTGCTAGACCAAAGATGATGAAATACTAGAAAACCAACCAACTCGGGTCGAGTCCGATTGGATTGGTTATTAAAAAGTTAAAATATAAAACAATTATACTCCTATGTATTTCTATTTTTTAACATCGCTTAACAAAGTCCGTGTGTCGCACGGGTCCCCGCTAGTGTATATATATATTATTAAAAAGTTAAAATATAAAACAATTATATACTGCTTTGTATTTCTGTTGTTTAACTTCGCTTAACAAAGCCCGTGTATCACACGAGTCCCCGCTAATATAATATATATATATATATATAGCAAGATGGTCCACGTCACCATGCCTCTCCTTGCTCCAAACCCCTTCCTAATTTCTTGTTTTTTTTTTGAATTTTTTATTTTATTTAATTTCACATAATTACCCACTAAACCAATAAGGAAATAACATAAGCTTAACTATTTCTAATAACCATAAAGAAAATAGCAAGTTACTTTTCTAATGTTTAGCCAGGTGGAACCACTTTCTCCTAAATTGTCTCTAATTCCTATTTATCTCCTAAATTATCTCTATCTCCTATTTATCTCTTAAATTATCTTTAATTTAGTAGATATATTATCTCCTAAACTATCTCTAATTTCTATTTATTATCTCCCCCACTTTTTATCTACATCTATCTAAAGAAAGTGTCAATTAAAAAACTTCAGAATTATTTGAATATTATAATGAAATTATATACTAACTTTAAAATATTTATTCGAATTGAAAAAATTAATTATAATAGATTTAATAATATTTATATCTATTATTAATTCTCTATTTTTATAAAATTCATCATGAAATTATGTAGTAACATTATAAATTATAATTTTAAGAATTATTCAATTTAAATGTTATTCAAATAATAAAAATTTAACATTAAAAAATAAAACATTATTTAAATATTTCAGTAACTAAATATTTTACATAACAAAACATTAAAAATAACTAAATAATTATATGAAAAATATTAAATATTACATAATAACATTAAAATAAATAAAAATTCAAATAATTAAAATTTTAAATATTTTACTTATTATATAAATATTTAAATAACAAAGTATTTAACATGAGTAAATTTTACATAGTTAAAATAACAAAATTATGTAATGAATTTTAAAAAGAATCTTAAACGTAGAAAAATAATTATAATAGATTTCGTAATATTCATATCAATAATAATTCAATATTTTACAAAACTAATGATGAATTATGTAATAATAGTACTAATTATAATTTTACAGATTATTAAATTCAATAAATAATTAATATTTTAAAAATTTAAATAACTTATTTAAATAACTAAATAATATTGTAAATAATTAATTTCACTTATATCAGTTAATTATTATAGAAAGTAACTTTCAAAAAAAGTTATTTATTAGCAATAATTTTATGATAATGGTGCATATTCATTGTATGTTTATATGTACTAAAATTAATATTTATTGTATTTGTAGTAATTATTTATTGTGTTTTTTGATAAATATATTTTTATGTTTTTATTTAACAGAAAATTATCAATAATTATTGTAAATTAAACAACTGTTATTTAAATTTGAAATTTAATTTATTATATATTTGATAAAAATTTATTTTTTGTAATTATGCATTTTTTATAATTTATTGATTAATATTTATTAGAGATCAAACTATTATTTGAGATTTCACTATTTATTGACTAGTTTAATATATTTTCAGTATTTACTGTATTTTTATAATTATTGTATTTTCATTATAATTTATTTTCGATAATTGTGTATTTTTCTATAAATTTTCAATAATTATTAGAGATTTTAAACTATTAATTTAGCTAAAATTAGGAATGTTCAAGGATTGGTATAGTTTGGTTGCAGGCTGTTTTGCTTATGAAATCGACTTGGTCAAGTCAGGAGTTTGTCACACAAAACTGATTGAGCATTAGTGAAAACCCGTTAACTTGGGTTGTACCGATTTAGGTATATTTTCAGTTTGGTTTGTTTGTTTAAAAGATTTAAGCTTAAAAATTGAATTTAAATTTAATAAATTATAGTGGTATTATTAAAAAACAAATTAAAAATTAATTAAATTTATTATATAAAATATTTTATACTTAGAAATATGAGAATTTTCCTACTTTTCTATATTAAAAAATCGTATTTAAAATATAAAATATTAATATATATCTATGGTCAGTTTGATTTACAAACTGCCAAACCAAAACTAACCTAACTTGGTCGGATTGGAATGTTGTTAAACCAAAATCGATAAAAAATAGTAGAAAACCAACCAACTTAGATGGAGTTTTATTGAATTGATTATTAAAAAGTTAAAATATAAAACAATTATATACTCTTATATATTTTTATTGTTTAACCCAGCTAGTTTCTACATATAACTACTCATGAGTCGATGTCATTGAACCCAAATTTATATATTTTAAGAACATGTATTACAACTGCTGCATAATAATATTAAATTATTTATATTTTCAACTACTTGTTTGTTTGTTTCGCCAAAGCTTCTTTTGATGCATAATTAATTAATCAAAAGCATGAAAGTTGCATCACTAGACATGTTTGGTGTTGTTCATCGGAACGATCACGATGATGATACAGATGATATTAGAATATAAGACATTCTTCTTAGGATCCGGATCCGGATCCGGACGAGAGGAAACTTCGCAAGAGGAAATGTTAGAACAAGTAAGATTAATTAAGAAGTCAGCTCCTACAACCTGGTTTCTTAATTAATGGTCTCCCGTTTTCCAACACCGCGAATCCCGAAGTCTACATTGTTCAGATATGATTATGGGTGAACCAGCCGAGCTTCTGATCCTTCTTAACGCTAATGGTTCACCCCACATTAGTTGAATAATTTAGGGTCTGTTTGGTTCGAGGGAATAGGAACCTAGAATCGGGGTCATTCCGATTCTAGATGTTTGGTCGATCGGAATGGGAATGAGTAGGCCGAAATGGCTATTCCTGATCCCCTCCCTCGGAATGTGATTCCCATTTTGTTATTAATAACGGTAACAGTATTCTGATTATCAAATTCTCACTCACCGGTTCTTTTATTTAGGCATCGGTTTTTCAATAATTTCAATATCTTTTTTTTTTCATTTTCACTGTTTTAAAAAATCATGTACCGTTTTTTCATTCTCAAAATTCTCCAGCGACTTTTTTTGACATGTTTCTAGGGTGAACAGGATAGAAACAATCATCGGAGAAGGGACTCGGCAGCAGTTTTCGTCCACAGTGTCAAGTGACATTGTTCATATATGCAGGTTAAGATGATGACCGTTTTTCATTCTCTGGCTTCTCCGGCGAAATTTTTGATGTGTTTCTAGGGTGAACGAGATAGAAATAGTCATCGGAGAAGGGACCCTAGCATCGGTTTTCATCCACAGTGTTGAGCAACACTATTCATATATGCGGGTTAAGAAGATGACTGCTTTTCATTCTCAGACTTCTCCAGCAGCTTTTCCAACATGTTTCTAGGGTGAATGGGAAAGAAACAGTTGTCAGAGAAGGGACCCCAGTATCGATTTTCATCGATACTATTCATATACATGGGTTAAGAAGAAGAGACAAATCAGGTACGAGTGGGGTCTATATAGTCCTACCTGGTCCATTTAACTAATGTGACATGACTTATCAATCGGAATCCGATTCCGATTCCAACCTCTTGATGAACCAAACAGCACCAATCGGAATCTGATTTTGTTTCTTGTTTGAACCAAACAGGTAGGGGGAATAGACCATTCCGATTTCAAGGGATTCCCATTCCGATTCCGATTCCAATTCCGATCATGAACCAAACGGACCCTTATTCTATATGGTGTTCGATTGATTGCCGTTATTAGATAGAAATTTTACGGTATAGGACACCTTAGCTTAGAATTCGAGTTTATGTGAAAAGTATTGGTATCAAATATTGTATTAGACAACTTGAATATGGATATGCTTAAGAAACATATGGATACGAGCGAAAAATATGGTAATGCTTGGATACACTAAGGAAATGCATATAAATTCAATAATTATATTAATAACTTCAAGTTTAATGTCAAAATAACTATAGAGAATGTATAAATACATAGGAATTGTTTAATTAAAGAAATATATTATTATTGATATAATGAGATACATAGATATTATACAATCTTATTGATAATGCATCAATTTTATTTTTATTAAAATCCAAGGCACAAAAATATGCAACCATTATATTTGAATTATTATATCAATTATTTTTATCTTACTAGTTTCAGTTTTTAACATCAACAAAAATATCAACTAAAAATTAATTTGTAAATGTTCAGTAAATAATACTTTCACTTTTGTAAACAATAAAACATGTTTATATAAAATGTAAATGAAATTTTAAAGATGCATATCATATGAAAATTCATAAATTCTAATTACTAAAATAATTATTCATTATTAATATTTTTATTTTTATGAATATTTTAAAATAAAAAAATAATTTTTATTTAAATGTAGATTAGTGAATTTGATAGATTCAATTTATATTATATTCTTAAATATTTTGTAAACAATATTTTATCTTTGTAATAATAAATACATTGTTATTTAATGTAAATTAAAATATTAATTAATAATTTATAAAATAATTATTATAATTTATCAAGTCTACTTAAATAGTTTATTGATTTATAAAATAATAATTTTGAATATTATTTTTGTTAATTTGTACTTGAAGTTATTGAATATATTATTTGTTTAGATTAAATATAAGAAATAATTTTAATAAAAAATAATTTATTTCATTTATTATCAAAGTAAAATAGTTAAGATCCTTGGACCCTTGAATTTTATACGACCCGAATTTCAGAGATTAAATAATGTTAAAATCCATTTTTTTAATGAATCACTTTTCTGTACAATACACGGATTTGATACGTTTCTATCGACATGTATCACAGCAGTGGCATATACGCACGAGTAATATCGTATCGATTTTTAATCCTCTGTGAGAGCAGGCACTAAGAAATCTTACATTTTTATAGTGCCGGTATGGCGAGAGGGTGACAGTATGAAAAACCCATAATTTGAATGGATGGATAAAAGAGCAAAGTTTTGATGATGATGTACTGATCAATCATGCAAATGTAACGTCACCAATATTAATGTACAGATCCGACCACATCTCTACCCTGTTTGTCGTGATTATGGAGCGTACGATCAACGTCGTGATTTTTGACGTTATTTCTGTGGTTAGTGGAGTACGAAAGCAAAGGTCTTAATAACAGAAGTGCTCAACCACAGACATGTCGCCTTCTATCAGAGTGAAAATTGACTATATATATATATATATATATATTTCATTAGTATAGGCTTTGATATATGGCTGCAATAACACCACACCAACCATGGCTATATGGCTATTGTATGGTAGTGGTAGGTGAAATACAAGATTTATGAACCCCACCCGAATAATCAAAACAATACAAAAGTACACGACTTTGTGTTTATCAAGTGGCCGGGGTCGGGGGATGACAAACCATTTGCCCTTGGTGTCCTACTACTGCATTCCGATACGTCTCCATCACCAATGAAGACAAACGCCTAACAGAGTTATCATAATCAAGTTTGTCACGAAAAGAAGAAGAAAGATGCTATGTTTTTCTTGGGGTGCAATTGATTTCCATCCTGGGGCTGAATGGTAATATATACCTCAAAAAATGAGCAAATTCACCTGTTCGGATTCCTTTGCTTTTCAACTTCCATTTTTATTAGTAATCAATTCATAAGAATGTATTTTATGACATGACACCACTAGCTCGTTAGAGCCGAATCTCTTTCAACCTGCACAGTTTGAGGCTTGAGCTGAATAGCTGATTCTTTAATTATTGAAAATGTAGCCCCGGCTATATATATATATATAACGCTTAAAGCAATATTAAAAGATCAAACCCAATTGAAATATTAAAAGATAGAAAAGGACGAGGAGACTTTCTAAAAGAAAATCCACAAGCGTCGTCAAGCCTCATTTTTGGAGGTTCTAAATGCGCCTAAAATGGCAACAGGTTTTGATGAAATCAGTAAAGGCCCGAAAGGTTTACTGTCATGCAGCTTTAACTCGACTGATGGAGAAGCGATTAAACAAAAATTTCCTATATCAACGAGTGCCCTAATTGCATGGTATGCTTTTGGCTCGGTTTGAAAAGAGTACAAATTAGAATACAAATACTAATATTTTGTAAGCATTTATATTGTAGCACTGTTTCCAATCAAATTGAGCCTTAATTACATACATAAATAAAAGGAAACAAAAGGACACACCTGTGACGTAACTTAATTAATGAAGCTTCCCTTTCATTAATTTTTTTTTGTCATCCATGGGTTGGTTAATTATCGCCTTAAGCCACACATCAGATGCAGAATTGCGGCGACTCTTGTCACTTTACATTATATAGGCTCCACAATGGTAAGCTGAAAGCGAGTTATGTTAATGGTTGTTAGTTGCTGATTCTTATCCTGGTTTTTTAGAATTATCTTAATGGCTTTTGTTTGTCACAGCGGTTTTGTTTGTAAGCATGCATGATTTTTCCATGAGCATGAAGGCATAAAATTAGGGCGGGGGAGGGGGGATCAATTTTGATAAGCTTTTTTTTTTTAATTTCCTATAAAAAGATGGAAAAATCTTTCAGAAAAGTGAATACTTTTATTTGTTTACTTTCTCGTAACTAGCAATACAAAAGCTTCTTCATCCAAATGGCTTATTGAAGCACCCCCCTGTTTCCATTTCAAGTTTAATCCCTGTACGGGACCAAATGTCATTGAATAGGAACGCAGCAGTGGCGCACGCTGATGTTCAAGTTATATGAGAAAAAGGGTAAAGTTATGTGGCCTTATATTAACTGGGACTGGTTTATCTAGCCAAAGAACCAGATAAATATATACATATGTATTAGTGCATGCATTAATTTTGTTCAATCAGAAGAAACTGGAAAAGAAGAAATATCATCTGACCATAGTGCATAATAAGGACATTGTCCTATTCTCTAATTTTTCTGATGAGGGCGGATTTGGCCCTCCAATGACATTGTGACACATGGCATCTTAGAACACTAGGTGAAACCCAGAATCGCTCAGGCAACAATTTGTCAAATTGATGGTGTCCCGAACTGGCAACCTAGTACAGGCGCCGACCTGGAGACCAACCTTTATGTCGAACTAGCAACCTAACTAATAGGATAACAGCTCAGCCTGAAACGCCAAGTCTGCAATGGATTGAGCTCGGATAAACCGACCACCTTGGGATAGGACCACCTCGGGACAAGTCCACATCGAGACAAGTCCACCTTGGGACAAGTCTACCTCGAGACGAGTATACCTCGGTGCAAGGTACATTAGGACCACCTTGGTCCCAAGGCACTTCGGCATTCATATCAGGTCGGATCTAAAGAGCATGAGCTCAGGCAATGTTGATTGACCACCGCATGGCAACCCTAGGGATCTCGTCACTGTACTCCGTGTCTTACGAGATCATACCTTGTAACGGCTAGTATTATCTCCCCATTCCTCGATTCAGGCAGAAATGGTCAGCCTTATCGGTTGGTAGCGTTATCCCCAACTAACACGGAAACAGATCCTGTCGCAGCGAGAATTTCGGAACTACTCCACCGAACCCGCAAGGACTCCAGTATATAAAGGCTTCACCCCCCGGGGGTGAGGGGATGCGTAATCTCTGCTCTCTAGCTCTCTTACAATATAATATCATTTTCAGCTCGCAACCAAGTGCTAACTTAAGCATCAGAGTGACCTTGCCGGGTAAACAACCCCGGGTTCTCTGTTCATCTCTTGCAGGTTCATCGAGCCCGCCGTTGCTGACAGCCAGATCATCTCCTACAAGGAGCAGCCGGATTGCGCTACATCACCTTCCATCCTAACAGAGACAGAGGTACGTATTCTGCTTGTATCCTGCTGATTCGGCCTGTCTCTACTCTACTCTCTACTATGGTTTAATAAGTGTATTAACGATGCGCGATAACTCACACATGCAAATAGGCATTTTAATTAGCAGGGAAATCGACTTAAGTAGTCTCTCACTCTCACACTGTTGTGGCTTGCTGGAAACACTAAACCTGTAATCACATAGTACATATTTGGCATCGATGATGTAAATACAAATAAAGTGGTGCTGCTGCTGTGTGGGTTGGAAGCATAGTTTTTTGAGAAAATGGCGTCTTTTTTTTGTTTGAAAACATTGCTGTCAGGTAAGATGTTTGATGGAGTAACAACAACACCTTCTGTTTGGTACCAGTGCTCTATATCTGTCTTCAACACTGGAACCCATTATAGAAAATCCACATCACTGCCACATCATGTTTTCATTGGCAGCAACGAGCTACAATATGAGAAAACGTTGAATTTGATGTTGCTCAAAACCATGCCTTCTCAATTTACAAGATGTGGCTTGAAGTACAATTTTTATAGAAAAACGATTTCAAACATATTGACATTTCCTAGAGTACCATTTTTCCCAACATGATTCTAATGTATCACCATTTTCTAGAGCAATGGCATCTATGCCAAACAGACGCATAAAATTTTGGAGTATGGCAGGCAAAACAACACCTCTTATCTATTGTCGTGGTGGCATAGGATTAACTAATTTTTATATTAAACCCTAAACCCTGAAATCTAAGACCCTTTATACTAAACCCTTAAACCCTAATCCTAACTCTAAGCCCTAAAATTATGAACTTGATCGGACACATTCCAACGTTTTTTTCCCATGAGTGGTGACCCGGATGTGCACGCTCTTGTTGAATAAACCATATAATGTCCTATCGTGATGGTCATTAGATGGCCGGAAAATATAATCAACGAGAAAAGAAAAACAAAAAAACGAAAAAACAAATCCGAGCACACCCACTTGTTGAGCAGGTTTTCTTGAAAAGACATAAGCACTTTGATTTAGTAAAAGAGAGATTCTTTTGTACTTTGGTCTTTTTCAAGAGACAAATGGTAATTTTATTTTATTTTGGAGCCAATGAATGAAAGACACAATAACAGGCCGTTAGGCAGGTGCAATCACAGCAGTAACAGGCTGTTACTGGTGCTAGCATCTAATAAAAGAAACCAGCTAAGATGTTTAATCAAGAAATAAAGCGCTTAATTTAATCTGATGTAGTTGGATTGATCAGATATTTGAGATTAGGATTAAGTTTAAACTTTAAAATTGCTGAGATTAATTATTAATAGTTTTGGTTGGACGTGTCCGGGTTCAAGACAAACGAAATAGATATTAATAGAACGCTCTACCATCTGAGCTATATCCCTTATTAATTTATTCGATCAAAGCATGCAAATACAAGAAGCAAACGAAACGATTAGAACATATGATGATGAAAATATTATTTAACATTAAAACCTAAAATGTGAAAATGCATGGTATCGATCCCCATACCTCTCACATGTTAAGCGAGCGATATACCATCTAAGTTATATCCCTTTTTATATATTTTTTAAAACTTGTTTCTAAATTTATTTCAAAGCGTAGAAACGCAACAAGCAAACGATTATGAGATATGATGAAAATATTATTTAACTTCAAAAGTTAAAAGTGGAGATGCGGGGTATCGATCCCCGTACCTCTCGCATGCTAAGCGAGCGCTCTACCATCTGAGCTACATCCCCTTTTTGTTATTTTTACAACTTGTTTCTAAATTTATTCGATCAAAGCAGGCAATTAGAAGAGATCAAAATTCGTGAAAAATCATAGAACAAAAAAAATCAGCGAACAAAACTTTTATGGAGCGATAAAAATTTTGCTTGCTATGAACACTCTTGACTCCGCTAGCAATCAAAATTGTTGATGAGACATGTGAACCGGGAAAGGAAGAACCAATAAAAGTGTTTCTACTTTCCAGTGGATTATGGATAGAGAAAATTCAACAAAAGAAAATAAGCAGATGATAAATATGGAGAGCCCGCTGGTGTAAATAGGTGATTTATCCTTTTCGCTTGGTAGATCAGAGAATTATAAACACATGTGGGGAGAGGCGTAAGACCTCGACAATTGACACTTTGACACTTACACCTCGTGAACTGTAAATAGTCAAAGTAGAAAAAGAAAAGAAATGAAAACGGTGATGGTGGTGGTGAGTGGTGACTGCAGATAGTAGACGTCGTCGTCAAAAGGTAATAATCACAGATAATACTACCTCCAGTTGCTTTCTTCCCTGTCTGGCTTCGAAGGCAAAGTTACACAGATTTCGGAATCCATCAACTACTATCACCATCAAATGTTGCACAACCTGCCACGCCACCCGGCGAACTCTGGACCATTGATTCATTTTTTTCCCTTTTGGCAGGTCAAACGGTCGAATCCCACCAGACCCACCAAGTTTTGTTATGCAAACAAAAGGATGGAAGTCACACAACTCACAACTCTCCTTTGGTTTGTTACTTGTTAGTTGGGCCCAACATCCAACAGACATAAAATTAGGTTTTCCATTTTCAAGAGTAATGAAAAGCTTCAAATTAAAGTGGAAACCCTGAAAAGAAGCTTACAGTACAAAGCTAGGTAGTAGGTACTATGGATTTGTTAATGGTGATGTCGCACGTGTCGTTATGGGCTTCGCATCTCTGGGTCCTATCTCTGCACCTATGTAATGTATTTTACCCTACCATGAAGATGACCTCCGATCAAATTTTATCAGCTGCTGTTCATCAAGTTCCAAATTAATTTGTAACTACAAAATTGTATCTACATTTCGCATGGAAAGTGAAGTGGCATTAGGTATGCCATCAAATTTGCGTCTTGTCAAGTGGGTAATGAGTCAATTTTATTGCTGGAGTGTCAACAAGAGTCTATAAGCTTTTCTCCAACAGTGTAGTTGAAAATCTCATTGGCAAATGCTTAACCTTGATTCATTCATCGGCTCTTCTCCCCGGTCCTCGCATTTAGGGGTGGATTTGAGTCGAGTCGAGTCAAATAGTATCGGGTCCAAGCTCGGTTCGAGACTATTCTGCAATGTTTGAGTTCGACTCGAGTCAAAAGTTTATAAGCTTAAGCTCGGCTCGGCTCAGCTTGGCTCGTTTTATATTTTATTTTAAAAATATTTATAAAAAAATATTTTATAAAAAATAAAAATTATATATAATTTTTTATTTTATATTTAAAAATTTAATAATTATAATAATTAATAATTAAAATATTTTTATTATATATATTATTTTCTATATATATATATATTCGAACCAGTTCACAAGCCGAGCTCTAGGCTCGTTTAATAATCGAGCCACTGAATTAGGCTCGAGCTCGTAAAAAACTCGGCTCGTTACCACCCCTACTCGCATTCTATGAATAACATCTTTGATTCATAACAATGGATCTTCTCCTCTTGATCGGCCAACTTATCCAACCAAAAAAAAAAAAAGGTAGAAAATTCCAATTCTGTAATTGGGATCTAATCCCACCCACGACCTTCAAGTGGCTTGGGGGGTAATGGGTTTGGGTGATGGGCTGCCCCACCCAACCCCACCTTGTCTACTCCCATGGAGATAGTCAAAATAAATAAATAAATAAATCCCATTATCTTTGTGATCATTTTGTCCTTTTTATAGTTTTAACACTAGTTAATGACTTACGTACTATAGCTAGCCTGGCCATGTGTTTGAAGGAGTAGTACTTCGACCACTTACATGGGTGCACCAGTGTAAGTTTAAATTAAAAGAATATAAAAACCACATATAGGAGGGTAAGTTCAACCACTAAAGAAATACGAGGGATATATATATATAGAATATTCAAGAAGGGAAAGAGAAAGTAAAATGGGTGGAAGAGTGAAATTAGTTGAGAGAGAGAGAGAGATGAATTGAAATTTGTTTGTTTATGTCACACTTAGATATTCCTTTGATGACAAGTGAAGCTGATTAGATTTGAAAATGTGGTTATCGAATCAAATACAGATGCTGCTTGATTTGAGTTGAAGCAAAACCAACTTATTTAAATGAGATTCTGGTATCTGTTTAACCATAATTGAATTGGGTTGGATTTGGAAAATGTGTTTCATTTATTAATTGAACTTATAGATTAGGTAGGATTTAGGTTTAGATAAATCTATACACTTCTTGTTATATATATATATATATGGCTTGAATTACAATCTACATTTCGAATTTGTTATATATATCTTCTTCTTGTCAAATAGATTTGGAAAACACCCTCATCCGAATTAGTTCTGAATGCTGATCCGTTTACATCCTTACTATCCAACCATCAATTAAACCCAATTCGATCTAAAAACCCAATTAATGAAGTGTTGTGCTTAGCTCTAACAGCTGCTTATTCACAGTCGACTGAAGTTCCTTTCCAAAATCGATTATCATTCTTTCTTAAGCTCCTGCATCGTTTCGTTAATCTATAAAACCTACCTTCTAAGTACTCTAAGCTGCCAGTTTTCAAATTAAAAGTTGCAATTCATCATCAGACGCATTTATTAGTTCCTATAGAACACTATGTACCCTGGCTCTGGGCGTTTGAGGTTGATAGTTTCGCACTTGGGGCAGGTCTCATTCAAGCTTTTAATGCTCATGTCTCTTACATACATACTTGTAGGGTAAAACCTATTGGGATCCTTGTGTTGTGTCAACTGTGTGTCGTCACAGCCTTAACTCTGTCGTTTATGGGCACTCACTTGATTCTGATATGCTTTTCAATTTGTTATTTGTAGGACCCTCTGTCTTCTCCATTTAACGTCGTCGCAGAACTACTTCAGCACTTAATCTGGATAGGATTGAACAGGATAGTTGAAAATAACCTCTAGCTAGCATATGCAAAATATTTAATTAAGACTTAAGAGTGCTTCCATCCAACCAAGAGCCAGACAATTATGTCAAGTTTGAATGCAGGAGCTTTACATGAATAAAAAGCTAATAGAATTTGTTTTAATCAAGCGTCTCTCTCTCTCACACCCTTTTTAAAATCTTCCTTTCTTAAGCTCTGCCTATGTTGATAGAAATGTATTATCAAATAAAAGCTAGCCGGTTATATATATATATATATTATTTTTTTTTTCTTTTAAAAAACATCAGTTGGAAGTGATTAACATATAAGTAATTGACATTTATTAGAGTTAATAGATAAATGCATGCCATAATAAACCAAAAGCGAGTGAACCCATTTTTTAGTGTTATATGACAACTTCATTTCTGGTAAAGTGATCTGACTTGACCATGCTTTGATCAACCATAAGAAACAGTACTAAACCTCAGTTATATTTCAAGAATGGCTTTAAGTTGAGTGGCTCTTATGTCATGAAATGAAAGTGGCCTTTGGTCGCAAAATGGCAGGATTACTTATCAACGCTAACACTGACGTCCTTTACAAGCTAATTTCCACATTGGTTCTGTTTAATTAATTTATTTCAAGGGAGAATCAATGCATGGGGGCAGAACATTTCATCATTCATCATGATGAAATGTTTGGCTTACATTCCCCCTTCCCAACCACAATTCCCCCTTTTTTCCTTGTTATCTACATCAAGACGAATAAAAAAAGAGGTGGAGAACAAAGTTTTCTTTCTTAGGTGGCAACGGCATGGGTCTAGTCATAAAGGTGAACCGGTACCCGTTGAGAAGTGGTGATGCTTATACTAGCCAAAATCCTGCGGCTGTGTTTGGTTGCATTAGAAATTTCATTTGAATTGGTGTAAATGTGTGGGAGTGCAAAAGGGGCTGAGTGTAAATTCTGGTTTAATTTTGCTTTAGATTTTACTTTGTTTCTATTTGTTTATGGGAGGTAAAGAAGGAACCTCCACTTTAAATGAAGAACAATGTACTTGGGAGGACTATTTGTTTAGAAGTAAATATGCAATGTGATGCGGTCTCCACTCTATATAAGAAAAAATTTAGGTAGGTGGAAGGTGGTGCAAATTTTGCATTAATTTTTGAAATATAAAATTTGGGTTGCAAAAATTTGCACCGTTAATGAATGATAGAGAGACAAAAAAAGTATAAATTTTGTAATAAGTAGGAATGTAAATCATATCAACAAACAAACAAAAGCAAAACTGAATTATGTACAAAGGTTGCACCAGATCAAATTTGCACTGCAACCAAATGCAGCCTAAGGGATTGAATGGCAAATCATAGAAGGAATAGGATCATGTAGATTGCTGTTTATTTAGTGCCCATTTGTGAAGGGATTTCATGCAGCAGCTTCTAATATTGCGAAGGGAGCCCTATACAGACAGCTTATAATTAAGTTATAATATACGTTTGGTGAAAACCCAAAAGCCCGAACTATCATTCAGTCAAAATTGACTTTCTGATGAAGCTTGTTTTAGAGAAAGCAGCTCAATGAAAGCTTCAGCCCTTCCAAACAGCCCTTAGTACGCATTTGGGAGGGTCTCGACCGTAGAAAATTTTGACTTTGCATGATGGGCCCCAACAGAATATAAGCAATATTTGATGAAAAATCCTGAACCATAAACTTAGTCCTCGACCAAAAAGGAAGGGCTTCCCATTGAGGCTTCTTTAATCTCCAAGGTAGTTAAGCATGGGGCTTCCCAAATGGGAATTAGAGGCTCCTTGAAGTCATCAAATAAGGCTGCAGTACATTAAAAATTTTGATGGGTTTACCAAAGGAAAAAGTAAGGATAGGAAGGAAAAGATAAGGAAAGTTTTGTAAAGGTTTCTCTACCTTTTCCTATCTTTTCCTTCAAACCAAACATAATCTAAATAAAAAGTATATAAGAAGTGTAAATTAAATGGACTAAATGATCTAAACATGTGTGAATCAATGTTTAAAGTATCCATACGATATGTCCCGTATCAAGCGTATTATATTGTATCTTTTGGTCTTGATACGCTTATTTACAGGTATTTCGGAACCTTCATTAATTTCAATAAAAAAGACTTAAAAAACATTTTCAAAAATCAAATTAAAAAAAAACAAAAAAACATTAAACGGTTGTTTTTTTTGTACCGATACACCCCTGCCGATATACGGACGTATCGATACTTTGAACCTTGGAGTGAATACATTATTACTAAAATACTAGTACTACAAGTGTGAATTATTTAGCCAGTTTCTCATTTGGATTGGATTGGGTCAACATAAATATGGTGCAAACATACCCAACCCGAATAAGCCTGAACTTGAACTCGATTAAATGGTCCAATGATCTGATCCGGTTCAGATCAATACAATTCACCTGTACCCATTTGAAATTAACTCGAATCCGATTAGATGGTTCGGTGGCCAAATTGGTCTAGTTCGATATAGAATCGAGTAGAGGTGAGGAGTTCAACCATACCAAATCCAAATCAAGTGGCTTGGTCCAATCCGACATGAAAATGAAAAAAATATGAATGAAAAGCACAATCCCATTGACTGGCTTTTCCGTCGGAATCCTAAAACACGATTGCCATAAAACTGTATAGAATGATTTCCTTGCTTGTGGAACAAACCAATTAAAGCATCCTTCTAGAGTCTACAATAAAATAAAACAAACCAATTAAGCCATTTATATTATTCTATTGGATTAAGAATTCAGGATCAAATAGAGACATCATTTGGAAAGCGAAAGACGAATAAAATTTAGCAGAAAAGTTGTCAATCATCATCACAACCTCAATTCTGGAGTTTAGGCCGGGGTAATTCTAGCAATCTATATACTATATACTAGAGAGTAGAGAAACAACAAATCAGTAGCACAGAACGTGGATAATAAAAACCAACTTAATCGTTAAAGCTACTAATAGAGCATATCCCTCCTTTTTATTGCTCATATAAAAGTTCCGACAACATCAACATTCAAACTTTTTCTCTACTAGAAGACAGCCTCGACCCTGGTTCGCTTCATAATCACTAGTTTAGTGGCGTTTGCATGTTCGAAAGAAGTGATAGATCTGAGTAGATGGTCGAGAGAGGAAATTATCGGTATTATATAATGAAGGTGATTGAAGGTATTAAGATATCCTGTAATATAATATTGAGATAAATATTAATTTAAATGGAGTGGGGTGGTGCGTCTCATCCCATCTTACTCATGTCTCAATCCACTGTGTGCTTGTATGCGCAATACTTGTATTTTGGCTGGTTGTTGGGTGGAGGGAGAGAGAGAGAGAATGACGATGTGAAGAATCGACTTATCCACCAGTTTTGACGCATACATACCTTCTCTCTATAAGGGATGCCTTGCGAGTTGCGACCAATTCAACTAAGCAGGGTCCATTTGGTTTGCGGGAATCGGGGTTTGGAATTGGAATTGGAATTCAGTCCAGTCCCATTCCTGGTGGAATAGGGAATGCGATTCCCTTCCCTCTCTTAAGAATGAGAATCCATTCCATCCAATTCTGATTCTAGACTGAACTAAACATGTGAAGGTAATAAATCATTCTGATTCAGATTTCAACTGTTAATCAAACAGACCCTAAGGCTGTGTTTGGTTTGAAGGAAAAAGTAGGGAAAGGAAGCTTTGTAAAGGTTTCCTTACCTTTCCCTTCAAACCAAACATAGCCTAAGTTGATTGGCCTTATGTAAATGGATTTGAGGCATATGGTCGTGGACTCAGGAATCTCTTCTCAAGTTACTTTCTAATAACTTTGGTTACTTGATAAAGGATGACGAGGATGGTTTGGTCTTACATTTGTGAGTCTCAATCAAACAACTCTTCAAGGGAGAAAAAATAAATTTCACCCTCCCATGAGAATTCCATTTTAGACATTTAGATTGACTAATAAGTGTGTACGTGTTTTTCACGTGACAATTTTTGATGATGATGATGATGTTGGTATATAATATGTTTCCAAATTTTTATCCTTTTTTTTGAATTTTTTGCTTTTTTTTTATTCCACGTTATTTTTGAAACAACCAATGAGATGCACATTCCAAATAACCTAAATAATCTCTTCTACTAAAATTTATCTTAAACTACCTCCCCCACTTTCTCTAGAATAATCTCTAATTCCTATTTATCTCCACAATTATCTCTAATTTAAAAGAAATTTTCTCTCCTAAATTATCTCTAATTCCTATTTATCCCCTCCCCTACTTTTTATCTATATCTATCTAAAGAAAGTTTGGATAAAAAAATTAAGAATTATTTAAGTATTCTAACAAAATTATATACCAACTTTAAATTATTTATTAAAAACACAAAAAATAATTTTATATTTTTACAAAGTATATCAAGAAATTATGTGCTCACAATGTAAACTATGTTTTTCCGGATTATCAATTTAAATGTTTTTCAAATATTTAATAATATATAATAGCTTCAAATAACAAAAAAAATTAAATATTTTATATATTATTTAAATATTTAAATAACTAAAATTTTATCATAACTAGATTTTAAATAGTTAAGTAATGAATTTATGTAATAAATTAAAAAAATCTTCAAAGTAAAAAAATAATTATAACATAATATTGAAATTAATAATAATTTAATATATTACAGAATTAATAACGAAATTATGTAATAATAGTATAAATTATGATTTTATGGATAATTAAATTCAGTAAATAATTAATATTTTAAAATTTAAATAATTTACATATTATTTAAGTATTTAAATAACTAAATATTTTAAATAGAAAAATATTTAACATAAATAGATTTTAAATAGCTAAAATAAAGAAATTATGTAATAAATTAAAAAAAATCTGAAAAGTAGAAGAATAATTATAACATAATATTGAAATTAATAATGATTTAATATTTTTACATAATATTGTAAATAACTAATTTCACTTATATCAAATAATAATACGAGAAAATAACTTTAAAAAGTTAATATTTATTAATAATAATTTTAAACTCTTAATCTGTATTTATTATATAATTAAATATACTAATATTAATATTTATGGAATTTCAGTAATTATTTATTGTTTTTTGTGATACATGTATTTTCAATAATTATGTACAAATTTATTTTGTTTTGTTATTTAATAGAAAGCTTTCAATAATTATTGGAGATTAAACTACTATTATTGAAATTTTTAAATTTAATATATTGCACTTATTGTATTTATTGTATTTTTGTTATAACTTATTGATTAATATTTATTAGAGATTAAACTATTATTTTAGATTATACTATTTATTGACTAAGTTAATAAATTTTTAGTACTTATTGTATTTTTTTCATTGTCATTATGTTTTCAATAGTTGTGTATTTTCGCTATAAATTTTCAATAATTATTGGAGATTAAACTATTGTTATTTATGAGAGATGAGACTATTAATTTAGTTAAAATTATGAGTGTTCATTAGTTGGTTTGGTTCGAACGTAGGCTATTTGGCCAACCAAATTGACTTGGTCAGGTTGGGGAGTTGGTCAACTAAAACCGATTGACTTTTTGTGGAAACCGACCCACTCAAGTTGTATCGGTTTGGGTTGATTTTTTTGGTTTGGTTAGTCGGTTCAAAAGATTTAAACTTAAAAATTAAAGTGCAATTATTAAAAATAAATTTAAAAATTAGATTTATGAAATAAAACATTTTAGACTAAGAAATATGGGAAATTTCCCACTTTTCCATATTAAAAATTATATTTAAAATATAAAATGTGAATATATATCCATGGTTAGGTCGCCCGATTTTGGTCGATTTACAAATGGCCAAAGCGAAACTGATCTAACTTGGTTGAATTAGGAAAATTTTGAACCAAAGCCGACCTAAAATACTAGAAAATCGACCAACTTGGGTCTTGTTGATCAGGTTGGTTGGTTTCGTCAATTTGATGAACAAACCTAACTGAAATTAATTATTGTTATTTTTGTATTATAAAAATTTATTAAAAGTAGTATATAAAATATGAATAATTATTAATTATTTAAAAAGTTGAAAATATAAAAAAAATGTATACTCTTATGAGTTCACTTTTGTGCCCCACAAGGGGGCGCCCCACAACGTCCCATAGCATATCCCCGTTGTTTATTGGGAACATCTCCCGATGATGACATCATCGGTTTTGGTATTATCATCGGGAGATGTTCCCAATACATGGTGGAGATGTGCTGTGGGACATTGTGGGGTGTAGATGTGAAATCTACTCTTAATTGTTTCTATTGGGGTCATTTACTAGAACACACCTTATAGTTTTACATATTTACTTAAACCTACCTTATAGTTTTCATTTTACTAAAACATTCCAAATATAGCCAATAGATTGGTTGCCCGTGTCTTATTAAGGAGTGTTTGTTTTGCAATTAGGCCCATGGTTTTTATTTCAAAAATATCCTTAACACTTTTTTTGTACATAAAACAAAATTGACCAAATATAGCCAATAGAGTGGTTGCCCGTGTCTTATTAAGGGCAAAAATGGTATTTTATTTAATTTTCTTTTAACTAAATTTATTTAAATGAGCATTAGGGTCAACACTTTCATTTTCCATTGCAAATTATAGGTAGTGTTTTAATAAAATGCTAACTATATGGGTAGGCTTTAGTAAATCCATGAAACTATAAGGGTATTTTAGTAAATAATCCTTTCTATTATTTAGCTTTCGTTTAATAAATCCTGCACATCGCATGGGTCCCTAAAATAAGGAATGCGAAATGCAGCCTAATATCCTACTTATAAGACTTAATGAGAGGGAATTGAATAAAGAGAAATGTTAATAAGAATTAATACATTAATATATAAGACTTAATGAGAGAGATTTGAATGAAGAGAAAATTAATTGTTCAAATTATACTTATGTCCTTACAATTAGACATGGACCAAATTAAAAAATTGGGGTATTTTCTTCAAACAAAAGTTCCACACTATAATTCTCACTTTTAATAGTAACTAGTAAACATGTACGTGCATTTGCATGTGATAGAATCTCCAATACAAAACTATTTACAATTCATGGACAGATTTTGAAAATTATAAGTGGGCAGTTTTTTTAACTGTTATAGGTTGGTAGTTTTTGGAGTGAGAGTAAATGACATATATGCCCTTTTTTATGCCCGTTATATGTTGCTTAGATAAGGGGTAAAAATGTCTAATGAAAGGTCCAGAAAATGGGGTTATTCTTTCTTTTATTAGTAGTATAGACTAGTGAGAGCACGTGACAATGATAATAGCAAATAATATGTTTCTAAAATTTCTAACAACATGCTACCTAGATTGGTCTGGTAGAATTAAATTAATAAATGGTAACTAGAATTAAATAATTAAGTCAAAAAACGGTAAATTGGCTAAAGCTCCGATGTATTTTAACAAATGTTTTAGAAAAATTATACAAATAGGCCCCTTCCACTAGTTTGATGTGCAGGGGGACAACAAAACTTCCATTCTACCCTATTACCTTTAGAAGTATAAAAGAATGACATTTCATATACAAAACTTTACCCTTCAATTGTATTGAAGAAAGAAATCCCACTTGCATCTCCCAATTAGAAAAGCCATTCGAACTCTTTTCTCAAACCTCATTTGCCTCTGTTGTCTAGAAGGCCAAGTTTGCAATGACTATATATAAGTGCCTTCTTGGGGGTATTTTGGACAATAGACATTCCAAACTAAAATTTATCGTGTTTAAGAGTGGCATCGTCATTTTCAGTTATGTTCTTAAAGGTTCAGTTGGGAAGGAGTACAAATGCAACTTTGTTGAGTGCAAAATCTTGTATTTTATATTATTTTTTATGTATTTTGTATTGTTTATATTTGCATTTATAGTCCTAAACTGAGCCTAATGTCAAACTAATAGAAGGGTGTATTTGTGTTATTTCTCCAAAATGTAGAGGGAGAAATTTGGAGAGATCAGGGTAAGGGAGGCTAAATTTTTTTTAATAAAAACACAGAGGTGGATTAAATAATTTATCCATAAATTAAAAACTAGAAAATTATACTAGATTAAAATTGGTTAAATTACTTATACCTATTGTAGGATTTTGGTCAAGTACTAAGACCTCTCCGGTTTATCTATTAACTTACACCTCCTTTGGCCATAAAATTAAGGAAGAATGATGATTCAGCTCAGGGTCAGAATTTGTAGGTTCAAAGTACATTTGGGGTTGGTGCTGGTTTGGAATTGATGTCAATTTACAGGTAGGTATAGGTGCATAAAGTTTGGGTTTTTGACCATTTGAATGTTTATAACTCTGCAGTAGAAATCAGAAATCTGCATTGGGCATGTCCGTACTTCTCCGTAAAATTAAAGGGGTTTGACACCTATCAAAAAGTTTAAAGGGCTGTTAATAGAAGATACTGAATTGAAACAAAAGGAATTATTTTATGAAAATGCCCTTAATAATAAAACATTATTATTAAGACCTCTCCGGTTTATCTATTAACTTACACCTCCTTTGGCCATAAAATTAAGGAAGAATGATGATTCAGCTCAGGGTCAGAATATGTAGGTTCAAAGTACATTTGGGGTTGGTGCTAGCTCGGAATTGATGTCAATTTACGGGTAGGTATAGATGCATAAAGTTTAGGTTTTTAATCATTTAAATGTTTATAGCTCTGCAGTAGAAATCAGAAATCTGTATTCGGCGTGTTCGTACTTCTCCGTAAAATTAAAGGGGTTTGACACCAATCAAAAAGTTTAAAGGGTTTTTTAAATAGAAGATACTGAATTGAAACAAAAAGAATTATTTTACGAAAATGCCCTTAATAATAAAACATTAGTTTTACCTCCAAAATATATAATTTTGAATTTGATAAAGGTAACCTCATTTATTGATTTTCTGACATAAAAAGTTGTCATATCAATAAATAAAAATGAGGGTATTTTTGTTCATATGATTTAGTGATGTACAACATTAAAACATACAAGAAGTTGTTAGTAAGATTGCATTTGTTTGTAGTGGAAAAACTTGATATATTGATGTGAAATGCAAATTTGGTCAATGAGTATGAGTGCAAACCCAGTTTGGTTTTGCACTAATAAATTTAAGCGTTCTGTTAAATTGTGTTGGGTGCAAATATGAATCTCAAGGTTGTAACTGATTTATTTTACATTGACCAATTTTAAATGCAAAATTTGTCTCCATTTTAAATATAAATACAGTGGAATAAAACAAATGTACTTTTATTTTCAGTACAACGATACATCATTTACCGGAAGTGTGAACTAAAGTGCAAATTCATCAATTCCATTCTACATTTGCACTGTTGCCAAAGATGACCTAAAGTAAAAATATTTTAAACAAAACTATAAATTAATTTATTTAAAATTGGCATTAAGATAGAGGAAGGGTAAAATAAGTTAATAAGAGGTGGGTAAATTTATAGAAAAAATTGAGAAGAGAGCTGATCAAAACTCCAGTGATGTATAAATAATTTCCTACCTCTTACCCATTAATAAAAGTAAGAATGGTTCAATGTTATCGTCAAAGGACCTTGATTTGATTCTTCCATTTATACCCTGTCATTAAAATATATTTCCATCTTATATCTTATATATATATATATATATAAAAGGAATAGGGGTGGTCTCCCCTTATGCCACTGGTTTCAAGTTGATGGTTCAATTGTTTGGTTCGAATGAGTGGCCTATTTTGACAACAAAAATTATAAGCAAAAAATTATAAAATCATTTTGGCAACCAGTTTTCCTGTCGATGATTTGAACGGACGGCTCGTTCTGACAATAAAAATTATAGAGAAAAAATTATACGTGTTATGTCATTTGAGTGCATGACTCATATGATCCAAAAACGGAATCGTTCTGGCCACCGGTTTTTGGGTTGATAGTTCAACTGTCTAGTTCAAACGGACGACCGTTCTAACAACACAAATTAAAAAAAAAAATAAAAAAACGACGAAAACCATTGAACGGATCGATGGTTCAACTACTCGGGTCAATGCGTCATTGACCGATTCAATGGTTTTTGGCCAGGGACCGGGATTGAGGTAAAGTGGAATTGGTTACCTGGATGATTCCCAATTAAAAGAAATAAAAAAATGGCAGTTCGATTGTTCGGTTCAAACGGACGACCCGTTCTGGCAACAAAAATTACAGGAAAAAAATTGAGTGTTTGAGGTCCATTAAGCAGTACCTTACGTGTTATGTCATTTGAGCATGTGACTCATACAACCCGAAAACGGAACTGTTCTGGCCACCGGTTTTCGGGTCGATGGTTCGACTGTCCAATTCAAATGGATGGCCCATTCTAACAACAAAAATTTAAAAATAAAATAAAAACAACCAAAAACCATTGAATGGGTCAACGGGTAGATGGTTCGATCGCCCGAGTCAATGGGTCATTGGTCGATTCAACTGTTTTTGGCTAGGGACCGAGATTGGGATAAAACAGAACCGATTGCCTGGACGATTCCCAATTAAAAAATAAAAAATGGTCAAAATCATTGAATGGGTCAACGGGTCGACAGTTCGACTGCTCAGGTCAATGGGTCGTTGATTGATTCAATGGTTTTTGGCCAGGGACCGGGATTGGGGTAAAACGGAACTGGTTGCCTGGATGGTTTCTGGGCCGAAATGTTTAGTTTCATCTCAAAGTGGAACTTTGGACTCGATTTTCTGATTTTTTTCCTTGGTTTTTCTAGTTTGGTAGATTTACCACCATTTTTTTTTTGTGTTTAAGATCACTTTGGATTTATCTTTCAAGGTTTTGGAATCCCTTGCAATGTCCAGCCTTCCCATGGCTATGACTACAAAGTTATTTCGTCTAATTATTGACATCTAGAAAAAACGACCCAGAAACGGAACCATTCTGGCCATTGGTTTCTAGGTTGACGGTTCGATCGTCCGATTCGAACGGATGGCCTATTCTAACATCAAAAATTAAAAAAATAAAAAATGGCCAAAACCATTGAACGGGTCGACGGTTCGATCACCCGGGTCAATGGATCGTTGACTGATTCAACAATTTTTTGCCAATGACTGGGTTTGGGGTAAAATGGAACCGATTGCTTGGACGGTTCTCGGGCCAAACGGTCCTATTGTCTGGGTCAACTGGAAATTCTCGATGTAAAACAAAGGACAACTATGAAATAGAACTCACAACTATCACTATATGATTATATTCTTTTTATGAGATAATTTACTGAAACAATATTTAAAAAACGAACATATACTGATCTCTTTTAGTCTTTATATAAATTTCAAAATTTGAGTGCTTATAATTATAAGTTTCTTATAACCATTATCTTTTATAATATAAGAAATAGAAATGTTACAATTTCTTTACAACCCATGCGAAGCAGGTTCCCCTCCGCTGGATACCATTAAAAATATTAAGAGTTTGAGTGGGGATGATTAGTAACTGACTAAGACGAATCACAAGGGCCAGTGGAGTGGAGGAAAAAAAAGGGGAAAAGTGTGGATACACCCGATGCAGAATTCTGAATTTCAACCCCCTAGCCCTCTCCCCCTTATAAACCACATCCTGCCCGTGAATTTGACATCAATTCACGGTCAGGATGCATTTCCCTGTAACATAAGGCTATAAAATTCTATCTGAACTGATTAATCATTCTCCCAAAAAAAGGGACAAAGGGCATCTTTTGAATCTCCCTGTCTTTCAATCAATCTCCAATTCTCCATCTCCCTCACATCCTCTATGATGACGATGACGACTTGATGAGGCATTCCGGGCCCCGCACCACATATCGCGTTACGCCCACCTTTACCCCCAAAGAGCAGTAAAGGGCCCACCTATAGGCATAGTACCACAACGTAGGGTCCACTCTATTCAGTCGCAAGTCGCAACTCAACCGAGCGAGCGAGAGAGAGAGAGTGTAACGAATAGCATTAATATTAGAGATATATTAAATAAAACATAAAGAAAGCAATGGGAAAATTGGGAATCTCGTTTGAACACCCCAAATTCAAAAGGCTATGTTAAAAAGTCCTACAAAACCAACAACCTTCCAACTGTAGGGATGGTATGTTGAATCTTTTTACACATAGTATAGGACCCACCATTAAAGACATTTATGTATACGATCTACTTCGCCAGGAAAAATATAAAAACAAATATAGAAAACCCTAAATATGATCCAGCGACCAATGGCCGATTTAGCAGAACACATTCATTGCTGGTCGTCTAGAAATATGCGATGGATCAAGCGGATTTAAGGCTGTTTGTTGGAGTAGGATTAGGAAACGCGATGCCCCTGTAGCTGTAGCTGTAGCTGTATGAGAGAGAGAGAGAGAGAGATAGAGAGGGAGGGAAGGTAAGGTTGTCATGCCATGTGCTCGGCCACAACCAGCGTCTGAAATCAGTCTCCGCTTGTTGCCAAAACGTACGTGAAAACTGAAAAGAAGGAAATGGGCAAAGGAAGAAAAGTAAAAGACAATATGCTTTAGTGGGAGGTGGCGGTTCGAGTTGAGTTCTGGGGATAGTGATTAGGGTCCCGTTGCCGTTGGATTGGTGCTTGTTGCCAACTTTCTTTAATCGATCGACAAAAGTAGATTTTGATCATGATGATGATGATGATACCACAAAACACAATGCACCAAAAGCTGCGCCTCGACAGACACGTATATAAATAGGACCCAATCATACGGCGCATCTTTTCAGGCCCTTGTTTCTTCGCTTTTCCTTTCAAAATGTGTTTGGCTTTGTGTGGACTGTGGAGAGAGAGAGAGAGAGATCTGTCCATGTCTCTACTCTTTACGACTGATCACTCTTTGCTACTCTCTCTACCAGAGCCCAGACCGCCAGAGGCAGAGAGGGACTCTTGCTGCTAACAGAAGAGGGAGAGAGAAGACAGAGAGCAGCAGCAGGTGCAGCTTCTACTAAAAACTATGAAAAGAGAAAGAGGGTTGTGCCCGTGGGTGTTTGCGCATTCTTCACTGAATTTTATATAAAAAGAACTCAGCGCTCTCGTCGGCACCAAATCATGAGATGAGAAGAGGCTTGCTACTTCTTACACACAAACCCAGAAGAAAAACACTGCGATCAACATCCGATTGCCATCCATATCCATGCATGAAATGCCCAAGCATCCAAAAGCTGTACACACACCCAGAATATGTGTGTGGTTCTGATTTCTGATGGATAAGAGGTTACAAGTACAGTGTGTGTATGGGACAAGAGTGTTTCAAATTCAAGTTCAAGAGAATCAGGACAATGGATGGTGATCAACATTCAAGAAACAAGAGTCAAAGATAACTGGGCTATTTCTATTCTATTCTATCTATCTAGTGCAAACTGCCAACCAATGTGAGCTTTGATATGGACCACCTCGAGATGTGTGCCCTCGGCCCATCTGTCCTGATAGAGACGGCCCTAGTACTTTAGACGACAAAGACATCGTCGTACTTGATACCCCCCTTCTCATATTTGTTGTGTCTTTAACAGTTAAAACGCTACAGAGGATTATGAATATGATTTCCTGGGGGTTCTGCTACGGTACATGGCCTAATTTACGCTTCTAAGTAATTCACTTTTTTATGTTTTGATATGTCACTCAAGCTCTCCATGATCAGAGCTAAAAATTTGCTGCAGGTGGATTCAACTCCAGAGTCCAGACCATGAGAAAGATGCTTCCGTAGGTGTAGACAACGGAGTACTGAAGTATGGGCAGTACCCCTAGGGCTAGGCCAGGCCAGGCCAGGGCTACCTCCTATGTTTCTTCCATTATTTTTTTATTCCCTTTTTTTATATTATTATTTTGAATTAATAATGACGATATCTCGTCAGGGTTTCGGTTGATTGCTCAGCGTTTTCTCCGTTTCGATTTTGATTTTTTAACAGAAAGTCTTTAATAACGAGCTAATGATTCCCGCCATTTTCCTTGTACGGAACAGTGAAGGGAAGAAACAACCACCCATGCGTCACCATTCTCAACCTGACCGCATCCCCACGTGAAACCACACACACTCTCTCTCCCTCCCTCCCGACCTCTGTCTCCTTTCTATCGAGTCCGGAGAGTCTGTGATTCCGACATCTCTCTGACTTCGGTTCCTTTTAAATCTAGTAGGCTCATTGGACGCTTTATTTTTACCGCTCCTTCGTCTATGGTGCGTGCTCTGCAATTCTGCAACTTTTGTTTTATACAATGGAGACTTATGAAAGGTTAAATAGAGTACCATTTTACAAAATTATCAGAGCTCTTTCTCTTTCAAATTTTGATTTTTCATTTTTTTACTTCGTTTCCTGATCTGGATTCAGCTTAGTTCCACTGATCAGGACAGTACCATTGAAGGGTTGGAGCTTGATCTTCGGAGAAGAAATTGCACGGCTCCTCGGCACCAAAGAAGTTATGCTCTTCCATCTTCATTAACGGGTGCTGATACGCTTTCTGGGGACACGTTGGAATAGTCCTCAAATCCGAGAACTGAAAACAATTCATCGTAGAAGGCGATGATGAAGTGGTGTAATTGAATCTTAGGGAAGATGAAGCCGGTGAAATCAATAGTTGATGTTGCTGAAACAACCCAGGTGAAGAAATTGCCGCATTCGGGCTGTTGTCTTCGTTTAAGATCGCACTGGAGTCGCTATCGGATGACCCATCTTTGAAATCCGGAAAAATTGAAGCTCCCACTTCATTGTTTGCATTGTTGGTGTTGCTGGTGTTATAACTTTCTTGGTTTGGTTCGGTTGCCTCGGAACCTCCGACCACCGCAGCGGCAGGGATCTTACTCTGTACAGTAGCTACCATATCGGACTCTGACACCATAACCTCTTCTTTAACTGAGACGTTGCTCTCTGTATTTTCTCCTCCGAGCTTTGACTTGAGCTCTGCTAACTGTTACAACCACGCACAGACACAAACAACATAACGAGCAACAAAACACTCAATTATTCAAGAGAAATTCCACAAATTGTGTTAGGACAGATCTATTACTACGTACAACCAGTAATCCGTACGTCGATTTACCTCCACAAGTAGAGCTTCTTTCTCCCGCTGGAGAGCGTTGTAATTGTCCTTGAGAGTATCGTAATTGGACTTGAGAAGGCTGTAATCTCTCTCCAATTGCTTGGTCTTCCACCGAGCTCGCCGGTTCTGAAACCAAACGGCGACTTGTCGTGGTTGCAGGCCTAGCTCTTGCGCTAGTTTCACCTTTCGTTCTGGTTCGAGCTTGTTTTCGACCTCGAAATTCTTCTCCAAGGCCTTTACCTGATCCACGGTCAATCGCCTTTTCTTCTCGGCGACCGGACCTGATTCCTCTAAACAGTCTTCTTCGTCCAAGCCATCCAACATGGACTGGAAATCCCTCCGGTAGACATGGTTGTTGGCTCCTGAACTCCTCTCCTCTGAAGTGAAGAAGCAAGCAGAGAAATAGAAATCAAGATTGAGAGAGAGAGAGAGTATTATCCTTGTTAGATCTAACCAACCAATAGACTAAATTAGAAGGAAAATAGAGGGGCCAGAAAAGACAAAGGGATTAATAAAAGACATCAAAAGAAGTTCTAAAACAAGAAAAACAAATTCAAAATTGACACAACCAAGCAAGATATATCGAGAAACAGACCTTTGGCATAAAATACAACAAATGGGTAATGCCTTAATTCTGCAATGATGCAATTAAAATCAGAGCTTCAGTCTTACCTGTAGACGGGCAGATGGAGATCAAAGCACCCAGAGAATCTGAGCTGCTTGGCCCCTTCATGATTGAAGCAAAGAAAGTAGTATCTTGATACTAATAGATCAAACTCTTCACTCTATGACGACCTCTCTTAGTTTCCAGTTGTTTCTTACAACACTAAAAGCTGGTGTCTTTCACTTGGAACAAAACATGGAAGAGTAACTCCAGTGCCTAAAATAAGACCTAAATAGCCAAAATTGAATAGAAACTCAGTCTCTGAATATCACGTAATCCCCCCTTGCGTCCTCATCTTTCTCCTTTTTTCGCTGTTTCTTCCCCTGGACCTATGGAGTAGAAAAGAAGAACCTCTTCTACCAAACTATCCCTCGAAGCAGGACACAACAAGCAAACCTAGTAATCAACACCGCCCTTTTCTACTTCATCATTACTCAATCAATCTAATCTAGCACACCTCATTCCAAAGCGAATTTCTCTGATTGTTCAATCAACCACAGAGAGAGAGAGAGAGAAGCAGAAATGCAAGAAGAGGGAGCAGCAAACTAGTTCACATCACGGTGGCCACTCTCTCTGTTTAAATAAAACCCACTTGGGTTAGATGTGAAGTTAGAAACTTACTCGGGTTACATAGATGCAAATGAAATGAACTCAAATTCGAATCAAATGCAATCAGCTACCGGCGTTAACCGGTCGACCGTATTTGCACTTGTTCTGAAATAAATAAGGTTTTTCGCTATTATCTCACCCCATTTACAATGAAAAATTTGCCCATTTTAAATATTTAAATAAAGGGAGCCAAGCTTCAAATAAAAAAAAAAACGAAAAAACAACCGTTTTGATTCAAATCAAACTCATCGATCCGACCTCCATACTTTATCCTATTAATTTCAAATACAACAAGAATCAAGATTAAAAAAAAAAAATCTATAGATAAAAAGAAGACACGTGGCTCTGTAGGATCCATCATCCACTTCTTTTAGAACAAAGGTATATTGAATAAATTAAACATAAATATGAGTAAGCCAACGTAGGCAATTTCTTGGATGGAATCCATCGGATGGAGGCTTCTCCTCAAGTCTCCATCCTATCAAGAGTGTTGCTAGCACCACGGGCTTTATCCATTACGTGCATGTGAATTAATTTTCTTCTTCTGAGTTTAAACTTTCAAAAACAAATTAAAACCTTCTAATTTGAAAACATATTACTTCTTAAAACAAAAACATTGAAATATCTTTTTAAATGTGTTTTCTTGTTAATAAAACTGAAACCAAAGTGTGTGTTCTGTTATTTCTGGTTTGAAAATATGTTCTTTTTTATTTTAAATTATACAATATATTTCATCATCTTTCATGAATCATATAGTATTTGTATTCAAACGTTTTCTTTTATTTTAAAAAACATGGATCGTTTCTTCAAACAAAACCAATTTGTTTCGAATTCTCAAATTTAAAAACATTTATTTATTTTCTTTGGTCGTCACAATTTTAAAAACAAGTAAAAACAAAAACATTCACATTGTGGAGCACACCCATATGGGATTGAGGGGTGTTTTCTTTTATTGACTTTAATGACAGCCTGTTCAATCTGAGAAATGGTGTACGAATTGAGGAGAGCAACCTAATAGTCCTTGCCATTAAGGTGGTGGTGAATTACAAGCACGAGGCCGCACTACAAGACCTATGATCAAGAAAGGAGAAGTCAGAGGCTCGAGGAGTTATCCCCGAGTTGGCACTCCAACGCTCAAGTCAGTAGGAGGTGGTAGATGGTCGGGCTGAACTATAAGAGTGTTGGTCCGTGCTAAGTAACAATATGGGTGTTAGAAGTTGGGAGTCTCTTACCTTGAGTATGGAATACATTCTTATAGCCACGGACCCATGTCCTAGTCGGATTGGGCTCCCGGGGTTGTCGGATGAGGTAAGCCGCTAAGGTATTCGGGATAGAGTCCTAATCCCCAGCGCAATTGTCTTCCTTATTCCTCTTTATTCGTAATTACGCTTATTCGCGCCACGGGTAGCTGACGTGGCTGAGGGGATAAGATGAAGGGCCATAGTAATAGCGTAGCCCAACCTAGGCCACGGAATGAATACATGTTGTGGAGCTGCTTGAGCTATGCCAATGTGGTTGGGCTGACTGGGCGATGATTAGAAACTCACGTGTTTCTCTGGACCAGCTCAGCCATGACCCAAACAATAGTGATGCTAGAATCCCCAATCCTGTCAATATAAGATATAGGGCCTAACTTGGGATCTTTCTCTCAAACTTTTCCTTTATGGGGGTTTAGATATATAATCTATTAAAGATGCTCATTTTTTATGTTTGATTTATATTTGGCATCCATGAAAATTAGAAGTTTATAATAGAAAAAAAATATATTGTTAAAAAAGCAGTTCCCGATGTGGGTTCACTTACAACAAAGAAGAAGCTCCCTTCCAGCTAGCTACTCGATTACCACCTGAATATTAGGTCTAATTCTCTAAGATTTGATTTGGGTTTTCATTCTTTTTCTTTCCTTCACATTAAGACACCTATCACCTTGGTTAAAAAGAAAGAAATAACAAAACTGATCATTTTGAAAATGATGATATCCAACATACAATAAGACTGTGTTTAGTTTGATAGAAAATAACAGAAAACAAAATGTTGGGGCAAAGTTCTTAATAAATTTTCTATTTTCTATGAAACTTAAGATAACACAAGAAGAAAGATATACAGAAGAACTAAACCATTGCTTATATAGGTCATCAAAATTTAATTTTTAAAATCCATTTCTTTTTCATCAAAAAATAAAAATTAATACAAAATAATAGTTAAAAAAATATGATTACTATTTTATGACCTAAAAAATACAACCTTCTTATTCATAGAAAACTGAATAGATGAAGAGAGAAGTTCACATACATCTTTCCTTTAAAATCCCACCAAAGTTGGTATTTAAGAAAAATAAAATAAAATCAATTGGCAATGATACGAGAATAAAATCACACTTGGGCCTAAAAGACATAACCCCCAAAAAAATCAATTGGCAATGTCGATTGGAAATGTCATAAGGTTTATTGTTCATTTTCATTTAACAAATCCCGTGCATTGTACGGGTCCCGACTAATATAAAACAAACTAGGGTCTATAGCAGTATATTCCTAATTAAACACAAAATTACACGGACTGGAAATGGAGGAAGAAGAAACAAGGCCTTTAGAACATTTTAGGGTGGAAAATATATCATGCATCAAGCTCCTAACACCCAAAATCTATTTGTAGGGCTGTTCACCAAATCGATGAAATCAATCAAATTGATTAAGCCGACCCTATTCAACCTGAATTGGTTGGTTTTCTAGTATTTTTTAATATGAAAAAGTGAAAATTTTTCATATTTCCTAGTTTAAAATATTTTGTATTATAAATTTAAATCTTTTGAATTAATTGCCCTATCCCCGCGGAGAACGGGATCCCCGACTTTGCCCTGGTCATTCTTACTTGTATATTTAAATATTTATTTATTTTTTTTTTTTGAAACTTACATCAAACTATTTTATATTATGTAATATAATATATAATAATATATTATGATATAATATACATTAGCATATATTAACAATTATATATATATATATATTATGTTATATAATATAGTTAGGTCGGGGTCGGGGCGGGGTGGACAAATACTGCCCCGACCCCCAGAGTTTTGGGTTGTCCCCAAACCCGCCCTAATCAAGGCGGGGCAAGGTGGAGCCCATGGGAACGGGTCAAATTGCCATGTCTAGTTGCAAGTGGAAAATTACATCACGGGCTTAGACAAATGCTAGTGATACGATACGGTTTGTGGTCTTGTACATACCTTCTTCATTCATCACCAATCCTGAGACCCACATATGGTTCTTAGTCCACAGTGTGGTGCGTATCTGATAGGGCTGCAAGTTGGGCTGGGTTGAGGCCAACCCTAAGTTCTAGACCCCAACCCAAACCCTAACCCTAACTAAATTCCTTCAAACCTAACAACCTTCTTCCCATCTTTTAAAATCTCATAAAATTTCTCGATTTTAGATCTTAACTCAACTTTCAATACATATATTGATCCTATGTTTCATTAGTATTTGTTTGTTGACGTTATTTTTTTTTAGTACAAAATTCAGAAAAGCAAATGTTAGAAATGACTATAGTTTGTTATGAGTTATGACTTATGATAGATCTTTCTTGGGCGGCAAACAACATAGAGGAGATGAAAAATAAAATTTTCAAAAAACACAAAATAATGTTTTAGTCTTTCTAATTACGATTAAGTGAAGTGATTATCTTAAAAGAAATACATGATACTATGTGGTGGGGGCTATACAAATATGATGCATCTAAACAAATCAATATATGTTATATGTTATATATTATATATAACATATATTTATATATGACATGTACTATAGAGTCGGGTTCGGGTTGGGTCGGATTGGCTAAGGGGTCAACCCTAACCTATCCCGAAGTAAAATCGGATTCATAAATTTTAACCCTTACCCTAACTGAAACATCAATCCCGATCCAACCCAACCCAATGGGTTAGGATTGGGTTCGGGCCAACCCGGCCCAAGTTGCAGCCTTAGTATCTGACAATGGACTCATCCGTCTATTTCAAATTGTTATTCTTACATACGTTTCTAGGCGGGGCAGTGTAGAGTGTTTATTTATCGGGAAGTTGAATCAGGAATTGAGGGTGCAACTCAGTCTGGGTTTGGGTGTTGTTGAGCCCATACCCAACCCAACGCGGAGTACTTCAAAACGCAATAACGAGCCAATCAAACCTTAAGGTTATGTAATCCTAAGCAGCCTGAGTAATTCGACTTTTACAATCCGCCCGGTTAGGTTGAGAATGAGATGGGCTAGCCCAATATATAAAAGAGAAAAATCTCGATATTACCTTTGTGAAATGGTTATTTAATTATGCCTTATTATCTGAGGCCTCATCAGATCCCTAAGCTAATCCATCCAAAATCGGATTGGATCAGTCTGGTGGGTTTGGGTTTGACCCGCACCAAGTTGCACCCTTAATCAGGGGAAAACCCATAGCTACTAGTGAACCAGTCAAAAGGGTAAATGGTATCCCTATGAAGTAGTAAACATTTCCAACGCCATGCATCATGTAAGACTAAATGATTCATTGTCTCCTAAATTGGCTCCCGGAAGGAATTTGCTAGGGACCTCCTCATAGGCCAGGGGTCATGGGTCATGGTATCAAAGAATCTAAATTACTCAAATGTCAAGATGTACAATAGATATCAGCTCCAAAGTCTAAACCAACTTGTAGAAACGAAGAAAGTATGGAACAACGTCGTTAAAAAGTTAGAAAGAGATGTGGAAATGGGAGACAACCTAAAAGGGGTGCAACATAAAAAAGAAAAAAGGAAGAGAGAAAGAGAGGCATCCGTGGCGTAATTGGGTTGCATCAAATTGGTCCATACACCTGTGCAGCATATACGGACATTCTAATCCATCTAGAGTTGTTTGTGGGCAGCTGGGAGAATAGAAGAAAAAGACGGTACGTCCATCACTCACTCATGTATGGGGCGTTTGGCAAGTTTTGCAAATTGATCTTATTCTGTTTGGTAACAAAACCTTATTACCCTCACCATGTACATGTGTTTAGGGGTGGAAAATGGATGGAGTGTGTTGGGTTCAATGGGGTTCATCTACCATTATCAATATCCATTACTACCCCACAATACTTACAATTGCAACCCAATCCAATCCACCTTGATCTAAATACTTAAACGTATGTAAGAACGAACATATATAAATCAACTTCTCATGGCAAGAATCCAAATGAATAGCCATAACCCAATCCTTTTCCACCCACGTCATAAATGGATGACTTTGGATAGGTAGTAAATAAATGAATGGATTATATAGGTCAAGTGAATTGGATCAGAAATTAATTGCACCCCTGATTAGTAGAGCTCAACCTCTAGTCACCACTTTTGGGTATTTGGGTGATTGACCATTGGCCTAATAAGTGATAATTAACACACCTCTACAGACTACAGCCGACACACTATCAAGGCATCAACCATTCATCAGTAGTAACGTCAATTAGCTTGTCAAGCTTGGATGGATGGAATGTATGCATCTCCTAATATTCCAGTCGTCATGGAATTGACCGTTGTTGTGGAGC
This sequence comes from Nelumbo nucifera, assembly GCF_055504915.1. NCBI lineage: Eukaryota > Viridiplantae > Streptophyta > Magnoliopsida > Proteales > Nelumbonaceae > Nelumbo > Nelumbo nucifera. The sequence continues at coordinate 104,992,872 of NC_142649.1, read as the reverse complement.
TCTTTATTGTGCTCAGTGCTCGTCCTCTGAAAACTATATGATTGGCATCTTTTTTTCTTTGCTTCACAATTCACACAGACAGAGGTAATAGGCCCATATAGCTCAAGTTGTAATACATCCTTCTCTAAAATAAGACTTTAAACTATTCAAGTTGGGCCCACTTCACCTAATATAGTTGGCTTCAAAAGGAAAACGAGTGCTCAGCTATTATGGGGTCCACTGTAGCCCTTCCACATTGACTAATTAATAAACCATTTCGTCTGCGTTATGTATAATAAATAGCTTTGCCTACGATGCGTGAGGCAGTGGTTTTCGAGACTGAGGTCTGAGGGGCGGTTTTGATAAGAGGTGAAGTTGCCGAACTGAAAAGGCTTATTGCTTTATATTTTAGTAATTAACTTTTTAAGGAGATTTTAGGCTTTTTAGCAGTCGAAGTTGAATACTCTTAAGTAATATATTATTTAATTATTTTATTTATCAGACTATAAAATAATAAGTTATTCAATTCAGCAACTTCAGCTGTTATCAATAAGCTCATAAGGCGGATCACATATGTTTATCCTATTCTAGACACAGGAAGATATTTTCAATACAAGGAATCTGATGATCTGTTCCTAACACTAACCTTATATTGGGAACATCTTCTATAATCGTATGGTATTATTCATAGGGGAATTGTTTTTAATACACGATGGCGTTGTGGTTGTGAGACAGGTATGGAGAGCATTACGATATGCAGTTGGAAGTTGGAAGTTGGAAGTAGAGGGAGGAGAAACACCACCACCCATTCCATCGGATGTGTTTCCGGTTCACAGAATTGTCCAAGCAGGGGCGGGGGTAGATTTGTGGCACCGAGGATTGCGAGCAAGTAGCCAAGTACTCATGGTGAAACATTGAATACCATGTCTAAATAAAATATTCTTTTTAGTGTAGATGGGACCCATACCCATTCAATTAGATTTTAGGGAAATGGTGGGTCCCAATCCAATTCCCATGCATCCTCTGATAAGAGAGTGATATCATATATGTAATCTAATGTACATATACGTGTGTGTGTATAGGTTAGATGAAGGAATGTACAAGTACAACGATGCATGAGAGTGAGGGGGATTTTAATATGGTAGGGTAGGAACAATCAAATTGATTCTTCATAAGTCTGGCGTGGCTTTGCCTTGCATCTAAATCTATTTAATTTTTCTGTTTATGGAAAAGACTCATCAGAATCTCACATGGAGGTTGCCGCTTGCCCCAACTAGATGCATGGCAACCCGCCAATCCGGCCTGTTGATCAGATCAGATGGTATTAGGGGTGATTATGGGCCGGGCTTTGCACTTATGACAAGAGTTATAGTTTAGGCCTGGGCCTGGTCCGGTCCGGGGTTCTGATCTAAAACATAAGCCTTAGACTAGGTCTACATAGGCCTAGATCGGGTTGGGCCTGATTCTAGGCCAATGTTTTCATATATATAAAACATTATATATTTATAATATTTTATATTAAATGACATAACATGTATATAAACTTATTTTATACATTATATAATATAAAATATTATATATAATATAAGTTATACATGTCATGCTATAATATTTATATATAAAATATATAATATAATGTAAAACAACTTGTATACATATGTATATATTATACACAAAATGTGTAAGTTTAAATATATGTAGGCCAGGCCGGGCTTTAAGTATTAAGCCCAAGCCTACCCCTAAAATTTGCAGGCCTGAACACAAAACCCAAGCCCAAGCTTGGAATTTCCGAGCCGGGATGAAATGATCACCCCTAGGTAATACCCAGCCTGGTCGGGCCTGAGCCAACACCACCATCAAGTATCCCTTTTCTACTGTGGCATGTATATATGTGTATGATCCAGATTCCAGAAAATGACGATGGCAACGCTTATGTAATAACACTACAATAAATTGTAAAAATCAGACATTCAAATTAAAAATTTCAAATTTCACTTTAGGACCCCGAACTTTGGGTTGTGTCAAGTTAGTATCCAAACTTTTAAACGTGACATTGCAGTATTTAAACTTTCAAGAAGTGTCAAGTTCATCCCTGTCGTTAATTGATTGTTAGTTATCTGTTGAAAATGTCAAAACTATCATTCAATAGAAGACATTGTTCACTATCTTCTACCTTGGGATTGAACTAGTTATCTTTAAAGAAAAAGAGAGAAAAAAAAACATGGAATGTGATAGAGGGAAACAATAACTGAAAGCAAAGAAATAACTAGACAAGAATGTGTTTCAGATCTAAAGGTAGAAGACAATGACTTCATTAGTCTAGAATCTCAAACACCTCAATCGGTTCAGTCTCAAAGTAGAAGACAATAAACAATGTCTTCTTTTGAAGGGTAGTTTTGACATTTTTAACAGATAATTGACGGTTGGTTAACGACAGGGACCAACTTGACACTTTTTGAAAGTTTAAGTACTGCAGTGACACATTTAAAAGTTCGGGTACTAACTTGACACTACCCCCAAAGTTCAGGGTACTAAAGTGGAATTTTCACTAATTTCTATGCCTAGATATCTAAATATTTCATCATATGATCATATCGGATAAAGAGAGAAAGAAAAGGTTCTTCCATCGTGATGACCCAATATGGCACTCCAGATCTCTCCTATCCACAAATTGTCCCCATATCCATACCCATGGAACACCACCACTTTATATTGGGAATATCTACCCATGACTGATAAGGGAGATATTGCCAACGCACAACTGTAATTACTCATGGGTGTGATGTGGGAACGACTCATGGGTTGCAGATCCAAGCCCCGGTATGGAGCACATTTATTGTATCCCTCACAAAAGCGGGTATGGAACACATAAATTCCCCTTTTGACACTGTTCCGAACTACATGAATGCATTAAACACTGGGGACTGAAAATTAAAAATCCTTTTTCTATTTAAATTTCCCTAATTTATTTTTATTTTTAAGGGTAAATTACAAAGACCCCCTTGTACTATGTGTTAGTACCCAATTTTTGCTCAGTCCCTTCTTTAACCCATTTCCTACATTCTGGATGCCCGGTCAGACCACACCAATCAGTTTAAAATATGCCTAACCCTAAGAAACCAAATTTTCGCCCAAATGCCCATAAACCCACCGTTAAATCTACTTGATTCCCTTTTGGTGGTCTTGATTATGCCACATCACCATGCCTGATCCCCGATCAAAATCCATCACGTGAAACAAAATCCTCAAACAACCAATCACGAAAAAATTCCAACCCTAAATTCTTGGATTTAGCCAATCATCCATCGGAGATCCCATTTCGATGCACATAACACTACGACGCTCCTTGAACCTAAAACTTCTAATATGTACACAACTAACACGATCAAACCCTTCCAACAACCTCATAATCTCAATAAATACCTACCCACCAAATTTTATCCCAAAATTCCCCCGTTTGACCTAACATCAAGCCTGGATTCTGTTTTGACGAATCTTATTGATCAAAAGCTCACCTGTCACAAACCCCACCATCCAATCCCTATCTGACCAATCAGACCCCACCACCATTTTCAGTGGCCCAAATATCCCCATCACGTCAAATTTCACGACTAAACACCTCCATTTAACCGTTAAAAAAGCAAGATTCCATTCTGGGCCCTCTCGTTAATTGAAAAACCATAAGTCAATCCACACCTCTGATCAAAGATCCGTCACTTCCATCAGATTTGGGATGTTTGAAAATGCCTACCCACCAAATTTCATTCCAAAATTCCCATGTTCGACCCTTCATCCAACAAAGATTCTATTTCAACAAATCTTATTGATCCAAACTTGTCAGACACAGATCTCAATCTTCCCAACCCCGTTTGCTCGAGCAGACCTCACCACTATGTTCAGAGACCCAAAAAACCCCAGCACACCAAATTTCATTACCAGATTCATCCATTTGACCATTAAATTAGAGAGATACCTTTTTTACACACCCGATTAAACCGCCACATCAGCTATCCAACCTAGGATCTTAAGTGGGTGGGGATTAACATCAGATCCTTACTTAACCCCATTAAAACACATGGACCAGTGATTTTGAGCCCCTACTTAAAATCAAGAAAAGACAAAATAACATTTAAAAGTTCTTCAAATTTATGTTTTTTGCCACTATTAGCCCCAAATACAGGGCTATAACGTCTGGCACGCCCCATTCCCTCATTGGACACACGAAACCCATGAGAAACCACCCAAAGAATGAATGGTCAACTGCAAGCCCCTTTTAGACCCATCTCCCTCCATTTTCTCTATAAATAGAGGCTCAGCTCGAGCTTAAAGAGAGAGGGGAGCATTCCCAACTCCTATAACACACCCAACTTGCTTGAAATCTCGGTATCCTTGTAGCCAAGCTCAAGCCTCATCCTCTGTTTTCCAGTCTCAACACTAGAAACGCCTAGCCTAGCTCCTGCATTGTTTAAGTTTCATTTGAAGTCATTTCGGCTGCTGGAAAGCTTGTTTCAAGGTCGTACACGAGAGGTAAGCCTCTCATTCCATCATCTCTTTGCTTTTAGTTTAGTTTCAGGTTGCTTAAAGCTTTGAAATCTTAGGAAATCTGCATTCCCATCTTCTTTCGGATTGAGAAAAAAGAGGTAGAGAAGCAAGGGTCTTAGGAAAATTAGTACCTAAGACTCGATAACATCACCTAAAATCAATTATGGGCAAAGTTGGGAACATTTTTGTCAGATTTCAGGAGCTTTGGACAATCTTGTTAGTGTGGGTTTCTACCGGAATTTGAGCCTAAATTACTCCCTTAGTGGGCTACTATAGTAGCTTGGAGAAAGGGTGCCTAACACCTTCCATTTCCCAATCCTTTGAACTCAAAGCCTTTCAGTTCAGTGCCTTTCCTTGGTGGAGAACGGAGTCACTATCAAGGACAGTAAACTGTTTTTCAAACTTGAAAGTGAGGGCTCGTTTCCTCTAAAAAATGGGTGGCGACTCCTACTCCTTTGAGCCGGCCATGAGTTTCCCAGAGCCCACACTATGGGGTCAGTGACAAAGATCCTTATAATTTAATTTGCAATAAGACCCCTTGAACTTTTATATTGCAACAAATACCCCATTATCTACTAAGTCAGATGATAGGAGGTGTTAAATTACCAAAAATACCCCACCAAACTTTTTCTATTTTCTTTTTTTGTCCATTTTCTCTTAAAACCTAATTGACCAAAAAATACTTCCATTGCTTCTCGTTGGAAAATACTTTTGTCATCTCACCAATGATTATCACCGAAAAAGAAAAAAAAAAATCTCTAGTAAGTTAATTAGAAAAGGGACATTCACCGCTGGAAAAAGAAAAAAAAAACTCTAGACATTCACTGTTTTTTTACCATATCCATTTTAGTTAACTTCAATGGAGAAGACAATGAACAATACAGTGTAAAAAAGTAAGATGATTTCATAAATTAAAGAAAAGGATGAATAAATTAGAAAATAATAGTTTGGGTATTAAGAAAACTTTAAACAATCACATGAGGATCTTTTTTGAAGTTAATAGAAAGGGATCTTTGTCTAACGACTAAAGTTTAAAGAGGTCTTTGTCGCAAATTAAAGTATAGGAGGCATTAGTCACTAGAGGTGTAAAATGGGTTGTATTGGGCCACCCTCCCTAGGGATAATTTGGGGGGTTGGCCTAGCACGACCGATGGCCCAAGCCCGTACGGGCCCATATTGTGCCATGTCGTTCCGTGGGCCTAGGTCGAGTGGGTTGCAAGCCATACCAGGCTGGTCCACAGGCCAGGCCTTAGGAGTGGGCCAAACTGAGCTTGACTGGTATTTTTGTTTTTTGACATTTTTTATTTGTTTTTATTTCTTTTCTAAGTAAAACTAAAATAGTTAACTTTCCTTTGAGAAATATTTGAAAAAATAAGAAATGAAAAAATACTTAACCAAATAAGAAGTCAAAGAGACAAAAGCACAAAGTGAATAATAAATTGAAAGAAAAATAGGAATTTTATTTCATTTAAATTTGAATGATAAAAAACATACAATGGTTGTTGGATGAATGAAATATGAAAATTAGAAAATGGAATAAATTAATAAAATATAAAAAATACAACATAGTTACAAATTGAAAATAAAAATTATATTATTAAAAGATATCAAATAAATTAAATAAAATTAAAACAAAAGTTACAATAATTTGAAAAAATGCTATACAACTATTGAGTATACAAAAAAATTGGCTTCACCATTTTTTCCTATTGTTATCGACTTTGATCATCTGCTTCAGGTGAAATATCAACCGTAGTGTCATGCCCTCCTTTGTCTTGTAATTTATCTTCAACATCTAGCCAATTTTTAAAGCAGATGGACATCTCTAGACTTTCATCATTCATACAACTTCTCTTGTTGTCCCACACTGTAGTACCTGCACTAAAACAAGACTCCAATGGAACTATAGACATCGGGGGGTTAATAGATCATGTGCTATGGCGGCGAAGGAAGAATCACCTAAAGTAGAAAAATTTGCTTGTAAATAAAAATTAAGTTCAGTAAATGAACTTGTTGTCAAGGCAGTGGATTTCTACCTCGTATTAAATAAAAAAAGATTTTTTCTTTGAGTTCAGTAGTGGAAGATGCTACAAGTTGTAGAATTTTTATTATTCTCTATTACTTCAAATTCATATAAACTATACATTTCAAATAATAAACTACTAATTTCTTTTTATTTCTAATTTCAATATTCACATTTTCACAATATGTTTCAAGTAAAATATTTAAATCATCTTTCCTATTCCTAGGATTTAATATTGTAGCTAAGTAATAAAGAGGAGAAATGTTCTCCCAATATTTTTTAAATTTATTTTCCATTACTTCAACAATACTTTTAAATTATGGATTCTTTCTATATTTTGCAAAACAATCACTAATCATCATTAATTGATAAGCTAAATTACAACTAGTTGGATAATAAATACCTAATAATTCATTAGTTGCATCATAAAAATGTTTTAAAAAATCTCTTATACAAATTGTCATTTCATAGTCTTCCTCAAATAAAATATCAATAGGCATTTTTGCATTATAAAAATCACTAAGAATTTGTTTGTGAGAAATACAACTTTCTAGCATAGCATGCATAGGTAGAATTTCATCTATGTTTAACATCTAATATAAAATGTTTATATTTTAAACAATAATTTTGACATAAATATTTAAATTCTTGTTTTCTTGCTCTATTTCCTAAAAACTTTTTAAATTGTGGATTTACATAATTACGTAACTATTTTTCAATTTTAGTATTTTCAACTAACAAAAATGGTTGTTCAACATGTACAATGTGTTTTGCTAATTCTTTCTTTATTTTTTCTTAATAATATTTAAGAGTACTAACCCCCCACCCAATTTGTGTTTGTGTTGTTTCTCTCTTCTTCTTCTTTCTCATGGGTGAGTAAATGAGACCCAAATGGCCAATACCACCGTTGCTACAATAGCTAAAGTCTTTCCTACATTTTTGGCAAACAACTCTTTTTCCCTTCCTCTAAACCTCCTCTACTTTAAATATTTTTCAAACCAGGCTAATCAACTTAGTGGCCTTCTTTTTCTTTGCCATAGTATCAATACTTGGGGTGGAAGTTCCATCAATATCAATAACATCCATATCAATGCTAACACTACCATGATACGATTGAATATCATCGACATTAGACGTGTTGGGGAATTGGTTTCAGGAGGAATTAGCAATTTTTTTTAATTACACTTACCCAGATTGCAGGTTCGGAATCTCAACTTAATTTCAACGGTTGAAGCCTTTCAACTCCAAGAATCCAAGTCTTCCAAATTGCTAACTTGAGATACTTGAGCTTTTAAGAATTGGAAAATCAAAGAATGTATGAGAGATTGAGACTTGAGAGAGTATGAGAACTAGAGAAGAGATTAGGAAAATTGTTTGTGTAATGAGAATGGTGGAGGATATGACTATTTATAGGATTTAAAAATAATTCAATTGCCCAAAATACCCTAAAAACTAGTCATTTTTTAGCTGTTGGGGGGGACATTTAGGCAATTCTTTCTCCCCCCAAAACCAAAATACATTAATACCCCTATATTGTTGTTTATAGCTATTGGAAGGGTATTTCTCTAAAAAACCCCCCAATGACTAATTCACTGGGTGGGCCAAGCGTAGCCCATAGGCCGTACCGACACATGAGTCATGAGCAGCATAGTCGTGCCGTGCTGTACCGGCACGTGGCCATAGACAATATAGTTGTACCATATTATGCTAGTCTGTAAACCTGAAACCCTAGGCCCAGACCATCATGTCGAGCTTGGCACGGCCCGCATGCGTAGTACCATGCTATGCCAGACCGCCATGGCCTGACCCAATTTACACCTCTATTGGTCACTAGCCCCATAGTAGTAAAAGGGGGTCTTTGAATTTATTATCATTTCTTCTTTTGGAGATATAATCTATAATGCACATGGGTTCAGGCATAGGTGTCTACTCGATCTAGGTAATGATTCCTCTATCAAAAACCCTAAAAAGATGTTAGGTACGTAATCATTGAATTCTCAAGCACCTTGTGTCGAGTTTGATCGGGGTTTGGGGAGGGCTCCCCCACTCTCCTTTTGCCTTCAATTCAATTCATTTATGTCAAATCTCAAATTAAAACTTAAGATTTTTAGATACCTGAGGACTTGGGATTTAAAGTGTGTCCAACATATGCTTCTCATTTTTCAGTATATGGGGCTTATACAGTTCATTTATAATGTGAAAACAGTTTGAACTCATCCTGCTCCCCGAGCCACAGTAGCTAGAGTCCATGTAGCAGAAGAACAGATTTGACGAACACATAATTAAATGAGCAAACCATCTTTCTAGGATGGATAGTTAAAAATCAAGGGACTACCCTCTTCATAGTTAAGATACGAACATGACAGGATGGACCCCATGAGCTTGTAGCCATATGGATAAAAACTCTGTTACTATGCCATAAAACTCATTTGGGTTAATGGAGGCCACTCCAACAACATTGATCTCCGGTTATAGATAGATGCTTGTAATTGTTGCATGAAGAAAGAAATATAAAGCTTTTGCATGTGCCCATCATCTGTTTACCTTAAAACATTAAAGGCAAGGGCTAGCTAGCCCTTAAGTTGTCAAAAAGATAGAATCCAGCCAAGTATGATCACTGGATGGGACGATGATCACATAGGCTTTTTTGAGGGACCCATCCCCCTTCCACAAAGAGTGAGCTGGATGTGTCTAAGTGAATTTGATGTCTCAAAGGTGATGGAAAGTAATAAACGTCTTGTTCATGGTATCAATGAGTTTCCATTGCTTTAGAAGATGCAGATTTTTGCTCATTGGGTTGCTCCTAGGGCCATCTTTTTCTTTCACTTTTAAATGCCTACTCTTGGGGGCCTATGTAGCTCTGCCTTTCCTTCTTTGTTTATAAGAAAATAGAAAAGATAAGGTACGTGTATATCGGATAGACTCCTCATTAGCACGAAGTTTTCTTTCTTTAATTATTTTAATGCTTTTTTTTTCCTTATTGCTCTTATGTTTTGTGAATGCTGCCCAAAAGGTAGGTTGAAAAGTAGGAAAGAGTAGAATCTTTTCTTAGACTTTTGCTTCACCTTCTATTCCACCAATCATATATACAGATTAAATAAAGCGCCAAAGAGTAGAGGCTTTGTTTGAAAAGTTGTCGAAAAACTGGCTTGCAAGTTGATTTTGGGCCTAAGTTATTTAACTTGGTAAATGCAATTATGTGGGTAAGTTTTTTTTTTTGGAAAACACTTGTTTGGGTAAATGCATTTACCCATTTTTTTTTTAATTTCTCAACTGTCAACACCCAATTTTTGCCCGGTGTATCACCTAGACTCCAATTTACCTTGAATGGCCGATAAGACCATTTTGATCACTCCAAAACGTCAAAAAACCCAAAGAACCCGAATTTCATCCAAAAAAACCCTCAAGTCCACCATAAAATTTACTCAATACCAATTCGATGGCCCCACTCAATCCCTATCCACACTTCAATCCTCGTATCAGACACCACCATTAAACCCCAGGCAAAATCTTAAATCGAAATTCCTTCGTTTACTCTCTCATCAAATAAAGATTCCCTTTTAAGCCCTCTTATTAGCATAAAACACCCACAACCTAGATTCCCTTGATCCAAATGCATCCAAGCCAATCAGACCACACCATTAAACTCCGTATACATTAAAACACCTTCCCATAAAGTTTTAACCCCAGATTCTCCCGTTTTCCCCTTTGTCAAACTAAGATTCTGTTCTGGATCATCACATTGACCCAAATTCTTACGATTTCGACTCCCTAGACCAATCTGACATTACCACAAGATCCCAGATACTCTAGAATACCCACCTATAAAATTTCAGCCCAAAATACCTTTGTTTGTCATTCCATTACACCAAGATTCTGTTTCGAGCCTTTATATTGACCAAATCAAGCCCTTTCCAAATCTGCCTAATCGAGGCCTATTTGACCCCATATGACATTGCCAATAAACTCATCAGGTATAAAAACGTCACCCTACCCAATTTTAGTCAAAAATACCCCCTGTTTACCCATGTAATTAGAAAGATTCCGTTTTGGCCAATCTCATTGGCATATGCATGCAAAACCCCTCTTTGTACATGAACCCATCTCCACCCTTTGATCATTAACCCAAAAACCCCATCATCGAACCAAGACCCCCCGGTTTGATCCCTTAGACCGGAAACACCCATCAAATTCCCTAAAATTACAAAACTGCCTTTAAAACTTAACCTAATTCGAAAGTGGCGGAAATTCGGAGAGATCACTGTAGAGAACACTGTTCATCTTCTTCTCCATTAGACTCGATACAATGCTACCAAAAAAAAAAAAAAAAGACTCGATACAACGGCGGTAATGAGAGAGCACCGGATCTCTTCTCCCCTCTCACTCTCTCTCTCTCTCTTCCCTACCCCCTCTTTCTCTGTTCCTCCTTCCTCTTGCATTCTCCCCTGTTCTGTCATCGCAGCGGCAGATTAGAACGACTTGCATCCCTACCTCGTTCTCCCTTCATACCCAAAGCCGGCTTCATCATTTTCCTAGTTTTTTGGTTCTCCCCCCCCCATCATTTTCTCTCTTCAACCTCCTATTCTCGGTCCCCTCCGAACCGGTTAGAGATCCCCTGCGTTCCTCCATCGGCAGAACAAAACTGAATGAAGTCGGCGGTTGTTGCCTGAACCATTGGTCCTTCTCTTAGCATCAGGCAGGAGTCGCATCCGGAGGTCCATCTCCACTCTCTCGTTCCCTAGTTGCAAGATCCTTATATGTAGATATCTGTCGCCGGAAGTCTTCACCCTCAACCAAACGACGAGATCTACATATGAGCTTGCTCGGTCTCTCAGATAGAGTTCAAATCAGCCCCCCACAACGTCTTGTCCAATCCCGTTTTGGCTGATAATTTCTTCGGGTTGTGCTGCCTGGATCAGTTACTTTGTTATCGATTTCTTTTGCTGAGGAATCATCGTTGCTTGCTCTGTATTATAGTTAGTATTATGCTGTTATTTTTAGTTTATCATCATTATCGTTATTATCAATTTTGCTTTTGTCAATATTATGTTCATCCTCATAGCTGCGTAACTGCTCTGTTTTATTTCATATCGAAAGCTAAGTTTGGATCTATGGTGAACTGATAGTTTCAGACTGTGTTTTATAATTTTCCATTTCATAATCTTTGATATGTAGCTCATCTTAATCTTTACATGAATATCCCTTGATGATCCGCTGTGTTTCAACATCTGTTAAGAAGTCCCAATGCTGTATTATTCCTGTTCTGTAATTCATCGGATGTTTTATCAGCCATGCTCATGAAGAACATCATTCCATCATTTGTCTTTTTCACCGATTGCTAAGATTAGTAGATCGCATAATCTCTACTTCTTTGTATGATTTATTCTCAGATAGTCAATTCCATGGGAGATGTCCTACTTGGGCTCTTCCTGTAAAGCAGAAAAGAAAATAGAGTGGATAATATGTAAATATCAGTGTTATGTCGAATAAAAAGGAAGAGTATAAAAAATGAAAAAAAAAAAAAAAGATTTAAAGGGGAAAGAGTAAAGGTGGAAAGGGAAGAGAGGGGATGGTGACCGGGGGAAGACAGAAGGTCATGGGTGAAGTGGTAAAGCATATATTTGCAGATTCAGAAGTGAGAAAGGATGACAAGCCGGAGAGAGTAAACTAAACTAATCATAAAAGGGAAATAAAAAATAAAAAACATAATAATAAGTAAATCATAAATAAATTGAGCAAAGGGGGAGAATGAGCCATGAAAAAATGAAACACCAATAAAAAAAAGAAAATAACCTAAAGAAAATATATATGCAAACAAATCAAAAAGTAGAAAAATAAAACAAAGAAAAAATAATAATAAATATAAAATATAAAGATTAAAAAAACTAAAAAAATAAAAAAGGAGTAATTTCATACAACAAATAAACAACAGGGTTCTGTAAGGAAATGAAAAAAAAAGAAACTATAAAAATTAAAATAAATAAAATAAAAAAACAAAAATAATAAAAATGATAGGGTAGTTTATCTTTTGTATTGTTTTGTTAGGGTAGATTATCTTTTGTATTGCCTTCGTTATTAGTTTTCTTAACTGTTCTTTTGTGCTTATGCATGTTTTGGAATTATCATGTGGTCACCACCTATTGGACCTGGGAGAGGGGTGTCTAATCCCTTTCCTCTTTCATTTGAGTCTTACCCGAACTGATTAGCTGATGCTTCGGGTTATTGGAGTCACTATTAAAATAAAACGGTTTTGAAAATCATCTTTGGAGGTCCCATCACCTCCATTTCCTAAACTGATTGATGGTGAATCCATTCCAGCCCAAATGAGTCATTTTCCCGATACTCACACTAAGTAAATAATGCAATGACCATTTTACCCATAAAAATTCATTATTAAAATGGACATTTTTGTCCCATTCAAGTGCTGACAACTTTCCCTCCGGGTGGAAAAATTATTTACCAACCTAGGAGAATACCTAGAAAAAACAAACTTTCCCTAGTTTCTACATGAATCTCAAAAAAGAACATGGGATTCTTGGTCAATAAGAATCAAGATCCCATTGACCAATTTTCCCCCTCTCAAAATCCAAAAAGAATCCCCCCTTGATATTATGGATTTGTTTGTACAACATACTCCTTCAATGTTTCTTCACAGAAGACGTTCATGGCAGAGTTTATCAAGGTAATATCACAAGTAAAAAATAACAATAAGAAATTATTTAAGTTAGAATTTGGAAAGATACATACAAGAAAAGAACTGCTAAAACAATGTTGTGACTTGTGATATGAACATGGGATGATTGGATTTGGAATAAAATCAACCATGCCAGAAAACAAAGCTCTGTTGCAGCAAAAATAAAAAAGTAAAGCTCAGAGAGAAAGCTTCACCTCCTTTCAGTTTCAGACCTGTAGATTAGAAAATTTGATGGTTTAGATGTTCGAATCATCAAATCAAGCTGTTTGTTACCCATTTTACACAGACAGACAAAAGAAATTAAAGCAATGGATCAAACTCAAGCACCATAACTGAAGATCTGAAAATCTGAAGGTCGCGAGTTCGATCCAGATCTTGCAGATGGTTTCCAAAAAAAAAGAAAAGAGAGGATGAAGCTTCAGTAGTTCTTCGAGCAGCAGATTCGCTTGAGAAAACTTGGAATAAGAGTCTATCGCCACAAAAAGATGTCACTGGAGCTCGTGTTCGTTCAAGAAAAAATTCGAATAGGTGCTTCGGAGGTTGCAACAGTGTTGAAGCGGAGGCTGGCGTCGATTTAGAGCAGCTTTTGAATGTCGCAGGGTCCTTGCAGTGGAGGGTGCGCAGATGGGAGAGACGAGCAGAGAGGCAGAGATGTAGAGAGGAAACCCTCGAAGTGGGTTTGTTTTCTCTCTCCTCTCCTTCTCTGAATCTTAAAATATGAGATAAGATTCAGTGTGGAGCGACTATGCTTTAAGCACTATACCAGTCGGTGCTGGGCTCTGATACCATTGATGATCCAAGTGCATGCAGAATCAAACGGCTAGGATCTCTATCTGTCTTATCTGCATGCAAAGAGAATAATGACAGTTTCACTATATAGGATCCGAGACACCAACTTCTCAAACACTGTGCAAGAGAGAATAGCTTAATCTGATTAGAGCTAAGGCTGAGAGGATAATTTTCTTTCCCAGTAAAGGGCCTATCTCATTGTGTTGAAGCACTTGGGAGATATCTCTTATATAGTTGTTTCTCCAACGTTAAGTTCTTTGACATTAGGAACAAAAGTTATCAGAATAACCAATTGAGATAAGTATTCCTTAACATTAAAATTTATGCTCCATCAAATTTGAGACAAGTGTTTCAAGTTGACCAAGGATCTAACCACTTGGTCATCCAGTCTACACTGGGTCAAATGGATATCCATTGACCCAATAAGAACTGGAATATGGATACAAATAATCCAACAACATTGGTATACCATACATGAAAATGTTTTCAAATAAACAATCAAATAAATTTGTTTTTATAGAAAATAAATAAATAAGTAATTATTTAAAATGAATAATTGTGTGAGAGAGTGTTGCATGGAGATAACCATCAACCATCAACACGTGGCTTGTTACATGGCCATTGGATATTCCAATATGTTGAGGATTAAACGAGGGCCTATGGCCACTCTACCATCAATAACCCTGCTAGAGATGAAGCAAGAGATTAGAAATGTTTGTTGGTGCTAGCTTACACAGAACTTGACACGCTGCTGGACATCAAGATCTGCCAGAGCAAGCTCTCAGAGATCCAACTGAGCCAAGGTTGGCCCAGATTTGGACAAGGCCGACAACCGCCAAGAAGCTAGACGCTCATATGCTTTGGGGTTTACATGCATCAATACAAGTTGGCCTAATAAGGCCAAAGCCAGCAACGGACTAATCACATAATGAAATGCTTGCTTTACACTTTTTCTCTCATTTTCTTCCATTTCCTTTTATAAATCCGACAAGATATTAAGATGTTCATTTTCTTTTATTTGACCAACTTGAGGTTATTGTATATATTAGGAATTCCAAATTTACAAAAAATAAATAAATAAAGTTGCAAGTGGAAAGAGAGAAGGCCTCTGTTCACACTTCACATAGGGCTGATGACATAAACATTAACCACGAAGAAAAGAAATCCTGACGTGGAAAATTTGTGTAAACCATTTCCCTTTCCACCTTAGCTAATGAATGATATTAGAGGCGTCCTAAATCCTAATTCCACACAGCATGCGGTTCTTAAAACAGTACCTGGACCTAAAATTCTCAAACCATCCAAAGAAGCAAGGCCAAGCAATGGAGTGATGTACCAGCGCAGCAACACATCATCCAAATTTGAAATTGTTCATATCAGAAACAAACTTCTCAATCCATGCCGGTGTGACTAGTGCCCGATTGAAAGGGCTGAAGTGCAGCGGCTTCTAGCTCTCCGAGATTGGCCCTGCATAGACAGCCTTTAAGCCATCTTTGGTGAAAAATCCAGAGAGCCCAAATTGGTTGTTCGGTCATTTTTTTCAGTCCAGATAAACTATTTAAAGAGGTTGACGCGGATAGCCCTTGAAATGACTGGTGGACAGCCGATTTGAGCTCTCCAGATTTAGGCTAATGTGGGCCTGGCCTCGGAAAGCCAGAAGCCGCTGTGCTTCAGATGATATCGAAAAGCCGCTGGCTAATGTGGTGCTGGCCTCGGAAAGCCAGCTTATATAGTTATAGGCTAATGTGGGCACTAACTTAAATTTCTTTTTTAGTTGCATCGCACTTTCCGCTATTTCACCATTTCTACTTGAAGTTATTCGAACACAGCTTTAGATGATGACACCAACGTCCCATAGCACATTCAAGAAGTCATGAATTGGGAACATCTCTCGATGACACCAGACATGATGATGTCATCATCGAGAGATGTTCACAATACACGGCAGGAATATGTGCTGTCAGACATTGTGGGGGCAATCTGGTGGGAGGCTGATTTGAACTAAAGCTACTGGCGAGGAGTGGATAGGTTGTTGGCCTAACTCATCTTTCCCATTGCAAGGTTATGTTAGCAGAACTCGAGCATGAGGCTTGTGTACCCTAAATCCAGACTAGCCGATTTCATGATCTGTCTTCGCGTAAAAATTAACTGCCTGGAATGAAATAATCTGCACTCACGGATAACCGAGTGAATGCCTTTTTCTTCAGAATGAGTATCAAAGTTCAAAATCAGGCAATACACAATTTGTACGCGTTGTCGATATCGAAAGTTTGAAACATGGAAAAACATCATGCATCTCAATGTCATCATTTCATGGCCACATGACAACAAAAACATTCAGAAATGTTTTATAAGCCCTTTAAAAGCCCCACTTCTCCTTTAATAATTAGGATAAAAGACTTAGACATACCTAACTTTTCATAAATTGACTTAAATGGACTTAAATATATTATCACATTAGACTTAAACATACCCTCATTTCTTCTCCCATGTCATGAACCTGTTTCAAAATTCTACAAGTCCTATTTTATCCTATGAAAATACTAGATTCTTTTAAAACGATAGTTCTTGCTCTGTTTTCTGACTTTCTGCAATTTCAATTGCAACAGTTTTCAGATTAAAATAGAGGGCTGGTGGATGGATGGATAACGTAGTAGAGAGGGGGCAGATTAAAATAAGGGATTGGTGGTTGAGGGTAACAACAGAAATGCAGTTCAGTGATGATGGCAGGTTGCAGGTTGAAAGAACAGACAAAAGAGAAGTAAGAGGAGGGAAGAGAAAGGAGGGGAAGAAGAGAGGGTGAGAGAAACAGGGAGAGAAAGAGGCAGAGAGAGAAAAGAGTAGGTGTGGCAATGAGCTGTTTTCGTTTTCGCAGCCACCTCTATTATGTTCTGCGGTGAAAGACTGAACGGGAGGAAGGAGATAGAATAGAAGGGAAAGAAAGAAAGTAAGATGGAGGAGGAGGAGAATGGAGAAGATGAGGGAGACGAGCTCTCTATATTCAAACGGTAATGTTTGGGAGATGATGAATAGTATCTGGGTCTTTTTGGTTCTTTTTGAAAATTTAAAGTATGCTTAAGGGTAAAAGAGTTTTTTTATGGCCACGAGGTAAGTTTAACAGTTTAAGGCGGTGTTTGGCATCGGTGCCGTTTTCTGAGAAAACAGTGCCATGTAGGCAACACATAAGAGAAAATGGTGCCGCAAGCAATGCCCTCTTGTTTGGTACCGTCTCAGAAAAAATATTGCTCCAGACCATGCCTTCGAAATCAGGAAAGTGGTTTGAAGCAACGCCAAATTTGATGTTTTCTGGGAAAATGGTGTGTTGCTGCTAATAATGCAATGGTGTGGCATCAATGTGACATCATCTTGGACATTGGATAATAAGATCAATGTTAAAAACGTTGCTGCCAGCACTGGTATCAAACAAAACCAGTGCTGTTTTCTCAAAAAATGCGTATGTGGCAGCACCATTTTCTGAGAAAACGGTGCTTACAACTCTGCCCCGCACCGTTTTCTGAAACGGTGCGATGTTCCCAGCACCAATGCCAAACACCTACTAAGTCTATTTGTAAAACACAGGGTATGTTTTAAGTCAATTTATGAAAATTCAGGGTATGTTTAAGTCATTTACCCTAATAGTTATTTACTTTTAAGACCTGTTCACAGGCTGGGCTTGGGCTTAGCTTTACACTGTTTTGGGTTCAGGCTTAGGGCTCCCATTCAAATTTTAGCAAAAGCCAAATCCAAGCCCAGCCCATGAACAGGTACTGCATTATTGCTAAGCAGAATACAGATTACAGGATAATCAGCTTCGAATTAAAAGGAAGCGAGTCTAGAGCAAAAGGATTCAAAATCTGTCTGGATGATCATGCCGCATTTATGCCAGAGAAAAGCTGATGGGAACTCAAGTCTTAAAGCCAAACAAAACTTGTGGCATCTTCTTCCAATGAAATCACCATTCAGACTACATCTAACATAAAAACAGTATACAAAAATCAGAAGAAAAGACAACTTACAGATAGCAGGAATTCAATAGAGGCCTAAAAATTTCCACCATAAACCTCCAACAACTCCCCAGATGACAGCATTTATTAGGGCCATTACAAATCCCAGTCTATAAACATCAGGAAGGTCTACATAACCCGCTGTTAAAGGAGCAAAAGAAAAATGGTTCAGTTTGCATGCAGCCATAGGCATTAACCACATAAGGGAAACAGAAAATGTAAGCAGTATAAACAACAATAGTAGAATTGTAGAAAACAGATATGCCACAAACATACACACACAGATAAAAAATTATTTTCTGAACACAAGGATTAATGTTGAAACCAAATTTGATTCTTGAAAACAAATACGACCTCTTAATATCAAACTAACCCCCAAAAAATAGCTGAAAGGATGAAATATGTATAATGACAGAGAAGTAGTACCTCCAAAATATACAGCAGCTTGACCACTGCTATAATGTGTTAATGCACCAAAGAGATTAGTGTTGTATGCCAAAGCCAGTGCAGCCAAAACACCAGGTACTCCGGATGCCAAGTGCATGGCAAGAAATGCAGAGAACAAAGCTCCTACATGACCAGTCTGACTTGCAAATAAATAGTGGATGAAGAAGTAAGATGCTTGGAGAACAACAAATGCAGCTGGCCAGCTCAATGACAAAGATTGGAGGGACTTGGCCACACAGTCAGACATCCATGCTACTATACCAAGGTTTGTTAGTTGACCTGCCATGCCCACCAGAACCGCAAACCAAGCCAAGGTATCCCAGGCTGACTTTTCACTTAAGCAATCATCCCAATCCAGCACTCCAAGAAGCAGGAGTATGGATAAGCCAAGCATTGCAGCAACAATACTTGCTATACCAAGAGCATCACTGCACATAGAGAAAACCTTATTAATTCATTAATCAATAAACTAACCATGGTTCAAAGTTCAATACACCTCTGTGTATCGGCAGAGGTGAACTGGTACTTTAACCGATATATATATATATATATATATATAAAGGATTTTGTAAAAACACCTGTAAACGGGTGTACTGGAGCCCATAGATACGATACGCCCCTATCAGGCATATCATGCTGATACTTTGAACCTTGAAACTAACTACTTAACCATCATCATATAGATTGAAAACAAGCTCCTACTAAAACTTGGAATTTTGTTGTTTCTATTTAAAAATAATGGCAAATATTTTCTACAAAATCAACGGCAGACATTACCACAATTGTGAAAAACAAAGTCACTTATTCGAACCTCAGACACAAGAATCCATAAGAGTCAACCAGTGTTTTAAAAGGAGTGGGAGGGGTACACCTAGAGGCGCACCTCTAGGCAAGGTGCTCCCAAAACGCCCCGAGGCGTATGCCAGAGGTGCTGACACCTCTGAGGTGTACGCCTCAGGTGCAAGAGGCATACACCTCATGCACTTTTTTCATGAGGCGTGCTAGAGGCATACGCCTCATGCGCCTCATGCACATCTTATATAAAAAGACAAAAAAAAAGAAAAAACAAAAAAAGGAAAGGAAAGGAAAAGAAAGGGAAGAGAAAGAAAAAGAAAGAGATGAAAAAAAGAGAAAAGAAAAGAAAAGAAAAGGAAAGGGAAGGGAAGAAAAGATAAGGGGAAAGAAAGTGGTTTGCCCCCTGCCCCTTTGGTGGGGGGCTTCGCCCCCCGGACAACCCCCCCGCCCCCTTTTCAATGCAGCCCAATTTTTTTTTTTTTTTTTTTTTTTTTTTGAGTTAGGGGGGTCTTGCTCCGCTTCAACAAGAACCCCCCCCCCCCCCCCCCCCCTTTCAACTAATGTTATGCATCTTTGTTCTTCTTAATATAATAGATTAAAAAAAAAAAAAGAAAAAATGAGATCCTCTCTTCCTCTTCATCCTCCTCCCCTTCCTCCTCCCAACTCCCCTAAAGAGGCTTACACCACTTGCATTCTGAACTACACCTCACGCCTCTAGGTAGTGGAACGCCTAGGGGGGTCTTGCTCCGCTTCGACAAGACCCTCCCTTTCAACTAATGTTATGCATCTTTGTTCTTCTTAATATAAAAGATTTTTTTTTAAAATAAAGAAAAATTGAGATCCTCCCTTCCTCTTCATCCTCCTCCCCTTCCTCCTCCTAACTCCCCTCCTCTTAAAGAGGCTTACGCCTCTTGTATTCTGAACTACACCTCATGCCTCTAGGTAGTGGAATGCCTCGCATCATGTCTCCGCGTTTTAAAACATTGGAGTAAACTTAATTAACTAAATGTATTTCATGTACAATAAAATTGGGAAGCAATCCAGATGGAAGGTACTCAAACCATCCAAATTACAGTTGACAATTTAAGCTACAAATAAGAAATTAATCAAGAAATGAGCACAAGTGGGCTGAAACAAACTGGTAAGGAAATTGTGGCCCTGAAAGGCAAAGTTCTAAAGACAAATTTGTCTACTGTAGGCAATATGAAGAAGTTGCAGATGACTACTTCTGAATCATTAGAATCATGGTTATAGGAATACTGAGTGTATATCGGCTGTCTAGTAGTGATGGGTATTTTTGTAATTTCACTCTTTTAAGTAAAGGAGGGCTGATCCTTGGGCAACACACCTTATTTGAAGCTTTCACTCTCACCCTCTTCTCTTCTATTTTTCTCCTTTAATCTCTTAATCTAATAATCTTGTTTCAATCCTAATATGGTATCAGAGCCATAGTAGGATCAAAAAGCCTGGTGTTCTCTTAAGGAGTTTGTTTCTCCTGGAAGGTCTCATTTTCTCAAAAGGGGTCACACAGGGGTATCAGCTGCTAGTGTGGGGTTTATACCCCTCAATCAAGGATTATTTAAGAAACTTTTTGAATATGATCAGATATTTTCTGATAAAAATAGGAAAATTTCATTTTAGAGTTTTTGATCATGGAGGCTAGTAGGAAGATGCTTTTCATCTGTGATCGATTGAGCTTGATCTGGAACATATTTGTCTAGTGTTTGTATCTGGTTTCATATTTTTTGGTGAATTTTTCCCTTATTATATTTTACTTCCCACTCTGCTTTTTTCCCAATTTGGGGATGTGTTTGGTGCTTCTAATCACCAATTGTTATCTGGAGTAATTTCCTGAGTCTCAACTTAGTTGGAGTTTATCAAAGATGGCACAAGACTCTTCTATAGATCAGTCTACTACCACTTCAGCCCTGAGACAGCCACTAACTTCTCTGGGAGAATATTTCAACCTTCAAATCATCACTATTAGATGGAACTAATTACCTTGAATGGACTCGATATGTGAAGGTTTATATTGGCAGTAGAGGGAAACTTGGCTATTTAACTGGTAAAGCGAAGAGACCTAATGATGATGATCCTTTAGTGGATGTTGAATGTCTGGAAAGAGGAGAATATGATAATTATGTCCTGGCTCTGGAACTCAATGACTCCCTAAATTAGTTCACGTCTCCTGTTTCTTAAAACATTAGCTCAAATACAAGATGGAGTCAAGATAAGGTGTTTGAATACCTATCTAGATTGAATCCTGACCATGAGATAGTGTGAATGCAGTTATTGGGTCGAAGTGAAATTCCATCAACTGGTGAAATCTATTATTCAACAGGAAGCATCTAGGAGGGTTGTGATGAAGTTAGAGTTGGACCACTTTGCTCTTGTGTGTGACTACTATAAGGAAACTCGACACACTTGTGAGACAAGTTTCAAGTTACATAGATACCCGTTTTGGTTTAACAAGGGAAACAATCTCAGAAGCCTAATGCTCATAAAGTAATGTCATCCGACAAATCTCTTGAAGTTGTGACCCCTAAATCCATATCCACTCCAGTTAGGAATTCCTCTAAATCATCCTATCAGACTCTTTCTTCATCTTGAAGCCAATAGTAATGCAGCTTCTCCTTTGGGTGGTGCCTCTGCTTCATCCTCCTTTGTCCACTCAAGTAATTTGTCTTCAAGACATGCCTCCTATGCCTCTTGGGTCATTAGTTTAGAAGCCTTTGACCTTATGACTAGTTTGTCTAATCTGTTCTCTTCCTAGTGACCTTTGTCAGGCAAGGATAAGCTCGCAGCGCCAGCTTTTGTATTTATACTAGGGTGACCCAAAACATTATGAAATAAAGAGAATTACAAAAGTACCCCTGCAGCTTTAAAGAATAAACTAATTACAGTTTTAACTAGAATGATGTCATTATGGTTTCAGAGGATTCCATGCACTCTCCAAGGGGTTGTTTTAAAGTGTAACAATCAAAATTGAATTTCATGAAACCAGGTGTAGGAGCAGATCAAAGATGTACAGTTCTTTGCCAGGCAAAGGCAAACACCAGTTGCCATCTTCTTAGCAAATCCAATAGGTACACCCTTGAATTCCTTCTTGGTTAAAATCAAAGAATGCAACCCTCACCATGATGAGATCAATCAGAACAACAGCCTCCAAGTCCTTTACCTTTTTTTTTGAAAAGGTAATGTATTAACTCCTTGTTAGTTTATGAAAAATATATTAATATAAGCAATTGTACCAATCAAAAAATAAATAAATAAAAAATAGAATGTTGCTTATCTAGGCACCCTCTAAACTCAAGGAGATAAATGTTCATTATTATATACTATAATGTTAAGATTTGAAGACTAAACCTGAAAAAAAAAAACATTGATAATTTGAAAAATTGCAAATTGGGGATTTAAGCTTGAAGTAGAGTTCAATTAGTATTAAGTATTTAGCATAGGTTGATAGGATCCTTTTCAAACAGATGCATTTTCTCATTGGTTAATGATTTTCTTCTTTTTTTTTTCTCATTGTTATTGTTATTCAGTTTTCCTTTTATTCCTCCTCAAGGTCTGAAAGAACCTTGCTGCCATAGTGTCATGTTAAGTATAAGGCTTCCTTTTTATTTTGAAAGATAGTCAACGGCTTTAACTGTCATTAAAAGGTCTGTACCATGTAATACATTGAACAAGAGGTATTCAGGATATGTAGGTTTTTCAGATTTTCATTATTGAGTAGCATAGTTCTGTGGATGCCATAGATCACTGGGCAAGGACCTAGGAACCTAGGCTTTTCAATCACATGCAGTGATAGCTGCCAATGTAGCTTTGTACATCTGCCCCTCCCCAGACCCTGAATTGGCAGGTGCCCCATGTTACCTTGGCTCATCATCAAACTTATTTTTTTATAAGATTTCTATTTGTGAAGATGGAGGGAGAGAAGTTAAAGAGTTGTCCATGTAACCAATACTAAAATTGGATATAGACCATAGAAGGGAAAACAAATTGAAGCCATCTATCAACTAGATATAAAAGGTGAGTTCCATGATTCAAGTGGCAAAGTTGAATCCCCTATTAAAGTTTTCCAACTTGTAACTATTCAGTAAAAGATATTCTTGGCGTAAAAAACGCATGAGGAATAGAAATAACAGGAAATACTACATTACAATCTAAATGGTTATGGTTATACATGGTGCTAGAAAAACATCTTAAAAAGGGTCCACCCATGCCAACATTGGCACTTGGCAGGACACCTCTTGTAGCATCTTAATGATGATTCAAGATCAAGTAAGAAACCTCAGCATTTAGCATTCATTGAAAAGGAATCACAGGAAAAGAAACATCCAATAAAGAGTCTACGTTTTGATTTTCTCATTTGTCATCATGCCTTTAAATTAGTCATGTATTTAAATGTTATTTACTAAGGGATCATTGCTTGGTGAAATGGTAAAATGTCAGGATGAGAAGCATGACAGTGCAGGTTTGAGGGAGCACATTATGCAAAATATTCAAGAGGCTAGGTCCATATTAAGTCCACCCCTCCCAACATAGCAGGAACCAATATTGAGTAATGATCATTTTTATTTAAATGTTCTCTTATCACCATGTCACCGTGCCATGATTTTTGGAGGTTGGCATGTGGACACCTATGAACACCTAATACTTGGCATCAATGTTTTAAAAGGTGTGGGAGGCGTATGCCTAGAGGCACCCCAAAAATGCTCTGAGGTTTTGTTAGAGGCACAAGGGGGCAGGAACTACAAGTATATTCTAGAAGGAAAAGAAGGCCACCTCAGCATAAGGAAGCCAGTACAAAGACACCTGGAGTTAACTGAATCAAACAAGTTAGCAAGTTGTTATAATTCTGTTGTAAATCAGTTACACTGAAGGCAAGATTGAATATAAATACAGAGGTGTACTTACAATAAGGGAATAATAAGAAGATTTGATCTCTCTCTCTTCACTCTCACTTTCCCCTATTCTGGAGGTTATCCTCCCTCGAAGAGGATCTGAGTTGGGCAGCTACCCAACAATTGGTATCAAAGCCTGCAACAAGCAACACCATGCCGAGTACAAGGTCAGAAACAATGGATGATCAGATGGATCGCATGGAGGTCCGTCTGCACAAGACCACAGGAGACTTACAAGAAATCAAGCAAACACTAGCCATGTGATAGGCCCCCAATTAACTTTACGTATGCCAGGAAGGGGAAAGGTCAGCTTTCGGCCAAAGGGGGAAATAATTGAACATGGGGGCAATTATGGCTGGAGGGAATAAGGAGAGTCTTGAGGCATTTATAGCTATGTCAGTTAGGAATAAGAAGAGTGTGGGCATTTATAACTTGGCCAGCTGGGCATTTATTGAGGGAGTCAGTTATGCTGTAAGAAGAGTATAAGAAGGGGCTTTGGGGGATGGGGGAGGGAGGCTTTTGTTGAGTGAAGAATACTGTGAGTGATTGGGAGAGCCGGCGGTCTCTCGAAGAACCGACCAACTGTTAATGTTCTTCTTTTCTTCTGAATGAATACCAGTTCCTTTGTTGATGTTCTAGTTGTGTGAATTCTGCTGTCAGTCTGAGAATTGTGTGTCAAGTTTCTGGGACATAACACCATGTTGATGATGCGGATGGAGAAAATTTTGATGGAAGGAAACCACAACGGCAGCCAAGAAGGAAACAACAGAGATCAAGGGGGCGGTCAGCGTGGTTGGGCCTCAACTCGTTCAGCAAAACTGGATTTCCCAAAATATTCAGGTGAGAATCCCATACCCTGGATCTTTAAGGCAGAAAGGTATATTGAATACCACAATATACGTAGCCATCAAAGAGTTCTTGTCGCTTCATTCAACCTGGAAGGAGAAGCGGTCTTGTGGTTCCAATGGTCCTGACAAACCCATCCACAAGTTTCTTAGTCTAAATTCACAGAAGCTTTGTGCATCCATTTTGGACCCACTGGCTTTGAAAACTATGATGAGAATCTCTCAAAACTCAAACAAACTGGATCTGTAAGAGATTACCAAGTCGAGTTCGAAAGACTGTCGACAAGGGTTCATGGGTGGCCTGAAACTGCATTGCTTGGTTGCTTCATCGATGGCCTGAAGGAAAAAATAAGAATAGAAGTGAAGTCCCACCAACCCACCTACCTATTGGCAGCAATGGGTTTGGCAAGATTGCAAGAAGGAAGGTTTAATTGATTGAAAAGATTGGGTCGACCGAACACATTCAACACTGGACCACAGTCTTGGAACTAACAACTAAACCAACCAGGTAATCCTTCTATCCTGGGATCCAGCCCAGCAGTCGCAAGAAATCAGACCCATGGGCAGGATGAAAATCCTCAACCTAAGGCCCAAGCCATTGTACCCGCCCCAGTGCCATTAAGAAGATTATCTTGGGCCGAGATGCAAGCCCGAAGAGATCGCACTCTTTGTTATAACTGCGACGACAAGTTTGGTCCAGGCCATAAATGCAAGTATCCCCAGCTATTCTTACTACTGATAGATGAAGCTGAATCCCAGGAGGAAATCCCTTACACACCCATTGCAATACCTACTGAATTAGAATCTAAGGATGAGGATGGGCCATGTCAGAATGTTATGAAGTCTCTTTGTATTAGTGTTCGGCTGATAAGAGTCTTATTAGCCCATACTTAAGTTAAATTATCCTGTATCTGGGCCTGGGTTAATGGGCCTAAGCCTGTTTAATGTTTTTAAGTTAACTGGGTGTCCCATCACTAATCAGGGGCATTCCAGTAAATTCTTGTACCATTGTACTATATTCAAATTTAAATAATAGCTGGTCGACTGGGCAGTTCAGTTCAACATTTTCCAGCATACTAGTGGTTTTCTTCTTCACTTCTCTACTTCGAATACAGCATTCAGCTCACAGGCCAGACCCACCCAAGATATCCTTTCATGTATTAACAGGACTGACCTCCACCCAAACAATGAGAGTGGCTGGGTCAATACAGGGCTGAGCAATTTCAATTCTAACTGACAGCGGGTCATCTCTCAACTTTGTGACCCAAATGGCAGCCAAACAATTGGGCCTAATACAAGAACAAGTGTTGCCATTCAGTGTAAATGTAGTGGATGGCAACAACATCAGCTGTGATAGCATATGCAGAGGGGTCCACCTGAAGTTACAGCAACATTCATTTCTAGTGGACCTCCATGCATTAGACATGAGCGGAGCAGCTGTGGTATTAGGTGTGCAGTGGCTACAACAGTTAGGACTGGTTGTAAGTGATTGATCAAGACTAACAATGGATTTCTCCATTAATGGACAAAAGTATCATCTGAATGGGGTGGATAAGGGTGCACCACAACAGGAAGGACTGAGAGCCATCCTCAAGACTAGTTGCAGTGAAGGGCAACCCTCCTATCGCATATGGGATTGAATACCAGCCCAGTTTTAACAAGTCCAGAGGAAGTAGCCACGCCACTGGAAAACCAACAAGCACTCCAGTGGTTACTCAACACCTATTCAGATGTCTTTCAAGAACCCAATCAGCCACCTCCTTCTAGGCCCATGGACCATAGAATTGAGATCATCCTGGGGGCAGTTCCATCAAATGTTAGACCTTATCGCTACCCCACATTTCAGAGGGAAGAGATGGAGAAAATTGTTCAAGAATTACTAGAGAAAAAATTCATACAGCCCAGTTCAAGCCCATATTCAGCACCCATCCTTTTTGTCAAGAAAAAAGATGGAACATGGAGGTTTTGTGTAGATTATCGGGCTCTAAATTAGATCATAATAAAGGACCGGTTCCCCATTCCAATCATTGATGAGCTATTGGATGATTTACATGCTGCTACCATATTCTCTAAGCTTGATCTACGAGCCAGCTACCATCAATTTCGGATGCATCCAGCGGATGTACCTAAAACGGCTTTCCTTACACATGATGGAAACTATGAGTTTCGTGTCATGCCTTTCAGATTGACAAATGCACTGGCAACCTTTCAAGCCATCATGAATGAGGTATTCCGTCCCCACTTGCACCGCTTTATTTTAGTCTTCTTTGATGATATCTTGGTATATAGTGTTGATTGGGCTTCTCATGTACAACATTTATCTATTACTTTGGAACTTCTAAGAAAACATCAACTATATGCAAAGGCTTCTAAATGTGTTTTTGGACAAAAAAAAGTCCAATACTTAGGCCATGTGGTCAAAGAAGGGAAGGTCATGGCTGATTCGAAGAAAGTTGTTTGCATTCAACAATGGACAACACCTACATCAGTCAAGGCCTTGCACGCTTTTCTTGGCCTCACAGGCTACTACAGGCGCTTTATACCACATTATACAAGGCCAATAGCACCACTCACCCAATTATTAAGGAAAAATGCATTTCAATGGAGTGAACAAGCCCAGCAAGCCTTCACTAACCTAAAGCAAGCAATTTCCACACAACCAATTTTGTCATTACCCGACTTCTCAAAGAAGTTCACACTTGAGTATGACACTTCGGGGACAGGTCTAGGAGTTGTTTTAATGCAAGAGGGGAAACCATTGGCCTATTTCAGCAAAGTACTCTCACCACAAAATCAAGCTAAATCAACATATGAGGAGCTCATGGCCGTTGTACTTGCAGTCCAGAAGTGGTGGGCTTACCTACTGGGCTGTCGATTTGTCATCAAGACAGACCACAAGAGTCTGAAATTCCTGCTTGATCAGAAATTCCACACACCTAAACAGCAGCAGTGGGCCCACAAACTCATGGGCTATGACTACATTATAGAATATAAACCTGGTACAACTAATCGAGTAGCTGATGCTCTATCCAGGCTACCTGAATTGTCAAAGCTCACTGTCTCCAGGCCTAGTTATCCATTACTCGAGCAGCTCAAAGCTGAAGCCTTTCAAGATACAGAATAGGCCCAATTAAGGGCCAAATGGGCCTCAAATCCAGCCTTGACCCCAGGTT
Organism: Nelumbo nucifera; assembly: GCF_055504915.1. Taxonomy (NCBI): domain Eukaryota; kingdom Viridiplantae; phylum Streptophyta; class Magnoliopsida; order Proteales; family Nelumbonaceae; genus Nelumbo; species Nelumbo nucifera. Next base: position 104,964,674 of record NC_142649.1, on the reverse strand, counting down.
ATTCAGTTCGTGACTCAACACTCTATTACAAGGGTCGATCGGTTATCTCATCCAAGTCAGCCCACATAGCAGAATTACTACGACTCTTTCATGATTCTGCTATAAAGGGTCATTGAGGCATATTCAAAACCTACAAGTGTCTAGCAGTACATTATTATTGGAGCAGCATGATGAAAACAATAAGGAGTTACATCACCTCTTGCGATGTCTGCCAAAGGCAAAAGTATGAAGCCCAACAACCAGCCAGCCTCCTACAGCCCTTCAGCATCCCAAATCAAGTATGGGATGAAATCTCAATGGATTTTACCGTGGGCCTATCTATTTCAAAAGGCAAATCAGTTCTACTTGTGGTGGTTGACCGGCTACCGAAGTACAGCCACTTTATACCTCTAACACACCCTTACACAGTGGCTACGGTGGCAGAAGCATTTGTTAGAGAAATCACCAGATTACATGGGACACCAAAGGCAACCGTCTGTGATAGAGACCCAGCCTTCCTCAATAGTTTTTGGAGAGAATATTTCAAGTTACAAGGCACTTCACACAACACCTCTACAAGCTATCATCCTCAGACGAATGGGCAGACCGAAGTTGTCAACAGATGCATCAAGACATATTTACGATGCTTTGTGGGGGACAGACCTAAACAATGGATACAATGGCTGCCTTGGGCAGAGTTTTGGTACAACTCCTCATTCCATGTCTCAGCAGGTATGACACCATTTAAAGCATTATATGGTAGAGACCCACCATTAGTTCTACCCTATGAAAAGGGGACTTCAGCTAATGCAGCGGTTGATGAGTGTCTTTCATCCCGAGATGAAATCATTTGTGAACTGATGGCTCACTTGACACATGCTCATGAACCGATGAAGCACTATTATGATGCAAAACACAGGCTTGTTGAGTTCCAGGAAGGCGAGTTTGTCGACCTACAACTCAAACCATATAGACAGACCTCAATGGCCTCCCACCCCTACAACAAGCTTTCCCCTAGGTTCTAAGGACCATTCAAAATTCTACAGTGCATAGGACCATTAGCTTACAAGCTGGAACTGCCAATAGACTCCAAAGTACACCCAATTTTCCATGTCTCCGTCCTCAAGAAAGCTGTCAATCCACAAACCACATGTGCAACATTACCAGAATTCACAGAAGAAGGGTGACTACAGCTACGACCCAAGGACATCTTGAAATATAGATGGGTTAAACAAGGTCAAGCCTTTATTAAAGAGGCATTAGTTTGCTAGGAAGGGTTACCAAATGAAGAAGCCACATGGGAGCCCTGCACCGAGCTAATGCAACACTTTCCACACCTTGGCCTTGAGGACGAGTGCCAGCTTGAGGATGTTATGGACTCACCAACCGGCAGCGCACTGCGGCACAGTCATGGGTAGCAGCACGCACAGCAGGCCGCACAGCAGCAGGCACCACCCGGCAGAGCCGCACAGCAGCACGCGCCGCCCGACAGCGCGCAGCACGCACCGCCCGACAGCGCGCAGCACGCACCGCCTGGCAGCACACAGCACGCACCGCCCGGCAGCGCGTAGCACGCACCGCTGTTATGGACACACCACCCGGCAGCGCACTGCGGCGCAGCCATAGGCAGCAGCACACACCGCCCGGCAGCGCCGCACAGCAGCCCGGCAGCGCACCGCCTGGCAGCACGCAGCATGCAGTCCCGCACAGTGCCCGGCAACGCGCAGCACTCACCGCCTGGCCGCATGCAGAACGCACCGCCCGGCAGCGCACAGCACGCACCGCGCACACGCCCGACACCACACGGCAGCAGCGCCATGAGCCGCACGCACGCACCGCGCGGCGGCGGCACCATGAGCCGCGTGCACGTACCCGGCAGCAGCAGCAGAGCGGGGCCCACACGACAGCTCATAGGGGTGGGCCCACCCTTATCTGGACACATCAAGCCAACTCGCCGCCAGCTTACCTTATCCCTATCTTATCCTTATCACTTATCTTATCTTATCCCTTATCCTTCTCTTATTTTATCTTCTTAAGTAAGAGTTGTGTTACCATTAGGAGTAGGTAATTAGGAGTTTTAGTTTAAGTTGGATTACCCTAGCCTGGCCGAATCCAACAAGGAATTTCCCTATGTAATCTCCTATTTAAGGAGCTACGAATTGAAGTAAAGCATTCAGTTTTCCAGTCAAGAAAAGAGTGAGGAGAGTTCGGGTGGTCTCTTGGACAAATCACCCATTAGGAGAGTTCGGGTGGTCTCTTGGACAAATCACCCACTAGATAGTCAAAATAGGGTCTGTGCGCAAGGCCAAAGGAAAGGGAAGATCAGGGGTTCCTGCCGTGGAACGACCCGTGACGCGATCCTACGCGCGGGCCCATAACAACCGCCTGGCAGCACGTAGCACGCACCGCCCGGCAGCGCGCAGCATGCACCGCGCGGCAGCAACACGCACTGCACGGCAGCAGCACGCACCTCACGGCGGCAGCACGCACTGCACGGCAGCAGCACCGTGAGACGTGCGCACCGCCCGGCAGCAGTAGTAGGGCGGGGCCCACATGACAGCTCATCAGGGTGGGTCCACACTTATCTTACCACATCAGCCCTGCTCACCAACTCGCCGCCAGCTTCACCATCCCTTATCTTATCTTATCTTAAGTAAGAGTTGTGTTACTATTAGGAGTAGGTAATTAGGAGTTTGAGTTTGAGTTGGATTACCCTAGCCTAGCCGAATCCAACAAGGAATTCCCTTCTGTAATCTCCTATTTAAGGAGCTACGAGTTGAAATAAAGTATTCAGTTTTCCAGTCAAGAAAAGAGTGAGGAGAGTTCGGGTGGTCTCTTGGACAAATCACCCCAAGGGGGAGTTCGGGTGGTCTCTTGGACAAATCACCCATTCAGTTTCCGCAATAGGGTCTGCACGCAAGGGAAGGCGCAAGGGAAAGCAGGGCTTTCTCCCCGTGGACCGACCCGTGACGAGATCCTACGCGCGGGCCCATAACAGAGGAGGGGGGAGATCTTAGAGGCATAAGGAGGCAGGAACTGCAAGTATATTCTAGAAGGAGAAGAAGGTCACCTCACTTTAAGGAAGTCAGTACAGAGACAGCTGGAGTTAGCTGAATCAAACAAGATGGCAAGTTGTTATAATTCTATTGTAAATCGGTTACATTGAAGGCAAGATTGAATATAAATATAGAGGTGTACTTACAATAAGGAAATAATAAGAAGATTTGATCTCTTTCTCTCTTCACTTTCAGTTTCCCCTATTCTGGAGGTTATCCTCCCTCAAAGAGGATTTGAGTTGGGCAGCTATCCAACAAGTTCAGGTGAGGCACCCCAAAACGCCCTAAGGTGTATGCCAAAGTCGTTGACACCTCTGAGGCATAAGCCTCAGGTGCAAGAGGCATCGTACGCCTCATGCACACCACATATAAAACGACAAAAAAAAATGAAAAAAGAAAGAAAAGGAAAGTAAAAGAAAGGAAAGGAAAGGAAAAGAGAGGAAAGGGAAAGAAAAAGAAAGACAAGAAAAAAAAGAGAGAAAGACAAGAAAAGGGAAGAGAAGGGAAGAAAAAAGAGAACCCCCTTTCAGGTAGTGCTATGCATCTTCATTCTTCTTAATATAAAAGATTTTTATTAAAAGTAAAGAAAAACGAGATCCTCCTTCCTATTCTTCCTCCTCCCCCTCCTTCCTCCTCATCCCCCTCCTCTCAAAGAGGCTCAGGAGGCTTATGCCTCATGCCTCTAGGTAGTGGAACACCTCACATCACGCCTCCACATTTTAAAACATTGATTGGCATATGTTTCATGTACCAAGGTAACACTAGATCTAGACATTTGTTGAATAAATTTATCTAACACAATGATTTTCTTCTTTCATATTGCAAAACTAAAAGGATGAGATCTGTTTACTAGCATTTAATATACTGCACAAATATATATATACATGAAATTTAACATCTAAGACTAGCATGTATAGATAGATTTTGGATGTACCTTCTGTTCCTTGCATTCATAGGGGCAGCAAAGGCCAAAACAAAGAAAGCTTAGGAAAAATCTTAATATGCCACTTGAACAAGACAATTATCAAGGAATATATTTAAATGCCCAACATAGAGAAACCCCAAGTAAAGACATTTCTTTAGTTTCCTGATTGTTCCGTTTTCTCTGTAATTCATGATTATTTGACCACCATCTATCACCAAAGTAGGAGGAAATGCATTATTAAATGGAAATTCAACAATGCAAATTAAATCAATACTAAAGAAGTTCTAGCAAACTGGTATGAAAAATAAATAGTTAATTAGGCACAGTCCCATAAGGAGGTTATATAAGAAATTAGTTAATTAGGCAGAGTCTCATAAAGTATTATCACTTACCCAAAGACCCACAAAGAAACTGCAAGAAGCATTGCACAAATCATCACCAGTTCATTCCTTGTGATTGGACCCATCTGCTCCAGTTTCTTTGAAGCCATAGCAGGAGCATCTGGTGTATCTTTGATTTCAGGGGGATAGATCAAATATAGGATAAATGGAGTAACCAGAAGAGAAACAAATGCCGGCAAAATAGCAGCCTTGAACCAGGAAATCCATGGACTTGCAATTTTCACCCCAAGTTCCTCAGCCAATTTGAGGCAAAGTAGGTTTTGAGCTGCAGCAGTTAGGAAAAGAGCACTTGAGTTACCAGCGGACTGTCATGCATCAATCAAGAGCCATGAATAAGTTACAAAGATATCACCAGATTACAAACCTTGCTAGACCAAGAGAATAAAATATAAGCTACAAAAAACCAATTAGAGGTGGAACTAAGTTCAATAACCAGGAACTTAAGGCAGATTAATACTGAAAGCATGGAAAGATAGCATAAATAGCTCCTAACAGGGGAAAAAGCAACTAGAAATACATATAAATGGGCCTTTATCCTGAAAAGATACCCATATATCTAGATTTGACCTTCCAGCAAATTCAATTGATCAAAGAGTTAGGATCATAAAAATAAATATTTTATGCCAGGACGTTTCCAAGCTTAAGGCCCACCGATTGGATAGGTCCAGTGTAGACGCTGCCTCGGGTTTATATTAAATCAGATTCAGCAGAAGTCACCTTTAAGATATATTCTCTTTTTTTACTCTGTTTTTGGTAGATATGTATACTTTCAAATTCAAGCCATGAGGAGAATACAAAAAGGAAAATAAGAGGAAGAAGAATGCTAACCTGAAATTGCGACTGAATCAGATAGGACCCGAGCTTTTTGGAGGAGGGATCGCCCGGCTTACTACCGGCGGAAAGCGACAGGGACTTAATAATCGGCAAGAACACACCCCCTGCTCTAGCAGTCGTACTGGGCATCGCAGGAGCAATAAGCGCTTCACTAAGCGTCAACCCGTAAGACAATCCCAACGTACTCTTCCCAAGCCACTTGACGAAGTAAGTCGCAATCCGATCACCGAGGCCCGTCTTTACGAACCCCCGAGCAAAGAAAAACGAGATAACGATCAACCAAATCACCTCGTTGGTGAATGCTTCAAAAGCAGTAGAGAAAGTTAACGTTTTTGTGACAATTGAGGTTGTTAGTCCCAGAAACGCCCAAGCACCGACGGGAAGAGGATTCAAAACCAATCCGGCGATGGTTGACAAGAAGATGGCAAGCAATTGCCATGCTTGCAGAGAGACCTCAACTGGTTTTGGAACGATGAACCGAACGATCACTCCAATGGAGACTGAGATGAGGAAGGGGACGAGCTTTGCTCCTTGGGAACCAGAACCAGAACCATTGGTCTGTAACTTCTCGTCTGAGGTCGAAGAAGCTCGAATCGTTTTATGAGTAGTGGAAGGTTTGGCGAAGGGTTTTGGCTTGATGAGAGAGAGTCGAAAGTGAGAACAGAAAAAAGGAGTTGAAGAATATCTGAAATCGTCGATTGGTCGGAATGTGGGTACCGGAGAAATGGACGAAGGAGGCTCGCCAAATTGTGACAGTGATCGGCGGGATAAAGAAATACGAGAGTAACAGGCGAAGCTGGTGACGGAAGGAGAGTAAAGCGCGAAGCTCTCCATCGTAGAAAAAGAGCTGCTATATGCTGCTTCTTCAACTTCTCTCCCTCCAATTCTCGACTCTCGAGCGACAAGACACCTCCAAAGGTGGAGACGTAGAGGGAGTGTCAATCAAATACCGGTTGGCATGTGAGGAGGGAAATTAACAGTGGAATTCACAAAAAGGACAAACCTCTTTTGAGATATCCGTAAATTGGGTTGGTTGGTTCTGGTGCATCCAATCGTCCATTTGCATTTCTGCACATGATCAATTTCTGAGGCTTTGGAGTTCCGAGCTCCGACCACATTGTCCTGGATTATGTTCGAAGGTTCCCTGTTGCTTAGGACTTTTAGGAGATTAGGACGTTGTCAGGGGAGTTCGTAGGAGTGCAAATGGCATGATCCGATTTGATTCGATCCGATCATGCCATGTGTAATATAAATAATATATTATTTATATTTTATTTTTATAAATTTGGTATATTATTTATTTTTTTAAATATATATATATATATATGATGATTATAATTAAAAAATACTCGTATTTTTTGTTTTTATTTAAATTGGTATATATTATTTTTCCTTTTAATAATTTTTTAACTTTTAAAGAAAACAAGTTGGATCAAATCAAATTCGAAGATCCAATAGGATTTGAATTCAGATCGAGTCCTGTCAAATCTGATTGGATCGGATCCGTTATGAACAGTGTTGGATTGCATTTGAATATATCCTGATTCAAATCTGGTCCGATTCGTTTATATCCCTAGTTCTATGGGCTCCCCACCTATCACACCTCACACACACCCCAAAATCCATCCTTTTCGGCTTTAGTCAGTTAAACGCCCGTTCCAACAGTTTTTATAGTCTTCCAATGGGAATATATGTGCATTATTTTATGGGGAGATATTTCCAATGTAAGGTTGTAAGAGGCTATTCGAACATTGTGAACATGGGCTTGCATTGACCAAAGCCGAACTCCCTACCAAACATCTCTCATACTTGTCATAAGGAGATATTCCCAATTCAAGAGTTCAGATTTGTGCCCCACATTCGAGTGCATATTACCTGCCAACAAAACTCGTATCAACTCTCTACCAACATCTTCTCACACCACACATCTTATACATGGCGGGTCTCAATTTTATGGTGAGTCCCAGTCTCATGGTAAGATACATGGTATTAGATGAAGTTGGTAGAGGGTTGGAAACTTAGAACATGTTTTGTTGATAGAAGATCTCAACTCCTTACATTCACATTTTCAGGGTGCATCATGGGAAATATCTTTCGTACGTGTCAATGGGAATGGGAGATGTTCCCAATACACAATCGAGAGTGGAAGAACAAATATCCCAGTTTGAAGAAAATAATCCTAACCCCACAAGTTTCATAGAGGTTATTGATTTGCACAAAGATAATGACAAATGGTTACAAAGAGATGAACAAATAGGGCTGTTCATGAGAATGCCTAACTCGACCAAACCGACCAACCCGGACTAACCCAACCTGAGTCAGCTGGGTTTTTATCAGTACCAATCGGTTTCGGGTTGGGCAAATATATAACACAAGAAAACCGAAACCGACCCGACCCGAACCGAACTAGTCTTCCTAGTTTGAGTAGTTTCCTACTTAACTATAACTAGTCTTCTACTAGAACTAGAAGGCCCATTAGGCAATTACAATTAGAATAGGCAATCTATCATAGTTTCTAACTTTCAATAATCTTTTACACCAAATAGGCAACCCATTAGGCAATTACAATTAGAATTCAATTAGGTGTCCTTTTGTACATGAGCAAAAGCGAAACCACCCAAACTGACTCAAACCGATCAGCTCAGTTTGGCCTATCAGTGGGTCGGTTTTGATTTCCACCTCAGGTAACCCGACCAGGTCAGGTCAGTTGGGAAAACCCCAATAAACTAACCCAACCCGACCCGTGAACACCCCTATGAACAAATATGGAGACTTAAGTCAAGATAAATTTGGATGAAATACTATATATTTTCATCAAATGACTAATTTCAAAAGGAGAATAAACTACCACGAGGAGATCAATTAAGGAGGACACTAAGGGACATATTCTAACTATAGAAGAGGTGCCTCTAGCGTTCCAAAAATCGGCAAAGATGATTGGAGGTCATGGAGTACAAAATGATCTTACTACCTTACAAAATCTATCTGTACCCACCCTATTTGAATCTCAAAAGGAAGAGTTACTACTCATACCATTGAAGGATGATGTTTGGGAGGTGGTAAAAAATATGAAACCCCACTCAGCCCCCCCGGCCCTAATGGTTATTCTCCATTCTTCTTTCAAAAATATTCATCTATTGTAGGGGAGGATATCTATAATTTTGGGGTTGATTTTTAAAAACAGTTGAATTTCCCAAAGAGATCAATTGCACCAATCTAGTGTACAAGAAGGTTGGGAATATCTCTCAATTCTGGCCAATCAGTTGATGTAAACCAATTTCAAAACAAACTTCAAACTTTAGTGTCAGTGTCAGAGAACCATGTTGCTTTCATTAAAGGCCGACAATGCATAGACAATATAATCCTGGCTCGGGAATTGATCAGCAAGATGAAGAAGCACTAAGATGGGTGGCTATAAAGTTAGACATGTCAAATGCTTATGATATTGATTAGCAGAGCCTTCATTTTACAAGTTTTGCAACTTATAGAGTTTTGCGAAACATTGATGCAAACTTGTACATCAATGTATCTCTACACTCTCTTTCTTTGTCAAAGTGAATGGGGTATCCTCTGACTTATTTCAATTAAAAGACGGTGTCAACAAGGTGACCCTTTGTCACCGTACTTAATTTATTCTTGCTATGCAAATATTCTCTGTGCTCCTCCAACAAGGTATAAAATTAACAAAAGGCCCACAAGTGTTACATCTACTATTTGTTGATGATTGCTTACTCTTTTGTAAAGCAGAAGTAAGAATGATACAAGTACCGCAACTGATTATAACCAGATTCCAAGAACTTTCTGGAGAAAAGATGAATTTATAAAAGAGTTCCGTCTTATTTAGTGGCAATGTGTATCCAAGGAAGAGGAAATTTCTCCTTCAGCTGTTAGGAATGAAACAAATGAACATAAATGATAAATACCTAGGCACCGAATTGTGGATAGGAAGGAGAAAAGGGGAAGCCTATAAGGAGTTAGTTGACAAGTTGAAACAAAGATTATCTTCATGGAAAGCTTCTCTCCTCTCTCTCAAGCAGGCAGGACCACAATGATACAATCGGTTACCCAAGTATTACCTATATATTCTATGTCATCCTCCCTTCTTCCAAAGAAAACAATCTCAGAAATGGAATAACTCCAAAGAAGTTTTTGGTGGCAAGGAAGTTCAAAAAGGAGCTCTCTACATACTATTAAGTGGGATAGAATATGTTGAAACAAAAAGGAGGTTTGGGCTTTAAAAGACTAGCAGAGATGAATACAACAATGTTTTCTAAACAAATATGGAGATTCCTAAGGGAACCACATAGATTGTGGGTCAAAATTCTAAAAGCCAAGTACCTAGCTCAAGGATCAGTATTTACCCAGCAACCAAAGCAAGAACATTCTTTATGGTGGAAACAAATGCTGCAATTGGCAAGTGCTTAAAGTATGATTTCATTTGGCAAGTCAAAGATGGCTCATCCATTAGTGTGTTCCACGATCCGTGGGTGCCTACTATACATGGAGGATTTATTAGTTCATATCATCAAAATCAAGGAAACAATAACTATATGAAAGTTAAGGATTTATTCCTTGCAAATGGGGAATAGAACATATATTTACTGCAACAAATACTTGACCAAGCTTCTGTTATAGAAGTGACAAGAACCCACATCTCTCCTCAATTAACTAAAGATCAGATATTATGGAAACACTTGGCTTCACACATTTTCTTTGTTAAATCTACTTACAAAGTTTTTACCAAATCATTGCCATCATCGTCTAGTCATCAATAGTGATGGTGCGCAATCCGGCCGGTCTTAGTTGTCAACAACCTTGCCTCTGAACTGAGCAGCAGGGAACCTGAAACGGAGAAGATGATGAAGCTCTGGGGGGAACCCGGTGTAAAGGCTTCGAAGCTCAAGTTAGAATCCTTCAAAGGCGAGATAAAACCAGATAGCACAAAGTTTGCATACCATGTTCTTGGGGGGTAGAGAGCCTTTTATAACCACCTCGCGCACTCACTCCTAGGCTTCTGTCAGGTCGGGTATGATTACTTCCGTGCTTCTGCTAGTTCGGGTGTCATCACCTCTGCTGGAGCAGAACCGCCACTGCTCTTTTTGTCAGAGCCGTCTCTGTAACTAGAGATGGCAGTGGTAGGTGACGGTGGCAGGTGGCCGTTGAAGTGCGGCTGTCAAGCGTCAGATCCCAAGTCAGTTAGGTGCGCTGCCCCTGGATACGGACTCCTTCGGTGTCAGGTACGGTGTTCTGGAGGCAAAGTGCTGGAACGGTGTGCAAGGCGAAGTCTTGAGTTCGGATAGGGGAGTGTCCCGAACTGCCATGAGGCAGGCCAGTTTGGGTCACTGCTTTGTGTGGCTCGGGGTTAAAGGGAGAGTTCGGGCTCCTCGTAGGGAGTTCGAGCTCTTAGTAGGGAGGTCGGGCTCCTCGTAGGGAGTCCGGGCTCCTTGAAGGGAGTTCGGTCTCCTCGAGGGGAGTTCGGACTGCTGGTTTCTTCCCTTTGGTGTTTGCATCCTGGGTACGTTGCTTTAAGTGTCGAGCTACTTGTTTTTTGCCACGTGGCGTGATTGCGAGGTCGGGCCAAATCTTCCTTCATCAATTGCCCCCCACTCCTCGCGTTGAGGGTCTTGCCCTGGCGCGGGGAGTTCGTGAGGTGTCAGGTAGATTTGCCCTGACCTTTGGATCTTGGTTCTGATGGCGTGCGGTGCGTTGTCAGGGTTCCTTGGGTTTCTTCGAGCGTCCAAAAGGTGGAAAGCGTGCCGGCCTGCCTAGGCGCCGATAGATGTGACGGCGCGCGCTTTATTTCAAAATTTCAAAAAAGCGCGCCACTTGGGAGGTGCGATAGCAGGCGTCTTTTCAAATTTGAAAAAACGTGCCGCTGCCACTTTTATTGAGGAGACGTGCGCTGGCGTTCCGCCAGTTTTGAAAAGACATGCGTCGGCGCCCTATCAGTTTCAGAAAGACGTGCACCAATCACGTCTCGGTCTCAGGGGACGCGCGGTCGGTGCGGCTGTGGGCCGTCGGATTGGCTTTGATCTAAGCCATTGCTTTTCGATCACTGTGAGTATAAATAGCGGGGGGGGGGGGACCCCAGTCGCTGTCACTTTTGTGTTTTTCTTGAGGTCGTGTCCGAGTTTCAGCTCGCATCCAGTTCGCGTCCAGGTTTTTTCAGCTCGCATTCAAGGTCTTCAGCTCGTCCGAGCTCCTATGGTCTACAGCCTTTTTCCGGGTGAGTACTTTCCTGGATCCCATCTCACTCCCCGATGTCTAGCTTGGATAGCTCAGACAGTCCTTCCAGCGGGTCTGATGCTGGTTCTACGAACCGAGTTGCATCCCCTGACAGCCCTAGCGAGCCGGAGGTAGAGCTCGAGGAAGAGTTCGAACTCATAGGCCGAGGCGCTTCGGGCAATTTGGTGTCCACCTCTCGTCGGGGTCGGATGTTAGACAAGTTTGGTCCTTCGACCATGACGCCCGAGGGGCTTCAATCCCTCATTACCTACTATAACTTGCTTGGGGAGTACGCCTATTTCATACCTTCGGGTAGCTTTCCTTGGGAACACGGTCCTGATGAGATCGTGATATTCCGAGAGCAGCTCGTCGCGGGGCTAAGATTGCATTTTCATCCCCTCCTTGTCGAAGTCTTGAACCACTTCGGCGTGACGGTCGGCCAGCTTCACCCGAACTCCATTCGAAATTTGGTGGGGACAATCTCCTTATTTTGCGAAGAGAGCTTTCCTTTGGACTTGGAAATTTTTTCTTCAATCTTGATGCTTAAGAAACAAGCGGGTCCCCTCCCCGGGCGTAGGTGGGCATACTACCTGTCTCCTCGCCCGGGCTTTAAGCTTTTACATGAACTCCCCAACAAGGTCCCAACATGGAAGCGGGACTATTTCGGGGTGCGAAGTGTGTTGGGGTGGCCGTTTCAGACCAGGTGGGGGATGGCCGCTCCTGACTCCGGGGTCACGGTTGACAAAGAGACGGCGAAGGGCCTCCGACAATGGGTGCGGCTTGGGCTGAAGTGTCAAAAGTATCTGACGGAGGCCAAGCTCATTGCAGCCGATCTGAGCTCGGGTAGGTTTTTTACTTAGAGATTCTGTTGTTTTTCTTGCTTTTTACTGATGGGGAAATTCTTTTCACAGGTGTGATGGATTCTCGAGGGACCCAGGGTGGGCACTTGTTTCAAGCCATGAAGAAGAGAAAGCAGGTTGCCAAGCGAACTCGCGCTGAGATGCCCCGGGATGCGGAGCCCGAGGTGCCGGACTATCCGCCAGAAGATCTGCCCAGGGAGCCCGAGATGGTTCCTCCAATGTAAGAGCCGGCAGGGGGGCCCTTATGCTGAGACTACTTACACAGGGGCTCCTACATACTCCGGGTCTGCTCATACGCGAGCTGGGCCTTCGGGCTCGGGGGCCCTGGGGGATTTCAAGAGTGTGCTGCCGCCGACCCATGCTCTTCAAAAGAGTAAGGAGGCTATTTTCCCCGAGGAGATCGCGGTGTGGACTGATCTCCCTCTGCATCAAGTGGCCTGTCGTGTCGTTACCCATGCCATGGTGGTAAGTGTTCTCCCTTTTTTAGAGCTTTTTGGCTTTCATTTTGTTGGTTCTTTTGATCACTCGGTTCCTTTTGGTAGGTGAATTCTTCTATTCACGCCTTGGCGGCTCAGGTGGAGAGGAGATCAAGGCAGGCACGAGTTGCCAAAGAGGCTCGTCACGCTGCCGAGGAGGCTGCTCGTGTTTCACGGATCAGGCAGGCGAGGTCTCAGAGAGATGCCGAGGCCATGGGAGTGGTGGTGAAGCACATGGCGGACTTGAGGCTGGATCTGCAGCATCAGGTCGAGTACCTTCAGGAGGACATCAGGGAGAGGACACAGATCTTTTCTCAAGGTATCGAAGATGCCAAGAAGAAGGCTATTGATGAGTACATTGCTTCGCTGGACTTCGATGATCTGATGGTAGATTCATACAAGAGAGGTTTTAAACTAAGCCGGTGGATGATCCAGAATACGTACCCCGAGCTCGATATTAGCGCCATATCCACTTCGCGCATAACTCAGGAGATGGCCAATGCTGCTGACGGTGAGCCAGACTCCAAGGGCGAGGCAGGGCCTTCGGGTATTGTTGAAGTGCCTTCTGATAATGAAGAAATAGCTCCGGGCTTGTAAATTTTTTTTTATGTACTACCTTACTTTTGAAATGGAATGACTCTTGGTTAAGTGTTGGTTGTTCTTTCTCCCAAACTGAGCATATTTTCCGAACTAATCATACGTTCGATCTGTTTTCTGTCCGGGCTACCGCACTCCCGCGGCCTATTTTGATGGTGATTTTATCCACTTTGCTTGGATGTCTATAGGTAGTATCGCCTTAGGTTGACGATGTTCCATGCTCGGGGTACTTGCTTACCCTCTAAGGTTTCGAGCTCGTATGTCCCCCCGAGTGCTTTCTTTACTCTGTAGGGTCCTTCCCAATTTGGTCTGAGTTTTCCCACGCTGGGTTCGAGTACCATGATCTTATGGAGAACCAGGCTGCCGACGCGGAAGCTCCTCTTCTTTACTCTGGCGTTATAGTACCGAGCTACCTTTTGTTGGTAGGCTACAGTTCGTATGTGCGCGAGGTCTCTTACCTCATCCAGTAGGTCAAGGTTGGTGCATAACTCATCTCCGTTTGTCTGCTCGTCGTATGCTTCTAGTCGTAGTGTAGGTACTTCGATTTCTGCCGAAATTACCGCTTCGGTGCCGTAGGTGAGGTTAAAGGGGGTCTCTCCCGTAGCGGTTTTTTCCGTGGTTCGGTGAGCCCACAAGACACTTGGTAGCTCGTCCGCCCACAACCCTTTAGCTCGGTCTAGTCGTGCTTTCAGTCCGCGGAGGATGGCTCTGTTCATTACTTCTGTTTGACTGTTTGCCTGCGGGTGTGCGACCGACGTGAAGTTCTGACGAATTCCCATACTTTGGCACCATTCTTGGAACTTGATATCCTCAAACTGTTTGCCGTTGTTAGAGATCAGTACCCGAGGTAGCCCGAAGCGACATACTATGTTCTTCCAAAAGAAGTTCTGTATGTTTCGGGCTGTAACTGTTGCCAGAGGTTCAACTTCTATCCACTTTGTGAAGTAATCTACTGCCACCACTAGGAACTTTCTCCCACCTGTTGCTGGCGGGAATGGCCCCAGAAGGTCGATGCCCCATTGTGCAAAAGGCCATGGACTGGTGAGGTACTTGAGGTCGGCAGCGGGCTGATGGTGGATATTGGCATGCTTCTAACACTTGTCGCATTTTCTGATGAGCTCGACGGCCTCTGCCTTCATCGTTGGCCAGTAGTATCCTTGTCGAAGTGCCTTTTGAGCGAGGGCTTTGCCCCCTAGGTGTCCACCGCACAAGCCTTCGTGAGTGTCGCAAAGTACGAGCTCGGCTTCGGCAGGTCGCAAGCAACGCAAGTAGGGGAGCGTGTAGGATCGTCGGTACAACCGTTCGTCTATTATGACGTATTTGGCGGCTTGGCGCTACACCCTCTTGGCGGCATTGCGGTCCATAGGGAGGGTTCCATCTAGTAGGAAGCTCGCGAGTGGGTCGATCCAGCTCAGCTCTGCTTCAAGGACGGGAGCGACCTCTTCTGCCCCATCGAGAATGCTGGGCCGAGGTAACCGAGACAAGGCGTTGTGACTCGTGCTGGCTAACCGAGACAGGGCGTCAGCCTCAGTGTTCTCTGACCTCGGGATTTGCCTGATGAAGTGTGACTGGAAGTTGAGTAGAGCCTCCTTTACTTTTGCCAAGTATGCAATCATAGCGAGCTCACGTGCTTCGTATTCGCCTGTAACTTGGTTGACCACGAGCTGGGAATCACTACAAATAACTACGTGCTTTTCTCCGACCTTGTGCGCTAGGTTCAACCCGGCTATCAGTGCCTCGTACTCCACCTCGTTGTTGGATGTCGCGAACTCAAAGCGTAGTGCGTATTCCAATTTTGTTTCGCTCGGGCTGCGTAACACTATTCCAGCCCTGCTGCCCTGCTGGTTCGAGGAGCTGTCTACGTGAAGGATCCAGGGCTCCTCATCCCAGTTCGCGTGTGGCCTAACCAGGAGAGATGCCACACTGGCTGCTACTTCACGGGGTTCGGACTCTATTGGCTTGGGAGCTCCGAGCTCGCCCGAACTGGGGATCTCGAGCTCGACCGGCCCAGGGTTTTCGAGGCTAAACGTGCATTCGGCGATAAAATCAACCAAGGCTTGGGCCTTAATAGCAGTTCTTGGCTTGTACTAGAGGTCATACTCGCTGAGTTCGATGGCCCATTTTGTCAGTCTACCGGAAACCTCGGGTTTGAGTAAAACTTGCCTCAGAGGTTTGTCAGTCAGGACGATGACGGTGTGAGCCTGGAAGTACGGGCGGAGTTTCCGAGCTGCTATCACCAGTGCGTATGCTAGCTTTTCTATCTGCGGGTACCTTGTCTTTGCTCCCTGCAAAATTTTACTAACATAATAGATGGGTCGCTGGACCCGGTCTGCTTCTTTTATTAGTACCGAACTGACCACCTCGTCGCTCGCCGAGAGGTACAGTTCTAAGACTTCGCCCTCCTCGGGCCGGGCTAAGGTTGGCACACCAGTGAGGTAACATTTTAGCTCGTCAAACACGAGCTGGTAGTCTTGGGTCCATTCGAACCCTTTGTCTTTGATTGCTTTGAAGAAGGGTAGGCAGTGGTTTGCTGATTTGGACATGAAGCGGCTTAGAGCGGCTATGCGGCCGTTTAGCCTCTGAACTTATTTTACTTTCCGGGGTGGTCTCATATCTAGGATGGCTTTTATCTTGTTCGGGTTGGCCTCAATACCACGCCGGTTGACAATGTACCCTAGGAATTTGCCCGAGGTGACACCGAAGACACATTTGTTAGGGTTCAGCTTCATGCTAAATTGACGCAGGATTTGGAAGACAGAATCTAAGTCTTGTATTAATTCTTGTGAAAACTGTGTCTTGACGACCATGTCGTCTACATAACATTCTATCTTCGTGCCAATTAAGGGCCGAAACAACATATTTACAAGTCTTTGGAAGGTTGCCCCGACATTTTTTAATCCGAAGGGCATGACCTTGTAGCAGTACAGGCCGAACTCGGTTATAAAGCTGGTTTTTTCCTCATCGGACTGGTCCATCCTGATTTGGTTGTAGCCTGAGTAGGTGTCTAGGAAGCTTAGCAACTCATGTCTCGAGGTCGCGTCCACTAGGCGGTCAATCCTGGGGAGGGGGAAGCAATCTTTCGGGCAAGCTCAGTTCAGGTCGGTGTAGTCGACGCACATGCGCCACTTGCCGTTTGCCTTTTTCACCAGCACTGGGTTGGCTACCCAGCTCGGGTAATGGACTTCCCTTATGAAGTCTGCTGCGAGGAGCTTCTCGACCTCCTCGTCGACCGCCCTCCAGCCTCTAGGGCTAAGTTGCATTTCTTCTGTCTAACGGGTCTGACTACAGGGTCAGTATTAAGTTTTTGAGTTATCAGGCTGGGGCTAATACCGGGCATGTCGGCCGCGGACCAGGCAAAAACATCTAAATTTTGAAGTAAAAAACTCACCAGTTCGGTTCGTAGGGGTTCCTCGACAGAAGCACCAATCTGTAGTGTGCGAGCTGGGTCTGTAGCCGAAGTCAGGACTGCGACCGTTTCCTCTGTGGGCGAAGCTCGTTCCTCGCCTTGCTCCGCAGGCCGCTCCAATTCAAGGTCGTCGGCCACCTTGGTTTTTCCCTTTAGGGCGGCAACATAACACTTGCGGGACTCGAGCTGGTTGCCCCGCGCTACCCCCACACCGAAGTTTGTAGGGAACTTCATGGCCAAATAGTAGGTGGAGACCACCGCTCGCAGGATATGCGTGATTGGCCGCCCTATTATGGCATTGTATGGGGAGGGGGTCGTGACCACCAGGAAATCATGGTTGAGTCTGACCACACAAGGCCATGTGCTGACTTCCACAGGTATTGTTATTTTTCCGAGGGGCCTGACTTCCTCTCCGCTGAAACCCACCAGAGGAGTGTTTGCGAGCTTCAGCTCGCTCCTCTGTAATTGTAGCTGGTCAAATGCTGATTTGAAGAGGATGTCCGCTGAGCTGCCCGAATCTACGAGTACGCGTCTGACCTCGAAGTCGCTGATCCTTAGTTTAATGATGAGTGCGTCATCGTGGGGGTAGTGGACCCCTCGCGCGTCGTCTTCCGTGAAGAAGATTGGTTCTTCGGTCTTCGGTCTTTTTGGGGGGTTCCGTTCCTCGAGGGCCGCTTCGCGAACTGAAGTCCGGGCTGCTGCCAAGGTGCACTATGCTACCACCGAACCTCCCACAATTACATGGATGGTTCCCCGAACTGGCCTCTCTTCCGGAGGCTGTTGCTGCAACGGTTCGGCAGGTCTGCTGCTAGATTTGGGGGCATCCTTTTCGTGCTCCCCTTGCCGACCTCCCTTATTGTTATTATTGTTATGCTGTACAAAATTTCTTAAGTATCCGCGACGGATGAGCCTTTCTATCTCGTCTCGGAGATTATTACACTGTTCGGTACTATGACCGTGGTCTCTATGGAAACTACAATACAAATTCTTATTTCTCTCGTTCGGATTTTCCTTTAGGCGAGGTGGCCACTTAACGTATGGGGCATTCTTGATTGTCATTAAGATCACGGTCCGCCTCGCGTTTAATGGCGTGTAATCCATCCGAACTGCTAGGGGAGCCCGGAACGACTGGTTCAGCTTCGGCTCTCGGGCCGGGTTTTTTCTGTCGACTGGGTTGGAGGGCTCGCCTTCCCTCTTTCTTTTCTCATTCCCGCTTTCGGTTCGTTGGTTGATTTCTTCCTCTGTCCTCATGAACTTGTCCGCGAGCTTGAGGAATTCGACCACGGTTGCGGGCTGGTTAGCTACCATGTACCACTTGAACTCTTTGTGCGTTACTCCTCTCTTGGCCGCCGTGAGCTGCACTGCGGGGTCTAACCGCGGTATCTGTAAGCATGCTTCATTGAATCGCTTGATGTAGCCCCGGATGGATTCTCCTTCCCTCTGGACTACTTCGAAGATGCTTTCCTCTGTTATGGGGCACCGTTTGCTGGTGACAAAGTGTGCGGTGAAGACCTGCACGAACTGGGCCTAGCATTTTATCAACCCAGGGGCCAGGTTCCTGTACCAAGTGCGGGCTACCCCTCTGAAGGTGGTGGTGAAGGCCACGCACATGCACGATTCACTAGCCCTGGCGAGGTGCATTTGGGACTGGAAAGCGTAAACGTGGTCGTTGGGATCAAAGGACCCATCATACTTGTCCAAAGGTGGGAGCTTGAAATCCTTGGGCAAGGGGACCGCCAAGAGTTCTGATGCGAGGGGGGAAGAAACTGAGAGAATCGGGGCAGCTCCTACCTCGTCCGAGCTCGTCTCTTCCTTGCCTCTGAGCTCTGACAGGACACAGGTGGCAGTTCGGCGACTTCGCCAGTGCCTTCGTTGTTGAGTGGGCCTGGTACTGGTGCTGTTAGCCTCTGTGTTGCCGAGCTCGATGGGCCCGGAATGCTGGTAGTCTGCTGCCAGGGCGCCAAATCGGTTTTCCCTGAGCGGGAACTCGGGCTTGGAGCGCCGGGGTGCCGATCTTGCGGGCAAGGTTCCTGACCCGCCTGCGAGCTGCGAGGCGGGGATGATTTTTCTCTCTCTTCGGCCTGGGGACGAGACCTGGCTGTTAGGGGGGTTTTGGGGCCGGGAGGCCTTTCCTTGGTGGGGGCGTCCATCCTGTGGGGAGGCTTTAACCGGCCTCGGAGCAGGGTGCCGAGGTGGAAGTGGTGGCTGGTTCAGCGGCAGTTGGGGGAACTGTTGTTGATAGTGATACTGGGAGATGTTGTGCAGTACTTGGTGCTGATGAAGCTGGTGTTGTTGGAACTATTGCATTTGGGCTAGCATTGCCCGCATGCACTGCATCAGGTCGTCTAACCGGTTTTGGCTAGCTGCTAGGGGGACGGCAGTTGGTTTAGTGAAGGTTGTCTCAATAGGGGGAGGAAAGGGGATGCTCATGGCAGGAAGGTTTACGGGCGCCACTGCTTGTGGCGCATTCAAGCTGGGGATCCCATCCACTGAGAAGGGGATGGTGAACTGTCCAACGCACACCACGGGGACTTGAAGTTGTTCTCCGGTGGTGTTTGTCTCCATGCCACGTCCGACGTTGCTGGAAGAAGCCATGAGTGTTGGGTTTTTTTGAAGGAAAGAGGTTATGAGAGTTTGGAGGGAGGCTTTTTGAAGCGTTCCCATAGACGGCGCCAATTGATGGTGCGCAATCCGGCCGGTCTTAGTTGTCAACGACCTTGCCTCTGAACTGAGCAGCAGGGAACCTGAAACAGAGAAGATGAGGAAGCTCCGGGGGGAACCCGGTGTAAAGGCTCTGAAGCTCAAGTTAGAATCCTTCAAAGGCGAGATAAAACCAGATAGCGCAAAGTTTGCATACCATGTTCTTGGGGGGTAGAAAGCCTTTTATAACCACCTCGCGCACTCACTCCTAGGCTTCTGTCAGGTCGGGTATGATTACTTCCGTGCTTCTGTCAGTTCGGGTGTCATCACCTCTGCTGGGGCAGAACCGCCACTGCTCTTTTTGTCGGAGCCATCTCTGTAACTGGGGATGGCAGTGGCAGGTGATGGTGGCAGGTGGCCGTTGAAGTGCGGCTGTCAAGCGTCAGATCCCAAGTCAGTCAGGTGCGCCGCCCCTGGATACGGACTCCTTTGGTGTCAGGTACGGTGTTCTGGAGGCGAAGTGCTGGAGCGGTGTGTGAGGCGAAGTCTTGAGTTCGGATAGGGGAGTGTCCCGAACTGCCATGAGGCGGGCCAGTTCGGGTCACTGCTTTGTGTGGCTCGGGGTTAAAGGGAGAGTTCGGGCTCCTCGTAGGGAGTTCGGGCTCTTAGTAGGGAGGTCGGGCTCCTCGTAGGGAGTTTGAGCTCTTAGTAGGGAGGTCGGGCTCCTCGTAGGGAGTTCGGGCTCCTCGAAGGGAGTTCGATCTCCTCAAGGGGAGTTCGGACTACTGGTTTCTTCCCTTTGGTGTTTGCATCCTAGGTACGTTGCTTTAAGTGCCGAGCTACTTATTTTTTGCCACGTGGCATGATTGTGAGATCGGGCCAAATCTTCCTTCATCAAATAGCTTGGACCAAAATATGAAAACCAAAGATTCCATTTAGATGCCAGTTATTCCTTTGGAGGTGTTTTGGGATGTTGTGCCTACAAGAAATAAGCTACTATTTCTATCTTATGAATAAAAGAATTGTGTGCTATGTCAACATCATAGAGAGACACCTCAACATTGTTTTTTCAACTACCACTTTGCAAGAGTTGTCTAGTGTAGTTTGAACATGAGTGTGCTTTCTTCTATTTCTGAAACAACTCATCTCTATCATCACATCTAGAGCTGGTTAAGTGGTATGTCAAATGGATGCTCAAAAAGTGAACAACATCACTTGCTAGGAAAAGTTGCCATTACTCTTAGACTCATATGGGATGTTAGAAATCGAAAGATTCATGATAATATGATGTTGTCTCTCATTTGGGTTGTAAGATCAGTGAATAATCATGTCTTGTCACCTATACTTGTTGCAACTAACAACAACATGCTGGAAGTCACGTACAGAACCCCATTTTCACTTTGCACAGATGGAGCCTTCAACTATGAGGCTCTAAAAGCTTCTACAGCTTACATACTAATTCAAAATGAAGAAAAGGATTTGGAAACAGCTGGTTACCGAATTGAGGCAAACTAACCATCAGAAACAGAATGACAAGCAATCATCTTTGCACTCTTTGAAGCAAAAAGGCGAAATATAAAAGCCATGACTGTTTTTTGTGATGCAATGGCAGTGGTTAATAGTATTAACTCCATTACAGATAAATGTAGTTGGATGGAAAAGTTACACAGGGATAACATCAACACTATCGGGAGTTTTTTTTATGTATGCATTATCCACCATGTAAGTAGAAAACACAATATGTTGGCACATGAGGTAGCTCAAAAAGTTTGTAGGAGCAATTCAGATCTGTTGTTTTAGTTGCCTCCTCAAGGTTTGGATGTAAACTTTTTTATATCCATAAAATAATTTTCTAGTTTTTGTTTGATTAAAAAAAAGGAACATGTTAAATCTAGCACCAAATAGGTATATTCCTTTTATCACCTGATCACGTTCTTATGCCCAAGCTAGCTGAAGTTTGAATAAGCTATCAATACACATGGTCCTATCTTAATAGTGTCTTAACCAGCCATTACATGGGAAACATCTCTCAATAAATGACCAGAAAGATGTTCTTGATGTGCGGTTGGATTGGCATGTTGGGAGCCTTTTGTTGGTAATAGGTTGGTTGTAATTGTTATTCTTGTTCTCAATGTTCTCTGTTGCCTTCGTTGCTAGGTAAATTTCCCTAGTTTAGGGTTCTTTTCTCTTGTGAGGAGTTTTTTGCTTGGTCATCTTCTCTCTTTAGTTCTTATAATTCTTTGTATATTGCTTAGACTGGTAATATGAGTGAGCATCATCATGTTATGAGTGACTTGGAACTAGAGTTTATACAAGCGATGACCAGGTGGTGGATTTATGTGATTTTGGTGATATTATTATTGATGAGGTTCGAATTATATGGCGTTTATGTTTGATTAGTAGATTGTTTCCATGCATGTATTGGAGGATCTAAGAAATAGAGTTTATGCTAGTTGGGGTTCAAATGAGAAGATTATGGTTCATTCCTTGAGTAGAGGGTATTATAGGTTCCCTTTTTGTTATCCACAAGATATAGAC
This sequence comes from Nelumbo nucifera, assembly GCF_055504915.1. Taxonomy (NCBI): domain Eukaryota; kingdom Viridiplantae; phylum Streptophyta; class Magnoliopsida; order Proteales; family Nelumbonaceae; genus Nelumbo; species Nelumbo nucifera. The sequence goes on along the minus strand of NC_142649.1, from coordinate 104,942,737 downwards.
GATGTTAGAAATAATGGGCCATGGATCATCCGTGATTAGTGGTTCATTTTAATGGGCTAGTTAGAGTAAGATGTGTGCCCTAGTCAAAAAAGGAGGTGATGTAGACACTTATAGCTCGAGTCAACGGCGCAGGCACACATGGTGGAGCACGGCGCACAGAGCGGACCCAATGAGAGCGCACAGAGTAGAGGCAGACGCACGACGTGGGACCAATAGCGCGGTCACACACGGCAGCCTCACCATGGCCGCACCCTCAAGATCAGACCACATCCTAGCCCTCCGTGCCCACCTACCTCTAGACGGCCTCAAGTATAAATAGGGGTGACCCCTAAGGTGAGCATCTGGACTCTCCATAGCTAAGGATTACTTGGTTTCCTTTGTGGTCTCGTCTAAGCATACCAACCTCAGACCTCGGCTCGGCTACCTTTGGCCTTATCCATGCTAACTTGACTATCGGAGTCTCTGCCTTAGGTTAGAACCCGGAGCCTCTGACGTTATCTCCTCACTCATAGGTCTAACCTACCGGTCCTTGGCCACAAGGGACCTCGGACTCATTGATTATCCCTCGGCTCAGAAGCAGATTTACAGTGTTGCCCTCAATCCATCCTAGGCAGCAACAAGAGGGATTGGCTTCAAAAATACTAAAATTATGAATCAAGCTTCTCTTGTAAACTTTACTTGGAGATTCTTAAAGGAATCCTTGCTCTTTGAAAAGTAAACATTTGGCTAATAATGAAAATATTCCTAGAAAATGAAACACTTCTATTTCACCAATTAAAAGGCTATGTGTAAATCTCTATGGTATCTGTTTCCTCAATTGGGAGCTCGAATATGTCAAATTTAACTTTAAATGTTTGGGCTGCCCTTTGATTGTTGGAGAAGATGGGGTCACTATAACTTTGGAGGAGAAGCTTTGAGGCACGTCTGAAGACACTGTCTTTAGAATGTTATTTGCCCCCACTTAGTTTTACTGAGTTTGCTGTTGGGTTACAGGCAAATTCGTTCCCAGGATACAACAGAGCCTTGGGTGAGAATCTGCAACCAGCAAAGTTGAAGAGTCTCCAAAGAAACCTTCTGTGAGACTGTAGCAGACCGGACTGAGAGAGAGAGAGAGAGTGAATTTCGAAATTGTGTGATTTGGAGTCTGATTCATGCTCATTAAATAATTTGTGAAGAGGTATGAAGAAAAGGTAGATGCTGGTTTAGAGAAGGCACCTTGAACAGTCACAATTTCAAACATTGTGACTATTTAAAAAGTAGTTAACAGTTGGTGACTGTTAACTTTGAATTGTGCCTCTTGATCACACCCGATCGAATCATGACTGTTGATGAGAGACTGTTGATCTCATCAACGGTCATCAATGCACCAAAACCAGAGCCGCCCATCGTGAGCCACGCGGGTGCGAGCAAAGTGCGCCTCTAAAGCGCCTCATTGCGCCGCACACACGCGTTGCGCGGTATCGAATCCCCATACTCTCCTCTGCTAATTCTAAGGAGTGTAAATCAACTCCTATTGAAATACTGAAAACAAAACTTATAATTTTCCAATGTGGGACAAGTTCAAAACTGGGTTTTGTAAGAGAAAAACTGATTTTTTTCAATCAAGTGTACAAGTGCAATTTCTCATGTAATTGATCAATCAAACCCATTGGATTTAATCTCTCATGAGATTAAAATCCAACATGGATTAGTAAGGATAGTAGTTTTTTGTGTTCCTATGGATCCTATGAAACACCCTAAAAAGTATTTGATGGTTAAAGATTTGATTAACCCCTCGTTGGGTCAATGGGATAGGGAGAAAATTATGCAAATCTTTTCTAATCTTGGGGCTAATGATATTTGAAATGTTCATATCTATAGGAATTAGGTTATGGACAAAATTGTAAGGTGTGATTCCCCTAATGGTATCTTTTCCATTAAGGCTTCCTACTTTCTGTTTGGAAAATTTTGAATAGTCGTTTGGATGATCAACTGTTAATCTTCTTGAAGAAGATCAGGAAATTGATAATCCCTCCCAAAATCAGATTGTTCTTATGGCATTTACATAGAAATTTTGTGATTAGTAAGACTAGTTTGAAGAACATGGGGCTTATTGATGATGACACTTGTTTACTTTGCCAACAGGACAAGGAATCCCCTAGGGGTGCAAGTCGGGTGGGTTGGGCCGGGTTTATGGTCAATCCGAGCCTGACCCTAAAATTTGGACTTAAGGCTTGAGCTTGGACCGAGCCCGACCTTCCCAACCCGAGTCTAACCCGCATTGTAATTTGATGCACTTGGGTTGGCCAATGAGCTCATTCTAAAACCATACATACATGTATACATACATACATATTTATGTATATATGTAAATATATATGCAAACTATGTGTTTATATAGATAAATATGTATATACAAATATGTATATATATATATATATATGCAAAATTTACATATATACATAAGTATATATGAATGCATATAATTGGGCCAGGATTGGGCTGGGTTCGAGCTATCTAAGGACCCAAGCCCAACTTCTTGGGCTCGAGCCCAAACTTAGGACCAAAAATCCAAGCCAAGCCTTACACAAGTTGGGCCTGTTTGGGCTTGTGCAGGGCCTACCTAAGTTACACCCCTAGAATCCCATTATGCATCTTTTTTGTACTTATAGTTTTGTCAAAGTTGTTTTCTTTGTTAGTTTGTGGTTAATTAGATTCTTGTTTTCTCAATGTTTCTTCTATTTTAAGGTGTATCAAGGAAGTGTTGTTGTCTTTGCTTGTTGATGTGGATGCTATTAATATTCTTTGCCGGTGTTTTATAGCATTCTATTTTATTTGGATGGTTTGTAATGATTTGATTTTTGGGTTATTTGAAAGCATTTCTCTTTCTTCTTGTTCTATGTTGGATTTCACTAGGGCTCATGCTCCAAATGTTGATGGTATATTGACTAATATGGATTATGATGCTGTTATCAAATGTGATGGTGGAATGATTCAATTGGGAGGTATTTCCTTTGGTTTTCGTATATTTTTATTTCTCATAATGTTTTCATGCAGCTGCAGCAGGTAGAAGGGAGGGTATTGGCAACTCAATGAATGTAGAATTATAGGCTATCTTGTCAGCTTTGTGTTTTGCTAAAGATTATGGGAATTTTTTGTTGCCTTGGGAGTCTAAATTTTGAGTCGACAAGATTAATATTGATAAAAAATCCTTTTATTTAGTTAATTTTATTTATATTCATAGACATTCGAATAGGGTTGCCTAGCTCATCTAGTGAAATGTTTTAATAATGATATGGTGTCACGGTGCAATCCTCCTTATATGTTCTAGTTTTTATTAGTAGTTTTGATTTTCACTTATAAAAAAAAAAATCTATCTTTATTCTTCTAAATTGCAACTCATCAGATTGTCACAAATCACTCCTTACACCAACCTCATAGCACATCACATCCATGAATGACAACATACAAGAGATGCTCCCAATGTACAATTGAAAGTGCTATGAGGTTGGTTGAGGAACACTCTATAAGGAGCAAATCCTAGGTAACTTGCAATAGATTTGTAACTTACCTGGGTAAGTATGTTTCCAGGGAAACATTTATTTGGGTAAATTCACTTACTCATGTTCTTCTGATTCTTAGGATTCCCAAGTAATAGAATGACATTTTACTTATAAAATGTTAATATTAAAATGGGCAAAGTTGTCCCATTATGTTTTATAAAATTTCTCCCTTGTGGGAAAGTTAGTTATCCACTTGGGAGATGGGTAAGTTTTACTAGGGTAGTGGAGTTAATTTTACCATGGGTCCATTACTAAATGTAAAAAGAACATTATAAAGTTGGTCAAAGGGAAAAAGATACCCATTGACCAACTCCCCCTATTTACTGGTAAACGAACGGGGCCTTGAAAGATCTCTTAAAACATAATCTTTGTCGTTGTTTGGTAAGTCTTTCTAAGTTTTGGTAGCTCATTATCCAAAAAACATACTGAGCTTTTGGGATCTTGTCTTTAAAGATCAAGGCCATTTGATAAGTATTTTGGTTTATGGGGTTTTTTTTAAGAAAGAAGAATTTATTAATGATTAAAAGAAGGAGGGGGCGCCTAACCCTTGAAACAAAACTATGAGGCCAAACTCAATACAAAAGAAAACAAACCTAAAAACAAAAGAACAAGAGTAATTTAAGAATAATGAGGTGGTAGCCTTTGTTTGGTCTAGAGGATCTTCTTAGATTTAAAATTCTTTTTTCTTCCTCTTGCTTTCCACTTTCACTTAATTTTGATTTGAGTCATTTGAACCCTTGGATATAGTAGTTTTGTAATTTGGATGGTAGGATAGAAGGGGATGGTCTCCCTAAAGGACGAAGAACAGCTAAGATTAGGGTTGCAAAGGGAGATGATGAGTACGCTTTGTTATTATGTACAAGGGGCGGTTGTGGTGTGGGTACGTCGTGAGTATGTCTTCTAGTGTGAATTCTACATTCATCTTGTCCATGCAATGTGGTTCTAGGGGTCTCCTAAATGCTTCCACTAGTGCTCTGATGGCGAGTCTCTGGACTGCTCTGCTTGCTCCCTATTTGTTGAAGAATTGTTGAAGCTCGATGCTTTGTTCAAATCATTGTATTAACATGTTAGCGTCCCTGCAAGATGGCATCCCGACTATGTTTATACTGCCTCCCTATGAATGTGTTGGGAGGGGATCAGTCTCTACCTAGGTAGGTTTCCTCTTGACATAGCCGTCTAACTTAACTTTCTGCACAAAAAGTCATCGCACGATGAAGCAATCCATAAGGTCATGATTCGGCGATAGATGAAAATTGCACCAGTGAGGGCCATGCCTGTCTTTCTCAGGGTCAACCCCTATTGGTGGTGGTGCCAAGTTGATGATGCAATCTTCCACTAGCTTGTTCATGATCATGATCACTTCACTTTTGCTGCAAGCAAATGCTGATGGCGGTGGCAGGAGTGAGTTGTTTTGGTAATATGGTGCTTGGTTAGCCATCCTCTTGCGCCGCAAGGCTTGCGATTTACCACGTACGCTTTTGGCCTAGTGTGAGGTAGCCTTTGTGTAGCGGTAGTCATCCTAGGGGCGGCCACTTTCCACGTTGTTCTCTCAGCACACTTCTAGAGTTGACTGAAAGTCTCGACTTCCATGTTTTCGATGCCTATTCTATAGGTGGGGAGCATCCCTTGTATGCACTGTTCTACAAAACTCTTCTTGGTTGCATGCTCATCAAAGACCACATGGTTCAGTTTCTGAAATCTCATCACGTAGTCTAGGAGATCCTCCTGGCATGTTGCTCTGTGTTGTGAAGATCAACCATGGTTAGTCTTCGTTCCAAGGTAAACCATTTAAATAAAAATTTCTTCAAGAGCTCCGCCCACGAATTGATAATTCCTATCGTCAGATTAACGAACTAGGAGTAAGTCGGTCTGGTTAAGGATTTGGAGAATTCCTGAACTTTTAGGTCTCTGTCCAATGCGAACACGCCTAGCGCATCCTTAAACTTGTTGACGTGCTCTTGCGGGCTTCCTTTCTGTCTGTCATACTGGGGCCATTTCTACGAAGGCACATAGTTGGCTAGGTAAGGTTTGTATAAGATGCAGTTGGAGTAGGGCTTTTGTAGGGTAAGGGCTGGTTGTGTCTTGTTCTGGCTTTCCTCTATTAAGCCGTGTATGTATTCCCTAATCTCCAACTAGCTGATGGGTGTATCAATCATTGTTGAGTTGTGTACTACTGCTTGTGTTTGTTTGTGGCAGAATGTTGGGCCCTTAGGGCCACGTTAGATACAGACAAGCGGTTGACTTCAAGTGAGTGCTGCTTGGTCAAAGCTATGGGCCGGCTAAAAGGAGTTGGCACATGAGGATCCGTAGGAGCAAAGGGAGGATGTTCAAGGGTTATCGATCTTTACAACAACAACTGTAGAGTGCTTCTCATCTTAGCTTGTAACTACTTCATTCGGTCGAAGTGGGATTCAATGTTGTGTACTTTATGGGACAAGATGGCAATGTCTGCTTGTTCTGTCGTTTCGTGAGCATCTTGGTCTTTGAGTTTTGTGTTGGAGTTATCGAGGTTCTCGTATTGTTCCTTTGGGATGAGGGAAAAGTTGATCTTACAAGTGACCAATCTCCGTAATCAAGAACAAGAACCAGAGATTCTAATGTAAGTGGGATGGTAGTCTAGAAGATGATGGTCTCCCTGAAGGACGAAGAACGGATAAGATTAGGGTTGTAGAGAGAGATGACAAGTACACTTTGGTTGCTCAGTAGTTATAGAAGAGTGGGGTATCAATGGAAGTAACGAGTGTCGTGGTTGTATTTTATTCCTCCTTTTATAAGGAGGTTCCCAAGATCCTAAGGAGAAGGATCCAAAAAGAGATTGATTCTCATTAGGAAAGGGAATACTTGTCTTTGTATTGGCTATTGAGGGAGCACTACTAGGGTTTTGCCACGTGTCTAAAGAGATCTTCCTAGGATGTAGTTTTCTTTTCGTCAAAGGATTCTCTTGACACGTGTACATGACTTCCCATCATGAGTCTCCCGTACTGGCAAGTCGTGGATGTTGTCAAAGTTGGTCCGACGTATTTGCTTAACCACCTCACCTTTTTTGGATGGATCGTCATATCAATGCCTGAGTGTCATTGTGTTCTCATAATAGGTTTGGGATAGTTCTTCCAAGCTCATTATAGGCTTGGAGCAATTTTTGAGCTCATCACATGTCCACGATGACTTTTAAACTCATCGTAAGTTTTGGGTGATGCAGTGTGTTGTTACATATGTGCACATGGCCTTATTTTGGTGCCTGTAATGTGATCGGGGTGATAGGGAGTTACATGTACTTACAAGTTTCAATTGGATTCTCACCCACATGATCAATTTTCTTTGTAGGAGTGGCCATATGAATAGAGGTCATCACACGTATATCATTAGGAACACCCATAGATCTGTAATGACGAGATCTATCGAAAAGGAAGCCACATTATCATGGATTTTCAATCTCTTGATCACCACAACTTCATTGATTTACCCTTGGCTAAGGAAAATATGACTTCACACTCTTCATCGTTTGCTTGTTTTGTTTTTGTTGTTTCTTGTGACTTTGTGTCAAAAAACTTCTAATTCGCTTCCTTTACCTGATCTTCTTATTCCTTCCTTGCAACCTTATCAACATTTTGTTGAATACCTTTTGTTGATTCAATTTCACATTGTTTTGAGACTTACACAGGTGTGCCTTGATCTGCACCATTGGTCATAGGGTCATTTTCCTGAACACTTGACATTGTCCCCAAGAGTAGTAAGAGAGTCATTAAGAATAGGATCCCGAGTAGGACACTCTGGCTGCTCTGTAGACTATTCTGCACTCACCACACCTTGAGGAAAATCCAGGTTATTGCCAACACTTGGCAAATTACTCAGCTCCGGAGACACTGAGTTAACACTTGGAGGGGCTTCCTTCCCTATTCTCTAATAAGTCTATTTTGTCTTAGGTTTTAGTTTTCTTGTAATATTCTTAATCGCATGAGCAACTATACTAGGGTTTTGTTGATGTGCATTCACTTATTCAGTTACAACCCTAGATGGTCTCCTTTCCCTTATTCTCCTTCTTTACCTTAACTCAACAATTAACCTTCTCATGCCTATGCTTAAAGTAGTAAGAGTAATACAGTGGAAGACTTTCATAGATAATCTTATGCCAGAAACCATCCCTTCTCATTCTAATCCATAAGCCTCTTGGTCGCAATATCGACCTTTAGCACCCCACCCACCACTTGTCAATTGAACAAATAAATAAACATGTTGTTATTGAAGTAAATTAACAATTGGGGGAAATTGATCCATACAGGAACAACAAAGCGTTCCCAACCGATCTCTAATCCTAGCATCCACTTAAGCAAATGAAATAATATTTTTTAAAGAAAAAACTTCGTTCATCCAAATCCTAAGGAATTTGGATTCATCCTCAAAACTTAAAAGAACATGGCGTTGATTCATGGCAATCACCACTATACCTTTTTTTTAGGGAAAAAGTACTGACTAAAAACTTTTCAACATCAACAAGAGGTGGTCATCCATAAGAACACTTACTAACAAGTGCAAACTGGAATGGAGCAGTATAAAGATTGATTTTGGCCTCTAAAAAGAAAATCACATGTTCTCATCCCTTCGATGATAATGGTTTTAGAGGGATCTTGATCCTAGGCAAAGCCAATGTAGTCAAAAATGGGAAAGAGGAAGCACTCAACGTGGTATCAATTAGCAAAAGAGGGTTTTCCCCTAGGGGATATCCTAGCAGTGGCTCACTCATTAGGCATTGTCCTCTAGAGTTTGTTGGGATTTTAAAAATGTATTAAAATGTTATTTATTGCATGAAAAGACTTAAAAGTTTTATTTGAAGCTTCTCAAAATTCAGAAATTTTGGTTTTTTGGAGTCTTTTTGGACATACATCTTTTGGTCTTCTTAGCTTTCTATTACCAAATGAAAAAAGAAAAAGACTGAAAATTGGTTTTTTGAGCTTGTTGAAACCTAAAAGATTGCACAGAGAGACATGCCAAATGCCCACTTTGCCCAAATAGAGTTTAGATATGCTACTTATCGACACAACCTCGAATATCTTCTAATAAGATTTATAACCAACACCTCAAGTAAAACTCCATCAATTATAACGTATAAGTACGAAACACGTTTGAGATGTGCAACTATTTACAAACACTCCCTTACCATACTTACATACTCTATATGCCAAGCTATGAGCAAGTTCGTTACTTTTGCATTTGTTAACACATGACTTGTATGGTAATTATAAAAAAAATACTTCAAGTTGTTTCTTGTTATAGTCTCTATAAAGCTTGTCCATCCATCCAGATTTCTTATTTATAGAGTTCACCACTTGTACTAGAGCTACATGTCTATAAATAAAAACATCATTGATACCACAATCTCAAACAATTTCTAAAGCCTTGATCAATGCTCTCCATTTGGCATTAGAGCTCCTTCGAGCTTTGCCATGTAATCCTACCACGGAAACAACTTGTTAGTTTGCTTTTAATATAACCATACCCATTGCAACTCGACTTGTTCATATATATGAGCCATCAACATATAATTAGAAATGAAGATGATGTTTGAACATCAATGAAATGCTCTTCACTGCAATATGGACTGAAACTTTCTACTATTTTGCTTGTAATGGAGATTCATTACTTATTCAAGCACCTAAGCCCTTCTAAATACCTCTTCAGAATCTGGTATTTTGTTATCATGTATTGGTGTGTTCGAAAGCGTGTTGTTAAACACTTCAGAACACCAGTTTAAACGTTTATAATTTTTATCGTTTCTTAAACAATTACTAACACAGTAAAGTGATGAGAACGGGTCGTATCCACAGGGAAGCGAGGGAAAAATTAATATGTACTCAAATCCGGACAAGAGAATACAAGATGGAGTTGCAAAAATATAAAAATTAATTAATTAAACTGGAAAAATATAGAAGTTGAACAGTACTGAAAGTTGAAAGTGTAGAAACATAAATACATAAATGAAATAAAAATCTGTAATCTGATTAGAGGTAGCAGTCTCTGGATTTCTCCTTTGACCCTCGAACTTCTTGAGCTAGGCCTTTCATCTTACCTAGCCAAATTCCAGATCTGCAGAAAAGAAAGTGAAGATCAAACGGCATGAAAATAAATTGTAGAAAGGAAATAACGAAACTGAAATTGAAAAAATAGAAATTAAAACTAAAATAAAGTAAAAGTGATTGGGATCCGATTCTAGAGGTGGCAGTAATGGTATTGGCGAACTGCAAGTAGGAACCCCTCTTCTTGCTTGGGCGTCCTCCTCTTCCTCAACCCTTGAACTTTTCAAGATCAGCTTTCTGTCTTACTTGGGGGCAGAATCCAACCCCTTCTACAGGGCCCCTAGGACCCTTTTTATAGAGAAGGGTGGACACAACTGGAAATAGGGAGAAAGATGGGGAGCAGCAGCTGGGATTTAGCAAAGTTAGGGATGCCCTATTGTTTCTAATGGATGGCTAAGATGGTTTTGGGGTGATCCTATGGCTGAGAATGGAAGGAGAGGGCGCCCAATATTATGTGATATTTGGGCACCCAGAAATGGAGGGTGTAGATTTGAACATCTAGGGTTGAAGGGTTAAGATTAAAAGAATAGGTGGCGCCCTAGATTGAATGGTTGGAATATAAGATGGAGGGAGTGGCCGAGGTTTAATGGTAGGGGAGCTGAATGGTGAGAATTAGCAGAATAGTGGTGTCCTAGGGTTTAGAAGTTACAAAGGAGAGCCCTAAAATGGATGGTGGAGATTTCACATATGGAACGACTAGGGTTAGCTAAGGAGGAAAAGATTAGGTTAAAAAGGCTCCCTAGGATTTGCTAAGGAGAGGGGAGCATGGTAATATAGTAGGATTGGCGTCAACTGGGTTTAGTAGATAGGAGGCACCCTCCTAAAAACACCCCCTCTCTCAACTGGTTTTCACGCCAGATTCCCAAAAACTGCACTTCAGCCATGAAAACTTCCCAGTTTTCTACATAATTTGCATAGAGACTCTCAAAAGTCACATAATTAATTTTAACTGGGAAAGGGTACACTTTGACTAGTCTAAGGCCGAAAGTACCCCTGAACTGAGGCCCTTAAGGCATCAAAATACAGGGTTATCATGTACCACTTCATTTTTCTCCTTCCAGATGTAGTATTGTGTAACAACAAATTTTCCTAATCTCATTTGGTTCAATTCCTTTGTGATGGAGCGTGATTTGGCCCGACCTCATAATAAGGGGACACGTGGACATGACTTGACATAAGTGACAACTCAGCATAACGAGCTCAGTACAACTTATCCTGATAGCTCGCCCGAAGTGGCAGCTCGCGACAAGAAGATACACCGATGACCCGAGCTAAGACTCTACCAAGTAGGGGGCATCCCGAGCTGAAGACACCTCGGGTTAAGCTTGTCAGCCCCCTAACTGGGATCAGATCACTCCCGCCCAAACATAGGCTACTTAAGAGATCCGCCTCGGAAAAACACCTCGGCGCATCACCAGTAGCTCGGTGTAAGGTAGCTCGTGGCAGAGCAGCTCGGCGTATTGTAGGAGATTCGCCACCTGACAACCGTACCTGTCAGACTGCACCCACGTCTCCCACCTGGTGGCATCTGGCAGGACCGTACTCTGCAGCGGTTGTCTTTACCCAACAACACAGCTCTGACAGATAACGGCCAGCCACGCCAAGTCGTTATCTGACAACAGATCGCCGCAATAGGGATTCAAAGGTGGTTACACCTGATATGTTAGAAGATCACCATATAAGGACTTGAACCCCCAAGAGGAGGGGGGGGGGAATCGCGTGATCATCACTCTTAGCTCCTTGATTTCTCTGCATCTCTCTCTCTCTCTCTCTCTCTCTCTCAACTCCCAGTCTAAGTTACTAACTTGATCGTTGGAGTGTTCCCGTCGGGTGAGTCCCCCGGGATCCTTCATCTTCTTCCTCGCAAGTGTCGCGTCCGTCGTCAGCTAGGAGCTCAGCCACTGCCAGCTAGGAGTGACCAGATCGCGCACCCTCAATTGGCGTCGTCTATGGGAAACACTTCGAAAAGCCTATCTCACAAAGCAATTTTAGTCAAGTTTTCAAGGCTTCCTCCAGCAATGCCGGACGCAATGCTAACCAGAATGCCTCCGGGGGACAACCCCAAACTCCAACGATATGCATCGGCCAGTTCACCGTACCCCTTTCTGTGGATGGAGTCCCATTCTGAATGTGCCCTAGATCATGGCGCCGGTAAATGCTCCACTCCCCCCCCCCCCCCCCCCCCCGCAGTAGATGCAACCTTTGTAGAACCGTCAATTCCCCTGGTGGCTGGACAGAACCAACTAGAAGTCCTAATGCACTGCATGCGAGCTATGCAAGCTCAAATGCAGCAAGTCCAGCAGCTTCGGCTGTACTAGCAACAAATGATGCACTACGTCCATCAGCAGCAGTTTCCACCACTGCCCCAGAACCAGCAACAAGTTCCTCCTTGATACCCCACTGCGCAACAGTCTAAGCCCCACCGTCGCAATGAGCAACCCCCTCGCCGGGGAGAGACCTCCCAAACTCAGAACCCTCTTGGAAGTCAGGCCTCATCCCGTGGGAGGGAAAGACAAGCCACTCCCCCCACCTCGCAGCATGTAGTCAGGTCGGGGGACTCTCAGCCAACCAGACCCGCATCACTTCGGCCTTCACAATTCAAGATCCCGTTTGTCGAGAACCAGTTCGAGGTCCTGGCTATGGATCATAGACAAGGCCCTTCGATCCATAGCCATCGGCAGCAGTCCGATCCCTTCCCTGGGCTTACTGTGCCCGACAACACAGAGGCCAGTAGTACCAATGCAAAGCCAACGAAGAAACAGCAGAGACGCCGCCGAGCTTGCTAAGCTACAGCCCAGCGCCTGCCTGAACTCCCCAAAGAAGAGGCAAGCTCGGGAGCGGTGAAAGCCACTTCGCTCCTCTCTGTACCATTTCCTCTGTCTCCCGAACTCCTGGCCGTCCCAATGCCCAAAGACTTCAAGGTGCCTCCCCGGACAAATATGATGGATCATTCGACCCGAATGATCACGTAGATGCCTTTCAGTCGCAGATGCACTTAGCCGGGGCAAGTGAGTCCTGCATGTGTGTAAACTTCTCCACCACATTCAAGGGAGTAGCTTGCACATGGTACAGGAACCACGTGCCTGGAGTGATCAAGAGTTGGGCACAGTTTGTGCAGGTTTTCACCTCCCACTTTGTCTCTAGCAAGAGATGCCTGAGGATCCAAGAAAGCCTTATCGGCATAGTCCAGAGGGAAGAGGAGTCCATCCGCACCTACATCAAGAGATTCAATGATGCATGCCTGCAGATACCTGACCTAGACCCCGCGGTGAGGCTCACAGCAGCCAAGATAGGCATAACTTACAAGGAGTTCAAGTGGCACGTGGTTGTCAACAGACCTAAGGATGTAATTGAATTTCTCAAGCTCACGGACCAGTTCATTGGAACGGAGGAGGAGATGAACCAGAAGAGCGAGAACCCGCCTGAGAAGAGGAAAAGAGAAGGTGAGTCGTCCCATGGGGATAGCAAGAAGAAGAAAGAACCAGCTCGGGGAGGAAGGCCAGATCAGTCTTTCCGAGCTCCTCCAGTCGAAAGGTCGGACTACACGCCATTGAACGCGAAGCGAGCTGAGATCCTCATGGCGATCAAGGACGCGCCGTATGTGAACTGGCCACCCTGACTGAGAGGAGATCCGAATGTTAAAAATAAAAATTTGTATTGTCATTTTCATAAAGATCATGGTCATAGTACCGAAAACTGTAAAAACCTCTGCGACGAGATAGAAGAGCTCATCAGTCGTGGATATTTGAGAAATTTTGTACATAATGATAATAAGACAGGACGACAGGGGGAGCAAGGTAGAGACGCTCCCGAGTCCAACAGCAGGCAAGGCGAGCAGCTGTAGAGGCCACCCCCCGAAGAGAGGCCAGTTCGGGGAACAATCCACATGATCACCGACGGATGGATCATCGCGGGTCGTACCTCAGCTGTGGCCAGGACCTCGGCTCGCGAGATTGAAAGAAAAGAGCAGAATCCCCCGAAAAGGCCAAGGACGGAAGAGCCAATTTTCTTCACCGAAGATGACACACGTGGAGTCCACTACCCCCACGATGACGCGCTCGTCGTAAAGATAAGAATCAATGAAAGTGACCTCAGACATCCTCTTCAAAGCTACGTTTGACAAGCTTCAGCTTCAAGAAAGCGACCTCAAGCCCGTGAGCACTCCCTTGGTGGTCTTCAACTGAGAGGAAGTCAGGCCCTTGGGGAGGATTTCCGTACCTGTAGAGGTCGGCACCTGGCCTAGCATAGTGAAGCTCAACCACAACTTTTTGGTGGTCGCAACTCCCTCCCCGTACAATGCCATAATAGGTCGGCCCATCACCCATGCTCTACGTGCGGTGGTCTCCACTTATTATTTGGCCATGAAGTTCCCCACGGACTTTGGAGTTGGGGTAGCGCGAGGCAATCAGCTCGAGTCTCGCAAGTGCTATGTTGCCGCCCTCAAAGGAAAAGCCAAGGTGACAGATGACCTCAAGCTGGAGCGACCTGCGGAGCATTATGAAGAGTGAGCTGCACCCATAGAAGAGACGGTTTCCGTGCCTACTTCAATAGAGGACCCAGCTTGGACTGTCCGGATCGGCACTTCCGTTGAGGAGCCTTTGCAATCTTAGCTGGTAAGTTTTTTACTCAGAAATTTAGATGTTTTTGCATGGTCCACGGCAGAGATGCCCAGCATAGACCCCGAAGTCATTACTCACAAGCTGAACATTGATCTTGTAGTTAGGCTCGTTAGATAGAAGAAATGCAACCTAGCCCTGGAGCATTGGAGAGCAGTCGATGAGGAGGTTGCGAAGCTCCTCACAGCCGACTTCATCAGGGAGGTCCATTACCTGAGCTGGTTAGTCAACCCCGTTCTGGTGAAAAAGGCCAACGGTAAATGGCGCATGTGCATCGATTATACCGACCTGAACCGAGCTTGCCCAAAGGACTACTTTCCACTTCCCAAGATAGATCGTTTGGTGGGCCCAACCTCGGGACATGAGTTGCTGAGCTTCTTGGATGCTTACTTGGGATACAATCATATCAGAATGGACCCTACCGGTGAGGAAAAAACAGCCTTCATAACCGAGCTAGGCCTGTACTATTACAAGGTCATGCCCTTTGGGATGAAAAATGTCGGGGCTACTTTTCAAAGACTTCTAAATCGATTGTTTGAGCCGTTGATCGACAAAAAAGTAGAGAGCTATGTAGACGACATGGTAATCAAAACCTAGTTTTCAAATGACTTAATAAAAGATCTACATTCTGTTTTTGAAATCTTGCGCAAGTTTAACATGAAATTAAACCCGAACAAGTGCATTTTCGGTGTCACTCGGGTAAATTCCTAGGTTACATCGTTAACCGACGTGGCATTGAGGCCAACCTTGACAAAATTAAGGCCATCTTAAATATGAGACCACCCCGATAATTGAAGGAGGTTCAGAGGCTGAATGGCCGTATAGCCGCTCTGAACCGCTTCATGTCTAGATCGGCAGATCATTGCCTGCCTTTCTTTAAGGCAATTAAGAGAAGCAAGGACTTCGAATGGACCGAAGAGTGCCAGCTCGCTTTTGACGAGCTCAAAAGGTACCTCGCTAGCATCCCGGTGTTAACCCGACCCGAGGAGGGAGATATTTTGGAGTTGTACCTCTCCGCGAGTGATGAGGTAGTCAGCTCGGTACTGATAAAAGAAGTAGATCGGGTCCAATGACCCATCTACTATGTTAGCAAAGTGTTACAGGAAGCAGAGACGAGGTATCTTGAGATCGAAAAGTTGGCGTACGCGCTAGTTGTTGCAGCTCGGAAACTTCGACCATACTTCCAAGCTCATACAATCGTCATCCTCACCAATAAGCCTCTGAGGCAAGTCTTGTTCAAGCCCGAGGTCTCCGGTAGATTGACGAAGTGGGCCATCGAACTCAGCGAGTACGACATCCAGTACAAGCCGCGAACTGCCATTAAGGCCCAAGTCTTAGCTGATTTTGTCACGGAATGCACTTTCAGCACTGAGCTCCCTGAGTTAGTCGAGTCCGAGCATAGCGAGGAAGCTCCAACCAGCACGACTTCTCTCCTGGTTAGACTGAAACCGACCTGGGATGAGGAGCCCTGGATCCTCCATGCCGATGGCTCATCAAATCAGCAAGGTAGCGGGACTGGAATCATTTTGTAGGGGCCAAGTGTTGTGAAATTGGAATATGCACTACGCTTCGAGTTCTCTGCATCCAACAATGAAGCGGAGTATGAGGCGCTGATAGCCGAGCTGGCCTTAGCAAGCGAAGTGAAAGCTAAGCATATCGTTATCTGTAGTGGTTCCCAGCTCGCGAGCCAACCATGGTCTTCTACTTGGACAAAGTCAGAGAGGCTCAACTCAACTTCCATTCCTACTTCATCAAGCAGATCCCGAGATCCGAGAACGCTGAGGCCGATGCCCTGTCCTGGTTAGCCAGCACAAGCGACAACACCATGAGAACCGTGTACATAGAGAACTTGCCTTGGCCTAACATTCTCGGGGGGGGGGGGGGGGTAGAGGAGGTCGCTTCTGTCGTACAAGCAGAGCCGAGCTGGGTTGATCCACTTGTGAGCTACCTGCTACACGGGACCCTCCCTACAGATCGTAATGCTACCAAAATGGTAGAGCGTTAGGCAGCAAAATATGTCATGATAGACAGACGGATATACTGAAGATCCTACACTCTCCCTTATCTGCGCTGCTTACGACCTTCCGAAGTCGAGCTCGTACTCCGCGACACTCATGAGGGTTTGTGCGGCGGACACATGGGGGGCAGGGCTCTTTCCCAAAAGGCACTACGACAGGGATATTATTGGCCAACGATGAAGGCGGATGTGATTGAGTTCGTCAAAAGGTGTGACAAGTGTCAGAAGCACGCCAACATCCACCACCAACCCACTACCGACCTCAAGTACCTCACCAGCCTGTGGCCCTTTGCACAATGGGGGATCGATATACTCGGACTGTTTCCACCAGCGATAGGACAGAGGAGGTTCTTAGTGGTAGCAGTTGATTATTTCACTAAGTGGGTGGAGGCCGAACCTCTCGCAACGATCATAGCGGGAAGTGTGCAGAACTTCTTCTGGAAGAATATAGTTTGTCATTTTCGGACTACCCCGAGTTCTCATCTCTGACAACGGCAAATAATTTGAGGACATTAAATTCCAAAACTGGTGTAAAGACATGGGGATACAACAGAATTTCACTTCGGTGGCACACCCCCAAGCAAACAGTCAAGCGGAAGTCACGAATAGGGCCATTCTCCGAGGACTGAAGGCACGCCTAGCCCGAGCTAAAGGACTGTGGGTAAACGAACTACCCAGTGTACTATGGGCTTACCAAACCACGATGAAGACCGCGACAGGCGAGACTCCCTTCAACCTCACCTACGGGATGGAGGCAGTCATCCCAGCTGAGATCGAGGTTCCTACACTATGCCTGGAAGCATATGACGATGAAGCAAACAAGGATAAACTACGCACCAACCTCGACCTACTTGATGAGGTACGGGACCTCACATACATTAGGACCACGGCCTACCAGCAGAGAGTAGCTCGGTACTATAACGCCAGGGTCAAGAAGCAGAACCTCCGCGTGGGAGACCTGGTTCTTCGTAAAGTCATGGTACCTGAGCCCGGTGTTGGTAAGCTCAGGCCAAATTGGGAAGGACTCTACCGAGTAAAGCGGGTACTTGGGGAAGGAACATATGAGCTCGAAACCCTAGAAGGTAAGCAGGTACCTCGGGCATGGAATATTGTCAACTTAAGGCAATATTACCTGTAATTGCCGGAAGAGTGGACTATAAGTCGCTCCCCCGGCCTAAGGGCTAAAATGCCAAGCTAAGGACCTCGACACCCAGTCGCCTCTTTGGCATGGGCGAACTCTGGAAGAGTGGACTATAAGTCGCTCCCCCAGCCTAAGGGCTAAAACGCCGAGCTAAGGACCTCGGCACCCAGTCGCCTCTTCGGCATGGGCGAACTCCAGAAGAGAGCGGACTATAAGTCGCTCCCCCAGCCTAAGGGCTAAAATCCGAGCTAAGGACCTCGGTACCCAATCGCCTCTTCGGTATGGGCAAACTCCAAAAGAGAGCGGACTATAAGTCGCTCCCCCCGCCTAAGGACTAAAACGTCGTGCTAAAGACCTCGGCACCACGAAAGACCCAGTCACCTTTGGCATGGGCAAGGTATTCTAAAGTGCCTAAGGTATAGGCAGCTCGGGTATAAGCACCTATATTAGGTCGGGCATATCAGGCAGTTCGACATAGGCGAAGTAACCAATGCGTAGACAGGTCGGGCATGCACCCTACAATGTCAATCGCTTCGGTGTACACCCCGTGAAATTGCCCCTAAGTGACAGTTCGGGGTAACCGCTAAAGAAACCCCCACTTCGGCCATCTAAGCTCGATGGCTTAATAGTTCGGGGAAAATTATATCCTTAATTTGCAAACAGAAATGAGAATTGCACGACACTTGGCAAGAAAAAAGTGTATTTTCATTAAACTCAAAAGTTCATTACAAAAAAAAAAAACGCTGAGCTCTCAGGCTCCAAATACAAAGGCTACTCGAACTACTTGGACTCGTCATTCTTGCCTAAAGCCTCCGTGGAGGTACCAGCCTGGTCGGTGATGTTAACTTCAATATCATTGTAGCCCTCCTCCTCGGAGTCCGGGTCTTTGGCGGCTTGAAGGGCTACCTCCCCTGTGATTCGCGAGGTGGTGATGGCGCTTACGTCGAGCTGCGGGAAGTCGCGCTTGATCAGCCACCTGCTAAGCTTAAAGCCCTTGCAGTAGGCCTCCACTAGCGCCCCATCAAAATCTTTTGTGCTCTTGTAGTCCTCGACGGCCTTCACCTTGGCCTCCTCCATGGCGTTAAGGAGAATCTCAGTTTGCTCCTTGACGTTGGCCTCGAGGTTCTCTACCTGGCGCTTCAGAGCCCCTTTGTCTATTTCAAGGCTTTCCACCTTGCGCAACAGGTCCTCCTTCTCCGACATCAACGACTTGACTAACTCTTTCTGAGCTAGCACATCGCCCTCTAGCCGATGGATCTGGCCATGAACTAATCTCAGCTCGGTATGAGTCTCACGGGATGAGCTCTCGACGGCCAGAGCCCGCTTAAGGTGCGCCTCGGATTGGAGAGTCAGGGCGTGCACGGCGTTGTTCACCTGCCAAGAGTGCCAGTTAGCACCAGTAAGGCTACAAATGCAGAAATTGAAGTTTGAACAAGACTTACCACCATGCAGTGGGTAGCCGCTTGAACTCCGAACTGAGCAGGCGATAGTTCGGCCCAGTTTGAGACTTCCTCGGTGTACACAGCCCCTTTGCTCTTGTGGAGGCTGTATTGCGGGTTCAGAATACTCCGGGCTGATCCCCTGCTGCCCGAAGTAGTAACGACAGTCTCAAGAGCGGGCTCCGCAGTTGTCTCGGGCTCCTGAGATAGGGTCTTCTCCGGTTCCTCTAAGTCAATCACCGGAGTGACAGAGGGCTGTTCAGGCTCGGGAGTAGGAGCCCGTGGAGACTCGACGCGAGCTCTTTTGACAGCCCGTTTCTTCTTTCCCTTCATTTTCCCGAAAAGCCTGTTCGCGCTGAGCTGCTCCATGGGGCCTGCAACAAAGCTCGACATTAGCACACTATCAAAAAGAGATGACAACTATTAAGATAAGATACTAACTCTAGACCAAAGCGACCTACCAGGGCTCAAGCTGACTTCTATGAGCTTGTCCTTGGTGATATAGTCCTTGTAGTCAAACCCGAGTTCCGCCCAAGATTGGAGCATCTCTCTTGTTTTCAGGACCAGCCTAATGCCGGAGTCCTGAACAGCCGCCCTCCAATGAGTAGGAAAGGGCCACCCCGCGGAGTTGCGGACTATGAAATAATCCCATTTCCAGGTTGGGATTTTACTGGGAAGCTTGTGCAACAACTTGTAGCTCGGGCGAGGGGACAGGTAGTAGGCCCGCCTATGCTCGGGGAGAACACTAGAGGGATTCTTCTTTACGGACAGGATAGAGGAGAAAATTTCGAGATCAAGGGGCAAGGCATAGTCGAAGCAGAGGGAAATTGTCCCGACCACATTCTGAATGGAGTTCAGGTGAAGTTGGTCTATGGTGACATTGAAAAACTTTAAGACCTTTATGATCAAAGGATGTAGAGGAAGACAGAGCCCAGCCGCAAGCTGCTCTCCGAAAATCACGATCTCATCGTGACCGTGTTCCCAAGAGAAGTTACCCGTAGGGAGATTATAGGTATACTCCCTCAAAAGATTATACTGACTGATCAAGGCCCTAAGTCTCTCTATGGTCATAGTTGAGGGACCGAACTTATCCGGTACCCGAACTCGATGAGAGGTAGACGCTGGGTTATCCGAGGCCTCCCGCGCCTCGTAGGTTGACTATGCCTCAGAGGCACCTACTTGAGCCGAGGTACCCACCTCGGGCTCATCTAGGAGACTATCAAAACTATGACCTAACATAACTACAAACTGAAACGAACTGAAAAAGAAGCTAGGGAAACTCACCAAAGGAAAGCGACCGAACTAGGAAGCTAACGAGCTAGAGAACCCGAGCTGAGGAATTTTGGCGCGACCTCAGAGTGAACACTAGTGAACTTATGGCGGAGAAAATGACTCGGGTCCCCTCTATTTATAGCCGCTATATCCGAGAATCAACGGTCAAGATCAAGACGATCCAACGGCTTTGAAGGAAACCGGTTGCACGACTCCCGAGGTGAAATCAGTTTAGCGCATTTTTTGACGTCTGCGGAGTCTATAGATAGTGTGACGTCCGCGCATGAATTGTACGCAACCCGGGTTATCCTTGATTGAGACAAGCAGCAAACTAGTCCGACCAGCGAACTATCTGACTAAGCGACCTGAACTTCGAGCCAAATCCACCCGTCACGTCGTGAACTCCCCGCTCCGGGTCAGGACCCCTGGCTTGGGAAGTGGGGGGGCAATTGATGGAGGGTGATTTGGCCCGAGCTCATAATAAGGGAACACGTGGACATGACTTGACATAAGTGACAACTCAGCATAACGAGCTCAGTACAACTTAGCCTGATAGCTTGCCCGAAGTGGCAGCTCGTGGCAAGATGATACTCCGATGACACGAGCTAAGACTCTCCCAAGTAGGGGGCATCCCGAGCTGAAGACACCTCGGGTTAAGCTTGTCATCCCCCTAACTGGGATCAGCTCGCTCCCCCCCCCCAAACTTAGGCTACTTAAGAGATCCGCCTCGGAAAAACACCTCGGTGCATCACCAGCAACTCGGTGTAAGGTAGCTCGCGGCAGAGCAGCTCAGCGTATCATAGGAGATTCGCCGCCTGACAATCGTACTTGTCAGACTGCACCCACGTCTCCCACCTGGCGGCGTCTGGCAGGACCATACTCTGCAGTGGTTGTCTTTACCCGACAGCACAACTCTGACAGATAATGGCTAGCCACGCCAAGCCGTTATCTGACAGGAGATTGCCGCAGCAGGGATTCGGAGGTGGTTACACCTGATATGTCAGAAGATCACCATATAAGGACTCAAACCCCCAAGAGGGGGGGGGGGGGGAATCGCGTGATCATCACTCTTAGCTCCTTGATTTCTCTGCATCTCTCTCTCTCTCTCTCTCAGCTCCCAGTCTAAGTTACTAACTTGATCGTCGGAGTGTTCCCGCCCAGTGAATCCCCCGAGATCCTTCATCTTCTTCCTCGCAAGTATCGCGTCCATTGCCAGCTAGGAGCTCAGCCACTACCAGGTAGGAGTGACCAAATCGTGCACCATCACTTTGATCATTAGCTTTCTAAACTTTATTGCCAATCTTCCAGAATTTAAAACAATAGTTGATTTGATATTTAGGAAGGGTTAACTCCTATCTTGCCTACCAGATTGCTTGAGTGAATCCACAAGTAAAAAAGAGGTGATTAAAGAGAAAATCTATGATTCCGAAAAGGTATGATACTGGAGGAGCATTGATACCAGTTGATTGGTTGTAAATTTTTTTGATATTAGTCAAACCTCTTGAAGTTTCTTTATTATTCTTAAAAAACATGCAAAATGTTCCTTTTCTTTGAGTCCCCCTAATACACTTCCAGAGGAAAATTGTACAAATAAGGCAATTTAACTTCCAAATTTTCATCCATTTTATTTTCCTAGGAGAAGGTATAGAATACTTTCTTAGAAAAGATTCAGGAAAGATTTATAATTAGCATATTTTACCATATAAGTTCCTTTATTATTGCCCTCCATCATTTGGACTTTGGATCTCTTTCTTACCTATAAGAACTCTACCATGTCCTACCCATGGAACACTATAGCCAGGGAACATCTTCCCATGCATCATAACATACAAATAGAGGAGATGTTCCCAATGTATGGCTACGATGTCATGTGGGTAGGATAAGTGCTTTCATTTGCTTTAACTAATATAAGAGCATATTTGCATGTGTTATGCATATATAGGTATTAATCATGATAGTATGATATTTGGATTTAACTTTTATGACTTGCATAAAACACAAGACAAGTATTTGCTTTATGATATGATGAATTGATTTTTCATCAAAGTATGTATTGTTATAAAAGTTGTGCTCCACATAACAATTCACTCACTTTTTTAGTTATTAAGATAGTGAATACACTCTCCCCTCTAATTGTGAATGCCATCTCTAAAAGTTGGGATCAAGGATGTTCCATCAGAAAGATCCTCTCCCCATTTTTCACTTTCCAGCATACATTCTTTACCAATTGCTTCAAGACCCTGATGACTTAGCTACCACACTAATGAGAGTGATTTGACTTGCATTAAATTAAATAATGATCCAGGGCTGTTGTCAAAGATATTTCAACTCCGATTTTTTCCACATATATACCATAGAAGGAAGGCTATTAAGGGGGTGTTAGACAATATGATTGGTTTTGTTTTTGAAAGCAAAAGCAATTGCCATGCTAGCAATCTAGTTAACACTCCGTTAATTTTTTATTTTTTTATTTTTTTAGGATAGGGGCATGGCACGTTAAGGAGTTGTTTTATTCGTGTTTTCAGTTATTTTTAAGATTTTTGTTTAAAAAATGAATTAATATTTTTGAAACCATCAAATTGATGATTCTTAAAAAATAAACAAATGTTGCAGTACATATGTCGTATGAGTTAAAAATATGCTTAAACGCATTTATTTGTTAGTTTACGTTTTAGAAACAAAGAACATATTAACAACCAAAAACACGTTTTTCATGTTTTGTTTTAAGAAACATTTTATTTACAACCAATACATACACAAAGAAAAACTATTAACATTGAAGCACATCCCCTTAGCTGTTGCCTTCAGCAATGTAGGTAGACTTCACCACCAAGAAGGCTGCATTTGCTTCCTACATTTCAAGATGGACCCCACATGGAAAATGTATAAGCTATATTTGGTAAAAATCGGGAATGCATACATGCACATTCCAAACGCCATGCTAGGAATGTGCTTACCTAGAACAGACATGCTTGCTCAACCATCGCCGCTTCTCTATAGTGGCTCATAAGGCTGCAAACGGTATCCGATTCCAAATCTGATCCTATTAAGCCTGATCAGAATTCGATCTGCTTATAATTGGATCAGATATCGATCTACCCTATTTGTTTTAATATAATCTGATTTGATTCGATTTAAATACATATGCTCATATATACTTAAAAATCATATTATATTTATCATTGAAGTTTATCTTAATGTTGTATTTTTCACTAAATTGTCATATGTTCAAGTTTTATACAAGTAATTTTTAATTCATTCTATTCATAAAATATATTATTAAAGTCATTTTTAGCTCATCTTATTAATAATATATAATATTTTAATCATTTTTAATCTAATTTATTTATATTATTTAATATCTGATTATAAGCCAAATTTGATTTGAATCTACTAGATATTCGATAAATATGATTTGATTCGGATTCAAATGTCAATTCCTATATTTGATTCGATCCAATCCATTTGCAGCCCTAGAGCCGGCTCAATCAGAATGCAGAAGTCCTCGCAAACGGTCTCTAAGACTTGACTTGGCCCTTTGAATTGATCATGAACTAGTACTGCTTAAGCATGATTTGAGACTAAACATCGAACCATGTATTCTCTCCAACTTATTACAATATACACATTTTTTTAAGATACTTACTTGAATGCTTAAATGGGACTAGATTGGAGAGTGGAAATAGGACCCACCATATTATCATGGTCTAGTGGCACTATCGTAAATTTTTCTAGTATGATTTTTTAGAAAAACGACATTACCTTCTAGTGGAGTTCCAAAAGCTTAATATTCTCTTTGATGAAGGGTGATTAACCCACTCGAGTGCCTACAATTGGCACTTCAATCCCATGACCAACATCCCTTATGGGCGACTTTGATTAATGGCTAGCATAACTACCAGAGATCCTCATGAACACACATTATTCATGGGGATAGTGCATAGATCGACGTCATGTTTAAGCATGCCCCTACAACTCATCAATCTCATGTTTAAGCTAATCGAGTTACCCCACCGTCCATACACATGGGTGTATTCACAAGGTCCATTAGTTGCCTAGCACACATCATTGATATAATTCCCCTTTGGCATATGTAAGCAATGCCTCCCATAGAACAAAAAGGGCCATACATGAGCTCCAATCATGTGCACATGAGATCATGATCTAGTTCCACCGGCCTTGGTGGAGCCATCCAACAAATCGACTCATGACCCTTGTACAACAAAAAGCTTTATCCTGACTACATAGACCCGGATGCCGCACGGGTTGTTTTCCCTCCAAAACCTAACCCGGTGACAAAAAGGGATAGGACGGGATGGGATCAAGGGATCCAGCGTGGATCCGAACCCGCAGCCATAACCATGATCATGGAACCAGAAACAAATTTGGATTTGCCATGGTATTTGAATTTGACCATCACCGTTGGTCAGCTCAGAAGCATGGAAGTTGCTTGTCTCTAATTAGTGTCACAATTCTCAGTTCTGTATTGAATCTCAAAAGCTTGGCATCCAATGGTCAGGATTCAAACTTCCCGATCGTGATGCAATCCAACGGTTGACAGCACATTCGCATATTGCACCTTACAAGAAAAATAAAATAAGGTCTTTACCAAAAAAAATAAGAAAAATAAAATAAGGTCAAAGATGTGGTGCCGACTATTGAACTGTTGAAGCGCTGATCCCTATCTGACAGACTCACTATTAATATTAAAAAAAGGGATAAAAAGGTACCAATGGACCTGGTAGGTCGATTGACGGATAGAGACAGAATCTCAGCCTTCTGTTCCTTGGTGGGCTGACGACTCCTTTTTGCCGAATCCAACCCATGAGTTCTCTCTTTCGTTTCGCGGTTGCTTCTCATTCTCGTTAATTTATTTCCACGAGTTAGCAAGGGGAGTTCATATTATATATATGAGAAATTAAGAATAAGAAGAAATACCGCTTGGTTCTGGAGTTTTGGTGAAATTCAGATAGGAAAGTTTTGGAGCGGGAGCAATGGCGTCCATCAACCTCTCCTCCTACCCAAGAATTGCTCTGTTCTCTTCACAGTAAGCTCGTCTTCTCCCATTTCTCCTTCCTTATTGTAACTTTTTCCTTTTTGGGGCGGCTGAGAGAAGGATTTTCAACAATATTTCTTGTTACATACCGAATGCCTGGAAATCTTATTTTCGAGGTTTTTGGATTCATTCGGATCATGGGTTATTATGATTTTTCCCTCTGGCAGCTAGCTTTAGTTTTAATTGCGTGGGGTGTGTCAGATTTCATGTTATTTTTGTTTTTGTTTTTTATTTTTTGCGCGAGTTGGAATTGGGTTCCTCTGTTTTGTTGCAATTCTAGTCTGTGGTTTACTTTTCTCCATATGATGATATGTATGTCGAAGGAATTGATAAATGAAGGATAATTCTGGCCTTACGTACTTCATGTTATATCATTCGATTTGCTACGCTTTCTTGGCCTTTGAATTATCCAATCATTTCTCCGTTCTTTCGGCCGTTTGTTTTAATTATCATAGTTTGGGCTAGTAGATTTCTTTTGCTGTTTTTTTATTTATTTTTTCGGATGTGGTTTATTTGGATGTCCCAGCTTAGATGAAAAAGGAATTGGCCGTTGCTAATTTTGATTAGATCCGATGTCTTGACGAGATAATTGGATGCCTAAGGCGCGAGAAAGAAATGAAATATCATGAAACCCATGAAAGTGCACAAATAAGTAATTGCAAAGGATAAATGATTGAAAAAAAAGACTTGTTGTGTCTTCACTTCACTAACCCCGAGGTTTGTCTGAAAGAAGCTCAACTCAACCTTAATCCCAAATGTAAAGAAATTCAAAAACAAAAGAAAAAAAATGAAAAATATTCTTTCTATGTTTTGTTCAGAGAAATGAGCTTGCAAACTTAATTGGCAGTCATTATAGACAGGTTATAGAACTATAATTTTAATTACTTATTGATTGGTAGTTCATTTTAAGGTTTATAAATATATAATTTTCATTTATTTCTCCTTTATTTTGACTGTGGTGTAAATAAGAATAATAATGTGTGCTTTCTCTAGGGGACGCAAAAACACGAACTGGTATGGATTGCATACCATGAATCCCTTCAGTTCAAATTTGGTCTACCGAAGCAGAAAATCATGCTTCAGTGTCAAGGGTGACGGTAAAGCTAGGGCAACATTAATATCTGGAGAAGATGATCTCCTATCTTATTACAAAGGCGATTCAGTTGCAGGACAAAGTTCTCTTATTTATAGAAAGACAAGTGTTGAAATGCAACCTGATACAGTAGCATTTGGCATACTTGCAGCAGATGCTGTACCAGCTACTGATGAATTTTTTGTTGATAAGGATGAACATGATTTGGACCATCTTACAGAAGGGTTTTCCTCTATACAAGAGGCCATTGAAGACATCCGTCAAGGCAAGGTTCGTTTGTAGTTATATTGGTTTAGGTTGTAGCACCTCATTTTTGTCATTTAAGGTTGTTACTGACTTAGAGTTCACATGTGCAGTTAGTCATTGTTGTAGATGATGAAGACAGAGAAAACGAGGGAGATCTTATAATGGCGGCATCACTGGTAACACCTGCAGCAGTGGCTTTTATTGTAAAGCATGGTACTGGAATCGTATGTGTAAGCATGAAAGGAGAAGACCTAGAGAGATTAGAACTTCCTTTGATGGTAACCAATAAGGAGAATGATGAGAAACTTCGTACAGCATTCACAGTTTCAGTGGTATATGTTCTGCTCCATCTTGAAATAATTGTTTAGAAGACACAAACTATGCTTTGTTTGTGACATTCAGTATAAGATAAGGCTGGAAAAAAGAATATGCCAATTTTAGTTTACCTTAATTGTTGGTTGGCTAAATAACTTAGTATAAGAGTAAGTTAAAGTATGATAGGCAGAAATTTTGGTTATAATCTTTTTGAATGCTATATTAAATGAAATGACTTCATTGTGGTCTCTTTGTTCTAGAGAAGAAGGCTTTCCATCCAATATGGACTCCTCAGTTGTTAATAGAATTTGGAATGAAGTCGTTTAATGTTTTTTTCTTTTAACCAGTAACAGAACAATTTATGATGATGGGGTGAGAGTAAAATGGAAATATCCATTATGGAAATTACCAATGTCTTCTCTTGAGCTTTGACATCTTTAGGTGATCCATAAAATCTCCCCTTTTAATTGTTAGTTGAGTTCCTAGAAACTTTTTTTTCTGATATTAAACATAAAATGCAAATGAATTGAAATGCATATTTCAATTAACCAGTGAGAGCTAATGACTGTATATCAAATAGTTCCATGCTTATGTTTTTCTATCTTGATCAGCTGTAACTATTTTATATTGACTATTGTGCATTTCTGCAGGATGCGAAATACGGTACAACTACTGGGGTGTCAGCTCATGACAGAGCAACAACAATATTGGCTCTGGCATCTAAAGATTCAAAATCTGAGGATTTCAACCGCCCAGGTCATATCTTTCCATTGAAGTATAGGGAGGGGGGTGTTCTGAAAAGAGCTGGACATACTGAAGCTTCTGTTGATCTTGCCGTATTGGCTGGGTTAGAACCTGTTGCAGTTTTGTGTGAGATTGTAGATGATGATGGTTCCATGGCTCGGTTACCTAAGCTACGACAATTTGCAGAGAAAGAGAACTTGAAAATCATATCCATTGCTGATTTAATCAGGTAAACTATAGTAACATCCTTCCTGTGGAAAAGCAAATCTTGATTTCCTCTACAGCTACAAGGATGTAATGACATCCTTTTGTTATTTTTACTTGATAAAGTATTCTTTTACCTGGCAGTGATATTAACCCATCATTCTCATCTAAACTGAAACAGATGTTCTTGCAGATTATTGCATATCATTTGCTTTTTGAATAATGTTGCACACAAGCTTTTTCTAGGTGTTCCTTGTGTAGATTGAGAGGCATGTTACATTGCAACTATAGATTGTTGTACAGCCACTAGATCTGTAATTTTTAATGTGAAGACTTTGAATACTATCCTGAAGGAGGAGGAAAGAAAAGAAAAGAGAGAAGAATCAGCAGACGCGACTTACCCTAAAAGTCATGTCATTTATTCATCTAATTTGTCTTCTATGCAAACCTCCATCATATGGAAAAGAGGTCTCAGCTCACTGGTCAGGGGTTACTGGGATTTGTTTGCAATTCTTTAGAGGAGTTGGAGACTTTGAGTGGGGTGCTCATATGGTTTCAGATGGTGTCAGGTCTGAAATTCAATCTAAACAAAGGTGAGATTATGGCAGTGGAGCAAGGAGTAGATATCCAAGGTGTAGCTGAAATTCTGGGAGTGGTGGTATCCTTAGAAAAGGGAGCAAGATGTAGATAAAGTGTTCATAGCTCCTACCATATTATCATAAAGGACATGAAAGTTATGGGGCCCTAAACTATTATACAAGTTTGGCCCGACCTATAAAACGGCGACACGTGGACGCTGACTCGGCGTAAGCAACAACTCAGCATTGTGGTCCAGTACGGCTAAGTGATAGGCCCATAAAGCAGCTCACTACATGGTAGCGGGGTAAAGGAGGGGCTCACCACAATGCGAGCTCTAGGTCCCCCGAGCTACCTCAAGGGATATTCCGAGGCAAAATTTAACTTGCGAGCTAAGAAAGCCAGCTCGCCCGAGCTCCCGAAGAAGGCAAGTCAACCGAGGACCAATTCTACTAAGGGTACTTCTGAAGTATTCGAAGCTCGTTGCAAAGTAGCTCGCGAATGGGCCGCACGAGCATTCCTCAGGAAGCTTCTATTTAATAGGCCGTACCAGTCAGACTGGGCCACGTCCCTAACTTACGGCGCAGTCCCTGTCCTTTCGACAGTCTGCGCCCACGTCTCTCAGTAGGCGGAGGCGTGTCTATCACTTTGGGGATGTGTCACTCGCCCGGGTAAGGAGTACGTCCCAATGGCCACCTGCGCAGCCCTGGCAGGTAACGGTTGTGGCAGGGACCCAGTGGCGGTTATGCCCGATCTCGCAAGAGCGCTCTTATAAAAGCCCTTAGGGCAGAGGAGAAACTTCTTCTTGAGACCTCCAACCTCTCGAATATAGTGATAAAGCGCAACCTCCACTCTTAGCTTTCGTTTCTCTCTTTACTCCCCATATACTGTACTAACTTAAGCATCGAAGTATTCCCACCGGGCAAACCCCCGGAAATCCTTCCTTTCATCTTCTCACGTGCCGCTCGTTGCCAACAGGGAGCCAGTCAGCCGCCAGCTAGGAGTGCCCGGATCGCGCAACATCATTTGGCGCCGTCTGTGGGAATCGCTTCAAAAGGCCTTCCCCTTTAAATTCTTTAAGTTACTTCTTCTTCCTTGAAACAACTCAACGCTCATGGCTTCCTCTAGCAATGTCGGACGAAGCACGGAAATGAGTAACTCCAGGGAGCAACCCCAGTCTTCTACTGTCTGTATTGGACAGTTCACCGTCCCCCTCTCAGCGGACGGAATCCCTAGCTTGAACGTGCCTCTCACAATGGCACCTGTCATCGCCACACTCCCCGCTACAGTCGGAATGATGTTCACCGAACCCTCGGTCGTGCCCCCAACGGCCAGCCCGAACCAGCTGGAGGATCTGATGCAGTGCATGAAGGCCATGCAGGCCCAAATGCAACAGTTCCAACAACTTCAGCTCTATCAACAGCACGTGCTGCACCAGGTCAACCAGTACCAGTATCAGCAGCAGTTCCCTCAGCTGCCCCAACCCCAGCTTCAACAGCCTTAGCTCCAGCCTTAGCACCTGGCCTCGCAGCAAGCCAAATCTCGCCGCCAGAGCGAGCACTCCGGCCGAGGAGAGGCTCCCCAAAATCTCCCAAAAAACCAGGCCTCCTCCCACGGTAGATGGGAGAGACCGGCTACACCGATCTCGCCGCGGGTGGACAGGTCGGAGGACCCCGGCTCGACAGGTCAACGTCGCCTCGACAATCGAAGTTCGGAACCCCGGTCCTTGAAAACCGGTTCGAGATCTTGGCAATAGACTCTAAGCAAGCCCCTTCTGTCCGCAGCCATCACCAGCGGACCGGGCTACTCCCGGCGCAAACCATTATGGACAGCGTGGAGGTGAGCAGCACGAACGCCGAGCCCACCAAGAAGCAGAGCCGCCGCCGCCGAGCTTGCCGATCTGTCACCCGCGATTTGCCCGAGCTCATGGGCAAAGAAGAGGTAGGCTCGGCCGAAGCCAAGGCTCCCCTCCTCTCGGTTCTGTCCCCCCTGTCCTCCGAACTCTTGGCAGTCCCGATGCCCAACGATTTCAAGCTTCCCCCTCTTGACAAGTGTGACGGGTCGTTCGACCTGAATGATCATGTAGACGCCTTTCAGTCACAGATGCACCTGGCGCGAGCCAGTGAGTCATGCATGTGCGTGGCCTTCTCCACTACTTTCAGGGGAGCAGCCCGCACATGGTACCGGAACTTGGCACCCGGGTCGATAAGAAGTTGGGCGCAGTTCGCACAAGCCTTCACGTCCCACTTTGTCACTAGCAAACGGTGCCCGCGGACTGAAGAAAGCATCTTCAACGTAGCCCAAAGAGAGGGAGAGTCCATTCGAAGCGGATCAACGACGCTTGTATGCAGATACCGTGCCTGGACCCCGTCGTACGCCTAGCAGCGGCCAAGAAGGGCGTAAAACACAAAGAGTTCAAGTGGCACATGGTCGTCAACCAACCCGCGACCATAACCGAGTTTCTAAAGCTTGCGGATAAGTTCATAGCCACTGAAGAGGAGATCAACCAGAAGGGTGAGGGCGCACCTGAAAAAAGAAAGAGAGAAGGGGAACCTTCCAGTCAAGAGGACACCCGAAGAAAAAAGGAAATAGTTTGGGGTTTAAAGCCGGGTTAGTTGTTCCGAGCTCCTGCACCAGACCGAGCTGACTACACCCCACTGAACGCAAAGCGGGCCGAAATCCTGATGGCAATCAAGGACGCCCAGTACGTGAAGTGGCCGCCCCGTCTGAGGGGGAATCCCAATGAAAGAAATAAGAGTCTGTATTGCAGTTTTCATAAGGACCACGATCACAGTACCGAGAGTTGTAAAAACCTCCGCGACGAGATAGAGGAGCTCATCTGTCGCGGATATTTGAGAAACTTTGTACAGAATAATAATAACAATAATAATAGTAACAGAACAGGTCGGCAAGGGGAGCACGGTAAAGACGCTCCCGAGACCAGTTGCAGGCCGGCCGAACAACCATAGAGACAGCCTCCAGAGGAGAGGCCAGTTCGGGGAACCATCCACATGATAGTGGGAGGTTTGATTGTTGCAGGGTGCACCTCAGCGGCAGCCCGAACGTCGGTTCGCGAGGTCACCTGGGAGGAGCAGAACCCCCCAAAGCGGCCGAGAACGGAAGAGCCAATTTTCTTCACAGAAGAGGATGCGCGAGGGGTCCATTACCCCCATGACGACGCGCTCGTAATAAAGCTGAGGATCAACAACTTCGAGGTTAGGTGCATACTCGTCGACTCGGGTAGCTCGGCCGACATACTCTTCAAAGCCGCATTTGACCAGCTCCAGCTGCAGAGAAGCGACCTGAAGCCCGCAGACACTCCTTTGGTAGGCTTCAGCGGAGAAGAAGTCCGGCCCCTTGGGAAAATAACAGTACCTGTAGAGATTGGCACATGGCCTTGTGTGGTCAGATTCGAACACAACTTCCTAGTGGTAGCGACCCCCTCTCCCTACAATGCCATAGTAGGTCGACCAATCACCCATGTCCTACGGGCGGTGGTCTCCACTTACCACTTGGCTATGAAGTTCCCAACCGACTTCGGTGTGGGAGTAGCGCGGGGCGACCAGCTCGAGTCCCGCAAGTGCTACGTTGCCGCCCTAAAGGGAAAAACCAAGGTGGCTAATTACCTTGAACTGGAACGACCCACGGAGCAAGGCGAAGAACGAGCCGCGCCCACGGAACAAACAGTCGCGGTCCCGACCTCAATAGCAGATCCAGCTCGGACGCTCCAGATTGGCGCTTCCGTCCAAGAGCCCCTATGATCCGAACTGGTAAGTTTTTTACTTCAAAATTTAGATATTTTTGCATGGTCTGCAGCAGAAATGCCCGGTATAGACCCCGAACTAATAACTCACAAGCTGAACACTGATCCTGTAGTTAGGCCCGTTAGACAGAAGAAACGCAACCTAGCCCTGGAACGGTGGAAAGCGGTCGACGAGGAAGTCGAGAAGCTCCTCGCGGCGGACTTCATAAGAGAAGTCCACTACCCAAGCTGGGTAGCCAACCCCGTCCTGGTAAAGAAGGCCAACGGCAAGTGGCGCATGTGCGTCGACTACACCGACCTGAACCGGGCTTGCCCGAAAGACTGCTTCCCGCTCCCCAGAATCGACCGTTTGGTGGATGCGACCTCAGGGCATGAGTTGCTAAGTTTCTTGGACGCCTACTCGGGCTATAACCAGATCAAGATGGACCTGGCGGACGAAGAAAAGACTGCCTTCATCACTGAATTCGGTCTGTACTGTTACAAGGTTATGCCCTTCGGGTTGAAAAACGCAGGGGCAACCTTTCAAAGGCTTGTAAATAAATTGTTTGCACCGTTAATCGACAAAAAAGTAGAATGCTATGTAGATGACATGGTCGTCAAAACCCAATTCTCACATGAATTAATACAAGACTTGCATTCTGTTTTTGGAATTTTGCGTAAGTTCAATATGAAATTGAATCCAAACAAGGGTGTATTCGGTGTAACCTCGGGTAAGTTCCTAGGATACATCGTTAACCGGCGAGGCATTAAAGCCAACCCGGATAAGGTTAAGGCCATCTTAGACATGAAACCGCCCCGGAAGCCGAAGGAGGTTCAGAGGTTGAATGGCCGCATAGCCTCCCTAAGCCGTTTCATGTCTAAGTCGGCGGACCATTGTCTGTCGTTCTTTAAGGCAATAAAGAGCAAAGGGTTCAAATGGACCCAAGATTGCGAGCTCGCATTCGATGAGCTCAAGGAATACCTTACTAGCGTGCCGACCCTAACCCGACCCGATGAGGGCGATGTTTTAGAACTCTACCTCTCAGCAAGCGACGAGGTGGTCAGTTCGGTACTAATAAAGGAAGTAGATCGGGTCCAACGACCCATCTATTATGTTAGTAAAGTATTGCAGGGAGCAGAAACGAGATACCTGGAGATGGAAAAGCTAGCATACGCATTGATAATTGCAGCTCGGAAGCTCCGCCCGTACTTCCAAGCTCATATTGTTATCGTTCTTACCGACAAACCTCTGAGGCAAGTATTGCTTAAGCCCGAGGTCTCCGGTCGGTTGATGAAGTGGGCCATTGAGCTTAGCGAGTACGACCTCCAGTGCAAGCCGCGAACTGCCATTAAGGCTCAAGCCTTAGCAGATTTCATAGTCGAATGCACATTCAGCTCCGAAGTTCCCAGGCTGGTTGAGCGCGAGGCTCCCACCTCGGGTGAGCCCGAAGCTCCCGGGTCGGTCGAGTCCGAACCCCGTGAAGTAGTAGCCAGTGTGGCACCTCTCCTAGCTCGGCTAACCGCGATCTGGGATGAGGAGCCCTGGATCCTTCACGTAGATGGCTCCTCGAACCAACAGGGCAGCGGTGCCGGAATAGTTCTGCACGGCCCAAGCGGCATGAAACTGGAATACGCGCTACGCTTCGAGTTCGAGGCGTCTAACAATGAAGCAGAATACGAGGCGTTGATAGCCGGACTAGCCTTAGCCAGAGAAGTAAAAGCCAAGCACATCGTTATCTGCAGCGACTCCCAGCTCGTGGTCAACCAGGTCACGGGCGAGTATGAAGCTCGCGAGCCAACCATGGTCGCCTATTTAGACAAAGTCAGAGAGGCCTTGCTCAACTTCCAGTCACACTTCATCAGACAGATCCCTAGGTCGGAGAACGTCGAGGCCGATGCCCTGTCCAAGTTAGCCAGCACTAGCGACATCACCATGAGAATCGTGTACATAGAGGACTTGTCTCGGCCTAGCATTCTCGGGGGGGCAGAGGAAGTCGCTCCCGTCGTTCAAGCAGAGCCGAGCTGGATTGACCCACTCATGAGCTTCTTGTTACACGGGACCCTCCCTGCAGAGCGCAATGCAGCCAGAAGGGTGCAACGTCAAGCAGTTAAATACGTCATGATAGACGAGCGGCTATACAGGAGATCCTACACACTCCCCTACCTGCGTTGCTTGCGACCTACCGAAGCCGAACTCGTACTCCGCGACACCCATGAGGGTCTGTGTGGCGGACACTTGGGGGGCAGGGCCCTCGCCCAGAAAGTGCTTCGACAAGGGTACTATTGGCCAACGATGAAGGCAGATGCCATTGAACTCGTTAGAAAATGTGATAAATGCCAAAGACATGCCAATGTCCACCACCAACCCGCTGCCGACCTCAAATACCTCACCAGTCCGTGGCCCTTTGCACAGTGGGGCATTTATCTACTCGGGCCATTCCTGCCAACAACGGGTGGAAGGAAGTTCTTAGTGGTAGCAATGGACTATTTTACTAAGTGGGTAGAAGCCGAACCCCTCGTAACAATAACAGCCCGAAATGTCCAAAACTTCTTTTGGAAGAACATCATATGCCGCTTCGGATTACCTCGAGTATTGATCTCCGACAACGGAAAACAGTTCGAGGACATCAAATTTCAAGACTGGTGCCGAGACATGGGGATCCAACAGAACTTTACTTCAGTCGCGCACCCTCAAGCAAATGGCTAGGCAGAAGTCACGAACAGAGCCATCCTCCGCGGACTAAAGGCACGGCTGGATCGAGCTAAAGGATTGTGGGCAGATGAACTACCCAGTGTCCTATGGGCCTACCGGACCACGGAGAAAACCGCCACCGGAGAAACACCCTTCAATCTCACCTACGGCACCGAAGCAGTGATCCCCGCAGAGATCGAAGTACCTACGTTGTGCCTAGAAGCATACAGTGATCAAACAAACGAAGATGAGCTACGCACCGACCTCGACCTACTCGACGAAGTAAGGGATCTCGCGTACATTAGGACCGCAGCCTACCAGCAGAGATTAGCTCGGTACTACAACGCCAGGGTCAAGAAGCGGAACCTCCGCGTTGGCGACCTGGCCCTTTGTAAAGTTATGGTACCTGAACCCGGCACTGGCAAACTCGGGTCCAACTGGGAAGGTCCTTACCGAGTGAAACGAGTGCTCGGGGAAGGAACATACGAGCTCGAGACCCTTGAAGGGAAACAAGTACCTCGAGCATGGAATATTGTCAATTCGAGGCAATATTATCTGTAAGAAGCGAGTAGGCCACGAGCTACTCCCAAAGCTTAAGGGCCAAAACACCGAGCTAATATGACCTCGGCACAAGAAGACCCCAATCGCCACTTCGGCTTGGGAGAATCCAAGAGCGGACTACGGGTCTCTCCCTAAGCCTAAGGGCCAAAACACCGAGCTAACAAAGACCTCGGCGTGAAGAAAGATAGCTACCTCAATAGCGAAGGCAAAGTATGAAATATTAAAGGCGTAAGCAGCTCGGGTTCAAACCCTACGAAGCATAGCTCGTCTCAATATGTCGATCGAACTAAGGGATAACCAACCAATGCTTAGTTTGGACGTACGTAGTAATCACTTCGCGGTATGCCACGGAGGCCCTAAACGTGACCAATAGGGAGAACGCCTACCGAAGAGCCCTACTTTGGGTAGGTAAAGGAAAATAACAAGTGCAGCAACCGAGCTAAACAGCTTGGGAAAGGTTTGATCATCATGGGGCACAACCGCCCAACCGAAAAGCTGGTGAAAGATCGGGTTTACGGCACCCGGAAGCCACAAAATCCCAGAGAAACGCCACCTCAAGGATCCGCTTCCTCATCCTCCTGAGAGTCAGGCTCCTCTTCATCCGCTTGGTCTGCTGTCTCGGGGGACAGACCCTTCATAGTAATGCCGTCGAGGTTAAGCCCGGAGAACTTCTTCCGAACTAGCCACCGCAGAGCTTAAACCCTGAGCAGTACGAACCCGAGCCATACTCTGCCTGGAGGTCATGAAATTCCTGGGAGTCTTTAAAATCCCAGACTGCTTTCTCTCGCTCAGCCTCCACCATCTGGTCAAAGTTTCGGGTCCGATTCAGAAGAGTGGACTCCAAGTCCCGCACCTATTGCTTGAGGAGCTCCCTCTCCCCCGCCATCCTCGACGATTCCTCCCTATAGCGTGCGCTCTCTTCAGTAAGCCGAGCGATTTGAGCCTCCTAGTCATGAATGAGCAGCTCCTGAGACTCGCTCCCCTTGTGAGTGTGATGGAGCTCGGCCCGGATCCGGTCGAGCTCGACCTGGAGCTTCTGATTGGCAGCGCGTTGGTCGAGGGCGTCGACGCAATGGATGCGCGTCTGGAGAGCCATGGCATGGATGGCAGAATTTACCTATCGATGAAAAAGAATATCAGAAGATAGCGAAAAAGGGCAAAATGAGAGGGAAAAAGGGAAAAAGGGAAAAAGGCCACTTACCACCATGCACTGGGCAGAGGCGAACGCAGAGAGATCCCCGGGCTCCATGTTCCCCCACTGAGCTATCTCATCATTATTGATTGCCTTCTGACTCCTCCGGCGAGCTACTAGATAATCGTTTACCCCTTCCCAGTTTCCCACTGGGAACCGGAGGTAAGGACGGGGCTGAAGGGGGTTAAAGGGGGCCTCCCCCGGCAGAGAGGGCTCGCTTCCCCCAGGGTTGACCCCACTAGTCCCCTCAGGAGGGGGCATCGGAACCTCGGGCGGAGGAGAGGGCAGGACCGGCTCGGCAGACCCGAACTCAGTGCTTCCCGAAGGAGGGGTCCGGTCGGGGCGCGTCCTCTTCACCTGGCGTCTCTGGTTGCCCGAGAGAAGGCGGCGCGAATCGGCACTAGACATGATGGCTGCCAAAAGACCACAAGATATTAGTCCAACAGGAAGCAAAATGCATGTGTACACAAGTCACAAGACACTACGCGACCTAAAAGGCCGACCTACCCGGGCTCAAGCCTACCTGCATGAGCTTCTCCTCGGCCAAGTAGTCCGAGCAAAGGAAGCCTACCGACGCCCAGGACAGCATCGTTTCCGAATCTCAGGGTTCAGCTCGGCCCCGGGGTCCTGGATGGCGCCCCTCCAAGCGGTGGGAAAAGGCCACCCCTCGGGGTTATGGACCACAAAGTAGTCCCGCTTCCAAGCGGGGATCTTATTTGGCAGCTCGTACAAGAGCTTGTAGCCGCGACGGGGAGAGAGGTAGTAAAAGCGCTTCTCCAGAGGAACCCCAAGAGCAGCATTCTTTATACAAAGGATAGAGGCGAAAATGTCAAGGTCCACAGGGAGGCAGTACTCGTGACATAGGGATATAGTCCCAACCATGTTTCGAACAGCGTTGGGGTGAAGCTGGTCAATAGTGATGTTGAAATGGTTCAGCACCTCCACTATCAAGGGGTGCAGGGGAAGACGCAGGCCAGCCTCGAGCTGTTCCTGAAAGATCACTATGTCATTGGGACCATGCTCCCAAGGGAAGTTGCCAGTAGGGAGGCTGTAAACCAGGTCCCCAGGAAGGCGAAAGTAGCAGATCAGAGACCTAAGTATCAGGCTCCCTCCCTATTGACCTCTGCTGTCATTAAGGAAGGGCCAAAGGTATCAGGCTCCCTCCCCCTAGAAGTGGATGCCATGTCGCCAGAGGCCTCCCGAGCCTCCGGGATATGCTCCCAGGCTCCCCCCGAGCTCGAGGGAGCATCATCATCTTGGCTACGCCCCTGTGGTAGGTATGGCGTGGGTACCCAGACATGGCTGACGGCAATTGGGACTCACCAGAGTAGACAGAACGGAGCGGACTGAGGAACTCGAGTAGACTAGGCGAAGTACGCGACCTCAGAGTCCAAAGCAAGATGGCGTGGACGGAGATAGGGCCGAGGGGGGCTCCCCATTTATAGCCCTCGCCCTCTCAAACCGACGGCCTGGATCAAAGCAGATCCAATGGTCCGCGGGCGCCCTGACCGCACGCCTTATGAAAACCGAAGGTGATTGGCAGCACATCTTCCACGATTAAGGTAGTCGCAGCCGCACGACATTCGGAATTAAAGGCCACCTCAGCACGTTTTCGGAATCTGAAAAGTCAGGGAAGTCAGAAGATCTCCTGATTCCCGCAAATGCATTTATTGAAGACAGTCAATCAAGTTTGAATTTCGGTCAAATCAGTCCATCGTGCTTCATAAACTCCCCATGCTAAGGCGGCACTCTTAGCCCGAGGAGTGGGGGGCAATTGATGAAGGATGATTTGGCCCGACCTATAAAACGGCGACACGTGGACACTGACTCGGCGTAAGTGACAGCTCAGCATTGTGGTCCAGTACGGCTAAGTGATAGGCCCATAAAGCAGCTCGCTACATGGTAGCGGGGTAAAGGAGGGGCTCGCCACAATGCAAGCTCTAGGTCCCCCGAGCTACCTCAAGGGATATTCCGAGGCAAAATTTAACTTGCGAGCTAAGAAAGCCAGCTCGCCCGAGCTCCCGAACAAGGCAAGTCAACCGATGACCAATTCTACTAAGGGTACTTCTGAAGTATTCGAAGCTCGTTGCAAAGTAGCTTGCGAATGGGCCGCACGAGCATTCCTCAGGAAGCTTCTATTTAATAGGCCGTACCAGTCAGACTGAGCTACGTCCCTAACTGACGGCGCAGTCCCTGTCCTTTCGACAGTTTGCACCCACGTCTCTCAGTAGGCGGAGGCGTGCCTGTCACTTTGGGGATGTGTCACTCGCCCGGGTAAGG
Source organism: Nelumbo nucifera (assembly GCF_055504915.1). Classification (NCBI taxonomy): domain Eukaryota; kingdom Viridiplantae; phylum Streptophyta; class Magnoliopsida; order Proteales; family Nelumbonaceae; genus Nelumbo; species Nelumbo nucifera. Next base: position 104,903,938 of record NC_142649.1, on the reverse strand, counting down.
AGTATGTCCCAACGGCGGTTATGCCCAATCTCGCAAGAGCGCTCTTATAAAAGCCCTCAGGGCAGAGGAGAAACTTCTTCTTGAGACCTCCAACCTCTCGAATATAGTGATAAAGCGCGACCTCCACTCTTAGCTTTCGTTTCTCTCTTTACTCCCCATACACTGTACTAACTTAAGCATCGGAGTATTCCCACCGGGCAAACCCCCGGGAATCCTTCCTTTCATCTTCTCAGGTGCCACTCGTTGCCAACAAGGAGCCAGTCAGCCGCCAGCTAGGAGTGCCCGGATCGCGCAACATCAGTTTCAGATGGTGTCAGGTCTGAAATTCAATCTAAACAAAAGTGAGATTATGGCAGTGGAGCAGGGAGTAGATATCCAAGGTGTAGCTGAAATTCTGGGAGTGGTGGTATCCTTAGAAAAGGGAGCAAGATGTAGATAAAGTGTTCATAGCTCCTACCATATTATCATAAAGGACATGAAAGTTATGGGGCCCTAAACTATTATACAAGTTTGCCAGACTGAATGTTTTATTTTTTTATTTATTTTTTTCCAGACACAATCTTCAATCCTTTTCATATTTTTCGTTGAAGGAGTGCATCAGTTGAGTGTTTGATGCCAAAGCCTCCCCTGTGGATGTGGTAATTTAAAGCGATGAATGATTCTTGAGCTCCTGGTCAAGAGCCTCCCATCATTTCAAGGGAATCCCACCCACCCATTTGGGGTCTCATTGGGTCAATATTATCTTTGGTGCAGATAGTAGTGTGTAAATTCTTTTGCTTCACTTATCTGATTATATACCTCTATACTCCCTTTTGTAAAGAAACTTCAGTAGTACAAAGTTCTCACCACTTATCAAAATAATAATATTCCTTGAGCTTGATAATGCATCTTAGGTGGGAGGCTAGCACAATAGCAATACCAGTTATGCACTTATTCTCTTGAAGTCATAAATTTACTGCTCCCTCATCCAGAAACTAATTGATCCTTATCTGAGAAATGTATGTGAATTTCATATCTGATACTTAAAAAAGAAAGCTACACTGCCCCCTATGAAGAAAATACAAATTTGTTACACAGTATGGTATCTGCCTTTTTGTTCTACCTTTATCTGATGAAAGTAAGAATTTTCTGTTCTGATATGGTATGTAATGAGCAGATACAGGAGGAAGAGAGATAAGTTGGTAGAGCGGGCTTCTGCTGCACCATTACCCCTAGCATGGGGAGCATTCATGGCCTACTGTTACAAGTCATTGCTGGATGGAATTGAGCATATTGCCATGGTTAAGGTATTTAAGATTCTGGAATTACTATGTCTGTTCTACATCTTTTATTGGACACACGTCATAATTTCCAACTTTAAATACAAGAGGCATAACTTACAATTTATGGTTAATCTATTTATGCTTGATTAGCTGTGATAACATTTTGTGATGTAAACAGGGTGAAATTGGGGATGGTCAAGATATTCTTGTTAGGGTGCACTCTGAATGCCTCACTGGAGATATATTTGGTTCAGCCAGATGTGACTGTGGGAATCAACTGGCACTAGCAATGCAGCAGATTGAGGCAGCTGGTAGGGGTGTATTAGTGTACCTTCGTGGACATGAGGGAAGGGGCATTGGTTTGGGCCACAAGCTTCGTGCATACAACCTACAGGATGATGGACGTGACACTGTAGAAGCTAATGAAGAGCTGGGGTTGCCTGTTGATTCACGAGAGTATGGTATTGGTGCACAGGTACTAAAGACTAAAAGCATATATGAAGATTTATAGTGTTGAAATTATCGAATGAACTGGTCCAATTTTTTTTAATTGTTTTCTCTATTTTGTTTTTTGGGGGCAGGGGTGGTCTTAGTTATTCAAATGACTACTTTATTTTTGTTTTAATTTTTTTTTTATTTTTATAGTTGACAATGTTTCAGCCAATGAATACCCTCCCTCCAACCCAACCACAAGAAGAGGAAATGGAAATTATAGTAGACAAATTTGTTAGCCACTACATATTTGGTGACCAAACCCATAGAGTGGACAAAAAGTGGAGCTTAACCAAATTGTTAAGATTCCGAAAGTTGAAGGATTCCCAAGTTCGTGGAGCGTAGCTGGTGTGGGGGTGTGTATTTGTCTGATTTTGAAATTAATTTCATAGTGAAGAGCATAAAATAATATTTGTATTATTTTCAAAATTTGGAGTATTAGTTTTTGACATTAAAGCCCAATTAACATTTTTTTTGGTAACCAACACTGAATTAATACCATGCTGATTGCAGATATTGCGAGATCTGGGTGTTCGTACCATGAAACTGATGACAAACAATCCTACAAAATATAGTGGACTCAAAGGCTATGGATTGGCAGTAGTAGGCAGGGTCCCATTGTTGACTCCAATAACAAGAGAAAACAAGAGGTATTTGGAGACTAAACGTTTGAAAATGGGGCATATTTACAACCATGAGTTCAATGATCACCTAAATGGACATATAGGTGGAAATGGAAAACCAGTCACCAGTGATACATCAAAGGATATAGCTGACACGTAAATGTTGTCACTGAAGGGGGCATAATGCTTGTGAATTTGGTGATCATCTCAATTTGAATGGACAATTCACTGACCAACATCCCATGGTTGCTTTCTCGGATGTGTGACCGAAGAGAATGCTGTTAGTGGCAGATAGAGGTGCAGATTTAAAGCATGACTTAGAATTTCATATTATCATTGTTCCACTCTCCAGACGAAACTCACTTGGCTGGTGTCCTATGGAGCAGAAGTTTGGACTGGGATATCAGTTATTCTTTTGGAACTTGTAAGTGTAAATCATATGGACTTTTATTTTTGGAATTCTGATCCATGTAATAGTATTCACTATTAGGCACAACTCTTGGAGAGGAAGCAACAGTCTGATAAAACATCACATCCACATTCTTTCAGTGGAATCCATACCTTGTGGACGAACGTAAAGAAAGAAATTTTTTGTTAAACTTTTACATGAATAAAGGGCAAGGGAACTGATTGTGATTTATTGCTTACCTTGTTTGTGTTATTACCAAAGTTCAGAATGCACCTACACCATCTTCACGTCTTTCAGCCTTTGGGCATTTAGGTCAACTAATAGTTATTTGTCTCGTCTCTCAATTAGCTCAACTAGTGCTACCAGTCCTCATGTAATGTAGTGGACCAATGCGTTAAAAAGGCCTTATGACTGGTGGACCTCAGACAGCTGCTATTGCACAAATCCTGTAATTCGAATCCAACAAACCGACGATCAATACAACATGAAATACTAGAATCGTTATCTATGCCCTTAGCCCTTAAATCATAATGCCTTTAATACCTGATAGTGCACAATCTGGCCGGTCTTAGCTGTCGATGATCTTGTCTCTGAACTGAGTAACAGGGACCTGAAACGGAAGGAGAAGAGAAGCTCCGGGGAGAACCCGGCGTAAGGGCTCCGAAGCTCAAGTTAGAATCCTTCAAAGGCAAGATAAACCAGATAGCGCGAAAGTTAGCATACCTCGTTCCTGGGGGGTAGAAGCCTTTTATAACCACCTCGCGCACTCACTTCCATGCTTCCGTCAGGTCAGGCATGATTACTTCTGAACTCCTGCCAGTTCGGATGTCATTTCCTCTGGCCGGACAGAACCGCCACTGTTCCTTTTGTCGGAGCCATCTCTGCGGCTAGTGACGACAGTTGCAGGTGGCGGTAGCAGGAAGCCGTTTGAAATGCGGCTGTCAAGCGTCAGATCCCAAATTAGTCAGGCGCGTCGCCCTTGGATACGGACGTCCTTGGTGTCGGGTACGTTTGGTCGGCCTGGTGTTTCGGAAGTGAAGTGTTGGAGTGGCGAGCGAGGTGTCTTGAGTTCGGTTTGGAGTGTTCCGAGTTGCCATGGGCCAGCTCGGGTCAGCTTTATGAGGCTTGGGGCCCAGTATAGCTCGTGCTCCTTGCAGGGAGCTCGGGTTCTCAGTAGGGAGCTCGCTCTTAATAGGGAGCTCAAACTCCCAGTAGGGAGCTTGTTCTTAACAGGGAGCTCGGGCTCCTAGTAGGGAGCTCGGACTTAGGGAGCTCGGGTTCTTAGGGAGCTCGGACCCTTAACAGGGAGCTCGCTCTTAATAGGGAGCTCGGATTCCCAGTAGGGAGCTTGCTCTTAATAGGGAGCTCGGACTTTAGGGAGCTTGGACCCTTAACAGGGAGCTCGCTCTTAACAGGGAGCTCGAGCTCCTAGTAGGGAGCTCGGACTTAGGGATCTCGGGTTCTTAGGGAGTTCGGACCCTTAACAGGGAGCTCGCTCTTAACAGGGAGCTTGGACTCAGTACAGCGGTCTGGAGTCTGGGCTTGGTAGTGAGCTTGGACTTGCTTCCAATGTTCGCTTCGGGCGCTCTACTGTCCCGAGCTGCTTGTCTTTGCCACGTGTCGGGCGATCGCGAGGTCGGGCCAAATCTCCCTTCATCAATACCCAATCTTCCCACATCTACCATTAGTAACGGTAATAATAAGGTCATGTTTGAAAATGCTTTTTTAATGATTTTGATTTAAAATAAATGTTCATTTGAGCCGGGTTTATTGATGTTTGAGAAATAAGTTTAAAATAAGTGTTTATTTTAAAAAGAAGAACTTATTTTTTAAGCTAAATTTCTAGTTTTTTTATGTACTTAAACAATAAACACTTGTTTGGATATTTTTTTACTAAAACTGTCCCATTTTTTTACAATTTCATTTATACCCTTCGAATGTAAAAAACGTAGGGTTTCTTCTCCATTCAGTTCATTGCCCTCTGCAACCTGCGGCAGCTTCTCCACTGCAACGGAGATATTGAGTTTCGGAGTCATCCCACTCTGCGAATCTCGATGGCGATTCCTCCGTCTCCAAAACCCTCTCCCAGTCTGGCTCTGGCACTCGGAACCTCGAAGGTGATTCCATCCCACTTTGCGAATCTCTCGTCCTCCAAGTCCTCTGAAGAAACTCTCCCTCGATCTCTGGAAGAAGATCGATTTTTTTTAGATGGGCTTCTCGTAGGCCTGGCTACAAACAATCTTCTCGCGTTATTCTCAGATCTTTCAGGCAGTCTGTTGAAGTGGGCACCTAGACGAACTCCATCCTCTATTGTCTTTTGATGGAGGATGGTGGTGTTTTTGATTCTGCAACGTTCAAGCTCTTGCTTGATGTGTTTATTCGATAACGTAGGTTTAATAGCGAGAGAGAGCGCCCACGCACAGTGTATATTTTGAAAATTTGAAAAAAAATGAAGGATAAAATAGTCACAATACAAAGGTGTTTATATAAGAAAAAGACTATCAAATATCTAATATGAATGCACTAATTTCATATTGAAAAAGCTAGGTGTCAAATGTAAATAAGTGCTTATTCAATAAGCACTCCCAAAGAAAGCTTAATTTGGCTCACCCACCATTTGATAAGTAGGGGTGTCAATTGGACTAGATTTGGTCCAATTTAATCCAATCCAATGTTAGTCCATTATGAATGGATCAGGTCCAATCCAATCCAATGAATGTTTTGGACCAATTTGGACCGGTTCAATTCAATGTCTAGACCAATCTGTTCAAAATCATTTTAATTTAGATTGGTTTCAATCTAAACCCGGTCCATTGACACGTATTCTTATCTTATATCAAATGGACCAGATATTGGCTTAATCCAATCCAATCCAATATAATTTTTTTACGAACGGACCAAGTCCAATCCAATAAGTCTTGATGGTCCAATCCAATCTGTCCAAATTGATTTTGGACTGGACGGGGTCTAATCCAAAACTGGTCCATTAACACCCTTATTGATAAGCACCTTTGTCTGATGTTCTAGCCAAGGTTTTTAAAACCGACCTAGACAGTGAACTAGTCAGGGGTCCAGTTCCCCAGGTCAAATGGTCCGATCGTTCAAACCGAATGGACGACTCGTTCTGACAAAAAAAATAAAAAACAGTCAAAACCGTCGAACGGTTTAACCGCCCGGGTCAAAGGTTTGCTGGCCAAATCAATGTTTTTTTGGTAAAAATCCGGTTTTGGGGAAAATCAGAACTGGCACCATGGTTTCGACCATCTGGTCCGACCGGTCTAATCATCCAATCCGGTCCGGTTTTGAAAACCATGGTTCTAGCTGTTGCTTGATGATTCCTTCCTTTCGAGGGTGTGTGGGACTTGGGAGGTGGCTTATATTTTATGTTAAATTGCTGAAATGTCCTCTAAAGTTTAATAATTGCAATCACCTCCTTTAAACTTTTTAATACAGTTACAAGTAGACTCTTTTTGGTAGAATCTTCTAAAAAAAGGCATGAAAACGTCCAAAATACCCATGCAATTATTATTGTGACTGATTTTTATGAAAAAAAATATAAAGAAATTTTAAAGTGATAGTTTTACCTTTGAGTAATTGATATGAAGGGCAAATTTGAAAAATAAATCAATTTAAGAAAAGAGATTGCAAAAGTTTGAGATAGTGATTCATATAAAAGAAAAAATTTAAAAAATAAACATTTTTATTAAAAGTAATTATATGAATATTTTAAATATTATAATGCCTCTTTTTAAAAAATTCTTATCAGAAAGAAAGAGAGTCTACTTGCAATTATGTCAGAAAATAGAAAATTTAGGAGAGAGAATTACAATTAACAAAGTTCAACAACAATAAAAAACTTCATGAAAGTTTCAGCAATTTACCTGTATATTTTATTTGACTATCAATAATTATGACCGTTTCTCCTCCCAAATCATGATTTGATGAACCGAGTAAAAATTAAAAAAAGAGGGCTCTTATGATCTTATCCTTGTCTGTCCATCTGTGCGCCTTATCACCAAAAGATAAAAAATAAAAAATAAAAAGAAATATATAATCTAAGTTATAATGTTACATGATGATGGTAACCCAATTATTGCTGGACCTGTAATTTAATATTCAAATTTGAAACTGCACCCCCCTCCCTGTCTCATGTTTTTTTTTTTTGATTCATTGTCTCATGTTCGTTATTTACTTAAGGACCTCAGTAACCGGTACAGCGGTCTCACCTAACTGCCCACGTGTCTATTCTTGGGAGTCGGGAGATGGGTTCCCACTTCCCAGTCCCACAACAGACCACACCACTTAAGATGGGATCAACTTGACTAAAAAGAATTCGATGGTAAAATGATAAATAACTCTTGTCCAAGGGCGATCATCACTCATCATACTCCCTACTCCCTAGTGCAGCAGGCAACCGCATAAATTCTGGCCATCTGGGGTTCGGGATCCCTGAAATCACATCGGCACAATACTCTGTCTCTGGTCTCTGCTTCTAACCCGATGATTCAATGGTTCTAGCATTATCCTCACCCTACACTCCAAAAAGCAGCAGCATTTTTTTTTCTTTACATTTGTTTAGGAGTCCGAATAAATCCGCTGGCTGTTTAGTGATTACCCAAAAAAAAAAAAAAAAACAAAAAACAAAAGGGAACAAATTCGCTGGCTTATCTTGAGTTTGGCCACCAAACGGCATCTCTACAAGGCATATGCATAATGCATAGCTAAAAAAATATTACCGTTTTTTCAAAAAAAAAAAAAAAGTGAACGTGGCATGTCGACAGTATAATGTGGATATAATATATTGATAATTTAAATTAATTAAAAATTTGAAACCCCAACGGCTCTTTCTTTCAACCGTTGAATGGCGGAGACAACTAGGTTCTAGGGGGGAACGGAGTCAATGTATTTGTATCTCATACTTTTTGCTTACACAGAGGCATTGAATGCAAAGGGCTACCTCCAATTGATGGACGGCGTGAATTGACCAATCCATCTTCCATCTACCCTGATTTGCAGATGATCGACACATATGGATGGATGATGGACCTCTTTCTCTACAAACACTGAAACAATTTCCATCCATTTTAAAAAATCCAAGTGGTATTAACAAAAAAAAAAAAAAAAAAGAAAAAGGAAAGAAGTTCGAAAGCTAGCTGTCGAGAACAGAAACCCGGACGCAGTTACACGCTCGTATCTGTGACAGACAGCTGTCTCCCTACGACTAATGAGATGATCTGAAGGGTGTTTTTGGGGATTCACATGTTATTTTTACCAATGCAATGGCTATTATTAGGAAAAAGTCTTAAATTATTGATCGAATAATCTCTCTCTCTCTCTCCCCCTCTAACTAACTCTAAAAGATTCTAACCCGTTAATTGGATTTTATATTCGAAATTAAAATGCAAAGTTCTCCATAGAATCCTCACACTTTCAACTATAAATATCGATCCATGTACTCCAAATTTCCTCGTTACTCTTCTCTCAAGTATCAATTTAGCTTCTCTGTTGCGTTCTCGCCCTCTCTCCTCTGTCTCCGTTTTTCTTTGAGTGGGTGTGTTGTGAGAGCAAAGAGTAGAGAATGGAATCTTCGAATGTGGGTGTGATTCTGATGATGCTGGCTTTGATGATGGTAGGAGCTGCCACCGCACAGTCTCCTGTAGGATCACCGGGGGCAGCACCGACCAAATCTCCAACGGCCTCTCCGGCACCTAAAGTCAGCCCTGCTCCGACGCCAACCAAGGCCGTCACTCCCCCTGCTTCATCTCCTGCTCCCACAACCAAGATCACCCCTCCGGCCTCTACTCCTGCTCCTGCCCCAAACACAGTCCAGTCTCCACCGGCTCCTCCAACCTCGTCACCATCTATTTCCCCCAGCGCAGGGGGTGCAACTCCGTCGACAAATGTTCCTTCTGCATCTTCTCCGGCAGGAACACCTTCATCACCCCCGGCTGGGAATAACGCTGCCTTGAATAGAGTTACCATCTGCGGATCTGCCATGGTCGGAGTGTTCGCCGCCGCTCTCATGCTATAAATCTCTCTCATTGTTAAAATTCCCTCTTCGCCGGAATTATTTTTTCTTTTGTTCAGTTCTTTTTGTTGTTTTTGTCCTCTATTTGTTTTTTGATTTGGCACAGTGGTGATGGATGATGGTGGTCCGTGCGTATTTGATTTACCATTGTCATTACTGGTATTACCATTTATTGGATTGGATTCGTTCTTATATTTATGTGATTTGATGAATGGTTCTACTTGAAAACAAGTTAAAATTCCTTTGCCTGCACTCTGCACATTGTTTCTGTGCGGAGGATGATAATTATTAGAGAGAAACGTGTCTCTACAAGTCATAACTAAGAAACTGGTTACATGTGATGTGATTCATGCGTTTCAATGTTGCTACTGTTGATTGATAGCGTTTTTCGCTCTTGGAAGAGAAGAGAGAAAATGAAATTAGGGACCTGCTTAACAGTCGGGCTTTGTTAAGCAAAATTTGAAGCAAAAGAGAGTTGTCAATGGGGCTGGGCTGAGTTGGCTCAGTTTAAGCATTATTTTTGGATTAATTGGTCGTCAACTACTAATCACAATATATCGACGCGGTGACGCGTTTCTTCTTCTTCTATACTAAACCAACAAAATTTTTGTGGATAAATTACAAAGAGCCCCCGTACTATGGGTCCCCTGTTTTAATCGTTAGACCATGACCCTTCGAGTTCAAATCCCCTCACAAGATTCTAACCCTTCTGCCATTAAGTCGGAAGGTATTAAATTACCAAAATACCCTATTAAAATTATTTTATTTTATTTTTCTTACCCTTTTTTCTCTTAAAACCTCAGTGACCCGAAAATATACATACCCCCCCCCCCCCCCCCCCATACGGTGGATATCTCCTCTTAGCAGAGTGATTTTGTTTGTTTTGATGACCCCTTCCATGATCAGGGCCATCTACGATAAGATTTACAAGGGCGAGTTCTGATAACCTTGCTGGTTAACTCGGAATTTATTCAGTTATTCTCCTGAACTCTTCATTTCAGACCCACTCGATTGTCGACACCATGGTCTCGATGCCACCAAACATCACATCCCATTACACAAACAAAATAAATAATTTTTGACAGAATAAGCATAATCGATAACAAGGAGAAGGAAACGGTAAAATGTTTTTTTTTTTTGACAAACAAAACTTCGAACTTCAAATGAGAGAAGAATACATTCAATGAAGTCGTATGGATTTTCTTTTTTTCCAATTTTTTGGCCACAAACAGGCATGGCTAACAAAATGCTCAATCATATTATTGAAGCTTCTATAAGATGTCTCAAGGTTTCGGAGATGAACTTGTATCTTTGAAGTCATTACTATCGATTCTTCTCTTCAGACCTTGTTGTACAACTTGCCATTATCACTGTACAGGATGTGCATAATCAAAGGCTAATGATTCCGGTGCGTCTATCTTGCTCATATTCAAACTGTTCCTCATGGTTCGCCTTCCAATTCAATAATAGCAACAAATTCACCGTAGTCTATTCTACCATCATTTTCTTGATCGACTTCTTTGATAATATCTTCAACAAGAAAGTCTGCTATGTTATGGTCAGAACATGCTTGTTGCCATTCATCAATCCCATCCTTTTCGAAGTATGAAAGTACTGCAATGAGATGTTCTTCCCATTTCAGCTTGTTAAAATTAACTGTGGCAGCAATAAATTCTCCATAGTCAATGGTGCCACAGTTGTCCCCATCAACCGCTTCCATAAGATCATGAATTTTAGACTCCTTCAAATTAGAGTTATATATTTTCCGACCAGCTTTTAGTTCATCAAATGTGATTGGACCACTATTGTCAGTATCCATTGCATTAAACATCTCTCACAAACCAGCAATTTCTTCCTCAGAGAGGCTTTCAGCAATTACCCTCAAAGCCATATTCTTTAATTTATTCATTGCAGAGATCTGTTTCAGGCAAGAAAGAACAGCCGGATCCAATGCTCAGTCAGGAGCAATTCCATTTTGACAAATACATGGATGACATAGTACTTCATGAGCAGTCAAGCGCTGAGAACAGAGCATCTTCCTAATAAGATCCTTGACACTGTGGCCAGGGGTCTAATTCAAAGGCAATAAATCCCTTCAGAACCGCATAAAAAATTCCTTGCTGGGTTTCTGCCAAAAAAGGTGGCATACCACTGAGCAATATATACACAGTATCACTCATGCAGTCCATACATCTGCCTCTGGTCCACAATGCTTGCAAAGTACCTCCGGAGCCACATAATATGGACATTCAACATGGGTAAATACTTGACTTGGTTTAAATAAGATCGAGAGACCAAAATCAATGGCTTTAAGAGAGAAATCATCGTCTTTGTTAACCAACAAGAAATTCTCTGGCTTCAGCATAACCCCGAGCGAATGGTAGGCTTCAACAGCCCCAACGATAATATTTGTCAACCCAGCTGCCCTTCTCTTGCTGTAGTGTCCTCGTTGAATGATGTGATAAAATAATTCACCCCCAGCAGCATATACCTCCATCACGATATGGCCACTTCAGTTAATTTCAATGGAGAAGACAATGAATAATATAGCAAAGGTAATTTGGACATTTAAAAAATTTTAAATAGTTGGATTTTTCATTTTTTTCGAATTTAACTGATGGAATGCTAACGGGTCTTAATTTGTCTAAGGGCTAAAGTTTAGGGGGTTTATATCGCGAAAAAAGTACAGGGGGGATTTTGTCACTACTCACTAACCCCATAGTATAAGGAGGGTCTTTGTCATTTTCTCAAAATGTTTTGATAATACAAAAAAAAAAATGTATATAATTTAGCCTATAATTTAATTCCCATAGGGGAGATGAATTTCGCTTAAAAATTTCAAGTAACAAATTTTTCTGTAAATGGCCTATTATCTCAGTTGGTTAGAGCGTCGTGCTAATAACGCGAAGGTCGCAGGTTCGAGACCTGCATGGGCCAAGATTTTACTTTTTTTACAATTTTTTTTGGTAAACTAAAAATACTGAATTTAAACCCACCGAAACTCTCTATTGTGCCAGTGCGACCTATCTCGCTACTCTTCAATCCCCACTTGTGAATTCTTTCTTTTCTACAATATATAAACATACCATCATTGTGTTTGACCCTCTTTCTTTCCAAACTAATGTTTTTAATCTCAAGAATGCTCTGTGCAGGGATTTGATTATAAGGTAATATTTATTACAGACCATTGTCTACTGCAACACTATATGAATGATAAGAATCCGGCTAAGATTTCATGCATTGTTATAGTCTCTTATAGATGAGGCTCATGAAAGAAGCTTGAATACTGCTCTTCTATTGACACTGGTTAAGAGATTACTGGAACAGAGGTTTGATGTAAGACTTATTATAGTGACTGCTCAACTGATGCAATCCAACTTTTTAATTACTTCTTTGGTTGCAGAACCTTCCATGTGGCGGGGCCATATTTTCCTGTTGAAATCAAATACCCCAATTGAATCTGAAGCAATTTCTGCCTGTAAGTTCGATTGCATCAGTTGAGTATGTTTCTCATGTTGAGTATATTCAATTCTGAGATTTGTGCTTCATATGCTTCTCATGTTGTTAAGATGGAAACGGAGATCCACGAAAGAGAGGAAAACCGGGCAACACTGGTTTTTAGGCTTGTGAAAAGTTTGGAACTGCCACCGCAGTTGCATTGGCCTTATATAGAAGATAAGGAGCAATACTGGTTTTTAGGCTTTCCAATTGGAACCAAGCATAATAGACTTGTGAAAAGTTTGAAACTGTCACTGCAGTTGCATTGGCCTTACATGGAAAACTTTCTTATGAAGAGCAGGGTTCCATTTTTCAGAAATTCCCGGGGAAAAGAAAAAGTTATTTTTGCAACAAATCTGGCACTGACAGGGGCATCATTGACAAGTCTTGGGGTTGAGTGTGCCATTTATCCTAGCATGGTTAAGAAGAGGAGATTTGAACCCACCACTGGTATGAATGCCCTTAGAATTTGCAGGATCATCTGGAGCTCTGCTGATCAACCAGTCGGCTGAGCTTGTCGAAGGGAGTCAGAGGCAAGTGTTACAGGTTGAAGATTCCGTCATCTAGCCATCGTTTTAAGTTTGACAATAAGTGCAATACCTAAGCTCAGGAGAATACTAGTATATTTTGGTTGTAATTCAAACAGAACCTCAAGCTAGGAGATTCTTCTGCGCTTCATATAGTGGTGGTTTCTATCCATTTTTCCAATTTGACTTGGTCAAGTGTGAGGCAATCAGTTCCCCTGCAACAATCAGGTCTGAAGGATTTCGACAACGTAAGTTTACTTGAACTAAATATGCCATTTACATAGATATATGTATATAGAAATTCCGTTATTCCCCTTAAACTGCTACTGCACATCTAAATGCATTTGCAAATAGTCTCTTCCCTTCTATTCTCCTAGGTATTTGACAAATGTAGGTATTTCTATCGTTTGTGAGGCAATCAGTTCCCCTGCAACAATCGGGTCTGAAGGATTTCGACAACGTAAGTTTACTTGAACTAAATATGCCATTTACATAGATATATGTATACAGAAATTCCCTTATTCCCCTTAAACTGCTACTACACGTCTAAATGCATTTGCAAATAGTCTCTTCCCTTCTATTCTCCTAGGTATTTGACAAATGTGGGTATTTCTACCGTTTGGTTTTTCAGAAGATAAGAATTTGTTAATGGTTAATAACACTTGGTAGCAAGCGACAACTTGCTACCTTTCAGGCAGTATACATGTATATGAAAAGCTCTGATTTTCATGGTTGGACTTGCTCGGTTTGCCATTATAAAATTATTTCTATTTATCGTTTGATTTACTCCCCTTTCAGATCTTGCTTCGAGTGTCGATAAAACTAAAAGAGATCCTGCTCAATGCCAAAACTACGTTTTGAAAATAAGATTTCTTTTTAATGAAGGGAAATGATTAATTTGAAGTTCTGTAACAACAAATTATTGAATTCATTTGAGGCTCCATGTCAAGAAAAGGGATAATTCCACGATATGCTAGCTGGTGAGGAAGGGATGCAACTCCTTCGGGGCGAAAAGTGAAACTATCTGCAAATGCTACAAGAACTGTAGCTGAGTTGAGGAAAATCACTCCAAGCACATTCTCTTCTCCCTAGATGGCATCATGCTCATTTAAGTCACTGAAGCGAGAGAAACGGGCAGACACTATCTGAGAGGCAGAACATGAATGTCAGAGTATTAGAGACCCAGAAAAAAAAAGTTTCGCTTCCTGAGTGAGTCCTTCCCAGAACCCCACAGATTTTTCATTTATTCTTCATTCAAGGGAAAAGTTAATGTTGCTGAGCGCCATGAAAAGAAGCAACTTGAAACCACCTGCATGGGCTCAGGGATAAGGTATCGGAAGTTGAGCCGATCGAACAATTAACACTCATCGCTATGCCATATCTGATCTAGGGAACGGAGAGCTGAAAGTAGAAGAGATAATTTAGAGGATCATAGGCGCAACGCAGAAGAAACCTGCTCTACTTGGTTGGTTGAGGCGGATGACTATTTCCAATTCCCAAATGGATTTTGCAGGTTGTGCTTGGTGGAGCAGTGCGAATGCGAGTCCCACTGTCACAACTCACAAGCCTGCAGATTTGGGGGCAGTCTGCTTTGTGAGAACATGGATTTATTGGGTGCATTTGTGGCGTCAAGCGGTGGAACCTCGAATATAGATTTGGTTCATCTCTATCTCTCCACTGTATTGTATGGAAGGAGTGGTGGTGCCTGGCTGCTAGCCTGGGCAAGGTACACGTGCAACCACTTTGAGGGCTGGTGTGGACGCCACATTTCCAGTTCTGGTGCGGTGGTGCCTTATTTTGGAGTCTTTTTAAGTTCTAACACGAAATTGAATGAATTACGAGTGTAGTGTCAGTGTTTGTTTATGGAGCGTCATGGTTATAAAGGATGCTATCTCTTTTGACATCTCATTGGAGCCTCCACTGCTTTTCTTTGTCCCAACCCGAATCTCTATCTAGCTGAGCTCTCTCCATTTGGTGCCAAGCGGCGGGAGCAGCCATAACTCTTGTTTGGTTTGTCTCAAGACGTGTCACTCTGATATATCATTCCTTGTGTCTGACATTAATTCTGCAGGCCATGTCTTTGCCTCCTTTGCAGTTGACACTATCCTGAGTTGGAGTTGCTCTCTAGCCATAGTTCAATAGCTCCTTGGCCATGGAGACTGATCGGACTCATCCACTTCAAGACACAGCCTGTGCAGGATTAATAGTTCGATTGTCATCGGACTCATCCTTGCCACGCTCAGCAAATTCAAATGAGAAGTCTCACCATTGTAAAGTAGATTTTCCCGGATTTTGGCTTGCAAATTAATTTCGGTTGGTCCCAGTGTCCCACCTTGGGGCCGTTAGTGTGAAGGGAAAGAAGAACCGATTGCAGAGTTTAACCATCTGAAACTATGACCATATATTATTGTCAAGGATTCTCAGTACTAATAATTGCACAAACATGGTTGCCGGGGGATGATGAAGATCCCCACCCATTTCGTGTTAGTTGTGAATAGGACTTGGGGGGTGGGAGGTTCCACTTCCACATTACTAAAACAAACAGTATGCTGCCCCTGTTCTATCAGTTTCCTTGGGAGCACAGAAATCCCCTGTTTTTGTTTGAATCCTAGTTATATTTTACATGAGAGATTTAATTTCTAGGTTCATAGCTTTTACAACTCTACATTCTTACCTCGCACCAAAACAAGTAGCAGCTAACCATGTTTGGAAGGGAAAGGGAAAAACGACGGATTCAAAACAGGTATCCATAGCCTAAAGCAAATCCTACTCCAGCAATGCCCAAACATAGTGCAAAAGCCATGTACCATGTTAAGCTACCCACGTCACCTTCTTCCTTCTCCTCTTTCGTTGCTCCCTGCTCTGTGTCCGATTGGCAGCAGCCACTACATGATTGTTTCTGCTGCTGTTGCTTCTGTGACCGCAATCGTGAGACCTCAATCTCAAGCAGCTTCACCCACTGCCGGTGGGCAAATAACTGTAATGATTCCTCAAGAAGTGAGTTAGACAAACAATCTCTCTCCTTGGCCATAAGTGCTGCCTTCTCCTCTGCTTCCCTTGCCCGAGTCTGGGACAGATGCAAGGCTTTCAACAAGCCCAGCTTCTCATCTTGGCCCGCACATGGGAGTGTAGGAGAATCCTCTCTGTATTCTCGGCTGATCTTGCTGAAGAATAGAGTTATAAATCATAATACGGATTTCATATCAGTTATTTCAAATCGTGCAATTCCAAAAAGGCAAAAAAATTATTGATTTTTTGTTCACCCTTGAAATCTCTGAAATGTCATGGATACATACGGAGAAGCGAAAGTTCTATCGATTGCAGCAAAGACTTTGATGGGTGGAGGGAGATCGCAGTTCTGCACGAGGTCGAGGCAGGACTTGTGAGAATGAACGAGGCCCATCACCATCTCCTTTTCCTCCGTCATGTAGCAATTTTGACTGTCCCCATACCCTCCATGGCCAGACTGCAAAGACAAACACGCTTGATGAAACCCACCAACCTTCTCTTCCATAACTCTTGAATTTTGTTTCTCATCGAAACTTAACCGCCAAGCAGCGGTAGATGATGAATTCATGTATAATTTTTGTGGGACTCCAATTTCGCGAATTTCAACGAAGGAGAAGCCACAGAAATTTGGGAGAAGAGCGGTCTTTGAGGCTGATTAATTCCTGGCCTACTAAGATTTCACTTTCTTGATGAGATGAAGGAAGATAATACAGCTTTTTATTTTTTTTTCCTTCCTTTTTTATTAGTTTTTTGATAACTGGGACTTGGGAGAGAATACGGTTTGTGCCGTGGAAGGAAGAGAGGTTGGTGGAGGGTGTTGGAACTTGGAAAGAAAGGTTGTAGAGAGGGGGAGAAGAAAAAAGAAAGAGGTGGGTGGCGCAAGAAACGGTGGTAGCCTTAACCTGGACCTTGCCTTGTATATTTCGTTGAGAATCCGTTTCTGGCGTGCATGACACTCTAACATTACCCTTCACCCATCTGTGCGTAGAACAGATGGCTTCCATGCGAGAAAAGATCTGATTACCCTATTCATCCATGACTCGGACCGAGTCAAGTATTTTCATTGTCATCGCGATTCACTGCTTCACGCATGACTCTAGCCTCTGGCTCTGGGTCGATTTGTCACACCATTAGCCCAACACATATGCACCCCTAAGCTGATATGTGGTTGGCCTTCTTATTGACTTGGTTTTTTTTTTTAAAAAAAAAAAAAATAGGAAAACAAAGTCATGTAGTTAGCTTAGCGTAGTGGTTTACTGAAAGTGAAGTCCCTAACAACCTTCTCTTCATTTTCTATTTCTCTCCTATTTTTTATACCAAATAAAATCTTAAATACAATCCTAACCTTATGGTAACTAATCAAATTGAATTTGGAGTGGAAGTTTTCCATGAGCCCAGGAGGAGATGTTTGGTAGAGTAGCATTATGTTGTCATTGTATTTTCAATTAATCAATAAAAAGTTGTGTGATGGGAATTTTATTATTTGAAATATTTTGAGTTGATGTAGGCGTTATATTTCTCACAAATTTCTTGAAGGATGTTTTTATATGCAGAAAGATGCTTTTAATCATCTTCGAACCGGCGTATACTGGTATTGTGAATGCTGCTGAAATTAACATTGCACCGGTGCGGCGGTGGCTATTGTTATTGACCCTGCAACCCCTGCCCCTGCTGCTACCGCTACACTGACTACAAAAGGACCAGTCAAACGATAGTCCCACTGAAGTTGCATTTATCATTTCTGCGAGATACAGAAGACCTTTCGGGGGACCCTCCATCGGATCCGGGTATAAACCCAAATGACTATAACCGCACCCAAAGATGGTGCTATAAAGCTTAAATTTACCATAACAAAATTCCATACAATGAAAATTCTGGGGAAGATGATTTTGAGTCTTACAACCAAGTGTGTCGGGGGAATGAAGTAAAAGCAATAGAGGTTTATCAAAGAAATAAAGGTGGAGAGGCATTATAGAGTTGGACAACACTCCATAACATTTTAATGGGACCTTTTGGGGGCTAGCTAGGGCCCACTGTATGATCTGGTTTTAACAAAATGTTTCGGGGGCTAAGGACCCCCCAACTTTATACTTGGCTCCGCTCCTGATTGGGAGTTATGTATAGTGTATTTAAATTACCCCTTTCTGTTGGAATATCTGAAAGTATTAGTAGGAGTGTTAATGGACTGGTTTTGAATTGGACTTATTCAAATCAAAATTAATTTGGACAGATTGGATGCATGCACCAATAAGACATATTGAATTGGACTAGTGTAGACTTAATGGTCCAAAGTAATTTTTTGCATTGGATTAGATCCGATCCATCCATAATGAATTTATACTAGATTGGATCGGATTAAACCCATATCTGATCCAATTAATAGAATATAAGAATATAGGTGTCAATGGATTGGGTTTGAGTTGGAACCAATCTAAATTAAAACCAATTTCAACAGATTGGATGGTATAGACATTGAATTGGACTGGTCCAAAATGGTCTAGAATATTCATCAGATTACATTGGACCTGGTCCATCTGTAATGGACTCATATTGGACCAGATCAGACTGGACCAAATCCGATCCAATTGACACCTCTACTGGTGAGAGGGTGACATTTGCACTACTTGTCATGAAGTAATGATGTTGAGATGATCTGACTATGTAATAGAGGGTGGAAGATGACCAACAGGTGGAGGAAAGGTTAAATGTAGAGGATTGGAAGAGAGTTAGGAGGCATTTGGCAAGTCATTTTAGGAAGATCTTCCAAAAGTTCAACACCTTGAAAGACCAACAAGCTTTCACAGGTAGATCTTCAAAGACTAAAGACCGTTTGGTTGCAATTTCTTTTCAAAAGCTAGAAAGACCTAAAGACCATTTGGTGAGCATACACATTCAAACATGCAAATATTACTTGTGAGTCCCACAATACCTACCAACAAAATTCCAACTAAAGATTCACTCAATTTCCCCTTCATCGCACTAAGGTTTTATTTTAAAGCTCCAGATTGACCGAATCATTACCCCTCCAGATTTATGTGATCCATGTCTAGTTTGGTCAATCTAACCCCACCAATTGGTCCAAAATGTTCAAAAACCCCACCATGATAAATTTTAATAAAAGATTTCTTCATTTTCCCCTTCATCGCAACAAGATTCTATTTCAAAGCTCTGGATTGACCGAACCACTCCCCCTTCATATTTACCTGATCCAGGCCTAATTGGGTCAATCTGACCCCACTAATCGGTTTATAATGTTCAAAAACCCCACCTTGACAATTTTCAACCAAAGATTCCCTCATTTCCCCCTTTATCGTAGCAAGGTTCTGTTTCAAAGCTCTAGATTGACTGGACCACCTATCTAAAAAGATTCAACTTTAGCCAATCTCATTGGCTCACACAAAACTATTGTGTATGCTCAAACTCATCTAAGTCCTTCATAATTTGACCCAGAACCCCCCAACATTGGATTGGAATTTTGATTTGACCCATTTTTTTTGAAATTACCAAAATACCCTAAACTTTCTTAAAATTACCAAAATACCCCTGAACTTCTCCAAAATTGCCAAAATACCCTTAACCCTACAAATAAATATATCCAAAAATTTTTCATTTCAACTAATTTACTATTCATCCTCCTCTTCCTCTTGACACATAGTGGTGGAACGGTGTAAAATCCTTCCCCCAATCTCCCCACTTTGATTTTTCTCTTTTGTTTTTTCTCTTTCCCTCTCTCTTCTCGATCCCCACTGTCCTCTTTCTCTTCCATGCAGTTGGAGTAGTGGCTCGAAAGGCCCTGTTCATCTTCTTCACATATGCGAGGAACGTAATTCTGCCACAGTAGCAGTGACGACTTTATCCGAGGTCTCTTATCCTTTGATTCTCTCTTTCTCTCTCTCTCTCTCTCTCTTCATGTTTTCCTCCCTTCCTCTACTTCCCTTTCTTCTCTTTTTTTTTCTTCTTCATTTTCTGGTTTCCACCACCTCTGTTCTTTCCCCGCCGCTACAAATCACAATAGTGGTGATTTGTTCACTCCATTTCGTTCTTTCATTCTCTCTTCCACTCTCTTTGTGCATTCCCTCAATATTTCTCTATCTCTCTCTCTCTCTCACACACACTCTCCCTCTACTTTTATCAGCTTTATCTTCTCTCCTTCTATGCCATCTTCAACCTTGCCCTAGACCTCCCCCGATGTTTTAACTCGATGTAGTGTCGAGTTTGAACCCAACAACATGAATCAAAATTTTCGAAATGGTGGTTTATTATACCTGAAATTGGTGAAGAATGATGGCTATCGATGAAAAATGAGAACACAAAGAAGAACTTGAACATAGTGAATAGCGAGTCTAGATTATACTTGTGGAGAAGACCTATTTTCGAATTTTTGGCAAACATCTCAGGAAGTTGAGAAGCTCGAATAGACCATAAGCTTTGCTCGTAGATTTTCATATCCAGATCACCTTGGGCTTTTAGAGTCTTTTTTGGCTCATGTCTTCCGGTCTAACAGGCTTTCATGAGCCAAATAGAAAAAGACGAATTTTGGTCTATCAGGCTTCTAAAAGCCCAGCAAATCTTTCAAAAAGACTTGCCAAATAGGGCCTTAGTGAATCTCTTCAAAATCGAATGGGAAACCTTGCCAAAATAGAGTGAAAAACAGAAGCAATGAAGAGATTATTGAGACCAATGGGCAATTACAGAGAAAAAAAGGGAAGTCTAAGGAGGAATGGGAGATAGTGCCTAATAATCAATCTGAAGCGATGCAGAGATTATTGAGACCAAACAAAGGTTATCGACCAATTATTTTTATTGAAAATCTTTATTTTTGAGCCTAAACATGAATTAGAATATTTTCTTTGCATAGTTTTACGTTAAGGGTTAGGTTTCATGCCCCCCTCCTAAGGCATTTTGATAAAATAAACGATTTTTTTTTCTTAAAAAAATAATATTAAAATTCAATAAAAATATAGACAATTTTGACAATTTATACTTTTCACTAGAAATTTTAGTCTCTGTTTATGATCTTATTGTCGTGGAATAAGATAATGAGATTGGGTCTAGTAGCTCTCTTTCACTTTTCACTACATTTGATGTTTCTTCAGCTTGAATACCCATTTTTGATTTTCCTCTCAAAAGTTCAAACTGACTTTTTCCCCAAGTGTAGAACATATTGGTCTTCCAAAGTTCCCAATTTCTTATACTGTTGATACACCAACTGTTACGTGTGGATGCAAGAACGGATTTACCTTGTCATTAGCAAAAACAAAGAATGTCTTAGAAATCTCTAGACCCTACCCTCCAACACAACATTGATGTTAAACGCCAATCCTCTTTCTCTGAATCTGTTATGCATCGAGAGGTTAACAAGACAAAGAAGTAACAGAACCCAATTCAAGGAAGTGAGAGGAAGAAGAAATAGAACAAAACAAATTAAGGACAAAAGATCGTTAACCCATTCTAACCTCAATGTCTTTTTTGACTATCCCATGCTTCTTTAACATATTGCAAGTTCAGTGGATGAAGCTTGTAGTTTGTTAATCCATTCTAACCTCGATCTTCTTCTCCATGAAACAGGAGAAATAAACAAAGTAGAGTTATAAGAGATCCAACACAAATCGATTGGAAAGAAATTTGTAATACATTTTTTTATAAGAAATTTGCAATACATTTTGAATAGTTTTTATTCATTCTTTGGACCAAATTTTCTAGTTGAGGCCAACTCACGGCCCAAAAACTCAAATCCAATTCATTCTAAAACTTAGGTTAAATAAGGTCAGTTTTGGATTGGAACACCCAAATTATAGCCCTATCCCGTCTTATCGAAGAAAATAAATAGTTGCATTTCACATGTTTTCCATGTTTGTTTGTTTGATTGGGAATGTGTTTTGTTCAACTATCGATTGGGGATAATGTTGATTTTTTAAAGATTTTCTTCACGAATGAAGTTTTTCAATTCTTAGTGGCTCTGATGACATCAAGAAAAAGATTTATTAAGCTTAGTTATAATCCTTTAATCAAAGAAAATGACTAATAGGAGATATCCAACAAATGATTCTCTAGAAGTTTGAAATTCTAACCATCCCTATTGATAAGATTCTGAAAATGGGCTGAAATATTCCTTTGATTTTTAAAAATAAGCTTAAATATTCCATCAGAGATTCTGTAGAAACACAAAAGTGGATGTATAAGCTTAAATGGCCTGGTCCTCTCCTCCATCTTTTGTGAGGTCTTTATTACCCTGAGAAATGTAACTTTGGATGATTTGATGAATGAAGGGGGGATGTACAATGACAAAGAAAATGATAAAGATAGGGCCAAGATTAACTTAGAAAGAGCTCTACAAAGCAACTTAATATTCTATTATTGAAAGAGAAAATTTACTAGGTACAAAAGTCAAGAATTAATTGGATTAACCATGGTGATGGAAATAATAGATTCTTTCATTTAACTGCTACTATAAGGAGAGCCAAGAATAGGATCACTTATATAAAAATTAGAACAAGAGAGAAACTAGAGGATCAAGAGAGCATTGCAAATCACTTCTATGAGGAATTTAAACAAAGATTCCATTCAGAAGGAACCGTTGGAATTAGTGATTTCATTTCAGACATAGACAGGAGTGCCACTAATGAACAAAATAAGCAGATCATTAAGGATGTCTCAGATCTTGAAATTTATAAGGCCCTTTAATCCATTGGGGATCTTAAGGCTCTTGGCCCAGATGGCTTAAATATCTTTTTTTTTTTTTAATTTTTGGGACATAATAAAGGATTCGTTTTGTGGGGTAGTTAGAGCTTTCTTCTTCTCTGGGAAATTATGGCCAATCCTCAACAAAACTTTTATTGTTCTATCCCAAAATCTAAAAATCCTAAAATAGTAAATGACTATAGACCCATAAGTTTGTGCAATGTAATTTACAAAAATTTAATAAATAGAATCAAACCCTTTCTCGGAGATTTGATATTGCCTTATCAAACTGTTTTCATCCCCGACAGTCAAACCAATGATAATATTCTTAGTGCATGAGATTCTTCATACTTTGAGAAGAAAGAAAGGAATTTTGGCTTGTAAAATCGACATGGAAAAAGCATATGACAGATTGTTGTGGGGTTTCGTGGAAAAAATGATGAGAAAGTATGGATTTCATGAAAAGTGGATTGGACAGGCCAGGTAATGCATTAAATCTGTTTCCTTCCAAATTCTTTTAATGGTACCCCTACTAAGGAATTCTACCCTTCTAGGGGTATTAGGCAGGGAGATCCCCTTTCTCCCGATTTATTTGTCTTGTGTGTATTAGCACTATAAAAAAAACTTGAGAAGGAATCTTTAAGAACAAAATATACCATAAGGTGCAAAGTTGCCAAGAATATCCCAAAAATTACAATTCTATAGTTTGTAGATGATTGCTTAATTTTTGCTGAGCCCAATATCCCTACTTGCTTAAAGATCAAAGAAATTTTGGAAGATTATACAAGAGCTTCTGGCCAATTGCCAAATTTTAAAAAGTCAGCAATCCAATTTTTATAGAATGTGCCATCTAGATTCCAAAAAATAATGGGAAGAATTTTAAAAAGTCCTATAGAGTTGAGCTAAAACTTTTATCTAGGAGTGCCTTAATTAACTCAAGAGTTACTGGTAACTCCTTCAGTTTTGTTAAAGAAAGAGTAGACAATAAACTAATTGGATGGAAAAGAAATATTCTCTCTAGTTGGAAGAATCAATCTCATCAAATCCCCTGCAAATATGATGCCTCAATATATAATGAGATAATTTAAACTGCCAAGAAACACCATTGAAGATATAGATAAAGCTCAAAAAAAGTTCTTCTAGTCCAATTCTAGTGATAAGAGACCTAAACACTTGCTAAGTTGGGGTAAAGCTTGTTGTCCTAAGAATTGGGGGGAAGGGTCTAGGCCTTACCATTTTAAAATGGGCTAATGAAGCCAATTTGGCCAAACTAGGGTGGAAAATAATTAAAGAGGAAAATAACCTTTGGGTCAAGGTAGTTAAAGGCAAATACCTCAAGGGAGAGAATTTTCTCAATGTTGAAAGCAAGAAAAAAACAATATTTTCTGGGCCTGAAGGGGGATTCTAGGATAAAAAGATCTATTAAAAAAAGGCCTTGGGTGGGTCGTAGGTAATGGAAAGTCTAAATTTTTGGAAGGATATAGGGATTGGAGAAGAACCCCTCATTGAGTGCATTGAAACATGTAATAGTGACTCTAAAAATATATATGTATGGGAGGTCATTGACCAAGAAAGGAAATTTTGGATGGAAAGCAAAGTTAAGGCACTAGTGCTTAGGTTGTTTGGTAAAAAAATCAAATCCATTTTCAATCCTACTGGGGATGAAGAAGATATTATGATGTGGAGAATGAACCTAGATGGAATCGTCTCTATTAAATCAACTTATAAAATTAAATGTAATTCAAGGCAAAATAAAGGGGGATCTAAGTTGGAAATATATAGTTTGGAATATTAAATGCCAACAAAAAATAAAAGTGTTCTTACTTTTATTCTTGGAAAACAAACTTCCTACAAAAACTTTTATGAGAAATAGAGGTATAAATATAGAAGGGGAGTGTAGATTCTGTGGTGAAGAAGAGGATGCTGATCACATATTTAGAAATTGTGTGTTTGCAAAACAAATTTGGATGGTTGTAAGTAGTAGTATTGTGAGTCCCCAGGACTTAATCAACAATCAAAAGGATTGGTGGTGCAAAGTCCATGATGAAGATGTTAAGAATAATGTAAAGATGAAGGAAAGATGTGCCCACCTCTTATGGTAGATGTGGAATAATAGAAATTGTAAATGTTTCTCAAATAACTCGTTGCCTCCCCAACAAATAATCGAGATAGCCACTAGGGTTTATGCTGAATACTGTGATTTAGCTAAAAGCACTAACCCAAAGCCAAGTGAAAAGAGTTAAAAGAATATAACTTTAACCCCACCAGAAGAGGGGGTGATTAATATAAATTTCGATGCTTCCTATAAAAGTAATAACATGTGCTAAGTTGTTGTAGTTGCTAGAAAACACATAGGGGAAATTATAGATTACAAGGCATATTCTTTAGGCATTTCCTCTTTTAACAATGCAGAGGCTTGGGCAGCGTGGGAGGCTCACAATCATGGCTTTCAACTTTAGAGACACGAGGGTGATCATTGAAGGGGACTCAAAGCTAGTAATCATGTGTCTAAAGAGTCGTACATATGTTCCTTGGAATCTTAGGAACATCATTCAAGATTGCTTGAGGATCAAAGAGTGCATGGATAGAAAGGTGGCCTACATGCATGTCTTTCGAGAGGCTAATCAAGCTATGGATTGGCTAGCTAATGAGGCTCAAGGTAGGTTAGAGTGTTTGTCTTTAGATTGTTGTAATCTTTCAAGTGCTTTGATTTCTATATGTAAGAGTGACTTGTGGGGACGTGCTACCCCCAGGCTTGTGTAGCACCTTTTGGTTTTATAAAAAAAAAAGAAAAGAAAATATTCCCACTAATGAATGATAAAAGATTCTTCCTTGCAATTTAAGATCCAAAAATACCCTTATATACTAAATCTTACTATACTATAGCTATTCATTAAAAGAAATCTTGTTAACCAGCATGACAAAGAAGAAAAGCTTAACCAATATTATTAGACTCTTAGACTAGATCAGATGGTTAGACCGTCCAAACTGGGAATGGACAATTAAAAGTGGTTCTTGGTTGTTTAGTTCTTAAAAATATATTGGCATGGTCAAACATATCCCAATTATGTGGTTTTAAATTAATGTTGATGTACTTATCAAAAGAAAAAAAGTTTATTTTGAAGTAAAATAACTTTAAAGGGGAATATGAAACCATTTTTAAATTTTTACACTTTTATGTTCGATGAATTAAAACAGTTAAACCAGAAAATCAAATCATTTTGTCCTAGGTAAAAAAGCATAGACATCTATGCTACTATTAAAAGTGTGAATGAGGTCTAGATTCTTTATTTTTTTACTAAAATACCCTTGTTTTTTAAACATAGTCTTCCATTGTGAGGGCAAAAAATGTAATTTGAACTACTATTTTTATTAAATTCATTATATTCCTTATCATTAGGTCTTATTTAAGGTATCAACTCCCTTATTCTTTTATTAAATCTTATATGTAAAGCACACTAATTAAATGTGCTTTGTCAACTTTTCTTGACTAAAATTCCCTTTTTTATGAATTTAATCATTCTTTAAATGTGTGGACAAAAATATATTTTAAATTACTATTACTTTTCAATTCATTAAATTCCCTCTCACTAAAGCATTAACTCACATTTTCTCTCCATAGATATTTTATTTGAAGTATTTTTGTTCCTCGCATATAAATTTTACAAATTTAATCTATATCCAATATTTTTAAATTTTAATAATGCAAAACCTATGTTTTGAAAAATAATTAAATAAACCACCCTTTTTGTAGTGATGGAAATTTTCCCCATCCCCGTCGGGTACCCAACTTCCTTGACCTAATGGGGTTGGACATGGGGATTACTTTGGCGAGGTGGGGATGGGGATTAATGGGGATCCTCGACCAGGGTTGGGGATGGGAAATGAAGTCATAGGATTCGGGTTCCCATGGGGAACCCATCTTCGTCGAAGATTGGGGATGGAGACACCTTTTATCTCTAGTGAGAATTGGATTGGGGATGGAGGCAACTTTTACCCCGTTGCCATTCCTAACCTCTTGTCTAAATGGCAAATAAATAGTTCAACCATCCACATCAAATGGGTCAACCAATGTTCTCATAGTTAAATAATAAAAATTTAAAAATAAAAATAAATATAAATATTACAAAAATTATAAAAAAGTTGTAAAAAAAATTAAGTAAATATCTAATATTATCTATTTATCAAATCTAACAACAATAAGCATACTGAATAAAACTATTCTTATTCAATGGAAATGAGATATCATAAAATGAAACCATGGGTTTGACTATTCAAGTGGTGGGTCAATGGTTCAACCTTTCAGGTCAAATGGATCAATACATGATATCATGAATTAATAATAATAATTTAAAATAGATAAAGACACAAAAGTTATTAAAAACATAGAAAATTTTCTAGAAAAACATTTGGGTGCATCTCTAATATTATGTATTCATCACATTAAAGAAAAATAAGTGTGATAGATAAGAGTTTTTTATTAATGATAGAAATAAAATTAAAAGCTAAACTAATGTAAAAAGAAAATTGTTTTTGCATCTAATTGATGGTTAGTGGTCCATACGGAGGCAAATTAGGTGGACATAACTCGAACTCAAATCGACCAAACTCTTAATTTTATACAAGCTCGCTTTGATTTTTTGTCTTCAAATTGGGCCCAGGCTTAGGTTTGGGTCCCTCAAGTAGCTAAAGTTAGGTTTGATTATATATACACAATCATAAATACATATATAGCACATATTTGTATACATGCATGAATATACAATTATACACATGTTTTATGTCAAATTTTGTCATGGGGCAGATTGTTGGACCTAAGTCCAAGTCTAACCCAAGTGCATCAAATTTCTATGCAGGTTGGATGTTGGACCCAAGTTGGAATGGACAAGCTTGACTTTGATTTGAAGCCTTTAGGTCCAATGCCTAGGGCTGGCCCTTGGTTAAGCTTAAATTCAGCTCAACCTACTTGACTTGCACCATAATGGTCCAATTGTTTGGGTAAATGGGTTAACCAATGATATCATACCTAAATAATAAAATTAAAAAATATAGAAATGAAAAAACATAAGATTTATAGAAAATTTTGACATATCTAAGATATTATAACTTTATCATATCAAACGAAAATAAGAGTGATAAACAAGAATTATTTTTATAACTAATTATGTAAATGGAATAAGAAAATTAAAATTTTCTAAAAATGAGTTTACTTTTTTTTTCAAGTCAAATAAACAAGCACATGATGTCATAATTATAAAATAAATACTAAAAAATATAAAAAACACAAAGATTTGTCTATAAAATTTGTGCACATCTCTAATATTATATATTTATCATATTCAATAAAAATAAATATGATAAATAAAAATTTCTTTTATTAACAATAAAAGTGAAATACAAATTCTAAATCCACTAGCACACTATACTTTAATTCCTTATCTTTTTTAAATGGTTCTAAAATGTTATATAAAATTGCCACGTGCAACGCAACATAAGTGCATATTTACTAGTAAGATCTAAGTTTGCAATGGCATGATACTTTTGGATGTATGAAAATTTGTGAAAATGACATTCAGCTCATGTAAGCACATCAAATTGAAGATTTTGCTAAACAAATTTATGTGATGCAGATAAGATATTTGAGCCTATATCTGAATAAGTATGGGAAACATTTTTCATTTCAAAAGTACAGGAAATTTCCATTTTTTTTTTCAAATTTTAAATTTTTATAACTTAGTGTCCATGTAACTTGTAACTTGTGAAACACGTCTAATGATGAGATTCAAAGTTGTTTTTTCTTTTTCTTTTTTATTGTTTTCATGTGTTGAGGGTGGGGGGACATGATGAGATTCAAAAGTTAAGCACAGAAACAAGTTGGCTATTTAAAACACTTCCTAATTCGATGGATGTTCCGGATTGGCTTCCCCACGAGGCCAAGCCACAGAACCAGATAGGGACCATTGTTGCTGTGTTTTGGCCAAAAGGTCAGTGAGTTGGGCAAATTCTACTTCCGAGGTTTTGAGTTTGCTTTAAGGGGCAAGTTGGGCTGGGTTAGGTCAGATACTCAGATTGATGTCAACTCTAGACCAACTTTTGAACCCCAACCCTAATCCTATAACTTAGTCCAACCTTCAACCCAATCTATTCAATCCTAACTCCTATCCAATAATCTAAAATTAATCCTTCAATCCTATCCCAATCCAACTTCCCATTCTCTGAAAATCTTATATAATATTTCAAAATTTCTTAATATTTGTTTAAGAGACCCTAAACAAAAACTTTTATGGTCATACATCGACTACCTTTTTATGGGTATTTGCTTATTTGATGTCTTTATTAGTTCTTTTGGCTGCATTTAGATGTGATGTAAATTTTATATCGGTTTGGTTTTGTATGTGTTTGGAAAGAGGATGTTATTATTATCGATGTAAAACTATACTCCAGTTCAGTTTTAAGTGCATTTGGATGGAGTGTAATTTTATGTCGATAATAGATGTAAAACCTCATCACCTCTAAAGTTCTACATCGATAATCAATGCAAAAATTACATCGATTTTATCGACATAAAACTTTATGCTCTCCCACCCATCACTATTTTCAAAAAAGCAACAATCACTTTCTGATTCAGTGTAAAACATCATCAATGTATTTTTACACCGATGACATTTTACACTATAATAGATGTCTTATTGACAAAAGTAATGTTTCAAATAATTAAAGTCTATCATACATTATAATAGATGTCTTATTGAAAATCTAAAGTTATGAAATCATCATTGTTAAGGAATATAAAACTATGAAATGAAAATCACTAATGTTAACCTGTCATTAGGATTAGGGCTTAAGCGTCAAAAGACAAATGAATTAATAATAGGTTGTGGGAATATAATACGCATATTCAATAGCAATAGTAAAGTCAGGTTCAGATGATTAGGTCGAGTTGCCCAAGGACCCTAGCGCAACCCAAAGTAAAATTGGGTTCTGAAAATTCAACCCTAACCCTAACCCAATTGTCAGCCTGACCCAACCCCACCCGCTTTTTAAACCCAACCCAAATTGCAGACCAAGTTTTATCACCATTAGAAAGAATTTCATGTGTTTTTATTATTATAGATGCACCAATACCAAAATGTCCTGTACTCTGTACTGTTATATTTAAATTTATTGAGTAGTGGCACTAACAAAGAAAAATGTATGTGTGCCATACATCAAACTGGTATTCTAATTTCTTGGGAGTTAATATACTAAGGAGGATTAGATCACTAGTCTCATTATGCCCTCTTGCATTATTCGGTAAATCCTCCACTCTCAATATTCTAAACCTTGTCTCTACCTAAATATTAACCCACCTTTTGATGATTGCCCACCCAGCTGATGGCATGCTTATTGCTTAATGCTTTGGCAGAACAATTTATCTCTCTTTAGGGCATAAGGTTAGATGACTAGAGTTTCACCTTCGAAGAGGACAGGGACAGTACAAGATTGGTCATACTCATGAATATGGGCTCTTAACGACGGATTTTTTTTTTTTTCTGTTACTGGGCCAACTTACCTGGGGCCAATTTCTGGCCCAATATGGTACATTTGTATTGCTAGGATTGGATCGTGTTAATTCACTATTCTTAGGCTTAGCTAGTGAAGTTGCCTGACAACACATGGTAGAGAGTAAGGTGTGAGCACGATTATCTTATGCTTTATCAATTATTCTGCGGGCCCAACTGTATAAGACAATGACCCTCCAATATACTAATAGTGGTTGGATCAAGTGTTATTTTATTTTTTTCAGTTTAATACACCTGAAGCAAGGTTTGCCTGACAGCCCAGATTATAGATTGAGTTGTTTAGGAAAGTGATCTAAATAACCTTTAGTTTTTCAACTTGAGGTTGAGGGAGTGAACACAACTCTGTCACCTCTCCACGTGGTAAAAATGTTGGTCCTTGGACGTGTATAACTCATTTTATTTTATTTTTCTCTAGGAGCCATTAATCGATTTGTTCCTAAAATAAGTCGTTGATGTATAGGTTTCCCTACCCTTCCCTTCCTTTTTCTACCTTTTCTTTCAAACCCAAACACATCCTAAAGTTCCACAGTTTTCACACCCTGGAGGTCGAGAGGTGAAACCATGGGTGAGCACCTTAGGGGATGTTGGCCAATATTTATAATTTTGCTTTAATTTCCGGAACAATAACTATTTCCCTTTCGTATCATGGGTGATGGGACCATTCGGATATCCACTTCAAAAACAACTCCATTTCATTCGAAGCTTAGCAAATACTTGGGTGGGCCGAGACGAGAATCGAGATGGGTTGCTGGCTGGCTTTCTGCTAAAGTTTCAAACCTTCAACTGTAAAACATGGCGCTGGAGCAAGAGGGTTGGCCAACACCAAGGTATTTGGATCAATACAACTGCAGAAATTGGTTAAGAAAATGCCTCAGACTCAGAGAGATGCCGTCTCAGGCCCTGAATCAGATTTTGAGCACCATATTTTTCTGCTAAAGCTTCCGCAGCAAACCCATAGATACTACTCTGCCGAGACTGAACCCAACTGCCTAGGAATAGGAGGATATAAATAGAAAGGGACCATTCTGGTAGAATATTGAAAGGCAAAGTAACGAAACTTATTGGCAACACCGCATTAGATAACTAGCTAGTAGCGGCAAAAGCAGCAATGAAAATCAGCAATATTTCTTTAGCGAGACAAAGCAAATATGATGAATACAAAAAGCTTGACCCATCTCCCAATATTGCTATTCATTTAACAGCTTTGGATATCTGGAGAACCACTTCTTTTGGCTTAGACGAGAAGTCAACACCTAAAAGCAACTCTCCTCTTCTGTGATGGCAATTAATCAAGCTGCTTATTTCATCATTGGTGGAGGCAGCGAAACTCAGAGATGGGGATTAAGAGGGAAAATGGTAGTTCAAATCATTTAACACATCTTGTTGTTTGAGGTTTTTTGTTTTTTTCTTTTGTTGTTTCTGTCCTACGGACTGGGGGGGAGAGAGAGAGGGGGAGAAGTAATGATGAAATAATATTGAAAAATAAAATGAATTAATTTATTAGTGTCACAAATGAATTCAACATTTTTGTATGATGATCTTTATACAAGTAGATGGGGCTCTTGCCTCTTGATATTCCTTTATTGTAGGCAATAATAACATCCTTTTTTCTATTTTTGTTCATCGTCTTCTCTGCTACTTGATTGAGCCAGGATCGGTTCAATGAGTGCCTCCACATCTTTCTCCACTTCCTCTACCTGCATTTTCATGTGAAACATCAGAATTTCTAAACCTTAAAAAGGAAACCTAAGTCACCGTTATTAAACCCCACAATGAGACTTGAGCTTAACAATGCCCTATATAACTCCAAG
The DNA here is from genome assembly GCF_055504915.1 of Nelumbo nucifera. Taxonomy (NCBI): domain Eukaryota; kingdom Viridiplantae; phylum Streptophyta; class Magnoliopsida; order Proteales; family Nelumbonaceae; genus Nelumbo; species Nelumbo nucifera. Next base: position 104,872,036 of record NC_142649.1, on the reverse strand, counting down.
AGAAAAAACAGAAAAAGAACATATGATCGATGCAAAAGGAGAAGTGACGAAAAAGATGTTGTAATTATTGGGTAAATACTAATAATAGCTATATCTACCTTTTCCAAGAATTCCTCAGCTAAGTGTGCATCCTTGGCTGCTTCTTTAGCTATGTGTTCAACAGCACAAACAGCTTCCTTGAGCTTTCCACCTTCTGGAAGCTTTTTGGCAATCTCATCAGCTACATTTTCGACTTCCTCCGCCACAACCTCTACCACATTCACCACATTTTCAATGGTCTCTACCACAGTATCCACCTCCCCTGAACAGTCCCAACATGCGTGTCTTAATTTTCAGAAAGCAGCAGGAAATGAGTAGATCGTTTTCTTATATATGTTTATGGCTAATGTAGTATAGTGAGGCCAGACAAAGTTTGTTAGTCCTTACTTTTCAGCGTTAGTAATGGTGCCCATTTGTTCCTCCAAAAGGGTAGAATGATCGATATCAGCATTCCGAAAATCCAGTTTCTCCTGAAAGGTTTAAACAGAAACAGGTAAACCTTTAATTTGTTAGATAAGGAGAATCGGTCCAGACAACCATTAATTAGTATCAAACCAACCATTATTACCATGAGTTGGAAGGCGATCCACCGGGTTGAACACTGCTGTAGACGGTCACGTCCCTACATATATAGTTAGGCAACATCGAATTTTGTCAATGAATCCTCAAGAAATTTTCAAATCCTAATGGATTTGAGCATTGGATCCCAAGACCGCCAGTCGACTCTGCAACTTGGCTTAAGGTAAAGAAAATAAAACTAAAAGCAAGGATGGATTATATAGAAGATTACATCTTGGTGTTGGTTTTATTGAGTACTCTGCCGCTGAAGCTGAGGATGCCGAGTGACAACAAGCCCCGATTTGCGAGGAAATTATTCCCATATTTGGAGGTTGAGCTGAACAGAAGTCGATTTGGGTTGGGAACAGAAACCCAGGATCCACGACGGAGGCTGCTGAGGTCGTAATAGATGATGGGTCTTATTATAGACATAATCTAGAAGAGTAGGTCTGGATAATGGATAATGGGTTAGAACTTAGAAGTCTCTGTCTGAAGAAGAAAAAACCACGCCCCAATAATCTTGTAAATCTCAGAATCAGGTAGAGGACAGGAATACAGGATTATACTTTGTATGTATAATGTGAGCAGAGAGCGGAGGATTTAAAGAGTGAGGAAACACCGCCTTCCTCTCCAAGTCTCCCTTCAATACCAAATTGCCAAGGAGGGAAAGTCAAATTTGTGATTTCTAAAATGTCAAATGATTTTTCATTAATGGGTTCCAATCTAAACAAGGCTTCTAGTTGTAGCTTCATGGAAACTTCCCACCTCGTTACCGCGTTGGCCGTTGGCCAGTAATTTGGCTCGGACAGAAAACTCAGCTACTGTAGTCTTCTGTTTGACCAATAAGAGGCCCCAAATCAACCTGCCGATCCTGATCAGACGGTGGTAGAATGTAAATGACTGTAGTTGATCATCACAAAGCCTTAATTTCAAATTAAAGATGGCAAGATATAAGATCCATAAATCGAGGTTACTATTTCTCCATATCCGTTGATGAAGTAGGTACTTGTACTTCATCCATGATCCAACGTTCAAGGCGAAGTTTTAAATGAATCATCAGTGATCCAATCAGTCACATATATTTAAGTTTTTTTTTTTTGTAACTTTTAAATAATTAAAATGATTGGGGCTTTTAATAATAAGATCATGCATATATGTTAGCCATTCCAAGAAAATATATTGAAGCCCGCGTGGTGTTCTAATTTGTAAATAGTAGCACATGGTCAATCTTAGACAGATAGCAAGAAAATCCAAGGACAAGTAGAATGTAAAAAATGTGTCAGGAATCCAATTTAAATGGATTAGGGTTGCACTTCCATTCCGGAATCCGGGTGCTGTTAATTTTTTTTCTTTACATATCTAATAGACTAATTCTCCGTTTGAAAAGAGAATAAATACGCAAAAATTGGTGACTTGGTTTGAAGGAAAATACAAGGAAAAGATAAAAGAAAGGAGGTCCGAAGTCACAAGCCAGCAACTGATATTCTCTGGTCTCTGGATATACATGGACCCATTCCATTTTAATTATCTCCAAATTCCAGTGTCTGGGTAAGCAATAGTCCACATAATTAAGCCAAAGTAAGGCTTAACTTCAGGTGCTTGTTGGCCAATGGAAAGGGTCAGCCTGGACGGGGTCTTCCTTTTTCTAAGAATATGCCTTACAATAATTAGCTACAACCAAGTCCAACCATATATATATATATATATATATATATAGATGTAACGACCTTAGGTCTTGTTTTCCGGCTGGCTGGATGATAGGTTACAACTTGTATATTGTGATTTATGAGACGGGGAGCCTTTACTAATGTGTCTATATTTGGATTATATTCTTCAAAAGTAATTAAAGATTTTTGAGTATTTATTTATTAAGATAAAGCCAATTAATAATGATTCCATTCAACTCCACCTAACCCTACAAATTGAACAAGGCTAGGAAATGGTCTCGGGGTTGGGGGATCAAGTCAACATATATAAAAGTGGATAGACTTTGTTTATCAGTTTTGGCCGCCATTGGTGAATGCTAACCTGCGTGCACATGTTAAACTTAATTAATTTCAAAGTGAGCGTGTGAATGGAGTGGAGTGGCTATCTCTTTTTGATGTGATTTTGGTTGTAATACTCAGTTGATGAGGAGGACTAAGTCCGTTATCATTACTTCCGCATTCAAATATAAACCACCTGACCATGCACCTTACAATCAATCACTCAGTGCGCTTTAATTTTGTTGTCTTTTAGAAATTAAGGAAACGATCAAATGTTTTAAACAAGGTTTGGCAGGTCACCTGCCCTGCCCACAAACTCTTTCCACTTCTACACACACAGCGCTGGATATATCTCTATTGTCGAGATATTTTCAATATAAGGCGGTAGTGTGTAATGGGTATTGGGTAGGGATGTGGGAACAATTTGTGAGTATGAGTTTAACTGATCAATAATTTCTCTGTATCAATATACGACCCAAATATGTATGTGGTGGCCGGTAGTCCTATAACAGAGAATTGCCGATATAAGTCCTAATGGCCTTAACATCTATCTATGCACATAGATGGTGATAAAGTTTTGAGATACTCATAGTGGCTCTAGAACGATTCCAGCATAAAAGAAAACAGAAAATACCTTTAAGAAAAAAAGACACTAGAACTAAGTTGTATTCTATCTTCAACAAACTTTTACAAAACTCGTCCTGCAGGTTTATATACTGCCAAGAAAAAAAGAAGATATTACAATTTTGGCGCCTAAAAGCATTCCACCCAAATAACAAAATTAAAGGGTAGTTGAATCAAACAGAAAATCATACAACTCAGCAATGTCAGTGCACCTAAGCATGGGTCATGCGCTTATAGAAAAAGTGTTTTTATTAAATTATTTTTATAAAAATAGTTTAATAAGCACTTATTTTACTTATTTGTATTTGATACCCAATTTTTTTAAGTTTTTATTCTTTAAAAAATAAGCACTTATTTCATATTGACGGTTTGGTAGTCTTTTTCTCCAATAAGCACTTAAATTAGTATTTGTAACTATTTTGTCTTTCATTTTCTTTCAAAATTTCAAATTATACCCTTGTGAAAGTGTATTTATTAAATTACTTTTATAAAAGTAATTTTATGAAAAATACTTTTACATGAAAGCTGTTTAATTTATAAAAGAACTTTTGTGAAAGTACTTTTATAAAAGCACTTTAATAAAAAGAACTTTTATGAAAGCATTTTTATAAAAATACTTTTACTTTTATGAAATTCTTTTACGAAATCACTTATACAAAAAAGTGCTTTTATGAAAACACTTTATAAAAGCACTTTTAAAGAAGTACTTTTATAAAATCACTTTACGAAAGTACTTTTATAAAACTGAACTAGGGATAATTTTATAAGTGGTATTTTAAAATTCAATTAGAGATAATTTTGGAAGAAAAAAAATTGAATAAGTGCTTATACAATAAACACTTAAAAATAGCTCAAAATTTGGGCTTAAAAAATAAACCGTTATTTTTAAAATATGCACCTATTTCGGGCTTATTTCCTAAACACCAATAAGTGCTTAATAGTGTGGTCCTGGCACAAATAAGCACTTATTTTTAAGTACTCCCAAACATGACCACAAAACAACAGCTTTTTTTTTTTTTTAATAAAAAAACCATTGGGCAAATGGTCCTACTTTCGATTGGATCAAAGGGAAAGGTGATAGAGAAGAAGTCCAGATTATTAGCTGCAATTGATGACTGTATTACCAATTAATAATAACACCCCACCTCAGCTAAATCTGAATTGGCTGAAACAAAATCATAGACTGGGCAGCCTAATCAGAAGTGAAGCTTCAGTGTGCTTACGGAACATTGGCATATTCACTACTTAGGTTGCCCAGCTCGGTGGGCATAATTTTGTCTCCAGCGCCTATCCGGTTTCATGTCATCCATCTTCTCCAGACTTTCTGAGCATGATTTCCTAGTGTATGTATTAAAAAATGTACAAAGAACAATGGTTTAGTAAACAACTATTAAGGAGTAGTTTGGATTGCTGATCACAAAATGCTGTACACAACATCCTGCAGTCACACAACGGGAACATGTATTGTACTTCATATGAGGAGTTTCCAATATGCTGCCGAATCTTGTGCGCATCTGAACTCACTTTTCAGGACCATCATCGTTCAGAGTCCAGACCATTTCTCCTGTTTACAAATGGATGGATGATATTCTTGCTTGGTCGAGCTGTGTTTGCATGTATAGCTAAAAATCTGTTAATTAATCAAATACTTGATTTAGGTTGAAAGAAATTAAAAGATAGGGAAATTTGTACAAACTTCAACAATAATTTAAGCTCTCAATTTGGAAGGAGTACAAATACAAATATGTAGAGTGTAAAACCTTATATTTTGTATTATTTTACATGTATTTTATCGTATATATAGTTGTATTTGCACTCCATCTAAACTGAACATTAGAGTACAAATACAAATATATATAGTATAGATACATACAGGATAATACAAAATACAAGGTTTTGCACTCTACATATTTGCATTTGTACTCGTTTCAAACTAAGAGCCTAAATTGTTGATGAGGTGACCAATCTTTGTGGTTGTGTATGGTTTGAAAGAAAAGGTAGAGAACCCTATATAAAATTTGTACATATTTCCCTACCTTTTATTTCAATCCGAATAAAAAGTAGAGAACCCTACATATTTGCATTAGTGACAATATACAAAGGCCAAAAAAAAAATATACAAGTATGGAGATATTTCCAATGCACATCTGCAAAAGGCTATACAAATGGTGTAAGCACGGTCTTGTAAGCACTGAAGCCAATGTCCATTACACAAATTTCCTATAACCATTTTCTGTTGTATTAATTAATTTCTGCTTCCAAAAGTCAAAAGATTCCAATATTTTTTTAACCAAAAGGCAAAATCATTTACTGCATACTTTTAGGTATGCTGAATATATATATATATATATATATATATATATATATATATATATATAAATTGACTTGAAATGTATCCTGAATATTTCAAATAGACTTCAATATACCTTGTGACTCTTTATTTTTCATTTTCTTCCAAATTTTCAAAAAGAAATACATAAATAAATGGTAATTAAACCTAGATAGAAGTCAAGTTTAATGCCACTATGGTCTACTCCTGCCCCCTTTCTCTCACTCCCTACTTTCTTCTCTAATTTGATCACGAGCATTAAAATTAATTAAAAAGGAAATTGTTAATGTTACTTTCTAGAAAAATACATTTGATTTGATAATCAAAGAATTAATGTAAGCAAGCGTATTCCATTGCCACAGATTAATGGAACAGATTCTTTCTTTTAAGTTGCTGAAGAGTAAAAACAAAAAAAATACTAGCAAATAACTCAATTTTTGTAAGAACTTTAGCTCTCTCCATCACAGAATCAGCCAAATCTTTACTTATCCATGGTTGTAATCTATATTAGGAGAAATGCGATTAATTGAACTTGGGCCGCTGTCAATCTCCTTAGTCTTGTTCAATGAGATTAAGACTAGAAGCATAACATCACTCCAACCATTAGAAAAATAAGAGATGTGAATGCCAAATTTACATCATGTGTTCAAAGGCATAAAAGGGCAAATTAGGATTTTAAAAATTTTAAATAAACCCACATTTGAGGTTTCACGAATAGAATAGAAGGTATGCTTAAATCCAGTGAGTCAGTCCACAAGATATATTTAAGTCTATTTAAAAAGCTCAGGATACCTTGAAGTCAATTAATAAAAACCTAATATATGTTTAAGCCTTTTACCCAAAAGACAAGTTAAGTGTTGGCGTAAAAGCCGTTGTACTAACACATAATTAACCAAGCAAAAACTAACATATGGATGGGCGGCAGCTACCCCCAGCGGGTTTGTTTTAGTGAATAATCATATCAACTAATTGAATATGCATTTAGAAGTGCAACAACTTACCAATGATCATATGAATATGATGAGGGATGTTTAAACCTAAGTAAGGGAAATTAGGGGGCGTTTGATAATTCTTTTTAGAGGTCTGGCGTCTGAAATATCTACTTTTTAGACACCAGACTTGTTTGGTATTGCATCTGAAAAGCAGATCTGAATTGATTTTTCAGATCTGAATTCATTAGCGCGCAGCCCATCTCTTAACACGCTCAAATGCGTTTTAGAGATACCATAAAGTCAAAAATACTCCTGTACAAATTTTGAAATGCCACAATTTGCCCCTTTTTAACCCCAAGCCTAAACTGTCTCATTTCTACATTCTAGCCACCTACGTTCTCAACACCATTGCCGCTGCGTTCTCAGAGATAGCATCGGAAGACCATCGCCGTTGCGTTCTTAGAGATAGCATTGGAAGACCATCGCCGCCTGCATTCTTAAAGATGGCATCAGATGACCATGGCCGTCCCTCCTTTTTCTTTCAATCTGGCTTCTTCGTTCTCCTATTTCTTCAATTTTTTAGGGTTGAAAATAGCACTTGCATGCATCGGTGAACAAGCATCAAAGGTATATTCTTCTTCTTCTTCTTCTTCGAGGAAAAGATGGGCCTCAAAACATATTTCTCTTCCCGTACCTCAAAGCTTGTTCTTCTTCAAATAATGGCCACAGTTTATGCGATTGTGACGACAATGAAACACATGCATATTTGTATTAAAATAGCCAGTTATTTGCTTATGAAATATAGAATTTATTTCTAGAAATTATTTCTTTACCCAGTTATATAATTTATTTGCTTATGAAATAAGGCTGAGAAATTTTGTAACAACTTGTTTGGAATTGATTTGAAACTTATCAAATATAGACATGGGTTGAGAAGGTTTGTAAAAACTTTCCTATAATTTATTTGAAATTTATCCAATTTTACTTGTATTTTTATTAATTATGTTTTTATTAATTATTAATTAATTTATTATTAGTTATTGTTTTTACTAATTATTAAATATTATTTTGATATATCATTTTATATGAAATAGTACAAGTTGAGCTAACAATTACCAAATAGTCTATTCTAGGCGTAAAATAGTAAAATCAGGGAATTTTAGATGGAAAAAATTTGGTCTAACACAAATAAGCTTATCTATTCAGAGCCTCTAAAAAGTAGAAAAACATTTATGCCTCTTTTCAAATTTCTGACACTTTTACTATGCTTTTAACTTTTTAGACTTCAAATTTCAGATTTATAAAACACCACCTTAATTTTAACCTATTTCATGAAAGTAACTTTTCTAATCAAATAGCAGGATATTTCCAAGCTCCATTAGGCTCAGTTTGAAAAGATTATAAATACAAATATGTACCATACAGATACATAGAAAATAATACAAAATACAAAGTTTTGCACTCTACATATTTGTATTTGTACTCCTTCCAAACTGAGCTTTAGTTGCAAAAGCCACCATTTTACTAAGATGTGCATATTCATTTATATTTTGAGTTCATCGATGCAAATTGGCATACAATGAATGAGTGTATGGGATTGATCATTGGCATTTCTGGTTAAAATGTTAACTCGACGTTTTTTTGCTCAAAAGGAGTAAAATAATCTAATCATTCTAGCTGAAATGATTCATATTTGAAGCCACAATACATATCATGTTAATTACTTAAATCCAAAACCTTCCATGTAAAACAACAATGACATCAAACACAACCTTAATCAAGGAATGAGTACACCGCACTCAATGCCAAAGAAAAATCATCCTTCATGAAGGGGTAATTGAGTAGAATTTGAAGCATTTCTATTGATGGAAAAGAAAGCCTTTACAAATCATACAATTTCCATATATTTCGTATGATATCTGCCTATCTTCACATGGTTGTTTTGGTTCGATTTGCATGTGCTTTGATTATTATTATTATTATTATTATTTTTTTTTCCGAAGCCTATCAAGGCAAAAACTTTCATTGATGTGCATAAGATATCTTTATGGATACAATCAATGGCAAAATATGGGCAGAGTGAGCAGGTTTGAGTATATGTGAAGTTTAGCCCAACTTTGGCAAAACAATGAGCCACCGAATTGGCAGTTCTTTTCGCAAAGATCACAGAACAGTGGGGAAATTGAGCCAAGTAAACTCTGCATTCGGCAATCAAACATTTGATTCGCCAAGGAGGAGAAGATAAAGTCTCCAACAGAGCATTGATTACTTCAAGCTTGTCCCTTTCAACAAGCACAAATGCCAAGCTGAACTACAAATTTTAAGATTTCCAGCAGAGCCCAAGCTTCGGCTTTTAAAGCTGATTGGGAAGGCCCACGTGATGCCCTTGCATAAATGAAATCTCCTTAATAATCTCTGATGATGCATCCAAAAGCAGAAATTGAAGCGTTGGTCGCACCATCCAAGTTTGCCTTGAACCAGTTAACCGGCGGCCTGAACCACCGGTTGCTTTGATTAACTAATTTATATAATTAATCATATAATGAATCATACTTTCTCTACGCAACCGCTCAACACCAATATTTGTCCACTTCTAAATATGAGGAACCTAAAGCCTTAGCCAACTATACGGGGCTGGCTGAATACTGTATCGTCATTTCCTTATCCTTAAACACTAATTGAGTAGACTTGATTTATCTTTCTATATTCAAACCTATGGCCTGTTTTCGATTGATCCATGCGCCTATCTACATCTATAATAGAAAGAGGAAAGAAGGGAGGTTGGGGTGTTCATGGTCAAGTTTGGCTTAGTTTGTAGAACATCTCCAATCAAAAAAACCAAACTATATCAAATTGTTTGGTCCGGTTTTTAATACGGTTTGGGCCATTTTATTGGGCTTAACCCAATTAGGAAGTCTAAATAACATACATACCTATATATATATATATATATATATATATATATATATATATATATATATATAGCAAATATAATTGAAATATTAACAAGTTTCACTTATTACTATCATATAAACTACATTGACACATTCTCAAACATAAGCAGCTCCTTGAACATTAAATTACAAGTTAAAAATTGAAACAAACAACAATGTTAAATACATATATATGGTATATGATTTTGTCTAGTTCCTAAAATTTAGAAAACTAAACCAAACTGTTTTAAGTCCAGTGCAGACCAAACTGCCAAAAAGTGGAGGGTTAGGTGTGTTGGTTTGCTGTTCCATGCCTAGTGTTTGGAAGATTTTCAAGAAATCAATAATGTTCTTGGAGGTTTCTTAGAAGTTGATTAGGGGAATTTGAACTAGTAGAAACTCGACGCCATTAACTTTGTTGTGTGGGCAGATGCAGCTGTTGATTTCCCAAAATCTGTAATGGTGGAGGTCTCAGCGGATGTGTTTATAGTGAGGATGTTGGTTGAAGACCCCAAGTCTTGGTTTGATAAGGGCTCAAGTGAATACAAGATGGTGGTGGTGGATAGCAGTGTCGATCTAAGGAAGCGATTGTTTTGTGCGGAAGAGGTGTACAAAGTGGATGGTCCTCTTCATCCTAGCTCAAAGTTTGTAGAGGAAAGGGAGGGGAGAAGCCCGGTACAATGTGTTTGGCGGTTGAGGCGACGAACGATAGTCTACGAGAGGAAAGAGGGCCCCTGTTAGTTCCCGTAGCTGGAGAGAGAGAGAGAGAGAGGAGAGCTATGTGGGGCCCATGCTGGCTGAGGTGGCACTTTCAATTTCAAATTCGAGCGTGCCTTCTCCATTATTGGCCACTTCCGTAGGTCTTCCTTTGGGGTAGGAAGGTCCCAAACGCTTCTATTTGGGAGCATCCCAAGTTGGCAACGACTCCTAGAAAATCAAAGATGCATGTAAGCTTGATAAATAAAAGCTTAAATAAATCTTATTGTAGATAAAAGGACAGTGAGTAAAGTTGGGCCGAAGGTGACTTGTAAGAGGTGCTCGATGGAGTTGGTAAAGAGGCTTGAGATCAGTTTAAGTAGCATCCTCTTTTAGAGAGAGGGGTGTTAGAGACCTTTGGTCTAAGTTTCGCAAGGGAGAAGAGCAGAAACTGGAGAGGTGGGGTCTTCTTTGGTTAGAGCCTCAAGAGTTGAAGTGCCAGTTTCAGACCATGGAAATGGACCGGAGGAGGGGAGGTCTATGTAAGACTTAGAAGACCGAAAAGTCTAGGGGGCAAAATCTTGTGGCCTCTTTTACTTGGGTGATGAAGCCTGTGTAAGGGAAGCGCTGAGGAGCTTTGATTTAGAAGCAAGGAGAGATCGAGAAAGGAAAGAATGGGAAATAGAGAAGGTTTGAAGTGATGAGGTAGAGGATCGTGTGAGTATTACTTCTGTTGAATAAGTTGATGAATATTTTAGGGTACAGAGGCCTCCGGGAGGGGGGGGGTAGAAAATTAAGAAGACTGATACACTTTTATGTGGATGCTTTAGTGAAGGTGGACTTAAGGAAAGCAAAAGCGACCCAAGGCAGAGGGAGGGGTGGGAGAGGCAGGGCATTGAGTTAGAGTTACCAAGAGTTTAGGGGTTTTAGTCCAATCAATTTTTGCGGGGTTCTGAGTTAGTGAATCGTTTTGCTTTGACTGATTATGAGTTTATACTGTCCTTTGAGGTTTTTTTTTTTTTCCTTTGTGTGTGTGTGTTTGCCCTCTCGTGGGTTTGTGTTTCGTTGAGATACTGAAGTGAAATTTTCTTTTGCATAGAAGGATTCTTTAGATTTTGTTGGATATTCCTTGGAAAGGGGCTTCGACTGCCTCATCATAGTTGTACCTCTTTCAGTTTTTCCTTTTTAATAAATTTTAGTTTACTTATAAAAAAAATAAAGAATCTAGTTCCAAATTCTTGGAATCAATCCCCACCTAAGTTGATTCTGGGGCCTAAAAGTTTATCCTACCCAAAACGACCCCCACCCAAGTCTTGAATTGAGCGTAACCAAGCTTTTATCAGGTTGGGTTTGGTTTCAAATTCTTTGAAGCCACCCCACCCAGGCCAATTCTAGGGTCTAGGGGCTTATCTTACCCGAACCAACCAGGAGAATTGGCCTTGATTATCTTTGGTAGAACTGGCATTTGAATCAAACTTGCCTTAAAATTAATTCTAAAAAACTTTAAGAATGTGAAAATTTGAATGTAAGCACTCACAATGGTTTCACTTGACCATTGAGTCACTCAAGTGATTTAAACATTTTTTCTTCAATTTAATATTTAAATGTGTATAATTTATATATTAAATTACTGATCAATTTAATCAATAAAGGTAATATAAGTTTTAAACTATATCGTTATTGTTGTTGTAAAAAATCGAGTCTTTTACAGAACATGTTTCCATTTTTTTGAAGGGGCGGGGGTAGAGAAACAACAATTTTAATCTTGATAGGACTCCGATTCTAACAACCTGGAATCGAGCCCAAGTTTTGCTTTAGAACAAACCCAAACTAATAACCCATTCTTACCCCTAATCATACCTTTCTGGCATCCATGTCTTTGCGGTATTATTATCCACGTGATAAGAGGAAATTATTTGAGTGAAAGCATGATAAAATTAGGGGAAAATATATGCTTGTGAAAAGACATGGTAAAGGGAGATCTTTGACCTCTGAATTTTGATAAATATCATTTGATTGGTTAGCACTTTTATGATACCAATTGGGCAGTTGATTGGTTACAAATTTTCTCGGTATCAGGATTTAGAGAGAAAAGAGATCAGTGAAATGCATATATTTTTAGTTGAATTTAAAATTTTTTAATCCCTTATTTTTCTATAGATAGTTAGCCACATAGATTCTAGAGAAACCCTTTCGTCAGTCCTTTTTAGTATTTTGTAGTTACATGGACAATTTAACCTTTAATTATCCATGTTATTGTCTTCTTTTACATACTTCTTCTTGACCAAGAAAGGCAAAAAACCTCTATGTAACTACAAAATCTCTTTGTTTGCTAATGGTAAAGTTTCAAGTTTAAGCCCATTATTTAAAATTCTATGACTTTTACTCTTGGGATTCTGTGAGATTAATTATATTCATTTATTTTTTTAACCCCAAAATTTACTCCAAAGTGGAGGGGGATATAGCCTATCTTGCCCCAAGCCCAAGTACAATGCACAAAGCTATCAAAAAAGATATCACTAGAGCATACATGCCAAGATGTAAAGTGAAAGAAGCACTCCAATAATTCTGTTGTAACTTTCCAGGTGGAAGAACCCTTGTACTCCCCCTAGAAAAAAATATTCCTCCAGAAATAGGACAACCAGCAACTCTCCTATGTGAGCACTCCCCAAAGAGATTTCAGTCTCAACACTGTACGAAGATCATCAAGACTCCTTATACCAAGGCCCCCCCACCTCTACCAAACTGCAAACAGTGGACCACGAAACCCACAGAAAGTGTTTAAACTTGCACTCTAAGTCCCTAATAATAGACTTTGGAATATCTAATGCCATAAGGAGGTGAATCGACATTGAACAAAGAACATACTTTAAAAGAGTGATTCAACCACCTGCTGAGAGTAACTTCCCCTTCCAAGATTCAAATTTAGCATTAACTTTCCTCATCAAATCATCAAACATATGCCTTTTGTCTTTCCCTTTGTTTGCCAAAGCCGAGATCCCATTTTATCATATTGTATTTGATTTCTGAGGCTTTAGCAAATAAATAGAAGCAACTTTTCCTTTTGTTGATCTTCTGGCCAGAGCCCATCTCATAATTATTCAAAAAACTCATCAACTTATTTAAGGGAGAAATAGAGCCATTACAGAATATGATCGTATCATCAGCATAAAGACAATGGGAGACAAAGCAACAACCTCTCGGCACATGATAAAACATATCCATATTGTTTGAAAATAAATTAGATAAACCTCTACTTAGAACCTCTTCAACAATTATAAAAAGATAGGGGAATAGGGGACCTCCCTGACGAAGACCTCTAGAAGACTTAAAATAACCATACAAGGTACCTCCAATCTTACAGAGAACCAACAGTTGTAGACCACTTTACGAATCATGGCAATCTACTCATTAGAAAAACCAAACTTCAATAAGACTAGAAAGAGGAAGACACAATCTAGCCTATCATAGGCTTTCAACATGTCTAGTTTGATGATAACATTGTTTCTTCTAACCTTACAATAAATCTTCTAGGTTAGCTCCTGAGCCAGATTGATATTGTCAAGGATATTACGACCCTTTATATTTCATAAAATTGACTTGTTGAGGAGAAATCAATTTCTCTAGAAGACTACTAAGCTGATCCACTAAAAGTTTTGACATAATCTTGTAGGAAAAATTGCATACACTAATTGGTATATAATCAGCAAAACTTTGAGGGCTTTGGCATTTAGGAATTAAAGAAATGTAAGCAGAGATATAACTTAAGAGAAGCTCCATATCATTAAAGAAATCATGTGACAATAATTGTAACATCCCCACAGATAATATCTCAACAAGAAGTGTAAAAATAACCAGTGAAACCGTCAGGGCCAGGTGAAGAGTCCTTGCAAAAGGGGAAAAAACTATTAGTTATATCTCTTTTGTAGTTGGAAGGAGAAGGAAATGCAAGTTCTGTGAGTCTATAATAACATGAGGAATAACATCCACAAGACCTTCAGGAATGTGACAATGTTCAGCTGAAAGGATATTTTCAAAATATCGAGTGCCCTCCAAAATAATCTAATCCAACTTTATTACCCGGGACCCGTTCTCAAGAGTCACTTCTCTCATCATGGTGTGTCGCTAATTTGCCTTGACTTTTGTATGGAAGAATTCCGTATTACAATCTCCTTCTTGTAACCATTCGACCCTTGATTTTTGCTTCCAGTAAATTTCTTCCTATAGGAGCCAATGGTGTAAATTTTTTTTTGGCCTCTCTCAGGTTATTCAAACTTTCTGAAAAATTACTCTCAGCATGACCGATTTCTTTTCTGAGCACCTCATCTTCAGCTAATTATTTAATGTTCTGAAAAAGGTCCCCAAAGACCTCTTTGTTCTAGGTTCAAAGACCTTTACGAAGTCGTTTCAATTTAAAGACCAAATTTTGGAGGGAAGTACCTAAAGCCAGAAGATTCTAATTTCAATTTACCATAGACATGGAGTTATGGCTCAACCACATCTGTTGAAATTCAAACATAGAAGGCTTTCTGATTGTTTCTACAGGTAACTTGTACTGCAAAGGACGATGGTCAGAATACAACCTATTCAGATGAATAACTAGAGCAGTAGGAAGGCTTACCAACTAGTTACTACTCACCAGACAACGATCAAGTTGGGCCCAAACATAGGCTTGGCCTTCTCGGCCATTATACCAAGTGAAGGTGTTTCCGTTGAAGCCAACGTCATGCAAACCAACAACAAAACAAAGTCCTAAAAATCATTCATGGATTGAAGATGTGGTCTAAGACCACCTAGCTTCTCAGATGGGTCAAGAATAGCATTAAAATCACCTACGTAAGGCAAGGGAGAAACATATCATTAAGGGCACCAATTAGAGTCAACTTGTCTCTGTTCCTGTACACAACATCTAGTATGCATAGAAAAAATCACATATGGATCTAAACCGGACACCTCAACTAAACAATAGATAGTAGTCTGTGGAAAAAATAGAGGAGATCGTCCAAGATGGGTGCCAGAAAATTAATATCATTATTCACCAAATAACCATCAAAGTTTAACATTTGCATGAGAGAATGCATGTGGGTGGCAAAGATTTTGGGTTTAGCTAAAGATAAAAGTCCCACATCCTGTGACTTCTTCATCTTTTTAATCCAACAAATAGTGGGGTTGTTTCCCAAATCCTTAGAAATCTAGAATAAAATGTTAATTAATTAAGAGAGCAAAAGGACGTACCTTAATTCGCTTGGGGTCTAGTCACTCTATTTTTTTTATGGCGAAACATTGTGATCCTTTTTCTTTTTTTTTTCAGCCTAATTTAGTGACTTGTTGAAAAGCAGAATTAACAACTGTCTCTTCCTTGATGGCTTGGGTAGGTGGAATATTTGAAGATTAAGACGTGGGGACCATATTGATGTTCTCTGTTGTTTTGTCACCCTCAAAGAGAGACTAGCCCTCTCCTTCAAAGAAATTGCACAAAGATGTTACTCTGTCTCCCATCCTCTATTGAATTTTCTTTTAAATCATCAATGGAGATATGTACACCATCCTTTTTGTGTTTAGACTAAACTTGTCTTATAGCGAGCTCTCTAACCCTATCATTTTTCCCAGGTAGAAGAGCATCATCCTTCGACACTAGGATGTGAGGTTTGCTAGAGACATGCACAATTTCTGTCTATAAAATCATTGTCTATTGTTCAATAGCATTTTCTAAGGAATTTACCAACTGTAAATGAATCTAGTTCGGCTTTGTTCGATGCTTGATGGTGATGGGAGCATCTATTTTGACATCGGCCATGTTTGTCAATTCAAGAGCAGTTTCAATAGATGTGTCTTTGTCACTTGTCAGAGGAAGCTCAGGCCCTAACAGTTTGATAACTAGAACATCATTCTAGATTGACTTTTCACTAGAAAGAGTCTTTTGAGTGTTCTCACCCTTGTCTGATATTTTCCTAAATTTATTTTGTTTGCAATCCTCCCGGGCATGACCAATTTTGTAGCAGCTCTTGCAATAGGAGGGAAGATTCTCATAAACAACATCCTACCAAAACCCTTCATGACTAATACCAATCCAGACTCTAGTCTAATGCTACTTCAACAGATCCATCTCAACACAAACCCAAGCTACAGACGTTCTAGAGAGAGTGACAGTAGCTTGGTCAAATTTAATCACAGGGCCAATCACCATATCTATGGATTGCAAATGGTTGTCAACAAAAAAAATTCGTTAACAAGAAAGGAAATGCAATCTAGACTAGAACAACAGAGGGTTCCTAGCCAGGTTCTAACTCTGGAACCCATTTGAATCTTCTGAAAGTAAACAATTTTATTCTAAAAAATTCACACATCCATACATTTTGGAAGTCAAGTTCATCAACAAACCTGATTAAGATATGCTTAGGATCGAGCGATGTAACCCATATCTCACTTTGCAGTTGAAAAGCTTTGCAAATAAACTCCTTTGTCTCCGGTAGAGGAGGACGGCCATGCATACACTTTCCAATTAGTGCCCACTTCAGACCCTTGTAGGATTCTTCAAGAACATCATTAGGGAAGAAGATAGTTGGTTCTCCTTCCTTTAAACACAACTAGACAATAGGAACATCAATCGATGACTTAGATTAAGGGGAGAGACAAGAGAGAGAATTGATGCAAAGGAGGGTTTTGGATATGCTCAGTAGGATCACTCAAAGAAGACACCATGAGCACCTAGTTTTTCATGCATAGAGAGTCACACCATGAGTGCTTAGACTTCTAGGGTTTTGTTGCCTCCTATTTTGCCTATATTTTGCTAATTATATTCATCTACTTTGTAGCTTAATTAGAAGGATTGTGTAAGCTCTAGGAAGCTCATTTTTTATTCAAAGAGGAGTCACCACCTATTTTTTATAAGAAATGGATCATCATTTTAGCAATGGAAAATTAATTTTTTTTTCAAATAGTAACTCCATTTCTCCATGAGAAAGGAAATTAACCCAGAAATTTTGGATCAGAATGGATTAGAAGAGAGAAGGTGTTAAGCACCCCTCTTTTCAAGCTACTATAGCAACCCAATACAAGAGTTCTTTAGGTTTAATTCTAATATAAAATAGTAGAAAGATTGTTACGAATTCCTAAAAACTTGTGAAAAGTGCTTCCAACTTCTCTTGAAATTGGTTTAAGGAGATGTTCTCGAACCATAGGTATTGATTTGCCTAAGATTGTTGCCTCTCTACCTCTTTATCCTAGCCTAGAAGAAGTTGGAAATGAAACCCCCCAAGTCTTTAGAACTTCAAGTAACCCAAAACCATAATAAACTCAAGAACTACGAACTTGATGAGTTGAAAGATAAAACAAGAGGCTTACCTCTCATATGTGACTTTGGAAAGAATTTTCCAACAGTTGAACCAAACCGAAATGGTGTTTAAAGGAGTTCTTAAGTTAGTGAAGTACTTTTATTCGACCCTTTAATGTCATGGAGAATTTGAACTTGTCAAAGGTTTAAAGAGTTCTTGCAAATTTGAAATCTGAAACACAGTGGGCGAATTTGAAGTTTAAGGCTCAAAGGCTTGGATATTTCTTGAAAATATGACCTTTACAAGGGTTAAGAATTCTTCTAGGCTCTCTTCATTTCCTTTGAGCTCGATTTGGGTCTCTATTTATAGAGAAAGGGAAAGGAAACCAGGTCTAAAACATATCCAATAACATGGCTTGGGCTTTAAGAAAAGCCTAAACATGCAAGAAGACTCAAGAATCTTGATATAATAGGCTTTTTCAAAGGACCTCCAAGGGTTTAATCAATCAATCCAAGATTTCTATGATTTTTGTCTAAGGTTTCTTGTGCTCAATGGCGTTATTTTTGGACTGTCCATGTTATGTTCGAATTTGACCTCCTAGTGGCAAATAACATAAATTTGAAATGGCCAAAATGGCCCTTATGTCATTTCCTATGTTCAAGAAAGGCTGCCTTGGGGTTTTGGGGGCCTTTTAGTTTATTTAGTCTATCATAATTGGTCTAGGTGCTTTAATAGGTCAAATACATTGTTTTAAAATGCTTAACCCTTGATGCGTGAGGCGTACACCTTGAAGAGAGGTGTATAGATTTTGCCTCAATGCTTAACCCTCACAACTTTAACGTAAGGCTTAATTCTCAAGTATCAATGATTACTTACTAATATAATGCAAAAAGAAATATACATTTTTACAACTTAAAACATATATAAAATACACTTCAACAACAACAACAACAACAATAACAACAATATTATTATTATTATTATTATAGATCAAATCAATTAAGTTATTTCATTTCTTTTAAATTGGTTTTTTTACAAGAAATGTAAAATGTTTATAATTATGGATATGTGTACTTATAAACTTATTACTTATAAACTTCTAGTTATGGATATGTGTACTTTCTATCATTTTAATTTGGTATATTATATATTATTTTCATCAATTTATAAGCTTTAATTAACTTATTCCTTTAACTTTAAGGTGTATGCCTTATCTTTTTGGGGCATCATTACGTGTCAACTACGCCTTTAGCCTTTTAAAACCTTGGTTAAGTATAGAGTTGACATCAGTCCCACCCTTTTGAAGTCTTAGGTTGGGAAAGAAGAAGGGGTTATTTAATTTAGTTTGTCATACAAGATCTTTCTAGTTTGGCAATCAAATGTGTGAATTAGGTTATACAATTTGAGTTATTGAGGATTTTTGGATCTTTGAACATGATAGTGAGGTTCAACTGTTCAAATGAGATTTAGATGATGGAGTTCTATGATTGATAAGCTCTAATCAATGAGAAATATTGTTGAAATGGATCTTTTGTTTGATAGTGAGCCAAGACAAGGAAATCCTATGATGAAATTTGGTGGGTAAGTATCTTTGAATATCTTGAATTTGAGGGAAGAGATGGATCTTTGATTAGAGGTGTAGATTGAAAGATTAGGTTTAGATCAAGATTTTAACTTATGAATCATTAACCAATGAGAAGGCTTGAATGAAATCTTGCTTGTTTAATGGTAAAAAGGAGGAGTTAGATCACAAAACTTGATGTACTGTGATTTTTTCAGTTTATAAAAACGTAGTAGTGAGGTATAATTGGTTAAATGAGGTTTGGATGATGAAGATCTACAGCTTGATATGTTTTAACCAATAAAATTTGTTGAAACAAAATCTTTTTTTATTTGAAAGGAAATGAAGGAACTTAAGGCTAAAATTGGACTACTATGTTATTTTGAGGACTTTGGAGTTGCTGAGAGGGGTTTGGTTTCTTGGTTACAATTTCTTGTATTACTTAATCATAAGCATCAATTTGAAATCTTTATTGATAGAACAATTAAACAAGGAAATTTTGAGTTAAAATTTAACATGTGATCAAGGATTAAGATGAAGATCTAGGTACAAGGTTTGGATCTAAGAAAGTATTTGTTGATCTTAGTTATCTTGCTTTATTCATTCAATGATGACGAAATGGAAACTTAGCATTTTTATGGTTGATTATTGTCATAGGTTTGAGATGGGATTTGTGGGTTGATTGCATCTTAGTATCATTAAGGCAAGGAATTTGTTGGATTCGATTTCATGGAGTGAAGGTTTAAAGATTGTGTAGATTGGGACTGTTGGAGAGAAAGTTGGTGTGATGAACGGTGAATCTTTGGGCTTTGGCCATGAAATTCAATATGTAACTACATTATAGTTTCCTAAGTCTAGGGATTATGTCTGATTATGGTACTAAAGCCCATGTAGTGTTAGATATTGACTTCAATGTTCTTGTTAATCAAATGTTAGGTTTATTGGTGTAATTTAGTTGGACTTTTAACGTGCGGGTTGTGTCAAAATGAATGAATTTTGGCTTTCGACAAGTCTTGGGTTAATTTGGTTATATATTCAAGTTTTAGGGTCTCAAAAGAGGTAATTGAATGGATTGAGCAAAAATTGAATGGTGGAAAATTGGATTCTTGATCTTTCCAAACACCCAAATCACTTGCTCGTTGTTTTTATAGTGATGGTTGAACCATAATTTTAAAATTAATGCATTTCATAGACCATAGTTCCTTTTTTGATGGATTAGGTTTTCTTAATTGGTAAATTGCTATTGTTTTCATAAGGCTTTCTTTTCCTATTAATGGAAGCTACAATTTTTTCCATCTTTTAAGACCATTGATAGGTTGTGGGCGATATGTTTCTTTTGGCTAGTTGAAGGCATACATCGATACATTTCTTTGAATCACTTATATGGCAGAGGAACCACGATAAGGTTGGATGTATGCAATTTGGGGAATTTGTCAACATGCCAAGGTTATATAAAGGCTAAAAGACTTAAATATAGCCTGGGATTTTGTAAATTTACTTAAATGTACCCTAAAGATTTTTAGAAAAACTTAAATATACCTTGTGGATCTTTTACCCTTCATTCTCTTTTAAATTTTCAAAATATACCTTACGTATTTCTAACCTAAGGAAAGAACACACGGTATAAAAATCCTACTGAGATGCATCAAAAGAAGGCTATGCCAAACTTATGGCCCACTCAAGGGTGAAAAACACATTCAAATTTATACATGGAAACTAAGCTAGAACTCCATGCCACTTGTAATTATGGAAGCTATTAAAAGGAAAGGTAGAGATGTGTAAAAGCATGGCTCCATTTACTGTCTAGAAAACATATGAATATAAGGGGGGTTCTTTTTTCAGATTTTGAAAGAGGGGAAAGCTCCCATTGACCAAGAATCTCATGTTCTTTTTTCATATTTATGTAGGGACTAGGGAAAGTTTATTTTCCTGGGTACCATTTACTTGGGTAAGTGGTACCCATCTCCTAGGTGGGTAAACAATTTTCCCACCTAGGGGGAAAGTTGCCAACACTTGAATGAGACCAAAATACCCCTTTTAATAATGAATTTTTATGGATAAAATGGTCATTGCCTTATTTACATGAGAAATAAAATAACATGGGCAAATACACTTATCCGGGTAAGTGTTTCCCAGGAAAAAGTTACCCAGATAATTGTATTTACCCGGGTAAGTAACTTACCGAAAAGCGAACAGGGCCATAATGGCACACCATGTTTATAGACTTCTACCTGGCAAGCAATAACCTGAACACTAGGAAAAAAGTATTAGGCTCAGTTTGGAAGGAGTACAAATGCAAATTTGTAGAGTGTAAAACTTTGTATTTTGTATTATTTTGTACGTATTTGCACTCTACAAATTTGCATTTGTACTCCTTCCAAACTGAGCCTTATGAAATTCTTTATGATAAGGACGAGGAATTGGGAAAAAATGGCATCATTTAACTTATAACTTTCCATTATTAATGTAGTTATTGCCCCTAACACAACATACTTTTTCAGTAGGACCTTAGAAGTTGATATGAAGCATTAGAATCATGAAGACGAAAATAGAAGACCAATCTTCTCCCTTATGGATTTCACTTTCATCCCACTAGATAAACCCCTGATGAGAAACAAAAGAAATTAAGCTCCATAACATAAGCATTTGTTATTCTAATAGCAACGATGATCTGCTTGAAATTCAATACACGCAATCCCCAAAACCAAATTTTACCTACATTTAAACAGAATGAGGTCTGAACCCACTTTCTCAGAAAGACCTTTTTACAATTGGGTGGGGGCTATTCATGTATGGAGATCAAGAAAGAAGGACACTGCAACCTGGCCACTGGACATATGAAGCAATGCACAACATGACTTTTTTCAAACTCATGTCGGTGGTGTGTTGTGGCCATACGAACTGCCTCTCCCTTTCTTCTTCTTCTTCTTCTTCACTTTTATTTCTTGCTCAACAAAAGCACAAGTCTAGTGGGTCAGACCATAAGGTATATTCAAGTTTATTTGAAAAACTCGATATAAATTTAAGTCAATTTATAAAAACTTAAAATATATTTAAGTCTTTTATGCATTTATAAACATGGATTGGATATTATATTTAATCCAAAGGCGTAATCCATTAGGTTATGGGCCATCATTTACATTTTTATCTCTTTTCGACGTGGGATTCTTCACTTACATATCATAATAATTTCTCCCTTGTGTGTGATTTTTCCACATTAGGCATCCCGTGAATTCCAATGAATCTAGGATAAGAGCTTATTTTTATCTCTAGAATGCAATTTAATTGTCATGTAATCATGTTTGACTTTCCAGTCATGGTAGTTGTTAATAAATACATGCAAATAATGATTATAATATGGAAAACATTCATATATAATTCAAAATAAAAAGTAATACAATAAGGCCAACTACTTAATCATGTTTTTTTTTTATATATATATACAAAATTTTGAGGAATTATTCTCAATGAGCGGTTGAATGTTGTGCTCTCTGTGTATTTGCAAGTTGCACTTACAGAAGACCCAAACTCTTCGGGGGTCGGTTTGGTGTAAAATGAATGAGATTTTGGACCTTCCCGAGGGTCGGTTTGCAAGTTGCACTTACAGAAGACCCAAGTTGCACATACTATCTCTTCTTTATTTTTTGGTAGTTAAATGATCCATACTCTTCAATCCTACATATGGAGTGGTTTTTGCATCAATCTACTCATTAGTTTTTATTTTTCTCCGTCCAAGGGGCTATATTAGGGTTGGGTTAGTCTCAATTCAGTCCAAAAATTCATTCCATTCCCTTTAAGTCCTATATTAACTCTCATCCTCTTTTATTAAATCATATATTTATTATATATTAAATAAACGAACTTTATAAACTTTTTTTTACTAAAACATCTTTATTTGTGGATTTGATTCTTCTCTAATTGTACAGGTAAAAATGTAATTTGAACTATTATTTTTCATTTTTATTTTGGTGTTTTTAAAAATTTATGTCAACTGTGCAAGTGTTTCATGAGTGTTCTCACCCAATGTTCAATTTTCTTTAGCAGCTAGTTTGGTCTTTTTTACTAAACAAATAGCATTATCTTTTCATGTTTCAGACATGATCAATTTATTTCAATTTCTCTCACTGCTTGTATTCTCCGGATTTCAACTGCAAGCATTACCTATCAAAATTTGCCTTTTAAGTTACAAAGAAAGTACTTTGTATCTGTGCGTAGCCCTGGATTAATAAACGTATATATGTATGTATGTATGTATGAATTTAATCTATCTTTATGCATATACGTATATATATGTATACATGTCAACAATTTTAAATTTAAGGTAAATTTGGCTAAAAAAATTTAAGGTTATAATTATGTCTTTTTATAAATAAATAATGCTAAAATTAAATAGACGCCAGCACTTGAGTTTAGCAAACAAAACATAATTTGGCAAAAGTAAAGAACTCATGCCAATACACAAGAACTGGGATCTCCCTGTAACTACAAATTGTTCAGTGTTCATACATCTATACCATTATTCATGAGTAAATAATTTTGCCTTGAAGATACTGTCAGATACAAATCCATGTACATATTTTCTAGTATATATCGTGATAATATTTTATTTATTTTTTAATAAGATGAGGATAGTGTATTAATGACTTGTAGGTATAGCGCGTAAGGACAAATGGTGCCTGTCATAAATATTTCTTCGTTTTACTTTTGTGCGTAGATAGCAAAAAGTTGACTTAGCAAGGTTTTGATGGAGTCCGCGTTCTGTGCACCCATGGGTGCATTGGACGCGTGAACCCACCGATAAGGAATTATTACGTGGCATTTTGAATTTTAGTTTTAGTTAATCGGAACCGGATACAAAAGGACAAAAATACATTAAATCCATTCAAATTCCCTCTTCCTCCTCTCCTCCGTCGAACCCTAACCCAGAAACATCCCACATCCTACCGCCGCTTCCCCAGTTCGCTCATTCTCCCAAGTACAAACCCATCCTTTCTCTCTGCAGAGAAAGGACTCAGTTGTTTTATACACCGATTTGATGTTCTGTACTGGGGCTGCAAGGTTGAGCTGCGTAAGCGGCACTCCTTTTGGTCGGCTCATGGTGCCGGAGGTGTGGAGAAAAAGGGCTACGTTGGACGGCTCGTTGACGATTTCATCTATCGATTTCTTCAATGGAACCGTCTCTTTCTAGTCGGACGAGAGTAACATCTTGATGTCGAGTTGGAAACTTGGAATTTCCTAAACTTTTTTTTTTTTTTTTCTCTCCACTTCTTTTTTACTGCATTTACATTTGGCCTGTCTCATATCAGACAAGTGAGGCCTGTCACAGACAGAATGGAAGTGTAGAATATCTGGACAGAAAAAGAAAACTTGAATTCTAAAATAATGGAGAAAAAGGCCAAAATAGTATCATAAACCCTTTTGGTTGATTCCTGAGAAGTTTCAGATACATTGTCAAGAATTATAACACTGAAAAAGATATACCCAACTGATTTTTATTTTCTGAGGTCACAGACTATCAGAGGAGGCGGCCCGGTGACTCTTCGAACCTCCGTTTTGAACAGAAGAAAACAGAACTTGTCGATTGAAAGTATAGGAACCCTCCTCGTGAGTGAGTCAAAAACGATCCAAAACTCTTCCCTACCGCACAGTGCCAAGCTGGGCCGTACAACGCATCGAATTCCTGCAAAATCGATCAGCCACCACTGCTAACGCTAAGCTAATTAAAGGGAGGCTCCACTTGAAATTTAAGTTCCTTCATTTATTCTCTTTCGTCGTCCGAGATCTTAAATCCCGAAAGTTGACATCTAAGCATGGTTCTCCGGCGATCCCGTGAAACTGTATAGTTCGATCATAACATCTCCGGTGATGGTCAAACAACACGTGGAATTGTGGACAGTCAACTAAAGAGGAATAAAGACATAATTTTCTTTTCTGGGGCTTCGTCACGGGCTGTTCGAGGCGGCATCCATCAGAGCCCTGGTCAGTCGGAACGCTCGCTCTTGCATGGCCGCCAGGTACTATCTTATGCACTACAAGAAAAATGAATTTTAGGCAGTCAGGAACTTCTTGCGACTGCCACTAAAAGTATATATATTTTTAAAATAACCTTTTTTTTTCTAATTTTCATCAAATTCCCTGTTCTCTTCTCTGTATTCATTTAAATAGAAATAAAACACGAAAATCAATAAACATCAATTACAAATAAAATTAAAAAAAAATTCTCCATTCAAAATATTTGAATCACAAATACATTTTAATTTCAATTTGACAAATTCTTCGTTTGTAAAAGAATTTACAAGGTAATTTCAGTTACAAATAATGACACCTAATCAGACTTGAAATGATTTCATAGATTGGCAACGTAATTGATAAATTTCTGTAGCTTTACAACTTCGCCAAGTCAGTCTCACAGAAAGTGCCTCTACTGTGCAATTTGATGTCAGGCTTAACATGCCTAATAGATTCTCCTTTGGCCCTGCTTCCCACAGCTCTGGTGAGATTATCCTCTCCATGCCAGGCTTAACGTTATCCTCTCCATGCACAGGCTCCTCAATTAGAGGTGCCTGATCACTAGCAGCACCAGAATGGCAAACTTTGCAAAGCAATGAACTTATTATCCACAATCATATTGTTCGAAACTTCAGCATCAGAATGAAGATTGGTTGTGCAGTCCGCTAGCATAGCTGGTTTTGGAAACCCTGTCTGACACTCAAATCAACTTGCTGCTGCACCCGAGCATGACCTTGATGATTGGAACCACACTTTTCCAGATTCTCAGTCTGATTGGAACCCGATCATGCCTTCCAAAACGTTAAATAACATTTTTATCAACTGATCCAAATATAGTGCTCTCTAAAAACAAACAAACATTAGTAATAACAAGAAGCAATCAAATATACAATGTGGCTAGCTTCCAAAAAGGGAACATCGACGGTAGAAAACCGGATTTGGCTTATTGAAATTTACTGCAACATGGTCCAGAATCAGGAAGCAGTCACTGAATCAGGAGAACAAATATTGAGATGAAATGAATCCCCAGTGTGGGGTCATCTCGATCATTGGACGAAAGATGAGATAGGTGGAGAGAAGAAATGGCTGATATCTAAATGGAACAATCATGCACCAAATCCTTTGCCTGTTAATGCCAGCCACTAGCAAGTCTAGAGACTGTGCCACGTGGGCTTGCTGATTTCCTGTGAAATTGGACCCAAGAATCCAGGGCCCATTTACTGATGTATGAAGTTATGATAGTAGAAGGAGAAGTATGAGTCCAGCATCACTTGTCAGACTGACCATATTCAGACGACTGAGACTCTGGCATTGAACAAATCGATACCACACTCTCACAGCCCCACCTCAGGATTAAGCTTGAAGAGATATGCTTATTCGGTTATGTACTTGTGTCAGGATTCAATTTCAAGGACAAGAAAAGACTCCAAAAATATGCACTGCCACGGATCAGATAAGAGTAAGATTGACTTCTACGAGGCAATTTCAAGGAAACAAGAGATTGAGGACCAGCGCTGACTCAACACGCAAGGATGACAATCAATAACAGTAAGATATAAAAGGGTTCGACTATGATACTGGAAAAACTTATAACCAATGAACTGGTATCATAAAAATGGTAACAATCAGATAGTATTTATCAAAATTCATGGGGTGTTGATTGGTCAAACCCCTTCGATATCATGTCTTTTCCAGCAGCACAGATTTCCCCAATATAGAAAGGAAACAAGAAATTGAGGACAAACCTGATAGTCAATGTCCATCTTTCCCATCTTTGGTTGCATACGTTCACGTTGCTTCTGCTTTAACTTCTTACTGTCCTCTTTTTCAATATAAGCCTATAAAAAATACCATAAAACTAGGAAACAGGTTAGCATATTACAATGAAAATACAAGATATTTCCATCAGCAAGGCTAAGTTGAAAAATATCAAATTCCAATTTTCTCAAAATCAAAAGGAAATCTTAAAATTTAAACCCTTCCTATGCACCATATCCAGTCTAATAATTCAAAAATAGCACGAAACCAACTTTTTTCACGGAGGATGATGAAATAAATTCTCCTATTTTTGGTAGAAATAAATTCTCCTATTCTTCACAATCAAAACCTTGGAATTAAAATTCATTGTTTTTAAATATTTAAGCTAAAGTTATAGTGCAGCAAAGAAATCTAAAATAACAAGCCCATTGAGTTTTTTTTTTTTTTTTTGGAGTTAGCATAAAGCACAAGATAACAAGACACTAAATTAGGGAAGCAGGATAATTGGTTTCAGGATGAATAGGCAGCTCAGGTGGGAATCAAGATCAACTAATATCCCAGGTGATATCTAGCAAGAGAAGTAAGGGCATTAGCAACTAGCATACCAGACAGTTGTTGTATTTCTTTCTTTTTCATTGTTAAAGCAGCTTTCACCGATTAAAAAAATGTTAGTAAGCTTTTGTATTTTGTTTTTCTCGTCTTTGTATGATAGTCAACTATGAAGTGTATGTTGGTGCTACCCACCACCAGTTGGGGGTGTTTCTTGTATTCCTTTGCTATAATCATAACTAGCAAATACCATCTTGCTATTGAGAAAATAAATTAATTTAGAAACTAAAAATAACCTACATTCACATCATAAACATATAAACTAGTTGTACTCTCTAACATAAATAACATAAATACTAATTGGGGAAGGATCTAGTATTTTTGCATTATAACTAAAAACCATTTTAATAATACCATACATCTTTTGACATTTAAAAGACAGAGAAGAGGAGGGAGGTTTGCTATCAATGGTTTTCGAATTCGATTTTATAACTTACAACCAAAACAACTTAGCCCATAAAATTAAAAACATGATCTTCCTAAATCAAAATAAATGGCCCACAAAAGCAAGCACTTCATCTCTCTCTCTCTCTCTCTCTCTCTTTTTCTTTTGAAGATATCTCCTTTTGATGACTTCAAATGAGATTAAAACTCATACACTTGCCATAAGTGTTAAATCATCAAATGCCAGCTAGTGTCATCAAAAGCACCGACTCAAGCAGTCAAGGTAAAATCATTTTCCCATGTTCACTAGCTCCTTTTTCTCCGGATTTCTGAATGTAACTTTATAAAATTGCTGGAAAGAATATTATGTACAAAGTGATAAATTAAATATACTTAACATTCCTAATATCAGAAAGCTAACACATTAACTGCCTTCCCCATTCTCAGTTACCCAAATCCTCCATTGTAGTTCTCAAAGATAAGTGCCGTTTGCTAAAAACATTTTCCCATGTTTGCAGGCCGCTAATAACAATTGCATTGCATCAAAGTAATCCTAAACCATTCCAAAACCCTTCAACATCTCCGAGCCTTTAAAAGATAAAAGAGTACAAACTTAGCTACAGGTCTGTGCTATATTGGTACTTAGAACCATAAAACAAAATTTCCAGTTTAGAAGGAAACCAACTAAGATTTCTATCACTAGAATGTACTTAGCAATTTCCCTTTTTTTTTTCTTTTTGGCCTTTTAGAAAATAATATGGATGTAAATAAGATTGAATTAAATTCAATATAACACGAGTTGAAATAACCTAAAGAAGTAAAAACAAGAGTGCTTGCAAATTAGACTGTATGTTAATAATTTGCAACATACTTGTCTTATTTTTTTCAATTCTTGTTGCAGTAATGAAATCAGGAAGTTGGAAAGGCTGCTTTTCAATACCACGCTTTCCCTGCAGGGAAAATAACAAATACATGAAATAGCTGAAAACTTAAAAGATATCATTTCTAGCATTAATGCAAAATGTGTCTACAAACAAGAATTTTAAAGCCCTTTTAACAGCCCAGGTTATCTGCAGTGTCAAAAAGGAAAAGATTCAGTCCAAGAATTATTCACAACAAAAACAACACTCATGCAGAATTGCAGAGCAAAACCATAGTTCCCCAGCCAGTCAATTCTTCTACTGCACGTGGAACAAGCTATCTAACCAAGGCATTTTATTTTGTATGCACAAGTAGCATCACACCCCCACCCACCCTAGAAAATATTTTAAAAGAGAAACCATTCAGGGGTCCCCCTCAGCAAAGACCACCAAGTCCTGGCTCCATGATTGTTACAGCCGCTCCCCTGCAAGAACCACATATATATATAAGAGGAGTGAAACCATATCGACTTTATCTTCCCTCACCCTCTTCCACAACCCCTTATATTGTATTCCTATCAAGATGCGTGCAAATCTTGCTTGCAACAATGCAAAACTCACCTGTAAGAATTTCCTCTTTTGGCACCAATGCCTTGGCACAGGAACAGTATTCCAGTATGATTTCAAATACACAAGCAACTTTGGATCTGCAGCTGTTGCATCCCATACCTAAATAAAAGCAGTCCATCAATGATAAATTAAAAGGTTGATAGTACCAATATGAAATGCAAGAGAATATGCAACAGATGCTAAAGAACTTCAAGAAGGGATTTGATATGGCATTGCTTTAGTGCATTAAAAGGTAATACCATGGTCTTTTGCCAATTGAGAACAACTTTGAGCGTTATTTTAGGAGAGGTTCCTCTGTATCCATTTTTTGGCTCTTCAATCTAACTGGTGCATCCCCAAAACAGTGATGAGCTGCTATTTGGGTGAAATACTAATGGATTAAACAAGAAGGCAATATAGCACAGGGCTCCAGACCCTCAATAATTATGTTGGCATATGGACTGAACATATTGCCTGGATCTTTAACAATAAATAACCCAATAGGATGAAGGGTTAAGGGAATAGGGACAAAAGTTCAGGGTTCGCCATCAGTACAGAAGGCCATCAGGAATGCTCCACTCTTCACACTTTATACTCTTTGTGAAAAGATGACTCTTGTCACTGTAACCGATAAGGATATGGGGTTCTACATTTCATTATATAGCCGTTCACTGCATATAGCAGGTAGGTACGCCTTTAGGTTTAAGTTTTGGCTCATTTTGGGTTGAACTTCAAGCAGTGTTTCAGGGGGGGAGATGGAGTTCAGTGACTCTGTCGGCTGTAGGTTTAAGGGAGGAAAGAGGAAAAGAACCCAGCTTTGAAGGATCACAGTTCACATCTGAGTTACATGAACATCTTCCAGAACATCCTGACCACTTAACACGGAATTTGGTTTATTTGATTGTTCTGGCCAACAAGTAGATACACCCTTTAATTGAGATAGGAATGCTCTCATTGAGTAACCTATGTGAGAATCCTATATAGCTATAGTAGTGTTCATCATATTCATGATGATGAGCTTGAAAAATTAGACAACAGAAGAAGAAACTTTGAGCTTTTCCCACTAATTTGAAGCCAATCGATGATGATGAACATGGTGTATTATGTATTGGATCAAAACAAAAACAAATGAAGAATCAATCAACTACTTTTTTCTACAGTTGAGTCAATGATGAGTGATAAACATGATAAATATATGGGGGCTACCTTTCCCAAAATATATAATAGCTGTTATCAAACGGCCCCTTACCACACTCAAATATCTCATGAAGAGGGCTATGATGGCAATTGCCTTTGGTCTTATCTGGATACTGTTTGATGCAGATGCTTTCTAATTTGGGTTTTAAGGTTTTCATTGGGGGAAACCTTGGGAATCCACTCTCTGATGCTGCTATTAAAGGCCTAAGTTCATCTTTTTTGGAGCCATTTGATTCTTTTTATTTGATTTTCCATTTTTTCTTTCCATCTATGCCATTATAGTTTACTTTTTTGCCAGCCTTCTTCATCTGTTGCTAATTCCAATTAAACAGTGCTATCTCTTTCAGCTCCTTCATTCCTTTCATTGATTTCTTAGCATTGTGATCCTAAAAAATTTCTTATTTTCCATGATGTGTCTAGGTTTGTACTTGGTATCAATTATAATATATTCTGCAGTATATGTTATTAATCTTGATATCCACCATTACATGCTTCAGGTTGCAGTGGTGGAGGTTAGCAGCTATCAAATGGAAATTCCCCATAAGCATTTCTGTTCTTCAGTAAGTAGGTTAGAATGTTTGACTGATGGTTAGAGAATCTACTCTTCTATCCACCTTCATAACATTAAGGGCACCATTCAGGTTGCTGTGGTTTTAAACCTCACACCAGATCATCTAGAGAGGCACAAGACAATGAGGAATTATGCAATGACCAACCTGATTCAATCTGATCCAACCCAACCTGATTATGAAAGAGTATGCTATAATTCCAAGAAATACTGAGGTTTCAATTCTTCCTGTGTAAGTTGCTCATCAAAAATAAAATTTGTGGAATATACATTGCTGTAAGAAGAGGATGTAGTAGTTCAGTGATAAGAAGGGATAAGTTAAATTGAAATGTTATGTAGTATGATTGAGTATTTTTGGCATATGCAAACTGAAAGGCGATTCCAAGAAGGTGTGTACAGTAATTAGATGTCCATAGGAACTGGACATATTTGAGTTCGTTCTGTTCTCATGCTGGGATTATTTTCCATCAGGAATAGAAAAATAGAAAATTGTGCACAAAATTAGAATAGAAGCTACTTTGCCTGTAAAAAAAAACTAACGGCTATTTGATGCGGATGCATCCCACATGGGCAATGCTATCCCTCCCCATTTATTTAATGTGTGTTTTGTAGATTTAGCATTTTTCACAGGATTTTGTCCTACTTTTCTGAGTTTCTCGGTCTCTTGTGCTAGAAGGCAAAAATTCCTATTTGGAGGTTTGGAATATAGGTATTCCATGCCGTTATACTTCCCCATTGCAAGGTTTATCCAGATTTGCAGACGTTAAGTATGCAATGGGATGCAATGATGTAGCTTGTAAAGATGAGAATTTTGACTTTGGGAAAGATGAAGGCAGCAAAGAATGCAGATGCTACAGTGGTGATTGTGGGTCTAGATTTGTCAGTGAAGCAGAGGGTTTGGTTCAAGTTGATTTGCTTCTTCCTGGTTACCAAACTCAGTTGATTAATCAAGTTGCTGAAGTTTCTAAAGGACCCGTTATTCTTGTGGTCATGTCTGCCGGAGGTGTTAGTATTTCTTTTGCCAAGAGCAACCAAATATTAAAGCAATTCTCTGGGCTGGGTATCCTGGTGAGGAAGGTGGTTCAGCCATTGCAGATGTTATATTTGGAAAATATAACCCAGGTAATTATATCATCAAATCATTTGGTTTAGTAAAAATTCGGTTTTAATGAAATTAATTTATGTTTACAGGTGGCAAATTACCAATTACATGGTATGAAGCAAACTATGTGGACAAGCTGCCAATGACATCAATGCCATTTAGGCCAGTTGATAGTTTGGGCTGTCCTAGAAGAACATACAAGTTCTTCAATGGCTCTACAGTCTTTCCCTTTGGATATGGCTTGAGTTATACTCAGTTTACTTATAACATTGCTTCATCTAAAAGGTCTCTGGACATTTAACTTGAACAAGTATCAGCATTGTCGTTCTCTATTTTATGAGGATGATGCATATAAGCCTCTATGCCCAGCAGTCTTGGAATTTGATTTCAAGATTGAAGTGCAGAACAGTGGAAGTAGAGATGGAAATGATGTACTGATCGTGTATTCCAAACCTCCAAATGGTGTAGTTGGTGCTCCTTCTAAGCAGGTGATTGGATTTGAGAGGGTGTTTGTGCCCAAAGGAGAGAGCAAGAAAGTGAAGTTTGCTTTTAATGCTTGCAAAAGTTTGATGCTGGTGGATAGTAACAGTGTTGTTCATAGATCAGGACTCTCTTAGGATCTGGGGAGTCAAATACTCTTTCCTGTACCTCTGTCCCTGTTGCTACCCATATGTGGTCATCAGAGGTTTTACGACTATTGGAGCATGCATACAATAAATAAGTAAATTATTCCCCGTATATAAACCATGTACAAGCTCAAAAAGAAATAATGCATGGGCAGCAGCCAGTGAGAATCAAAGCAACCATTGATAATTAGATAAAATGAACAATAAAAGATTAAAAAATTAATCAATTAAACCCACAAAACAATAAGAAACTTCCATTATCAAAATGTCTTTTGCACATGTCTATTTTGGAGGTTCAAATGTTAGAAGTATCAACAACATGAGAAGGGTGAAGCTGTTGCAACATTTCAAATCTTCAAGAGTTCAAGATTTGAAAGAAATAATGCATGGGCAGCAACCATTGATAATTAGATAAAATGAACAATAAAATATTAAAAAATTAATCAATTAAACCTACAAAACAATAAGGCACTTCCATTAGCAAAATGTCTTTTGCACATGTCTATTTTGGAGGTTCAAATGTTAGAAGTGTCAACAACATGATAGGGGTGAAGCTGTTGCAACATTTTAAATCTTGAAGAGTTCAAGATTTACTGCTAAAACATTTTAGGACAATTCCAAAATAGAAATTGGATAATGGCCTTAATGCCTTATTGATTACTTAAACTCTCTTAAGTTCTGTCCAGCCTTTTTTTATCAGTATGCCCAACCTATTTTGTTGGGAAAACCTGAGCTGAATCTCAAACTGCTAAACTAAAGTCTCTGTTTAGTTTTGTTTAATAGCATGAACAAGGACAGTCTGTTGAGCAGCAGACTTTTGCAGAGTTATGTTTAATAGCATGAACTATATAGAGCTCAAAAGCACTTCCTATGAGTTTCCTTGAGACAAAATTAATAAATGATGGGGAAACAATGTTGCAATGTTGCAACAATGCTGTTGTGCTCTTAGCATGTTGTGCAGATTAGAGGGTTTCCTACAATGCTGCAACAATGAAAGATAAAATAAAAAAATATATATATAGAGAATAGGAGTAAGTTCAGAAAATGTTCTTTATTGGAAGGGGAAAAGGCATAAGATAAATTGTTTTCCATTGGAAAAGAAAGAACTTAGCAGCAACTACTTGAATGTTCGTGCAGGAAACTTGGGAATAAGGCCACTCAAATTATTGTAAGACAAGTCCCTGTGGTGTGGCCAAACCCAGAAACCTTCTTCAGATACAAATGCCACTTATAGAATTTAACTAATTATCAATAGAAAAAAAAAACGGTTTATACAAAGAAAAACATGCAAAAAAACATAAGCATTTTTTCCAACCATTTTTATTTTAAAAAATGCAATATATATCAAATTCGTTCTGATTTTAAAATAGAACCTATTTTTTGATCAGATCCAATTCAAAAATCTGATAGAAAGATATATGAATCCGACAAAATAGGATCAAATTGAATTCAAATTCGAAAGAGCAGATCACAGAGTTCAATGACGTTACTTATCGAAGAGACTGAAAGCCTCATTGAACTCAGAGATCTGCTCTTTGGTGAGCTGCTGGACCATTTATTTTTTCAAACAATAAAAAACCTAAAAAACAGAGAAAGGGATTTTTACCTGAATCAGATGCCGCCGATGTGTGACTGAGATAGAGAGCGAGAGATTGAGATGTGCGACTGTGTGTGAGATAGATTGAGATAGAGAGCGGGAATCGACTGAGATAGAGAACTCGAGAGAGAGAGCATGAGAAAGAGAGAGCACGAGAGAGAGAGAGAGGACACAGAGAGATTGAGATAGAGAGCGAACGAGAGCGATATAATGACTGAGATAGAGATCTCGGGAGAGAGAGAGAGAGAGAGAGAGAGAGAGACTACTGGGAGAGGAGAGAAACAGAGAGGGCGGGAAAGAAATGCGTGGGGGAGGAAAAGGTCACCCCGCGCCTTTTTCTCTTTTCTAGCGGCAGTCGGTGGGTCTTTAGTGGCACTTTTAATCGACTGCCGCTAAAAACAATATGTTTCTAGAGGCAGTCAAACTACTGTCACCTTAAAAACTGACGCTAGAAGTCATATTTTTTGTAGTGATGCCGTGATGGATGGACCATACCCTCCCTTACTCCTCTGTTTCGCAGTTCCAATTCCATTCCTCGTTGCTACGTCCTCCATGAACGAGAGAGAGAGAGAGAATTGGTACCAGAAATATTTGAAGTTTGGACATTTGACTGTCACGACGGAGGATTAAGGAGTCGGCTCTTTGCAAAACATGGCGATATGGCCGCCTGGCCGGTTCAACCAGCCGAACGATCGGTAACGGAAAAAATTTCTGTTAATTCGCGGTTACATGGATATGGATGAGATAACGTGTCCGTCTATCATTCGAGGGTGCACAGAACGCGGCCTCGTTTTGATGACCCATTTCGTTTCTTAATTTGCTTTGTAGAAACGCTGATACAATTAAATTGTATTTAACTAATCACAATCATTCGTGACTTATTTAACCCCCCAGATGAAAATTTTTAAAATTACAAACAAGGTTTTTTTTCCAAAATTTTAGATATTTTATTAATAAAATTATCATTTTTATACTTGTATTTGTCTTGATAGAAGCAATGTCTAAAACCTATGTACGTGGCTCTCAGCAGGCAGTGTCATACCCTTCTAATTGTTATACTTAATTATTTGTACCTCATTTTCTTCATAATGTAATTTCTGCTGATAAGTATTCTGAAAGTTAATTAAAGGATTTATTCAAATCAATTGGGTAAAAATAAATCTGTATTATTTTTTATGGTTCTATATATACAGAACCAAAATTCTGTGAATCACCGGCATTTAAACTCATAGGTAAAGCTAAACTACTACAGAGAACCCAGTGACAGAGTCCCCGCACCTATTCTTTTTCAACGTCGGCAACGAAGGCATGAGATTTCAAATAAACAAATAAATTAAAGGCAAAGTCTATGATGTATCTATTGCACCATGCAGAAAAAGGATGAAAATGATTGAACCTGTGAAACGTGAGCTAATAAACTATAAGTAGATTTTAGTGTAATTGGTTAATATTTGGATTTAAACTGCAGCGAATATTAATAAATACATCGTGTTTGAACTCATATATACGTACATATAATTAAGTGGTGGGAAAACATCTAAGAGTTCTGATTTGGTCACCTACCCATAAATCGTATTGACGATCAAGTTCACTCATTTTTAAGCCTGTTTTCTCTTGCATATTTGGGCCCATTCATCCTTTGGTAGATTATATGAAATTTGAGAATTTTGTTTTGGATCATTTATTAATACATCCCCATAATTGTGTGGTAGATCGATCTGAAAACCAAACAATGGTTCATTTTTTAAAAGTTTAATATAATGTATTAAGGGGTAATTTCAGAATAAAACAGCATAGGCCCATACCCTTGAACATTTTAAAAGTTCAATATAATGTGGTCAAATTACAATTTTCTGATAGTAATATAAAAAACTCTTGATAGAAGATTGATTAAGTAAATTGATTGCAAATTATAAGAGGAGTTTTAGTAAAACATAAACTATAAGATATGATTTAGTAAATATATAAAACTATAGGAGTATTTTAATAAATGACCCTTTTGTTTTTGTAATAAACAAAAATTATAGTGTGGCACGTGGCTAACAACAATAGATTCTTTTGAAAATCGAAAGAAAAGATTATTGGGCTGATCTTTTAGTTAGGTTAAGGATTTAAATTTGCCACGTGGTTAAGTCTTTCCTTCCATACCAATAACCTTAAGATTGGCTTGAGTGAGTCATAACGTCATTGTCATGTAAACTTTAGTGTATTTACAAGCAACTGTGAATCGTAATTAATGTTTTCAAGAATATAATACAATCTTTTTGTACTGTTGGCAAAAGAACTTAAAGTGTATTTACAATAGAGTATTTTGGCTGAAGTTCTGATAACCTGTCACTCAAATTCTCGTCCAGATCACATCTCGTGTCTCACGCTTGTTTGAGGTATAAAGATAGTCTGCTAAGCCAAGTCATATTTTCATTTTCCAGTCCATATATCCCTTCTTTTCTGTTTTCCTCAAATAAAAAAGAGGTTTTGATTTTACTTTTCATTTTCCCAGCTCGGGGCTGCAAATGGATCGGATTCCCGATTCCGTTTCAATGAAATTAAGATCTGATTTTTCTTTAAATCGGATTTAAATATCTGTTTAGCTAAAGTTGGATCAACTTGGATTTCAAAATATGATGCATTTAGTAATTAGATAGAATTTGGATGTTGATGGACTTCATTCATTAAAACCCTTTTTTATTTATAATATATATTTTTTGTTTTATATTTTTTTATAAATTAATGTTAATTTTATATAGATTTACTTATATTTTAATCAAATCAAATGTCCCAATACAATTCAAAATTTGTTTAGATTATAATAATACCCAATACAAATTCAATCAATCCATTTGCAGCCCTACATCAACCCTCTCCATCTTGTGCCATTAGGATATGGTGAGATCTCACATCTTTTGGCACATTATCATATACTACTACACGTTTTTCATTTAGCATTTGTGATATTTAATTATTATTCCACCCTACCTTAATTGCACTGAAATGCAAATTATGAAATTATAATTAGTGGAACCAATTATTGATCTGACCCATCAAACCTATCCTGGTTTTGAAATTTTCATTGTTTGGGTTTAGTCCATTATCAACCCCCAATCAATAAACGAAATCTGATTGGATCAGTTGCGTGTAGCTATACAATAATAATAATAATAATTATTATTATTATTATTATTATTATTATTATTATTATTATTATTATTATTATTATTATTGTTGAATGAATCCGAATTAAAGTATGAGATTGGCATTTCAATGTAAATTACTGAAGAAATGATGATCTGGTTGAATTATTCGTAACCCACTAATATCAGGACCAGCCTATACCAAGTACCTACCCCTTTCTTGGTATAAAAAAAAAAAAAAGAAAAAACTAGCACTTAAACATCAAAGTTGACTAGTTATTTTCATCTGATCGCATGGATGCCCGTTTTTAATTTCTTGGTTTTATTTTAAGTAATTGTGTATTACAGAGGTGATACGGATGATGCCAACTACAAAACTTCTTTAATAAAAACGTCTTCTTCATTAACAACACAACAAGGAACAATTGATGAATATATAATTCTCCAAAGTCCTAGAATCCCCACCATACGAAGCCAAAAAGCTGTGTATGGATGGGGAGTCTTCTGTGTGGTTATAATGGGACATTTGTAATATTTTTGTTTATTGGTGATATTTTATTTTTCACTTATAAAAAAAATAAGTCTTAGAGTCCCCTAGAAATACAAAGCTTAGGTGGCATTTGATAACATTTTTCTTATTCACAAAAATTTGGAGGCATTTTAAATGGTATTGTGTCTAACCTTTCATTAGAGGAAAAAATGCCTGAATTGGTTAGATATAGTCCCCCATTAATGTCATTTGTTTAATAATAATAAATAATATTATTTTTTAAATAAAATAATGTTTCACAATAATAATAATAATGAACAATAATATTGACTTAATATTATTTTTATAATTTTTAATATTATCGAACTATCTAATTTTAGGATAAAATAGTAAATTTTATAATTTTAGATGTTTGAGAATTGCTCCAATTCAAATGATTTTTATTTTTTCAAAGCCACTAAAACGAAAAAAAATCAGTTCTACTTTTTTTTTTCAGATTTTAGACCAAATAATTACTTATTGGCCTTTCAAAGATCAGAATTCAGATTTATCAAGTGCCACATTAGTCTCAACCAAAAGGTCCAGAAATGAGACAGAGTTCAATGAAATTATCAATGAAACTTGGTGGAAAGTGAAAACAAAGACAATTGTTAGATGGATTAAAACCGTGTAATTTATATTATAGACTATTGTCATTGTCCAAAAATTGATAGGCATAAATGATGGTTTATTAACACCATGAGAATCCTTACCAAAAAAAGACCATGAGAACATCTAGCAAATGGGGATTGAAGTTTGAGGCCCTCAATTCAAAAAGAAAATAATAATAATAATAATAGTAATAATAATAATAACTAAAAAAGTAGAGTAAAAAATAAAATTATAATAAGCTAGGTACAACCATCCAATTTGAGGACCTCTCTATATCTCTATATAAAATTATAAAAATATAAAGGTTGTTTTTGATAGCATATATTCTGTTCCTGTGGAGAAGAAGTCAGCGAATTTGAGTAAAAGAAACAGAAAAAATGAAAGATGGTACCAAATAGCTCCATATATGTGATATGTCATTGATGGACGATCAACAACCTTCTTTATTCTTTATTCTATTTTTGACTTGTAATTAACGATTACTATGCAGCACTCCTGATATACACAACATTTGTACAAACTGAAATTCTGTGAGGAAAAAGTAGATAAAGTTTAGTTTAGAGCCCGCACCACAATTCATTGACTTTACTCCAATTCCAAAGTCCAAACAAAACAAACTTCCCATCAACCTCTGCTTTATTAGTCCACTCCCACCGGCCCACCCACCACCGGTTGTAACCCAGATTAAATCCAAAACAAACAATAAACCCACAACAAAAGGCAAACATCTCTCTCTCTCTCCCCGTCCCAAACTTGATCAATTCAAACATAGAGTCCATCGCAGAAAGGTGGATGCAACCAACCTTTCTCCTGTTTCATTTCTGTCTTTCTTGGAGCTCTAGGTAATCATCCTCTTCTTCTTCTTCTTCTTCTTCTTCTTCTTTGTGTCTCTCATGGCGCATCTTTACAGACAGTTGTTGTCAAAAGAGTTGGACGATCCAGAGTATTGTTCACCTGGATGTAACTCGACGGATAATTGTCCATCCTTCTGTTATGGCCTTTGTCCTTCTTACTGCCCATCTTATTTAATTTCTTTGCCTCCTCCCCCTGTCGAAGGATCATCTCATGCGGCATCCCACATCTCACCCTTTTTGATCATCCTGATCACCGTACTGACCAGTGCCTTCCTTCTCGTTAGCTACTACGCCATCATTGTCAAATACTGTTCAAACTGGAACACCCGTTTCAGGAGATCACCTCCACCTCGATCCGACGATATCCGCCAAGATTTTCTTGACGAGAATCATGGCCCCGTCTTGGATCACCCTATTTGGTACATCACCACTGTTGGTCTCCAGGACTCCATCATCAATTCCATCACCGTCTGCAAGTATAAGAGAGGAGATGGCCTCACCGAAGGCACCGAGTGTTCGGTTTGTCTCAACGAGTTCGAAGACGACGAGACTCTGCGTCTCCTACCCAAATGCAGCCACGCTTTTCACCTCCCCTGTATCGACACTTGGTTGAGATCCCATAAAAATTGCCCCTTGTGTCGTGCACCTATTGTAGCTAGCACCTCTGGCCCACAGACGACGACTCCGCCGCCGCCAAATTCCAACAATCTTCCCGCTGGGGATGAAATCCTGGTGGAGAATTCTCAGAGCGATCCCAGGCTGGGAAGCAATCAAACCAGAGAACGTGGGGTCTGCGACCTGATGGGCGTTGGAACTGAGAATGAAGAAATCCCGGTCGAGGAGGATGGAAGGAGCGATTCCGGGATACCAAAGGATGGAGTCCCTTCACCCCTTCCGAGTTCTGGATTCCGGGTTCCCTGTGATTTGCGCGACAGTCGTCGGGAAGTGG
Source organism: Nelumbo nucifera (assembly GCF_055504915.1). Taxonomy (NCBI): domain Eukaryota; kingdom Viridiplantae; phylum Streptophyta; class Magnoliopsida; order Proteales; family Nelumbonaceae; genus Nelumbo; species Nelumbo nucifera. Next base: position 104,831,711 of record NC_142649.1, on the reverse strand, counting down.
AGGATGAGATGCAGCCAGTTGGGCGGTCTGTTTCTATGGATTCATCTCAGGCTGCGATCATCAGTTTCTCCATAGCTAATTCTCTCCAATTACAATCGGAAGGGAGTTCATCTACTCGACTAGTCCTTGTAAATAAATCCGATCCCGATATTGTTATAAAGCATGTCAGTGAAAGTCCGAGCGTCCTCAGCGAAATGGGTAGTTCTTCCATTGGGCGATCTCTGCTGAAGGGGCCTGTTTCCATGAAAAGATCATTCTCGAGTGGTGGGAAGTTCTTATCCAGATATGGCCGGAGCCGGAACTCGATTCTTCCTTTGTGAGGTCTTTAAATTCTTTTCATATCATCGACTGCCAATCCATAGACAATTGTAATTTGTAAATGAGAAAGAAGCTCAAAATAAAATCTGGCCGGGAAAAAGAATTTTGGCGCTTCGGATGCGATTTCAAGGTTCATAATGAGAACTAAGAAATTTGTAAATGGGGTTTTTGTTTCCATGTCCTACAGACGAAGTTAAGATATGGTTTTCTGTGATGCATTATTTTATACGCGGAACACAGTGGGAGTTCTGTGGAGAAACCTTTTCTGTATGTAAGTAATTTTTCCGGAAATGTTTCTTCCTGGTCCTGGATAGGCTAATCTCTGTGGTCTATTTTGTTTGATCGGTTTTGTTGGAAGTGTTTGAGTTTCTTAGAAGATAAACTGATCTGTTTGGAACTCTGTAATTTCCCATCCTATAAGCCTCTTTCCTTCTCTGTTATTAGCGAACATTGTTATAGCTTTAAGCTGTTGATTGTTTAATTGTTTCCTTTCTTGGTATGGATGGATATAACATTATTTGTCTTCTGTTTTACTGTTTGGGTATTTGCTTATACATTTATTTATTATTTAAATTGATTTTAATTGAAAAACGGATGTGACCCTCGATAGGGTTGAATGGCAAAACAGAATTCATGCAACTGTCCCCAAATAGTTGGCTTAACAGCTTGATATGTGGAGGTGGAGTTATGCTAGTGTTGTCACAGAGTTGCATGCATCGAAATGGTTTTCACTTTGGGCAAAAAGGGTTTGTTGCTTCAATTGTTGAATGTGCTGTTTTCTCTTTCTTTAATATGTTGAACAGAATAACGTTGCAAACTCTCAAAATGCACCAGCAGCCATAATGAGATCAAACTTTGTTCTCCCTTTTTCTTTTCTTGTTGATCAAAATTGCAAATACTGAGCAAATTTTGCTTTGATCAAGATCTTGTTCAAAGCTAGGGGCCATTGCTTGGGAAATCCCTTTATAATGGTAAAACAAGTGTGAGAACGCTATATGTGTAATCTCGAGTCTTAGAGCAGCCACCCTGTGAAAAAACCCGTAAGTTTGGATTGTATACAGTCTACCCCTCCCAATAACCAAACCCCAAATGACCAGGACCTTTATAGCCGGGTAATGGCCCTTTAATCAAGGCTTATCCAAAGATCTTGTTATCATGTTAGTCTTTCCCTACAAGTAGCAAAATAAAAACCAAATCAAGCAGAGTATTCTCAAGTCTTCTAAGTGCATGTACCCTAACATTTTGATTCTATTCCATCCATAGATTCTTTCTCCCGATGGAGGATGAAGTTTACAATTACAGCTGAGAGCTTGAACATAAAACTTTAGTTATGATCTGCCCCATTCATCGGTTCAATTAATTTAGAATAAGTGACTTATGGTTATTCCATCTACTTTTTGTTTGGATATATATGTTAATAATTCTCATCACATTATGGTGATTGATGAGGGGTGATTTAGTCTTTCAATTGAATGATATCACGACTCATGGCACTATAAAATTGTTCATTGACATCTTGGCACCAAGTAAGCGGACTTTGGAAACCTGGCATCTGTCTCAACCTCCTCGTCTCCACTTCGACAGGATAATCTACGAATAGTTCGGGAGATGTCAAGTCAACGTAAAGAGCCGATATGCCTCCACCGATCTAGCCCAAATCCGGTTAGCGACTTGCCCAATGCGACGGGCGACTTCCTTCGTGAGGAGGTTACTGTCTCCGATTCCCCCGAGATCACGATAACACATTGTCGGAACTGATCTCGATCCCACCCGTTTTGGACGAGACTAGATTAGCATTACCAACTTATGCAGAATCCGTCTCCAGGCGTGAAACCACCTTCGAATCAAATGGGTTGGAGATTTCGGATGTGTTTCGTGGAGCTAACGACAGTTATCCTATATAAAGGTGTCTCCTTCTTCAAAAGCGTTATATGCGATTTAACTCTCAAAGTTTATTAGCTTTCTCACTTCCTAAGCTAGTTTGCTAACTTAAGCATCAGAGTGTCCACCCCGGGTATAACAACCCGGACACTCTGACACTGTTCTTTGCAGCTCGACCAGGCAACCTCATCAGCTCAGCATCTGAGCTGTCTACAAAGAATTACTAGATCGCACAACATCAGTGATTATCTACAAGATGTGTGTGGGAGCTAAAACAAAGAAATCTGGGTTTATTGTAGTAAATGGATTACTACCGGAGGGGCCCCTGAATTGCAGGGGCTTGGAGAAATGAAATTATTGTATAGAAAAAAAGAAGTTGAGAAGTTATTTTTTAGTGAAAGTATCTTAGAAAAAAAAGTTACTTAAAATAAATTAAAATTTATATCCAATTTATTTTGCTAACACCAATTCCCTAAATGCATCTCTACTTAAATTGATCCAACAGCATGCAGCATGCAACAAGGAAAACACCAAACTTCAGCTTTCCATTACTCTATCATCTTCTTGGTTAAAGTTCTAATTTCAAATGAAGGGACCTTCTTTGGGAACTGAGATAATACAAAGGTGAGAAGCATTGGTGAAATTGAAGCACCATTAGTTAAAAAACAAGAACAACTACAACGATCAACAGCACAACCAAGCAATCAATGCTTGGAATCATGTTAGAATTAGATTAAAAAGCCAAGGTGATTAAAAGACAGACCCAATGTCCAGGGTATCTAAATACTTCAAATTTTCGGTGAAGGGATCCACATTTTTATATTATTATTTATATTTTTTAATGAGACTAACTTATATGAAATTGGTAAAACTAATTTTGAAACAAATAATTCTTACAATTTCAATAGTTTCTAATAATTCACCCATAACTAAAAATAATTTACTGTTAGTTATTACAAATAATATAATGATAATTGTTGTTGTAAATTTTACAGAATTTGAAAAATTTTAAAATAATTCGTTAATAACAAAATTACTATAATACTGGAATTTCCATAATTATCAAATTACAAAAGAAAAAAAATATTTTAAAAATTACTCTTATTATTTTTATTTATCAATATTTTTTATCATTGCAATAAATTAATGATAAGTGTGGTAAATTGAATAATTATCACAATTTTTTGTTAATTTAATAATTTTCACAAATAATAGTTACAAATAATTCATAACATAAAATTATATATGATTGTGGATAAATTCCTTAGAGACAAAGGGCTTTTAAATAACCAGAACAGAAGCATAATATATGCAATATGGATTAAATAATAAAGGAGTAGAAATTAGGGTAAACTTAATTGGAGACTAAGAGATATCTCTTCTGATCAACGAAACTAAGAGGTATCTCTTCTAATCAGCGAAACTAAGAAATATCTTTTGCCTTGGTGGTGGTTCCTCATCAGTGAAAAAGCATCGGCCAAAATAAACCTAGCATGTTTCATTCATCCAATCTTAAAAGATGTGTGTACTTTGTTAAAAATAAATAAATAAGCTTACTACATTAATCTTGATGCTAGATAGCACTTATATAAGAATGCAGTGAATTGTAATCAACCAAAAAATAAAAATAAAAATGAAAGTGAAACAACACCCTGATATAGACACCTCGGATAGCTAGTAATGACAATCAAGGGGGAAAATGAAAAGGAGGGGAGAGCTAGAACAAACATAAACAGAGTAAAGCTTACCAACATGGTTGAGCTTTTTTAATCTGTTGCACACTTGCAAGCCAATTTCTCTCGACCAGTATTAACCATGTTGGTTCATACTAGAAGTCTAGCTTCCCATGCATTGCAGATTAGACATTTAAAATTCTACCTAATTCATAGGAAAAGAATTACTCATGAATGTTCTACTTAACTTTAAATTCAAAACACTCGTAACACCGGTAAAAAAAGAAATAAAAATAATCTCAAGAATACCGGTGACATTGACAAATGACAATTACTTACTTAACAGTCACGAGATCTATCATTCTCATTGTCGGAGTTCACATTTTCACAAAAAAAAAGAAAAGAAAATAAGAAAATAAAATTTGATCCTTGAAAGCATCGCTTAATCACAGGTTTCAAAGTAAAAACTTCAATTGAGAGATCAAAGATCAAAATGATTCAATTACACCAATAGATCGTACAAAACTCTAAGAAATTGCTTTTAATTGATCGTACAAAATTCAATGGCATAACCTTGATAGTGACAACCACCACAAGTGCTTCCTTGCCCTAGGTAGAACCTATTTTCTCTCTTCCCAAATTGACCATAGGATGGGCATCTCTCTTTTAGGACTGAATCAAAAGTGCTAATCTTTCCTGGGGTTGCCAACCATAAAGAGAAGCATACTCTAGGTAGAACAAAAGAAAGGCAGTTTTTTTTTTCAAGCACTACATGCTAATCAGGGTTAAAAATCAAAGTTCGGGCCTATGGGGAAAATATTTAGTGGTAAGAGACCTAATGATTGGGTTTGGGGCAACCAATTTCTAGTATCAAGGGTAGATGGAGAATAAAAACATCCCTAGGACTATTGATAAGAGAGACAAATTCCTCTATCTTGGAATTCGTAGGAAGATGTTTAAATGTAAATGCTAGTCCAAACCATTGTCATCATGAAATAGGAAGCCAAAAATTACAGCATCCTTATGCAAGGTGAACTGAAATATGCATGGGAAAGAGGAGCTCAAACTGTAGTTGCAAAAATGGTGTGAGTTGATGTTACTGTCCCACCTGTTTGTGTTCATCCTGAATTTCTTGCAGATAATGGATGTCCAAAGGTTTGATTGCTCATTGCACATAGATATCCAATCGTAATAAGGTCTCCATCGCATAAAAAATTTCCGGTAAAGTTGTTCAATATGGTCCCTCAACTTATTAGGATTCTGGAACACTAAAACATAGTAAACCAAGAGATTTGCCTGAGCATAAGTCTTTCTCATTTAGTGTCTAGAGATGTAGTTCCTCTTCCACATTGCTAACCATTTCTGACATTTTCCAATTACTTGATATCAATAAGGCAAAAATTGTGGGTTTGCACCCAAGGTCCCAAAAATCTAATTGGATATTTCTCCGCCCTACACTACAAATTGTTTTTTTTTTTTTTTTGAAAATTCTTTGCCCAGACCTTGTATTCGCAACTACAGTTTCTACTACTTTTTCAAGAAACCATGAATATAAAAAGTCACCCCTTCCTCGTTTTTCTTTTCTTTCCATAACTTCAGAAAGGATGAAATAATCAACAGTAATAGCTAATTTTTTTATAAGTATCAATTGTAATAACTAATAAGCCCTCTAGAACTACAATTGTCTTATGATGTATCTTCTTTTTTGATATGGATGTACCAGTTAGGTGAAATCTCTTCATCGTTGGACTATAATTCTTTATTTTCAAGCATTTTCTCAAAATTCTAAAATTTAATGCCTAAACCAGTGATTCAAATCTAGTGGCATTAGGAAGGCTGGCGACATGGAAAACTTATATTTCTAAATAATGTGTAGAACTTTCCTGGGGCCATTAATACCCATGACAAGTTTGATCCCTTCTTGAGATTATTATCTTTGAATGTTGGCAACAAACATCTCATAACTACAGAGAGTAAATAATATGTGCCCTTCAAGTATTAAGAACCACCAACGAACCATAACACAAGCAGTGCTAACAAAGTAGTTGAAAGTTCCCAAAAGTTTTTTGGAGCCAAGGTATTAATCTCTATTGAGGGAAATTAATGGATTTCCTAAACAAATCTACAGCTTTCCTCAGAACTTCAATATAACATTGCGCATCCATAAACAAACAAACAATTTTTACAGAAAAAATACAAATAACAAGTGTTCTCAAGAACCAAACACTAGAATTAAAATGATGCTGACATGAAGCGAAGTATAATTAAAATGAAATGTTGCATGATGCCATTTGGATGCAACTGAAGATGCTAAAACGTAAACAAATAGATGAGATTATCCAAACTTGAAATTACCCTGTCAGTGTCAATGATGTCTCACCGTATTCTTCTAATTGTCATGTTATGCCTCATCTACAGGTCCTTATATTTTGCAACTCCCTTTCAAGACTGGTGTAATCTAAAAAGAAGGTTAAATTCACCATTAATTATCCTCTCCTATTCCGTGACCATAACAACTTCAAGACAACTAAATACCAATGATAAAATACAATTACTGAATCACCAAAAGGAGACCATGTCTCTGATCATAATGCTACCATGGTTGAAAAGCAGAATGTTTCACAAATATTGGAATGATGATTAATTTAGCATGCACATTATTCAGAAGTAAATTAGTAACACCCCAACCAATATACTGAAAACCAAAAGATTCAATTCCCAGATTAATCAAAAACCCTAAACAGAGCGATAAAAACAGCCAATAAATTCTATAAAATGAATCTTAAATAAGCAGACTTTCTCCAACACAGAAAACCCCAAACAGTCTAATGGAATTGTCACAAATCTGAAGCCTAATATTTAGCTCCCCTCCCAAGAATCCATGGCGAGAGAGATGAGACTAGAGAGAAGATAGACGAGAGAGAGAGAGGACAAAGAGAGAAAGAGACGAGAGAGAAAGAAACGCTACAGGAGAAAGAGAAAGAAGAGAGAGTGAGAGAAAGAGAGGCAGGTAGCGGGAAGACAAAGAGTGAGGAGAAATGCCACATGGACACGTAACTTTCATGCAAAGAGATGCTCTATATACTCTGTTTGCATGAAACACCATAGGGACATGCTCGGACTTGCTCTGTTTTACACGTAACTTTCACTCAGACATATCGTATTGTGGACAAAGACTTTGTTTTACACGTATAAAATAAAATTGGCCAATTAAACACAAAAACACCAAAATAGTACATATAAAATAACACGTGGCGAAAGGAGAGAACATCCCAATCGTATTAATATATATATATATATATATATATATATAATTGTTTTTATTTCAGAAGCAAGTATGGTATGTTTGGGGAGGCCACCTTCAAGAATGCATGCATGCATGTCTATCAACCTCCACTCCTTGATGATATATTTATGATCTATCACCTAAAAGTCCATTCAGAGTCGTATGTTCAACTCCATCGGCAGAGGACAATTAGTTGCAAGACTTGATCGGTAGTGAAGCATGATCAGTTCTAGAATGTAGAGAGAAAATATCCCAACCAAATTTCCCTTAATCGATTTCAATTGTGCCTTGTATGAAAGTATTTGCACATAATTAATAGTGCCTCTACTAGCTAGATTATATTTTTTACTTTGTGAGCTTGACTTGAATAAAATCAATTTATTGAGCCACGAATTCGATCGAGCCTCGTCTAACAGTAACCAAATTTTCTTACCCAACACCCTCAACATTGATATGTGATATCATCAATATTGATTATGGTCATTGCCAAACGATCAAGATTTCGATAGTGAGGGGCAGAGCCAGGGGGACCCAGGGGAGCCATGGCCCCCTTATGTTGTGTTTGGTTTAAAGGAAAGAGTAGGGAAAGGAAGGGAAATGTAGGGAAACTTTAATAAACCTTGTATTGGTTTTCCTATGTTTCCCTTCCTTTCCCTACCTTTTCTTTCAAACTAAACATAGCCTTATGGTTCAGAAAATCCCCACTGTAATACAACTTTTCATGTAAATTTTCCCCTCCCCCCACTCTCCATCTCAATAGTTGGCCCCCCTAAGGGTCCACCCATACTTCATTTATATTTTGGTCCCCCTTATAACAATTTCTTGACTCCGCCCCTACCGATAGTCACAATCTAGAACCTGGAAAGATTTTTGTCTAGGTGTTAAGAACAAGATAGAATACTTGACAACTGATTCGAAATATTCAACCTGTCTAAACTCTAAAAGGAACATTTCAAAGAATCCTGTAGTTGTGCTATCTACTGACTTATGATAGAACTTGAGGATTGGCAATTCGTTTTCTTAAAAGATTTCTTTCTCAAGCTTTGTGAGGTAGTGAAGATCATGCATTTTCACCAGGAATAGTGTTCTCTAAAAGAGTACGAATATTGTTGGAAATAATAATAGAAAAGGCACAATGGAGCTTATCGGTAATCGCTTTCCAAACTGAGCACTTGCAGAACTTTAAATCTGAGAAATTGCAGAGAGAAGGAAGGTTGAATCATGCCACTTGACCACTCTCCTTAAAACTGCATTTGCCCCCTATGGTGCTGCCAAGTGATTGCAAATCGGTCGCCAAGATGAAACAGTCCATAGGCCACTAGTAGCGTGCATTCGCTTACTAGACCTCTGTGAACCACCAAGATTGATGCTCAGAAAATTGACACTTGACAAAGAGAGCAAACTATGTTGTGTGCATTGGTGTGTCTTTTTGGGTCGACCAACACTCCTTTTATAGAGTGTTCTCTGTCACCTGAATGGATATAGAAGTGTCCTTTCAAAGAGATGTCTCTTTAGAACAGTGCACCTTTTCGAAGAGACACGAAAGGAATGAAGAAAACGATTAAAAATAAACTTTGAAATTCGAAAGTCAAACTGTTTAAACTAGTCATAAACAAAATGATTCGGTATAGCATGCATGTAGCTGTACCCATACTCGTACCCATGCCCCATCCCAGCCTAGCCCAACCCGATGCGTAAGTGTGAAAAGCACCCCCAACCCCACCCCCCCCCCCCCCCCCCCCTCACATGCATGTGAACATCTATAGTGCTTTCCTCCTATGGATCCCTACCCATAGAGAGAGCAAGTCTATAGATATACTCAAACTCAACTCCTTTCCCAAGCAATGTGGGACAAGGAGTCTTCCCATGCATTTAAAAAAGGGAAGAGAAAAAAAGACAAAACCTAAAGAACACAAGGGAAGGAGGAAAAGTTCTTGAAATTTTGAATCTCTCTTCAACAATCCCCCACAAGATTCAAAATTACAAGAAGATCGAACAATCTAAGCATCGTAGTGAGAATAGTATTCACGGTGATGTCTTTTGGACTTCAATCAACATTTAGGTATGATAGGCTATGTTACAGAGTACGAGTGGAGTCAGACTCCTTCAACCTTTCCTCTTTGTCATAACTAGCTAACTTGCATACTTTATTTTCTTGTCCTAACATTATGAAGCCTTCAGGTTGCTTAATATATATTTTTTGCTCTAATTCCCCATTTAAGAAAGTTGTTTTTACATCCATTTGATGAACTACTAGTTTGTAATTCAGGTTGCCTAATATACATATTTTGCTCAAATTCCCCAGTTAACCTTGCAATTGGGGAATAAGTGTTAAAGAAATCTACATATTTCTTTTATCTAATCCCTCTAGCAACTAATTTGGCTTTAAATTTATCTATTGTACCATTTAGTTTCAATTTTTTCTTAAAGATCCATTTACAATCTAGTGCCTTAGTTCCAAGAGGGAGATATATAAGTTCCCAAATATGATTAGTGACTAAAGAGTCTATTTCACTTTTTATGGCTTATTTCTAAAATACTACATCAGATTAGGTAACGACTTCCTGATAGGTTACTATGTCATTGTCCACTAAAAATGTCAACATTCCGTCACCAAAGTTTGTTTCTTTCCTTTGTCTTTTACTTCTCCTTAAGTTTGGTTCTTGATTCCTAGAATCGGTACTTTCTTGACTAAGTAAAGTACTGATTCCTTGAGCATTCAATTGTTGTTCTTGGTTTCTATTATGATTTGGGAAGATTCCCTATTTATTGTTTCTTTTCTTCATGGAAAAATGTGCTCAAAGAATTCTACATCTCGGGACTCAATTATTGTGTTGTTCTCTACAACATTATCAATTTTTTTAATTACAAGGAACAATAAGTTGCACTATTTTGTGCATATCCAATGAACACACAATCACAAGTTTTCGGCCCCAATTTTTTTCTTTTAAGTTCAAGTATTCCAACCTTTGCTAAGCAACTCCAAACTTTTAAGTAGTTTAAACAAGATTTCCTATTATGCCACAATTCAAAAGGTATTTGTTCTTTCTTCTTGAGTGGTATTCTATTGTATAAGTGACCAAGTCATTGGGATTGTTTTCCCTCACAAGTTCAGAGGTACACCTAAATTAATAAGCATAGCATTCGTCATTTCCTTTAATGTTTTGTTAAGTCTTTCTACAAGTCCATTAGATTCAGGTTGATAAGGAGTTATGGTTTCATGTATGATTTCGTTTTATTCAAAAAAGAATTCCTTATACTTTCCCCATCATATTCAGTCCCTTTATCTGTTCTAAGTTTTTTAATTTTCTTTCCTAATTGATTTTCTACTTCAATCTTGTAAGTTATAAAAGCTTGTTCAGCCTCATCTTTTGATTTAAGTAAAACTACTATTGCATATCTAGAAAAGTCATCTGTGAATATTATATAATATCTTTTTCCTCTTCTAGCTTCATGAAACTTAAGGTCTCTTAAATCACTATGTATAAGTTGTATTAATTCAATTTCTCTTTGTACACTTTTATGATGTTTTTTAGTGAATTTTGCTTCTATACATACTTGGCATTTTTCATTTGTAAAATCAATAGGAATATTCAAAACTCATAATTTACATAATCGTTTTAAATAAAGAGCACTACGATGTCCTAATCTAACATGCCAAATATCAAACGATTCAATAATATAAGCAGAAGAAGAAGCATTCTTATTCATAATAATATCAGAAATGTTCAGGACAAATAGCCCACCAACATTGTATCATTTTTGAATAAATACATTATTTTTAGTCAACACAGTCTTGTTTGCTTTAAATGTAAGCTTTAGTCCTACTTTGTTGAAAAGTGCTCCCGGTACCAAATTTCGTCTGATCTCTGGCACATGCAACACATCATTCAACATTAGGATTTTTCCTGAAGTCAGTTTCAGGAACACATTTCCTTTGCCGACGACATTCGAAGTTTGTTAGTTTCCCATTAAGACTTGATCTCCCTCAGATTGAGTTGTGTACTCATAGGAGCTGCGGTCTCCACATATGTGCTTAGTAGCATCAGTGTCCAATACCCACTCCTTCGGTTTGTCAACCAAGTTTGCCTCAGTTACCATGACTGCAATAACATCCTCAGTAAAATTAACATTTGATTTCCTAAAGTCTTTCTTGTTTCAGTACTAACAGTCTTTCTTGTAATTCCTGGGTTTGCCACATACAAAGCACTTTCCTTTATTTTCTTGCTTCTTTAACTTCTTATCATTTTTCACATTCAGATTCTTTTTGAATTTTGTAGTTGTTTCTTCTACCAGATTGGTTTTGGATATCTGATTTTTCTCATCCTCATCTTTCTTCCTATTCTTTTCTTCTATTTTGATTCAGACCACTACTTGGTCCAAAGTAGTGTCATTCCTTTTATGCTTCATACTTGTTTTGAAATCATTCTATGTATGTGGAAATTTCTCTATGAGAGAACTGACAATAAATTCATCTGGCAGTATCATGCCTTCCTTTGCTAGTTCCCCCACAAGCACCTGAAACTCATTTATTTGGGCAGACACATCCATGTCTTCTTTCATGATAAAATGCAGGAAATTGGCAATCACATATTTTTATTCCCAGCATTTTTCAGAGTATACTTGTTGTCCAATGCATTTTAAATTTCATAGGCAAAATTCTAGGAAGAGTAGACATTGTACAATTTATTGGACAAGCAATTAAGGATATGGTTTTTGCAGAGATGGTCAGCCATAATCCAGTGTTCTACAACAACAGAACGGGTTGGTTCCTCCATGTTTAGTGGGTTCGGTTTAGTCAAAGTAAAGACTATCCTAATTGCTCTAAGGCAAACAGAAGGTGTTGTCTCCAACGCTTGTAGTTGGTTCCATCGAAAGGTTCAATCTTAGAGAAATCAAGAACTGTTGACAATATATGGTTCCTCATGATGGGGTTAGCAGGGATATGTTCCATAAATGCGGTGTTCGGCACTTGACAGAGAGAGCAAACTGTGTTGTGTGCATTGATGTGTCTTTTTTCTAAGTCGACCAACGCTCCTTTTATAAAGTGTTCTTAGTCACCCGAATGGACACAGAAGTATCCTTTCAAACCCGTTTTGACCTGGCCTAGCTTGGCGCGTATGTGAAAAGCACCCCCAATCCCCCTCATATGCATGTAAACATCTATTGACCTGGCCCAGCTTGGCCCGTTTTGACCTGGCCCAGCTTACCTATACAGAGAGCAAGTTTATAAATATACTCAAACTCAACTCCCTTCCCAAGCAATGTGCATGGGACAAGAAATCTTCCCATGCATTTAGAGGAGAAAAGAGAAAAAAACAAAACCCAAGGAACCCAAGAGAGGGAGGAAAGATTTTTGAAATTTTGAATCTCTCTCCAACAAATATAAATATATACTGTGTAAAACCAAAACCATGTATATTGTATCGTAAGCCTTGTATTTGTAACTGAAGAAGTTCATACTTGATAGCATGTTTTAAAGACTGGATCAGAAATGGAACCCTTTTGGTCACCGGATTGTAGGTCAAATGGTCTAACCACCCGATCTGATGCCAGGTCAAATGGTTTTGAGTATCAAACAGTACCCGGGTCCATGATTGGTTCTTGGGTCAACCGGTCCGATCGTCCGGTCCAATTTTCAAAACCATGCTTTGTAGTATAATGTATTGGACAATAAAAATATCGGTTGTTACAAGGGTTAAATTTATATGGGGGAAACCAAATCAAGCTCCGATTAAATTTGGAAGTTGGAACTGGCTCTAATTACGAAAATAAAGTTTAGTCGTCTCTCTCTAGATCTTAGACGAAAGAAATCAGTAGGGGGTTTTGAAAATCATGGACTAATGAGTGGGCCATCCCTTCCATGGGGATGGAATTAAGTGAGGGGATAAGGGAAAAGTCAATGTCAAATTATGTTAGAGGGAGGAAAATTGGTAATTTACTTGTTAAACAAGCAAGGTTAATGGAAAACAAAGCAGGCCAAGTGGCCAATTGCCTAGCTGATGTGAAGAGTGAAGGTTAATGGAAAACAAAGCAGGCCAGGTGGCCAATTGCCTAGCTGATGTGAAGAGTGAAGATCAATCCAAGCAGAAGCAGTTTACTTGTAGGCTATCCTAATCTCCTCCCTCTATGAAAGCCCTATAAATGTGTCTTTCTTTAGCTTTTGTTCGTTTGTTATTGGGACTAAGTCTAACCAAATAATCACTGACAATGCCAATGACCTAAGCAATTGAGATTTGAGAAGCATGCCAACGAAAGCAGTTGGCCCTTGACTGACGATCCTTTGGTCAAATTTGGCTGCAACTGCAAATCAGCAACTGGCTTTCTACTACTTGTAGCAGGTGGACAGCTAATATGCATTACAAGGCTTTGTGCTATTTGTCATCCATGAAACATTTACCGAGAAAGGGAATTATATTTTAAATTATGACAACTTTATTCAGGTTTGAAATTATGCCAAAAGGAAACTGTGACATCTTCCATTCACCAACGCTCGCAGCTCGCTTGCTTTTAATATACGTAGGTAAGTGTATACAGTCAGTGGAAGATCACGATCAGAAAGGAAAAGAAAAGCCTTGTGGAGATGTTTTCCAAGTGGCAAGGGCCAAGGGAGATGATTTTCATGACCAATCAAGAACATACAATTTGCCGAGTACCATCTTCTTTTGGTCAAAAGTCAAAAGTTACAGCTGAAGTTTTTCTGGTCAGTTTCTCGTAGCCCGAGTGAAAATGGGTCGACCTACAAATGAGCCAAGGTAGGGATTAAGTTGGGTTTTGAGCCCAGATTCGTGCATCAGATGAGAGATTTTATAGGGAAGGGAGGACTGACTGGGAGTGGGAGTCTATAAACAATCTCTGTACTTGTATCACTCATCGGGGGAGACGATGACGAAGTCGTACCCAAATCAGGTGGAGTGGAATGGCCTGCCATTGGCAGCATGCGATGCGAGTGCGACGTCAATCCACGTTGGAAACTGCCATTTTATGCCTACACAGTACTTATCCAAACATAGTTACTACACAAAAGAAGAGATGGGTTTCTGTAATGCCGTTGCGGCCATGCATTTTAGTAAATTAACACGAAAGCAGCCTGAGCCTGAGGTTTTCATAGCTACTAGAGGAGATCCCAAAGTTTTCAGTGTATGGAAGAGGGGAAACACAAACACGAATGATTGGCGGATCCCAACTCTATTCCATTAACTTGCATGGTATTGGTATCTGCTCCAATCTCAATCTCAAGTTTAGAAAGAAAATATGTTCGACCTAAAAGCTCAATCTGAATTAATTAATTATAATGGCCTAATGGGGCAACAACAATCCAACATTAGACCACTTGCTCAAATATCAAAAGCTTAAATTATTAGGTAAAATCTCGGAATAAGTTTTCATTCTTTAGCAGCTCCTCCCTAGCTAGTAGATATGATGTCATAGGGGATCACATTATTCAAATTCAGTGAGCAAAGCATCTTAGTACACACACCCTATTAGATATGAAGTCCAATGTGAATGTGAATGTGAATGTGAGGGGAGTGGTGGTAGTCCATTACAGCCAAAGCCCAAAGGGATTTTTTGACTGCAATCTCCCTCAGAAATCTAATTTACAGCTCCCTCTTAGTTAATTAGTAGCCCTTTCTACAAATCGCATCCTGCCCATGAATTTAACATCAATCTATGGGCAGGATTCAACCCACCCCTAATTTATTAGTAGCTCCATCTAGAGGTGGACTGAAGGGTAAGAACCCCAAACCCAAAAGGGCTTGATGCACCCCCTATTTTAATTGGTTTTCAAAATGATCTACTTCTTTAAGCCAACATTATGTTTAAAGTCATGCTGGCTGTTAATTTTAACCAGAGCAGGGTTATTCAGGGTAATGTAAAACCACGGAAGAAAAATTGAATAAAAAATATGTAATTTTCTGTCCTTGTAAGAAAGTCCCCTCTGAACTGGAATAAAGTTAGAGAGGTTCAGAAAAATACTAGTTCGATTGTGATTAGAGTAAATCTCCCCCATTTTTTATAATAAAAGGGATAACCCCTTAAACTCAGTTTGGAAGGAGTACACGTACAAATATGTAGACTACAAAATCTTATATTTTGTATTATTTTATATGTATTTGCATTGTATATATTTGTATTTATACTCTTTTCAAACGGAGCCTTAAAAATTAGGGTAGCAGTAATATTTGAAAAGAGCGGCACCCCTTTTCTTTGGTTACTTTAGTATATAGGGGTAGCATTTGTCCTTTTATAAGGGATGTGTCCCTTTAATCAAGATTGGGACGTGCCCTAATCTAGTATGTAAGGGGATTAGGGCCCATGGTTGGGTGCATCTTATTTAAGACTAAGTTAAAAGAGTGGTTTTAATAAAAATGCTGGTAATCATTATTGAGTTTGTCTTCTGCAAATACTGTAAATATTTTTTAACATTAGGAACATTGTGAAAGGCTGAAAGGGAAGGAGATTATTCACCATTTCGAGTTTTAAGTTTTTTTCTTTTTTGTTCTCGAAATACTACGGTCTTTTTGTGAAATAAAAATGTTCTTTTGAATGGTGAAAATGAGAAAGAGAAGTGGTCATTCATAATTTAAAAACTTAGAAAACTTAGGAGGTGTTCTATAATATAAATTGTTTTTTTGTTGGTTCCAAAAATAAATCAAAACAAAAACACAAATCTCAATTGTGAATTTATGGTTTTAAAAGCATATTTTCATCTAGTTATTTAATACCATGTTCCATAAATCATACAAATTCTATATTATATAATTGTTTTTATTTTAAAAATCATTATTTTGATGGTTTGAAAAACACGTATTGTTTTTTAAACAAAACCAATATATTTTTGTCTTTTAAAACAAAAATAATATTAAAAAAACAAACAAAAACAAAAACATTCATACTATACAGCATCCATTAATTGATTATTGCATGATTGATATGTCATTATTTTTTCTTAAAAAAAAAAGAACTTTCTGTACATATGGCCAAAATTGTTAAATTAATGTCAGTAGAAAATGGGGTTTTGGCTTAAATAACACGAAAGGAAAAAGACCGAAAAAGTATGGACAGGCCCATTACAGATTTTTGAATTCCACTACAGATCTATAAACATTCAAAATATCAAATATCCCTATTCTATATATCAATACCTGCCCGTGAATTATCATTAATTCCCATCTACTCCAACTATAATTTGAGCCTAAAAATTCTGACCCTAGGCTGAACCATCATTATTCCAAAAAAGACACTATTTCTTGGATCACTAACCACATAATGAACATATTCGTTGGAAAAAAAAATATTAGAAAGTTAAGTAATTTTCTTTGAAAAATGTTATGCTAGGCTTCTAGTTATTTGGTGGGTTTGGGACCATATTTGCTTAAGCCGACGGACAGGCAATGACAATGGGTTTATTGTGCATTACATGAAATCCTTTTAATCCTGCTACTCTCCATGTGGACGAACATGGCTCTCCATTATATATCTACGCAAAAGCTGCTATATTATTGTTGGAACAATTATGGGTTCTTGGCAACCCAACACATTGACTTAATATATCAAAATTCGAAAATAATCAAATATGCATGGTGGCTCTCAATCATCGATATACATGGGAATCGGCGCCAATAGCAACAGTGGAGGAGTGGATCATACCTCATCACACATAGAGGTGTAAAGTGGGCTGTGCACGGCATGGCGGCCCGTGCAAAGTGCAGGCCATGTCGTGTTGGCCCATGGGCTGTGTTGTCCTCTTTAGCGAAAATTTTGGGGGTCGGTTTAGCATGGCCCACAGTTTAGGTATGCGTGGACTGGTGCCGTGCCATGGGTTGGGTTGACCTGTGGTCCAAGCCTTGGCCTAAGTTGGGCCATGGACCGGGCCAAAACTATTTTTGCCTATTTATTTAAAAAATTTGAAAAAAACTCAAAATTTTAATTTTATATGAATTTTGATGAATATAATTGCTTATATATACAATAATTAAGAAAATTAGTATAATAAAATTGAAACAATTTGTTTATTTTATTAATATATTATTATATAATTATAATTTATATAATATATTATGTTATATATATAAATATATAAATATTATGTATATATAATATATATAAATAGTATATATGGGCCGTGCCGGCACATGGGCCACAGGTGGCATGGCTTACTTGACCGTGCCGTGCGGTGCCGGCCCGTTGACTTCAAACCCCAGGCCCTGCACGACACGGACCATCGTGCCGGGCCTGGCACGACCTGTGGGCTGTTGTGCCGTGTCGTGCCATGCCGAGCCGCAGGTGGCCCGGCCCGATTTACACCTCTAATCACACATATTTTTCACAAGGAAACCCTCACTCTCACCGGGACAGTACTCAAAAAGGTTTATTAGTATTGTTTGCCACGAGGAGGGATGATGTGGAGAATTCAGACCATCCAGCTGATAAGATTTTTTTTAGATTTGACATGGAATGTGTATTGGGAACATCTCCCGAAAACGTCCCACAGCTTATCCCACGAAATTGCCCCCCACATCATCATTTTTGGTATTATCATCCAGAGATATTCCCAATACACGGTGGGGATGTGCCGTGGGATGTTGTGAGGGGCTGATTTGATCTCGCTCATGGTTCGATTTTTTAATCGAATCGGTATTATCAATTTTTGGAAAACTGATAACCAAAACTAATTGGTTAATTAGTTGATTGGTTCGGTTTATCTTTTTTTTCAGCTTTTTTATTTTTAGGGATTATAGCTGAAAAGGGCAACTTTTGGGCCCTAATATCAATAAAAATAATACTTTTAATAAAATTTTAAAAATAGGTTAACATTTTAAAAATAATATCAATTAAGGACAAAAATACTGTTCATCTTCTTCCTTGCAATCCATTCATCAACACCGCTGTCTCCGACAATGCCTCTGCTTACCTCCACACATCTCCGCCTCTGCCGCCGCCACCTGGCCAAGCAACCACTGAAGTTAACATTTTCCGGGAAGTTAGTATTCGAATTTCACTGCTATGCATTCTCTGACGACAAGGCGTGGGAGACGGGCAACCCAAACCAAGTTTGTGCAACTGTTGTGAATAACAGGATGAGAAAAAGGAGGTTTTTTGTTGGACCGAGGTTGGCCACTTTTTATCAGTGAGTTTGGTGTGGATCAGAGAGGCACCAACGTAAATGACAATAGGTTCTTGAATTGCTTTCTTGGTGTTACAGCCCAATTCGATTGGGATTGGGCATTGTGGACACTGATTGGGAGTTACTATCTGAGTTGGGACTGGAATAACACCATAATTCAACCTTCATTCAACAGATCTCTGCACTCCAATCTCCCTTCCAAGGTATATGTATGTTTGATCTGTTTTGTTTACATTTAACCTTTTAATTTGAATATTGTAAAATTAATGCAGGTCCAGTCTTGTTCAGAGGTGAGGCCACACAAAGTAATATTCCACCCATCAACTGGCCTTTATGTGCTAAGGAAATATCTGATCGAGCCATTAAAGCTAGGTTCTTATACTGAATCTGAAGCTTGGAGCTACACACCCAAGAAAACTTTATCGCTCAAGGACACAAACTTTTGTTTACAAGCTGATGAATTGGGAGAGGCAGTCAAGCTTGGGATCATTTGCAGTGACTTGAGTTCAAAATGAGATGTGATATCGGACTCGAAGATGCACATTTCATCTAAGCTTGCAAATGTTAGCACCGTGTGCACCAACGTCGACTCTAACACTAACACCATCTAAGCTGGTCGAACCGGCAACGTTGCCAGAGGCGGAGGCAGAGGTGGCCAGAGGCGGGCACTGATGAATAGATTGCAAGAGGAAGAAGATGAATAGTACTTTTACCCTTAATTGATATTATTTTTAAAAAGTTAACATATTTTTGAAATTTTATTAAAAGTATTACTTTATTGATATTAGGGCCCAAAAGTTGCCCTTATCAGTTATAATCCCTTAATTTTATAATATATATTATAAAATTATATATAAATATATAATAAAAAATTATAAATATATATAATATTATATTTTAAACAATAAATAATAAATCATATATTATAAAATTATATATTTATGTATAGTGCATATCTATTAATTTATAATATATAAAAAATATATATAATATATATAATATACATAAATATATTATAAAATATATAAAAATATATGTATACCGCTCGATTCGATTAACCATCGGTTTTCTATATTGATTAATCGAAACCGAACTAATACCTTCGGTTTCTTTAAAACACCGAACTGACCAGTTTGGTTAACGGATTTTTCAATTCGGTTTTTCGGTTTTTTGCTCACCCATACTCCCCATGTAAATCCTATATTTAGGCCATGTTTGGGAGTGCTTAAGTTAAAAATAAGTGCTTATTCGAATAAGCACTTATTTGCATTTGGCACCCACCTTTTTCAAGTGTTTATTTTTTAAATAAGCACTTATTTTATATTGGGCGTTTGGTAGTCTTTTTCTCTAATAAGCATTTGGGACTATTTTGTCCTTCATTTTCTTTTAAATTTTTAAAATATACCTTTTGAAAGCACTTTTAATAAATTATTTTTATAAAAACACTTTTATGAAAGTGTTTGTGTTTTTATAAAAGTACTTTCTGAAAAGCATTTTTACAAAAGCACTTTTATAAAATTACTTTTGTAAAAGTACTTTTATGAAAGCATTTTTATGAAAGTACTTTTATGAAATCACTTGTATAAAAGTACTTCTGTAAAAGTAATTTTGTAAAAGTACTTTTTTTTAAACTGCTTTCATAAAAGTGCTTTTGTAAGGGTACTTTCTTAAAAGTGTTTTTGTAAAAGTACTTTTATAAAAGTGCTTTTGTAAAAATGCTTTCATAAAAGTACTTTCTTTAAAGTGCTTTCGTAAAAGTACTTTTAAAAAGTGTTTTTGTTAATGAAAAAAATACAATAAGTACTAAAAATATATTAACTTAGTCAATAAATAGTATAATCTTAAATAATAGTTTAATCTCTAATAAATATTAATCAAGAAGTTATAACAAAAAAGCAATAAATTAAATTTTCAATAATAGTAGCTTAATCTCCAATAATTATTGAAAGTTTTCTGTTAGATAACAAAATAAAATAAATTTATACATAATCATTGAAAATACGTTTATCACAAAAAACAATAAATAATTATTGAAATATAATAAATATTAAATTTAGTATATATAATTATATAATAAATACAGATTAAGTGTTTTAAAATTATTATTAATAAATATTCATTTTTTTGAAAGTTCTTTTCTGGAATTATTACTTGATATAAGTGAAATTAGTTATTTACAAAATTTTGTAAAAATATTAAATTATTATTAATTTCAATACAATGTTATAATTATTTTTATAACTTTCAGAATTTTTTTAAACTTATTACATAATTTATTTATTTTAATTATTTAAAATCTAGTTATGTTCAATTATTTTTATTTAAAATATTTAGTTATTTAAATACATAAATAATATGTAAAATATTTAAATTTTAAAATATTAATTATTTATTTAATTTAATTATCCATAAAATCATAATTTATACTATTAGTACATAATTTCATATTTAATTTTTAATATATTAAATCATTGTTAATTCCAATATTATGTTATAATTATTTTTCTACTTTGTAGAAATTTTTTTTAAATTTGTTACATAACTTCGTTATTTTAACTATTTAAAATCTAGTTATGATAAGTATTTAAATAATATATACAATATTTAAAATTTTTTGTTATTTGAATTTTATTTATTTAAAGCTATTACATATTTTTAAATATTTAAAAAACATTTAAATTGATAATCTAAAACAACATAATTTAAATTGTTAGTACATAATTTTGTGATATATTTTGTAAAAATAAAAAAGTATTTTTTTTTTGTTTTTAATAAATATTTTAAATTTATTATATGATTTTTTTAGAATATTTAAATAATTCTTAAATTTTTAATCAAAATTTTCTTTAGATAGATATAGATAAAAAGTAGGGGAGAGGATAAATAGGAGTTAGATATAATTTAGGAGAGAAATCTACCCTATATTTAAAATTTTACTAAAACACCACTATAATTTAAAAAGGATTTAATCAATCTTTCATTAGATGACAGTGGAAAATGACAGTTTTAAACCAAATATTCATTTAAATAAATGTAATCAAAAGAAAAAATTTAAAAATACCATTTTTGCCCTTTATAAGGCACGATCAACCACTCTATTGGCTATATTTGGTTTATTTTTGTTTTCTATACAAAAAAAAGTGTTAAGGGTATTTTTGGAATAAAAAATCACAGCCCTAATGGCAAAACAAACACTCCTTAATGAAAGGTTGATTAAGTAAATAAGTTGCAAAATATATGAGATGTTTTAGTAAAATGAAAACTATAAGGTAGGTTTAAGTAAATATGTAAAACTATAAGATGTGTTCTAATAAAGGACCCTAATAAAATCACATGAGAGTATACAATTGTTTTATAATATATACAATATTTAAAATTTTTTGTTATTTGAATTTTATTTATTTAAAGCTATTACATGTTTTTAAATATTTAAAAAACATTTAAATTGATAATCTAAAACAACATAATTTAAATTGTTAGTACTGTGATATATTTTGTAAAAATAAAAAAGTATTTTTTTGTTTTTAATAAATATTTTAAATTTATTATATGATTTTTTTAGAATATTTAAATAATTCTTAAATTTTTAATCCAAATTTTCTTTAGATAGATATAGATAAAAAGTAGGGGAGAGGATAAATAGGAGTTAGATATAATTTAGGGGAGAAATCTACCCTATAGTTAAAATTTTACTAAAACACCACTTATAATTTAAAAAGGATTTAATCAATCTTTCAATAGATGATAGTGGAAAATGACAGTTTTAAACCAAATGTTCATTTAAATAAATGTAATCAAAAGAAAAAATTTGAAAATACCATTTTTGCCCTTTATAAGACATGGTCAACCACTCTATTTGCTATATTTGGTTTATTTTTGTTTTCTGTACAAAAAAAAGTGTTAAGGGTATTTTTGGAATAAAAAATCACAGCCCTAATGGAAAAACAAACACTCCTTAATGAAAGGTTGATTAAGTAAATAAGTTGCAAAATATATGAGATGTTTTAGTAAAATGAAAACTATAAGGTAGGTTTAAGTAAATTTGTAAAACTATAAGATGTGTTCTAATAAAGGACCCTAATAAAATCACATGAGAGTATACAATTGTTTTATAATATATACAATATTTAAAATTTTTTGTTATTTGAATTTTATTTATTTAAAGCTATTACATATTTTTAAATATTTAAAAAACATTTAAATTGATAATCTAAAACAACATAATTTAAATTGTTAGTACACAATTTTGTGATATATTTTGTAAAAATAAAAAAGTTTTTTTTTGTTTTTAATAAATATTTTAAATTTATTATTTGATTTTGTTAGAATATTTAAATAATTCTTAAATTTTTAATCCAAGTTTTCTTTAGATAGATATAGATAAAAAGTAGGGGAGAGGATAAATAGGAGTTAGATATAATTTAGGAGAGAAATCTATCCTATAGTTAAAATTTTACTAAAACACCACTTATAATTTAAAAAGGATTTAATCAATCTTTCATTAGATGACAGTGGAAAATGACAGTTTTAAATATTTGAAAAGCATTTAAATTGATAATCCAAAAAAACATAATTTAAATTGTTAGTACATAATTTCGTGATATATTTTGTAAAAATATAAAATTATTTTTTGTGTTTTTAATAAATATTTTAAAGTTATTATATAATTTTGTTAGAATATTTAAATAATTCTTAATTTTTTTAATCGAAATTTTCTTTAGATATATATAGATAAAAAGTAGGGGAGAGGATAAATAGGAATTAATGATAATTTAGGAGAGAAACTCTCTACTAAATTAGAGATAATTGTGGAGATAAATAGGAATTAGAGATAATTATGGAGAAAGTTGGGGGGGGGGGTAGTTTAGGATAAATTTTAGGAGAAAAGATTATTTAGGTTATTGGGAAAGTGCATCGCCCTTATTAAGAAAAGAATATATATCTAACTCTGATATTCTCTTCCTTCTTAATTTGGACTCAGATCAAAGAATCGCCCTTATAAAGTAAGCTTAACCTTCATTCATTTCTAGTATGCTCATTTTTGCTTAACTAGCAATGGAAATAGAAATGCATATTTCCATTTTACTTCAAATAAATTTCTTGGTTGCTTCCATCACAAATTTCTTTCTCTGGGATGCAACAACAATAAATAATCCTAAGTGAACAATATTCGTGTATAAGCAATGCTAACTTTCTACTGTGACCTTATAGAACATATACAATATAATCTAAAGGGTTTCTTAAGCTATCCTTATGGTTTAACTAATTGAATATAGTATACCCCTACTATTTGACTATTGTCTAATGCTATTACACCTATTGTTTTTGACAATTGATTAGCTCTACCCTTATGATTAGCATCTGTTAATATTCTGTCACACGTGACATATAATTTGTTTAAAACTCAATTTTACCCTTCATCCCTCTCTCTTTCCCTTCTTCTTCTTCTTCTTCTTCTTCTTCTTCTTCTTCTTCTTCTTCTTCCAATAGTAGCAAACTGAGCTAATATTCCTTATACGTTGATATTTGATCAAAAACTCGAAGTTCCTTGCAGTCGGAAGTGGAAGAAAATGACGGTGGTAATGGTGAGCTTTGTCAGCACCTCTGCTCCTCCATTACTCCATCATAATTGTTGTCTATATCTTTCTCACTACTTCACTTGGACAAACCAATTCAAGGTATCCAGTACATCTCTCTCCTCGTTCTCTCTCCCCTATTCATTTATCTCCCTATCTGCCTTTTTCGTTCTCTCTTTTCCCTTTCCCTCTTTATTCCCCTTTCCCTCTCTCTCTTATTCCCGCTCTTCTTCTTCTTCTTCCCCCATCGATCTCACCCCCTACTTTAGTCTAATACCACATCAACGCCGTTGTGACTTCTAGCAATGGTCGTAGTCTCTCTCTCTCTCTCTTCTTTCCACTCTCCTTCCTCTCGAAACTAGAGAGACCTGTGCTTTTGTTAGACAAAAATGAAAGTTGGACATGTGTTTTTTTGGACCTATGTGACTAGAGGAGATTCTCTAGTTGAATCTTTTATCTTGGAGGAAGTGGCGACGCTCAGATTCCTTCTTTTGGGGATGTCGTTGCTCTTGGAGATGATCGAAGTTGTCGGTCCGATCTCTGCATCATTGAAGTTGTTGGTCCATTCTTGTAATACTTCTCTCCTTCTATCGATGTTGAGAATCTCAGGCATAAAAGGGGCGAAGACAGTGTCCTCTTCCTTGGCGATGGTGTTCGAGACTCGATGGAGGGCTACCCCATACCTGTACTAGTTTCAAAGCTGATGTAGCACGATTTAGCCGCTCCATGCTGGAGGTGATCTGGCTTCCAGGCGGACAACGGACTAAGTTGATTTGCAAGAGAAGGATCAAAGAACCTGGGGTTGCTAGCCCGGCAAGGTCACTCCGATGCTTAAATTAGTAGACTATTGCGAGCTAGAAAGCTTTAGAGTGTAGAGAGCTAGAGAGCAGAATAATCATGCGTACCTTGAACCTCCAGGGGTGGAACCTTTATATAGTCGAGTCCTCACGGGTTTCACGGATCGGTTTCAGGATCTTCGTCACAATAGGATCCGTTTCCGCATTAGTTGGAAGATAACGTTGCCAATCGATAAGGTTCATCAATTCCACCCGAATTGGTCGGGGAGATAATGCTAGCTATTACGCGGCGTGATCCCGTGTGGCCCGGGATCCGTTGGAGGGGTTTTTGGGATCACCACGTAGTGGCATGTTGGTATCCCCGAGCTGATGTCTTTAAGTTCCAAACTGGGTTGAGTGTCGAAGTGCCTTGGCATCGAGGTGTTCTTGTTGCGATCTGGTACTAAAGCGACCTCGTCCCGAGGTGGCCTTGTCCCAAGGTCACTTTAGCCCAGGGTAGTTGGGTACCCGAGCTCGATCTACTGTGGACTAGTCATGATAAGCTGAGTTGTCATCCCTTGGTCAGGTCGTGTCACGTGTCCACGTGTCCCCTCTTTACTAGGTCGGGCCAAATCACCCTTCATCAATTGCCCCCACTCCCCGAGCCAAGGGTCCCGACTCGGTGCAGGGAGTTCATGATGAGACAAGTGGATTTGGCCCGAGGTTCGAGCGACTTGTCGGATGAACCGCTGGTCGGACCTGTTCGGCTATCCGGCTCAACCAGGAATAACCCAGGTCGCGTCTGGTACGCGCGGACGTCACGCGATCTACAAACTCCGCGGACGTCAAAGAACGCGATAAACTGATTTCAACCTCGGGGGTCGTGCAACCGGTTTTCCTAGGAGCCGTTAGATTGCTTTGATCTCGATCGTTGATTTTTAGACATACTGGCTATAAATAGGGGGCCCAAGACTCATTTGCTTCACCACAAATTTGCAAATCTTTGTTCGGAGGTCACGCTCAAGCTTCTTAGCTCGGTTTCTCCAGTCCGGGGTCTTCTTTAAGTTCAGTCTTTCTTTGGTGAGTCTTTCCTAGCTCTCCTTTTCTGATTGTCTTTTCTTCGCTATGTCTAGTTTTAACTTTGATAGTTTTTTAGATGAGAGCGGTGAATCCGTTGGGGCCGAGATGGGTACCTCGGCTCAAGTCGCCGAAGAAGCTACTTTAGGTCAAGCGGTCCACGGTCCTCCTGAGGTGGAATCACCTCGGGAGGCGCGAGAGGCCTCTGGTGGTCTGGCGTCCACCTCACACCGAGGTCGACAACCAAATAACTTTGGTCCATCGACGATGACAACGAACAGGCTCCAGGCCTTAGTAGCTCGGTATAGGCTTCCGAGTGATCTTGTCTATAGTCTTTCGATAGGAAACTTTCCCTGCGAGCACGGTCACAACGAGATCGTGATCTTCAAGGAGCAGCTCGCAATTGGTCTTCGTCTTCCACTTCACCCCTTAATCATCAAAGTCATTAAACTTTTCAACATTACCATAGATCAGTTGCACCTGAACTCCATCCGCAACATAATAGGAACCATCTCGCTCTTCCACGACTATAACCTGCCCCTTGATCTTGACATTTTTTCTTCAATCCTTTCAATAAAGAAGAATTCCTCCTGTGTTCTACCCGAGCACAGGCATACTTACTACTTGTCCCCACATCTGGGTTACAAGCTCTTACACGAACTCCCAAACAGGGTCCCGACCTGGAAAAGGGGCTACTTTTTTGTCCGTAACACTGAGGGGTGGCCTTTCCTGACCCACTGGAGGGCGGCCATCCAAGATCCTAGTGTCAGGCTGGACTTGAAGACAAGGGAAGCGCTCCAGTCCTGGGCAGAGCTCAGTCTCAAGCTCGCGGACTATGTGACCGAAGACAAGCTCGTGCAAGCCAGTTTGAGTCCTGGTAGGTCGTTACTTTTGTGCTACCTTTGTTTTATTTTGATGTTGTTTCTGACGTTTTGCTTTTGTTACAGCAACCATGAAGCTCCCTACGAACGAAATTCTTGGACAAATGAAGGGGAAGAAGAAGTGAACTGTCAAAAGACCTCGCCTTGAGTCTCTGCAGGCTGCTGTCCCTGAGCCCGAGCAGCCCTCCACTGTGCAACCTCCAGTGATCGATCTGGTCGAGGAGGAACCAGGAAGGGTCTCCCCGCCCCGTGCACCCGAGGAGGCAACATCTTCGGAGCTCGCCCCTATGGCTGCTACTTCGGGCAGCGAGAGGGCAATTCGGAGCATCCTAACTCTGAAGTACAGCCTTCTCAAGAGCAAGAGTGCGGTATATGCCGAGGAGGTCGCCAACTGGGCCGATCTATCAGTCGCTCAGCTTGGAGCTCGAGCGGCTACTCATTGTATGGTGGTAAGTTGTCTTTATTTCTTCAATTCTGTACTTGAGAACTTTTCTTGTACTAATTGCTATTCTTCTCTTGGCAAGTGAACTCCGTTGTGCACGCTCTGACGTACCAGTCCGAACTGCACCTGAAGCGAGCTATTGCAGCTGAGTCCTCGTCTCGCGAGGCTCACACCGAGTTAAACCTGGCCCCCAATGAGAATAACCAGCTAAAGAAGGATGCGCGGGCTCAGAAAGAACTGATCACACTATTGATGACTGAGAAGGAGGAGCTTGCGAGTTAGAAGGCTGCGTTACAACAGGAGGTAGAGAATCTTGAGGCCCTCACGAAGGAGCGGACTGAGATACTCCTTTAGGCAATGGAGGAGGCCAAGACTAAGGCCGTCGAGGAGTATAAGCTTGGAGGAGTTCCACGAAGAGCTGATCGAGGCGGGGACGGAAGGCTACCGTAAGGGCTTCAAGCTTAGCAGGTGGCTGACCCGACATGAATTTCCGCAGCTCGATCTAAGAGCCATCACCACCTTAAGAGTAATAGATGAAATGGCTGTCGAAGCTGCTGAGGACCCGAACTCCGAGGTGGAGAGTGACGGTGAGCTGCTCGACGACATTGAAATGGTCGGTGCTGACGAAAGGGTTGACCCTCCTGCTGAAGCCTCAGGCAAGGGCGAAGAGCACCCAAACGAGTAGATCTTCCAATTTGTATACCCTGGGCCTGCGAGCTCGGTCTATAGTAGAAATCTTCTTTTTTTGTAGTGAACTCCTCATATTAATGAAATACACGTCTTTTTGTCAAAAATGTTCCAAGTGCAAATAAATCCCTAACTGGCGAACTAACCAAATGGGAATAGGTTACCCCGAACCGTCGAGCTATCGAGCTAGACTACTAGTAGGGGTAACTTCGCATGATGTATGCCGAGGTGCGCGAACATTGTAGGGCTATACCCGACCTGTCTGCGCACAGACTACTTAGTAATTTTAGTTTTCCCTTAGTTGGGGTTCAACTTTTTCATTATATGCCGAAGTGGGCTAGACATTGTAGGGTTTATACTCGAGCTGTCTATGCCTTAGGCATGAAGAGATGAGTTGCCTATGCCGAAGAGGCGATTAGGTCTTGTCTGCCCATGCCGTGGAGGCAATTGGGACTTGTATGCCCATGCTGAGGAGGCGACTGGAACTTATATGCCCATGCCGAGGAGGCGAATGGGACTTATTAGAGTGCCGAGGTCATTTATCAGCTCGGCACTTTAGTCCTTGGACTTCTGGGAGTGACTCGTAGTCCTCTCTCCAGTTCAGCGATCACAGGTAGTATCGTCTTAGGTTGTCGATGTTCCACGCTCGAGGTACTTGTTTCCCTTCCAAGGTCTCGAGCTCGTACGTACCTTCCCCGAGTACCTGTCTTACTCGGTATGGACCTTTCCAGTTTGGTCCGAGCTTATCGACACCGGGCTCAGGTACCATAACTTTCCTAAGAACCAGGTACCGAGCTACCCTTTGCTGGTAGGCTGCAGTCCGAATGTATGCCATGTCCCGTACTTCTTCCACCAGGTCGAGGTTGGTACGAAGCTTGTCATCGTTCGTTTCCTCGTTGTAAGCCTCCAAGCGTAGTGTTGGCACCTCGATATCTGTTGGGATCACTGCCTCCGTGCCGTAGGTGAGGTTGAAGGGGGTCTCAGCCGTGGCGGTCTTAATGGTAGTTCGGTAGGCCCATAACACACTAGGTAGCTCATCTACCCACAGTCCTTTAGCTCGGGCTAAGCGAGCCTTCAATCCACGGAGTATGACTCTATTTGTGACCTCTACTTGCTTGTTTGCCTGAGGGTGTGCCATCGAGGTGAAGTTTTGTTGTATCCCCATCTCGGCACACCAATTCTGGAACTCGATATCCTCAAACTGCTTTCCATTGTCGGAGATAAGTACCCGAGGTAGCCCAAAGCGACATACTATATTCCTCCAAAAGAAATTCTGTATGTCGCGGACTGTGATCGTTCTTAGGGTTCCGCCTCTACCCACTTCGTGAAGTAATCCACTGCTACCACCAGGAATCTCCTTTGTCCTGTCACTGGCGAGAATAGGCTAAGAATGTCGATTCCCCACTGTGCGAAGGGCCATGGGCTGGTGAGATATTTGAGGTCGGCAGCAGGTCGGTGGTGGATGTTGGCATGCCTTTGACACTTATCGCACTTCTTGACAAGCTTGAGTGCATCTACCTTCATTGTGGGCCAATAGTATCCCTATCGCATCGCTTTTTAGGCGAGAGCATTGCCCCCCAAGTGTCTGCCACAGAGGCCTTCATGAGTGTCGCGGAGGGTTGCAAGCAGCGCAAGTAGGGGAGCACGAAAGAACTCTGGTATAGCTATCCGTCTATAATGACGTACTTCGTTGATTGGCACTCTACCCTTCAGGCTGCATTGCGATCTACAAGGAGGGTCCCGTGAAGCAGATAGCTTGCGAGTGGGTCAATCTAGCTCGGCTCTGCTTGTACTACAAGAGCAACCTCTCCTGCCCCCCGAGAATGCTAGGCCGAGGCAGGTCCTGTATGTACATGGTCCTCATTGTGTTACTGCTTGTGCTGGCTAACCGGGACAAGGCGTCGGTCTCAGCGTTCTCGGATATTGGGATCTGCCTGATGAAATAATATAAGAAGCCGCATAGAACTTCTCTGACCTTGGCTAAATAAGCAGTCATGGTGGGGTCGCGGGCTTCAGACTCGTCATTAATCTGGTTGACCACGAGCTGGGAGTCGCTGCAGATGATGAGATGTTTGGCATTTACTTCTTTTGCTAAGGTAAGCCCGGCTATTAACGTCTCGTACTCTGCTTTGTTGTTGGACACTACAAATCCTAACCGGAGCGCGTATTCCAGTTTCACCCCGCTTGTTCCGTACAGAATTATGCCCGCTCTGCTTCCTTGTTGATTAGATGAGCCGTCGACATGGAGGATCCAGGGCTCCTCGTCCCAGGTCGGACTTGCTCGAACCGGGATTGGTGCCGTATTGGTTGAAGCTTCCTCCGCATGCCCGAGCTCGGAAGTTTGGGGGTCTCGGTGCTAAACGTGCATTCTGCCATGGAATTAGCTAAGGCTTGGGCCTTAATTGCCGTCCAAGGTTCGTACCAGATGTCATACTCATTGAGTTCGATGGTCCATTTCATCAGTCTGCCAGACACCTCGGGCTTGAGTAGGATTTGCCTCAGAGGTTTGTTGGTGAGGACAACGATGGTGTGGGCTTGGTAGTCGGGATGAAGCTTCCGAGCTGCTGTGGCTAGCACATACGTCAGCTTCTCGATCTCCGGATACCTTGTTTCAGCATCCTGCAAATCCTTGTTGACATAGTAAATGGGTCGTTGGACCTAATCTACCTCTTTTATTTGTACCGAGCTGACTACCTCGTCGCTCGCGGAGAGGTACAACTGTAAAACATCTCCCTCCTCGGGTCGGGTCAGAACCGGGATGCTAACTAGGTATTCTTTTTAGTTTGTCGAAGGTGAGCTGACATTCTACGGTCCATTCGAAGTCCTTGCTTTTCCTTTTGGCCTTAAAGAAAGGAAGGTAGCGATATGCTAACTTGAACATGAAGCGGCTCAGAGCGGCTATCCTACCGTTCAGTCTCTGAACCTCCTTTAGTTTGCGAGGTGGTCTTATATCTAAGATGGCCCTTATTTTTTCGGGGTTGGCTTCGATGCCACGTCGGTTGACTATGTAGCCCAGGAAGTTACCTGAGGTGACATCGAAGACGCACTTGTTGGGATTCAGTTTCATGTTATACTTATGCAAGATTTCAAAAACACTTTGCAGATCATTCAATAAAAATTTTGAAAACTGGGTCTTTATGACCATATCATCTACATAACACTCAACCTTGTTGCCGATTAACGACTCAAAAATTCTATTTACAAGTCTTTGAAAGGTCGCCCCGGCATTTTTTAGTCCAAAGGGCATAACCTTATAACAATACAGGCCAAGCTCAGTTATGAAGGCCATTTTTTCTTCATCGGTAGGGTCCATCTTAATTTGGTTGTATTCTGAGTATGTGTCCAGAAAGCTTAGCAACTCATGCCCTGAGGTCGCGTCCATTAGGCGGTTGATCTTAGGCAGTGGGAAACAATCCTTTGGACAAGCTCGATTCAGGTCGGTATAATCAACGCACTTGCGCCATTTACCATTGGCCTTTTTTACCAGAACTGGGTTAGCTACCCAGCTCGAGTAATGGACCTCCCTGATGAAATCAGCCGCTAAGAGTTTCCCAACCTCCTCGTCGACTATCCTCCAACGCTCCGGGGCGAGGTTGCATTTTTTCTGTCTAATGGGCCTGACTAAAGGATCAGTATTTAACTTGTGAGTTAGGATTTTGGAATCTATGCCAGGCATTTTTGCCGTGGACCATGCAAATACATCTAAATTTTTAAATAAAAAACTTACCAGCTGAGAACGGAGCGGTTCCTCGATCGAAGCGCCAATCTGGAGAGTCTTAGCTAGATCTTCTATTGAGACCGGGATGTGAACCGTCTCTTCTGTTGGTGTAGCTCACTCCTCGGGATACTCCACAAGTCACTCGAGCTCGAAATCAGCCGCTAGCTTGGCTCTCCCCTTAAGGGCGGCAATGTAGCATTTGCGAGACTTGAGCTGGTTGCCTCGCACAACCCCTACTCCATAGTCCATAGGGAACTTCATCGCCAAGTAATAGGTGGATACTACTACATGTAGGGCATGCGTAATGGGCCGACCTACTATGGCGTTGTACGGGGATAGAGTCGCGACTACTAGGAAAGTGTGCTTGAACCTTACAATGTTAGGCCATGTGCCGACCTCTACAGGTACTGAGACTCGCCCTAGCGGTTTGACCTCTTCACCGCAGAAGCTAACCAAGGGTGTATCTGTCGGCTTGAGATCGCTTTCTTGGAGCTGGAGCTTGTCGTAGGCATCCTTGAACAGAATATCGGCCGAACTGCCCGAATCCACTAGGATGCGCTTGACTTCAAAGTTGTTTATCCTCAGCTTTATTTCCAGTGCATCGTCGTGGGGGTACTGGGTCCCGCGCGCATCATCTTCTGTGAAGTAAATGGGATCTTCGAGCCTGGGTCGCTTTGGTGGGTTCTACTTCTCATGTTCCAGTTTGTAAACTAAGGCTTTACCCGCTGCTGAGGTGCAACTCGCAATGATGGACCCGCCAGTAATCATATTGATTACTCCGCGGATCAGTCTTTCTTCTGGTAACTGCCTTTGCAGCTGCTCACTGTGCCTATTGCTAGATTCGGGAGCATTTCTCCTTTGCTCCCCCTGCCAGTCTGTTTGGCGGTTAGCCTGATCTCTGTCTTTTTTTTGTTTGAAAGTTTTTAGATATCCGTGATGGATGAGCTCTTCAATCTCATCGCGAAGATTTCTACAATTTTCGGTTCTATGACTGTGGTCTTTATGAAAATGACAATATACATTCTTGTTTCTGGTGGCTGGGTCCCCCCTCAACCGAGGTGGTAACTTCACGTAGGAGGAGTCTTTGATCGCCATAAGAATTTCTCCTCGCTTCGCGTTGAGGGGTGTATAGCTCGTCCTTTCAACCGATGGAGTTCTAGAACGCCGACCTGACTTATGAGATCGTGAAGGATGTCGGCTCCCGGATTTGTTTCCTCCCCTGGTCAGGGACTTGCTCTTTCTTCATTTGCTACCACCGTTACTCGCGTTGTCACCTTCTCTTTTCCTCTTTTCCACTGGATTTTCATTCTTCTGGTTCATCTCTTCTTCGGTCCCGATGAACTGATCGGCAAGCTTGAGGAATTCAGTGATGTCCTTGGGCTTGTTGGCCACTACATGCCACTTGAATCCCCTGTGGGTAATAATACCTTTTTCGCTGTCGTGAGCCTCACAGCTAGATGTAGATCGGGGATCTATAAGCAGGTGTCGTTGAAGCATTTAATGTATCTTCTGATAGACTCCCCTTCTCTTTGGACTACATTGAGGAGGCTTTCTTGGGACCTCGGGCACTTCTTGCTGGTGATGAAGTGCGAGGTGAACATTTCTACGAACTGCGCCCAACTTTTGATTGTCCCTGGCGCGAGGTTCCTGTACCATGTGCGAGCTACTCCTTTGAACGTTGTGGAGAAGGCCACGCACATGCAGGACTCATCAGCCCCAACTAGGTGCATCTGGGACTAGAAGGAGTCCACATGATCGTTTGGATCAAAAGATCCATCGTACTTGTCCAGCAGAGGCATTTTGAAGTCCTCTGGCATTGGGGTCGCCAAAAGCTCGGAGGACAGAGTGGATGTCCCGGAGAGAATAGGAGCGGTCTTTGTGGCTACTGAGCTCGCCTCCTCTTTAACTTTTACTTGCTCTGGCTGACTAGGCCCGACGAGCTGGCTATGAGCTATAGTTTGGTGTGCCTTGCGACGCCTTCGTTGTTGCTTCTTGATCGGCTCCGCATTGGTGCTGTTGACCTATGTGTTGTCGGGTACCGGTTCCCTACAAGCGAACCTTCATGATGCAAGGGCCGGGGTAAAATGGCTCTGGCAGGCTGAGTATCTCCCGACCTGTTCACAATGTTGCCTTGTGAAGC
Source organism: Nelumbo nucifera (assembly GCF_055504915.1). NCBI lineage: Eukaryota > Viridiplantae > Streptophyta > Magnoliopsida > Proteales > Nelumbonaceae > Nelumbo > Nelumbo nucifera. Next base: position 104,798,128 of record NC_142649.1, on the reverse strand, counting down.
GGGCGGGGTGACTTGTCTATCCCTCCTGCCGCGGGACGAGACCTGACTCCCAAGAGGAAGTGGAACTTGGGAGGTCTCACCTCAGTGGGGAGAGTGAGTGTTCTGCCGACGAGATTGATTCTGTACCTCTAGGTGCTGGGGTGGAACCGGTTGCTGATTTTGCTGTAGAGGAGGGAATTGCTGTTGATATTGTTGCTGGTAGAAATGATGGAGGACTTGTTGTTGATAGTGTTGGTACTGTTGGACCTGTTGCATTTGGACCTGAATGGCCTGAACGCAGTGTACCAGGTCGTCAAGCTGGGATTGCCTGATTCCATAGGGAACCATAGATGGTTCAGCGAAGGTCGCGCTAACTAATGGAGTGAGCGGCGCGTTTACCTGAGTCGTCACTTGGGGCATGGTCAGCGTTGGAACCCCAGCTGCAGTAAGCAGAATGGTGAACTGACCGATGTAGATAGACGGGAACTAAGGCTACCCCTCGGAGACGTTCATTTCGTTGTTTTGTCCGGCGTTGCTGGAGGATGCCATGGATTTGATTCTGTGATTGATGGTGGAAAAAGGCTTTTGTAGTGTTTCCCACAGACGACGCCAAATGATGTAGCGCGATTTAGATGCTCCCTGCTGGAGGTGATTTGGCTTCCAGGCAAATGACGGACTAAGTTGATTTGCAAGAGAAGGATCAGAGAACCCAAGGTTGCTAGCCCGGCGAGGTCGATCCGATGCTAAAGTTAGTAGACTGTTGCGAGCTAGAAAGCTTTAGAGTGCAGAGAGCTAGAGAGCAGAATAATCACGCGTACCTTGAACCTCCGGGGGTGGAGCCTTTATATAGTCGAGTCCTCGCGGGTTTTGCAGATCGGTTTTGGGATTTTCGTCACAATAGGATCTATTTCCACGTTAGTTGGAAGATAACGCTGCCAACCGATAAGGTTCATCAATTCCGCCCGAATCGTTTGGGGAGATAATGCTAGCTATTACGCAGCGTGATCCCGTGAGGCCCGGGATCCATTGGAGGGGTTTTCGGGATCACCACGTAGTGGCATGTTGGTATCTCCGAGTTGATGTCTTTAAGTCCCAAACTGGTTTGAGTGTTGAAGTTCCTTGGTATCGAGGTGTTCTTGTTGCGATCTGGTACCGAAGCGACCTCATCCCAAGGTGGCCTTGTCCCGAGGTCACTTTAGCCCGGGGTGGTTGGGTACCCGAGCTCGATCTGCTACGGACTGGTCATGATAAGCTGAGTCGTCATCTCTTGGTCGGGTCGAGTCCACGTGTCCCCTCTTTATTAGGTCGGGCCAAATCACCCTTCATCAAAAGCTAAGACAACACTGACCTCTCTGTTTCTCTCTCTCTCTCTCCATCTTCTTCCCTTTCATTCTCTCTCCCTCTCCTTCCTCTTTGTTCTCTCTCCCTCTCTCCCTCTCTCCCTCTCTCCCCTATTTCATCATCGTTGTTGTTACAATGAGTTGCAATTGCGGACCCCTCCACCTCCTCTTTCTCTCTCTCTTTCCCTTTCCCTTTCCCTTTCCCTCTCCTTCTTCTTCCCCTTTGTTCTCTCTATCCCCGGTGTACCCTAGAGTCCTGTCCAGTTCTTCTTCATCGATTAAAATCACTACCACTGTTGCAACTTCCGGCAGCAACATCTTCTTCCTCCACCCCTTCCTCTCTTCGTTCTCCCTCTCCACCTCCCTTGTATGCAATTCCATCTTAGATGCACTGAAATGAAGTTTAGACCCTCCATCCAAATTTGCGACCAGGCTAATGATGAAGAAAGTGAGAAAAGAAACCAAATATGCATCTTTTCAAAGCTCCTCTATAGTTGCCCACCTCATCTTAGATCAAGGAACCTAGATCTGGACATGGGTAGGGGTGGATTCGAGCCAAGCTGAGCTGAATATTTGGCTATTCGAGCTAGGCTCACTGAAGCTGTATTAGGTTCGAGCTCGAGCTCGGTTCGGTTCAATGCTTGCAAGCTCGCAAGCCAATTTTTTTTGAAAAAATAATATATATATATATATATACATATTTTATATTTTACATACAAAAAATAAGAATTATAAAAATTATTTACTATTATAAATAAAAAATAAAAATATTATATATAAAATAAAAATCATTTATTATATATATTTATATGTATATGTATGCATGTATATAATAAAAAATATTTATTTATTATAATAAGCTCGCGAGCCTCACGAGTCGAGCTTCACTGGACTCAGCTTGGCTCAATTAGCAAATGAGCCTATATATTAGGCTCAAGCTTAGCTCGAAGCTCAGTTTAAATCGAGCTGAGCCAAGCCAAGCTTTTCATGAGCCAAGCTTGAATAGCTCGTGAGAAACTCGGCTTCTGGCCACCCCTAGACATGGGCAGCAAAGACCAACTAAGTTAGATGAAGAAGAACTGATTGAGCTTCTAATTTGACCTCAGGGCAAAATTGATATTTCAACCCTTCGGTCAATATTTTAACGATAATAGTAATTTTCTGAAACAGTAAAAGTAGCATTAAACAATAGTACTCAAACAGTAGGAATATACAAGTCAATTAACTAAACGATAAAGATAATTTAAGAAATTTACCCTAATCTAAATCACCCAAGCTTTTAACTTTATTATCCTCACCCTCTCCATTATAATACGAATCCCATCATGAGAGAGAGATCAGGCCAATTGTATTTGGGAGTCTTATTGACCAAAGATCACGCATCAAAATATTTTTGTTTTCAATTAACTTTACACTTGTGGCCTTTGTGCCTTGTTTCCATCACCCAAGTGTATAATAATTTTAAATACTGTTACATTTTAAAATCACTAGTAAATCCCACAGGAAGCATTAAGCCTTGTACTAAATCAAATGGTTGAGGCGAAATAAGTTCCTATGCGTGCATTTCTCTGATCCATCTTGAGCTGATGAATAACGAATGGATGAGCTCCCGACTGGAGAAGCTAAAAGCATCTATTCTGCTAGACACGTCCGACGGCTTGTATTGAGCCTTATCTTGTATAAACTTTATCTAAGTGTAGCCTTATCCTGTATGTACTTTAGTTGTTTTTGGGTTTGGTTTCCATCTTCATTTAGGAGTTAACTCTAACTCTGTATATATATCTTGTAATCGTTTGCTAAAAGAGATACAGAAGAAAGTCTTTCTCCTTCGACCTGAAGTTTCTCATGGTATCAGAGCTAGTCTTTCATTTGACGCTGCTGTCGTGTAATCAGCACAATTATCAGACGGAAGCGGGTTCCGCAACCCCCACTTTCGACGGCAATCGAGCCTTGGGTTGGTCTAGGTTTCGTCATTGCCGTATACTCTCACGACCAAACGATTTATCCAAGTCATCAACGACCCACGTTTTGGATCTCCGACCCAACGCAAACCTCTTCAACCCTGCCAGTCCCGGAGGTGGTGGCTCTGTCACTGACGTTGTTGCACCCGCCGGAGTCTTAAACAGGATCGACGAGACACTCTCTTGAGCCGGTGAGAATATTGGTTGCTCGTCGATTTTAACGGCTTATTGTACTTTACAACCCAACCGGAATATCATCTTCAAGCTTTGGTTGATCGATAATGGTAGATGGAAGAGAGAAGAAGAATGAAGGTGAGGGCGGAAACAGAAAGGTAGTCTCACCGTACTACCTGACTGCCAACGACAACCCGGGTAATATAATTACCCAAGTTCAATTGAAAGGAGATAATTATGAAGAATGGGCTCGAGCAATGCGGATGGCACTCCGAGCCAAGAAGAAGATTGGATTTCTCGAAGGGACTATATCTCAGCCCGCAGATGATTCTCCAGAATTGGAAGACTGGTGGACTGTAAACTCGATGCTGGTTTCATGGATCCTCAACACGATAGAACCGAGCCTGCGTTCTACAATCACATATATGGAGGCTGTGAAGGACTTGTGGGATGACATCAAAGAACGGTTTTCAGTAGGCAATGGGCCAAGAATTCAGCAACTCAAGGCAGATCTCGCGAACAACAAACAGGCCGGTCTCCCAATCGTGACATATTATGGCAAACTGAAACAAATATGGGAAGAGCTTTCTAATTACTAACAAATTTCGACATGCGTCTGTGCAGGTTGCAACTGCAACATCGCTGCGAAGCTGAAGAAGAGACGAGAAGAAGAAAGAGTCCATCAGTTTCTGATGGGCTTGGACGACGCAGTATATGGAACAATGCATTCCAATATTCTGGGCACCGATCCGCTGCTAAACTTGAACAAAGCCTATGCCATGGTGATACAAGAGGAGCACCTGAGAACCATGACACGTGGAAAAGAAGAAAAAAGGGAGGCAATGAGCTTTGCTGCGCAGGCACAAGGTGGAACAAAAAGAATGGGACACGACACAAAAGAAAAATCTGGAGTGTGCACGAACTGCGGACGAATAGGGCATGAGGCTGAGAGTTGCTTTCAACTCATCGGCTACCCAGACTGGTGGAGAGACCGGCCGAGATCTACTGAAAGTGGGAAAGCACGAGGCTGAGGAACACAAGGCAAAACTGGTCGTGGACGTGGAGGCGTACAGAGAGCAAATGCTGCACAAGCGGTAGGGCAAACCTTTGAACCAATCCACGCGACAGAGGGAGATCGCACAACATTCGATGGATTGACTAATGAATAGTGGTCCACTTTTCTTAATCTCTTGAATTCTTGCAAACCCAATACAAATGAGAAGTTGATAGGTACGAATTGGATAATTGATACAGAAGCATCACACCATATGACCGGGAACCTGAACCACTTGCATGATCTCGAGATCGTGACTGGTTGTCAGGTTGGATTGCCCGATGGAAAGCGTGTCATGGCAATAAAGAAAGGGACAATCATTTTAAACAAACACATGAAGCTTACTAATGTACTTTATGTTCCTCATTTGAATTGTAACCTGATATTTGTGTCGCAATTATTAGAGGAGTCAAATTGTAATATCCAATTCACTAATAAGTTTTGTGTTGTACAGGACCACACTTCGAAGATGATGATTGGTGTGGGTGAACTACGCGAAGGGCTATACTACTTCAAAGGTGCGTGCTCAAGCAAGGTTCACAAGGCAAAGGTTGAAGCTTCATACGAGTTATGGCACAAGAGAATGGGTCATCCCTCCGAGAAAGTAATTAAATTTCTTCCTGATTTGAACATTAGATATGGTAGTGGAAACATGATTTGTGGTGTTTGTTCAAAAGCCAAACAGACAAGAGGTACATTCGATTCTAGTGAAAATAATGCTAAAGGAACTTTTGATTTGATTCATTGTGATTTATGGGGTCCGTACTCTGTACGTGCGTCTTGTGGTGCCACGTATTTTTTGACTATTGTTGATGACTTCTCAAGAGCTGTTTGGATTTCCTTAATGACAAAAGTGAAGTGGGCAAAACGTTGCGAAACTTCTTCACTATGGTTAAACGCCAATATGATGAATTGGTAAAGATAGTTAGAAGTGACAATGGTACTGAATTTACTTGCTTGAAGGAATATTTTTCTGAGCAAGGTATAATACATTAGACCTCATGTTTTGAAACACCGCAATAGAATGGATGTGTTGAAAGAAAGCATAGACAAATACTGAATGTTGCCAGAGCCCTTAGATTTCAGGCTAATCTCCCTATTGAGTTTTGGGGAGAGTGTGTTATGACGGCTGGTTATCTGATCAACAGGACCCCCACCACTCTTCTTTTGGGAAAATCACCGTATGAGATGTTGTATGGGAAGAAACCTAGCTACAAACATATATGAACGTTTGGGTGTTTGTGTTATGCGCGAAGCCTAAATCGTACCAGGGACAAGTTTGCCAGTAAAGCTAGACATTGTGTCTTTGTGGGATACCCCTTTGGCAAGAAGGGGTGGAGAGTTATGACTTGGAGAAAATTGAATACTTTGTTTCTAGGGATGTGGTGTTTTCAAAAACTGAGTTTCCGTATGCTGTTGAAGAAAAACAAGTCAAACACAATGATGGCGATCTTGATTATAACCAGGTGGAGACTGAAGTGGAGCATGATGTAAGGGGGGGTTCTATGGTAGAAACGAATGCAGGGAATGAGCAACTTGGACGAGGTCATAGAGTGAAGCATCCTTCCACTCGTCTCAAGGATTACGTCATACACACAACTTGGTGTTCCAACCAAAGTCTGAGCCCTTCTGCCAGTTCATCTCGCCAATCTCACTCCTCAGGTACTCCCTATCCTATAACACATTATGTGAATTATGATAAATTTTCTTTGCGACATCGCTCTTTCTTAGCAGCTGTCACAGCTAGTCATGAGCCACAGTGTTATTCAGAGGCTGTCAAGGACTCTCGTTGGAGAGAAGCAATGAGAAAGGAAATTGAAGCTTTAGAAAACAATAGAACCTGGACAGTGGAGGACTTGCCACCAGGGAAAAAGGCTCTCGGAAGTAAATGGGTCTACAAGATAAAGTACAACTCAGATGGCACAATAGAATGGTACAAGGCGCGTTTAGTGATATTCAGAAACAAACAAGTTGAAGGGATAGACTACAATGAAACGTTTGCGCCTATGGCAAGATGGTTACAATTCATACATTCCTTGCAGTTGCTGCGGATAAATTGGGAACTACATCAGATGGATGTGCAGAGCGCATTTCTTCATGGAGATCTACAAGAAGAAGTCTATATGAAGATGCCTCCTGGATTTGCTTCAAGATTGCCTGGAAAGGTGTGCAAGCTGCATAAGTCGCTTTATGGTTTGAAACAGGCCCCTCGCTGCTGGTTTGCTAAACTAACGACAGCCTTGAAACAGTATGGTTTCACCCAGTCGCAATCTGATTACTCTTTGTTTACGCTTCGACATAAGCAGGAACAGTTAAATATTTTAGTTTACGTGGACGATCTTGTCATCTCCGGAAATAATGGCAATGCCATTTGAAAATTCAAGAAGTATCTGAGTCAATGCTTCCACATGAAGGACTTGGGAGCTTTGAAATATTTTTTATGAGTGGAGGTCGCTAGAAGCCAAGAAGGTATTTTTCTTTGTCAGCGGAAGTATGCTTTGGATATCCTATCAGAAATTGGATTGTTAGAAGCTAAGCTAGCTGGGCTTCCCCTAGAACAAAATCATAAATTAGCTATGGCAGATGGTCCTATGATGATAAAGCCGAAGAGTTACAGGAGGTTAGTGGGTCGTTTGATTTACTTGACCATTACCCGTCCTGAGTTGTCCTATTGTGTGCATGTGCTCACTCAATTTATGCAGACCCCTCGTGAAGAATACTGGGAGGCGGCTTTACGTGTGGTGCGATATTTGAAAGGTAACCCGGGACAAGGAATTTTCCTTCCAGCTGACAGTGATCTTCGATTGTATGTTTATTGTAATTCTGACTGGGCCGGTTGTCCACTGACACGGCGCTCTCTAACCGGATACTTTGTTTTATTGGGACAAGCACCCATCTCGTGGAAGACAAAGAAGCAGCATACAGTGTCCAGATCATTGACTGAGACGGAATACAGGTCTATGGCAATAGCTACATGTGAATTGAAATGGTTAAAAGGGTTGTTGCATTCCTTAGGTGTTGGTCATCCTGACTCTATGCGATTATACTGTGATAGTCAAGCAGCTTTGCATATTGCTGTGAATCCGGTCTTCCATGAGAGGACTAAATACAATGAAGTAGACTGTCACTTTGTCCACGGTAAAATCTAGAATGGGAATATACGGCCCTCCTACGTCCGGACTTCCGAGCAACTTGCTGATATATTTACAAAGGCCCTGGGCAAGCCACAATTCGAACATCTTGCCAAGTTGGGCATTTTCCATTTAAATACACCAACTTGAGGGGGGGTATTGAGCCTTATCTTGTATAAACCTTATCTTAGCGTAGCCTTATCCTGTATGTATTTTAGTTGTTTTTGGGTTTGGTTTCCATCTTCATTTAGGAGTTAACTCTAACTCTAACTCTGTATATATATCTTGTAATCGTTCGCTAAAAGAGATACAAAAGAAAATCTTTCTCCTTCGACCTGAAGTTTCTCAGTTTGTGTCTTGTGATTCAACTTGTAACCTAGCTAGGAGCCAAGGAGTCTCAGCTCTCAAATGGGAGAATTGGGGGCCGAGGTATACGATTATGAACACGCTGTCCCAACTCTCAACCACCCAGACTAGAAGGGTTTGGGCCCAATTAAAGAGTTTACATCTCTCTCCCTATATTATTCTCCCTCAATTTTTTTTTATTTTTCTCTCTCTCGATCAAAATCTCCTTCTCCCTCAATCTCTATTGTTCTCCAATTGGTGTAAATTTCATAGCCAAGAGTTTCTTGTGAATTTTATCAAATTGGTTTAATAATTTTGAACCTTACCAAATTGGTCTCATGTTCTTTTATATGATCTGATTAATACCATACAATTGTGTAAGAAAATAAGAAAAATAAAAAAAAGAGGGAGGGAGAGGGAGATAAACTGAGGGAGAATGATAGAAATTAAGGAAGAATGAGAGATTGACGAGAAAGAGAATGAGAGAGATTGAGGGAGAATGATAAGTAGAGAGAGAGAATGAGAGAAATTGATATAGATAACGTAAATACAAAAACCAAAACTATTTTTAATTATTTTCAAATCACATAGTTGTTGAGCAGATAAAGATGACTGAGAGAGAGAGAGAGAGAGAGAGAGAGAGAGACTAAAAACCTTTTTTTTTAAGAGTCCCATGTTTGCAATAGCCACATAACCCTTCGATGACATGGCGAGGGTTTTTATAACTTGAAATGTAGAGCCGTTTGTTAGAGTTTTGTTGGTTTATGGACCAACTTGTAACCAAATTTTAAATGTACAGCCGGCTCCGACTATAATTTTCTCTAATTTAAAACTAATCCAAAAACAATGCTATTTCTTATCTAGATGGTAGGTCAATGATCCAACTTTTCAAAAAAAACGCATAATGTCATAATTGAATAATAAATATTTAAGTTTGTTTTTAATCATATTGTTACTTTTTTTAATTTTCAATTTCTATCTTTAAGTATGATTTTTCTAAAATTCAAGTAATTAATATGAAGAAAAATCATATTAATTACTACTACCAGGATTTAGAAGGTGGCGATACTCATCCGCATCACAATCAGTCTTCCCATATTGCAATTTTTATAAAAGAATTTTCCTGGCCAGCTAATTAAATTGGCATTTCCCACCTCATTAGTCCACGTGGCGGGCTTAACCCACTGCCAACGCCTCATTAGTACACGTGGTACGTAGAAGGCATCCACTTTCACCAGACATATACATAGATAGCGGCTGCATCTTGTGTTTCGTATATATTAATTGAGTCTTTAATTAATTTCTGATCTTCACTTAAATCATTCTCCATAGGAGTTGAGTTGGGAATCGGGATCCCTTTAAAACCAAACAGGACATTTGCTTTTAGCGTGAAATCAACGTCGAATCAGTTGATGACTCTTTGGTCTTCGTGGATAAATGGATGCCCTCGATCGGAATTGGATATATAGAAACATTCATAGTCATGATGGGCGCCTATATATATACATATACATGTATTGATTTAATTTTTTTTTGTTGGTTGTCATCCATTACAGAATTATATATATGACAAAGATTGAGCACATTTTCAATTCTGAATCATTGTAGTTTGTAGTTGGTCTCTTATATGCGAAACTCTCATCTTTATAATATCATTAATTAATTAATTAGGATATATGATTTAATTTACAGGAATTAATGAAGACTCAAAAGGAATAAGCTGGTGTCCATGGCAGCCCAGAGTTGTACTTCACATCGCATGGTATAGGTTCCTTTATAGCTCCACTTTTTAACTTTTTCTTTTCAAAGAACAAAATCTATCTCATCTTTTAATAGTACGTTTCTAACTTTTAAAAAGAAAAAGGTACTGTTTAGAATTTCAGGTTCAACAATGTTTCCTTCTTTTAATTTGTTACTTGTACAACAAAATCATCATCATCTCCACCATCCATCCAACATCCAATATTGACCAGTGACCACTCCATCGAGTTCATATCTATCCTTAATTTAAAATGGCCGGGCCGGGTTATGGGTTATGATTCAACCTACAACCCGAATACTGATGATGGATCAAAATCCTCTTCATTCTTCAATCCGTAGACGTTAAAGCATCGAATTATGGATCTAGTTTTCCGTTTGCCGTCTCCCTTGAGCATTTTTCTTTTATTTAATATATTATATACATCCATCTCTTTAGTTTATTATATATAGGCTTTCACAGCAATTGAAAAAAGAAGTAAATAATGGGGGTAGTGGACCATGTGGTATTATGGCCAGTGGCCCCATGACTGTCCTAATATTTTCGATGGTGACACGTCCATGAGGACAACTTATGTTCCCAGTTTGGTCGTTTGTGATGGAAAGCAAAAGCACGATAAAGGTGCAACTATAGATTCTCTTTCTCTTGTTACCTATAATATTTATAGAGTTCCTAGCTAGTTTCCTGTTTACTAATTACATCTTACACACACAAAAAAGTATACCAAGTTTATTTATCATATGTAAATTTAAAGGGAGTGAGATCTGGCCACATGGTAATTACAAAGTGGGCGTAATACCCCTTAAGCCACTTGCATGTGGAATTTAGTAGACATATTTTGAAAGAAAATGACTTTTCACGATTTCGACTTGACCCTACGTTTGGTTTAATTGAAGGAATAGGTAAGGAAAGAAAGCATTACCTTTCCCTTCTTTTCCTTACTTTTTCCTTCAAACCAAACATAACCTTAGTGATAGCTATAGTAATGCTTTTTTTTAGGGCTGCAAAACGGTCTCATATTATCCAATTATTCCAATTTCATCCTATCAAAGGTGATTTGAATTTGATCACAAATATGGATCTATCATCTGATAAAATACAAATTCACTCGATTTAAATATATACATTGAAGTAGTTTTCAATTCAATTTTGTTCTTGAAATATAATATCAGAGTTAAATTTTAATTATCTATAAAAAGTCATTTTTAGTTCATTTTATTAATAACATATAATATTTTGGTTGTTTTTAGTTTAATTTTGGGTCATTTTCTAGAACACCTCCTATAGTTTCATGGATTTACTTAAACCTACCCTATAGTTTTCATTTTATAAAACACCCCCAATAGTTTGCAACTTAGGCTCAGTTTGGAAAGAGTACAAATACAAATATGTACAGTACAAATACATATAAAATAATACAAGATATAAGGTTTTGCACTCTACATATTTGTATTTGTACTACTTCCAATTGGAGCTTTATTTACTTAATCAACCTTTCACTTAGAAGTGTTTTTTTTTTCCATATAAAATAGTAACATTATCACCTAAACTGAGTGGAAAATGTTCAAGGGAATGGATCTGTGCTTGTTTCTTCCAAAAGTACCCATAACACTTCTTTCTACAATAAAATGACCAAATAGAGCCAAATAAAGAAGTTACTTGTGTCTTATTAGGGGCAAAAATGATATTTTTATTTTTATTTTCTTTTACTCAAATTTATTCAATTGGTCATTAAGGTCAAACCAATCATTTTATACTGCCATCTAATGGAAGGTCAATTAAGTAAATCAATTGCAAACTATAAGGGGTGTTTTAATAAAATATAAACTATGTGGTAGGTTTTAGTAAATTCATGAAACTATGGGGGTGTTTTAGTAAATGACCACTTAATTCAATTATACCATTTAATATTTGATTACAATTTGAATTCAATTCAAATGTGATGGATAAGATTCAATATGAATTCAAATATAAATGAATCAAATTTGGTATTTGATTTGATTTGATTTGTTTGCAGCCCTAGTTTCTTTGACTGCATTTATATAAAAAAAGATCTATTCAAATCTCTCTTCAAAATTAAATACATAATAGTTAGTTTTCCCTTTACCCCCCGCCCCTTTTGCTTTATTCGTTTGAGTGCTTCCCAAATCCCAACCAAGAATAGTGAAGGTAAGAGTAGGAGTGAACAAGTAAGTCTTGGTTCCAATTCTTAGAATTGATCCCCATTTAGGCACCTAGGCTGGTTCCAAGGTTTGGGAGTTTACCCTACTCGAACAACCTAGAAAATCAGTCTTGATTGGCCTTGGTTGAATGCGTATGAAGTTGTATTTTATTTGCATTGGGATTGCATTAACTAAATTGCCGAGAGTGTGTGAAATTAGATTATGAATTAGTAATGATTATGTGATATTATTTAGGTTTTTTATAGATTATGTTTTAGTTTCTTTGAGATTGAATAATTATATGGATCTGAAATGTGGGATGTTTATGATAGATCATTGTCCAAGGTCAAAGCTTTAAAAGGGAAACAAATAAAGAAAAACATACTAATAATATTCTTTTGTAACGAAGAGGTTCCATGGAATGACCCTAGAATCGATCTTGAAATCACCAAGGCTAGAACTGACGTTGAAACCTCTGTGAATAGGGTAAGTTCTGGTTCCAAAAACCCTACAGGATAGGTTTCAGGTTCTATTATGGAACTGAACCAAACCGACCCATGCTCGCCCCTAGATAGACTACAAGGTACATTTAAACAAGGGGCACCGCACTTGGAGAGAAAACAAGGGGCGCTATTTTTGGAATGAACAGTGTTTTGGCTGTTAATATGGAATGCAATTTCTCTATCAAGCATAATGTTCATCACCCTTATTTTGACCTCGCATCAGCAGCAATGACGACAGTTGATCCAATAAAAGGCAGACATGTTTGCCATCCAACAGTTTTAGAACCAGTTCTGTTGGTTTAATTGATTTGGAACAAATTAAGGTCTTTCATGTCTGGGATTTATTGGAGGTGTCCCCATACCCTAGCCTAATGACAACGTACATACAGCAATTCATTGATACAAAGAAGTGTTTCAATTTTCAAACATTCATACCTCAGCCTAGCTAATACATTGTCTTGAGGTTGAGAAGTCGATAGGTCTTCAAAATTTGTCTTCCAAGGATAACGCATGCTAGCTAGGTTGCTGACTGAGATTTGATAACTAACTTTCCTATAGAAAACAATGTAATCAATCACTGATGAGGATATGCACATGTTTGGGTTACACTTCATTTGCAAGGATTTGGTTAGAACTACACCACCACCTCAATTCCATCGAATTCAATTTAGTAGGTAGTACTCTAGGATTTGCAAATCCAGATAGTCGTACAAATTCTTCCTCTAGGCCAAGCACAGCCTATAGTAGTACCCTCTCTTATACCTAGTAATAAATCATGAAAACTACTATCGTCCTACATTTTATGCATGATAACGCTCCATATTGAAAATTGATATATAGAACATGTTTTCTCCCTAGTTTCGTTTGTAGGAGGTAATTCAAATTCCATGCTTGGCACTTTCTGTTTAACTAACAAGGGAAAAAGGTCCATACATAATTTGTTCGAACATGAAACATTTTCATCCGAACATGGATTCATGGATACTGATGTGGTCTACGCTGAGGGTGGAAAAGGTAATAAATACTTAATTGTGTAGGGAGAAGTACAAGGCACCAATATATTTTATAATGTATTTTTTATAAAACGGGGTAATAATAGAAGGGACCACACAGCTTTAGGGGAACCACGTCCCTAAAAATGTAGGTAAGAAAGTTTTTAAAGGTGTCGGAATCAATTCATTCAAAACAGAAACTTCATAAGCTTTACCAATGTGCAGCTATATTTGCTTCTCTAAAAATATAAATATGTTAATACTGAACTTTTTCTTCCAAATTATATCTCATGGTCCTGGTCCTGCAGTCTTCAATGATATGCTTTAATCTATATTATAACGTATTATGTAAACGAATAAAAAATGGATGAGATGCTAGAATTTGGAATTATAAGTGTTGAATTTCATTGAACGCTATGGCTTTTATTAGTTGGAATTGAAATCTAATAGCCTCACTTGGGTCTCTAGCACTAGCACTGAAATCATAGCAATTAATGCATGCTAGAATTTGTCAGCTCGTCAAAGGAGTTCTTTTAATTAAGCACGACAATTAAAGAATTTGAAATTGAAGGAATATCCCATGAATTTCTGCCGACGCAATTCAAACTGCTGTTAGAATTGAGTGCAGACAATTTTAAGGAGCAATATTTGCATCAGCACGTAGAAACTGCTATGACTTTTTCATTTGTCTTTTCGACGCCAAGTAAATATTTTCTGCACCCGTCCAAATTCTGTACTTGTGATCAATGGAAAATTGATAAGCAAGGCAAACTGCACCGCAAACTACTCACGAGAATATAGATAATAGCTAGATTTGCTTCTTGTCTCCCCCCTCCTCCCGAAAACCCTCCTCCCTTCCCTCCTCTCCACAATTACAAATTTACAGTTAGCACGCACTTCTCTACACCAAAATAGCCCCATTGTCGTCGTTAAGTCAGACCAGTCGGAAACTGATTTTCAGGCAGTCGACCACTGGTTTCCTCCATCTTAATAATATTGGAAGAAAGGGCTTAATGTATTATTGTTATTATTACCATTGAAGGAATTGAAGTAATTCACAAAAGTCATTCTGTTGTCATTCAAACATCATTTGTAAAAGTTTCCACGCAAACCCAAAAACTATACCACGGTCCCACCTGCATGTAAAATTGGACCCATGCAATCAATTGGCCGAATCTTGAATGGCCCCATTGCCCAAAAAGAACAATAGAAAACAGAAAAAGAAATATGGATTACTCAAGAATTAATTTACAAATAACTGCAGGGGAAATATATGGTTATTAGTTCATTGAATTGAAGTAAAGAATTGCACGTTTCCAGCAAGGGTTAGGACTTAGGATGGTCGGACCTGCATGGTTTTCTGGTTTCCATTGCCCCATTTAATAGATGTATAGTCAAATGATCAATGATGCCCAAACTACACACACACACACATATTTATTGATGGCTCAAATATGCAAGGTTTCCTCATAGAGCATGTACACAAAAATATTATTTACCTTTGATTGAACACATAAACCTCCTCAAAGTAGTTGAGAGTTCATACAACTACGTTACCCTCCTGGAGTTGGGTAAAATATTGGTTACATTAAGGCATGTCAAGTACAAAATAGAATAAACCCCACCCCTTTCTCCATACATGAGGTGGCCAAGGTTTGACGGGAATTACATTGTGAAATTAGCATATTCTCAGGCTCAGCTCAACGTAGACTCTTCCTGAATCCTACCTAGCATCTGATAAACAGCTGTAGCTATTTCATCTACCGAAGTAAGCTGACACTCGTCTTCAACCTGTCTCCAACGACAACAAAACACCAATCAGATGAGGATGAGGAAGGAGGAGATGGAATGCCCATAACTGTTATAACTGTCTTATTAACTGACTGACCTTAACGCTGAAGGAATAGAGAACCATTTGATCAACGGCTGTAACGTTGAGGTGGAGGATAGTGAGGCGGAGGGTTTGGAAGCCGGCCACCATCTTCAATAGCTGTTTGGGTCGTCTCTTGGAGAGTACTTTGAGATTGGCATGACTCTCCACCATGGTCACTTCGATATCAGCAATAGCCGATCGGTTCTCGGCCGAAGCTTCATTTGAAGCAGTGGCCGAAGATGCCGATGTGGCCGGGTTGTTGCAGTGAGTAGAGCATGAGGAGTACTGAGGAAAGGTGAAGAAATCGGCGAAAGGCGAAGAGAACCCAACGTCTGACTGTTGCTTCATTCGTTTCTGGGCCTCCAGGGATTGGAGGAGTTGCTCGAGCTCCTTGACAAAATTAATGGCTCCCCCTATGATGGATGCTTGATCACCCTGTTTATACATACCAAAAAGAGATCTCAGAAAGTAAAACAAGGAGATTAGGGTTTGATGATCAGCTTACAAAGCTACAATGTAATCTTTTCTAAATTGAAGAGTCGAAGATCTTTTTTCTAAAGAAAATCTGTGACATCTTTTTCTAAAGAATGCGATATTTAACTATGAAGCAAGCAAATAAAGAAAGAACTGGGCTTATGGTTTTCCAAGGTAAATCAGAGAGAGAGAGAGAGAGAGAGAGAGAGAGGGGAACAAACCCTTTGAACGTAAGATGGCGGCATCAAAGACCTTAGCACGGCGAGATATTCGTTCATCTGCTTCCGGCGATTACGTTCAACGGCAATGTGGGTCATCCTCTGATTCTCCACCTCTTCCTTGTTCTTGCAGCTCTTGGTGCGTCGTCTCTTACGACGACCGGCTGTCGCGGCCTGAGCATCCATTGGGGGGAAGCCTCCGGGAAAGAAGGCATCACCGGTGCAAGCCTCTGGGGAAGAATTGGCTTCCCATTCCTTGATATTTTGCACCATTGAAGAGGAAGAAGAGTCCCAATTTCCGCCGAGACCTTGCTCCATTTTCTTCTCAAGCATCTCAATACCACATTTGTTGTCTTCTTCTACGGCAAAATCGTAGCTCCAACCTCCTATTCCTCCTCCCAAGGAGTACAGATCTTTGCAGCCATAACTAAACAGGTCCTGTGGAAAAACTACAGCTTCCAATGCCATTATCTCTCTCTCTCTCTCTCTCTGTTTCTCTGTCCCCTCACTCACTCTTGTATGTGTGAATGTGTGATTAGTCTTCTTTTTTCACACAAATACAAGCATGTATCGACAGAAGAGAGCTGTTGTTTACTTCAAATGGAAGGTGAGAAGCGTAGAACTCCTTTTCCTAAGCCCAACCCGAATCAAGAAAACTAGCATAAGCACAACCACAAACCAAAATACCAAACAAACTCGCCTTTTGGTCCTCCCTCGATGGAGAAGTCGAGCTTTTAAAGGCGTTGATCAAACAAATCTAATCTACAGTTCGAGTTGCACGTGAGACAAGCGAGAGACTACTGTAGAGAGAGAGAGAGCAGTATGATGATGTATTTGATTTTTCGGTATTATATATTAGTTGAGTTTATAAAAAAAAAAAGAGAAGGTTTTCGAGGGGGTTTTGTTTGATTTGGTAATAATGACGGTCAGACGTTAAAATCGAAAGGCAGAGAGAAAAGAGAGATGAAAAGGCTGACAAAGCAGAGATTCTGGTAGAGATCGGGGAGAGCCCGAGAGGCCGTGTTTGAGAGAGAGAGAGAGAGAGAGAGAAAGCAGAGTACGTAGGTAGAGTAGAGGTGAGCAGAAGAAAGCAGCTTCGTTCAGGTGTCGGACATGTGAAGCAGGGGAATCCATGTGACCACACAAACAAAGCCACCCTGCAATCATCTACGATAAAGACTAACTCCCTTTCCCAAGATTTATGTCCTTTTTTGTGTTTTAACCCTACATTTTGTTGATTTAATCACTAACACCCCCCATTTTACTATTATTTATGTATAATATATATTACACATTCATTAACCCCTTTCGCCTTCAAGCATCCTATTCGTCACTATTTTCTCTGCTGGGGGGGTTCTCCTTTTCCCGTCTCTTTTCTATTCAGTCAGTCAGTCAGTCAGTCAGTCTTTCTCTCCTCTTCAAGTTCCTTCCATCCATCCATATACTGATTACTATTATTAATCTGACGTACTCCTCCAGCGGCTGTGTATTTAGTTTTTACTTTATATATATGTACTGGGTTCATGGATTTGGGTTGCCACTTGTCAAATCCTTAATCAACTTTTAGCCAGGCGCCCAGGCCATTCGCTATCAGGATTATTACCCAACTGCCACCCCTTTGATCTCGAATCTTTAAACAAATCGAAGACCCAATTGGCACCCCTTTGAATGTATCCCAAATATCCTTGTTTAAGAGATACGATGACGACTAAACAAAACTCTGGTTTTAAGAAACACCACAATTTGATTTGATTCCCGACCTTCTATTTTATTATTTTTATTATTTAGCTTTCACACTTAGAATCTCGTTTCGTTTCATTCCTCTGAGACTGAGACCTTCTTGGTGAAGCTGTTTGTTTGTACCTTAATTGCCAATTTAATTAATTAATCTCCCTCTCTCTCTCCTCTGTCATGACAAGGTTGTAATCAGATTCCTATTACCATTGACATGTTACGAGAGCATAAAATCGCCGTTTCCGCGTTGGTGGGTCCGCGTATCCTAATATTTACATTAACTTTGATTCATGGACACGATTGATATCCAAATTCTATCTTATTCTTGTATAATTATGACTTAATAATTACTAGAAAATGATACTCTAAATCATATTACAGATTGAATATTGAAATGTTTTAATTGTATTTCCTTTTCTTTTGTAATATTTTAATAATTTCAATGGTGGGCTTAAATCCTTGAGGTAGGGAAGGAACTAGGAAGGAGATACATCACTCATCATTCATCAGAATAAATAAATAGAAGAGAGAAAGAAAAAAGGATGAACAAAAGAATCCAGACCCAAATCTGAGGGATGGCGAAAGACTTGATGAGGGTTTGATTTGATAATTACAAGGGTAGCTAAAATAATAGGTGAGGTCTGAGGAGTGAGGAGACACAAAAAGGAAATGGGTCCATGGATCACCATTCACCCATCAATCCATGTAGCAGAGATTGGGTTTGAATTGAACTTAGGAAGAGTGTTCCGGGAAATGTATATATAAATGTATCCTTGCAAGAAATTCCGGCTTGTTTTGTCATTATCAGATGGAGAGCGTGGTGAAGTGCAGAGTAGAGAGAGAGGTAATGGTAATGGACTGATTTCGACGATGTGGATCTTGCTCCCTCGGCTTGGGCCCCCTTGGCCCTTGCCAAAGGTGGCCGGGGGAACATATACAAGTCATTAACCCCTCAACCCTACGTTAGCCCTTTGTCTCATCTCCCGTCAACTTGCACGTCTGAGGGTCCTTTTTAATCACAGCTCATCATTCTATGACAAAAACAAACCCAGAACTAATACAGCTTTTCGTAACATATTTTTCCTTGCTCTCACACTAATCTTAACCCCGCTTTTTCGATCTAAACATGTGCCTATGTGAAGCGCAAACCCCGGTTTGTACCAGCCAACCATGTGCCCAGGAGGATGTACAAACTACAATCTACACACTACCGATAAATGATAAATCCTGAAATCCATCCCCACCGATACGATATTTGTTATTCTGTTGCTGCAACCCCCCCGAAACTTTTTATTTATGTCATTAATATAATTCTTTAAGCACATGTGAATTCCACCAGTCACCCAACCAGGAATGGTTTTAGCAAAACAATGGATTAAGTTGCTGCTAAACCGGATTTGAATACCAGTTTCCTGACGATTAACAAAAAACCGTGGATTGCGCTCCTTAAATTCCGGATACTTAAATTATTATTTTTCTTCTTCTTCATTTTTTATGTTTGAAGAATGATTTTTCATTTTTGCTACGTGAGAGAGAGAGAAAGAGAATCTGAAAGGTCCCAGTAATTTGTACTTTTGTACCAATAGCTTAAGCGATGCGTAGAGAAAGTGGATGATATTATAATACACGTTCCAGGAACACATACATACTCGTAGCTTCATTTACCTGTCATCGTATTGTTGTTTGTTGGATTAGTTGTCTCTAACAACCGACAGTTGATCAATGTTTATTTGATATTTCATTTGATGGTGTGGCCTGTGGGGCAAAGCCATGATCTGATGGTCCCACATCTGATTGCTCATGACTGTTTAATTACCTTTAAAACAACATGGATGAGAGAACCAAACGCCAACAAGCCATGTTGGACAGCTACACCGCCCGCACTGGATCCTCTCTCTCTCTCTCTCCGTGGACTAGTATTAACTATGAACAAAATGAATACACACACAGATATCAAAGAGGGCGAAGGAATACATGGTGTAGTCATCACATTCCGACAATTATGCCACTATGAAAACGTCATGCGGCACGTGGCATATTGTTGAAACATGTGCTTCGAAGAATGAGAAATTGAGACAACCTTTTTGAGTTAATTTTAGTTACCCAAACACCCCTTTTCTTTCTTTAACTTTAATTAATTCTTTCTCCGTGCCGATACACGATACCGTGGGGTCGCAGAATCTCTCCCTTCCAACTTTATTCATCCCATATCCCCCCCTCTCTCTCTCTCTCTTCAGCCGACTCATTGACAACTCAAAAGCCTGGTTGAATTGTCTAGTAGAGTGTAGAGAGTAGAGAGGTTTAGTATGAGATGGATGCTCTTGTGAGCTCTATTTGTGTTACAAACTGTTTGTTTTTTTAACTTATTTCCAATTCCATTAAATTGGGCCCTCGCAAGCCTGCCTTAGAGGCCATTCATGAATCAATTAAGCAGTAAAGCTTTACTAACTTTATCGTGATCTTTCCTAACTACAGACAATATCAGTGTCCTCAAAAAGCTAAGTCTGTCGAAGCACACTGTCCCTGTGTTTCTTCTTGATTGTTAAACTATAAACCCCACAAATTAAAACGATTGGAAATTAGTAACGAAAATTCCCTTCACCCGAAATTTAGGTTAATCGCAACGGTTCATATATCGGCCAATGTCTCTAGTTACAGAAATTCTCATCAAGAATGAAGCTTTAAGAATCTAAGGTTAAGAGGTTAGAGAGTTATATATTTAAGCCTCCTTTTATGACTTAATTTTGTCCATTGTGGAGACAAGTAGTCCTAGGCTGCGTTAAGACCTTGAAGCTCTAATGTTTAATGGAGAGCGACCATGGCCTACCTACCAAATTAGGTCGGGGTACCGTATATATTAGTCTTATTTAAATGTGACAAATCAATGTATTACATTGAATAAGCTTTGCGTAACCTTAATTATAATTGTTATTAACACTTAAAGATCGGGTAATTTCTGAGGGTAAAGTACTAGTAGCCACGTACCTGAATTTACATGCATGCCCCGCATCAGTCCCCTATCTTTTTTCACTTTTCCAATAATAGTTACGTTGTTAAAATTTTTTAGTTAACAAGGTCAGAAATTTACTCTCTTTCTTCTTTGCCACATGGCAAAGGCCACTAGGGCTCTTAAACTTGCCAAATCTCAAGACATTGGCGTATGGAATTAATAATATGCAAACCCATTTTTTGTTGCCATCTCATCCCATCAGCAACTACCATTTGAAGTAAAGGAGACAAATATTCCACGCATCGAATATATGCCGTTGCAGGTGGATAATGAAGGGATTTTGGTAAATTATGAAGTGGATGAAACGAAGCAGGTCTATCTCATATGATATTCGTTTCCCTACAGTCTCCACCATATGATCCTAGGGGATCTGAATTCTCAACTATAAACAGGAATTCCAACAGCTTCCCTTCTGTTTTATCTGAACAGTATACGGCGCACTTGTGCCAAATTAATGTTATCCATACGATACTCTATGTCGGAGGTCTGTTTTTCAAATTGTTCATAGAGAGAACTACCTACTACCACCCCCCATCCCCCAAAAAAAATAAATAAATAACAAGAAAAGTATGTAATATTCAACGATATCTCTTCAGTTTAATAATTCATTTTTCTTTTCACAGTGGGATTGTATATTTTAAGGCTCCATTTGTTTGCAGGAATAGAGGTCTGGAATCAGAATCAGAATGAATTATTTCGATTGCAGCTGTTTGGTTAGGCAGAACAGGAATTCCATTCCCATTCCTATTGGAATAGCATTCTTCCATTGAGGGAATGGTCATTCCCTGCCTCTCTTTTAGAAATAAAATTTCATTCTTGTTAATTTCAATTCCCATTCCTATTCTTATCTGAACCAAACAAACTATAAAAATAGGCCATTTTGATTCTGATTCCAATTCCGATTCTAACTGCAAACCAAACCAACCCTAAATATCTTACATCAAAATTGATGTAAAAGAAATAGTTGCAACAATTAAATCAAATTGACTTTATAGGCATATACATTTTTTCTTCGGGGAAATCTAAATCTCAAGAATGACAATTTTATATGGCAGGTTTGGTTGGGGCTTTACTTTGCTCCTATCATGATTGGACGAAAGTGTCCGATCACCTCTTGATATTCATATTCAAACCCTAAACACCAAACCCCCCTAGACCCCTAAATTCTAACCCTAAACCTTAAAATTAACGTGGAAAATGCAGTTGGTCAGACACAAGTCCTTCAACTGGGTAGGAGTCAAAATATTTTCCCTTTGCTTAAACAATTGAACCAAGGATACAGAATGACCCAAGATCCAATAAACCACTGTTTATACATATCAGAATAGCCCTAAATCTGAAGGTCCATTTGGAAGGAGTATAAATTAATATAAATATGTAAAGTGTAAAATCTTATATTTATATTATTCTGTATGTATTCATACTGTACATATTTGTAGCTTAGGCTCTGTTTGGAAGCAGTACAAATACAAATATATACAATACAAAACCCTGTATTTTATATTATTTCGTATGCATTTGCATTGTACATATTTGTATGTGTACTTAGCTCAGTTTAGAAGGAGTACAAATATAAATTTGTAGAGTGTAAAGCTTTGTATTTTGTATTATTTTTTATGAATTTATATTGTACATATTTGTATTTATACTCTTTCCAAATTGAGTCTAAGTTTGGAAGGAATACAAATACAAATTTGTAGAGTACAAAACCTTGTATTCTATATATTTTTGTACAGTACATATTTATATTTGTACTCCTACCAAACTGATTAAAGCTCAATTTAAAAGAAATACAAATACAAATATGTACCGTACAAATACATACAAAATGTAAGGTTTTACACTCTACATATTTTTATTTGTACTCCTTCCAAAGTGAGACACAAATGCCTATGTTGCACATCAAAACACTCTTTCCCACCATTAGGTAGTTGTCAGATCTAATACCCCTTCTCATCCTCATCATTATCTAAGTCTTGTCCGAACTGTGCGGAGGTCAGCTACGTACATGAATCCTGTTTCATCAAGCCATTCTATTCAGTGTTATATCAATTATTAAATTATGAATGTTAAATCATTTCTTATTATTTCCGCCCAAATCTGTTTATTGTTATATCAATTATTATTTACGTCCAAATCAGTGTTAAATCTTGGATTGGAAATGCAATCTTGGGGCTACATTGACCAATTTTAGAGAAATGATACTCAACGAACAGTTTCTATTCCAATATTGTAAAGCAATTCTCTTTCTCACAATTATATCATTAATAAACAGTTGGCTTACTAGAAAGTATTCATGGAAAGAATTTGGTTAATTTGGCTTAAAATAAGTGCTTAATTTATAATTTTAACTTGAATTTCCTTGGTCCACTATTCCTAATTTCCTTATTTATGTATTGTTGGAGAATTTGGTGCAATGAATTTGCCTTCAAGCTATTTAAAAAAAAAAAAAAAAAAACTCAATATCCTAAAAAAATTAAAGCATAAGCTTCTATCGACATAAGCTCTTTCAATATGCTTTATTTATCAATACTAAAGAATTCCTTATACATATTTACCAGGATATTATAACGCCGGCTTTAAATCTTTACCACCAATGAAGCACTTCTTAATGACTTCAAAAATAAATAAATAAATAAAAGAGCGCTCTTTTAAGAAGAAACTGGTGATTGGATTTTTAATAATTTAGATGGTTAATCCTATTATTTTTTTGAATTATCAATTACTTATTATTAAAATAAAGTACTTTTCAGAAAACAGCTTTATTGTTAAAATAATATAACTGATTCATCGCTGTCGTTATAGAAAAACAGGAAAAAAAGGAAATTTCTTCCAATAATGACATAGCTAATTAAAAAAGCTCGGATGATAAGGTAAATAATTATAAATAGTTAATTAGATTGTTTTTAAATATTTTAAGTAATAGTTTTTATTTTAAAACTTAAAAAAATAAAATTAAAGTAATTGGTAATGATCCAATTGTAAAGCATTAGTTCAAACGGGTATCCTATATCTCTTCCTTAGACAACCACTCTTATATCAACTGTGTGGAGGCGATAGCTTTTCTTTGACCAAAGGATAAGTTTAAGTTTATAAAGTGGGACACAAGGCATTGTTCTTGGGAAAAAGAAGAGAAACCTAAAATAATGTGTTTAACAAAAATAGTTGCACAATAAGTGATCCTCGGTGTTTGGTTGCAGTGCAATTTTATTTGCATGGGAGTACAAATGAAAAAAAAAATGCAATTTCTAATTTAATTTTATGTTTTATTTTATTTTAATATGCTTTAAGTTTTTTTTATTGTATTGCAATCAAACAAAATAAGTTAAAATTTGAAATAGAAATAAATTAGAATGTGCACTCAAATCATTTGCACTGTCATAATTTTGCAGCAGTGCAATTACAAATAAATTTGTACTGCAATCAAACTTAGCCTCAAATTCTCTTATTGAGAAATTATCAGGGAAAATCTATACTGCCCAAAACACATGATATTCAAATTTTGATAAACACCACCTGCTTGGTTATTAGGAATGACAATCAGGAGGGCTTGGAGTGGAGAGCTTAATCCCCATCCCCAAATCTATGAAAATTTTATATTAAATTTTTTTAAAAAAATAAATTTGCTTAAAATGAGAAAAAATTTTAAAATATAAAAAATATTTTAATACATTCTGATATATAATATAAATAATATTATATATACATATATATTTAATATATAATAAAAATCAGGACAAGATAAGAAATTCACTCCCCATTCCAATCTCTATCCTTAGTTACCACTATCAATCTCCATCGCTGCCAAGACAATCTCCAATCTTAAATTCGATCTGATCGGAAAAGCCAGTTACACGGCGGAAATGAAAAAATTGACGTCCCTATTTATTACGATTTTTGTGATAACGGTTGATTGATTACAAATTTTTTTGGTATCATAATCGAAACTCTGTTATTAATTCGTCTCATTAAGAAAAATGCATTCTAATTTGTGCAACGCCCCATAAATCACGTGGCCCTTCATTATGGAAGTTGGACATGGCAACGACGTACGAAAGAGGAGGGGGACCCACGATTGGATGGCCCAGCCCAGGACATTCCCAAGTCTTCAACTCAGCATTATTAGAGTTTCTGGGTCAGGTGAACGGTATGGGGAATGTCAAGATGCCGGAACTCCTCCAGGCACCAGGTATTTTCCTGTACAACCACACAGCCAGCAAAATCAAACCCCATTTGGATTTGACCCAAGATTCCTGTTGGCCCACACGCACATTCACACGAACGAACATAACACAACAGTTCAATGATTTTGTTTTTCCGGTATATGATGATGGAGGGAGCAGCCTCATAGAATGGACGTTCCTGATTCACGCATTCCAGCACTATTGATATTTGATAGGATGGTTATATATATATATATATATATATATGTTCATTTCTTTATCACAGTTACGGGTGGGCCCACTATTTTTGACAGTCTTGTCCCTTTGTTTGCTAAATTCTAGCTGACCTAATCCTTGGTGTAGAGATGGGATATAGCTTTGGCTGTCAAGGACTGTGGCCTCTTGCGCTCTGGCCTCTGGGCTGAGCTCCAAAATTTTCTTAGTACGTCTATACACACGGGCCGGGGGTACAAAGTTAAAACCCGTAAATGCGCTTTCAAATAATTGCCGGACACGTTTTTTCATTTATCTCCGGTGGAGTCCCACTCCACCACTCCCATTCCTGTCCCTCTCCCTCCTCTACACTATTTTCCACCTCACATATCCTATCCAATTAATTATTCCCATCCTAATAATAATATTAATAAAATGATGAATTAATTATATAACTGGAACTTAAGGTGTACATTAGCACTCTAGAACATCAAGAAGCACCACTGATTTGGAATATTCTAATGGCTACAACCTTAGTTTGTGGTCTGAGGACTGGCTGGGCAGTGGGACGTATCTCACGATGCCTTTGATTCAACGTAGCAAGGAACATACCCCACCCAACGGTCCACCTAGTATTTGGCATGATTTTCTTTGATAGTTGATACCAATCCAAAGTCTGTCTGTCCCACGCGACGCCACACGGCCACACCTACCCTTCCTTGTTCGCTAGCATTCCTCCGACTCCGAGTATACGATTAGAAAACGAGAAGGGAAAGTAAAAGAAAAGAGGAGAAATTTGCATGGGGAAGTATTTTGTCTCTTGTTTTTGCTTCCCTTCTACGTGTATACAACTGATTTGACAAGCTGGTTTGTCGGGACTTGTTTGGACGAACACTAATACATATTCCCATCTACACACGTGGAACTCAAGACTGAACACGTTGGAGTCCCCACAAAACAATCGACGGTCGGTCAGGCAAGTGGCCACCGCCATTGTGCGGCAATGGTCGACGAAAACCGCGGCAGAATAAAACCGCCATCCCTATGAACAGCTGTTCGCATAGGTCCCCTCACATGGCATCCTAGAAGACGCAGCCAGATGATAGAGAAAAGACAATGATGCATTATTTAGCCAAACAGATATTCCTACATTTCCCGCTTTCAAAGAAAGGAGGAGAGAAAGAAAATCGTGGATAAGAATAAGATGCTCTCTCTCTCTCTCTCTCGACTCTCCCTCTCCCATATATTTACCTCTTCAATGCTTGACAAGTCAAAATATTCCAATTCTCAAATCAATCCCGTGTCTGTGGGGACGGACCAACAGCACAAACCTGTGTAGCAAACTAACCTACACGGGACCCTAGAGGTGGCTCATCAGCTCAGCTCCTGTGGGCTGTGGCTGTGGTTGTGGTCTGCTACCACCATATCTTTGCGTTGGCCACATCGATTCTCCCCTAAATTATGATCTGGCAAGTTACAGTCCGTTGCATAAGGAAGCCTTTGTTTTCTACGAAAGGGTCGCCCATGCCATTGCCGTATTGCGGTGGCGCGTCCGGCCGCTGGCTGGATTGGATACACCGTCCACCTGCGCGTAGGTGATGCAGTGAAGACTAAAGGCTAAAGAGATGTTTAGACGATCTGTCCAGAGAAAAACCTGTTGCCTGTCTCATTTATATTTATATTCATACTTGGTACTTACATAACAGATAGCACCAACATGCTTAAGAATATTCTTTGTCTCCTCTTACTGGTTTATATCACAGAGGTGTTCCATAATATATATATTTTGGCTGTATTTCTGTATGTGTGACAATGACTCTCAACTGAGTAGGTCGATAAAATTATGTAAGTTAGCATATATTTTGAGATTTCGATTCTCATCTTCCAATCCAACAACACAAACTCAAAACCCTCAGTGTGAAATTTGGACCTATGCATTGAACTAGTTCTTTTTGTCTTCATTTAAAATGGACCGTCAGCTGAAACGTCTACTTATTATGTTATTAAAAAGTCATTAATAAGATCCAAAATCACAAATTATGTATTAACATAATTGTATTATAATGAAATGATGGGTACTTGAAATCTATGAAAATTATATTGTCCGTTTCTGCTCCAGTTTGTTTATGGAGCAGCTGAAATTGACTATATAACATAAAATAATGTCTCCATTGCTCCATTCCAATTATTCAGACAAATTTCCCCTTCGGCCTCGTTTTGGTGACATGATATGCCCGATCACTTGGATTTTCTACAATTTTAACGGAAGATTAAGCAATAACTTTTGTTTGGATATTTTAAGAAACTTAGACTTTTAATAAAGTACGTACTCACAAATGCGGATCAACAAATGAGCTTTTTTCAGCACTGATCCATTTTTTCATGACATCATGTTTCTTTTTTTTAATTTAATCTACATCGACGTGACAAAATTATTATATTCATATTTCTCTCGTTTTTTTTCTTTTTTCTTTTTGGAGAGGAAAACCAAGGACAGGAGATTATTAGAGGCCCAGAGGTATTACATTTATTTATTAGTACACGGTATCTGACACAACCCAAGAATTATTTTGAGTCTCCAATATTTACAAAATGAATTTCTAATCAACTGATGAACAACCATGGGAAATTATCTGCCTCTACCACTTTTTTTCTTAAGCATGTGAAAACCTTGTAGTAATTAATAAATAAATAAATGTGTTACTATATTTTGAGAAAATTCAGTTTCAGTTCTCTTCAAATCACCAAGAGTGAACACCTATGATACTTTTCTATTTGCGTAAAGATCGGAAATCATCAAATGTGTATAATATTGTTGCTGTTCGGATTAGTCGAGGGCAACGAGGTAAATTCGTTCCCAAGTTTCGAAGGCAAGCTGAAGGCTATGAAGATTCAGAGGAGGGTAAGCTAAGGTCGAGGACGGTAGACCGAGGCGAGATGCTCCCTTCTGAGTATGGTAGAAGCCGAGCATTGTGGGTCGTTGTCTTAGTGGCAAGATTCTTAGAGATCCAAGGTACTGCAAAACAAGAGATGTCAGAGGCCT